>NC_087449.1:9002500-10252500 GCF_036321535.1 Camelus dromedarius | reverse complement strand
AATTTTTCTGATCTACTTCATCGATGTTTTATATCCTGTTAAATCTGTCCATTGGATTTTAATCTTGGTTTTTGAAGTTTTCTTTTCTGAAAAATTTTTAAGGTAACAGTTTTTTCAAATCTTCTGTTACTTTTTATAGCTCTTGTTCCCTACAGTTGTTTTCAAACTTGCCTTTTAACTCCTTAATTGAGGCAACAGTAGTTTTAGTCTCTCTGACAGATAATTCCAATATCTGAAGTCTGTAGACTTGTCCCTTCTGATGAATGTTTCTCATGGTATTCACTCCTAGTGCTTTGTTTCCTCAAGTATTTAGTCATGAGGATTCCTTGAGATCTGACATGGAGGTGACTTCCTCCAGACAAATACATGCTGATGTCTGCCAGACACCTAGAGGCACTAATTTTCTGGAACCATCTCAGATCAAGTTCATGGAGATCCCAGAACCTCCAGAGCAGTGTGGAGTGTAAGCTGCAAATCCCTAAAAGACATTGGCAACAACTTTTCTAGAACAGACTATTTTCACGTTCCTTTTCTCACCTACTCTGTGATGTTTAAATCAACCCTCACTGCAGTCCCCTAGGAGCAGAGGACAGAAGGGTAAAGACACTGTTACTGTGGGTTCCCTTGTCCTTTGAGGACTGGCGCCTTTCTGGGCTCCAGCCTGATATAAGTAGAATGTCCTTTGATGCTCCCTTACTTGGAGGCCCACAAAGAGTCTGCGCAAACTATGGTTCTAATTTGACGGAACCCAGAATACCCTTGAGGCAAAGGCAACTTCAGTGCTCCATGCTCTCCTTGCTTCTCTAGAACCCCACGTCTTCTTCAATTTTATCCTGTAGATCTTACTATCTTGTCACCTCTTACATGCTTTTAATAAAACCTCCTTAATATGAATTTTTTATTGTCAGCAAGATTTCTCTGAATAATGTAACCTTTGTTGAACGATTCAATATTCAGTAGTGTAGCCATCATTGAAAAGAGAGGCCCTATAAATAATGGGAACAAGCTCTTTTTCCTAATAGAGATTGCATTCTGTCAGAGAACTGTACCGAAAAGAAGTAAGTAAAAAGACAAAGTGATTCTGAGTTATGATAAGAACTATGAAAAAACTGACAATGAGCTGAAACAGATACTAATGTAGGGATGCAGACAATGGGGGATATTGTATAAATGGCTTACTATTTTTCTTAAATTTAAAGGATTTAAATTTATTGTAGAAAAATCAACAATAACCTAGAACAGAATTTAAGGTTATATTAAAGTCAAATTAAATGCCATGTAACAGATGCCTTAGGCATAGTAGGACGAGGGTACAACAGGAAGAGACTTGAATAGGGAACAGTGTTTCAGGGATTGATCCCAAGTGTCATTTGCCTGCTGAATGGTCTTGGGAAGTCATCTGACCTGTTCAGTGTAATTCAGTCACTAATTAGCTGCACAGTTTTTGGTCACCTATAAATGCAAAGCAGTCTGCTTGGCACTGGATGGGAGTGGTCAGAAAACAGGAGGGTGAAGGGGAGCAAAGCATGGTTCCTGCACTTTCTGCAACTTGGAGCTAATATACGGCCAAAAAGAAACTGCACGTGTAAAATTTCATGCTTGCTAAACTGAATTCTAATCTCAGTTCTGTAGCTTGTTTGACCTTGAGTCAACCAAATGATCCGATAGCGCAGACTGAGGCAGTGGTCTTCACACTGGGCTCCCCGGAACATTAGGTGTTCTGTGGCTTTTCCCTTTCACCCTCACTCCCACTTTAGACTGCAGCAGAACGAGATAGGAGAGGACTTCCAAGGCTTCATTCCGAAATCAATCAGAATTCTGATTTTATCCATTCTAATAGTGGGATTCCTGTAATATTTCCTGATCATAAAGAATAGTGCAGCTAGCAAACATCTGAAAACCTGCTGGTTTGTTTGTTTATTTGTTCAAAAAGGTAAAAGAGTTATGAAAACTGTGTAAGACTGGTTTGCATTCTGGTGATGAAAGAATGATAGGGGAGCTGCCGAATTATTACAAAGGATTTCAAATGGAGGCACGTACCAAACATTAGCGATTGGCAGAGCATATAGGTCCTAAGCAAAGGAGGAAAATTATGTCACACACACCACACACACACACTCATGCACGTGCATGTGTGTGTGCATATAAATATATATAATAGAGAGAGAGAAAGAGAGACAATTCTTAAATAGACATGCTATTTTTATTTTTAAAATACAAAAAATTATTCATGCTCATTAGGGAAAATTCGAACAGAACAATAGGTATTAATGTGAAAAATAAATGCTCCCTTACTTATCACACTCATTTCAACATGTTGTACGTCTTTCCAGACTTTTTTCATATTCTTCCCTACAGATTTGTGTTTTTCATACACAAAGGAGGTTACACTGTACGTTCTGTGCTGCAATTTGATGTTCTCTCTTAATGTATCTTGGACATTTTTCTATATCAGTACATATTGATCTACCTTCTTTTTTTAGTACAATGAAGTATTTCATTATGTGAATGTAGCATAATTTATTTAACCAATTCACTATTGGTGGGCATTTATTATGTTTTCATAACCTGCCTTCAGTTGTTTTGCTATTACAAAGATGCTACCACCAACAGCCTTTGTGCTACCAGTTTTGGATAGATGTGGGAGCTGCTTTGGCAGCTGCTGCGTCCCGTATTTTTCTCAATCAAGAGATAATTCAAGTACAAATACTCATGAAAATTTTTGACACTTGAAGGAGATCCTCATGCTAAAATCGTTTGGTAACTACTGAGTTAGAAATCTATTTTAAGCTTTAGTGTAGCATATGCTGTTTTGAAGTATAACAAGCAATCAAGTTTGTTAACAAATGAGATAAATGAATGCCCTTATCTGGGACTCACTGAAATTGATTCATTGATGCAGCAAACTGTTGTTTGAGTACTGAATCTGTGCTCAGAATTGGTGATACATGAATAAGATCTGGCCCTGTACTTGTAGCCCTTGTGGGAGAGGCAGTCATGTTAACATAAATTGCAGTACAATGTAGCGAGTACTATCATAGAAGAGCTGCCCTGTGATTTTGCTGTTTTAATGTAAACACGGAAGATGATGAACTAGAGCCTCTGCTCTCTCTACCAATGTATGCAGTCATTCTCCAGGCATTTTCAGTAACTGTTCAGTGTTTTCTGCAGAAGAAAAACAAAAAACAAAAAACAGAATTAGGTAAACAAGCTACAGTTTTCATGTACTTTACAATCGTTTCCTATCTGTGGCTCACATATCTTTTCCTCTAAAATAAAGGAAGGATTTATCTTTTTACTCTTACTTCTCTAGCAACTCCTCTGCTCCTTTATTTATCTTTATGTGCCCTTTGAATGCAGCTGTGTTTATCCTTGTAGAACTCTGTCCCTGGAAAATTCAGACTAACGCTTGACAATTTCACCACATACTTCACTCTCTATCCACGTTAAATGCTATTTAGTGACTTTTCTCTGACCAGAGATGCCTGTTGGGTTCCTTTTTTTTGGAAAGGAGAATAGAGACTACCTAGACGAGTATTTTACTGTTGTCAATGAAGTTTGGGGATGTATCTAAAATAATAATAATAATATAAACAATAATAGCTACCGTTTATTAAATCCTGACCATTGTGATAAGTGCTTTACTTACGTACTTATCACTTTACATAGATTATCTTATTTAATTTCCATAGCATTCATTATCTCCAGTTTACTCAGGAGAAGCATGAGGCAGGGGAGAAGGTAACCCACAGAGTCGTATAACCTGCAAAATACAGAGCCAAGATTTAAATCCAGGTCTAGCTGATTCTGTTGCACACATTTTCAATCATTATGCAACACCCCTACAATTAAAGGTTGTTTTCAAATCTGGATAGTATTGATATTTCTAAACCATGTGTAAAAGCACCAAATACATACTTCTTGCCCTTCACCCCAACCCTCCCCCAGACCCCCCCCCCCCCAAAATTTCTGGACTTAAGAAGAACCTTCCTGCCTGGATGCAATGAATATAAATAAAGTTTATTTTAGGAGAGAGGTTTTGAATATATTTGAGATATTTAAGTTTTATACCTACTTCCCACATAGCTTTGCAGCCTTAGGGTCTTTGTGGATACTAATGTCTCATCTATTTTTACCAGTTTCTACTAAATTATGCTGGAGAGCAAGCTAATGCTAACAAAGAAGCTGGCTTGACAGATAAAGCCCTAAGGAAGCAAAAAAAGTTATCTGTGTTAGAGGAGCATTAGTCTAGTCCCACATCCCCAAACACTGTACTTGGATTAACCAATCTCTCTTAGATAAGCAGGGTATAAATTAGCAATGGAAGACTTGGCCCAGCCTCTCTGCTGGAAGCAGATCACTAAGAGACCATGCCCAATAGTATTAGGGGGATATGTGTTAGACTACAGTCTTGAAATCCAGGGGGAAAGAGTGACAAC
This sequence comes from Camelus dromedarius, assembly GCF_036321535.1. Taxonomy (NCBI): domain Eukaryota; kingdom Metazoa; phylum Chordata; class Mammalia; order Artiodactyla; family Camelidae; genus Camelus; species Camelus dromedarius. The sequence goes on along the minus strand of NC_087449.1, from coordinate 10,248,061 downwards.
TGGTGCAGTTTCGTTTTGTTAGTTCAGCCTCCCTTGCTTATATAATGTGGTGGGGGGCAAAACCATTTATGTTTCATAAGTTAGTCAACTAGTAGAGATCATGCCTGAGTCTATACTAGACTTTCTAACTGTGAGTTAGAAAACCTTTTCAAAAATCTTGTGCTAATAAAAAAATCTATCTCATTTAATTGATTCACAATGTTATTCTGAAAATGGACAAGTGTAACTTTTTGTGCCCCATCCAACTGAATCACACTTCTTTGATAAAATTGCTTTCCTCTTTGATTGTTTGTACACATTTTTTTGATTGTCTGATAACATCTGCACATGGGAGTGTAAATTTCAACGTTGTTGATGTTTCCAAATAGTTATAAGTTCCAGCTGTTGGTCCTTTTCTTGCCCGTGGAGATCTAACAGTACAAAGGAAAAGAGGAAGAAAAATGTATATAACTAGTTCCCTAGTCTCTCATTACAGAGGGGATAAATTGGTCAAAATTTTATTAGCAATTATATATTTAAGAAATAAGAAATTCTCAGCAAGCAATATTTAAATAGTTTTAGTTGTCTTTACCATTTTGGGGTGGGGAGGAGATCAGTGATTACAACCTGGATTCACAGAATGTTCAGATAAAACACAAAACTCCATGTCCCAGAAAAACCATTGTACACATGTAGAATTTCATGAAAGGCATTCTCTTGAAGTTTATGAACTTTCATAAAATAAGCACCAATTATTTCATAGGGGAGCCCCCTTAATACCTAACCAATTTCTGTTCTTATTGCTCTCTAAGTGAAATCTATGCCAGCTTAACTTTTGCTAAGAAAAGAGAATTCTACAAGTTACTTCTCTTTTTTAAAATTACTTTAGAGTTACTGTCTGTTTTAGTTGAGCAGGAAGGAAAAGACACCAATGGGTGGCCTATATGATTCAAGAGGTAGAAGGATGCTGTACCTCCATCATGTAAAATCCTTATACAGTCACCCAGCCAAAGCTTAATACTGAGGAGGGTTGTGCCAAATGGATGCATGAGGATAATAAATAGGGAATCTACACCATGTAATAAATACATATCAATAAACCAATTAATAATTGAACACTTATTATGTTATACCAATGTCCTGCTCATTTGGAGAATCTTTATAAGTGCTTGATTACTGAGAAATTGTTTTAACCAACTTCAGGACACATTTTAGTTATCCATGAAGTAATTAAACAGTATAATTTTCAGCTACCTTCTCAAACTTACTGTGCACTAGTGGATTGTCTATTTAGGGGAATAATACACACATAATTTTGTCCAATTTTCAACTTTTTATTTTAAAATAAAATAAACCCAAATATATATTGTGCTTAAATCCCTACAAACAGTTTCCCTTGAAAATAATCACTCATTCAACCATAGAGAAGAAATAATGTGATAACCAGGCTTTCTCTCAGAAGGATTTTTTTCTTTGCCATCCCAAGAAGAGTAAACTAAACAGATATGAATTGGCAACACAAGACATAGTAGATGACACAGTTTCTTTCAGAATAGGTAATCAAATGTCTGTCTTTCTTCTTTCTCAAGTACCAGTGAAATCTAGCCTCTTTTCTTAACTAAATGAGAAGATGACTCTCTCCCTACACCGTAGGGTTATGATAGGATCCTTGCTGTTTTTCCTAGCCTAGTGCTTTTCCCATTGAGTGTGTCATCCACAAACAGACTACACAGTGTCTTTGGGAAATTGAGGTCAGAACGGAATATGCCACTGTGCCTGCCAGGCTCCCTAGTATGTTATTTCACCTGCTGGGTACAGAAACTTTTCTCCAGAGTTCAACAAAGAAAGTTCTTCTTTGATTAATCACACACAGGTTCCTGCACTCAGGGGTCGCTGGGTGACGATTCCTTGATACACAGCAAGAGAATCTACCATATAAAGGTGATATTACTGCTGCCATCAACCCTCTGGTATATACGCTGTTCTAACCTACAGGCTCTAACCACTGCCAACTTGTTTTAATAAGACTGTAGAAAGGGACTCAACTCAGCTGCAAAAACTGTTGTGAAAAATAAAAAATTTCCTCTTAAACTCCCTATCTTCCTTTGAAACAAAAGAAAACTCACGCTTTTTTCTTTAAAGTCAATCTTGTTTTCTCCATTTCCTTCAGGTTTCTTAGTATTATCTTTTCATACACGCTATTTGAAACAACCATGAAATGGTGTTGTCCACGGAGCATTCCTACTCGCACAGCTTCCACCATGCCACCAGTATGCAACTGGTCTTTATTTGAACTACTCAGCACCATTCCCCTCAAAGAGCCTTGTCAGAGGCCAGTGACTTTGTTTATTCATTTGAAAAACATTTACTGCCTAATTACCCCACTCTATGCTGCAGACCTTTCTAGGTGCCACAAATAAAAGAATGCACAAACTGGAAATAATTATTACATTTATAAAGTTTTCAGTGGAGTGAAGACCCTCATTTTTCAAATAATCATTTTTTAAAATGTGCAATAAAATTGTGACATATAAAATAGAAAGGTTCACTCAGCTGTGGGAAGATCTAACCAACAGGTCTGATCTACTCAGAGGAATCTGGGAAGGTGTTCTTGACAGCAAGCAATTAACTCCAGAATAGTAACAATAGAAAATAAAAAGAATCTACTGGAATTTGTATGACATTTTTCTTTAATGATAATACCTGGAGTTCCCACATCTAAAGTAGTGTCATTATCAAAGAATTTAATAAGCTGTGCTCTTTGAAAGGAAAAATGTGCCAGAAATAACAGTTGCCAGGAAAAAAGTATGTTTACATACCTGTTTGTAGTTTATGTGCTTTTATATTTTAATTTACGGTAATTTATCTACTACTCTTTCCCAAAATGACAGAGATTGTAGATAAATTCCACGTCTTTGGTTTTTATCAGAAGAACTGATTAGAGTATCTTTTTGGTAGTTAAAAGTTGATGCATAGACCTCATATCCTGTTAGCTCACCATGGCACAGTGAAGCTTGAGGCCCCTGGGATCAGACGTACAGAATGCCAACCTTTTTACCACCACCTATTAGATGTATAATTTTTAGCAAATTACTTTAACTTTTGGGTACCTCAGTTGTCTTTGCTTTAGAATAAAAATAATGTTTTATTTCTTTTTTTTAATCCAAGAGAGTTCTTATGAGAATTAAATGAGAATATGTTTTAATAAACATTTATATAGTGGGTAGTATGTCTCAGACACAGTTCTAAGAACTTTGCCTACATTTACTCAATTAGTCCTCGTAACAGACCTGTTAGGAAGGTTCTGTTATGCCTCTTTATCACATTTTACATGTCACCTGGCCGAGGCCATACTGTTGGGGGAGGTCATCAAGAAGAAGCGACCAGAGTTGACCCAAAAGCTGGACCTGGGCAGGTGGAGGCTCCATACCTGCTCCCCTGTCCATGGAACGTACGTTCTACTTGCCCTCCCCATTTCCCAGAGCTGCCTCAAGGATAAAGCCTTGAGAGAGAAATGTTATGCTGAGACTAGACGGTATATGTGACTGAACCCAGTTAAGGCCTCTGTATAAACTTAAGATTTGGTTGGTGGGTGCAGAAATCAATTCATCTTGCTACCACCCAAGACAAGCCTTGTAAATAAGTTCCCTTGCTTTATTAAAACTGCCACCTACCAATCTGGAGTGGTCTGCCTCTTTCTTTCTTGGGTCTTTCTCTGCCATCCAAGTATGGGTTGAAGGGAGGTCCGTGGAGGTGTTCAGATATTTAGATTACACCCAGGAAGCTCCTGGGGTTGCAAAGCAGCACATACAGATAGTAAGAGGCAAGGCAGATTGAAACCCAGAATTTATGCTCTCGGCAACTTCACTCAGAGGCTCTGAATATACATAAAGCACAGACAAAAAGCCTGAAATGTAAGCATTTAAAAATATTAATTATTGTTCTGTTCAGCTATTTACAAATCTATATTCTGATTGGTAATCATTCCAACTTTCCCCAGACTAATACTGTTTTGTAGATAGAGAATTAGATCTTCTCTCCTTTTTCCTTCATTTCTTCCTCTCTCTCAGGAAAATTATCATTCTTTCTCTTCTCTCTTGGGTGCACTCTCATTAATTGCCTCTAATGGACAGATTTGTAACATTTTATTTTTTATTTTATTATAATAGACTAGTAGACAAACCAAGATTACTATAAAATACTTACAGACTTATGTAATATCTGAAGTGAATGTAAATGTGGCTTTTAGCAAAGATTCTAAAAATCCATATTTACATTCTAAGACAATTTTCAGGCATTCTTCAGTAGTGTTACGATTTCAGTACTTGTTCTGAATCATTTATTGTCTTCCCAACATCAAAATTACTGTGTTAGTTTATGCCACAAAGTACACAAATTCCACTTAATTTTGTGAGGATTCAGTAACAGGTCAAAAAACATGCAAGTATTTTCTGAAGCATTCCTAGTCTGTGAGGGGGAACATGCATGCTCAAAATTAAAGTTCACTGAGATATCATCACTCAACCCTACAAGAAAATTGGAAGACCAAAATCTTCTTTTGGCATTTGCCAGTGATTTTGTGTTAACCTAGAATTGGACGATCTATTTTGGATAAGACGTGACCTGGATTCAAATCTTCTTCCACACATTCAGGGTGAGGAATATTTGGAATCAATGTTTGGAATATTGATTGAAATATCATACCTTAAACAATATATCTCAGTTCTCAAAATAATAATACAGGCTGTTTTCACAAGACTTTCTGCAACTTTCCAATACGTTAAAAAATCAGTTGGGTGATATGCTCTCCCCATGAAAAAAGTCATTGTGGAATCATAATCATGGCAGTAAGGGAATTACTCTTATATATAATACTTTTATTTCATTGGCTTTTAAAATCCAATAAAATATCTCCTCATGAAAAGTTATAAAATTTTTGTCCTCTTGAAAAAGATTATAATTAATCTGAGGTTTTAGACACATATTTAATCTATTAGTAGAAAAATTTTCCATCTCTACTGTAATTATCGTGAAAAAGTTTGAGATGAGACTTTGAAAAATCTTTACCCATACATTAAACAATTTTGAATATTGGTCTTTTTTTTTACTGAGCACAAACCAAGAGAAAATATACTCTCAGCTGCAGTATAAAAGATGTAGGCTAGAGAGAGAAATGGCCTCTGGTAGTTTTTACATCATGGAATTTTTTTTTTATCAGTGGAAATCACAGACCTTCTGTGTTAAGGGCTTCACAGTAGAATTTTCACCTTTCAAATACAATTTAGGGTGAACACTGTTTTGAGATAAGGCGTGAACTGAGTGACATCTTAGCGTCTTTTGATCCCTCGCCTTGAAGGACTATGTGGGATATAATAGCCCCAATCTTGAGTGGAGAAGTGGAACCAATTTTGCTAAAACATCTGAAATATACTCTTCCTAAATAGTAACACCTGGTCATACAGAAAGTCCCAAGGAGTCTGTTCCCAGGAGATTCCCCAACCCAGTTTTCTGCTACCTGAGAGGCTGAGGTAATATAGCTAGGGTCAGGGAAACACAGCCATGGGTCCAGCCTCTGGGCTGCTCTTTAAATAGAACTGCTTTTCTGACTCTCCTCACTCTCAAGTTTTGAATGCAAGGCAATTTCCACTATTCCTATCGATATTTCTCTGTTAATTAAAAATAACAAACGACATTGTTGTCTGAGAGGAGTTATGCTCTCCGTGGTAGATGCCACCAGAGCCTGAAAATCACTGACTTTGGGGAACGAGGAACTCTGCTCCCCAATCAGCAACATCTGTGATAGGAAAAGGGGACTCTGGAGGTTAAAACCAATTTAAGCTTGTCAGTCTCTAGGCAAATGCTGCAGAGTCTTCACAAACGGCTTGTGATGAGGGATGTGCTGAATGGAAATAAGCTCAGTCAACCTTCTGGTTTGGATCGTTGAAATCCAAACACTGGGCTTTTAAAAATGTGTTTATTTATTATTATTTTGTTGTGTTGGTTTTGGTTACATTTGGTGTATGCTCCTTATTCCTTGTCTGGTGTCACTGGAAGGACTGTGTGCTTCTGTGAGACGTATTTTCCTCCCGTTTCAAGAAATCTTCATGGAAGGGTTCTTTGCTACCATCTGTACTTGGTTTAGGAGAGCTTTGATTAATAAGGACCACCCTATTGTTCATTTGTTTGACATGTGGAAATATTTGTAATCCATTCCTGGTGAGAGGGATTTCAGCAAGGATCTGGTTTGACTTTCAAACCCATGTTGCCAATGAAAACCAGCCTCCTGAATCCCAAGGTCAGTGAGGAACAAGCAAAGGTGTTTTATCCTCCCTTCACCCCTCCCACAAACACCAACACCTGTTAGAAGTGCGGTTGAAACGATCCTGTTGGAACTCGGGGACAGAGACCCAATTCCAACCTGAAAGAGGCTCTGATGTATGGCGTATAATGAGAGCTGGAGACTGCCCACAGCTACACATCATTATCATTCAGCTCATGAAAGAAAGTGAAATGGTTCAAGCAGATAACAGCTGTTTTTATTCTGCTTTTCAAAGATTCTCCTAAACAACCTGATCTCATTGCTTTTATTTAAGGGTGAACACCCAATTGTAAACATAGGAGAGATGCATTCTCATGATGTCAGTAATAAAAGCATGTATAAAGCAGCATGTGTATTCTGGAAAGCTAACTAACCATTAAAGCCAAGAAACATAGTCTGGCACAAATCTTATTATGTGTCCAAGAGGACTTGATGGTATGCACATAAGAAAATGTAATGAAACAGCGAGAAGGAGAAAAAAAGGGAGGGGAAGGAGCCAGAGGGTTGGGGGTGCACAGTTTTATATCTGTGAGACGTTAGCAAAATTAGAGAAAGGCAAGGCTGCCAAGATCATCTGAGAAAAGGATTAGCGTAGCAAGTAGAAATGCAAGCAACTTGGTTTCTGTTTCACTATATATTGTATTACGGAATCACCTCTTCGCATTTTTATCTATTAGTTACATAGACAATGAGGCTATATTACGCAAGACACACACAGGGAAAAGGAAGAGGCCCAGTCTTCCTTTTATCAGGACTTCAGATCTCATTTGGAGGGATGTACATCTATTGTGTCTGTAATTGCTGTGATCATTATCATAAGCATTCGGTGTGGCTTTCTGGAGGAATTCACCACACATTACTCATCAGAATTTTATAAAAATAAAATTGGATGTAAGGGAATTTTGACAGAGTAAACCTTATACAAAACCAGTATAATCAACATTTATCATAATTCTTTATTTTTGCAAAAAAATAGGCAGTCTCTCCTAGAGTACTGTACAATGACAATGCTCACTTTGTAATATTTTCTTCTTATTTCAGAATAATAGATAACATTCTTTCTGAAACAGTCAGTCATATGTATTAATTAAAGTAGAAATAAATCATTCATCTGCTATACTTGATAAGAAAAATTTTTGTGTCTGAGGAAAGCATATCTATTTATCTGTAAAGTTTACACCTAATGCTGGTTTATGACCCACATAAATCATCACATTAAACCAAAAGATGAGTTCAGCAAGCAATTTAAAATTGGGAATCTGCTGTTCATGTGCTTAGACTCGTGCTTAAAAAAAAAAAAGTAGAAGGCATAAAAATGTCAGCTCCATAGATTTGCTGCTAAAAAATTCTTGTTCACCTGTGCATAAACTACAACTGCCCCCAAGGGTGTGCAATTTTACAAAAGCAAATTAATCTCTTACCTGCCCAGTGCTCCAGCTATAATGTATTTCAAAACTGAACAATATAAACCACTAAATATGAGATTGTTTTCGATAGCCCTGCCAAAGGAGAACTATAATGCATGGTTTGAGGTCCTAAATTATAGCTGGATTTTCTGCTCTTAGATGTTCATTAGTTTATGTGGAAGGGGCCAATGAAATAAAGTAGCAACATCAGGTACTGTTACATGACTTTCTATTTATTTGACTCGAGTAGGAAATTATGCGGAGGCTTACTGTTTTAAAAGGGCATTCCCAGGAACCACATTCAGACTGAACTGCAAAAAAATGTTCAACAGTGTGAAAAATGCTGATTCCATGGACTCGTGTTACAAGATAGCAGTAGTGTGTGCAACACACACACACACACACACGTGATCATTCCTAATGACTTAAACTAATATTCTCTAATATTCTATTCATCATGGACTGTGGCTCTGTTAGTTTTCCAGGTTGTGTATTATCTGGATTCCAAACTCCTGTCTTTTTCTCTCCTCCTAAGCACCAAGGTAGGGTCATTCTCCTATTGACTGGTATATCCACAACTAAAAGACAAGTAGGAATAAAAGGAGGATACAAAGAAGGCATCCACTACCCTGGGTAGAAACATAAAAAGGACACAGATTTATATTGATTAGCGGCTCTAAATATCTGATGAATAAATGGTTTTAAGCAACTGACCAAAATAAGTATTTTGAATCTGCAAATATATCCTGAAACACAATACTGCATAGGTTAGGCAGCTAGTGTAGGCCCAGGGTATAGCCCTGAAATTCAGAGGATTGTTTCTATTTATGGCAATTAGATCGTCACACGGCTATGAAACATGAATCTGAATGCCAAATGAATTACAAGTTTGGAGGCTGAGCGCCAAGTGACTAAACATCTGTGAAGTGAAAATATCCCTGAACCAAGGCATGCTACTGTGTTGAAAACAATCCCTGATGCTGATCACTTTCCTGCTTCAGTTGAAGTACATCTCTTCTGGTGGGAGCAGGTGTACTGATGACTTTGTGAATTGTCATTCATCACATCACAAACGGACACCCGCCCCTTTTTAGGTAAATCCACACAAATAAAATCACAACTTCTTAATATCTCAAAGAAGGAAACCTGTGATTTGTTACCAAGGCAGGATAAATTTCACCTTCCCACTTCTCTAAGATTCATTGTAGTAATCCAAAATCAAGTGAGCGGAGACACTTTGAAAACTTGCCCCTTTACCCCCTGCCTCTGGTGTATTAATGACTACAAGATGTTGAATGCATATTTGAGCAGTAAGAAGAACCTCCTTCCCAAAGGGAAAACGAAACTGGGAACAGACGTCAGAGGAACAATAAATTAGTGGACAGGTCTAAAAAGCTCTGAATATCAGCACGTCCCAAAGCTTAGTATCAGAGCTGAGACTACTGCAGGATTTCTACGTCAAAGTCAGCACAAATATACTCTTTCATTACAGCTTGTAGAAATGGCTTATTTTTCACAAACAGCTATTTTTCTTACATTGGAACTCAGTGTAGGATGCTAACAGTCAGATTTCTGCTATTGCCTTTTTTGTCCTCGTCATAAAGTGTTTTACTAGCCAGCTTTAAAAAAAAAAAAAAAGGTTAAAAAAATTAGAAAGGAAGGAGGATTTGTATTGGAGGTCAAGAACTGAATTGAGGTTCCTCTTTAAGGATAGGGTAGAACAAAAAGGGCCTTCTTTCAAAATGCTTATTTTGATTTTGAAAAATACTCCTGCTCAAGTGCCATTTTTTCCTTCCTTTACTTTTCTTTCATTTGTCTCACTTTTCCTTCATACATCCATGATGCAGATTAGCACAGGCCCCCAAGCCCCAGGCATCAAAGGAATTAGGTCAGACCCAGAAGAAATCAGGTTGCAGGCAAGGAAAAAATTAATAACGTAGAAGCTATGGTAGCCTGGAACTTCACAGTCCTTAAGGCAGACTGAGGAGCCCTGGCCTTAGATGTAACAGTATTAAGTAACGGGTATGAGTGGAAAAAAGCAGAAAAGAGGTTTGTGAGACCAAAGATTTTAATAATATTAGCAACAAGATGATACGCTGAATTTATTTAAATTTAGGTAAGCTGAGTTCTCAGCCTTAAAGCAATATTCTCACTTAAAAATAATTCCAGAAAACATCTAGTACAATACCTGTTTTCCTATAATTTAGGTTTTATAAAGCTGTTTTGTATTTGTATTCCACCTGAGATTAGTGGTATTTTAAAGTATATAGTATCTATCTATAGGAAGTTCATTTTATGTTAGCATGTTTTATGCTTATTTACTCAAATAGCATTATATGATCCGCTTTTGGGTTATTCTAAGGGCAAAAGAGAGAGAGAGAGATTTTATTTGAAAATGTCCATGCTTAGTTCATTCTCCAGATGACCATTTTAGTTGCCATTATTACTGCCTCCAGAATGATTGGAGGAGTAATTCGAATTCAACCTACCACATTATCCAAGGGCATTCTATGAATAGCTGCAACCCAGAGCAAGTTCTGGCAAAGACGCAGAGGCAGCCGATCAGAGTCAGCAGTAACATTCAAGAGTGTTTTCCAGAGCTACCGAATGCAGATGAGAATATTACATGTTATTTCTCAAACTGTAGGAAGTATTTTAGGAAAGATATTTTTCACAATCCTTAGATTAGCCATTATGTATTTTCTAAGCATTTTAAAGGCTTTTTTGGATAATGAAATAAATCTTTGGATGATGCTAGTCACATTTATACATATCATCCCATTTAATCCTCCCAGACGACCATGAGGGATATGTTGGTGTCATTAGCATCCTCATATGTGATTTAAAAAAACTGAAGCACATGCATTAAACAACATGACCAAGAGTTGGAAGGTGGCAGAGATAAAACCTGAGCTCAGGGCATCTAAATGAAGCTCTAGTGGCTTCTCCATCTTGCTGCAAACAGTTTTAACTTTCAGAAAAGGTGAAATCTCTTTGGCATCTGAATATAGTAAATCTCAGTTTGTGATAGCTCTTATACATCCCTTCAAACTATTACTATTGTAACCATTATTCTTATCGGTAAGTTAATTTTAACAAAGGAAAAATGTTATCCTAGTTAATATACATTAAGAGAGTATTTTATGCCAGATATACATACATTTTCCATTTATCAATTAATTTAATACTCACTATAAGAGGTATAACATTATTATCCTCAATTTAAAGAAGGAGAAATTGAGTCAGAGAGGTATTGATTAATTTCCCCCAAGTTATCTGCTAGATAGGAGAAGAGCCAGGATTTACAAGTCTGACTGTAGAGCCAGGACATGTAACTGTTAAGCTCTGTTGCCTCCTCAGGTCATTGTTAATTGAGTCTTTGTATCTTGTGTGTAAAGGAGTGAAATTTTGTTAAATGACTGTACTGTGAATATAAATTAATACCAGTTATTTAAGGCACATTTTGCATATGCCATGCCTTTCATCTACAGTTCCTTTCCTCTTCATCATCTACCTAAATCTTCTTACTTATTTTTTAAAATTCAGCTTTGATGTTAGCCTTCCCAGACCCACCAATCTGGTTTACAAGCCCTATCCTCATCGGATAGTGTTATCATAGCATCCATCCCACTATGTAGTAATAATAGACTTCACTTTCTCTTAACTGGACTCTAAGCTCTGTGAGGGGAGTGGCTGCATCTTCTGTGTCTTTATGTCACTAGCAGTGGTGCTTGTCATGTAGCAGACAGCCAAACCGGGTTGGGTTTTTGAAGCGATGAAACAGTAAAATAAAGTGTAAATACTTTTTGGGGATAGAGGGGGGATTGGATGAAGGTTGGATGATGGAGGGATAGAGAGCTGGAAATAAAAAAGACTAAGTGACATATACATAGAGGGAATGTATGAGTCAGCCTGATGTATTTGCCAGCTTTAAATGGACAGAGATTCTTGGACATATTTCCAAAAATCAGATTTTTTTAACTGACTAATTTTCCTATCTTATCTTTCAACACCATTCTTTATTCTATTGTTTCCCTTTAATAGCTATTAATGATGACTCAGCAAGTTAGTAATAAATTTGCTCTTGGAAATGTCCTCTACTTTTCTGTTCTCTGTATGCCAGAGCTTTTGAGCGTGATTTCACTCGTCTTAAATCAGACATCCAAGATACCTTTGGACAAAGGCGCTGTAGTACACTCCCTGGCTGAAGCCCTCCTTCCCCTCCACCATTTGCCTGCCAGGTGCTACTTGGAAGATTTGGCCTCACTGACCTCTACTTGATTTAGCAATGAAAACAGCATGAAATCTTAAACTTGCTGCCAAGCATGAATCTTCTACTTCAGAACAGATATATCATCCTACTTTTAACAAGGAACAGACCACTTCATATTTCCAATACTTATATATTATGCCACTCCAAGTGTCAAATTATATTTATACCTAGTAGAAGAAAAAAAAAGATTTCTTCATTAATAACCACAACATTGCACAAAAATATTAATTTCACCAAAAAAGGACATGAAAACTGCAGGCTACCATCAAGGATGCCTTTGTGATACCCTTTATGAATTTAATACTCTGTTAAGAATGTAGTTACAGAAGAGATATTTCACCATGAGATTAAGGGTTGTTTATAACCAGAGAAAAATCATCCATTATTTTGTGAGTTGCATCAGACAATTAATTACTAGTCAAACCTTAAACATATAATGGGAAGTAAAGATTGGCCTCTTAAAGTCAGTAGTTCACTGATTTTTGTCAAGAAAAAGAGTATACTAGATTTATTTTTTTGACTATATCAGACAGCTTCTCATTTGCAATGTGATAAACTGTTTTCCAGAGTGGTATAGTTTATTCATTCATTAATTTATTATATATTTATAAAGATCCCACCATTTGCCAGGCACTACAGTGTAGTGTATTTTCCGACTAGTGGCTAAATGTATTTTTTCTCTTTTACTATGTTTTTGCCTCCGAAGACCTAGTGTTTATGACTATACGAACTAGCCAGTCAAAATCTCCAAACAAAATAACATTGGGAGCAAAATAAGCAAAATATCTGTGACTATATTTTAATTAACAGCCATAGTAGTCGCTCAGTTTACATAACATTAAATACTATAGATTTGAGTCAGCTAAAGAATACACAAACTCAAATTTTTGGTTGCTACTAACTGGCATGTCATCTTCTGGTACGTTAATTAGAAAATATGCAAAATGTCCATTTGATTCTTATTTTAATTTATCTTAATCAGTCAAATACGTGTTTATAAAACTTAAGTGCTGTCATAGTGTAGGAGTGTGTGTATGTGTATACTTATGTATTTATACATGTGTAAATATATTAACATAGTATACATATATTTAATTATAACATTTTATTTGCTACAGAAGTGTACCAAACCTATTTAGGATGCAAACAGTAAGGGGGGAAGAAATGGAGCCACATAGCCACAAAGCATAAGAAGTTTGTGAAAATAACCTGAATCAATCAATATACAAATGTCATTGCAATCTTTAAAGGCTACCAACACAAACTTTTAAACCAAATTTAAAATTACAAGTTGGAAAATGTTTGTGGGTTATCAAAACATGCTTTCCGTCTAGCTCACTCTGTGCTGTCTCATATTCCTGCAAGTCTCACAGGATGCTTCTAAAACACACTTCACCTTTCTTTCTTCAGTTTCAGGGTAGAAAGGGTCCCTTTAACTTCTGGAGACAGTAAATCACAGTGTGTGTGGTGGTTCTCAGAAGACACTTAAAGGACTGAATTGGATGCTCTACATAGCACCCTTGCCAAAAGAGTTCGGAAATGACTTCCAGCTTCCCACAGTAATAAAATGGCACTGTTTGGCATCTTTAAGGTAATAAAAGTGAATTTTTTCCATTCTAGTAAATGAGAAGAGAGGCCTGGTTGTTTTAAAAACTGATTAAAATTCATGTGTTTTCCTCAAATTATGGAGCATGATATGAGCACACTTACACGTGAACTTCAGACCACCTCAGAGCATTATTATATCCAGCTCTCTGAGGGAAACAGGATGTGCTAGTTAGTGGGTGGGAGGGAGCCTGGGAAGGACCCGTCAGGTGCTGTGAATACTGAGGACATGATTCAATAGGTGGCACTCTTCCCTCTGAGTCAGCAGTGAATGAATTCAGAGCGTTCTCTTTGGAGGATATTATTTTGCATGAAGGAAACATTTGGGAAGTTCATAAATGTTTCTGGCACTGTTAAACAGCTGCTGAGTCTAATCACAGACTTTGGCTGTATTTTGGTGATAGGAAAAGCTCTAGAAAACAGGTTTCATGTCTTTAAGAAAGAGGCTTACGTAAGGCATTATCGTCATTTGTATACAAGACATTTTAAGATTCAGTTTCACTCCCCTCACCATTTCAAAGGAAAATCTTTTGTCATTCCTGTTTGACTCATACGGCCTATGAGGAAGTTTGATCATCTTCCATTTCCCTTCTGGTTATTCATAAGGCACCTGCATCTCTTGTGATTTCTCCTAGACTACACAATGCTACCGACTGACAACAAACATTTTATAAAGGAAGACCACCTTTCAGAAAAGGCACCTGAACATTAGAAACTTGCCAGCCAGCTTTCTATCCTTATTTCAACTGTACCAGAAGTGGAAGTTATAATTGTCTTAAGCAAAAAAACACAAGATGGATACATTTTACATATAGTCCAGCCCACATTTGTCTTTGTTTATAGGCTGCAATTAGAAGGCTATTACAAACAGATTAGTAGTATCGCAGAAGAATTTTTAATGACTTGCTGATTTCAGTTATTGCCAAATACCTTCATCTACCTGTCACATTCCTAATTAAGAGACAGCAGTGTGTGTGTTTATATAATCTCTTTGTTAAAATTCCACAAAAGTGGCCTCAATAGTTAGGGGCTAGTCCATTAATTAAGCAGACAAAACTATTAAAGCATTTAAACAGACCATTACAAAAGAAGCAGGATGTAGACACACCCAGTTTAACAACAGTGGGGAGAAGAGGTGTCCCTAACAAAGATAAAAGGGGAAAGGGAAATATTACTGCTACTCTTAACGATGGTCTGTAAACACTCGAGTACATGTTTATTAAGCCTATGACAGCTTGCTTCAACAAAGAGAGAATTAGATGTAAATGCTCGCAAATGCTCCCAATGAATATGACCCAAATCAGAGCATTTGACTTTAGTGGGTAACCATCTGTGATGAAAAGGAGAATGTTTCCTTGTGGGCTAACACTGCAATACCAATGGAGGCAGCGTTCCTGCAGCTAGTCCTTGACCTTCACTTTCAAGTAGGTATTTACCTGTTAAATTGTATGGTCTCCAGGCTCATGAGAGAGGTTTATGAAAGAAAACTGTAGTCCCTGATATACTACTGATCATCCATAAAATATGACACAACATATTTGTAGATCTATATTTGCCCTTATCCCTTTATAATGTAATTAAGCCATTTCTTTCAATATTTTGAGTTATGACCTTTTCATGGCCGGTGACCCTATCTTGTTTAACTATGAAGAGAGTAGGCAGTTAAGTATTTGCTAAATGAGTGAATACATGCATAAACATGTAAAAATCAGGTTCTCATTGCTAAAATGGAAGTGATCTTACCTTCAGCAACTATGTAAGGGTAAAAACATTCATGTTCTTGATTTTAAGTGTGATCATTTTATCTGTAAATACGGAAACTGTAATGTGCTTAATGTAAACAATCTTTCTACTTAAAAATATTAAAAGTTAAAAATAGTGGCCAGCAAATTCAACATCTCTATTTCTTGTATTAGCAAGGACTTGCTAAAGAGTTTATGATTATCCTTAAGCTTGTCCCTTTGTCCCCTCGTTACCTCCTCTATAACTTAATTTATCTTCTATGTTCCAAACATTACTACATACATATAGTAGATAAAATGATCAGTTTCCTTTGAAAATTCCTAGCTGTGACTTCCTATTCCAGCATGTATATTTTATATCCAAATGATATTTGTCTCTTATGGATAAAATTCCACTTATCCATTCATTTAATATATATTGGTTAAATGACTACCATGTATAAGATCATCTACCAAATGAAAAGATGCAACAGAAAATATTTAACTTTTTATCTCACATGTTTCAGAGTTAACCTAATTCCCACTGGTTTACTTTGATTTGCTCAGTGATTCCAAGTGATCATATAGGCTAAAGATTTGCCTTTAAAGAGAGTGATTTTGAAAGTTTTCCACACTTAAGATGCACCTGTGACTATGTACGTAGTGAAACAGATTCTGAATTTCATTCCTCTGGATTCAGGCTCAGTAGATCTGGCATAGAGCCCAGGAATCAGCAGCATTTCTAACAAGCTTCCCAGGTAATTCTCAGGGAAGTGTTCCTCAGAACATGCATTAAGAATCACTGCCTTAAGAATTAAAGAGATTTTTCTTTTCATGCCATGCTTTATTCTAGGTATAACAAACATTTTCTTCTAGTTCTTTATTATTTTTTCCTATAAAATACAATTTAAGTTTTCCTGAATAGCATCTTATAATTACAACAGAATCTGTTGTGACCACGAGGAGTAATGCAGGATTTTTTTTTTTTTTGTCCCTTTAAAAGGCTTAGGGATACATGAGGAGTGTTAAATATGATTTTTTAAAAAACTTACATCTTGATGATAAGGAAAAATTCTTTAATTTTCATTATTTGATTCTAAATTGGTAATTCATGAAGATGAAAATCATAGACTTTTGGTCATTAGTTTTGACTCTTATTTTACAAAATAATTCAGAAGTTTCCATTTGCTTTCTTTTCTAATTTTCCCTTAAAATATTCTGCTAGATCCCAGTACAAGTTTTTCCTATGGCTTTAGAAGCATGTAATTATGAGCAATGAAATCTATTTTCCTTCTATATCCATAATACCTTACTTCAGTCTCTTTCAATGGATTATTTTTCTCTACAAGTCCGTTAGTATTATGGCATCATGTCATAAGATGTGACTACGTGACATTATTTAAGGTCACAGGGTAGACAGAAAAACTGTGACTAGTCTCTGTTTGTTGTATTAGGGTCTACTATTCTCCCACAGAAATGTTGGCTTGTTATTTCATAATTTGAGTTCCAGACATGGTTTTCTTGCTTCTAAGGTTGATAGGTCATTTCTTTAAAAGATTTGATATATTTCTAACGTTTCATAATTTTAATATTGTCATAATGTGATCTGAAGACTCTTTTTTAGGTAAGTCAACAGTCCCCAAGCTGCATTAGGAAATTTCCATTGATATTAACCTTAATGGCCACCTCCAGTCAAATGTGCCACCATTTAGACACTTTCTTTTCATGAAAATATCACATTTACTTTTATTTTTTCCCTTTAAAAAATATTTTAAGAAGCTCACTTGGAAATAGCTCATAGTGATAGAGAATTGTGAAATGCTTAGTTTCATTGAGTACTCTAACCACATTCACCTAAATAATGTAGCTCACTAAAGACTGAACTCTATTCTGGTTATTTGTGAAAATCTAGTGTCTGACAAGAGCTACCCAACAACGATGCCAGGGCGAATCAAAACAGAAGGAATCGGAATACCTCCCCCTCCCAGAAAAAAAAAAACAACCCCCAAAAGAATAAATTTTTATTTTAGAAGTTTAAAAAGCTAAATAAATTTGAAACACCACTTTAAAATATATACTTCCACATGATTACATGCCCTGGGACCTGGAAACAATTATAATAAAATTTTGTGGAGAAAACCCCCCACTGTTTCTGTGGTGGCATTTCTGCCATGGTTCAAATTAGAACTCCTATAAATCTTGGAATTGAGCAAATAGGGAAATGAAAATCTCATAAAATACCTGTCTGTGTTCGGGCTGAAAGAATGAATTTGTGTAGTATTCCAAATCAAACTTTCTAACTTGTTGAGGTTGATATTATTTATGCCTGCTTTCCAATTTGTGGCAACTTATGTAAACAATTTCAAGTTAAAATAAAATGTATACTTTGATCATTCCCTTTTAAATGAAATCATGATCATTTTGGCCCAGTTTCCTGCATAAATGTATCCATTCCTTCACATAGAGTTCTGTTAGATGCTACAAATAAATGAACAACTGAAAGTTTTCCTCCACAAATAATGATGAGTCTGAGACTCCAGGAATTCTGTACAGGACCAGTGGCAGACTCAGCCTCAAAAGTGGACAAAGGAACTTTTTATCAACAACTTTACAGTGATGGCAAAGTGTACAGTAAAGCACATTTACATTTTTGACTGTTTCCTTTTCAGCAAACCCTTTTCCTCATACAGAAATTCTCCCTTATCTTTTTTAATGTCATAATTGCATAATTATAAATATTATGCAAATAATCTATTTACCTGCTGAATGATAAACCCCAAACCATAAGCATCATCAAACTTTGGAAATTGCATAAATATCTCTAGGACAGTATTTTCAAATGATGCATAGAGATAAATACCAATGATTTTGAATCATGGACAAAGCTTAAAAAAAAAAATCTTTAAATAGGAAAATCTCTAGAGGAAAGGCCTGACTGTCACTTATGAACAAAAAAATACTGCTGTTAGGTAGAGGCAACATGTATAGTAGTGTTCGTCCATCTAACCCCACCAAGGGGACACCACTAAAGAATTTTTCTCACAGTGAAGTTCTAACTGCCTCCATTGTCTTTTAGGAATATATTGTTGGAAAAGAAAAGTATTCTGTGTCTACTGTAAAACGTCAAGGGATTAGATACAGTCGTAACTAGACAACATTTGTTGTCTCGTAGGCCTGTAATTGTAATGAAAGTTCATAATCCTCTTCCTTCCTTGTAAATCCTAATTTACAGATGTTAGAATTTTATTCAAACAAGGGGGGAAAAACAGAGAAAAAGAGATCCAACCTAGCCTATAATCTGCTTTTCAGTTGCTTACTAATAATGCCTAAGTGAAAACATTATTAAATAAGGTAATGCTTTGGATAGAAAAAATGTATTTAAACCATTCTATTTGACAACATTAATATCATAATTCTCATCAGCATATTAGATATCGTCCTTCCTCCAAAAGACTTCAATCTCATTAGATGTCTATCTTCCATGCTTTTGTTTTTTAAAAGGCTTTTTTTGAAAGTTCTTTGTCTGTCTGTCTATCTATCTATCCATCTATCCATCTACCTATCTATCTCATAATTCATTTAAATACCTATGTTTCCATCTTTCTAGATGTACTCCAAAATTACAGGAAGGAGGTGTTTTCAGATGGCTTACCAAATAACTCTCACACTAATATAAGCAAATGAAAATGATAAGAAAATGAGTTTATCTTCCTGGTTAGCAACCAAGGACACCTCTACCCTTGAAACTGATTTTAGCTCAGTCTGATTTTTCATATGCTTTCTGAGTTTTCTCAGTGTTGTTTTGATAATAAGATAAAGTGCATTGTTTTGTCCTCCATTGTGGCAGAATGATGTTAACACAAGGAGATTTGATTTGAAAATCTTTATCTGCCATAATTATACATTCTATCCAGGACTCCACTGATGGGAAGTGAACTGTTTCTCTCCTTCAGTGTCATGGTTAGGGGAAAGGCCAGATGGGTCCAGTAGCTAAAACTACAAAAGAAGCTCTCTTAGGTCATTGGTGGGAAGTTCAATATTACTGCATCCCTACTAGCAGCTGCTTCTGTTTGAACTCAAGGTTATGAAAGATGAACCACATTAAATGGTAAATCGTTAAATACCAGCTGAGTCAAAGCAGGGCGGTGCGTTTCCCTGCTTAAATCACCCGCATCTGTCTTCTCACATGCGAAGAGTTGCCCTTTACAGTCATTCAGTGAAACCCCAACAGAAAAGCCGAAGCTGAAACCACACCAAAAACCTCAAATGGCATCTTTTGGGTTTTTAGTTGGTGAGTAAATGATCATCAGCAAATAGTCAGTGGTGGAACTAAAGCACAACATTGCATTTAACACAGCTATAAAATATTTAGGAATGCATAATCCCTTTAGAGCCTCATTTTTTCCTCCTATTATGTGTTTATTCTTCAGGAAAAGAAAAAACAACTGTTTAAATTATGTCCACCTAATACCTTAGATTTATTGCAAAGCCTACAATTTGCTGGTTTCCTTTTACTATTGATCCTTCTCCTACTTATGGGGATGTGAACATCATAATCAGAGATAAAGCTCATACTGCTTCAAAACTAAAATTGTACAATAACGGATGCCATAAAGTCAGGCTTCAGAACTGTTAGAAAAGTTAGACTCTTCTCATCTACTTGAATTAGGCGGCAGAAGAATCTCAAATAGCAATTGTAACTATAATACCCCACTCTTGGCATGGCTTAGATTCACAGTAATATACTCACAACTGTAAGCAGTTACCATGAGACAGTGGCCGTCCTTTATCCTCATTCTGTGTGTGCTTTCATGGTGCTTTGCTCCACTGTGGGTTTGTCTCGTCCACATGAGTGTTTGAGCTGTCATTCCAGTGTCAAACTAGATGCCAGTATTGTGTCAAATACTGGAGGTAAACATAGAGCATCTCAACTAACACATTTTCCCCCTCCCCTGACAATATAGTCCTGGAAAAAGAAACAAATGAAAATTTAGGATTCACTTTTAGGTATATGATTAGTCATCTCCACTTGGTATAAGACAGACGTCAGAGGTTGCTACTTTCAAACTTTGGGGAGAAAACACAAAGTTTAATTGCATAGAATCTATTCTAGCAATCATTTTTATGGTAGGCTTATTTTGAAAATGTGTCTCATCAAGTCATCCCCACACGTTTTTCACCTGGGGACACACTACATTCTACAGACAATAGAAACAGGGTCTCTGAAATTTGCTTAGAAGTCTCACTTACAGATTTATTTCACTCAGCACGTGAAAGGAAGAATTTTCTTTTAATTTCCATTAAAGGATGTCATAAAATTATCTTTGTATCAATCATAAAACAGGAAAATTTTGAGGAAGTATTTACTAATACTTATAAGAATATCTAAATCCTTCAAAAGAACATACAGTTTTATGTCCATCAAATGTTTTTATAGGAACTGTATTATTTTCAAAGCTATATGATACATTTTATTATAAAAAATAAATCTACTTTTTCTTTGCTTTATTAATTAGCACCTACCTCCAGTAGGAGTATCATGGATTATCTTACATGCACAAAATTGTATTTTGCTTAGAGAAGAAACAGTTATACTCTTGTAAGAAATTATAAGGACCTGGAAGACCATCTTATTGTGTGACCTTAGACAAGTTATTTATCAGCTCTATGCCCCAAATTTCTCATTAGTATAATGGGAATAATAGTGCCAATCTCACGCATCCGTTAGAATACAAAATAAAACAAAATATGTAAAGTACTTATAATACCTGGTACGTATTAAACCCTTAGAATAAGTGAAATTTTTTTTTTGCTGCAAAACACATACAATGTGTTTCAAAGATAGACTATGTAGTTTATCATATTTCCTACAACCTCTGTCCCTATACCCTGCCTTGCTGTGCATTTACTAAAAAAACTCCTTTTTATAGCCCTTAATTCTGTGTGTTTTATCCACTAGAAATCCTTCCAAGGCCAACCAGTGAGACCAACTTACAAATATATTAACAGAAAACATATATAGCATGTGGTTACCTCCTCTGGGACGTGAATAGACAAACAGAAAATGTCAGAGTGTCATGTTTTAGAAGAAACATAAATCTTCGTGAACTGCTGGACATGATTTTGCTAACACAAAAAAGGAAAGAACAATTTTGATAAAATTAAACTTAATGCTGTGGGACACAGTTATCCCCATGTTGGCAGCTTTTAAGATTTTATAGGCCTAACCTCATATTCAGGTCAAACTAAAGGTATCGAGGTATTATTTATCAGCGTTGGAGGGGGGATTGAGCTGGCAGGCAGGTATGCCCAGGACACTGTCTAGAACAACGTGTCTATTATTCAATACTGTCCTGTCGTTGTATTAAAATACATACATCCAGACAGCCCAGAATGTTCACGGGACAGAAAGAAGACTCTAGAACCTGAAAGGGTTTGTGTAAAGTGAGAGGAAGAAACATAAATCAGTCACACAGAATCAGTATCTCAGATTCTGAATACTGAATAATCTAGAACAACTGTAAACATCGTTCAGTACCTGGTTCTACATCTTTGTCAACAACTTCGCCTTGTGTCTTTCTCTCACACGTATAATGTTGGACACTCTTATGTATTGTATAAATAATAAAGATAGAAGTTCAAATGTTTCATGATAAAATGCTACCTGAAATGTAAAAGTAAACCACTTAATTAATCTTTAAACCACTTAAACTAATTTCATCTGAGACTCTGTCATTCAACAAGTGACGTCATTACTGAAGCCAAGGCTAAATTGCTCTTTTTTAAAAATACGAAGCCAATCTTTAAAGAGCGTTACAAAAATGAAAGAACTGATTGATCTTGCTTCACTCTCCTTCTGAAGAAAAAGCGATCTATCTATCTACCAAAGTCTCAGGCTCTCCTCATAGTGGTTCTTAACTGGAACAGACAAAACGTTTCCAAGGACAATACATTTTACTGTTCTACTGCACATTTCATATCATAATGACATTTCAATTTTTCTTTATTTTGGGGGGAAGGTGAATTTTGTCTGAACAGTCCAGGCCCACGTTGCTTCCAGGGAGGCAGTTGCACACCAGCATTTGTGGAAGCCCCAAGCTCGGGTGTCAGAGAGCATCCAAAAAAAGGATGAAGCATCACTTCGCAACTGCCATTTGTTGAGTGTTTTCCCGACAGCTGTATCTCTTGACCATCACAAGTGTACAAATCACAAGAGGCACGAAGGAAGAGCACAGCCATCAGACAGGGAGGAAAATTCCATGTTCATCTGTGAAACAACATTGCTTTTAATTGCACCATAATGATTTTCTAACAGACACAATGGTATGTCGCGTAGTCTTCGAGCTGATTTAAAGCACACAATAAACCACAGCGCAGCTGAAAAACCAATTGAGATTTCTTAGTGCCAGGAAGGTTTTTGTCCTAATGTGAATACTTAAGAGTATTTTCACCAGCTACTTTGTCCACAATCCACTTGTACCAAAAATAACTGCCTCTGTCATTGTGCTGGGGCAGTTTCGAAAAGTAAATGAACGTTTTAATTTCAGATAGCAATGTAGTTAAGCTTCAGTTTTATTTTTAATCTTTGTGACATGCAATCCTAAAATAAGACAATTTCATCATCTGGGGGATGACCCCAAATCTCACTTTCCTGATTTTTTTAAACCACTTAACATTTTCATTCTCCCCCTTTAGTATAAAAGTCCGCACAATGGCCATCAGTCGTTCCTTCTTACAAAGCATTCTCTGACACAGCAGGTGAGATAGTATTGCCAATAGCGGAGCTGGCTGGTCAGACGTTGAAATCCTTGGTTTCCTGATGGGAGCAATTAACAGAAACTACCCTAGAAGCTACCATTAACTGAGGACCCTCCTTGAAGTGGTCCTCCTCTGTGTACTTCATAGGCTTGGACTCGAAAGATTCCAGTCAAAACGTCACTTTGTGTGAAAGTCTAATACTGTTTTCTAGGAATTCAGTTGTCAAAATGTAATGGATTAATCAGCAGAGGCTTTCTAGATCCCCAAGCTCCATTCCATTCTGTAGCATAAAAGAATGAGGCAGAGAAAACAAAGAGACTGAAAAAAAAAAGTAGGGAACTTCAAGTGATCTACATTTTTACAGTTTCCATTAATTTCATCAGCATCATTATAATAACCAATATATGACCCTATCATGTATGTACACCACGCAGACATACACACACATAATCTAACTTCTTGTTTTCTTCACCAATTGTCAGAGCTCGTGTTTTTGTGTACCATCTTATTACCACCTGTTACTGCTACTCAGAAATATGGCAGCAAGAGCAGGTATTGGACCCACATTTTAAAAACGAAAGAAAAATCTGTGCAAAACTTGCACTGGGTACAGTTGAGCTCATTCTCTTTTTTTTAGGGGAAAAAAATTTGTGCCAAAATGAGCACTACATGCCTATGAGTAAGAGAGATTTTTCAGGAAAAATTCTGAACCACCTACCCAGGACTGCAGATGGCACAAAAACTTGGAACATACACTTTTGAAACCTACTGTCTATATTTGTGAACTCTCTGTAATGCATTTCAAAACCAGCTTTTTCTACAGATCCACTCTTGGTAGTAAGATCTGTCTGTGAACCAGGCTTTTTCCCACAGCTTCACAGAGAATAATTGTGAGAGATAATAGTTAATTGTGTTTCCATTTGAAGGCTGCTGTTACCTTTTTTTTTTTTAATCCAATAGGTATTTGCACTCTAATAGTAGGTAAGCATTCTCCTGTTGTTTAAAAAAAAATTCATACACAATTCAATAGGTGCCAAGGCACCCTGCCTAATCTGTATAACCCAGTAATATGGGGAGGGAGGAAGGGGCTGTAAATATAGACTAAGTCTGTGTAAGAAATATTCCTTATCCCTAAATAAGCAGTCTGGCCAGATTTCAGCCTGTTACCAGTTTGTTACTAGGCCTAAGAAACATGGGTCTCACTCCTGCTGTTCACAGTCAGTTGCAGTGAAGAAAGCCTGCACCAAATGTCTTCCTTCGGTTGTGCCCTGATCTATGCCTAAGGGACTCCTCAATCTCCTTCTTAAAACAGTGGTTGCCATATACCAGGCCGTGTATGCCCCGCGGACGATATTCCTTGTCCACAATAAAATGAGAAAAATAGGGAAATTATACACATATATAAATGGAGCAAACTTGTATTGACTACCTACCTCACAAATGCCAGGCAATGTTTTGGGTAGTGGAGGAAAACAGGTGAACAAAAGACACGAAGCCCATGACAGCGTGGGTTTTACACTGTAACCGGAGAGATACAATAAACACATGAATAATTGATAGTCAGGTGGTAAAGAGTACTGGACAGAAATTACAGCAAAGTAAGGAAGTGGGGGAGGAATGGAAATGGCGACGAATGGAAGTGGGAAGGGGAGGGTTTGCCGGCATGGGGAGGGGGGAGAGAGGAGAGGGGCTGTAAACCGTGCGGTTAGAGAAGCCCTGTGTCTTGTGGTTGCATCTGAGTGGGGAGCTCTGCCAGTGTCCCAGGGAATAGATTTCCAGTCAGAGGAGTGGCTGGCGTGAAGGCAGTAAGGTGGGAAGGGGCTTGGCGTGTTTCAGGAACTGGCTCTTTCTGAAGGCCTTTGTGGCATGCTGGTATAAAGTTGCCAATTCTTCATTCTTGAAAAGCCTGTCTTGTATTCTAAGATTATGGCTTCCTTCTTCCTCCCCCCACCACCCCCTACCCCCACTGTTGTTAACATGTCCTTTCTTTTAAGAAGTGATGTCAGATTTCAGTGTTAGTTGTGTTTTATTAAATAGCGTAACTTGGCAATATAAAATGTTGGCAACCCTTGTGTTGTTCTCTTTTTTCCCCCCAAACTAATTCATGAAATACAAAACTCTGTTAAGCGCTGGCTTAAGACAGCATGTGCTGAAAGTGCCAAATCTCCCTCTGCCCATGGAAGACTCCATCTTAACCCACTCGTAAGTGTGTGTGTGTTTGGTTTCACCAATTTTCATACTTACTTCTTATTTCCCAGGTTTATTCTGAAAGGAAAAGGAACACTCTGCTCCCCACATTCACATTTTATATGTTTAGTTGATTTTATTTTGTTTTAACATGAAAAAGCAGCAGTAAAATTTATCCCCGATTCGTCAATAAAACAGCATGTCAGCAGAACAGGTACGGGAAATGGGGTTCTCAATATCTTTTATAGTCTGACATCAAAATTAAACCGGGATGCTGAGAATGTCTAGGCCTCTCCCCTTTCTCTGTCTCCCCCCCAGGATTTCCGAGGCATATCCATGTTTGTTTTGTGTTTGTGTTTTGGGGGAAAGGTGGGGAAGCTGGAGCTGTTTTTCTTTTTCTTTCTTTCTTTCTTTTTTTTTTTTTTTTTTTTTTTGGTCTTTAAGGGAAAAAAGAAAACCAGATATTTTCAAGGGGATTGACTAGTAGTGGCCAGTATAACAAAGAAACCCCACTAAGCCTAACCACAACCTGACAGGATGAAAAGTGATTCCAGAGCTGCCATTCACCACAAATCCCCATGAAACCTGCCAGGAAACCAGCCGAAAGCCGAAAGCCGTAGAGAAGCTGCTTCTCAAGGGCCACAACTGTGGCCCCCGGAGAATCTTCTGGTCCTATTCAGATTCAAAGTTGCAGAATGGGGGAGGGGTGGAAACTGGAGACAGAATTAGCAGCCCTGTGATCGCTTTCAAGGTTATGATGGAACTGATTTAAAATGCAAAACCACATCCCATTGTAAACACAGAGGCACACTGGAAGCTGAGAAGAAATGGGGTTTCATTTGGTGATTTTCAATTTTAGAACTGAAATGCGGATGGGAAGAAAAACACTACTTATTTTTCCAGAACTGAGATTACCTGTTCTTTTTTAGTTTTTATTTTTATTTTTTTGATAGGATAAGTGACTGTGGACTGATATATTACTTCTTTGGGCTTCAATGCTAATAAGGCATACTTCCCACAGAATCTGACAGAAAGGATGAATACCTTGCCTTGCTAATGGTTAATTTGTAGTGGCATGTGTATTTCGTGAATGTTCATGAAGTCTTCTAATTCATCAGCACACAATTGGGCTTTTTTCCTCCCTTTACACAGAATGAAATGCTGAGAGGGCAAGAGGTTCGAGGATGTTGTATTATTCCCTCAGCCAGTGTATTTACTACCCAAAAGTTATTGCTAATTTTTTTTCTACCTCAGGAACAAAATTGTTCTTCAGCAAATAATTTAGTAATGACCACCCTTTAAAATGTTTATTGCTGTTGAATCTGTCACAGATTGCATCAAGCCACAGAGATGCTAATCTATCTCATGTATTTGAAACTCCTCTGGGAAACATATATTTGGGCTTACTGCTGAGTGAACATGACTGTTAGGATTATAGAGACCATACACGGTGAAGAAAAGCAGCATCGCTTTTCTGACTGGAAAGTAAACAATAGAGCGATTGTCGGCTTACACGTTGGGACCAACAGCCCTACTGCTGAGAAGCTGTATGTAAAAACCAAGATCAGCAAGCAGTCTTGACGTTTTCTTCTTGGAGTTGGATGTTGTCAAGGACTCAGATGAGCCACCCCAGTGAGTATGCAGGAAACAAAACAGGATATTCTTGTTTGAGGACTGCTTTCTGTAATTATGTTGATTTTTTATGCAACACTTGAACTTTTAAAAACTCAAGGATGCCTAACAAGTACTCCAGATGAGAATAAATGATTGGGATTTTGTCTTAAGTGAAATGTTAGCATGTGTTCTTAACAAAATTAACTTGTTTGTATTTGTGAGCGGGGTCTATGAATTAAGTATACTTAGACCATGCCTGTTTTGTTTCCCCACCTCACCCTCCCACCTCCATTTTTCAAAGAGGAAGTTAAGTTGTCTTTGGAACATCATATTCCCTGCTTGGAAAAGGCACTGGATTGTGTAATAGTCTGACAGGAAAGTTTGGAGAGTACCAGGAGTTTCCCCTGGGAGGCTTGATGGGGGTAAATTTTGCAGCAACATCTATCAAGTTCTTTCCTTTGAGCTATCATGAGCAATTCCATTGTTGTGTGTACAAAGTCTTCAGAATGGAAACAGCTAAACTAAATTGTAAATACCCTAAGGAAAAAACGTCTTTGGAAATAGGTACTGTGGGCTTGTTTGGTACATTGTACTTTTATCTGTCTTTCCTTGCTGAGAAAGAAACATCTGGCTCAATGACTTGCCAGTTAATGCTATCACGCTACAGACATACGATTACTCCTTTCCCATCCAAATACCAACTGTGTGTATGAGACAAGGGATGTAACATACTTGTATGCCAAGAAATTTGATTTGGTGACAATTATTTGCCCTTTAATTTAACAAAATTATTTCATGCTCCTTTTCTTTAATCAAAATGTCATGCAATTTCTTGTTTCACTTCAATAATTCTTATAATTTTATAACACAATGAAAGGATTATAGATTAGCAGAGATCAATCTCCTCCATATCATCCTTATTTTTTCTTAAGATTTCAGTCCACAAAAGGTCATAGACAACATTATACTTTCGAGCTAAGGACACCACAAGATTCCTTTGCAAAAGCACACCGGCAGGGCAATCATATGCCAATGGCAGTGTGCCCTGAGTTTTAACCACCGTGATTCAGTGAGGAAATTGAAATGTAAACTGATTGGTAACTATCAAGTTTAGTCAAAGGTACCCTGAGAAAACTGACTCATTCTAGGGATAAGGCTATGTAGGGTAGAATTTAAAACAATGCTTGGGGGTCAGCCTACCTGGGTTTCAATTCAGATTCTACCATTTGGCCAGACAATTACCTAACACTTTCTCTTGGTTTCTCTTCTATAAAAAGGAAGATTGTAATTGTTCCAATTACTTATTGCTGCCTAACAAACACCCCAAAACTTAGTGGTTTAACACACTGCTTATTATTATATCTTACTTTTCTGTGGATGGACCAGGCTTCATTAGGTGGTTCTCACTTGGGGTTGGTCACGCTGTTGAGATCAGAGAGCAGCTGGAGTCATTTGAAGGCTTCAGCGGGCTGGCCATTCCACATGGTTCATTTCCATGCTGATTGCAGGCTGGGCTTACCTGGGCCTCAGTTTACACCTGACCTCTCCTTGTGGCTTGGGTTTTCTCACAGCCTGGAAGCCTTAGTCTGACTTCTTACATGGCAGAGCAGGGCTCCAAGAGAACAGGGCAGAAGTTGCCAATCAACTGAGAAGCTAGGTGCAGGCTTGGGCTATTGTCTTTTCTGTTTCATTCAATTCTTCCAGCCAGTCACTAAGGCCAGCTCAGATTAAAAGGGAGAGGAATTAAAGCCCACCTCTCAATTTGAGAAGTAGTTATTTTGCTGCCATCTCCAAACCACCACAAATACAATTTCTACCGCATACTGTTTTGTGAGTATTAAATGAGTTAATCTGTGTAATGTGCTTAGACCAGCATTTGGTGCTTGTGATATGTTTTCAATAAAAGTTAGTTACTATTATTTTCTAAGTCCTTATCCCATGTTATTTTTTCTTCATTGAATTTATCATTATCTGACCTTACTTGTAATTATGCTTGCAAATATGTGTTTATTTTCTCCCTCATACAAATATAAACTTCACAGCCATAGAGACTTCATGTCTTTTCAGGGCCTAGAGAAATGTCTGGTATATAATGAGAGTACCATAAATATTTGCTGAGTGAAAGAGTGAATAAGTGATTGAACCCCAAGGGAAAATAGAACTGGAAGAAACAAACATTTCAGATACTTGATTGTGGAAAATGGGAGTGCAGCTGGGGCTGGGGAAGGATTATGAGCAGAGAGGTTGACATTCTAATTTACTTAGATGTATTAAAAATTAGTCTCAATATCATCTTTTACCTGTAGCAGTTTTTAACTAAAACTGTCCCAGGAAGTACAAAAGACATAAACAAGGCTTTCTTTGCCTCCAGAATAACTGTCCACAATTGGCACAAATAGAAAGCTGCATTTTGCCACCCACAGAGAAGCCTTAGGATCTGACAGCTCTGGGTTTAAGTCCCCACTCTGCTATTTGCTTGCTGCCTGACATGAAAAGGATGTTTAACTTCTCTGAGTTGTAAAATCTGTAAAATCAGGCAACAAGGCATACCTCATGGGATTTCTGTGAGAATTATATGTAGCTGACAAAGGGCTGCAACGAAAGTACTAGATATAATTGATAAAAATGTGCCAATCCCCCCAAATAAAGAAACTTTGATAAAGCAACTTCATTGACATGAATATTGCCATAATTTATATTAGAGTGGATAGTTTTTCAATTTTTATTTCTCAAAAACTCCTATTATGTTTCCAAACACATTAAAAATATTAAAATAATATTAAGTTCACTCTCTTCTAACATTCAATCTATGAACATATTGATCCATAAATTGACCTTTCTACTCCAGCAGTATCTGACACAGGAATTGAAAAGGAATATTAAGTTAGTTTTAACAACCATGTTAAAAATAGATGTTTATATTTATCAAGAGAAATAGTGACATCAAAGGAAGTACACATGATGTCCAAAGAACAACTTCCTAGAATTCAAGGGGAATTCCCCCAGCTGCAGCCTCTTTCTTGAGGATGTCCAAAAGTAAATTACTTAATCAACAGATCGTGATTGTTGAGAGTTCAACAAGTTCAAAGCACTCAGGACTTTGGAGCAATTTAAAGAAAAAAACACTTCCCCTTGTTTTATAGATCTCTTAGTATTTCAAAATAAATTTATTGACAAAGATGAACTAATAAACATAAGAATTTATTTCTTCAAAATGTGTATTTGTATATATAATCAGTTCAAGATGGGCAATTTATAGGTACACAAACATATTTATATAAATTCATAGTGGGTAAATTGGACAGAAATTTTGTCTGTTTTCTTGCTTTGGAAAAGTTGTCAAATATTTCTTAAATTGAAAGACTGCCCTAGGACATGTGGGGAAAGAAAGCTAGAAAAAAGAATGATGCAATAGAGAATCATATGTCTTTTAAAGAACATATTTAGCATTAATGTTGTATATTGTTGGCAGCTAGACAGTACAGCATATATTCTGTTTGCCAAGGCAACAAAACACCAGAATGGGCACATGGCAGACACAGCTCAGGCCTCGAACGTGAAGGAGAATGTATTTGAATAAGTCACAGTAGTATAGCATAGTAAAATTTAATTAATTTGTCTTTTGGCGGGGGAGTTCATATGAATCCTGCAGTCACTAACAGGTTTGATACTAGACAGTGGCAACATCAAACTTACATATATTTAACGTACCTGATAAATAATAGGTTTTTAGTAAACATTAGTTTTCTTTCTTTCTTTGAACTATGTTTCCTTGCTTTTTTTTTTTTTTTCGATTACCATAAGGTCTGGACTCTATAACTAATAGCCACTTGTGCTGGGATCATCTCGTGGTTCTTTGTTCTCAAGTAAACAAACATAATCTGGTTAAGTATGAACCAATGGCAGGTGACTGGCTTTGACAGGGACCAGTGTGGGGAAAGTAGAAGCCTGATGAAATACATACAAATTCTTCTGAGCACTTTCGTCATTCCATATTTAGTTTCTTTACGGATCCATATATTACAAAGATGAGCACGTCAGGGCTTATCTGCTCTGTGAACCCCTCTTAACATGAAAGGGGGAAACCTTTTGTATTTGCTATCAGAATCTGATTGGATCAGATTATATAAAGCTTCGCATAGGCAGAAATTGACATTCATGCCACAGCTATTTTTATTATACAGATGTGCTGATAAAAGTAATTTTTGGTTTTTTTCCCTAACTTTTACCCCTTCCAGAGAATGTCTATAATTTTACTCCTTAAAATAATAAATACAAATGTAAGAATTCTCCACAAAAGTTGTTCATAAACATTTACCTGTTACTTCCATATTTGTAGTGATGATAACTAATGCCTGCAGATTGGATCGTAATTTGTTCAATTCATCCAACCAAACCAAAAGCCTTATATGGGAATTTCCAGTGTCCAGTTACCTTATGAATGAAAACAGCATACTGCCTCATTTAAAAAGATTCATGCAAGAGTTAAAAATAGATGAGATGGGTGTCTGCAGTCTCCTGGAATCACGAATGTACAAACAAGAGAACTAATTTTTCTCTACTGTTTTTACGAAAAAAAGGAAAGATTTTTTTCACACTAGGCAAACAGCAACTGGTTTAGTCTCATAAATTTACATATCATAAGTAGTGTCAGCATTCAGGCAGATTAGATTAACAGGCCTTGTGTTATCATCTCAGGAAAAAAAGGAAAATATACCCAAAGTCATCTGGTTAATTGCAGTAGGTGGGGAGATGAAGTTGCTTCCATTAAGTTCTTTTGGAACAGTTGCAAGATCCACAAAATCTGTTTTTAGCTCAGTCATTCATCCTGTTGAATGTGTGATGTGTTTTCTATTTAATGATAATTGCCCTTTCCATTTCTTTGATAATTGCCCTCTTTATTATCATTTATAGAGATTCAAATTATAAATCAAGACAAGACAGCCAGAAAAATATTATGATTGTCCCTTCTGAGGCCACAGCAACTCAAGTAACATTGCCAAAGTCTGAAAGCTGAAGCTATTTTCATTTGCATGTTTCTGAACATTTTATTTTAGGGTCCAATGGTTTTCCTAAAGAGGAGGTTGCAGAACAATAATAGGACTGAATGATAACAGATACAGAAACTGTAAGTTTAGCTTCAATTCAACAGTTACAAATTTGTCTTTGAAACCAGAAACTTGCTTTGCGAACTATTTGAAAGCAAAGGTGAGGAGTCAGCCAGAATGTTTGCTGTTAGTTAGTCACTGGGTGTCCCCTTGAAGCACATTACACAGCCCTTCTTCCCACAAGCTAGTCTCTCCCTTTACTTTTGTCCTGTTTGGGGGAAAAAACGCATTCTCTTCCCCAAATACACACAATGATCCACATAACGAGATAAGCGCAAAGACTGAGCTTTCATCGAAGATACTAGGAATCATCTCCCAAAAGAAAGGCAGGAAAATAAAAATATGTACCCAAGAAGTGGTTCTTTGAGGCAGTAACTGTCGTGTGCTGGCGCCAGCTTGTACCTACTCAGGAGATTTTATTATTATATTTTCAGGAATTTGGCAAGCTGAAAGCCATTATTAAAAATTAATCACATAAATTTTGAATTAAATACATTATATTAAAAACAAAGGTACTAAATGCACAGAACTCATCACTTCCTAATTACTGTAGTATTTTCTTTGTTCCTGAGGACATTTTTGTTTATTGTCTCTGAATATTAGAAATAATGGTATGATATGGAGTATCTCTCCCCAATTTGGCTTCTGTAACTTCCTATTAGTAGTTGGAAGGTGGCAATGGTATTTATACCACTCATATCAGAAAATGCTACAAACCATCAAGTTTCCCCAGAGAGCTGGTTGATGCACATTTGCAGCCCAGCCTGGACAATGATAACAGTTTTGTGAGAGGAAGAACCTTGGAGCTGGGATGACCTGGGTTTCCTTTGGGCTCAGTCAGTTGGTAGCTGTGGTATTGGGCACTGGGTGGCTTACTTAAACTCTCTCAGCCTTAATTTATCACTCTCCTGCTTGGTGCCTTCAATATCTTCCCATTATTCTTAGGATAAAGTCCAAAATCCTTAGTGCCTTTACCCCCTTATCTTTGCCCCAAATTTCTTTACTCCTTGAATCCTGTAAGTTCCTCCTGCCTAAGGCCCTCGAAACTGGAGTGCCTTCCTTTCCCCTCTTCTTGCTGCTCACTCGTCCTAAAGACTTGGGTGTTGGTCTAAGTGTTTCTTTCTCAAGGTGACTTCCCTGGTAGCAACCTCCTGTACCTTCCATATAATAGGTTAAGATGCCTTAATATATACTCCCATATAACCCTGTAACTTTCCTTCAGAGCCCTTGTCAAAAGTTGAACAACATTATCTTGCATGTATTCATTTGCTTAGTGTTAAAAACCCCCTTTTGTCTGCGTAACTCACACATGTTGCTGTTACTCTCAAGTTCGGTCCTATGCCTGTGGATATCCTCTTTGCTAACCTAAACCACTTAAATTTAATCTGTAGGATTTCTGTTTTAATAAGAGCAACCCTCTTTTCAAAATCACTCATTCTCCCTGAGAGGTGCTACAGCACAGTGGTTAAGGAAGGGGGCTCTGAGACTAAGCTCTCTAGGTCTGAATCTTGTCTCCACTACTTATGAGCTGTGTAGCCTTACCCACCTCTTTGTAATTCCATTTCCTAATTTTTGAAGTAGGGTTAGTAACAAAATCTACTTCCTGGGGGTTGTTGTGAAAATGAAGTTACCCCCTGCTAAGTGCTTAAAACAGTGCTGATCACGAAGGGATTCGTATTTAACTGACATTATTCCCACTTGCCTTAAGTCTACTTGTGCTTTCCCCTAATGATCCTATTTCCCAGAACACCCACTTCTGCAGAGACTCTCATCCTCCCTTACCTTTGATGATTGTAGACAATTTCACAGATTTAACTATCTCACCCATTGGAAGGACACCAAAATCCCTGGCTCTAGTTTCTCCCCTACTTTGTAATCTAACAGTTCCAGCTACTTGCTGTCATCTCCGGGAGACTTTTTGACACATCAAACACAATGTACTACTCTCAAATTCATCATTACCCCATCAAACTAGTTCATTCTTTTGACATCTGTATTTCTGTTAATAGCATCCCAGTTTCTTCAGTGAGGCTCCAACTTTCTATTTCATCTATGTCTCTTCCCTCTCCTGTACTGCACATCTCAGCAGTTGCCAATCCCTACTGATTGTCTCTGAAATACCTCTTGCATCTTTTTCTTCCTTTTAATTCCCACTGCTCCCACCTTGTCTAGATTCTCATTAATTTCTTTCTCATCTGGACAATAGCCTACTATCCAATCTTCACAGTTTTAGACTCAGCTTAACATAACGAGAAGCATTCTTGTAGAATTAGACACACTTATAACACAGGTTTCTCTCCCTCCCTCCCTTTCGCTTTCTCTCAGTTGTGTGATGTTGTATGTCTGTCTTCTGTCCATGAAAGTGGAGACCTTGACCAACTAGTACACCTCTAGATCCTCAGGACCTAATAGTAGGAAAAAAAGACTCTTTACTATTATTATTAAATATTATTACAGTATTAAATGTACTATATTATTAATATAGTATATTATTATTAAAATGATACTATTAAAGGTTGAGTATTGCTGAAGTATTTCTTGGGTTAATTATTGAATAAATCCACTTTCTGTCCTTGCTTTGATCTATGGTCCACACTCTTCATCTACTTAAATTGGATTTCTGGTTAATTCACTCCTCTGCTCAAACATCATCAGCCCTTCCCAATTGATTGCCTGCTGCCTAATGTCCCCATCCTGGAATATGACGCTTCAATTAAGAGGCCAGATTTACCTTCAAGAAAGCTCCATTCCACTCAGAGTTGTTTTTGTTTTAATTAGGGAAATGACAGTATTAGTTGTGATTTCAAAAGCTTCCTCAGCCTGTATCATGCAGGACAATAAACAGAATTGCTTATCTTCTGTTGTCAGTTACACTGGCTTCTAAAACAGAAGGCTTAGGTAGTTATGCATTTACCATCACAGTCCAGGCATGAGGACGTTAGTCAGACGCACACCTTTAAAAAACAAAAATATTCAGGCTACACAGTTTCCTCCAAACTTTTCAAAATAAAATTTTCTTTTTTAGATGTAAAAGCCAACAGAAGATGATTTGAAAATTTTCCTTTATTTTACTTAAATTCCTTTCACTTCACCTTTTCTCTAGATGAGCTGTCACAGGATGATGCACTTTCTCTCTAAACTGCCTTCTTTATTCTTGAGCTTTCTTTTCCCGTATTGAATTATTCGCTCTTCTCTCAGTATAGTCATGATTTTACTTTCTTCATTTGCGACTTGATGATTAGAATGTTGCTTTCCTACTACTTGGAATTTAATTTTTCTTGAATCTTGTAGATTTTTACCCTGAACTA
The DNA here is from genome assembly GCF_036321535.1 of Camelus dromedarius. NCBI lineage: Eukaryota > Metazoa > Chordata > Mammalia > Artiodactyla > Camelidae > Camelus > Camelus dromedarius. The sequence continues at coordinate 10,212,783 of NC_087449.1, read as the reverse complement.
CAGTTTAAATAATACTTTTTTTTTTAATGGAAGTACAGTCAATTACAATGTGTCAATTTCTGGTGTACAGCACTATGTCCCAGTCATGCATGTACATGCATATATTCGCTTTCATTTTTTTTTTCAAAGAATACTTTCTTGGCCCTCCCAGGGGTCCTTCTGCTGGGTGTTGCTCGTGCCAGGAGCGTGAGACCAAGTTCAGTTCAGAAGCGAAGTAAAGTTCTGCTGTTTGATCCAAGAATGGAGAAGTTCGAGCTTGCGTTCTGGATACACAGTCCCTTAAAGCGGTGGGCGGGGCTGCTTCACAGGGCTCTCCTCGGCGGGGAGGGGGCAGAGCGCTCCCGCCGCGCAGCCGCAGACGGCAGTGCAGGCGCCGCGTCTCCGTGCGTGGCCGCCATCTTGAATTGAGGTGTGCTCTCCGCTTTCGCACGAGGCCCGCGAGCGGAGGGGTCCGGCGGCGTTTCTCTGCTGGGAGCTCTCACCCCGCAAGTTCGCGGCAAGGCCTCTGCGCAAGACCCCTACAGGCAAGTGAGACCAGGCCAAGCACAGAAGAAGAGGTTAGACTTCATCCTACCACCTAGATTCGATCTCATTTCTCCCTGGACCCCAGCAGGCTTTGCTGGTGACAGCCACCACTGCATGAGGATAAGACTTACTCAAATGTCTGACTTGTTTATTTAGACTCTATTGTTTTGAACTTGGAAATTTTACCAGAGAAAATGACTTCAGAATTTGAAGCTAGTACACTGACAGCAAACTATCTTCAAAGAAGAGAGTTTTTAGTCAACAGCTCTAATAAAGATAATATTTGAAGGTGACTAGTAAGTCCCATTCTGATAAACCAGGCATTCTCAAATTTTATCAAAAATAACTTCTTTTGGTTAATGCTGCCCTCATTAGGTTTACTCAGAAAATTAATATGTGTGTTCTGTATGTAAAAGAAAGACATAGGAATTCACCTGTATTTCTGTAACGTTTAAATAATCATATATGATATTCATTGAATCTTTTACCATGTGCCTGAACACTCAAGAAAACACTGAAGGTTCCTCAAACCCTGCATTTCCAAGTATAAATATCTATTAAAAAACTAGAGGTCTGGTTTTCAGTTCAACAGCTATGCTTCTTACTACAGATAGTAATAATTACTCAGTTACCTTTGTCCTCTTAAGACAGTATGGGTTTTGATACTCGATGTTAACTCATCTGACAAAAATGAGCTTTTTAATTACAGATGAAAATATCCCTCTTTCATAAAATTTCCCAAAACCAAATGTCCACCGTTTATATGCTAATCTCATGTCTGTTAGTTAACTAGGAATTGAAGAAGTTGGCAAGAAAAACCCCTAAGCCCTATAAAGGTGAGATGGTCTGGGGTCCTGTCATCACACATCTGATGCCTGGCTTAGCGTCGTGTCAGGGAGTGAGAAAAAAGTTGGGAGGCCCATGTATAGCTGGAGTTGGCAGAAGCTGAGAGAAGCAGACAATAGCTGCTGAGGAAAAGATCCTGTTACCAATTTAAAAAAAGTTTCTTTCCTGCCTACCAATGGTAAGCAGACACTTATTTAGCTTTAGGAAGTATGTTATTTTTTTTTTTTGAGCCTTTAATCATTGGCACCTGATGCTAAAGTAAAACAGGTAAATCTTTCCTTATGCTTTTGGAAAAGAATATTGACAACTGAGAAAAACAAAAAACAAAATACAAAAAAACAGTGGTTCTTCCAGACCATTAAAGCAAACAAACAGTTTTTACAATCTGTGTATTTTTAAAATATGGCCACTTCAGATCTGAGGGATATACTTACCTAAAGAAAGAAGAAAGAAAATCGTCTGAGCCATTTTATTTTATTTTTTAACATTAAAAATGTTTCTCGAGTTCACATTAATATTAACTCTGTAAGCTACTCATATTTTGATATATTTATCGAAAAGGAAACTTTGTACCCTCCCTTTCCCGGGGGAAAGACTTGCTTTAGATTTGCCCTCACATCTGTGTTTACTGGAGGAACAGATGCTCAGCTTCTAAGGGTCAGCGTTTGGCCTTTTCCCTCCTATCACTAGAGCAGAAAGAAAGGGGGTTCCAGAGCGACGGTGGCAGCTTTCCAATGGCTGGCCTGTGCTTTTACATTTAAAGTAAGCAGGTGGTATCAATGGGCTGTCTAATGACTAACAAGATAAGAGTGCAATTGATCTTTTTATTAACCCATTTCCCCAGGTGGGTGGCAGACTGCTTCTCCCTCCTGGGTTCAGTTACATTGTTCAGTTCCAGGAATCATTTTAGACCCTTTAACATTTTTGTCCAAGCTGATATTTAAAGCACAGGGACACAAACACAGATATTCTGTGTCATCTAAATTCTTTCTTTTCTGAAACTCCAAACTGATAAACGTCTTTATAATTTGAGTCAGACTTGAAACAATGTTTAACACACATGTGAATCATCTTCAGTCTTCCTGATAATTCTTTTCATGCTGAATTTGACCTGTGGATTTGCTTGTCTTCCTTCTAGGTCACAGACCACTTATTCTAAAGTAGTTCTGAAGAGTATGGAGCCTACCTAGATTCATAAGGTAAATGATTAATTTCAAAATAAGACATAATGGATTTAATTATAGTATGAATTGCAGCATTGCATAAATGTGTTGTCCTTTCTGAATCTGTGGTGAGTTTCTAAGTTACGATGCTGGGTAATCTTTTAGCAGAGGGTAGAATCATCATCCTGGGAAGTGCTAAGGGAAGACGACAGTACATCTGTGAGTTCCCTCTATTCAGAGTCAGCATATTTGTTGTGTATTGCTTAAGGCTGGCTTCCTACCTCATACAGCTGTTTCATACAACTGTATTCTTGTGATCTTAGGAGACTCCTGCCCTGGAGTGTGCCAGGACATCACAAATCACATAGTCAACTGGAGAGGAATTAGATCTGTTATTTTCATAAATGAAGCTTGAAATTATTAGGATGCATTTCTCTGTAGTTGTAGGAAGAGGTACAGAACATCCCATTAATGCCATTCCACCACAGGTGGTGTCAGATGAGGATGTATGAGATGAAGGGATTTGTAGAGGATGGCCTCGTATTTCTGTTTCTCTGAATCACAACCATCATTGGCTTTCCTGCTTGTTAAATAATTGTATGTTCCTAGAAGCTATCGATTCTATCTTAAGGTATGCAGGATCTTTGATGCTACCTATAGCAAAATGACTAAAAATCTAGGCTTCAGATCCAACCTAAATTCAAGTTGTGGTTTTGCCATTTACTAGCTATGACACTGTGGTCTTCAATTTCCTCATCTGCACAGTGGGAGAAATACTAGTATTCCCTCCCAGGAGCTGTGAGAGACTATGAACAAATGAGGTGAGCATTTAAAGTATTGTCTGACACCTAGTAAACACTAGATCGACTGATTAAAGTGCTTTGATTCTACCACCTCACTTTATTTGTTTCAGTTTCTCAATTTTCCTGTAGTCCGGAAATTTAGTGGTTGTGGGAATTACTGAGGGAACTAAACTCCCAGTTCCCTTTTAGCAGCCTCTCCCCTAAAGGAGATGTATTATACTTTTCATATAAATGCCAGGAAGGAAAATAATTGGCATCCCATTGCCCTTTGAATGGGTCCCTGGCCAGCCCTAGGTGGTGTGACGTGGAAGTGACCTTACAGCAGGGCGCCTGCGAGCTCAGTGCACAGTGTGGTGGGAGAATCAATTAGACGGCTTGTGGCCATTTCAGAAACATGCAAACATAACTGGCATAGTGTTTCAGGACGCAGAATATAAAGGAATCTACAAAACAAAAAGCCTTTCAAGGGGATGGATTTGGATGTTCTTCCAAATCACAAACTGATGATTATGATCACCATTAGAGCTTAATGAGCCCGTATGTGGCTAATGACTTCATCTCTCCAGTAGATCTGCCAGTAGTCCCTGTTTCCACTCGCTTCCATCCTTCTCTGGTAAGAAGCATAACTAACCATCATGCTAGTTGGTCAGAACAAGTCATTGTACTTCCCCCTCTTCTGTTAGCAAAAACAGTTTCTGAAATCTACCATCCTCCTCTTTCCTTTTAGGACCAAAGGTAACAGATTAGAGAAAAGAAAGTAACACTAATACATGTTTTATAGAACCCTGGAACACCTAGGTTCAGTCTGGAAGTGGCCCTTAACTGCTGTCTGACCTAGTTTTCTCATCTCCAAAATGTAATTGGTCACTATCCTATTTCTGAGGATAACTTTAAAGATAAAAAAAAATACGTGAAGTTGATCTTTCAGTACATGTAGGAATACAGTTTATTTTATTTAACTTATTCATTACAAATACTATCATTGATGATGGCTTTATTTTTATTTTAATAACCCAAATGCAGAAAATGGCATTATAAGGTTTAAACAAGTTACCTGCTGAGTCATTTAGAGACTATTAATTTTCATAAAAAGTAAGACCTAAACTGAAGTTAGAATCTTCTTTCAATTAACCACACCTTTATAATATTTAGTCTGCAGTGATATTCAGTGTTAAAATCATTTAAAGGGGCAAAATTTGGCAAAGTTGAAATGATTCTCAAAATAAATTATTTTAAAGAATAGGTAGTAACAGTAGGTTACTTACTGGAAGAGAAAATTTTTCATAAATGTGATAGATACTAGGGAGCAACCTTTCAGTCGCTGTATGAAAAGCTGCCGACTTACGAATCACCTAATAAAGCTAATTAGAGCTTCAAACTTAAAAATAAATAAAATAGATACCATTTCCCATAATGATGCTTACTCAAGTTTCAGTGTATTTCTTTCATTTTACCATTTTCAAAATATATGTAGTAAATATAATAGGTCTTAATCCTGAATAATATTACATCATTATAATATTGAAAGTAAGATAAGTAATAGTTGGAAGGGATAATGTTAGCGATTAAGACAATTGCTTCAGCAGAATACTTCAGAAATTTTAAATTGTTTTATGTTAAAACATTCCAGTATAATTTTTCTGGGGTCTCTCTATGCTGTAAATAAATGTTGATTGCTATGGTAAAATAAGAAACATGAATGGATAATGTCTATTCCCTGTAACCAGCATTTCAGGAAAATATCACTGTTAAAAATACATGGCTGGGATCCCATTTTTGAGTTCTCGCCCCAAATCTGCATCTCAACATTTGGAGTAAGCTTGATCAACTAGCATGTTATCTGACTAAAATTTTTGACATATAATTTGAAGAAATTAATAGCCTCAAAAATGAAGACTGACTTTTAGGAAAAACTTTTAAGCAAGAAAAATGTATAGCAGATCTTAACATGCACCAAATCTACATTCTGCTGTCAAGCTTTTCTTACACCTGTCTACCCATTCCTCTTACCCCACGGATCCCATCATTTCAAGAATGAAACATTAGTTTAAATGGGTTGTTTTCACATTCACTGAAAACTTTAAAATCACAAAAAGATGTGAGTTAAATTGGTTAAATTTACTTTTTAGTTTTACCAACTGTATGTTTGGAGAATATTTTTTTGAAAAACAATTTAACTAATTTTATTGGGGGTCTATAATATGTCTAAAACTGTTCCACAACAAAGAAGTATAAAACAAAATCTGAACTGTGGCTCCTGCTCTTTGTAGTTTATTTATCGAGGTAAAATCAACATATACAAAACAAATATTAACATCAGAAAAAACTATATTCATGTACTCATCTAAGTATTATAAATTATGAGTTTTGTAGGAGTTCTGATGGAAGAGGTGGGATCCAAGATAGGGTTTTAATAATGTATAGAGCTTGGATATGTAGTCCTTCTCTGGGATAAATAACCAGTGTTCCTATATTTATATTATCCAGAGTCTATGTAATATACTGATCACTAAAAACAAAGCAAAGGGGTAATTGAAGGGACTGGTTAACTCACCATGAAAGGTAACTTTCAGTAAACAAGTCCTTCACTCTTCCATGCCCAGTGAAAGTGCAAATAGACATATCACCAAAACCCCAAGCTTAGCTGGAGTACGAGGGTCTCCCCTTAGATTGCAATTGTGAAGATTCCAGTATTGATGGAAATAATTCATCCTCTTCAAGGAGAACTACAGCTATTGTAGCTGAGTTTAAGCCTTTAAGACCCAAATGTTGAGCTTGGGTATAAAGCTTAATGAGCAACCCCATCTGTCTGAAACAGAAACCCAGAGTCTCTGAGGTTCATCAGTCGATTTCCTCAGGTTTCTGTCCAGCCTCAGTGTGAATCAGTTGAAAAAGAAAAAGCTAGTAGCACTGACCTTGACAGAGAAATATTTGAGAATTTAGGCAATGGATCCATTTCATATCTGGATCTATGAACTAACCATTTGCTATCTAAGGAAAAAATGAGATCATTCACACACTAATGATCCAAAACTTAATCCATGCAAAGAAAACTAAAATTAGATATTGTTCTTGAAACAGTTAATTGCATTGTGTTGGAAAAGTAAACTGTGAGTATGCTGATGACCATGATAATCATGGCTGCCATTTATCGAGAGTTCCTTATATGCTGGGCACTCTACCATATGCTTTAATTTATGTGTATCTCATTTAATCCTCACAAAACTTATATTAGGAAAAAGTGTCATCCCCAGTTTAAAGTCAAAGAAATAAGGCTCAGAAATTTAACTTGGTCAAATTTAACAGATAACAAATGGCAGAGCCAGGATGTGAACCCATGTCTTTCTTAGGTCCAAGACCATGCTCTTTCCATCATGTTCACCACTTTTCAGGCAGTGCTGCCTCACTGTCTAATGATGCTTTTCATATATACTCAGGTGTACCAGGAAGATAACTGAGTAGACAGTTTTACTGCATGTATGTACATTAACATCAACCAATACGTATTATTTAGTCCCATGAAGTCAATGAGTATTTTGCAGGCAGATGGGCTACCGATTCAGAAAAATCAATGAATATTTGACTAAGCAAGTGAATTATGAAGAGTAAAAGCATTATATGTGCTTTTTCTTGGAAGCAAAGGGAAAGCTATAGTGTTAATAAAACAGACCCAATGCTAATGATTTAAAGCCCCTCCTCCTAAAGTAGAAATCAATCTGATTCTAAGGTTGATTTTATTGATTCCATAAACTTATTTCCCAACAGAGTTTCTTAATTTTGACACTGAAGATACAGAATTCTGTCACTGCTCTTTTCTTTCAGATTCAAGGTCAGTTTACTTCCTAATTTCTTCTCATTTATTATTCACTTTCATGTAAGATTCACTTTGCCTTGTTTTCACGTTCTTCATATTCTTAGGTACTCCCTAACAGACTGTTCTCACTGTCTGGAAGATCTTCCATTGATCTTACCTTTTCTTCCTCGTGTCTATTAAATCTTCACTGTTTTAAGCTTCCAGGATCTGTAGTTTAATTTTGCCCAAAGCTTCCCCAATTAATTAGATATAAAATATCTTTCTGTGGAAATCATCTTTCCTCTATAGCCAAAGGCATTACCGGTGGTAAAATGTATTCATCTGTATATAATAACAGTAATTTCAACTGTTAGGTGGTACTTTTCATTGCTCTATTTTTTTCTTGTTAGAGTAGAAATGCTATTGTTGAAAATTTATAAATATCAAAACATACAAGGAAGAAAAAAATCCATTTTTATGCCAATACCTCGAGAAAAGTATTGTTAACATTTTGTTGTATTTCTTTCTATTCTTTTTTGACATGTTTGATTGTGTTATAACTTAAACTCTCCCTGCCTTACTGTATTTTTATCCTGATTTTTTTTCCCTAAAATTAGACCCTCTAAAATTTGGATTCACCCAGTTCCCTAGAGTCATAGGAGTCAAGTAGCCAGTAGAAAGGCTGACCATTCAAAGGCCTAGTGAAATCAAATTTTAAGATTTTATTTCAGGTAGAGGATTGGGCCTGCTCAGCTTCCTAAAGTTCTATGTAAAACTCTGGCATTCTGTTTGGCTGGGACCCTCATTCTTTTTTTTTTTTTTTTTTTTTAACCACCTTATTAAGGTATGATTCACATACAAAAAGCTGTACATATTTAATGTATACAACTTGATGAGTTTGGAGACGTATACAACTTATTGAATTTGGAGATAAGTTTATACCCATGATCACCACAATCAGTGCCATAAACAAGTCCATCTTCTCAAAAAAAAAAAAAAAAAAAAAGCATGGTGAAGCATTGACTCATAAAAGTCTAGAAGTATTCCTATTTCTGGGCTTGTTTGCAGAGATATAACTCCTATATGGTCTTGTGTGCAACTCCTGGGTAATTCTTCTTTGCTTCCATCATGTGTTAACTTCCTGTTAATTAAAACCACTCTTTCATTTCATAGAAGCTGGAAAAATATATTAATATTAAATTACATAAGACATGATATTATAAAATAATACATCTGTCTTCTTAATTTCTAAGTTAAATTACAGATCTAAAAAACTATTTGAGTTCATATAATGTAAATGCCCTCTGTGGGTTTTCTCCTCTTTGTAAGGGCCCATCTTAACTGTACGGATGGTGAAATTTCCTTGTTCAGCCTGTCCCTTTTAGGTATCAACCCTTTTTTATTTCCCCAAATCATTTCAGCAAGACCTCGTCAGTTTTTATCTGGTAAATATACATTGTCTGAAAACTTAACTTTCTTCCTGTGACTTACCTGCCCAATTTTGGGGTCAAATTTTGATCATTTTAGTCCATTAGGAGGGATAGCGCTCTCATATAATTGCTATGCATCTCATTTCTCCCACCTCTTAAAAATAATGTTTGATTATTCTACCCAGGTTTAGACATTTATCAAGTTTGAATTTATTTGCTAACCAAACTATTAAAGATACTATCATTTCCCAAAAATACATTAATCTGTGATCTCACAAGAGGAACGGCGTCACAATCTTACTGAATACCCTTCTCACAGTTTCCCTGATACAACGTGTATCCCCAGCACTGAGCACATAGCTTACCATCATTAGCTATTTTTAAATGAATCAGTAGTATCTTTCAAGACATCAAAACCTATCCCCCAAGCAAACAAGACTGACTACTGAATTATGAGAGCTAAAGGTTTTCATAGCTTGGAGGAATGCAAAAACTTTTCCTTCCACAAAAACATGTTTCCTTAAAATGCTATCTGTGAACTTCTTGCCTATGAGAATAGCATCTCTCATACTTTTTTTTTTTTTTTAATTTTCACACCCCTGAAAAAAAACTATACAGTTTAAACCTGGAATCTAGAACTACTGGAAAACTAGTCATTATATTCATGCATCTGTAGGGTAGATTTTACAGACAAAGATAAAGGAGCTGAAGTATCAGCACCATTGAGGTTGAGCCTGAGAACTGAACAGCTGTGGGTGTTGAGGTTCCCCAGGCAGTGGGAGTTCAAGAGGACAATCGTGAGGTGTCAGGACAGTCAAGACACTGCAATATTTTAAACTGCAGACACTCTGCATCAGGGCAGATATTGCTAGCAAGAGGTCTGTGTTTTGGTGAAGTCTAAACTAATTCCCCTTGTTTTATGCTACTGAATGGTTCATTTGCTTTGAGAGCCTCAAAGGGTAAAGAGGAGGGAAGCAAATTAAGTCAAAACTGCAAAGACTTGTTAAAACTACACAAGGTGTGTCTAACTCTCTTATTGTTAAATCTGACTTCATAACAACTCACAGCTGATTAAGTCAACCTTTGAAACATGCAATGAAAACATAGAAAAAACCTAACTTAATATGCAATAGCATAAACTAATCATTGTTTCATTTTCTGGAAATTATGTTGGCACCAGGATGAGAAGTAGATGAAAAAACTCCAAGAAAAGCAAAGACTTCTCTTTCTAAATCAGTAAGTTAACTGATTAATGAAGAGCCAGACTTTGCTATTAAGGACCTGATGGGAAGTGATTATGAGCATGTCCCTTCATAAGGGCTGCCGCTTAAGTGAGTTCCAAGGAGGGACTCAAATGTGTTCCTAGAGAATGAAGGAAATAGAAACATTGTGACTTTTGCATCACCCAACATACACAAAACCACACCCTCATCTAATCTCTGACTATAAAACCTTATTTATGAAGTTGTAAATTGGGAAATCTCAAGCATAAAACTCTGTATCTATTAAATATACAGTGGTTTAGTGGACTGGTTGCTTTTTCTGGCAGCCAGTGATATGAAATCATAGGGAATCCGTATCTCTAAAGCCAAAGAATAGCTCCCAGTCATTTGTGGCATCATTAGCAATGTCGTGATATCCCTTAAGGACAAAGCACATAAATGTTCTCCTGTCGCTTACAATTGTGTCAAGGAGAAAACCAAAATGAACTTGCAAAGTCATGCATCAGTTCAATTTTGGAAGGAGAAAAAAATCTTCCTTTGAAGGAAACGAAATCAATCCCCAGTTCAAATTAAATTTGGGTTATTCTGTGAAGCTCCAATACACAGCTCCAATAACAATCAGTACTTATGGACTTAAGGTGCAGGCAAATAATGTTTCATTTAAAAGAAATTGAATGAAGATTACTGACAGCAAAAGTTTGGATGCTATTTTGTCATTAAAGTTAAATCATGCCGTTATTGGCTCAGTTGTGAACAACTCAATCCTCCTCACTTTCCTTTTTTTCTTTTTCATTTTTTTCTGAATGCACTGGGAACCCTTTGCCTAGCTGGGCTTGTGTCTTCATCCTATTAAAACCTTGTCATGCAAATATATCATGAATGTAGCCTGAAGACTTCTGTCTCATGCAAAATTTAGCTTAAATTCTATGGGCATGAAATACTTTGTTATGCATAAACCTTCTGTTTGGTTTGCTGACATTCTTCTTAGTTGTCTCTCATGATGATTCATTATCTTGTGATATAGATTTCCAAGTATCATCTTTGTATTGATTTTTATATCTTTAATAACCACTCCACAGAAGATGGCTCCACTGGTGTCATTGATCGCATCAAAAATTCAAGGCTTACAGAAATACTAGAGGGCTAATTGGTAGCAGAACATTTCAGACTTAATCTTAATGCAGTCCTAATCTTCTGCATTAAACCTACCTGATGGTATCCTCTTAGAGTCTACAAGGGGAAGTTTAGTGCTTCATTGAAAAACACCTGGTGAGAACATACAAGAACATCACAATAAATGGAACACAAACTCAAAAAGATCACTTAACAAACATTTAGAAATTAAGAGCAATCCTTTGATCTGGGGTCCCCATCCCTGAAATCCGCCTTCTTTTCCCTTTCTATTACCTCTGGGCCAACCAAGCCAGGTTGGCTATATGTTTTAAAACCCAAACTGTAAAAAAAAAAAAAGCCTCCATAATTCTAAAGTATGTACCACCCTGGGACTTGATAAGTTCCCAATTTAACAATAGAAGGGGTTCCGCTGCCGAACTCAGCATGAACATCCTGTTTGTGTAAATAACTTTAAGTAACAAATTTAGGACTGCTGGTATAGGGCCAGCAAGTCCAGAGACCCAGCACATGACCAGGTATGTCACTCTATAACTTCCTTCCTTCCAGCACGTCGTTCATGGAACATCCGATCTATTTTAGGTAATCAGAAACCAGACCAAAAGGGGGAAACAGGCACTTTTGGCCAAGCTTTAGAGTAACTTGGTTATATATTTGAAACTTGGTCTTACTATATTCTTTCCCAAAATTTTTTTGGGAATCTGCTCTGTGCCAGTCACTGTACCAAAGCACAGATGAAAATAACCTGGTACCTGCTCTAAAGGACCTTACTTTCAGAAGCCTATGGGTAGAAGGTGGAAAAGAGACCGGGGCACATTTGATAACTAACTAGAAGGCAGGATGTACAAGGATGTGGGCTTTGGAATTGGCCAAATCTGAATTCTGTTCCACCTCCAATACTGTGCTGTGTGGTACTTGGTAGATTGCTGCCTCTCTGAAAAATGGCAGCAATTAAGTTTTTCCTCATGAGAATAAAATGTGGCAATGCATGCAGTGCTGAGTATTGAGCATATTATCCATGCACCCCAAAGCTGTGTTACCCACTAGAAGATGATAAAGGAGGAAGCCATATATTGTTGGGGTTTTTTTCCCTCCCTGTAGGAGTTGGAAAAGTCATTTAAGAGAAAATGGGAAAAGGAGAGCAATTTTTAAAAATTTTTATGTATCCTGGCTTTTTGACAAATTTTTGAACAAAGAGCTAAACATAAATGCTAGTTCAGCACTGTAGATGTAGCATCAAACACGAAGGGGAATTTGGAATTTTAAAGATAGTTGGAATTAGAATGAAGACTTTACAAAGACTGGAAAGAAAAGGGGATAAATCAAGGATGGAGGCCATTGTGAGATATTATAAAAGTCATGGTGAGTTTTTGATGTTTAGCATTTAGGTACTTGAATCTTTGGGTTCAGATAATTTTTAAATCACCAGAAATTATAGTGCAAATTTCATATTTTCTCATTAAAAAAAAAGACATAATAGTCTCAGATACAAAATAGTACATTTATAAGAGTCTATGCAATTAATTTAGGTATCAGTGCTGTTGCTGAGATTGTCTTCAAAGTGTTAACATTTCCAGTATGTGGAAATAATAATTTCAAATAATTTACCTAGAATGATATTTAATGAAATGGCAAATGCTTATGTTATATACATTATTTTTCCATTCATTATTCTTGTTGCATAGTTACTTGCTTCACAGAATTTAGTCATGTATCTGGCCCATAATTACCCACTTATTCATGAAATTCAGTTTGTACTTTTCATCCTCTTTCCTAAACAGGTTACAGCTTTCAACCTAGGAGAGCAAAATTTTTTCAGGGGATTTCATCAATCACAGATGTTTTTATTTCATTGCTTTGGAGCTGCCCTCCCACTAAATAGTATAATTTCACAGTTTCTCAAAGAATCCACCATTCCGTTCCCCAACCTCCTGTTTTTGCCTTTTATTTTCTTCCTCTTTTGTTTTCTTCCTCCCCTTTCCTTCTTTGCTATCTCTGGCCCTTTTTCCAAGTTTCTACTGCTTTTTCTCTACCTCACTTCTCTGTCTCTTCTTCCTTTCTCCCTTCCTCTTTCCCTAATTATGTTATTACCTAAACTGAAACCCAATGCACAGAATTGTAAGTCTGACTCAAATTTTATTTACCCCTTGGATATTTTAAATAGCAACCCAAGGAGTCTCCCAGTATAGTGCTAAATTCATCTTGCATCTGTTACAGAAAAGGATTATGACATGAAAGGGAACAAAAATTCTACCAAATTCAGATGCTACAAAATGCAGTAAGGATAGTTTTCCAAGTGCTAAGAAATTTCTTTCTTCCTTAATCTTTACCTGTTTTTCCCTGCCATATAACAGAAACTATTAAAGGTCTCTGTACTACTCAATATGGAAAAAAAATACTTTTGCTCAATAGTAAGTTAATATGGAACATCAACATTAATTCCATTGTCTGTTATTAAAAATGTCAAAATAATACTGAAAAAAAGGTCTCTATGCTTAATACACTAGAAGAAAATTTAGACTTCATTACTAACCAGCTATTGTTTCTGAAAGTGTTTCTTTCCTTTTTTAAAATAGTATTATCTTTCTTTACTATCATGGAATAAAGTTTTAACTTATTAATATATTTGATAATTGACCAATAATCAAAGGAATTGAATACAGTAAAATATCACTAACAAAAATATGAAGTTTTTTCCTTTAATTAAATTTCTCTTTTATAATTATAAAAACTAACAACAACAACAACAAAAAGCGCTACAAACATGAGCATTAATAGAGATTTCCAGCCAAATGAATTTTTTTTAAATAATGAGTTTATACATAAAATGGCCCAGAGATGAAATATGAAAGTTCAGATATTTTCAGAGTGTTCCTTTTTCAGGGCTTCCTCTTGATCACAGCTCGCTGGGTACCTGGTATATTTGCTGAGTACCTGGTACACCCTGGGAACAGAGCCCCCATACCATTTCACAACAGGAGCCACCTTTGCAATCATTGATCCCATTCTTGAGGGCAAATCACATATACCTTTCAACTTGCCACTACAGAATTTATGTAACTTCAAATTATAAATTGAATGCCCAGTGAATAAAGCTGGCATTCTAACTTTCAGTCATAATAATAACTGCCACGCTTTAAGCAACTATGACATTTTTACTTTTATTATCTTGAATTCTTCCAAAGACCCAAAATTAAAAATATTATCTTCATTTTATATATGAGAAAACTTAGAATCAGATAAGTAAGCCAACATTGCCTAAATGTACTAAATCAGTAATTACTCCACATAGATTTTCTGTTCTGTTTGGCAAATAGCAACGTCCTGCAAAATAGTAGTTTGCCAATGGTTAGTAAATGTTTTTGTTTCATTTTGTTTTATTTGTTGTGCTAAGAACATTTAACATGAGATCTAGCCTCAAAACATGTTTATAAGTGTACGATACAATGTGTGTGCTCTTTTTGCATAACTGAAACTTAAGGCAGCAGGATTTGTGCATTTAACCTGTTTCCCCCAACAGATTGTATATGCCTTTAGGGATCTGAAGAGTCACCCTTTTTACTTTATACATGACAAGCATCAAGGTCAGAAAAAAGACTAGAAACTTTTGGTCTCCTGGCTCCCCTCAGTTTGCCTCTGAATGCCACTTCTAACCAGGCAAAAGACATGCCAAGACTCAAGGTATAAGAAATATTTCCATGGCCCAAGTCTTCCCTGCAAAATTGCTGGAGTTTTCACCACTTCAGGAACATCTGTCTTATATGTCTCAGTCAGGTGTACATTTCAAATCCAGTTCAAAAGGAAACAGCAGTACTTATACAGATGTATGACAGCATATGGTCAGGATTTAGATGAGTGAATACTTGCACCTGGAAATCAAATATCAGCACAGGCAGACCCCTCCTGCTTGCCCAGGGCAGCACCCACCTCGCTGGACAGGGAGAGAGCTGCCAGATCAAACGCAATCCAGATGTCTCCGCCGTCTCTTCCTCTTCCCCATACAACCTTTCTTTGTTTTCTTTGTCATTCGGCAGTATTTCTAAGCTTTAAAGGAGTAAACGAGCCCAGAAAATAGAACAAAATATGTTTTTAAAACAGAACAAATATATCACCCATTGAGCAGTTAAAGCTTTTTTGAAAAATTAGTTTGTTTTATTCTTTTGGTTTTCGTTTGCTTTTTTCAAAAACATATCAGATTTTTTAGTAATCCTTGGCCAGAAATTTAGAAGAACAGTGTCCCTCTTAGCTTAATTTTCAGATTGGTGAGGGCAATTTTTGAGAAAGTACTCTCTCAGATGTCACAGTGTCAGTAATGTCCCAGCCACCTGCACTGATTCTGACTTTTACATAGTGCTAACTGTCCATTTATTGCATTTTACAGTGAAATCCATTGTGTTGCTTGGGGTAGCTCACTAGTAAAGGATCTTATTTCCTTTTCAAAGCACTTTTTTTAGGCTTGTCATGTAACCTCTTTGTACTTTAATATCTGTATGTGTACTTCAGAGAGATAAAAAGATAAAATGTTGTAAATGTGCTGAGAGTTTCTGATCATGCTGAAGCAGTAATTAACCATTCAAAATCTCCCATAAAAATACAGCTTTATAAAACAGGCCAAAACCGGGTTGGGGGAGGGAACTGCCCAGGAATGAAAGAATGAAATAAAACTTAAACCTAGTCAGTAAACATGAATTCCTCAAAGCAGAAATGAATAGTTGATACCCCTACAAAAAAAGAAAAGAGAGGAAGGAAGAAGGAAGGTTGGAAAGAAAGGAAGGAAGGAAGGAAGAAAGGAGAGAGGGAGAAAAAAGGGAGGGAGGGAGGAAGGAAAATTTAGCTTAATTAGTCTGTAATGGCCCTTCACAGTACGTTGACAAAAATTTTCACTTAGAAGGAAACTTAAAGTAATGAGAGATGGCAGCTTCTGGTGATTAATTTTTTTCCTATGTGATCTACAAATGTGGCATTTGCCTTAAAGTTATCAGATAGAGTAGTTGTCTAATTCTTACTCAATTATCCTGTTACTAGACATAGGACTTGCTTATATTAGCACTTTGCTCCTGTAGTATTAACTGTTTAAATATTTGACTTTTATGACTTTCTGGTTAGTTACCATCTAAGAAAGCTATCCATCGTCTGCGAAACCAGGCCATTGTGTTTATTTTGTAGAAACTTATTTTTCAGTGGGAGAGTAAAGAAAATTAACATAGAAAAATAAAACTAGTTTTATAAATTTTGTCTAAAAATATAAATAATCACTGTCTTCAAATGTAGCAGGAGATAGTCGGTGTCAGACATGGTTGAATCTTATCCCTTCCTTTACTGACCACACTCTTGGTCTCTCTGAGGCTCAATTTCCTCCTCAGTAAAATGGATGTAATAATTTTTGTCATGTTTAAATCAATCAGAAGAAAGTAGACAAAGAATTTGGTATGCTTTTGTTAAATGCCTTTTCTTTTTACTAATTTTTTTCTTTAAAGTATGTCTGCTGTTTATTGTAAAGGATGGTTCCTCCAACTAAGAACTTCTGTTACAAAGCTGTTCCAAAGACAGCCCTGGAAACCCAAACCTACAGCTGTTGTCTAATTTCAAAATGGAGAGGTTCTCCTCTGCCCTCTTTCCCCCTCTGATGAACTCTAAAGGTGTTGGAAATGACTGAGACTTGTTTTTGTCGTGGATTGCCTTTTTGTGAAATAGTTACCTAAATGAGTCAGTAAAATATATAGACAGCAAATGAACCAGAAATGCAGTAATCCCCGTCCAGCCAGCCCTCAACTGCTTACTTCATGAAGCAGTGCTGAGGCTGTATCAGGAGATTGATGTGTGTGAAAACAGTTTAAATTCTTTGCAGGAAAGTATCCTTAGTGTCACTATTTATTATTAGTAAGAATGAAAATATCACCACTGCTCTTATTAAGGAAAACTGTATAGCAGTGGCTTTGAACTTGCTTCTCAGATTCGTCCAGACAATGTGGAAGGGGAGGAGGAGTTCTTCTTCTCTCTCTCTTTTTTCAAAATGCAAGCAAACCAAAATAAACCCCATTAATGCTCTTTTATCCAAAGGAAAAGAGTCACATTCACACACACAATCATATTAGCAGTATGCCCCATTAGGAAATCTTGAAATGATTGATACTTAAAGAGTTGTCATCTCAGGTGGAAGCTCCCATCAAGCACAAATCTACAACAGTTGCATTTTTTCCTTCTCTTTCTTCTTCCGCAAAGATGTAATGTAAACCCAAAAGAATCCTGCTAGCTAGCTTTCTTTTTCTCTCTTCAGTGCCTTCCTCTTCGCCTTCCTACCTTTCCTTATTACCCAGCCCCAATCTGTACACACACTCCATCCTCCCCCACCTCAACCCCTATCTCTAGTGGTGTGAAAATAGAAAAACATCTGAGATTCTGGGCAGCCTATCAGATTGCTGAGGTTCATTTTAGCTAATCCAGACATCCCGCACAGCAGGGGGAAAACTGCTGCATCTAGTGAAACAAGAGCATGAATAATTAAAACTGTGTTATTAATGAACTTCCAGTCGTTATGTAAATGAAACTGATTTCAAGTCTAATTTGTCAGCCTGAATTCTTTTTCTGTTGTCCCTTTGTCTAGGACAAGAACTCATCATAATGGACTTGATAATAAAACACTAGTAGACATGCTGTGTGCAGTGCCCATCTGAGTTAGAGCTTTTAGCGTGGTTAATTGATACAGTTACTGCAGGACAAGTCTGTGAGGCATTTTGTATGGCTTTAAGTTTTAAAAGCCGCTCTTTTCCCCTTTGACAGGGCTGCCTATTCTTTGCACATACCTCATTATCATTTACCTTTACATGAGGGGTGGCATATAATTACTGCCTAGTAAATAGTTTCTTTTGCAATATCCATGATGTTCAAAGACAGCAGAGTTCAAAAAGGTCCAGGCGAAGGGAAGTCTGTAGTCTTCCAAGAATGACAAATAGCCACTGGGGAGAAAAAAGAAAAGAAAAGAAAAAGGAATACTTGACAAAGCACAAGACCACTAAGTACCAGTCGCCCACTGTTCCACCATCAAGTGTCACTCATGCTATTGGTGGTATTGTCCAAGTGATACCCTGACGTCTGTGGTCACGTATTTCAGCTACATTGTTTAGATCCAATGTATTGTTAGTGAAATCCTTCACTATTAAGGTGACAGCTTCAAATACTACAATCTGATTTCCTAGAGTTACAGACACTTTACACAACATAAAAGCGATAATTCTTTTAGTAGAAAGCTATTAAGAGGTGTTAACTTATTGAGAATTTACTGAGCTGAGATCTTTAGATATTAATTTTGAAAATGCGTCTATATTATTTTTAGAGAAATGCATAAATTAGATAAATTAAATATTTTGGATATTTGGCACATGATTTTATTTTTATAAGGCAATGTCTAAATAACAGAAGTTAACTCACATTTTGTATATCTGTTACATTAAAATAATCTTATTCCATGATTAGGAGTAAAAAAAGTTCTCCATTTAGAAAACTCCTAAATCTTTTAAGCTGCAGATGCTAATAACATGATCCTTGCTAATCTAGTAGTTTTTTTTTTTAATGGAATCATTGTTCACAGTAACATTAAGAACTAAAAATCTTTGCTAGATCCCCCAGATAGAGGTGTACCAGTTCCTAGGCAGTTTTAGATTTCTCTCTTGGCATCTGCAGTTCCTTTGTATATTGAAATTGAAATGTTACAGGCATTGCTTAGCTCTGCTGTCTTCTGTTATTTTGTAACATCGCTTTATTTATAGTACCAAACAGTAAATAGTATCCTAATCCCTTTTGCACAAACAAGGAAAATTGGACATCTCAGCATCTGCATGAATGATACAGTCAGTATTTCAGGGATCAGTCATTACAGACTCACAATACACATTTCCAGTCACCTAAAATATGCCAGACACTGGGCTAAGCAAGGGAAATGAAAATTTGAAACGGGAACAACTATTTTCAAAAAGGAGGAAAAAAGTCAATTAACTAATATTTATAGCTTGATGTGAAAAAGTAGTGTGTATACACACACGTATATATAGTTCAAAAATGTGTAAAGTGTCAGAGGAGCATTCTAAAAGTAATTTACAGGAAGCCAGGAGACAATGATGCTTCAGAGAATACCATCCTCTCTACTTCGTCTAATAGCAAAATATTATCTAGCCCAAGCCACTGTCAGTGTTGTTCAGTGCAAGGGTCTGGTTATAATCCAGGATTCTTTTTCTCCTGGATACACTGTGTACCAACCTATGCCTCAATTTCCCAGGCAGCCAAAGGCATGCTGTTATTCCAAAACATGTCTGATTTTCATGATGTCACAGTACAAGTTGAAGGTGTAGGTGGAATAAATTCAGTTCCCTGCAATTCCACAGGAACGCAGCTAGACCCGTGGCATCACAGCAGGGCTAGCACAACTTGATGTCTGACGGTGTTCAGCTTGACCCTGCTCAAGGGACTATCCCACACATTCCATCAGGCTTGCCTTGAAGAGGTTTCATCTCCATTGTGTCTTTGCCAGGCCTTGCTCTCAAATTTGACAAACCCTTGAATCCTTCTGCACCAATCGAAACCTAACAACTACTTACATTAAAAAACAAAATCAACCCGAGGATAGGTGCAAGATACGAGATGACACATAACATATGATCTCTCTCTCTCTCTCTCTCACACACACACACACACACACACACACTCTGTATCATCTCACTTTCTATTGATAATATGGCCTATGGGGCTAGCAACTTTGTTCATTCTAATTCCTAGTCAACTCCGGAAGAAGTCATAAAAATACATAATCCGAAATTAAAGTCAATTAAACGATGTTGCTTCTTCTGAAAGTTAAAAGGAAACCTAAGTAATAGAAAGTAATAGAAATCAATTACTGTATATTCCCAGGCCTGTTCCTATAAGCTGGAGAGGTGATCAATCACTCTAGAGATTTCTACAAGGTAGTTACTGTTTATTCTTTAATGACAGCACCGTCTTCCTCTTCTTCTTCACACCAGCCCCCTGCAGCAGCCACCTCGCAAAAAGCAAATAAGCTACAGTTAAAAAAAAAGACTAAGAAAGTTGGTGTTCTGCATAATGTGGACAATAAGACTGCTGAACTTCATCCCTTTCTGTGACCTGAGGCTACAATACTTTATGGCCCATGCTGTGTATACACATCATAACTGCTTTTCAGTAATAAATGCAGCCGTGGCTTTGAGAGGGGGCACTGCTGCATAGGGAGAATTAATGGGAAATATCTTTCTTGTGGATGTTTAGTCATTTAAAAGAATGAAGTTTGAAAATAATAAGCGGCCGAAAAAGAACATGGACCAATTAAGAATTTAAAACAACTAGCATCCAACTAGATCTCTTTCTCCCCTTTAGAAAGAAGGGGAGAAAAATAGTAAAAATGAATGCTGCTGCTATTATCGAGAGCCAAAAGTACTAACCAAGAGATTTCACAGTGCTTCAGTCAGAGCTGGGCTAATGAGTATAAGTTACCTTAGCCGGTTTTAGCTGACTTTAAAATTAAAGTTCCAAACCCTGCATGCAGGAAGAGCTGGACTTGAGCAAAATGGACTTAATGAACTCCTTTGTGCGCTCAGACCCCTAGTGAGATTTCCTGCCCATCCATGACCAATCGGTATTATTTTTTCTGTGACTGGTACTTTTGTGAGCAAGATAGGGGTTTCTGGGAGTGATTAGCACTTTTCACCATTGATTGACAGGTTCAGACAGAAATGAGACAATAGGAGGAGTCATTAGGAATTCAAATGTAAGGTTAGTGTTTGCAGGCTTTGTGATTGATTGTAATAGAAAAGGAACTATATATGTAAGGAAAGGAATTAATGTTTAAAATGTTAACTTATAAAGTAAAAATTAATCTTTCCAATTTCAAACTTTTTTAGACTTGAAATTATTCCAAAATGATAAGAGGATGTAATAGCAATATTTTAGGCATCTTTTCTAGAAACCTCTCAAGTTGGTTATGGATACATTCAACTCTTTGCTTTAGATATTTAAGACGCCCAAATTTAAAGCCTTAGGGAAATCCTCAGCAGTAAAGGTTTAGATTTGGCTTTCTTATAGATTAAAAATCTTGAAGAAAAAAAAAAAAGAATTGTTTTTCTAAGAAAGGAAATATGATGAAGCTCTCCATTATAGCCAGAGAAGATTCCTCAGGGAAATAATTACAGTGAGTGATGCTAGCATTGACCAGTAATTGATAATTGGCCACAAATAATTAGAGTAGAATGTCTTTACTGGTGTAAATTATGCTAATAGCTCAGCCTCATCCCTAGGTGCTGATGTTGGTTTCTCCTAAGTAATTTTGTTTTAAATTCACATCGTAAATTTAGCATACTATACTTGAAAATTTAATCTTGTTTGGCATCAAAGTTAAGGTAGATAATACAGAATTAAACAAACCTAATCAAAGAAGAAAGTAAGATACATGCCATCATTTGTCAGGATATTTTGGTAAGAGTTGACTTCTTGTGAGAAAATTTTTTTTGTGTGTGACAACAATGCACACAAACTGTGTTTTTTTAAAAAGGAAATCCAAAGCAGAGTAAGATGTGTGACTAAAACCACCTCACAAATTTGAATAGAAGCATTTTTGATACATCGTAAGTTGTTAATATTTAAAGGGTGGTAGCGTAAATCCAATACCCTGTGCACGAAATAATCACCACATCAGATTTTTATGCATATTCTGTATGTAACTCAGTGTTCCAGCTGCATTTTTTTAATATGTTCTGACTAATTTATGCCAAGTTTTCATCAACCTAGCATTTTTCATTTTTCAATTGACATACAAAGTTCTGTAATTTGTGTGCTCAGTATGTTAATATACTGAGATGGTAAGAGAAAATCCAGTGTATTACAGTAACAAAAATCGACTGTCAGGGAGCCTCCATGGAAGTCAGAGATCAAGAAAGCAAGTACAGTCCAGTGAGTGGTAGTGTTAGGATTTGTGTGGGTCATTAATAGCCCTCACTTCCATATCATGAGACAATTTCTGTCCTCTTTTTTTTGACCAATTGACCCACCATCTGCTCTTCAATTTCCCTCCAGAATTCCAAGGCATGTTCTAAGAGTGGTTCTCACACTTTACAGCAAATTGGAATCATCTGGGAGCTTTAAAAAATTTAGAGGCTTGACTCCCACCCTACACATTCTGATTTCTTGCTATGGGGTGCAATTCAGGCATCAAGAGATTTTTCTAAGCTCTCCAGAAGATTCTAGTATGCAGCAAAAATTGGGAGACATGGCTGTATATGTTTTCTGCCTCAGCTTTTTCTAATTTGGTCTAAAAAGACACCAATGTCCTCTCCTATACATAGTTAAAAGAGATGCTTCTCCACCGTGCAGTTGATTTCAGGCACAGGGCTCCCTGATCTGCTGTCTTTTCTGAGAAGGAGCACATCACCATCCTCAGCGCTTCCGCCAAACTCACTTACAGCCTCTCATCCACTCTCAACTTCTTTCTTATTTTCCCTTTTATACTCTTTCATCCCCTAAATGACTACAAATCAACTGCTATCCCTTTGAGTTTTCAGCTCTTACTCTCTTTCCTATCTTTAGCTATCTTTGGTACCTTATTGCCAGTTTAAGTGTGAAAAACTTTCCTTCTCAATGTTACCTATTTCTCTTTATCCAAAAACCCACAGGCAGGCTCTATCAATCTTCAGTCTTCATCCAAGAGCTAAGTTAAGACTAAGCGATTTTTTATTTCGTTATAGTGGACTTCTCTGTTTCAGATTCAAGTTTTCTATCTGTCTCATCTCAATAGGCCCATTGCTTTCCTGTACAAAATGCTACTGTGAGACTTCTTGTCATTTCCTTTGCTCATGATGAACATGTCAACAGTGTGTTTCTTAAACACATCCTATTCAGTTCATCTTCCTATTCTCTTTTTCCCGAGGGCTCTTTCAGTCCCAAAGCAACCCCAGAATTATAGGTCTGGATGAGAGTCTGCCTTGGGAATTGACAGCAGTACTTAATAAATGCTTACGCACTGAAGGGATGTTTGTGTTCAGGGGACTATTCCACAACATGGATGACCAAGCGCCTTTCTAGATGTCCTGAAATTACTATAAGCCTTAGAAACACATTCGTTACTTACCCTTGTTCTCTTTCCTCTCCACTCATTTTATTCAGACTCACACAGCTAACAGTCAGGATCATCCAGAGAGCCAGGAAGGAAGGCATAGAACTGATAGTCATATACATCTATGTTTGTGTTATATTCTCTTTCAGATTATGCAACTTGTAGACTTATTGAAAAGTTATAAAGGAAATGGATATCCTTTTGCCTTCTACCTGAAAGACCTATTTCCTACATAGACTGAGCTTTGTAAAACCCATCATTATCCCAGTTTCTATCCACCAGTGCCCCAATCCACCATTTCCCTTCTCACTTGATTTTATACTCAACTGCTTCTTGCTTCACTATTCCTTTTCTTGTCTCCCATCACCCACTTTCAAGTTCTACATTCTCATTTACCACGGCATGACTTTGTATTTGCTCAACTCCCTCTTGTAAATTTACTTCTTGCCATGACACTTTTCTAGTAAGCCTTTTTTCAAAGTAGAAGAAACAAAAAGCCCACATTTTTTTTAAGTCAAAGAAATGTATACCAGTGAAAGAACCCTAACTTCTTTCTGGATGCGTTGTATTTCTAAATTGTTTAATACACACATGTCACATGATTATGTTTGTCAAGTCTTGGATGTAGAAACAAACTCAAAGTAACATACAAGAAGAATAACTGTTCATGAATCAAAAAGCAAGATTCAGTTGTTACGAAGCAAATTAAAAATGTCACAGTGGATTTCAGAAAAGTGAATTAAAATGACTGATATGATTATTTTTAATTTGTTAATTTTAGATGAAGTCATTAACATATAGACATTAACAAATAAATATAACATTATATTTATAGTGGTTTCTCTGCATTTGGACGTGGGAACTGGATAGATTTATTTCAAATCCTGACTGTAGTTTTGCTAGTTGTGTAATCCTCAGCAAGTAACTTACCCGCTCATGGTCTGTTTGCTCATTGGTAACAAACAGGTGTAAGTATCTTACTTGGAGGAAAATTTCAAGGTCTAAATGAAATAAGACCTGTTAAGCGCATTGCAGGCTTACATGGGAGGAATGTAGGAGGAACTCTGAAAATGGCATTGACTATTGACATATCTTAGAAAACCTATTACCAAGTATCTAGGTGTTTTTCCTATAATTCTTAGGCAGCTCTGATACAATTCTTTTTTTTTCCAGACCACCCCAAATCCATCCCCAGCACTTAACATATCAATTCAAAGAGATTTTATACTTTCTTTTCAATACATTAGCATTATTCAATATTGTGTATACTTCACTCACTTTTCATTCAAAAGAGATTTTTTTTTAGTATTTCTTTTTTTATTGAAGTATAGTTGATTTACAATGTTGTGTTAGTTTCTGGTATGCAGCGTAGTGATACAGTTATACATATTTTTTCATATTCTTTTTCATTATAGGTTACAACAAGATAATGTAATTATCTGTACCATACAGTAGGACCTTGTTATCTGTTTTATATTTAGTAATTTGTATATGCTAATCCCAAACTCCTAATTTATCCCCCTTGTCCCTTTTCCCATATGATAACCATAAGTTTGTTTGCTATGTCTGAGTCTTCTGCTGTGTTATAAATAAGTTTGTTTGAATCATTTTTTTAGATACCACATATAAATATCATATATTATTTGTCTTTCTCTGTCTTACTTACTTCACTTAGTATGATAATCTCTAGGTGTATCCATGTTGCTGCAAATGGCATTATTTCATTCTTTTTTATGGCTGAGTAGTAGTCCATTGTGTGTGTGTGTATATATATATATATATACTGCATCTTTTTTATCCAGTCATCTGCTGATGGACATTTGATTCCTTATTTTAAAAAAATTATAAATGGAAAACATATTAAGATACTCCATGTGCTTTCAAAATAGTGTATCTGTTGTCAGCTCTGTAGCCACTAGATGTCAATACAGTGTTTATCTGGAAGGTTTAATAATGGCTCATTAGTATCCTATTTAATGATTAAATAATGGATTCCCTTTGCAAGGTATTTTAATACTGAAGGGTTTCAGAGCATTTTTATGAAATATTTATGGAATTCACTCCACTAACAACTGAAGTGCTTCACCTCATCTAACTGTAAACAGTTGTTAAACAGAAACCGTTTTAAGCCTCAAATTAAAATTGCTAAAAAAAAGTATATAGGCATAATGTAATTGCCCTAATTGGATTTTCCAGGTATTTTACTTGCAGAAACACAATGACATCTTTATTATTCATAACTGGATGAAACTTAAGTTTTAAATTTTAAACATTTGACTAAAGATAATGGAAATTTTTGTCTAAACTCAGCTTTAGAAGGCTTGAGGATTTATTCTTCAATCTTTATCCCTCAAATTACAGTCAGTAACTTTTCTCTGAACATACTAAATAACTATTTTTGAAGTTCCATACTAAAGTGAAGAAGTGTAATTCAAATCTCCTTTCCTTTGACATTAGAGTATCAAAACTTACATGTAAAATAGAGAGAAAAGAACTTCAAAGCAAACAAATACAAATCAAAGAAACAAAGAAGAGATAGAGTCATGTTATCTATAGCTGAGGAACTTATTGGATATATTTTTTCCCAATCCTAAATTTACATGTTTTTTCTTCTGAATATGTGTCAGATAACCTATCTGCACATTTCAGCCAAAAAAGTTAGCAAGAGGACTTGGAAAATCCACTAGCCTAAATGAAATGTTTAGTTTCTTGTTATGAGTCCTGGTAGTATCCTGCATTGCTAAGCTCCAGCCCTAAACAAAATGGCACTAGAATGAAATTTTAGGAAAGGAAGGAAATTTTTAGAACACTATAAGGGCTAGTTTCAGTTTTTTCTTTGCCTGTTTTCTCTGACCACACTTCAAACTGGCAATATTTTACCTAAGATTGTAATTTAACATTTTAAATGCTTGAGTAAGAAAGAGAAAGAAAAAATAGTAGGGAAAAGTAGGGAAGAAACTGAGGGCAAGAAGGTCTATTTGAGGACCTGTTTATCAATTTTCCAACTATTTTATGGAAATTCTTTTCACAATTAGGACTCTAGAGCCTGTTATGTCACCTAGATGGGTCAACGTAAGTGAATCAGATGTGGGGGGTGGGGGATGATGGTGACAGAAGTGACAGAGGGAATGGTGGGATGTGCAAGAAAGATTTGTGTAGGTTCAGAATGTTAAATTGACTTATCCAGTTGCCCTCGAGTTTCAGTGAAGGTCCAAAATGTAAGAATAAAAAGTGACTTGTTAAGTCCTGTGCATTCCAGCAGGGTAGGTACCAGGTACATGAGTCTGTTGAGCACTTGGAATATGGCTAGTTGAACCAAGATGTACAGTAAATGTGTACCAATTTTCAAAGACATGGTCTGAAAAAAAGAATAAAAAATATCTCACTAATATTTCATATTGATTATGCATTGAAATAATAAAAAATTTGATTAATTTGGATAATAAAATGTCTTATTAAAATTAATTTCACTTCATTCTTTTGACTTTTTATTGTGGCTAAAAGAGGATTCTAAATTATGTATGTGGCTTGCATTGTATTTCTGTTGGACAGCACAGCACTACACTATCCAGAAGAATGTTGCTAACAAATAGCAAAAATGGTTTTGTGACACTCGTTCTATCACCCACTTCTAGCTTAATACTGTAACACTACTTAGAGAGGGTAGAATGCTTTGTAAAGGGAAAATACGGGCCTATCAAGAGTAGCACTGTGGCACCTTCCTTCCACTGGGCAAGGGTTGTGCTTTCTCCCCACTTCAAGCAAAGCAAAGAGGAACTTCAAAAGAGAAACATTTGTTCAGATGGAGGTGTAGATCCAGAGGGGCCACTGACACCTCACACTATATAGAAGTGTGTAGAGTTGCAGAAACTCTTAAGCAACTTTCCACCCTGGTACATGGAGCTGATGGTGGTAGGAAAGCTCTTAGAAAAACTTAAATGTGTTTCTTGTAAATGAAGGAAGACAGAGCCTGGAGTTAGTGAGGGGGAGAGGTGGGAGGGAAAGAGATGGAAGGAAGAGACCACTTCCCCTCTTCCTGTTTATTGAAGGTTTCCTACTATGAGCAGGCTTGAGTTGGAGAAAAGAGCTTCGAATAGGATGTGAAATGAAAATTTTCATTTGGATAGAACTATAGTTTTTAATAGCTGAAACTGACACTTCTAATACATGAACGAGACCAGAAAATGTATAGAATATTTCTGAATTTAAAGACAGGAAACACTGTATTGCACTTATTGTCTGTCTCCTCCGTTAGGATTTAAGCTCCAGGAAGGCAAGTTTGTTTTGTCTGTTTTGTTTTGTTTCCACTTGCATACTCTAAGGGGCCTAAAATAGTACTTAGGCACATAGTAGGTATTCAGTAAATATTGATTGAATGGATGAATAAGTGAATCTGACATTGTAAGGTTGAAGGCAGTAATTGGAAGGAAAGTGCTTCCTTTTGTACCTACAGAGTCTATCATGTTCAATAAACTTGACACTTCTGTTAGGAAAAGCAATGCCTATGTCATTTAGCAAGCATGAAGTGGCTGCTAGATAAGGGGAGGGGCTGCTGGTCAGTTCAGCAATTGCAGTCCATTTCAGAAGTTATAGGGTATAGTCAAATTACTGCATGATACTATACTATCAAGAACTCTTTTAAAATTTTTCCTACCAACAGTCTCATATTAAGGCTTATGATGCTTAAAATATTTCCAATGTCTTAGAGTTATTGAACCTCTTTCAGTTAGTAAGACCCTTAGTGAAATTTCTTCCATCATCCATGGCCAATTACTTTTGTTTTTTTCAACTACTGGTCATTTTGTTTGAGATTGAGTTTTGACTATGATGAACACTTTTCATTAGTTCATGTAGATTCGAGTAAAAATGAGAGAGATTGTAACTTTGACAGAGATACATGTTGGCACCTGTTTGAATTCTAAACTTCTCTAACAAAACACCTTGTTAGTAGGTGGTTTGTGATCCTAACACTGAGGACCCAGGGCCTAAATGCAATCAGAGTCAGCATCATTAGTTCTCTCAGTTTCTAAGGCATTAGTGTTCCATTTCTTTAGTTTTCTAGAACTCAACTGACATCAGGTTTTGTACATCAAAGTCAATAAGGATATAATAAAGTGTTAAACTTCTTGGGAGTTGGAGATTTGCAAATATTAACTACTGTATATAAAATAGATTAAAATAACAAGTTTCTTCTCTATAGCACAGGGAACTATATTTAATATCTTGTAGTAACCTATAATGAAAAAGAATATGAAAATGAAAAAAAAACTTCTAGTGAAGAAATAGTTTGTGCCTGAACATTTTTGAAAAATATATTTATGGGCATAAAAAATACATGCTTAGCATATTCATGATTATTGTATTTCACCATGTGAGATGATGATGGTTCTTCTACCAGGGCATATGAACTTCACTGTAAAGATGTGTGGATAATCACCCCTTCCCCAGAGTGGAGATTAACTATCACAGTTCCTGTTACTTTGGTTGATGTCCCAACAGCTCTTCTTTTTCCTCACTGCCTGACATCTTTGTTCAAAACTATCAACTAGCCTTTAAGCTATATAGATGAGATCTTTCTCAAA
Source organism: Camelus dromedarius (assembly GCF_036321535.1). Taxonomy (NCBI): domain Eukaryota; kingdom Metazoa; phylum Chordata; class Mammalia; order Artiodactyla; family Camelidae; genus Camelus; species Camelus dromedarius. Next base: position 10,184,178 of record NC_087449.1, on the reverse strand, counting down.
AGATTCCTCAAAAATCAAAAGATTCCTCAAAAGACTAGGAATAGACTTACCATATGACCCAGGAATCCCACTCCTGGGCTTGTATCCAGAAAGAAATCTACTTCAGGATGACACCTCCACCCCAATGTTCATAGCAGCACTATTTACAATAGCCAAAACATGGAAACAGCCTAAATGTCCATCAACAGGTGACTGGATAAAGAAGATGTGGTATATTTATACAATGGAATACTACTCAGCCATAAAAACTGACAACATAATGCCATTTGCAGCAACATGGATGCTCCTGGAGAATGTCATTCTAAGCGAAGTAAGCCAGAAAGAGAAAGAAAAATACCATATGAGATCGCTCATATGTGGAATCTAAAAAACAAAAACAAAAACAAACAAACAAAAACAAAGTGTAAATACAGGACAGAAATAGACTCACAGACAGAGAATACAGACTTGTGGTACCAGGAGGGTGGAGGGTGGGAAGGGATAGACTGGGATTTCAAAATTGTAGAATAGATAAACAAGATTACACTGTATAGCACAGGGAAATATACACAAAATGTTATGATAACTCACAGAGAAAAACATGTGACAATGAGTGTGTATATGTCCATGAATCACTGAAAAATTGTGCTGAACACTGGAATTTGACACAACATTGTAAAATGATTATAAATCAATAAAAAATGTTAAAAAAAAGATTTGAAACATTCATGCATATTTTAGAATATTTTATGAAATGAAATTAGGTATCTCTGTTTTTCTATTTCTTGAAATAAAAATTTAGCCAAATTTAATCTAATTTCTATCATTTAATGGATGGTGAGAAAAGAATACTGCAACCATTAATAATTTTGTAAAGAATTCATCTTTCTTAAGGAGAAAAACAACAATGAATTGTCATAGTAGAAGGGGTATTATTTCATATTATGAGAGGAGGTGGGCAGAGAAGTACAAAAGACAAGGAAAGCAGTGGAGATAACAATTGGGGCAAGTTGATCAAACAGAAAAGGAACAAAGTGTAGGGATGTCAAGTTGCCAATTTAAGTGTCAACTTGGGTTTATGGTGGCTTTCTTAGGGCAGGTTGTTTAGAAAAAATTTAGGACTATCACAATCTGTGTAAGAAAGAGTATTATGATCACGGTGGAAGAATGGCAACGTAGGGTCACAAAAGCAATGCATTTCCATTTCTGTTCTGGAAGATAAAGTTGTCTGCCACAACAACAATGACAAAACTGTGTTTTCAGAGGAACAAGAGCCATCATCAGTGTCAGAGAATCCTAGCTATGTCAGCCTTGAGGAACTAGTTCTGAATTTATTTTTTTTCCGCTGAAAAGAAAATTCTTCCCACTAGATATTTAAATTTAAACAAATATATTGTTTAGACAGAACGTAAACCAAAAAAAAAAAAAACAAAGAGGAGAATAAGGTCACTTGACTATTTAAGGTTAATACACATCTTTGAAGTCTCCATTATTCCTCCTTAAACTACTCTGAGAACTTGAGTACATGATTGGTGGGCTACTCTAAGTAAAGAAAGAACTACGCAGAGTACCTAAAGTGCTAGAATGTGAGGTAAATATTCTTCCAGAGCTCAAAAAGAGGAGAAAAAGCTGGATTGTATTTACCATGGAAACAACAACCTTCCTGCTTTCCAAAGTGAAAACCTCCACCTATGCTCTCTCTATTAATGTCAAGATCCTTCCTCCTTCCCTTACTAGACAAATTTATTGGAAGAATAGCATACATAGTTACCTTCCATTTTTCTTCTTTCATTGGCCTCTCAACTTCTTACAACAGACTTCATTCCATTCCACTGGAATCTCAGTAAATTCCTACTTAAATATTTGCTAAATGTCCATTTTGCAGTGCATCATTAAACATCTTTCAATATACCCTCTTTCAGATAACATTTTGTTACTTTAACATTCAAGAAGACACTGTGGGTTTTTTTGGTAGTCATGCTACATCTTTCTCAAGCCCCTCATCTGGCCCCACCTACTCTGGCAATAAGGGTTTTCTTGGATTCTGATCTCAAATTTCTCATTTCAATTGTTGGACCTCAGAAATGATCGTGACAACCATGGATTATACTGTATTTTTATATGACTGATGTCCAAATCTACCTGCCTAATCCAGACGACCTAAATGTTGGCCTTGTGTTCCAGCTGCCCAGGAGAAATACCCTTGGTTGTCCCACACATACCTCAGTTCAACTTGTCTGGGATAAAAATTATCTTCTCTGTTCAGAGACCCGCTTTCCGTTCTGTCCTCCAAATTGGTTGACAGTTCCTGGCAACCTACTCTTGAACTGATACTCTGTACCCTCCATGCACTTTGCTACAGTTTACATGTGTCATATCGTATAATGGGCACAGTAACCCTCCAAGATGGATTATGATGTGAGCTTTACAGATGAGGAAATGGAGGCACCAAGAAGTTAAGTAACTTGCCCAAAAGGACTCTAGGCTAATAAGTCATGGAACCAGGATTTCTCCTGACATCTGACTATTTTGAGAGAAATAATATTTTTGTGTCAACCTGGAGAAAACACATAAGGAGACGTAGGCTTATTCTGTTCCTACAGAGAGCAGAACTGGAACAATGTAAAGAGATTATATGAATATAGATTTCAGTCAGTTGATCAAAGAATGTTTTTAAAAGTGCATTATATAACAAAGTTTCCTGGCAAAGTAATGGCTTCAGACTCAGGACTGTTGAAGAAAAAATCTTTGGGTAGAAAAGAAATTTAGATTCGTAAACTTCACAACAGAGTAATATCCCCTGACACTGCCTCATTTGGATAATAGATTTAGTAGTCTGCTTACTAATCATATGAAAAACTAAAGATATGCACAGGAACATTGAATAAATATACTGCATATTGGGTAATCAATGTATGATATTTTAAACAGTCTAAAATCAGGAAAATTTTAGTGAAGTTATTTTATATAGGAAAAAAGGTATTTTTTTCTTTATTTAGTGGCTCAGCTGCTATAGGTCATATCGTGTTCTCTGTTCTGAAAAGCAGTTACCAGGGCTGCTGCAAAGGTTTCTAAATGATCTGTCCCTATAATTGTAGTTCTGGCTATAACATCCTCTTATGTGGTTTCAATAGGAAGAGGGTGAAAAGTGTGATGGAACAAATCTGACACTGTGTTACAAAATTGAAGAGAACATTTTTTGTATGTTTGGGTGTGATTTTTGCTTTTTTCCTATAGGTGTAGTACATCTGTGTTTTATGTAGCTTGGGTTTTTGTCTGTTTTTATTTTTTAATGTAGACTTTATTTGTTGTTGGTGGTGTTGTTTTAATCTTTGCTTTCAGAAGGGGTCTGTGCTCAGGACTTTGCGTCATGTGATAATCGTTCCTCAGGGGAACTGGTAAATAGGTGCAATGGACAAGAGGAGTCATCATCACCCAACTAAAACAATAGTGGGGAAAATATGAAAGGTGAGGTACCAGATAAGAGATGCTGGAATTCATGCTTGGTTCCTGTGGCCAAGCAGGCTGGGCAATATGCCCAGGGTTCCAGCTGATTCTGCGGAGGCCACTGGCAGGTGCCTACAATGAGACTCTGTTCATCCACTTTAATTAGCACCTCATCACTTTCAGCTTGGTGTCACCCAGCTGGCTAGAGCAAGATGACACCTCCAGCTTGAACTGGACTCCATTCCATTTTCTTGGAGCTCATGGAGACATGTGGTGCTTTCTTTAAGTGCAGCTGGTGCTGGCACTTTTCATTGTAAATTTAAATCTCTGTTTGGAAAAAGGTGATAAGAACAGTTTGTTTCAAGTCCCTGGTGTTTAAGCCTTAAGCAATTCCCAGCAAATACATCCAAGGCTCCTTCTGGTTTGATGGGCTACAATTTGTAGTCTTATTAATAGTAGCAGTGTTCAGAGTCTCCTTAATGATATGCACCCCAAAGAAGTCTCTACATGGGCATGAGTGTTTCTCTGTGGTTCAAAGTTTGTGCTGATTGCTTTTAGCATCTTTGGTGGTGCTTGTTGATCACTGCAAGTTACAACAAAAATACTGGCATCTAAATGCATTTATTTGAGGGTTTTTTTTCTTGTTTCAGTGGGACAAAAAATGGGATGCTTTATAGATGCATTCCATTTTATTGCAGTTCATCCTCAACAACACTGGGTGCTAATATCCAAGACTGCACAGTGAGCTACTAAGAGCTTAATGTATTCTGTTTTTCTGTACAGTTACTGCACCATCAGTATTTAGCCAGTTTCTTTATAAATTATGTTGATGTGTGTTGTGCTTGAAAGTTATTACATAAATAGCGTTTTAGTCTATTTTATAATTAATTTGTATGTCTCTTGGCTTTTATGCCCAATATTAGAATTGTTGATTAAAATATTTGCCTTATTGATTTCTTCTTAAGCTCCTTTACATACTCTCTTGTCATTAGGGTACCTAAGATTTGGAGATAGGGAATGAAATAACTCAAATTAAAATTACTTCATTTTTATATAACGCTCTCAGCAACCTACTACATGTCTTCACTTATTCTCTCAACTTCAAGGTCACCCTTTTAAAATTATCATTACATGTCATAATAATACCTTAAATTATGTGCAAAATATTTTCTGGACATTATCAAATTTGTTTCTCGTAACAATTCTGAATTTTATAGGTAAGGAAACAAATTCAGACAAGCTAAATTGTAGGCTGGGGTCACCCAGCTGATGACAGATTTGGCAGATCCCAAGCCCAGTCTCTGTATATAACACAAGGCTGGAAACCCTCTAACTGGCTCTAGACTGACCTACCTACCTTTCACCAGAATCTCTCACTTAGTAAACAACCAACAAGGGCAACGAGGACGCCTTAGGCATTAGTAAGGGCCTCGGACATTATTAACCATGTTATTTTGTCCTTGTAGTTGAACTTCCCAGAGCCTACTTTTATTATTTGTAAAATAGATAAAATCATGTCATTCTCACATGACTATTATAAGGATTAGATAAGGTAAGAGATCAAATATTTAGCACAGTAAATGTTAGCTACCTTCATTTCTCTTTTATATCAAAAATGTAGATGCCTAACCTAATCTTACAGATGAAACAATATTCTCAGCTGGTCAGTTAAGAACTGTATGGTATTTATCTTGACAATTCACCCTGAAGCAGAGTAATATTTCAAATATAAGTTTTATTTCAGAACATATGGAATATACCTACCCTACCTCTATATAAAACAGGTGGAGAATTTTTTTTTTATTACAGAAGTTATAGATAAATATATTGGGAAAAGAAAGTACACATTTTGTTAACCTTTTCTTGATTCATCATCATCATCATAGTAGACTAATAGTAAAAGCCAGCATTCACTATTCAACTACTGTTTTTTAAAATAAATTTATTTTATTCTTACAACAAAATTATCTGATGCATAATTTATTAAACCCATTTTGCAGATGAGTAAACTGAGGTGCAAAGAGGCAAGGTCATCCAGTGCAGGAATTTATGCTAGTCAGTCTGATAATAGTGCCCATGTTCAACCATCACAATATACTACCTTAAAATAGATTAACTATCATTTGTAAGAGTAATTTTATCAACCTAATGACTGTAGTAATGAAGAGATGACCTAAACTTTTATTCCCAGATTAGAACATAGATGTGTTTCAGCATTTATGTCATGTCTTTACTTGTTAAAATCAGTCATTGTCAATAAAACTACTCAATAATATTGACAATAGAAACAAATTGAAGAAATTTAATTTGAACTTTGGGTAACACTAAAACTATTTGTTCATAAATATTTTCCAGTTATTTCTATGTGTCTAGTGACAGTTATTTTTAACATTAAAAATAACTGCAGATACTGGAAAATTATTTGTGAAAATAATAGAGGAGCTAATTGCAATTTCTAAAATAGGAAGCCCAATAAACTGTCATCTGGGAAATAATTCCACAAAATGCAAGCTTTAGGAAAAAAAACTTTCTATTCAAATTATCTCAGATGTAAAATCACATAGGAAATATTTCCCCCAGGAAGGTTGTGTATTAATTCCGTAAAGAGAGAGGAAGAAATAAGAAGAATGCAATATTCGACATCTCTTTTAATGCGTTAGTCATCCTTTTGAGGTTGTCTCCACTGTGTCTCATGAGGTTACAGGGAGGAGCTGTGGCCCCTAGCTCAGCAGCTCTTGGGCAAATGGGCAGTTGCCTGGGGCTGGACCGGCTATGGGCAGCCAGCAGCCTTCCTCCCCCTGTTTTGGAGAAGAACCAAGAGTTGTGTTTTGTTAATCTGGGTAACCTCATTTTCTTCTCATTTAACTAGAGAGAGTTAATTGAACTACCTGCTGAGATCTCTGGCACATAGCTAAATAAGGTGAAATGAGGTTACAATGTTCCCTAACCCACTTTTGGCCCCATTTACAGTATGGGCTGGTTTTCAAAGAGGGTCAGAAAACACTTTGAAAACAGCAGATTACATCCAACTACTTTGTAGATTCCTTGTTTCCTTGCTTCTTAATTCCACCCTCCCTGAATATTTAGTCCTTCCCTTTTTCTTCCCCTCCATCTCACCCAGATCCACTTCCCATCTTTTCAAGCCAATTACCAGCAAATCCTTAGGACCTTCCCACCCATAACTATGTGGTCCATTGATGTTTCCAGACACATTGTGTCCACAGCTGTTTTCTACAGCTCTTTGTCTCCTAACAGACCTCACTAATCCCTGTTTCAGCCTGAAAAGTCTTTATCTATACAAGGTTAAGCATTACCTTGAAAAAATAAAAATCCAACTCACCAACTGCTTATAATACTTTAAAGTAGCAAGTTGTTTGATATTTTAGCACTTCTGTGACTGCATTAAGCAATTATTTAGGCTTTAGCAGAAACATACTGGTTATTTCCAACATTAAGAACAGAATATAGCTTGTGGCCTCAAAAAAGTTTTAATAAAGCGTTATATGTTTCTGCATTGTTTTCCCTTTGAAAAGTGCTAGTGGAGAAGTCATTTCAGTATCTTCTTCTTTTACTACTCAAGTAATACATGTTTATTAGGGAAAATTTTTGAATTCAAAAATATGTAATTACTAACATTTTTTACCTAAATTCACACATATAGTTTATTATACAGAAATGAGGCAAATAGCCATTTATACCTTGTTTTGTCTGTGTGATTCTGAAACCAAAACCAAAATACCTGAATTAGCCATATATACTAATTGTCCTGTGTCCGCATTATGTTGAAAGAATTTACTGAGTATTTTTCCTTTACTTTTAACTTGTGTTTCCACGACTATCAGTGCTTTATGCTAGTAGAATAATAGTAATTATAAAATTGATAAAATATATCACAGCAGGAATACATCTTTACTTTGTATTAATGAATGTAGCAGACCTTAGATAGGATTCTGTTTGTAGATGTGATATAAATAATTCCTTCCTATAGATTATCGTTTTAAGCCTTACACTTGCATGATACACATCCTTACATTTTACATTAAGCACACAGAGACTTACATACCACTATGTTTTTATTTAAATTGGTCACCATTTCCTCCTTGACTCCTCTTGCTTTCTCAAATATATTTAGTGTGAATATAACTAAGTTTGGGAGGTTATTTTACTTACTTTGTCTCCAAACTTACTGTAGAAAGTTAACCACCACATGACACCACAAAGGGGAACAAACTATAATCCTCATGCATGGACTCACCAATGAAACAGTTCTTCATGAGCTGTGTTATAAAACCTGAACCCAAACCTAACATGAACGTCATAGGATTGTTTCTAAAACTATGTCTGGTTTATACGCCTCTGTTGAGACACTCTTTAGACCTTTGAGTTCGAGTTAGGAGTGATAAGTGCCTTTCATTTTGAATGTTACCTAACCAGTTTTTAAAAGAAGTCAAGGAGACTATGAAGCAGCCAAGATGAATGCTGAAGCACCTTGTGTCTTTAGAAGCATAGAAGTGTACTGACAAACTACAGAATATTCTTGGGTCAAATTTTAAAAAGGGAGCAGAACAGTGCATAACTGAGCCAAATAATTATCTGATAAACAGCTATTTCTATTTCAGGGTCATTCATTCTTTCCCTGCGAATGCCACATAAACCCCAAACTGCATAGGAATATATATTCTTTTTTCAGAAGCAAAAAGAAAAAAAAAAAGAGTTAGCAATGTGTAAGCAGAATCAAGAAGCCAGGCATAGTGAAGTCTTACATTTCCACATATATTGTCAGTCATAGAATGATTAGAGTATAAAAATAGGAGATATGTTGACCAGGATATTTTTTACATTGGATGTGACTTGATATTTGAGCTTAACTTAAACAAGGTGTTTTCAACCATATTTCCTTTCATAAAGCTTTTAATAGACATATGGAAATGGAAGACATATGTTTAACAATTATGAAATAAGCTCACTTCAAACTCTCTGGAATAAGACTGAATGTTCTCTAAATCATGGTGTCTCTGATTTTCAAAAGACTAAATCAAATCCCCAAATGAAAGCAATTGTGATGAAGTTAATTAAGACAAGTTTGTGGCTATATTTGATCATTTTTAAAGGGTATAGGTTTCTAAAGGGTATAGGTTTTCATGTTTTAAATTGTGTAAGTCTTCAGTATAAAAGGACCAGCCCCTCTCACCAGATGTATGTTTATATCTGCTGGGGGCTACTTATACACATGTAATGTTGGGAAATAAATACCCTGTTGATCTGGCCTTTATAAATTTAAATTTAAGAATAAAATTCAAAAATCAATTGATCACACAATGGGATAAAAATGTATGTCCACATTTCCTTGTTAAATCTAATTACTTAAAGAATACATTCTTAAAACTTAAAACTCTTTTCTAGTTCAAAAGACTAGACTACAGAGAGGAATGAAACTGCTTGCCCATGTCAACAGATCATTTTATTCAGGCTCCAGGTTTCTGAATGAACTTCTACACAGACCCTTGTAGACATCTGAACTCCATAAATCCACAGGTGTTTAAGGAGCCCTAAAGGCTGGGTCGGATACCAGACCTGTCCCACTATGACTTTACAAGGATTTCTTACTGTGTAAACAACACTTGCAAGGATTTCTCCTTACTGCTGAGTAAAACCAGTAGCAGGAAGAGCCACTTTTAGTTTTCTTCCCTAAACTGTGATTCAGTTCAGTTTTGATTCAGTTAGAAGTTGTGTATAGTAGGTCATCTTGTTCCCAGTATAGGTAGGGTTTTGGTTCTTTGCTTTGTGAGTAGGACAACTTGGCACAAAACCCAGCTTCTTAAAAGGAAAAAAAAAAGTAGCCATTTTATAAGAGAAAATGTATCCTGTTATAGTGATTTTTCATCTTTCCACATACTATGCTAAAAAAATACTCAAATATCATTTATTTGTTCCCCTGCAAAACTAGGTTTGCACATCTCACGTAGCCTTCCCTTAAGGGAAATTTGAGTGAACGTAGTATAAGCAAATGAAGGTTTCTACCCATAAAATGTCTGGAAAATTTAGTTTCGTTTTCATTTTGCTTCTTTTTTGTTTTGTTTTAGTAATTAAGCCAGAAACCAGATTCAGAGGGAAAATTCAGAAGAAAAACTAAAAGCTTTTTAGGATGATAAATATACTGTATGTCTTGAGTGCTATGGCAAGCTGTGATATTCAAATGTCCCTTGATAGAATGTTATTAGTTTAGCTAGACTGGGAAATTGAGTCTAAAGAAGAAAAGCAAGAAATTTAAAAGAAAAAAAAATGTGCTTGAAGAGTAAAAATAAGGTTACCTATCTGAGTAGTATACAGTAATTAGAAACTTAGAAAAGAAATCAAAATCATAAGGGGATTTTCAAGATCAGAAGAACTCAGAGGGAAAAATGTAAATGTCTATAAGGGAAGTTGTCTGCAAAGGCATAATTAACTCAAATTAAAAGCCTAGAGTCTCCATATTGCTCCTGTTTTAAGATTGCAAGTGATTTTAGGAATATGTTTATGATAAAAGTTTTCTGTCACATATTAAAAAGGTATACTTTGAAGCATACTTGGTATTGAAATAGAATAGAAACATAAACATCAAAATGTTCCTTTAAATGATGTAAATGATATTTCTGTGCCTTGGTTTAAATGCAGTATTTTACTTTTTAAAAAGTAGGAATTTCTAAGATTCCTCAAGAGCAATGAATACAAGTATCCTAGGGAAATAATAGTTTCTTAGCCCTGCTGTAGAGTACACACAAGCGTCTTCAGGTACCAACGAGTCCTGTGACCCCTCTGCGTTGGGAAGGTTGCTAAGGAGCACTGCCCCTGCTCCACGATGAATAAACAAACATTTGGGAAAGAAAAAACCAGATCCACTCAAGTAAACGTTGATTAGCAGTCCAGCCTGATTCACCTATCAATGAATCATGTATTAATGATGAATCGAGTGAAGGACTGAAGATCAAAGACCATCAGCACGTAAAAGTAAAGACTCAGAGTTAACCCCCACAAGAGATTAGACACCAGCAGGGCCATCACCTCTGCCTCCTGTACAACACTCTCCTCATACTTGGTGTGCATGTACAACTTCAGCAGTTGTTTTTTGTTTTTGTTTTTGTTTTTGTTTTTTGATGCCTTCCGTATATAAGCCACGGTGCTGTCTGTCTTGTGAAAACATACCTAAATCTTTCCTTTGAACATTGTCAGCAGGAGGAGATTGTCATTTCTGAGAGGAGTTTGGTTTTGAAAATAAGCAAGAGATAATTTGTAGCCATGTTTAGCAAGTCAGATGAGTAAACAAGTCAGACAATGCACGTGTAGTCAAAATCCTGTGTGCGTCTTCGCTGGCCCTCCTGTACTTTACTTACATCATCTCTTTATAAGGCTGATCTTCCCTGGGCTACAAGTTCCTCAAGGTCAGGAACCAAGTTACTGTCATCTTTATATTTCAATTCGTAGCACATGGCTCATTGGTTGAAAAGAACTGATGTTTTTGTCTGGTTCAAAACTTGTCTCTGAAGGCAATCCAAAAAGGACTCATAAAACATCAACATTTTTGTCATAAGTGTTAACTATTTGCGAAAAAAAAATACGTATATACATCCTGAGGTTTTAAAAGCTAACTCCAATTATTTGTGACTCAATGTAGAGTATTTACTACAAATTGATAAAACTTCAATAAAATGTACAGTGCTAATAAGCAGATGAGAATTATTTAAAAATGGATATCAAGTTATACATCATTATTTCTGGTTTTCTCCCAGAATGCCACATATAGATTCTGAATTTATCTCTTGCCTCCAGAGTCACAGAAATCTTCCCCTATGCCCTTTATTCGTTCAGACTGCACATGGAGATATACTTCTCATGCTTCGGATATAAGAATTGGAAAACTTATCTCATGTTTGGCAGATTTCCAAATGATTGAATACTTCTATTTCTAATTCTAGTTTGTGATTATTGATTCAACAAGGGAAAAGTAACTTTAACAAAATGTGTGTACCTGTTTGAAAATGTCTAAGACTTCAGGAAATGTAGCAGAAATGTACCAGATGCACGTAATGGTAGTAATTGCATGAGTATAAAACAAAGAAATATAAAAGGGGCCTAATCTGAAGTTCAAGCAATATAAACAGATGCAAAGATATATTAGAAAAATGGCAATACTGAAGTACAAAGGAGCTAAAATTGTGTATTCAATAATATTGTCAACTCACATAAACATTTCAAGGTTATACTCTAGAGTTTGAGGCAAAGATTATCTGAATATTCATTTACTTGAAAAATGGGCAGGCTGAAGAGGAGATGTAGAAAAATGTACACATGTGTCAGTCTAAAGTACATTTTCCTCATAAATACTTAAAAACTTCTGGTTTCTTAGCTACACTTAGTAGTATCTTTATTTGATTCAATGAAATATTTTAGTAAAGAATGTACATTAATTATAAACTTTTTGTTTGTTTGTAAAAGAAAGTAAAACTGCCGATCTTGAGTGATTTTTCTTTTATCCTTTTTCCAATCTAGTATTTTGATTATCTTTACCTATTATATTTAAAACTCTTGTGACTTTGCATATGTAGTTTGAATTAACAAAAATGAAGAAATGCAAATAGTAAATGTTAAATGTACATAGAAGTGATTTTTATGTGACTATTTTTGTAAAATGACCAAAGAAGTGGAAAACACTTAAAATTCTATTAACTTTTTAATACCAATTTTGAAGTAAATTTGTATATGTTTCATAAGTTCAAAATTCAGTTAAATGTGAAGAACTTCCTTCTGATGATGACAGTCTTAACTGACATCACATGAGAAAAAGAAATGTAATAAAACCTAGAAATAGTTAGATTATTACTAGAAAAAAATGGAATGTAAATGAGAAATACTTGGGCCCAGACGTGCTGTAGTACAAATGTGTTTCTAATTATTGATAATCATCACTGTGTAATATTTAAACTTAAACTAAAAATGCTTCATTTCTGAACTTGGAAAAACTGATTCCATATGAATAAAATCATCCTCAAAATTGGATATAATGTTCAACATTCTGAGTTCAGAAAGACATTTAAAATAGTAAGACATTTAATATTGCCGTCCAGATACTGTTCTGTTGTGCTGATGCAGAGTGTACTACTGACGTCGATCAGAGATTTGCTGATGTAGGGACTGATGAATATACTTCCTTTCTGGATTTCTTCCTCATCCAGAAACAGAATAGGAAATTCATATGTTTGGGGAATAGAAAAGTATGTGAGCAGTATAAAATGACTTGAATTATGGCCCTTTCTGACATCAAATATATAATGTATATTTTTAATCTAGAAACAAATATAAAAAAAGTATATGTGAGTGATAGACAAAACTTGCAAAAAAGAAATTTAAAAATCCTTTTAAAAATATAGAATCCTAGTATTCTATTCATACTATTGAGAAATACCCACATCTAAATGTTACACAGCTCTGACTATCACAAGAGGCGGAGTTATTCAGTCTCAGGGAGATACGTGAAATACAGATCAGGAGCAAAAACAAACAAACAAAATCCTTAAAAACGAAATGCAGTAGCATGATAGCTGAGCAGATGCAGTATCTCATTACCTGGCACATCACAGTTACAAGACAGTACATCACAGTAGCCAAAAGCTAAACTCCTAGTGAAAGAATATTTTCTGTTCATCAAACATAGGCCACTGATTACAATAAGTATTTATCTCTATATATCACTGGCTACCTGCCTATCTTTAATTTCAGGCCCTTGAAATTTTATCTCATGAAATATTAAGATATGCTTGTGCTCTCCTATTTTTAGTCCTATTTTCTCAAAAGTGTTCTATTTGTATAATACATCAAAAAAGAAGACAGAGTGCCTGTATGTTTCTTCCCTTTGTTGGGACATGTGGAAAGAAGGGAGTGGAGGTTATTTTGGGTGCAAGTTTGTCTCTGGTCAGCTGAAACACATCAGTGAAGTAATTTCTATTTAAATCTTGGCTTTGCCACTCAATTTGTGATAAGCCAGAACTGTCAAACAGAAATCAGGACACAAATCAGTAATGTTTGCCAGAGAAATGCACAGAGTCAGAAGAATTAACATTTATAAGATGAAGGGAGTGGTCATTCATAGTACAGGCCAGCAGTCTCATCAGGAGTTTGGGTCAGTAAATGTTACATACTTGTTCAGAATTCCGTGACTACTTAAAACACAGGGACAGCTGGGTGGTTCTCACCCTGATTCTTGATGTAGAGAAAATAAGAGAAGTTGGGTTGAGCAGGACAAGGCTGAGGCACTTTCTGAAACAATTTTATGTTAACAGCTCTCCTCACTTTCAAATGAGCTGAATACCAAGAGTGTCAACATTCCCAGACTCGTGTCTTCATGTTTTGACAATGTTCACTGACCTAATAGCACCAAGTTTTGCAAACTCTGTTGCCTAAATGCCAGTTCTGCATATTAAGTTAGCTCTGTCTTGCTAGAGGTGTCAGAATCTTGCTGATTTTCACTCACTGAAGTGGAAGACTTGCTTCTATCAATCAGCAACATTCGTGGCAATTTATCTGTTCCATGTAACCTGATGCAAGAGATGGTGTCCCATTTTTTAAATTTTGACTGTTGCTCATCATTTTGAAAAGTGTAATCAGAAGTCTCTGAGTTCCTCTTCTGAAGGTAAATAGATTATTTTGAAATGGCTTTTCCCTGGGCAAGATCAAATGCCATGCCTAAACCAAACCATAAAGTAACTTTCCCATCATCTGCGATGTGTTTCATGGAATAAATAATACAGTCACACAATTTTGCGAGTGAAGAGAACCTTAAATATCACCTATGATATTCATTTCATGTCACCACAGAGGAAAACAGAAGCTCAGAGAAATTAAGTAACTTTCCTAAGAGTACATGATATTTTTGGCAAGGTATGGGCTGGCACCCAGAAGTCTTGATTCTTAGCCCAGGATTCTTGTCAGATACCTACAAATGTTACTCTAAAAAGTGTACATCAATACTTCCCTTTATGCACAGTTTCTCTCTGTCTCTGCCTCTCTCTCCAGCTCTGCAGTTTTAATTTTTCTTCAACTTGGGAGATTTAGAATCCACAGTTCTTTTCTTGGAATACTTTGTTTTAATACATCAGATACCTTTTTAATTTTTTTTTTGGTAATGTCTGTGCCCAAGGCCATTAATAGCAAAAGTGTTCAGAACTGATGCATTCCATATAATGAAGCTGCTAACCTACATTACAACTTTTTACTTAACAAAATTAATTTGCCCATGTAAACCCCAGGTAGTTAAGTTTGCATCTAGAACGTACCAAGAACCACATTTGTGACACAGGTAGATAACAATGAATTCCTTTTAAGCTTTCAAATGCCTTAGAATGTCAGGTAAAGAATCTGAAAACTGCAGATCTTATTCGGATAAATCAGGATAGAGCAGATGGTTGAAGAAGGCACAAAAGCGAGAAGGAAATCTCCTGTTCTCCCTTTCTGATTGCTTTGCCCACAGAGGAATAGCGATTCAAAGAAAATCAGTAATCATGGCGGATGTCATTAGCATATTCCCAATAAGGGAGCTTACATAAAAATTCCCAGAGAAAATGAATGACTGCTTGAAGATCAATGTGCAAAGAGCACATTTCCAGCTGCCTGCCGTCTCCCAAAATGTGAGCTATTTAAGACTTTTAAAAATTGAACTTTGTAAAAAAACATAGGCAAATATTGAGGGTTATTTAAATTAATAATGATGATTACTATAAGCAAAATAAAGCAAGTGTATTTGCAAGTTTGTCAATGATTAGAATGCTTCAGTATCTTATGTTTCACGGTTCTTAATTAAACTCCATTTGGGCTGCAACAAAGTCCAAAGACTTATTAAAATATTGAATATCCCTTTTCTTCTCACCCCTTTGTAAGGGAGGATTAACTAAGTTACAAGGAAGCACCTTCAGTGCTTTGTTGTGAATTCATGTGGTAAAATGTGATTTTTCCCCCTTTTTAATTGATGAGCAGAAATCCTTGAAACAGCCCATCTACTCTAAAGAAAAACTTACAAGAAACAATTTTAATAGGGGAAAAATTCTAATTCAGGTATCCATGGATTTAAAGTGCCTATTTGGAGAAAAGATTTTGGAAGATGTGTTTTTCATTAAATGCTAAGCAAGAAAATAATAAGTGCTTACTTAAAGTGATACATCACACTTTTGATGAGAGTTTGTCATTGGTATACATTTCTCATTCCTTCCTTGTGCAGTTTCTAGATTTCTAGTTATCAAGGGGATACAAAACTCCACTGTTGTCTGTCAAGCTGAATATTTAACCCTCAAACATGAGAATAAAGAATTCGCCCTTTATAGGAAGAATAGCAGCCACCAAATATGCAAACACCGTTATCAATAATAGATCTCCCTCATAAAGTAACCATGAGACAGACTATTGGCAGGTTCTCTTGCTAAGTAGAGAGGACCTGGGTAATGTTATCATTGATTGGATCAATAGGAGGCAGATGGTTAAATAACACAATGGGAAATGTCACAATAGTTTTAATTTTATTATCGAAACCCATACTTTCAGCGGCGGTAGACAGATTGCCTTCATTTTTCATCCACAAAACAGCCATCTTGAACATTTCATCAAAAAGAACTTTTTCTTACACTGGCATTGCAACCAATAAAACCTTTTATGCATGGCAAGTTGGCAGAAACTATTAATAAAATGTCTGTCAACTGCACATCTCTTTTTTTCTTTAGCAAAAAGGTGGGGGGATCATTAATTACAGTTTCTGTCACGCACAAAAGACACAGTGATTGTCCTAGTTTCTTAACAGCCTGAATTCACCTAGTGACCACCTCTTCTGTTGAATTTGAAAAGGGATAGGTCCTTATCCATCTAAACAAAAAGCTACAGAGCAATCTGAACACATTGCCTGTGTCTGCCTGGGCAACAAATGTGGTATTTTAGGTTGACTCTGAAAGAGGATTATGAATATGGATAGAATGCAAATACTTCATCTATCTTAATCAGAATACAGGAATTCAAGCTGTTGAGGAAAAAAAAAGACCTTAGAATTCCCATACAAGGAAAGAAATTTTATAGTGCTTATTGAATTTAGAAGACACAGATTAGAAATGAACTTAATGAATCCGTTCATCAGAAGGCAAGCAACAGACTTAGCAAGAAGTGTAGATCAATTACCCTGATGGCAAATAAATATAATGAACTTTCAGAGTGGGAAACAACTCTTTAACACAGTTTAAAAAGCAATTTCCCCTGCTTTGGTGAATTTACTTTGTCCACACCTTTCCACCTGATAAAATTTTTTTTTCCTTTATTAACTATTTTAAAAACCGTCTCCATCTTCTTAAAATGATCTCTCCTCACACAAGTTTTGCAGGGTGTTGTGCATAGTGAAAAAGAAAAAGCATAACTATACAATTTTTGTCACCAAATGTAAAGAGAACAAAAGGGCCAGGAGTGACTTGTATCGGAATTTGCAGCAAGATTTTAGCAATAACACCGTGTAGAAAGCTGCCAACTTTCTTTATTAATTTCAATTTATCTGCTCCAAGTAACAAAAAGGTCTAGGTAAACAGGTTCCCCTCTTCTGTGTTCCCCATTTCTTTCACATTTAACGGATGCATTTGCTCCAGGCACTAGAGTGTTGAAATGCAAGAGCATTCTTTGTTTTTCATTTAAGGAAACTTTTCAGTTTAAAATACTTCTTAATATGAACACAAATAATTGCCAATCCATCATGCTGTAGGTTTTTTATTATATGCTATAATTATTTCATGAAGTTTATTTAAGGATCTCTTTATGCAGGGTGGGAAATTTGAGGAGTAGTTCTAATCTTAAGGAATAAAACACTTTATAATAATCTATCAATGTAGGAAGATAAGGATAGTTATATAGTCTTAATCTACAGGTTTATTACAGACTTATGTTTTAGTATATGTAGAGTCAAATTTTAACTCCACTTGTTATTACGTGTGTGACTTTAAGCAGGTTGTTTAACCTTTCTGTGCTTCAGTTCCCTCATCTACAAAAGGAGGAAAATACTAGTAGTTACTTCATATAAGAATTAAGTGGTTTAAATTATATAAAGTGCCCAGAATACTACTGGGGCATAGTAAGAGCTGAGTAATTGTTATTATTACAAACTGGTCTATTTTTATTTGATCTAAAACCAAAAATGAAAAGATGTGAACTAAGTTTAACATTCAAAAGATTAAGGCATACGTTAAATCTTTACTCATCCTTAACTGCTGACAAAATAGATATGGTGAAAATTCTAATGAGAATTCTACAAAATGAAACTAGGGACCACTCATTATGAGTGAGATATTGTGAGCAGCTTTTCCGCTAGGAGATTGAAGACAATAGAGGAAAATAATATTGGTAATGGTCAATGTGTGTTGTTTCAGTTAGAAAAAATGACTATAGAAATCTAACTGGTATCATGACTGGTATTAATTATAACGTTTGAATCCAAGGTAAGAGGTGACTGTGCTCTTTCTTTATCTAACATATGTATATGCACATATTACATGAGTGTGTGTGTGTGTGTGACCTTTATAATCTTTTTTAAAAAAACTTCTATTGAATAGAACTTTTTACTACCACTGGTTAAAAATGTCATATCATGAGAATCTGGCAAGCATTCAGAACCATTTAATCTTTCATCAAGGTTTAATCAGAAGAGGTTTATATCTCTTTTGTGCATTGTCAAGTGCCCACCACAATTTGTCTCCCCCGTACTGGACTGACAGATTGAGCGAATAAGCAAAGAGCCGGAACATTTGAGCATAATTGCAGTGTCAGCACTGTTAACTGTATTTATGAGAAGAGAGTTAACACTGTGACATTAATAATTTCATCAGATTACACATGTTTGCTTGACAAACAAGCAAGCTATTCTCTTTAAATTATCTGTGACTAGTGCCGTTTTCAGTTGGAGAACAGCCATGAATTCCAGTTTAAAAAGAAAAATAAACTCACCAAAACACTATTCAACTTATATTGTTATGTTTTGGGGGAGGGAAAAAATTAAATCTTTAAATATTTGCATTGAGCCAGACTTTATAAATCCTGGTTTCCTGTAATAAGAAAGAAAAAATGGTCAGAAACGAACAATAAAAAGGAAGGGCCAGGAAGTATAATAATTGTGTCTAGCTGTACTGTAGTTCAAAAATAGCTTCAGGCAGAGACATGAAGTCTTTTAGTTTGCCTTGGCTTTTTAAACCACTAGATGCTCACCTGCAGTGGTTTCTGTGATTTGTGGCAGCTTACCAAAGGCACAGGATAATAAAGACAGTTTGTTACCCTCTAATTTTGGAGGGGAATAACACATGAAGCTTGTACAACAATCTCTTACCTACATATTTCACTCCATAAGGGGAAACAATAAGAGAGAACATGACATGTATTAGAGAAGTAAATTACAATGTTATACTCTTTGGTCCAATAAACCATTGTGGGCTGTCATGCTCCTGACTACTGAAGTGTTGTTTTATGCTACAGCTTAATCAGCTGGGTCTAGGCTATGCTTTCATATGCCGGTGCCTGCGGCAGCATAAATGCTATGATTCACACACGTGATCACTGGAACCTACGTGGTCAGGTCCACACAACCTGCCATGGAACTTATTGGCCTGGGTGATGGATCTCCTTGCACTTAATTTATAAGAAGGAATGGGACTTGAACCCAACTGTTAAAATTATCACAAAGCTTTGAGCCACCTGTTTGTCTTATTTAATAGGAGTATCTTGCTGGTGTTGGTTCTAACAAAAGTAATGTTTCATCATTGGAGCCTTGAATCTATGCCCTTGTGAGAACCTCACAGGCAGGAAGCATCTGTATTTATGTAGTTTATGCAAGGCAGCATGATGTGAACCTCAGTGCAGAAAGTTAAAAAGAGATATATGGATTCCAACACTAGCAAACCCAAAACAAAAGCCCATCACTTCTATGAATATATATAAAATAAGGTGTCAGAAGAAATATTTGGCCTACCTTTTTCAGTATTCTTGTGGCAGTAGGTATATTGATAATATACCAAAAACAAATAAAATGACAGATATATATACATACATATACATATAATCTGCAATTACACAGAGTGTTACTATTATTATGCTCTCTTTAAAAACCTGATAGATCTGATGAGAAAGAAAGAATAATATATTCTAGGACTAAAAATAATCTCAGCTCAGTATCAGTCAATTAGAAATTGTATCACCAGATTTTTACACAGAATGAGGAGGAGAAAATATTTATGAGACATAAAAAATAAACAAATTTCCCTACTAGAATAGATATTGTCAAAAAAACAAAAAATAAGTGGTGGTGAGGATGTAAGAAAAAATGGGACACTTGTTCCTTGTGATGATTAGAGTGTAAAATGGTGTAGCCACTGTTGAAACAGTTTGGTGGTCCTCAAAAAAGTAAACCTAGAATTATTATGAGTCAGTAATTCCACTTTCTGGTATATACCCAAAAGAATTGAAAGAAGAGACTTGAACAGGTATTTGCACACCATTGTTTATGGGAGCAGCATTCACAATAGCCAAAAGATGGAAACAGCCTAAATGTCCATCTATGGGTAAATGGGATAAGTAAAATGTGGTGTGTATATGTATGTGTATGTATGTATGTGTATATATAGAGGGAGAGGGAGGGAGGGAGGTAGAGAAAATTATTCAGGCTTCAAAAAGAATAAAATTCTGACACATACTACCCCGTAGACAAATCTTGGAGATGTTGTATTAAGTAAAATAAGGTGACTCAAAAGAACAACTATTATATGATTCCACTTATAAAAGATACCTGAAAATAGTCAAATTCATTGAGATAGAAAGTAGAATAGTGGTTTCCAGGGACTAAGGAGAAGGGTGAATGGGGAATTATTATTGGGTAGAGAGTTTCAGTTTGGGATGATGAAAAAGTTCTGGAGATGATTAGTGGCAGTGGTTGTAAAACAATGTGATGCACTTAATGTCACTAAACTACAATTAAAAATGTCTAAAATGGCAAATTTTATGTTATATGTACTTTACCACAATAAAAAGATAAAGCAAGTTTCTTAAAGAAAAATAACACAAAAAAATATGCTATACCGAACTAATTATTTAATTGTATCAAAAGTTTCTAAATATAAATTTAGAAACTTCAATTAGGGTAAAATCTCAAAGTTGTGGTTCTCAAACTGTTGTAGTATGTTCAAGCCAGGTCAAAAATTCTTACGCGTTAGATTCATACCCCTTGTCCTGGAGACCAGAAGTGCTCGTTATTACCCTTAAAATTACGGTTTTAAAGCCAAAGTTCACTGCTTCTGCAGTGTTGATTATTTAAGGACATATTTGATGCCTATGTTAGAGAAATGTAAGTATAAAAGTGTTTTTATTTATAAAATTCGTTCAGTTCACTTTTCTATACAACTTAGCATTTTAACCCTCAAACTATAAGTAACTTTTCATGAGTTTTACCAAGGACATCTGAAGATTTATCTAGAAATACCTCTCAATTACTTACTACTATATTGTTCTACAGTATTTCTGCTATATGATTTTACTAGCTCTCTGGGTCAGCTGTGTGTGTTGAGACTTCAATGCAAGTTATTTCTTGTTTTTAATTGAAATATAATTGATTTACAATATTGTGTCAGTTGTGGTATGCAGCATAGTGATTCAGTCATACATGAATATATATATACATATACTTTTTCATATCTTTTTCATTATAGGTTATTATAAGATATTGAACATAGTTCCCTGTGCTATACAGTAGGACCTTTTTATTTATCTATTTTATATATAGTAGTTTGTATATGCTAATCTCCAACTCCTAATCTATCACTCCCCCTTCATTGGTTACCCTTTTGGCAACC
Source organism: Camelus dromedarius (assembly GCF_036321535.1). Lineage (NCBI taxonomy): Eukaryota > Metazoa > Chordata > Mammalia > Artiodactyla > Camelidae > Camelus > Camelus dromedarius. Next base: position 10,162,876 of record NC_087449.1, on the reverse strand, counting down.
AAAAGTTTGTTTTCTATGTCTGAGTCGATTTCTGTTTTGTAAATAAGTTTATTTGTGTCCGTTTTCCACATATAAGTGATACCATATGATATTAGTTTTTCTCTGTCTGATTTACTTCACTTAGTATTTATCGATAATCTCTAGGTCCATCCATGTTGCTGCAAATGACGTTAGTTCATTCTTTTTTATTACTGAGTAGTATTCCATTTTGTGTGTGTGCGTGTGTGTGTGTGTGTGTGTATTCACACACACACACATACATACATACATATAAATATATATGTATATACACACACACACACACCACATCTTTATCCAGTCACCTGTCGATAGACATTCAGGTTGCTTCCATTCTTGGCTATTGTAAATAGTGCTGCTGTGAACATTGGGGTGCATGTATCTTTTTGAATTAGAGTTTTCTCCAGGTATATGCCCAAGGGTAGGATTACTGGATTATACGGTAACTCTATTTTTATTTTGTTAAAGAATCTCCATACTGTTTTGCATAGTGGCTGCACCAAATTACATTCCCACTAACAGTGTAGGAGGGTTCCGTTTCTCCACACCCACTCCAGCATTTTCAATGCAAGTTATTTCTGCTTAGAGCTGCTATAACTTGAAATCATTTCAGTAATAGCTCTGTTTTGAAAGTGTAGTGTATGCCTTATAATGTTTGTATTTTGGCTCGCCCATCAAAGTACAAAGCACGTCTTCCTTTCTACATTAACATCAATTACAATAACAGGATCCTGTAACCTGTAATTGAGAAAATCTGAGGGTTTTTTATTTTGTTTTGTTTTTACTTCTTTATATCTACCTCAGCTTTTGTTCTTTAAAAATGGGATGAATATCATTATACCATTTTCATTCAATTCATTTAGAAAACACTACACTATACACAAGATGGGCCTAAATATTGTACAAAGATCATTACTTGTAGATCTGGTCTTTTCCTTCCTTCTAGAGGAGTTTCTGTTCCTGTTCTGAGAGAAACAGACTGGTGAGCATGCAGAATTATAGGAATTCAGAGAACAAAAAGCAGAGTAACCAAAACTGTGGCATTTACTTTAAATACAGTTCAAGAGTAAACTTATTTTAATGTGAAATCCAAGAATATGATGAAACTGGAAAGAGCAGAACCTGGATGGTAGCACCTTTCTAATTAGCCCAAGAAAAGCTGCCTCATAAAATATTAAGAACTTGAAGGAAAGGAATGAATTTACTCTGGTAAAAGATTAATTTAAAATTCTGTGAGGTCAATAAATTACCACTTAAGATGACATTTCCCAAAATGTGTTCCAAAGAATACTTGGTTCTAATAAAAAAAAAGTCCCATGGTCCATTTGGCTTGTACACTTATCTCTGTTGGAGATTGACAATGAACATCAAAGGCCCTGTTAAGTCCTGAGTTAAAGAAGATAGTTGAGTTTTATTTTAATCCAGTGTTTCCCAAACTTGTTTGACCTTTAATGCTTCCTTCTTTGCCTGCCTATCCTATATTCATCCATCTAACAAATGTTCATAGAGAGCCTAGTCCAGACCAAGCACTGTTCTAGGCCCTGGGGATATAATAGTGAAAAAAAACAAAGACTTTGCCTTGACAGACTATATTATTATGAGGAGACAAACAATAAATATATCAAGCATTACAATGTGTCAGAAAGAGTTAAGTACAATGGGAAAAAACTTTTTAAAATAATAGCAAGGGGAAAGAGCAGGTGGTCAGAAATAAGATGACATTTGAGGCACAGGTGAGATTCACTGACTTGATCAATTTCTGAGGGCCCAGTGGAAGCCCCAGGGAAATAGGAGAACCAACACTCTCCTGGAGGGGAGACCCTCAGCACTACCCCCCTGACAGGCGACTTCTACATGGAAGCACTAGCATTGAACAGTTCGAATAAGGTTCATCTTATGAAAGCAAACTAACTCCTTGGGGCCTCCAGGATCTTGTTCATTTATGAATTCATTTACAGATTGTTTACTCCTTGGCTTCTAATTATTTGGTGACCTCATGCTATGAAAGTGTGTTACTCTCAAGTCCTCTATTGCATTTTATATGGTGGCCATTTATCTTGCACCTCAGGAGGGAGGCAGCACATGGAAGCAACTGGTCACACATCATTTGTCATAGCCAGAAAGGTAGCCATCGAGTTGCTGAGCTGTGTTGAGTGGAACAATGACAAGGGACTGACACGTTTGCTGCCGAGTTGATTCTTGATACCACAAGAAGGGGTTCCATTTACTATTGTAATGGAGATTGAATGACACTCCTTCAAAGATAAAGTAATTCAGAAAGGTGGAAGGTTTACCTTATGCTACCTGCGGACACATCACATTTTTTATTTCCCTGGTGAAAATATTGCCTACTTTTAGAGCCAGCTACATGATTTATGGGATTAAGCGCAAAATTAAAACGTGGGACCTATTGTTCAAAAAGCAGAAAAAAATGGTGTTAAAAGTTCCAAAATATACAGCTTTCTTTTCCTTTCCTCCAACATCTCTTTCTCTTGACTTGTGGTGGTGTTTATTTGCTGCTTAATATCATTCCAAAATAATATAAAATTTAAAAACTATTAGCATGAATTTTATTTTTCAGTTTTATATTATACAATGCCCATTTTAAGTGCAAATATAAGAATATTTAAGTCACTTGGAATCACTGAAATTACACAATTCATATTCCATAACTTAGATACATACTTGCATTTTATTCTCACCAGAACAATGAAAATGCTACACAAAACTAAATTAAATATTTTCATCTCACTTCTTGATACATGCCTATTCTATCATCACTTTCTATGTTACTGACGAGTAAGGAAGTATTAAAAGGAAAAAAAGCCTCTATATTGCCCATGTTTCAGTTTCCTTCTCTGTCTTCATTATCACCACCAACTCATAACAGACTTAACATGCTTATCTTGTACTCACTTTGAGACTTGCTGAACTCTCACTTTATGGGTCCACCAAATTTTGTGTTCATAAGGCATCACAAATACCTATGTGGGGAGGCAAGAAACAATAGACACATAAAATACATGCATGTGAATGTTCCATGGTCCCATCAGACTTCATTCATAACAAGTTCAAAGATAAAATTACTAAGAATTTCATATGTCAAACTAAAAACCTTCTGTACAGCAAAAGAAACAACAGGATGAGGAGGCAACCTGCAGAATGGGAGAAAATCTTTGCAAACTGTATATCAGATAAGGGGTTAATACCCAAAATATATAAAGAAGTCATACAACTCAATAGCAAATAGTAATAATCTGATTTTTAAAATAATCAGAGGACCTGACTAGACATTTTTCCAAATAAGACCTACAAATGACCAACAGGTACATGAAAAGATGCTAAACATCACTAAAGATCAGGGAAATGCAAATTAAAACCTCAATGAGCTATCTCGTATCTGTTAGAATGGATTACCAAAAAGATGAGGGATAATAAGTGCTAGCAAGGATATTGAGAAAGAAAACCCTCATGCACTATTGGTAGAAATGTAAGTTGGTACAGCCATTGTAGAAAACAGTGTAGAGATTCCTCAAAAAATTAAAAATAGAGCTACTGTATGACTCAGCAATTCTACATTTGCATATAGATCCAAAGGAAACAAAATCTCTGTCTCCCAAAGATTTCTACATCCCTGTATCCATTGAAGTATTATTTATAGTAGTCAAGGCATGGAAACAACATAAGTGTCCATTGATAAAGAGTAACAGAATACTACTCAGCAATGAAAAAGAAGGAAACCCTGCCATTTGTGACAACATAGATGAACCTTGAGGGCATTATGCTAAGTGAAATAAGTCAGGCAGAGAAAGGAAAATACTGTATCTCACTTATTTGTGGAACCTGTAAACAAAAACGAAGCTCATAGTAACCAAGAGTAGAATGGTTAGGACTACTCTTGGGACTGGGGTTGGAGGAAATGGAGAAATGTTGGTCAAAGGGTATAAACTTCCACTTATAAGATTAATAAGTTCTAAGAATCTAATATTCAGCATGGTGACTACAGTTAACGATACTGTAGTATATACTTGAAAATTGCTAAGAATACGGGTCTTAAATATTCTCACCACAAAAACTTGTAATTATGTCAGGTAATGGATGTGTTAACTAACCTTATTGTGGTAATCATTTTGTAATATATATGTGTACCAAACCACTACATTGTACATCTTAAACTTATATGATATCCTATATCAATTATATCTTAAAAAATACTGGGAAAATGAAGTTTTAAAGAAGGGGGCTAAAAAGAAAATCTTATTAATGGGAAATACATTCTGATAAGTCAAATTAATTTCAATCTCAGTAGTTAATTAAAATAATGGAATTGGTTAATAGCATCAAATTAGGATTAAAGAAAGAAAGAAAAATTAATTTTCACAAGTTGCTTTAAAACAAAATATTGACTGGCTGATGCCACATTCCATCAATCTGATTATGCTGTACATAATAAAGCATACCTCCATGAGAAAAAAAAAAAAGGAATTGCAAGCCTTTGATGGGCAGAACATTTAAAGCAAGTGCTGAGCCCTACGGACCTGAGGCCCTGTGCATGAGCTTTATACCCATGAAGCCAGCTGTGTCAGCTTTATATAGAGCACACCGACAGACAATGTGGAAACCACAAATGAGGGTATTGCCACCTCACAAGGAATGTTACACAAATGCTGTTCCTTCATTTATTTTCCAGGTATACCTCTGACATAACCTTTATCAGGTGAAAGATTCACCAAGAATATATATTAAATATTAGCTTGAAAATAGCTTCAGGATTTAGATTGAACAACTGAGCTCAAATGCTCCCAGCCTGTGTATCCTTTTTCTTTAGGCTCAATTCAAGAAGCTTTTGATCCACTAATGGGTGGGTGGTTCATCCGTCTTTTAAAGTGTGCAATATCGTAGCTCCTCTTCCACCTTCTCATGCTGAACACATTTTGGTAAAGTTGCCCTTTGCCTCCTTCTTTCTTTCAACCACTGCCATATTTCTTGAGTATCAGGTCCGTCCCTGTCCTTCATGATGATTAAAATCTAGAGTAATGGAGTATCCCAACTGCCGAAATTAATTGGAGATTACTGCACAAAAACACATAAAGGTAGCAACTCTGCCAGTAATTCTGAAACCCCATTAACTGCATCTTAGGGTCTGGTGGACTTTACTTCTTTCCTTGGGGACGATATGGTCCTCTTTCTGCTCAAGGTGTATTGTCTTCTTTTCGTGGAAAATCATGGAAAAAATACATAAGCGACATGGCAAAAAAAGATGTTGCCTCTGGTAGTACAGACACAAAAAAGCTGCTTCCGGCACACTCCTTTTATACTCTAGCTATTGTATTGACCTTCTGCCCTATTCAGATACATGCTTTGTAACTGATGTGGAATATACAGCATTTTGACAGACAGTTCATATAAATGCACTGTAAACCTGGTGCCTGCCTGCATTGCAGTAGAAATCATATTACCAAATTCCTAACAAGAAGCATTATGATGTTAGAAACTGTTTCTTTTAAAATGAATGGAAAAAGACCCCTTTACACAGAGCCCAAAGAACTAGTTCAAATACCAAAGCCCTATTTTCCATCTTTTATGTAAAGCAAATGGATTAACAACTGGCACGAAGCTGAACTGACACCCTGACTCGCTGTGCCAGGCAGACTCTCTATTGAATCGTCTGCACCAGCCATTTCTTGTGTGCAAACAGGAGGAACTTGTTCAGGCAGCAGCACTCTGAATGGTATGTGAGGATTTAGTGAAATACATGCTGAGGACAGCTTTCTTAATCCTTTCAAGTCTGCCCAACAGAGGGAATTCCGGGGTGACAGATGAAGGAAGCCTCTTCACTGCATACAGTCAAGTCCAGGGGAAAAAAAGTTTGTGGAGCATTGTTTCATATTCAGTTTCTGCTCACCAAACAAACACCACTGTTAGGAGAAAACGTTAAATGAATGATGGTAATAAACAGGCTGGTGCTACCCACTGATTAAAGTGTCATGATGCCTCTTTAGAAATCAAAAGAGTTATCCTACTAATGAACTAAATTAGACTGAACTAACATTCATGCTAATAATTATTACTTACAGAGCTAGCTGTGTGAGGAGTGATAATGATCATGTGAAAGATGAATATAATAATATTTCTCAGGTGCATATCCTCCCATTTAAAACAGATTCAACGGAAACACGCAAGTACCCCAGCAGCCCAATTCTGAAGACTGGAGGGAATTTTTCCAGAGTAAGGATGGTAGATTAGGTCCTAGGTGAGTAATGAAAAGAGGGCTGAGAAACAAAATTCCTTATTAGAACCAGAAGTGTTAACCTGACAAACACATTCATTCAAACTACTTAATACAATATATGAAATACATATGGTACTCATTTTCCCTTAAAATGAGCCATGGTAAAACACAATTTTATATTTTCAAGGATAGAACCAGGGAAGATATGCATTGGTGATAATATTGATTTAAAAAAAAATTCTACTGAAAGGCCATTACTAGACATAGGTTGTACTTACAGTGAAAACTGAGAGCTGCTTTTAATCCCCTGAGGGGAAAAGTTATGTTGGCTACTTTTTGTCATTGTCAAGGTGTAGAAAGAATGAAAAATACTTTGGTGTATTTCATTATTAGTACACATGAACAGTTTGAACTCTCCATTATTGGATTGTCTTTTTTCATAGTCAGTGCCTTTTTCAGGCTTCTTTTAAAAAACTATTTGACAGGGAAAAAATAGCTTTCTTGGTTTGATATGTGAGTATATACAAGTTCGCACAAGTTTTCAGAAGAAAGTTAATGAAGAGCATGCCCTGCAAGCTTAATCATATTAACTCTAAATAAATCAAAGCTTCAAATTTTAACTATCTTAACACTAAATGTGAATGGTGAACAAAGATGATCTGGAGATATTTCTTGATCTTGGATAAAATTTTTTAATAGATAAAATCTATCCCTACCCCTCAAGGTAAAGTTTATATTGTATCTAAAACAATATGAAATATCTCAGCTACAGCCGATACTGTCACTCGACAATTTTGAATGTGGAATAAAACTCTTCCAAAATAAGTTATCATGGGCAATAAAAATGCTACTGGTACCTTGAGGAATGTTGTCTCCCTTTCAACTAAGACCACAACAAAAGACCACAGACTTTTTAATACACAGATGATTAGGGAGTTTCAGGATGGCTTCTTTAATATTTCACTTCTCTAAAATTATTGTTGTTAAAAATTATAAGTAACTTGCACCTTTATTTCCTTTGTTAAGGGGAAAGGAAGTGGCCAAAGGATTTTTTTAAATTAGTAATCTCACTTTTTCCATCAAAATTTAATTGCATGATATGATTACGTTTTCCGCATGTTTCTTCTGTGTTGCTTTGTTTTAAGGCAGGCAAGGTGAGTCAAAAAAACATATTTCATGTGAATATTTGACTTTGACACTATTTGGGCCAAATAATCGAGAAAATGATGTTCTGGAAATGATTTTTTTTTGTTAAATCAATAAAGTGTCAGGATAGGCCTTAGTGAATCAAGCAAGCATGTTTTTCAAATTATTTTAGGAAGGGATGGGGAGTTGTAAAATCCACTTTTTAGATCTCAGTATTCTGTAATAGCTTTTTCCATAGGAGAATGCTCTCTTTAATATGTAGGTGTTTGTCTATGATGTATGTCTTTGTGAACTGAGTATGGGTTTTACCTCATCCTGCTGAATGAGCAAACCAAGTGATTTTTAAAACATCTACATTTTAATATGTGAGTCTCCAGCCTGCTGTGTGTAGTGTTCAACAGTTTATAGTGTGATGTTTCGTATCAGTTAAAAAAAGATTAGAGAATTGGATTAAAGAGTGTGTTTTCTTACAATCAACTGTAAAGAGACCAAGGTCCTGTAACAGATTTCTTCTTCTTTCTTTCTTGGCCAAGAAGACTATGTGAATGCAAATTGCTTTATTGGTGAAGGGAATTAAAATTATAAAAAGCCAGGCTTAAAGAAGTGCAAAATCAGGGCTGTGTCAGAGCAGGGACAATATAATTGTGGTATGGATTCCCATATGGGACTAAATTATCTAAATTTTAGTAACATCAGCAGTTCTGTGTACTTGCTGGAATGCAGCCAGTGTGCCATATTTGCTTCATTTTTAAAAGATGGTTCTGATTCTACACAATTTTAAATATGCAGAAATCTAAAATTGTTCAAGTATTTTGGTGGCACTTCTCAGATGCATGTCTTTGCATGTCAGGAATTTTATTTGACTATTAAACAGAAAGTGACACTGATGTGGCTCTATTCTTCTAAGCAAAATGCCATTTATTATCATTCCTATCTAGGCTATAAAGTCTTCCCAGTAGGGGAAAAATACCCTCTTCTGTGAGTACATATCAAGGTTGTCTTCCTTTACAGTGTACCATTCAGTAATACTGTTTTGTAGCAACTCAATAAAGCTGATAGTTTTTCTGGGTAATTACCCACAGCCCCCTGCAGGACAAATTAGCATTCATGACCTGAATAATGCTTACTAGAAAGAGTTCAATGGAATTTACTTAATCAGAATCATTGCTTTCTCTTGGCTAATTTTTTTTTACCTAATCCCCAATGCCAGCTAGTGGCAAATATCTTTCAAGCCAGTGTTTAATACCTGATAGAGAAAAAAACATGAGTCTTTCAATTTTGTAATTCTTTGTGTGTCTTGGGAAAATGTACTTTTTATATATAGTGAGAGTGAAAAATTAAGATATCTGTGTTCCTTAACATTTTCTAATTGTATTTATATGTTTTTTTTCTCTTTTTAATGCTTATTGGTTTCAGAAGGGAAAAATTTTTCTAATAATCTCCCAACAGTTTCTTAATTTGTTGAGGATGAACCTAACAATTGGTCATGGTTTTAGAGTGGATGCTTTATAATACCTCTGTATCCTGGGCATTAGAAATTAGAGAATTTTTTCTAGACAATGGGTGTTGTTTTTAACAATTTATTTTTATTTTATTTGTTTTTAATGCTTTGTTTGATAACTTGGAAGTATCAAGGAACGTAGTTATTAGGATATTAGAAGAAATGAGGAGAAAGTAGCATTAATTGAACTTCCAGTATGTAAAAAACACTTTGCCTGATAAACTGTTATTCTACTGCATTGATTCTTGAAGTGGCACAGTGAGGGAGGTGCTAGTATCTCCATATTTACAAAAGAAGAAAATGAGTTTCAGAATATAAAGTACTTACTCCAGTTTATAAATCTAGTAACCAAAACATAATACAAAGACTGCCTGAATAGAAAGCTTATACTTGTGCGTGTGTCTATGTGTAATAATTTTGCAGTTTTAGAAAGGCAAGAAAAGGAAGTCCTAAACCAATTCCATTTACTGAATTTCTAATTTGGAAAAGACTCCTAATGTGGAAGAAGACATGGTCCTAAAATGCAGTTGCAAATCAATGTCCGTGAAGGACAACACAGTAGATAGCAGCCATATTCTGATAAGGATAGAGTGGCCCATATCAATGAGATCTTCCTCTTAGAGGTATTTTAGCCCATTTCTCCTCCTTCTTGTCATCTTTTGTAAATTCCACAGTTCAGCAGAACAAAAGGCAGGAGTGAACAGTTGGGACAAGGGGTTCTTCAATGGAACTTTATGGAGGGTTGGGAAGTAGTCCAGTTAAATTAAGCTAAAGGACAAAGGTGTGAGATAAAAGCTAAAAATAACAAAACAAAACCAGGGAGGTCCATCAGTGTTTCTATGTACTTAACTCAGTGGAGACGCAGGAACTTCTGAAGGATGGGAGAACTTGTCTGGAGGTTTAGTTTGTATAACAACCTCACAGTTTTTACTTAGGTGGTATGATTGTTTGGGTTTACATATTGTGTTTGCTTATTGTTTACTTACTGCATGTTTATTGGAGGTGACTGTAGGGGAAGCTGATAGAGATTAAATAGGGTACTTAGACCCCAGAAGGGGGTCTCTTGGCTCCTTCACTGATTAGATTCCATCCTTCAAATATATTTAAACAGTTTAATACAACAAAAAGGGGGATTCACTCATTCAGGCCCCTGTGTATGCAGAGCCCAACTTACTTTGGTGCTTAATTAAGTTTCCTGGGGTGCAAAATGGTTATCCCATTTCTAAATCTAAATAAATAAAAATGTTTTTTCAACTTTGGGGGTTTCAGAAAACCCACAACACATTTTTGCACAGAGTTTCCTTCCAAACACTAGAATATTGCAAGGAAAATTCAATCCATATGTTTCAGATTTACTTAGAGTTGTATCAGAATCTTGTGTTGCAATTGACATTTGCTGTTCATGAAGTTTTCTGAATGCTTTTTATTTCCTTCTAACTCAAGAACAGAAAGTTGATTTGTCAAGCTTATATGTACTAAAACCTCAAAATATTAAATTTGGGTTGAAGACAACAGACTTAAAATTCTGTATCAGGCATAAAATTTAATAAAGCATTTGTCTTGCCATTTCTATAATGTTGTGTATTTGCAGATATGCCTATTCCTGGCAATTTGGAGCACATAGATATGTACTTTTGATATTTACATGGTGAAGTGAAAATGGAAAAGATACAGTGACAATTTTTTAAAAAATTCTGGTACTCTTTTCTGATTTAAATATTAACAGTATATTGTGTATAATTTAATGCAAAAGATATGTGCAGTGACAGCCTATATCTAATTTTATTCAATCCTTGAAACAATCTCAGTTCAATCTCTGATTGGTATTTTGAGTTCTTCATCTCCTGCCAGTGTGCAGGAGATGATATATTTTCTGGTCAGTGGTGTCCCTCCCTATCACAACACAGACACATAATGCTGAGAGGACAGGCAAGAGTGAAAATAAATAATTAAAATTGCAATGTTAGTGTCTTAGGCAAGGCAGTATAAGAGAATCTTTTTTTGTTGCTGTTAATGCTATTTTAAAGGTCTGTAAAATGACTACTTCCCTTTATTCATGGCTACTAATGTGGTTCTGCCTCTGCTTAGAACATGACAATGGTGCCTTCCAACCAGAATCTGTTCAGAGAGAGGCATTGCATTCTAAGGAGCCAAGTGCCTCAGGGGGAAAAATGTTTTATTTTAGTACCAAATAACTAACAATGTTCTGGAATTTGTTTATGGCAGTGTCTACAGACAGTGTAGGAGTGGGCCATTCACTTTGTTTGTTATATGATTTGCATGCTCAGCCTCTTGTATAGTTTTCACTATTTTTGCTTTCAGTGTTTCCTCTTTTAGAACAAAAATATGTAGAAAAATAATCTTTCAGTGTAGAAAAAATTTTGGAAAACTGTAGCCAGGAGAAAAAAAATTCCTGAAACCTCTCTTCCCAAAGATAACTATCATTTCCATATGTCATATATGTCCCTCCATTGTATTTTCTATACATAAACATGCATGCTTTATATTTTTTATAAAAAAAAATGAGATCATACAGCACATACTATCTTATTCATTGGCTTTCCTGAGCAATAGAAGATTGTGCTATATTGTAAATGGCTGTATGGCATTCCATTGTTGGAATGAAGTATTAATCATCCAAATGTTCAAATATAATCATTCCAATTTGAAAATTCAAAAATTTAACTTTCAGTTTGTTTCAGTATATTGGCTACATAAATAATACTACAAATATCATCTTTCCTTTAAGTCTTTGCCCATGTCAATAATTATTTCCTTAGGATAAATGTCTAGAATTGAAATGATTAATCAAAAGATTAAGGCTTTTGAAGCATGTTTACAAAAATAGCATACACTTTACATTTTTTTTTTCTTTCAAAATGACAGTGGATGTATAGCTCTGTCTCCATGACTTCATCTTACCTTTGTCAGGACCATTCACCCACCCTTGCAAGAGGGCTGAAAGTTTGGGGATGTAGCATGTGGTAGTGACCATGAAAGAAATGTAGGCTGAGGAGTCCAAAGGGGTTAAAATACAAGTATTATTCCAAGACGACTCCTTGATATTTAAATTCCTGTATTTCCTTCCTGCATTTTCCTGTATCATTTTCCTGCATTTTACTCAAGACCTTTATCAACTCTCCAAAGTATTATCTGACCTTTAGGATTTATTTTAGGACTACTCATGAGCCCATGTGTTTTCCATGAATATAGACCATTTTTATAGTAAACTCTAGTTGTTTGATAAAATACTTAATTTTAAGAAATATTTTCAGTGAATGAAAATTCTTATAAGTTCAGCATTGACCAACTTTTATGTGGGGGAATAAATCTCTGTTTTGGCTTAGGAGACAAGACAGGAAGAGCTAAGTGGAAATATATGTTATATATATGTATATGTACATATATACATATATATACATACACATACACCTTTCAGCAAAAGACCCAATGTTTACACCCAATCCTCCGTATATTCACTGTGTGACTTTAAACAAATGGCTCAAGCTATCTGAGTTTCAGACACTGATAATATCATCTTCATGCTGTCATATAAGAAGTCAGTGGTGCTGGTGAAGCATCTTGCTTGCAGTGAGTGCTTAATAAATAGTAAATACTTTAGATATATTTAGACAGGGAAGGTGCAAGATACTCATTGAAGGTCATTTTAAATGCCTTCGGCCCATTTCAGCCATAGGTCATATTGATTAAGAATTGTGTTCTGCTACAAATAACAAAAACAGTAATTTAAACAAATAAGAGACATTTTTCCTCCCATATAATCCCACCTCCAGAGGTAGGATTTGTTGGTGTTGATTAGTGGCTTAAGGTGTCAGAACCAAGCTGCTTGAGATTAACTAAGCCTTTTCCCTGGGTCATCAACATATGGCTGCTATTGCTGCTTTAGTCTCATGTCCTCATTTCAGGAAAGAAGAAGGCGGAGGTGACCTCAAGGGAGATGAGGCATCCATATGAGAAGCCCAGAGCAGACTGGGAATATCTCATTGATTTTGCCACTCCTCACTGCAAGGGGGGTTTGGAGAGCTGGCACTTGCTTTTCTAAAGAAAACCAGAGTAATCATCTGCCTACCAAAGATGACTTTTCCTCTCTCTTACCATTCCTCTTTCTCTTACCTGCTTCCTGTCTGAGACAGAGTAGGCTCAGTTGGCATGGTTTGAAGGATGCTGCAAATCCCACCCCAAAATTCTTCCTCATCTTCCAGTTTCTGTTAATGCCTAAAATTTTATAATCAGTGAGTTAAGCTACCACCTCCTTTATGTTAAAACACATTTACCTTTGGAAAGAAAATTAGCACAGTGCTTCATTTCTGTTATTAACACCTTAGATAATCAATGAGTTCATTGATTAGATCCCTTTTAAGAGGAAATTATTCAAAACCAAGTTTTCAGCTAAGGAGGATGGAGAGCTCAATTCTAAGCAACAGACATCAATCAGGCAGGCATAGGAAATAGGTGAGAGGAAACGAAGAGCAGGAAGGGCAATGTGAAGACACTAAGAGGGAGCAGGAGCTGTTATAAAATAGTAGATAAGCACATAAGAAAGAAATGTCACCTTCTTCACAATTTGTCCTACGAATAGTTTGTTTGCTCTTTTCTCTTTAGAACACAATAGTAGTGAGTGTATCTGATCACACATAGAACTTTTTTTTTTCTGTTTTATTTCACTCTTTCCCATTTTTCTTTAAATTGAAGTATAGTCAGTTTACAATGTTGTGTCAATCTCTGGTGTACAGCATATTTCAGTCATACATATACATACATATATTCATTTTCATATTCTTTTTCATTATAGTTACTACAAGATATTGAATGTAGTTCCTTGTGCTATACAATATAAACTTATTGCTTATCTATTTTATATATAGTAGTTAATATCTACAAATCTCAAACTCATAATTTACCCCTTCCCACCCCCTCCAGTAACCATAGTTTGTTTTCTATGTCTGTGAGTCTGTTTATGTTTTGTATATAAGTTCTTTCTCTTTTTTTAGATTCTACACATAAGTGATTTCATATGGTATTTTTCTTTCTCTTTCTGGCTTACTTCACTTAGTTTAAAACAAAGGCTATAAAGAAAGATAAAGAAGGACACTATATACTGATTGAAGGAGCAATGATGAGGATATTTCACTTGTTAACATATATGCACCCAATATAGGAGCACCTAAAAGTATAAAACAAATACTAACAGACGTAAAGTGAGAAATTGATGGGAATACAATAATAGTAAGAGACTTTAACACCCCACTAACATCATTGGACAGGTCTTCCAGACAGAAAATCAATAAGGCAACAGAAATACTAAATGACACAATAGAACAGTTGGACTTGGTTGATATTTTTAGGACTTTATGTCCCCCCAAAACAGAATATACATTCTTTTCGAGTGTGCATAGAACATTCACACTTGATAGACCACATACTCGGGCACAAAAGAAACCTCAACAAATGTAAGAGGATAGAAATTATTTCAAGCATATTTTCTGACCACATTGGCATGAAACTAGAAATCAACCACAGAAAAACAAATGAGGAAAAAACGACTACATGGAGACTAAACTACATGCTACTAAAAAACCCCATGGGTCAATGATGAAATCAAAGAAGAAATTAAGCCTGAGACACACAACAATGAAAACACAACCACACAACATCTGTGAGATGCAGCAAAAGCTGTCCTAAGAAGGAAGTTCATAGCGATAACAGCCTTCCTCAAAAACAAGAACAGTCTCAAGTAAACAACCTATCACCTAAAAGAATTAGAAAAGAGCAAACAAAACTCAAAGTCAGCAGAAGGAAGGAAATAAAAAGATCAGGGAGGAAATAAATTAAATAGAGATTTAAAAAAAATAGAAAACAATCTATCAACCCAAAAGCTGGCTTTTTGAAAGAGTAAACAAAATTGACAAACCTCTGACCGAGCTCACCAAGAAGAAAAGAGAGAGGACACAAATAAACAAAATAAGAAATGAAAATGGAGAAATTACAACACCATAGAAATACAAAAAATCATAAGAGAATACTATGAAAAACTATATGGCAATAAATTGGACAACTTGGAAGAAATGGACAAGTTTCTAGAAACATACAGTCCACCAAAACTGAATCAAGAAGAAATAGATCATTTGAACAGACCAATCACTAGAAATGAAATAGAATCAGCAATAAAAAAGCCTCTGTAAATAAAAGTCCTGGACCAGATGGCTTCACTGGGGAATTCTACCAAACATATAAAGAAGAGCTTTTACCAATCCTCTCAAACTCCTTCAGAAGTTTGAAGAGGAGAGAATACTCCCAAACTCATTCTGTGAAGCCGCCATCACCCTTGATACCAAAGTTAGACAAAGACACTACCAAAAAAGAAAACTATAGGCCAGTATTGTTGATGAACATGGATGCAGAAATCCTCAACAAAATATTAGCAAACAGAATCCAGCAACACATAAAAAAGATTATACACCATGATCAAGTTGGGTTCATCCCAGGGACACAAGGGTGGTTCAACATACTCCAGTCAATGTGATACACCACATCAACAAGAGAAAGGACAAAAATTGCATGATTATCTCAATTTATGCAGAAAAAGCACATTGAACTTTATATTATATACAACTCAACACACCAAACCACACAAAAGAAAACTAGCCCAACCTATGTTAGATCCTGCTCCAAGTTCTATTTTATGTGAAGCCCAAAGCAGCTGCACTATCCAGAGGGATGGGAAGTGTTGGCTACACAGGCTGCCACTCAGTTGAAAGTCTTCTGATTTGTTGTTAAAGTACTAAGAAAGAAACTGTCATCTAAACATCTTTTTTTAACACAACAGAAACCATGTAGCATTGTGGTTCAGCCTAGGCTTTTTGGAATCAGAATTCCTGGGTTCAAACCCACAATGACCATGAAAAAGGTATTTAACTTTTCTGTGCCTCAGTTTCTTCATCTGTAAAATGGACCTACTAATGGTATTTATCTCTTCAGTTTACTGGGAAGATTAAATTAAGTAATATAATTTTAGCACAATGTCTGAAATGCAAAAATATTTACTATATTAGGTTGAAAGCATTCCTGTTTTTTCCATCTCATATCTTTTCCTTAGATACTAATAATCATCTATATGTCTAGAGTCCTTTACAATTTCCAGAGTGTCCCCCATTGTATTTACTTGTCTCACGTAGTTAGGCAATGTTCATAATCCCCATTTTACAGATGACTGAATAGGGTCAGAGAGTCATACCCAAGGTCACATATGTAGCAACAAGGCAGAAATTTCAACCCAGAAATTTGAAGACAAGTGTAATGAACTTTTAGTTATCCCTCACTGATTTCTATTTAGAAGAGAAAGATTTGGAACCATGGCAAAATGAAAATTTCTGAGGACTGATTCTGTTTGTGTGTATTCAGACTCAAAAGCTGAGTCGTCCTTTATGTGTAGCCCAGTATACTTGCCTGGGGAGGTATAAGGAATGCTTGCCTTCCTGGTTTCTGTGTAATTTTGTACCACTCTTGAAGGGTCACAGTCTATTTCCACTAATACTGAATGACCCAGTAATGACACTTCCAGGAGTATACTCAGGACAATAATTCTAAACAGAGAGTGAAAAAAAAGTTGTATGAAGATGGATATTAATTTTAGAATTACATGTAATAGCCAAAAAAAGCAAAAACATAACCTAAATATCTTTGACATAGATCAATTATATAAACTAAGATATATCAAGTCAAAGAAATAATGATAGTCACAATCACTACCATGTACTGAGCATTCAGTATGAACACTGCACTTAGTAGCTCCTTTCAAATACATCTCTTGATTTCCTAAGTTGGGTATCGTTTTCACCTCATTGTGTAGGTAATGCCAAAAAGCCAAGGTCATACGGCTTATGTGACCATATGATTCATCCTTCTTGTTTCTTTGTTGCTAATGGAGCCCTGATTTTATTTGAGAAGATAAGTAAATAGCCCTAAGAGATGCACTGAGAATAGTCTGAGCTGACTAGAATAGTCCCAATCTCCTTTGCAAGTGGTGAAGCCCAGGGATGGGCCTGTGATATAATTCTGGTCAATACCACTTAGGAATAAACTTGCTGGGAGCTTCTTTAAATAGCTTCCTCTAACCTTTTCTTTATTTTTTTCTTTTTCTGCTCCCTTTCTTCTTGCCTTTGAACATTTTTATGGAAGTAGATAATGCTGGAGGCTGAAGCAGCCATTTGGGGATCATGAAGGGGTAAGAGTAAAATAAGAATGATGAAGTAAACAATAAAAATTATCTAGGTTCCCGACAATTGCAGTAAGCTGCAAGCCACTCTAGGATTGTATGACTTTGAAAGTTGTTTTGTTTGTTTTTTTATGGAAACAATACACATCCTTTTGGTGTAAACCGCTGTTCATCTATTATTTGGTACTGAAAGCAATTGTACTCATTAGAATTAGATAAAGTTGTGAATGATACAGAATTTCCCCAACCTAACTGAGGTTTAAACATGTATAAAAGTCTCTCTCATAAAAGCCCATGATAGGTAGTCTGGGGCAAATACGGCATTCCACAAAGTCCTCAGAGACCCAAGCTTTTCCAGCTTTCCTTTGCTCCATCCCAGAAGCGTGCTTTTACCACCGGAATCAAGAAAGCTGCTTGAACTCCAGCCTTCATACATTCATTCCAGCTAGCAGAAAGAAGGAAGGGGTGAGGAAGAGAATATTCCCCCACTTTTACATTCAAGCCGGAGGCTTCATACACCATTGCACTCACATTACGTTGGATAGAAGTGCTAGCTGCAAGAAGGAAAGGCAGTGTCACTTTCATTCTGGAAGGGCATACACTCAGCTAAAATTTGGAAATTCAATTGGTAGAAAAAAAGTGAAGAACATATAGAGGAAGACACATACAGCTGATGAGCCCACATCTGTCTGACTCCAAGCCACGCACTTACTGCTGTATTCCACTGTCTCTAGTTACTAGTTAGACCATATAATAATGGGAGGAATATGTTATATTATTTTCTGTGGTTTATTTTTAAACTCTTTGACCATTTAAATATATGATAGAAAGAAAAATATTTTACTATGTTATGCAGGATACAATTGCATATAGACCAGTATGAGTAAACTTATGCTTTCAAAAGATTTGAAGGAGAGGTTGTGTTTGAATTTAGGAACATGAATGAATCAGGCATTTGTTCCTACATTTCTCTATTTTTTAAGACTTCTTTAATAAGCAAATAATAAAATTTTATAATAAAAATATCTTACACTTATGTATAGCCACCATTTTTAAACCATGCAGTAAGAGAACCTTTTTATGTATAGCCAGTAGCAAACTCTATAAGTGGTGGATTTTATGAAGAAGAAAAATGATAAATAGTATGTCATTTGGTGCTTCATAATTTTTGGTTTGTAACTTTCTGGGTCACTGATTTCTCAAAGAGTTTTCATTCTTTCTGCACATTAGTTAGGTGATTGAGGAAGGTGTCAGGCTACTGAGACGTGGGAAAAGATGCTGTGGAGGGATTAAATTCTGCTTTTTTTTTTTTTTTTTTTTTTTTTGGCTGAGTATACAAAACATGCATTATGACTTCTTAGTAATTCTTCCCCTATGTGTATTAACCTCTGTCTGCTGTGGGTAGTATTGAGAAGACTGTCATTGGTATTTAAATGAGGTACATACTTAAAAAAATAAAATAAACTATGTAGTGATTTAACAAAATCAGTGCTAAGAATTAATGGAATGGTAAGGACCAAGAAACCTGAGAAAAGGCAAGAAAAAGTTGCTGGTTCATTGTGATTAAGGAATATGTTGAGAGAGGAGGTAGGAAAAGAAATGTTATTGGAAGAACATTATGAATATAAGATGTCAGTTCAAGAGAGCTTCATCTCTGTTCAATGAGGGCACATGCATAGGTTGCTTAAGTGGTGGAAGGAGTGGCCAGCAGCACATGTCAGGGAGGAATAGAATCCCAGGATTGTCCTGTAATGTAAGTGATCAATATCTTTAAAAATTATGGTTGTATATAGTTTAAGTTGTACTTATTGCTGTCTTTCATGTTTGCTTGTTTGCTGACTTTTTAAGGGAAAAAGGAACAAAAACAACATTTAAAATGATTTAAACTAATGAACTAATATGTAATTATAATAAAATAGATAAAGTTTGTATTTTACCTTTTAAATGATAGGAAGGTATCTTTATCACATAAAAGAATGATAGTTAACTCTGGTTTGTATACAGTTTCCAGTCCAATGAAGTGAGCATACAACTCCTATTCTTATTCAGCAAGAAGTCTGTGGCTCATTTCTAGTAATTTATTTACATTCAAATGTTCAGTAGAAATTTCATCTCTGAGTATGTTCTAGAGAAGTTGTCCTACCTTTCAAGTTCCCAGCTATGTCATTCATGTACTGTAAATTGAAGTACAGTAAAAGTTTGTCTTCTCAATAGCAACAGGAAAAAAAGATCTGGGAGTAAAATAACCAAAGGGAAAAAAAAATGAGCAAACACATTATGATGAAACTTTAAGAGCTACTGACGAACAGAAATGACTTGAACAGATAGAGAGGCATATAGTATTCTTGAGCAAAAGGACACATGTCATAGAGATGTCCTTTGTCCTGAGTTAACCTATAAAAATTGCATGATCTTATATAAAATATCAATACAAGTATATTTGGATAGAGATAGCTGATGCCAAAATTCATATGAAAAAATAGCCAAATAGAGCAATGAAAATCTTAAAAAGAGAAGTCATGAGGGGAAACTAGACCTTCCAGTTATTAAAATGTCTTACAATGCTTCAATAATTAAAGCCATATAATAATGGCATGCATGCACATACATACGCACCCATGAACATGCACAAACATAAACAGAACTGTTTTAAAAGTCCAGAAAGATACAAAAGCATAGGAGAATTTAATATGTAAATATGGTATATCAGATCAGTGGAGAAAACATCAATTAATAAAGAACACTGAAAAAGTCATGTGGAAAAAAATAGCTCAAATCCGTAAACTATCCGCACCATACATCAAGATAAAAAATTACCCAATAAAACATGGGTAAAGAAAATGTACAAAAATCTCAAAGAAAAGCAAATACTTTTAAATAAAACAAAAAATGGTAAATCTCACTCATAATCTAAGAAATACAAATGAATATCATCTAACTATTTTTTCATGTTTAAGATTGGCAAAGATCCAAATGTTTGATAATACATTTGTGTTGGTAAAGGTTTGGAGAAACTGACTCTCTTCCACATCTACGGAAGGCAATTTGGCAAAAGCAAAAAAAAAAAAAAAAAAAAAAGAAGAAGAAGAAGAAAGAAAAGAAAGCATACAGACATAAAAACGCTTTGAAAATGAAATTACACCTTTAGGACTACACATATATATGTGCAAAACCACACTTACATATTATGCCATAATAGAAACTTTATCTGTGTGTTTGTAAAAGCAAAAGGTAGGAAATAACCTAAATAGATCCACATCAACAGAAAACAGTTAAAACATACAATGGAATAACCATACAATGTAACATTTATGCAGGGGTAAAAGAGAATAAGGAAGCTCTTCATATACAAATATAAAACATTTGTCAATATGTATTAACGTCATCAACAAGATCAAAATGTAAAACAGTATGTAAAGTATGTTACCATTTATGTTTTTAAAAAGAGGGGATAGGATATACACATTTACTTAGAATATTTTTGTATGTATACACAGGAAACTGACCATGGTTGTCTCCAAGGAAGAAAACTTGGTGTCCAGGATACAGAGACAATAGACTTCACACACCTTTTGTATATTTTAAGTTAGAATAGTTCGAGTGTATTATTATTCAAAAAATAAACTGAAATGTAACAAACTTTAAACACCTTAGTTTATAACTAACAGTCATATCCCATAACCATGACTGGTTTCAGGCATATATTTTCTAATTAAAGGGAAAATGGCTCAACAATGTGTTGAAGCCAGCTCTCTTTAAACAGGTAAGCTTAAAATATAAATTAGAGAGGCAAGGTGGAGGAGGTACCCAATAAGAGCCTAACATTCTATGTCAAAATGGACATCCTAAATGTACCTTCTGACGTAGTTTATAAAATGTCTTCCCAACTCTGTGTTCAGTGACACTTGTTGGTAGCTTGAAATCAACTCTGGTGGGAATATTTACCCCAAGGAAATTAGCAAACATGACAAAGCAGGGTTTATTCAGAGTTGAGGAGGAGGAGAACCAGTGGTTAGACATTTCTCAGCACAGCACTGGCTCAAATGTTCTAACTCATGATTTTCTTTGAGATTTTCAAATTACTTGTTTTTTTTTTCCTAAAACATGGGTTGATAAATTTACTAGACAGTGAAGCTGAGGAGAGATGCACGATAAGGGAAGATAAGCGAAATGCAAGTAGAGTGCTAACAATTAAAAACATATCCTCATCTTGATGCGCAATCAGTGGCACTCATCGAGAGGAAGGAGAGCATGGAGACGTCGCTCACTGTATCTTCCCAGTTTAAAGGTACAGAGAATTTTCTATGTCTCATTTTTAGACAATTGCATAAAATCCAGAAAAGTAGAATTAAACAGATTTGCAAGCTTATTTTGTTTCTTTGTATCATACAGTGCATCTCATTTGATATTTGCGTTTTATTAATAATTGAAAGCAACTTTGCAACACATAGACATAACAGAATAACTTTTGACTCTATGGGAATTAATGTCTAGTGATGGTGGTCCAAAAATGATACAAATTATGATAATAAAAATCCTGGTCAGCTATTTTGCAATTTAACTATGTACAGTAGATGTTTTCTTTACAAGAGTACCCCCTTCACATGGAATTTGCACAAAAAATTTCATCTAGCTATCGCTTAATACATAGCAAACTACTTATAAATAGATACATGGCCATAAAGTAAAATTAGCCTTTTATAAATAAATATGATTTAAAAAGCAGAATATTATATGCGTCTTCAAAGGAA
This sequence comes from Camelus dromedarius, assembly GCF_036321535.1. Taxonomy (NCBI): domain Eukaryota; kingdom Metazoa; phylum Chordata; class Mammalia; order Artiodactyla; family Camelidae; genus Camelus; species Camelus dromedarius. The sequence goes on along the minus strand of NC_087449.1, from coordinate 10,140,992 downwards.
AATTACTTTGAATGCATAGAGAAAGAAATGTAATGTTTAGCGTCATTCTGTTAAACTTTTATAAGCCCCAATTAGTGCTCCCTTCTATTGAGGATTTTCTCTAAAGTGAATATATGTTCAAGAAGATTTTGTTTTTCTGAAGTATTTATATTTTTCCTGCTTTAAAAACAGCTCCTGCTTATGTAAATACAGTCTTTTTGCCATTACCTGTGTCAGTATTGCCCAAAGGGAAGTCTATTTCAAATATACAAACTCTCCGTATTTGGGAGCTAAAAATTAAATCAGATATTTTTGTCTATTTGTTTCTTATTAAAATTCTACTGTAAGTTTGCCCAAGGGCAGAGCTAACACAAGTACACCTACTTATAACACTGTAATGCTCGTATTTACTTTATTTGAAAGAGTTGTATTGGCCATCTTGAGACACCTCTGGCTTCAACATTTGGCTGTCGGGTACTGTCGGGTATATTTTGGTAGCATTAAAATCAAAAGCAAATGACCTTTAAGTCACCTCTAGCTGTAAAACTTGCAAAAGCAAAAAATAAATTCAGTATATTAAAATCATAATGTTTTTATTCAATAAATTCAAATTGAGCATTTAATCTGTTGAGTACTGTTAGCATCACACGCACACAAAAATGCCAACATCTATCTGTCTCCCTTTGGAAACTTCTAAAACAGTGCAGATCTTTTATGAGCAATATGAACTTGACCAAGTCATATTAATCTCCCTAAACCTCAGTTTCCTCATCTCAGAGTGGTGTTAGTTGGATAAAATAAACAATATGTGTTGGGTGTCAAAATTAGTGATCTACTGAGTGCTCTATGAATTAGAAAGGAGGCAAATTAGATTATTTAGAATAGAAACAAACCTTACTCATATTGATAATCTAAATACCTAATCTAGTACCTGGCAAAAAAATGAGCATTTAATCAACATCCGTTGCAAAATTAGAGTGATCAGTAGTTCATCGTTGGCTGATATAGAAGAAAAACCTTATGAATAAAATAGAATTTTAACACCATCTTGAAGGATGGACAGGATTTGTGTTGATGCAGAGAATAGGAAAAGATATTGTAAGTGGGGAAAAATAGCAGAAGCCAAACTCTAGAGAGGAAATGAGAGGAATGCTTTAAGAGAACAATGAATAAGATTTCCAGACCAGAGCTAAGAGCACATGGAGCCAAAAGTGTATTCTAAGTGTTGCCAGGAAAGGTGAAAAGAGATTTATGAAGAGCCTTAAAAACCAAGTGGAGGAGTGTGGACTTTATTAGGTAAGTAAATGAGCAGTGGAGGAAAGACAAGATGAAAGATGCTGTTTCAGGGAGTTAACCTGGCAGTGGTGGGGGAATAGATTCCAAGGAAGAAAGTTTGAGCTGCAGCCCCACAAGAAGAGGCCAGTGCAGCAAAGCAGCTGATGTAGAGGTGAAGGACAATGGAAACAAGGGAGGAGCAGATTTGGGAGGGAGGCTAAAGTGAGAATCCAGAGCATTTAGTGACTTTTAATACGAAGGATGAAGATGAGGGATCAGGAGAATAGAATAAAGTTGGTGCTAATAATGGACTGTCACAAGAATAAACAGCATGTTTCAGATAGGTCCCGTGACATTCTTCTGAGAATGATTGCATTATTTGTTACAATGAACTGTCCAATATATATTGGGCACAATTAAGTGTGTATTGAATCCTTACTCTTTGTCCAGTCTGTATACTAGGTGCTGTGGGAAATAGAAAGCAAGTCAGTGACATAGATATCCTCAAGATACTGATTAAGATGAATATTAAGGATATTAAGAGCAATGTGTATTGAGCACATAGTGTGTACCAGGTACAATAAACAGTCTTATTTAACCCTCACAACAAATTTATGAGGCAAGTACTTAAGAGTTTATGTTCAATTTACTTACACAGAAACTGAGCCTTACAGTGGTTAATTAACTGTCCCAGTGTAACAAAGCCACTAAATAGTGGATTCAGGAATAAATCCCAGCAGTCTGACCCCAAAGCCTGCAGTTTCACCACTAGACCATACATGACTTACATATATGAAAGTTGTTAATGGATGACAACGTAAGACTAAATATTACTGAAGGAGGACATCTGTGGTATCATGAATTTTGTTTTAGAGCAGGAAGGAGAGAGATGGGGCTTACAAGAGAAGCTGCAAAAGCGACTACACAGAAAGGAATGGCATAAAGTGCCCAAGAACATTGAGGAGATCTGCCAGACTGTTACATGAGAGTGAGTTATGAAGGGGAGGGGGTTGAAGGTATAAATCTGGGCCAGGTGATGGCTACAGGGCTGAATGCCTGAGACAGAGTTGTGACTCAATACAAATTGGAATCAATCTGTTAATAAACATTTATTGGTCACCAGTCATTTTCCAGTAGTGGCAGCCCCGGAGTTCAAGATGAATGGGCCCCCCTCACCCATTTACGAGATGTCAGCTTAGTCTTCACACCACTAAGGAGTAGGATGCAGTCCATCCAGGCAAGCCCCTTATTTCAGATCAATTCAAGCTACTCTTTTCTCAGGAGGGCACAGACTCAAAACATGCCTGTGATCTTCTTCATTATACTCACTTTTCTCATGTTCCGTCTTACTACTCTGGCATAAAACCCCTAGAAGCTCTGTGTGACATGAGGAGAGTAGTGTTTTTCATATACGTGATGGACTGGAGAGGAAAAAGCACAGACTTTAGAAAGATAAGTACCTAGTACTGTATCCAGTGCATACCTGGTATGCAATAAATATTTGCTAAAAGAAGAAAAAAACTATAAAGAAGGTATTTTAATAATCTTAAGTTTGAGGTGAGGACTTTTTTGATAATAGAAAAGGGGAATTAGGAATGAATCAAAAGTCATTTTACAAGAAATGTAAACATAATATATTGGATATGTGAGGAAGAAAAGAAAAGATTCATGGCCTATACTGAATTTTTGAAGCTGTACATTTGACGGAAGTGACATGATTGATAGAAAGTCCAAGAAATGGAAGTTTCATTAGGGTAAGAATTATCTCTCTGGTTCTCTGTTGTAATCTAGAAGTAGCAGCATACTTAATACATAGTAGACAGGCAACAGGTAATTGGGGTGTTGAATAAATAATGTGTTCATTTTTAGGAAGAAAACCAAACTCTCATATCCTGAAGCTATGAGTCTAAACTCAGAGCAATGACATTTTCCGCTAAGAATCCATGTCTTAATGAACTACTTTTGTGGAAGGGATTTTGTAATGTCCTTTAATAAGTTAGAGCAGGAAAAAAAATACACACACACACACACCCGCATTTTTTGAGGGCCACTATCCTAACGCCTAGCACAAATGCCTAGTGGTATTCTTGATTTAAGATTAGGGCTAGAATCATGTCTAGAATGAAAAACTGGGTTAAGTATTGGCTGGATTCCTAAACCCAACTCCAAGATGGATTCATCTACCAGGAAGGCCAATAAACCCCTCACTTGCACGGGCCTCAATTTCTATTTTTTTAATTTCTTAAATTTGTATAAACTTCAGACTGCATAAAACCTGAACCCACCTCTGAACCAATTGCCATACATTAATTCCAGCTGGTGCAAAAAACTATTTGAATTTTCCCTTTGCCATTTCATCATGCCAGATACCTGAAGTCTCGACTTTGGGTTGAGTTAGAACTGAGTTTAAATTCCAGTTATGCCATTTAATCTCCATGGCTCTGGTCCACTATTTTCAATTTCCTCATCTGCAAAATGGAAGTAATAGCAACTACCCTTCAGGGTTATTACAAAGCTTAAATGTTCTTAAGAGTTCCATAAACTGGAGCTCTATAATTATTACTAATTAGTCCAGTGATTCTGGTACTCATTTTTCCCATTTTACATTGAAAATATTACACATAATTGATATTTTGTTATAAATATTCAGAAGCCCGTTAAATAAGAGTACCATAACTTTTCCTTCACCTTTCACCTTTTATCATGCTAGAACTCCTGGATAGGCTGACTTGCAAGAGTTACATACCAAATTCAGAACATACATTTTCTTTTTTAAAATTTCTGTGATCTCAACATCCATTGGGTATAAGTCTGAACTTAATCACTGAAGTTTTATGTATAACGATTTGGCCTGTGAAGATTACCCTCTCAAAGTTATTCCAAGGAATTTTTTCAGGCTGAACAAAAACCTGCATTCAGAAATCCCCAAAAAAGACATGAAAATCGATGAATGAAAGAGCATAATTTGTATTGTAACAATCACCAAATAAAGAGTGATTAGAATTTTATTTGTATAATTTCTTAATCTTTTAAAGAAAAGTGGACTCTCACACACATTTTTGAGGAGAAAGGAGCTGCTACATACTTTTGCCTTTAAATATGACTTTGTTCCCCAACTTACCTATACAATACATCACTCCAAAATAAGAAGAAATGGATCAGGCCAAAATTTCTCAAATTTTTAAAGTCTGAGGGGTTCTTTTTCTAGTGGTTGCATTCTTACATATCCTTTCTTTTTAAAAAATGCAAAATACTGAAAACTACTCTGAATTCCATAATGCTTTCAGGTGAATTTTATCTAAATAATCTTAACAGCAGCTATGTACATTGGAAACATGGCAATACAAATAGGTATTAGCTGTGTAATAAATTTCGTTACAGTTTGGTGTACATTCTCCTGGAAATAACTCCATGTCCAATCCCTCCTCCTACCCTAACTTCATCTCAGGAATCTAAGGAACACCAAACCAGGAATCATTTTTCAGGCTTTCCAGAATCAGTAGGCAGAACGCTGTTACTCATTCTACAAGTCTTGACTCCTTCCTAGCGTAAGAGAAAATCATCACGTGAATTCAGAAAAGATGGGTGCACATGAAAGCCACTGTCAGATCAGGCAAAGCCTCACCGTGAAAACCTGAAGAGAATTTCCTTTTACAGACAATGGTAACCCCAACTTCTAATTCTGGTCCTGCCGTCCATTAAATGTGGGTGTCACCAACCACAGTGGGCTTCATTTACCTTATCTGCCCATTAGAGTTGTATTGGAAGATAATGCTGTTTATCTGCAGCATGCTTTACCAGCATCAAAACACTTTCCCATGTATTATCTCATTTGATCTACACAACTTTGAGCAAAGCAAGACAAATAATACTATTCCCATTTTTTAGATAAGGGAATTGAGACTTAGAGATTAAATAGTTTATCCAAGTTAGACTTTATTACTGTTTGAGGAACATGCCTAGCAGGGTCTTCTGATTCTTGAACTGGTGATTTTCTGACTATACCCCGCTGACCCCACTTCTATAAGTCTAAGATTCTAAGAATCATGTCCCCTTTTAAAGATACCTTACGTGGTTTATGCCTGAGAATAGTGTATCATGTAAGAATAGATAAATGCTGCTATTCTTTAACGTTTTCTCAAAGGTTGCAGAATCAAATGCAAGTTATTTTTACAGATTCTTTATTAATTCAGATACTGGCTAAAAATTGTGACTTTTTAAATTTTTGACAAAAACGTACATTTAAGAAGCTTTCCTTTCTTTCATCCTCCTTTCTTTAACCCATAATCAAGGCTTGCCGGTTGTTTGCTTTTTGGTATCTTAGTGATTTGAAATAGCTGCTACTGAACTGCTGGTTAGTACTTTAGTCCAAGTCTGCTCTAAGTGTGTGCAATGTAGAAAGGGTTCTTTTCTGAAGACTGAGACTCTAAGCTTCAAGAAAAGTTGAAGGGTTTTGTTTTCCCAGAGCTGTCAGGTTTCTTTGAAAGAACTGAAAAGAAGCAACAAAAGAAGATGTGAGAGTGATTTAAAAATAAAGTATCTCTTTGGTTTTCCAATCTTTTTCAAATTAAAGTTCTGTTGTTAACCATTCCATAGTTGAATGCCCCTATCTTTGGAATTTTGCTCTGTAATGATATGACCATTCTTTATTGTGTGTATGTGAGTCTGTGTGAGAGAATGTGTGTGTGCCTTTCTTTTCTTGTCTTTTTGTTTTTCTTTCCTTCAGCATTTTCTCTGAATGGTAAGGTTTATCAGAGACCAGATACTTCTTACCTTTTCAAAGAAATGAATTTGTAGTAAAAAATGGTTTGATATGAAATAAAGATGGAGGGGCATAGAAAGAAAAGTAACATTGGAAGAATAATAATAAAGGAAACAGACAGCAGACCAAAATTGTACAACAGACCATGTTTAAGTGATTTACTTGGGGTTATGTGTTTTTAAAAGCAACATATAAATGCATAGCAGAATTTTGGCAGATTAAATTGTGTTGTGTTTATTTTAAGGCACTCCATGATGATAAACAGTTATTTAGTACAAGTAGTATGCCCGATGGTGCAGAGAACACTGAATTAGATACGGTTCCTGCAAAGTAGGATTGAAATCTAAATACAAATTAGAGAGGCAAGGTATAAAACAGCCAGAAGAAGCCTAACATTCCACACATGTGGAAGTGTCATCATGGACATTCTAAGTGTACTTTCAAACATAATTTGTAAAATTCCTAACTGCACATAAAAAAAATTGTAAATAGAGTCATATTTACCCAGATTTGATATGTGCACAGATGTAGAAACATGGACCTCAGATGTGCAATTTATGGGTGATACATTTAGCTGCTAAATATAGACATCCACCTGAAAATTGCTCTTTTCTGCTCATCTCCCTTACATTTTTAATTCCTTCCAATTCCTTTTGAAATTACAAATTTGACTAAACATGCAAACATTTGTTGTTTCCGAATATGTGTCAGATATTGAGATTTCCTCTAAATAATCTTTAAATTTTGTATTTCATCTCTGTGTTTGCTGTTTGCTCACTTTATGAAAACGTTTTACTTTTTTTATTGGCAAAGTGGAAAATTGAAGAGCTGTGGAGAAAAACAAACCAAATTCTTCATGTGAACAATTGTCTCACATTGATGTCTTGAAACAAGAAAGATTTTTGCTATTTATTTACCAGAGATGAGTACAGATAATTTCATTGTGCATCGATTTTCTCTAAGGAGGGAGAAAGTGTGGTCAGCTAAAACAAAGCATTGAAATTGGGACTCAGCAGCCACAACTTCTGTTCTCATCTCTAGCTCCAGAATTTGCTCCGACTCTTAGAAACTCACTTGATTACTGTGATCCCAGTTTTTTCAATTCTGTGTTTCTTGTTGTTGTTTTGTTTTTATAATGGACACAATCAGACTTATACATAAAATTATTTGAGTTCTTTCATTAGGATATTTTCATTGGTTTGGCCTATAAACACAGTATATTGATAAAATGGGAGCCAATATAATTGTACACCATTCAGGAATATAATCATTCACTAATCATGTAGCCAAACATTTAGTAAAAGCCTACCATATGCAAGGCACTGAGCTAGGCACTGCTTAAATATATTTGGTCCTTAAATCAAAACATACTTATGAAACTGTCATTCTGTGACAATATAAACTTTGCAAGAGACCAATGCTGTAAGAATTAAGGATAATTATAAAAAAAAAAATCACTGTGCATTTTAAATACAAAGAATTCCTTTATTTTTGAAAAATACTTGTTAAACACAAATTTTTTCAAATCCGTTGAACTGTTTTCATTCTATTTTCAAATTATTGCTTTTAAATTTGTGGAAAATTTCCATTGAATACATTTGGAAACTTGGCATGGTATTGTATACATTTGGACACTTGTTATATTTGTTTGTATATTTACATATATATAAATAGAAAAAAAGAGCATCATGCTTATGCTGGAAAAAACATATATCTGTGCCTTTTAAATTATTAATTAGAACTGACAGAAATTCTATTTCTAATTTAAATTATTTTATCCTTATTAGGAATAAACCTACTATTTTTTCTATTCCCAAGTTTGTTTATGCCAATTCTGTCTTGGTTACTATGAAAGATTTTTAAAAAATACATAAAATGTCCTTTTCAAATTTTTGGTTTTTTATTAATGCTGTTTTTTTCATTTAGCATTGGAAATGTTTAGGATTGGATATTTAACAAGGATTCTGTGACTTAATGCTAGATTTTATTTATATTTTGCTCTTCACATCTGTATTAGATAAGAATCTAGTTAAGCTGTTATAAGAAAATAAATTCTGAAACACAGAGGCTCAAACAAGATAAAAGTTTGTTCTTTCACATAACCGTTTAGATGGGCAGGACCATTGGTGTATAGCAGCTGTACAGTGTCAACAACACAGATTCTCTCTGTTTAGTTGCTCTGCCATCCTCAGCTGTGGCTTCTGTCTTCTGACCCAGTGTGGCTGCTCCAGCTCAAGCTCCAGCCATTATCTTTGCCTTCAGCCAAAAGGAAAAGGGAAAGGAGTAGAGAAATGCATCCTTTCTTTTGAAGGCATAGCCTGAAATTTTCACACAGAACTTCTGAAATTGTTTATAGTAGATGTTCAGGTACAACCACACCAGAAGACATAATGAAGTAGTGAGATGCTTGTACCTGTGCACAGAATCACTGTGAATTGAATAGCCACAAATGCAGGCTCATACCAGGATACTGGGTTCCATTGTGGCAGCATTACTTTGGGTGATTTTCTAAAATGGTGTAGATACAACTCTCAGTTAAATCTGGAATAAAACAACATAAAAGCCTCTCTCAATTTATATAGTCTGCATTTCAGAGGAAAAAAGTGTGTTAAAACAATGCAAATAAACTTAAAAAGACTGTATGTTGGATGTAAAATAGAATTAGGTTTAGGCTTGGATAATTATAAACAGGTTTTTCACCTACAGAAATGTCTAAAAAACTGTTTGAAGGTCATGGGATGTAGATCAATTCTTGTTTTGTGGGACTTTCCTATACTTTGTGGGACACTACCATGGCCCTGACCATGAAATTCCCTTCTCTAATTACTGTAACAACCAGAACAGCTCCAAAAATTTCTGAAATGTTCCCCAGGGACAGTACAACTCACATAGATAGCTCTAGAACTACAAGGTATGTTGGCACGTGGTCTAACTTCTAATGTATCACAGATAACAGTTTTACCATATATTTTACAGTGATGTAAAGAAGGGCCATCAGATTTCTAACCATTAATACTATATCATTGCCATGCATCACCCAATGTTGCACATTCAAGGCTTCTTGAACATGCCGCTTGCAGGTACCAAATCATGTCATTGTTATGAGTTTAGGCTGCTATATAAAGAAATCCTAAACCAGACAGATGTTTATTTCCTTCTTGTGTAAAAGTTGTCCTAAGCATCCCAGGACTGATATGTACAGACTGATAATTTGAGGACCTTGGGTGCATCTTTCTTTTTGCTCCGCCATTCTCAACACATATGGTTTTCATTCCAATGTGGCTGCTCTAGCACTAGCTATCACATCTGTATTCCAACAGTGAAAAGGGTAAAGACATTTTTAAAGGCATATTCCTTCCCCTTAAAGGCAAATCCCAAAAGCTACACAGACAACTTGTTTGCATCACTTCCTCTAGAACTTAGTATTTTTATTTTTGAGATTCTAAACTTACAGATTATTGGTAATTTTAAACATCTAGTAGATTTCATTCTACCAGACAGGTGGCATAGTGAAATGAACCCCAAATCAGAAATTCTAATTCTGGCTGTACTGCTAACTAGCTTTGAGATCCTGGGCGTGTCATTTAACTTCTGTAATTCTGTTTCTCTACCTGCAAAACAAGAAATGAGGAGTTGAATAGGTTATTTCAAATTGCCAAAATCTAGGTTATACTTTAGTGCCTAGGACATCTTATGACTAGACTGAGTCTTAAAATCTTGTTTTTTCCTAAAAATGTTCCAGTCTGTTCACTGTAACTTAGTGATTTTTATTTTTAAAAGTCATTCTAGTATTGCAAACATTAACACATAATTTAATGAAAAACATTTTACTTTGTCTTTGTCATAATTCTCTTAGACAAATATGTACTGGACACTTATCACCTGCCAGACACTGAATTAGACACTGGCGATATATCTCAGGTGAACAAGATGAGCACAATTTCTTCTTTTATATAGATAAACAGACAGAAAATAATTGCAGTTTATAGCAAGGGCTATGAAAGAAATGTATAAATGTTTAAACAAGAGACTAACAGAGGTGACCAGCTTTAGATAAGGTGATCACAAAAGGCCAAACAGGGACCTTCGGGAGAGAGTGAGATAGCTATGCAAATCATGGCAGTAGGGAGAACATTTCAGACAGAGGGGACAGCCTGTGCAAAGATCATAAGACTGGGGAGGGGTAGGAGGTGGGGAGTAGAAAGAACAACCAGAGTGACTAGAGAAGACTGAGGGGTGAGGGAGAGGGAAAGTGACCTGAGATGGAAAATAAACAGGGACTAGATCATACAGATACTGATGTTACTGAGTCCAAACTCGTTCTGCTCGCTGCACGACAGGCCAATAAATCGGGAGACAAGGTATTGGGGCAAGGAATAGCGACTTTATTCGGAAAGCCAGCAGACCGAGAAGATGGCAGACTAATGTCTTGGAGAACCATCTTACTCAAGTCAGAATTCAGGCTTCTTTTATACTAAAAAGGGGGAAGGGGTGTGCTTGTTGAAAACTCCTTGCTGTAGGATTTCTTTGTTCTTGTAGCTTTCCACGTAGGTCAGATCATGGTGCCCTTGTAAAACCTCTAACAAAACAACTGTTATTTTCTATTCTGCAACTTGTTATCTTTATATAAGTACGAAAGTGTTAATATCCTTAAGGATCAGAGCCTTATGAATAGGCTCTCCTGTATATTTCAGGCTAAAGGCACCATTCTTTTACAAAAGATTCAGAGCTAGCAAGATGAAATCTAGAATATAAGGCCCAGGGTTAAAGCCAAAGAAACGGATCTAAAATGGAGTCAGATTTATTCTTTTCTGTTATACTGGTAGGTCCTGATAATGAATTTGGATGTATTCCAGTTTATTTTCAGGGAAGGCTTAAGACACCCGAGGGGGTCAAACAGGGGAATTATGTGAATCAATTTTCAGTTTAACATCATTTTTGCTTTTGATGAAAGAAAATGAAAGAGAAAGAGGAGAAACCAATAATCCAGGGAGAAATGGTAGCAGTTAAGATAGAAAAATGGCAATGAGAGAGAGAGAGAAGAAAACTTTTACAAAGTGCAATTGTGAAAGTTTAATTATACCTAATACTATGTACAGTCAACCAAGAACAATCATGTTTCGAGGCCCTGTCAATATGTTCTGCTTGGGAGTGTAAAGGTACATGATTTTCCCTGCCCTCTGGGAACTTACAGTTTATTAGGGGAAACAACTAACACATGGCAAATCGTATCAATAATCTCATAAACCACCCCCGACACCTTATAAAACATCATTTCTTTGTGTTAACAGGGGAAATATATAGAAATCTGAAGCTAATGTTTTTGTGTTATATAATTGCTGTTGCTTATTATAGCCTGATTTTCCTGTGCCAGTAACTACAATGTGAGCAATGCCCAAATAGGTATTTTGTTCCTTTCTGCAAACATATTCTTCCTTATTTAGGCCAGGTCTTGGATAAGGAGTGGGCACCAGATTGCAGCAGGTGGTGGGAAGACTGAAAGAACACTCAATTTACACATTACCAGCATATCCAAGCTCTCACTCACACCTGCCTACAGAGATCCTGAACTCTGGCCTCATCACAGATCCACTTTTGCAAACACTTCTGTCTAAATAAGAGACAAACTCACAGATGGCCAACATAGGCTATTTGCTTTCTAGAAATTATAAGAAACTGATTTAATTTCAAATAAGAAAAGAAGATCAAGTGTAGCCAACTATCTCATTTAAAATAATCAGTCCACTGTATTAGGAATATCTTGGAATAAACTGAGAATAACTTGCCCCAGACTTAAAAGTCCTCGATGAAAAGGACTATGCTTTTGCTACTTAAATTATACTTTGAGGTAAATATTCAAAAAATAATGACATTGAAGAACTTTTTGTGATAGCCTCATGGTGTAGGGTTTTCACTCCATAACATGGGTTGGAAAACTACGAGACTTCTGCCTTCATAACGGTAACTAGTTCTGTGGATGGTTATGTGGATAGCCCTCTGGGTCTGTCAAGAACAGCTGGCGTAAGGAAACTGAAAAGAAGCCAGAGGCCAAACACTTGCGGCCATTACCATTCCCAGAGTGCCTTTTGCAGGAGTAGGGAATGGTAATTCTGATATCCTGGTCACAATTTAAACTTAGTAGTAACACTTTGCCGGCTTAAATGCCCCCTGCAGTTTCAATTAGCTGGGCATGCTTCTGAACATTCTTTTGCTGTTAGGCGAGGCATGGTTACAGCCAGCATACGTTGCTTCAGTGGTGAATAAAAGGGTGTTCTCATCTAGAACCAACTTTTCAAACCTGTGCAAGGGTAAGGATATAATTTAAACATTTATAATGTATAGTGTGGTGACTATAGTTACTAATACCGTATTGCATAATTGAAAATTGCTAAGAGAGAAAATCTTAAAAAAAAATCTGTAACTGTGTATGGTGATAGATGTTAACTAGACTTGTAGTGATCATTTTGCAATTCATACAAATATTAAGTCATTATGCTGTATACCTGAAACTAATATAATGTATGTCAATTATAGCTCAATAAAAAAATAAATAAAATAAAATAGCTAGGCCCCAAATTGCAGTACATTTTCTGAATAGTAGGGTGTGTAACACTTGTATAACATTTCCTCGGAGAGGCATAAAATCCAAGAATACAGTGGCTTACTATTTTGATTATCAATTCAATAAATAGAATCATGGCATTATTGCTATTAAACTCCTAGTTAATATCCACATGATAACACTTCAGAGCTCAAAATAAATATAAAGGATATTCATAATTCAGCAACAGATTATGTAGTAGATAGTAGATATATCTCAGCAAATAATACTGGTTAAAAAAATCATATTCCCCTAACTCAACTTTTCTTCCACTATTCTATGGAAAGTTGTGTCCCTGGAGATCTTAACAGATGTTCATCAACAAGTTTATGTTATCTAACAAGTTTGGGATATGCTGGGTTGAATGAAGTTAAAAATGTTTTATTTGTTTTCATAATGCCTTAATAATATGCTAGTTCTTACTTTGACCTCCAAGAAAGGGAATATAGTATGTAGAACTGTATTTCCCCAATTCATGTGACTATAGAACCCTGGAACATTTATTACCATATACGATATGTATTTACACTGATTATTCTCTCTGCTTGCAAGGGTCTTCCCTTAAGAGCCACAGGGCTCACTCTCTTATTTCCTTCAAGTCACCTGCTCAAATGTCATCTTCTCAGTGGGACCTACTCTCACCAACCTATTTAAAATGACAAACTCTATGCTTATCCATTTGGCAATCCTGATTCCCCTTATCTTGTTTTACCTTTTATCCATTGTATTTACCATCTATATAATTAACTAATTTATTCTATTTATTTTCTAACTCCTTCCATTAGAAAGTAAGCTTCAGGAAGGTAGGAATCTTTACTTTTTTTTACTTTGCTGCATCCCCTGTTACTAGAACAGGGTCTAGCATATATTAGTTTCTCAATAAATATTTGTTTAATGAAGGGGGAAAAAGGGAATGTTTTCCATATATTTTTAAAAATCAAGATTTGTCATATAAACATGTTCCGTTTTCTCCTGTTATAGAATTTATGATATATATTACAATCAGTGGTGCCTTAGAATCTAGGAAATACCACAGGGGACACTTGCATTTTTTGGAACTCACTGCTGCCAGTTAATTTAATCTTTGATAAGAAAGAGAGAGCTTAATGTCATTCATGACTTCTCTTTCTCTAATTTTCATCACTCCCCTTCTTCCACCTGAAATTAATTTTTTGCCAAGTTGCCATGCCCTGCCAACTCCATTTCAATAATAACTTCCTCATTAATTTTCTTGCCTCCTTCCCCACCAGGAAGGGGGACAGCTGGCAATAATCCTGGAGAGGAGGCCAGAACCTTATCAGAGGTGGTCTTTGATGCAATTAGTTTCAGTGGGAAGCAGTAGTGAGCCACTGCATTGGTTTAAGCAAGATCAGAATTTTTAGAAAGATGTCTCTGACAGTGATGTATCAAATGGCCTGGACGTCAGCATGATTCTCATTTCTAATGCTACACAAACTCTTGATTTCCCTTCTTGTAGTGCTCTTTCTATCAGTTTCTCATCTGCTCTCTCTTTGGGCACCTGCTCACATCTTAGACCTGCTGGTTCTCCACGGGAGTCTGGATATGCAGCAGAGACACAGGCTCAATGATATCTTGGTCCCATCTCCTCTGAGATCTTCTGCCCTTCGTTCACAGACTGACCAGATAAAAAGGGTCAAGGGAAGGGGTCGGGGGGAGAGATGAGCTTGATATATATTTCTTATTATGTCTCTAAATACTTTCATATAATATGTTAGTGCTATTTTACGAATGAAGGAATCTCAGTTCAAAAATGTGAGTATTTTACTGAATTTTACATTGGGAGTGAGGTTCAAGCCTAAAGCTTCCTCCAAAGATAAAAGAATGAAATGGGCTGACTTCTAATGAGCCCATTCTAAGTTCTAGATAGTGAGATGTATGCTTTACATGAATGATCACATTTAAATTCCAACAGCCTGATGAGAAGCTGCATTTCTTATTGCCATTTTACAGAATAGGGAACTAAAGTTAGAAGGATTAAGTTATTTGTTCACACAGCTAGGAAATGGTGATTCTAGGAGTAGAACCCATTTTATCTAACTGAAGCAAGAAGTCCCAACCCACATATTATCAATAAACTCATGTTTTACACTATGTCATCTTGCTTCCAGTGAAATGGAAAACAAGAGCCACAAGGACGCACAGTGACCCGGCCCTGACCATCACTACATGCTGGTCTGGAGGTCTTGGTATCAGTGAGCCCTCTGCTCTCCCTGCTGTCAGCATGCCTGCAACAGCCATTTATCCTGCCAGAGCTCTGAGGGGAGAAGGAATTGCTCTGAACAGATCAGTGCCCTGAGAATAGAAGGTCCTTTTTACCATATCTCTTCCTGTTTCCTTTTGACAGTTTATATCCCCTCCACCACCACATCCACCTACAGTTGTGGGGAGGGGACAAAACTAAAGGTGAAGATGAAAAATTATAGTTGAATTTCAACCGACTATCAGAGCAGGAAAGTTTTCTGTAAATTTTAAGTGTTTAACCTTATTTCTCTGCTCGGGACTGTGGGTTACTTGGGGGCTTGACAGCATTTTATTTGGAAGCCCAGGGACTGGCTTCCCTCTTTTTTCTTTCATACTCATTTGTGGTTCGTTTTCTATAGTTGAGGTTTGGGGTAGAGGCATCTAAATTAGATCGTTATTAATACGAATCAAAGGAGTTGTTACTCAGACTACTCCATAATACAGAGACTGGCACAAATGAAGACTTAGAAAAATTTAATTCCCATAGAAGTGATGATATTACACAATAATAATGAAAAACTGGAAGCATCATAAACAGATTTACACTATGCTCAGATGTGAAAGAAATGGGAATCGGGCCTTCTTCACAACCCCACAATCCCACACCCACCAAGTAGTTTAGAAAATAATATTTTGGTTAAATTGTTGATTTAGTTTTATTTGGTAATTCATCCCATCACTTTATATAACCCAGTTTCTGCCTAGATGAATCAGGGAAATGTTCGTCAGAGCTCTGCGCTCTCCACCTGGATATATGTGGGATGCATGAGGTAGATGTAATCTTACGGGAGGTGGAGTCCTGAAGTATATGAGTTGTCCTCCAGGCTCTCTTGATTTGGCCTCATCCCAGAGCATGTAGCATCTCAGGAATGATTTGTCCATCCCGTGGCATTCTGATGCCCCCGTTGCTAGAAACTGATTTTAGTGATAATCATTCATGCTTTGTTTGCTTAACTCTGACAGTGCTCCAGGGCACCATTTCCTCTTATTGATTGGGCCCCCATCTCCACTTTCAATGACAAAATGTATTCCCTGGCATGTGACTGTGACTCTCAATTGGGCCGTGGTCTATGGGTAGATGGCTTCATTCCCCTTAGGCAGCCTTTTTTGGCAGAGTTGCTAGACAGGTCCTTCAACTACTTTCAGTTAGGTCTTTCTGGTTCATTCCACAGGACACTCAGAAACTTCTGAATAGTTACCACACCATACAGGAGCTGAGTGAGACTCTTAGGGCTTCAAACTCAGACCTTTATGTGCAAAACCATGCTAAGTCATTGACTTTAATTTGATATAACAGACCCCACGTTTAAGCAGAAACCTGTAAGGCAGCAGCTTCCAATATCCTTAAGTAGGGCAGAAGCAACTTTCCTCACTATTCCCCTCAACCTATCTGTAATTCTCCTCTCCCACTGAACACCTCCCATCCCAGGAATTTGTGAAGAGAAGAGAAACTGGAGCAGTGCTTGCCTACCTTTCTACCTTCTTCTACCCAGAATCCAATGGAACTGAGGCGCCAAGCATATCCCGCCTTCTTCCTAACCTGTCCCACTCTCCTCTCATGTAAGACTCTCTAGTATTGTTTGGCCAGCTCCTCCATGTGTTAAAGAAGAAGTATAGGAATTTATAAAACCCTTTTTCTTTCATACAACCCAAATTTCATGGCTACCGTCTCAAAAAAAGTCAGGTTAGGAGATCCAAAACTGATCAGTAGCTTCTTTGTTCTAACCCTGGGAATGCCCAGCTTCTTCCCTGGGGCTATCTGCTCAGGAGGTACAAGGGAACTTGATTTGCAAGGGAACTCAATGTAAAGGAGAAGAGTAAGTACTTTGATTTATTATTTCAAGTGGCTCAAATAGTATTTCAAATATGATTTCAAATAGTTCTCATTATAACTCCCACTAAAATAATAACATTAGGTTCTGACTACATCAGATTCTGTGTACCAACATTATTTAATTTCTTACTTAACTCCCACAACAACCCTATTATTACACCTATTTTCAGAGGTGAAAACCAACACTCAGAATGGCTCATACCATTGGTAGGGAGTTCTTGCCCTTATCTACTGCAGACTAGAATAATGTTTCTCAGTTGACTACAACTCCTAACAGAAATACAGTTTATGTTGCAACAAGTATTTAATATAACAATATTTAACTTACACTCATTTTCTTATATTCCATGCAGTCTCTTCCTTTCTGTTTTTTTTTTTTCTTTTTAATGCTAGTCACTACCAACTAAATTGACTTCATAACCTAATAGTAAACCTTTAGTAAAGGGTCATAATTGGCAGTAGAAAAACACTTCTCTAGCCCCTGCAATATGAGTATTACCGAATTCTAATAGAAATTACATCAAGATATTTAGCCACTTGGACATCAGACTAAGGTAATTTTTCATGTATAAGTTGTAATGGAGAGAGCTTGAGTACAAAAGACTAGAAGCAAGTAAAATAGTGAGTAAAATGTCAATTAAATACTGTTAAGTAGCTTTAAAATTACTTAGAAGGGGAAATCCAGAAGTTGAATATGCATAGATTTGTGATTTAAACACTTAATCATTTCACAAAGTCATCTTTTTTAATTTGCCCTCTCAGAACTTATATCTAGATATTTCTACCCTCCATTTTGATCTGTGGACTTCATTATATCTCAGGATCTTTACCTTTTTCTTAAGGATTTAGATTAAAATGCAGCATTGGTTCCTTCAAAATTGTATTTCAAATCTCTAGCTGCAAAAGAGAAAAGCTTTCCTTAGCTCCAAATTCTTAGATGATAAAGGATTTGTCAGTGGACATTCTACATTTAGAATGAGCAAGATAAACCCAGGATTGATAATGCCAATTAATAATTCTGATGAGTGATATATCAGGAAACAGAAGGTTTAAGAAATACTCAAGAATTTCAAGATCATAAAACAGAGAAAAAAGCCAACAGATTTCTGCTTTTCCAGCCCAAGAATCAGTACAGGGTTGTGTGTTGGAGTACTTTGCTTGAGGCAACTTTCAAGTAAATCAGAAATGAGCCCTCTCCCATGTTTATTGCACTTTCTAGTTCTTACTAAATTACACCTTTGACCTCAGAGACATTTGCAATAGCACCAGGATGTGGTTACAAATTGGATTAGTATCACCAAGCAGATCCTTTCGGTATACTGGAAGCCCTAATTCATCAGTTACCTGCTGAAGCCGAGTGGATGACATTAGTAGCTCTTAGGGTAAGGTTTTCAAGATACACAATTAGAGGACAAAACAAATGCTTTTGAAAATAAGGAAAAGAAACTATTCAAAACACGGTAAAGGAAAGGATACTTGAGTAAAATGCTAGGAGACCTGAGTTCTAATCCACAACCAACCACCATAAATTAGTTTTGGAAGACTTACAAAGTTATTTGGCCTATTTAGACTTCAGATTTCTCGCCTGTAAATGTCTCCTGTAGCTTATCCTCTGTCAATGGTCTCAGAGCTATTAATGTTATATCGAATATGTGGAATCCATTATTACCCTCAAATTGCACATGAGATTGAAATCACCATTTTACAGTCATTTTCCTCAACACTTAAGAGAATACTATAAATAATATTTTTTTCTGTATTCTAGTGCCATTGAGAAGAACCTAGCACTAATAGTTTCAAGAGAAGGGTTTAAAAAAAAAAAGTGTAAATAAAATTGAGGGAGGAGAAACTCATATAACCTGCAGGGGGCACTAAGGTACTTTTAGAGAAAGAATCAGACGAATGGGCATGAAAGGTACCTGTTACCCTAAATGTTAAGGAGGCAAATGGGAAGAAAGGAATAGTGGAATGTCTTCATTTATCATTCCTCAAATGGCTCTGCTATTCCTTGCCTTCTTTCTCAAGTAGACAGCCTAGACAGCAATCAGTGATTATAAAAGATAAACTACTAACTGATAGGACAGAAAAAAAAAAATTCCAAAAAGAGAAACTTCCTTCTACAGATTTGATAAATGAGCCCTTGCTACCTAATAACTCCAGGATTTGTCATTTAGTCAGGATTAGGGAATCCAAGGAGATGAGTTCAGAGCCCGTGACATATTGATCATTGGCAGAGCAGTGGTAAATTACCAAGAGGAGTCTTAGTTCTTCCTTTCTAGGGTAGGGTCAAAAGGATATCACAGATGGAATACTGAAGTCAATGCTTTAGAGTACAGGATTGCTTCTCAGGAAGGAATGAATTGGATTAAGAATGATGCCCAGAAATGCCCTTACATTTGTATAGTACTTAGCAATTTGTACAGCCTTTTTGTATAGATATTATCTAATTTACTCCTCATGATGACTATTTTTATTTGAAGGTTTAGGGAGGTTAAGTGGTTGGCCTGAAGTCACAGAGTGAATTTCAGAGAGGGGTATTTAATGAAAATATTTATTTCTAGTGATTTTTAACAGATCATTGGGCTGCTCCACCAACCATGTGTGTTTGAAGGGACTTATTCACAATGGGAAAATTCTCTTACCAGTCCAAGAGATGTCAGTTTATATTTTAAAGTGAAAATCAAGTGGCAGATAGTCACAAAGCAAAATAAGAAAAATTTCTCATCACATGCTTTGTAGTTCCAAGAAGCTAACAGGAGTTTCACAACATCGTCAAGCCAACACAAATGGCTAATCTTAACAGTACGCTAAATTGGCAGTCATGTCGTCTGCCTGATCAACAATATGCCATGCTGCTTGAAATTTATCTTGTTACAACTTTGCTGGGTGAAAGGATCATTTCCAAAAGGTCCCTGTCAGAAACTAAATAGAATTCTAGCAATGAAAGTTAATAGAAGTAGAACCATGCGTGCTCCCCATTGCCCCCGCGGCCCTGACCTGGCTCTCCCTACCTAAAAAAATTCATTACTGCGTGTATTTCAAAGCCCAAAGCCAAAGGAAACCTGGAGTCAAAACAGGAAGAACAAGTTTGGGTGTGAACTCCAGAGGGAAGCCTCAGGTCTCATGATGAGACATGATGATGTCATGCACTTGAGAGGGGCTTTGAATTCAGACCTCGGGTTGAAATGAGCTCTGCTCCCTAGAAGTACTTAGACTTATTGAGCCTTATTTTCATATTAGTGAAATGGGGATAAAATACTGATCCTGCAAGTTGATATAAGAATCAGAAATAATACATGTGAATGTATGGCACCGAATACATTTTCAATAAATGGTAACTAGAATTTTGGGGTCCCTGATGCTTAGTGAGAAACGTGTCACAGAGCAACACTGAAAACCCTGAAGGCAAGCGTGCCTTCTTCCCAAGCCAGCCTGAAGCCACCCCTGACTCCAGCCAGGCCTTATTGTGGGACTGCCAAGCACTCTGTCTTCTGTTTGAGTGTCACTTTAAGTTCCCAAGTGCAAGGATTTATTATACTTTGATTTGTACGAGTCCTCCAAGATCAAAGATGGATTCTGAATGTTAGTTGTCAAATGAACGAACGATTGTGGAAATATAAAAGCAAAGCAATTCATGTTGCTTTAGGAATAGCTCATTTGCAAAATCTAATATGCTATTACATTGACATATTTCCTCATTTCATCTATTAAATCTTCCATGTTAGTAAAACTAGTTTGTCACAACCAAATGCTACAATTATGTACATTTATGTATACATTCCACATGTGTAGTCTTCCTATAGTGTCTAATGACAGCTAGATCCGGAAATGAAGGTCCAAATAGGAATAACAGCCTCTGCATTCCAGGTATCTTTGAATATGGGTATATATATGTGTATATATATTTTTTAAATATTCTGAAACTCATACCTTTCCACAACTTTAGTTCTTCTAACATATCACTGAACTAAAAGTTGTTCTTTAAAAAAAAAATCTTGAGTTGAAAAACCTATGAATATAGACACCTTGAAACACCCCCAGTTGAACTGTAGTGTGTAAATGGGACCGCTCATTGATACTGCATTGGAGGGAGGGATTCCCTTTCCCCTTCCCTGATCTTTTGTTCTAATCTGCCATCCAAGACTTGGCCTATTTTATTTGAATTTACCTGCATTTGGCCTGGGAAAAATGTTTATGTAAAGACCGGCCTCTCTCTGGTCCCTCAGCAGCTCATTTGTGGCATAGATGAGTGCACTAGTTCAGCCCCCTCTGTTCACTGGGGTCTAAGACCTTGAAGAGTTCTCCAGGCCCTACCAGGCCCAGAAGAGTCTATTGAAAGTCTCAGCCTTTTTCTTCCCACTAAGCCTTTTTTTTTGTTAGGCTGATAAACTCCTAAATTGTTGAAAAGCAGCTGTTTGAAAACGATTTAAGGTATTCTCTTGGGGTTTCTGCACGCAGGGGAGATGTATTTGTGCCTGGGAGTCTTTGGTCCTTAGTACAGTTAGAGCTGGGTGAGCTCTCTTTCTAGCTCTAAAAAGATTTCTGGAATGTGATGGAAACATGGTGCTCACTACTTTCCAGAAAAAGCCACAGCCACTCAGTTTCCTTTTCCCTCTGTCTCCTTCTCAGTGAGGATCTCTCTCCATAAATGTTAGTCTTTAAAATTAGGATTTCAGGTAATTTCATATTCACTAGGTGAATACTAACCAGATAAGGTAAAAAAGAAGAAAAGAGAAGAGGGGAGAGGAAGGAAGAGGAGGAGAGAGGAGAAGAGAAGCAAAGCCTAGTCGTAACACTGAGTTCTGACTAAGGCTAAGTTCGCTCAGACGCCTGAAAGAGTTGAAGCTGCTAATTTTCACAGATTGCTCAAGCAAGCAAAACGAAAGCCATTTAATTTTTCTAATAATCGCGGGCATGGTTTCCTTGTAATGTACTACACAATCTGTATTGATTACTCTGTGGGTGAGATACGCACTTAATAAACATGTATTCCAAAGTGAAGCGTAAAATCAAAGTTTAAATTACTATTTTTGAAAGCCACTTTTCCCCAGTATGTCAAAACAAAATCTTGACTGGGGGAAAAAAAAAGACTTACATTTCAATTGTTTCTTGAGAAGCTAATTTAATAATAAGCATTAAGTTGAACAAGGCAAAAGCAGGCAGCAGAGGACTAGAGGAATAAATTCTATACTTTTTCAAAATAAGTTAGGATGTCTTCCATGAGATCATTTAGGGACAGAAAAAAGCTTAGCCAGAAGTCATAAAGAATAAATTTTTGTATTTCTAAAACACAAACAAAAATTTCCAGTAGTACTTTAAAATTCTTGAATTCATAAAAATATTTAAATATTAATTCACTAAAAATGTCATTTATGTGCATGTCATAAAGATTAGATTATGAGCTTTTAGTGTTATTTACAAAGGGCATTGTTTACGTATAAGAGCAAATTACTTTGCCAAATTTAAGCAACAGTTTCTGAACTTATAGTAATCCCCCAAAACAGTCTATGCAACTATGCAAAAATTTTACTTATTTAGTGCTCTTCAGAAGAGGTCTATAAGAAAGAAAATCATTAAATGTGCAAAGTGTAAATAGAAAGAGTGATTAAAAGGAAAAGCAAATTTATATTTGTAGTAGTAGAGGGTACTGTTGTTTTTGATTTGTTATATGCTTTAATCTGGCATGCTATTTCACCCTTCATGACACACATCAATACCTTCTTTATGTCTGGCTATTACCACTCATTTAAAAATCTATTTTACATGATTCTTTCAGCCAAAAATGGACCATAATGACACAGAATACAGCATGTGCTTCATAAATTCTGTAAGAATCAATACTTTGGCTGGAAATTTGTCAGTCTCTCAAAGTTATGCATCATTAAACTTTACTGTTATTACAGTGGACTCTTCTTCAAAGTTCAGTACCTAGCTCATATCGGAGAAACAGTTTTAGAGCCAAGAAAGGTTGAGAGAAGCAAAAGCTGCCTGCAGTGGGATGTATACCTCCAGATGATGCTTAATTTGCAAAATGCAAATAGAACAAAAGCTGTTTTACTTAGGCATGGGTAGGTAGTTTATAAGATCCAGGTTACACTTATCTAAAGGTCACATAGATGATATCCAAACAAGTTTGGAAAATATGAAAAATATTCACCTACTGACCAGATTCTACCTTTCCTCTGATACTCTGGCAATTATAGCATACAGGTTCATACACAGGTGACTCCTGAATTCTTCATCCATTTTCACACTGCTCCCTGGATTAACTTGTAATGGGAACACCCTGATGCCTTTTGTTTTGTCCTCTGTGAGAGGCAGTTGGTGATTGTCATAATGACTAGTCTGTGTGGACACCTTTTCAGCCACACCTATAGGGATTCCAGCTGGAATCATGTCACTTACCAAGGGCCTCATCAGCATCAAAAACAGATCTTGTTGGAGTTCCCTGTATGAGCTGTTTCCCGCTTACCTCTCTAGTCTCACCAGTCAAGACCTCACTATCTTTCTGAACATGAGGGAATATTTAAAGTGCCCTGAACAGACTAAGCTCTTGCTCTTGCATTCAAGACCGTGGCTCCTGTAGTTCCCTTCACCTGTCCTGCCCTTTACCCTCTTAACTATTATTTTCTTTATCTCAGAATATTTGTTGCCTTCTCTGGGAAGGCCTCTCTGATCACCTTGGACTGAGTTCTGTACTTCTAGTGAGCACCCTTGTATTGCCCTTCTTTATATTTATGCTTAATGAAATTGCCTGTTCATTGTCTGGCTTCTCTATAACAGTGACAATTTCAGTAGGGAAATTCAGTCTCCTTTGCTATCATACCTCCTCACCTAACCCAGTGCCTGGCACGAAATTGGTGCTCAAAAACCACCAATGAGTAAGCGAATGAAGTCTTCCATGTGCAAAGTAGAAGAGTAAACACTAAAAGATCTCAAAAAGTTATAAATCTTAGCTTCTGTTCTTGAGAGGCTTAAAATAAGGTGGGTAAAACAGAGCATAGACATAGATTTTCCTTTAAGAAGAAGGAAAAGAACTAAGGAAAAAATCATAACAATTTTTTCATCAGCTACAAGCAAGTCCTACTTTCTTCATGATAATGCCCCCACAGATTATTTTTCAAATTAGTCATTCATAGACTACATGAAAAAGTAAAAACATAAGCGGCCATCTGAAAGAAGGAGTTATATGCAGTCGTAACACCTTTCATGAGCACGTTTTCACTTATTACTATGACTGAAACGTCTCACCCACTGGTTTGTTGACAATGCCTTCAGGGTCACATTGCCACATTGGATGCTTTGAGGTGCAAAGATTCCTTTCTGTTTATCTCTTTACCCAACCTTTCAGCTCGAGCTGTATTTGCAAGTCTGGTCTAGGCTCTTAAAATTTGTTCTTGGGGGAAAAAGCGGGCCTGATTCTCACTTTCTAAATGAGTTAATATAATAAAGTGCTTATAATAGTACCTGTCACTGATTAATTACCAACATGTGTTTGTTACTCTTATTTCATACCTCCTGATATCTTCAAATTACCCTTTCAAAAGCACTATATCTAAGCTTAAAAGCAAGTACGGATGGAGAAGAAAAGTGATATAATGAACCCTGCAGCAAATTCTGGGAGTATTTCATGCATTTAAAATGATAGTTCGGGGGGAGGGGGTGGAGATAGCTCAGTGATAAGAGTGTGTGCTTAGCAGCACAGGGTTCCGAGTTCAATCCCCAGTACTTCCATTAAAAATAAATGAATAACTAAATAAATATAAACCTAATTACCCCCCCTCAAAAAAGAATATTTTAAAGTATAGTTCAGAATTCAGTCATCTGAGTTGGTTGTTAACAATAGCCATTGTGCCTGGCCTGGGTAGGCATGAGCAAGTTGGAGTCTGGCCCGGGTAGGATCTTCACTAGGCTGTCATTCTGGCTGTGTGCTCTCTCTTACTTCCATAATCTTTACCTCCAGTTTTTCTATCAACCCACATGCGGAGAGGAAACCTAGTATAATGGACTCGAAGTCAGAAATTCCTGCGTTTGAAACTGACCCCACTGTTAGCCGCCCTGAACCTTCTTATTTTTAATTTTTGAAGATGGAATTAATAACCAGTCATACTTTAAAATCTCTTGAGGATAAGTACTAATTAATATAAAATTAATGGCATAGGTGTGCTCTCATCTTGATGAGAGAAAAGAACTTTTAAGTAGGTAACTGATTAACGTCGTTTGTAATGGATATAAATATCTATGAAGAGCTGGTATCATGCACAGTTCAGTAGTGCTCTCGTGCCTCACAGTCTACGGTCTGTGCCCAGCAGGCTATGGTCCATGTTTTTTAAAGATGCCTACCTCACAGTTTTGCACTTATTTAGAATTCAACGTGTATTTTTTACAGAACAGAATTGACAAGAATAAGAGACAATACTGAAAGAACGGCAGGAAAACACTCAAAAATTTTAGTGTCTTATTACTGTTCAAATAATAATTTTCAACAATGCTGAGTTATCTGACTTCATATGAAAAGATTTTGAAAGAGTCTTTCAATAAAGCCCCAGATGGTCTTGTAGAAAAGAAATGAGTTTCCTGACCTACTATAGGTGGTTTATTTTTCATGTCTAGTAGCAAAGTTTTATTGTCTTTTATTTGGCTCATACAGGGGTGTCATATACAACACTTCAGGTTGTGAATTTCACAAGAGCATCACATCTGAGGGACATTATTTACATCGTAAACACTTAATTTTAGCTTTGATACTTATTCTACCTTTGGACTTACAAATAAATTTGTGTTATTTATTATGACAATTTTCCAGCAGTGGTGGTTAAATATCTTGTTCCTAAAAGATCAGAATGTGACAATAAGTTTTGGACAGAAGAAAGTCAAGTGCTATGAGGAAGAGACACCTTTTTCTAATTCACACAGAGACACTTGTGTGAGGCTTGCAGCTGCCCTGTCTTTACAGTGCCTGACAGTGCTGAGCAGACAGTAGGATGTTAATAAATACTTGGTGAATGAACAAGTGACTAAACAAAATATTTCAAAGAGTGTGGGTATTGTAAAGGATTGTAACAATAGAAAGCAGTATTGTGGTCGAAAACACCTTAGCTCAAGTTTTAGTTCTTTTGCTGTCTGTGTATTTTGGATGAATTATTTAACATTTCTGTGCTTCATATTCCTTATCTTTAAAATGGAAGAATAATAGCATCCATTTTACAGGGTTGCTGGGAAGACTAAGTGAGCTAGTACATATAGAACACTTAGAGTTGTTCAGTAGCTGTGGAGAGAATCATACTCTACAGTGAGTGTCCAATAAACGGCTACAGCCTCTATTTTTAAATATGCCTAACACATAGTTTTGCACTTATAGCAAATTCAACATATATTTTTGGATTGGACAGAATTGATGAGAATAAGAAAATTGTGGAAATACACTCTTAAAACTTTAGAATTTTATTATTGTTCAAATCAAGATAAGTGTTCAGTAAGTACCTTGGAGACAGAAGTGATAGTGCTGAAGAAGAAGAAGAAGAAGAAAGAAGAGGTAGGGAAGGAAGAGGAGGTGGAGGTGCTGGCAATTACAACAGATTGGTCAGTCAGGAGTCAGAGTCAAAGTCAAAGTCTTCACAGTGGCTTACAAGTCCCTAATGATCTACAACATCCCCCCATCCCCCAGACACATTCTCCTCTGACCCTGCGTCACTTCCTTGCACTTCCTCTGTGCTGCTTGTGTTCCAGCCACATTTATCTCCTTGCTGTTGCTTGATTGTACCAGACACACTCCTACCTTAGGGCTTTCTTTAAAGTTATTCTCTATTCCTCAAATGCTTTTATTTCAATATTTGTTGGGATAAGTTTCTTATTTTCTTCAAGTGTTTGCTCAAATGTCACTTTGTCATAGTGAGACCAACGTACCATTGCCCCCCTATAAATTACCACTTGTCTCGCCTCTCCCCTCAGCCTGTCTTCACACACAGTCTCAATTTCTCATACTCTGCTCTGCTTTTTTTTCTTTTATCTTTGGCACACATCACCTTCTAACATACTACATAGTTTATTTATTATGTTTCTTATTTACTGTCTCTCTTCCTTCACTCACGTTCCCCTCCCTCCACTAGAATCTCAAGAGGATGGAGCTTTTTGTTGACTTTTTTCACTAATATAACCCAAGGACCTGGAACAGAACCTGACCCATAATACATGCTAAATACATATTAGTTGTAAGATTTCTCACTTTTAAATCCTTCTCTCTCTTTCCATTGTTTTCTTTCTGTTTAAATCCAATAAAAATTTTCGTTGCACATGGATATTACTTTAGTTCTAGGATTTCCATGAGACAATTAACATTCTCTATCCTGGCCTAGTTCTAATATGAGCAAAGACCTTATTGAGCTTAGAAAAAAGCAAAATTTTGTTTTGTTTTGTTTTGTTTTGTTCAGTCAAAACTTTATGCCTTTCTGGGCAAACCACAACATACAAACATTTGCATTACTTACATAAAAACACTCCTAATTCAAATCTTTCTTGAAGAAGCTAAAATATTTCTACATCCAATCTTTGAGGTACAAGAACAAGTGCATAAATGGCTTTCCAAGAAATCTAATCAACATTCACAATTATCAATATGCATTTTTAGTTGTAAAGTACAACTTAATAAATAATGAATAAAGGACAGGGGAAATAAGAGTAGAGAGAGGAAATCAAATTATACAAAAAAAGACGCCCTTTAGGAGGGCAGTGCTTAGATAAAATATATGGTAGTCAAACAATTTTTGAGGCTTTTCAGTAGGTAAGAAAGATAATTCAATTAGAAACACTAGTAACTTTGTTCTGTATATAAATTGTCAAGTCTATGTGTATATATATCCACTCCGCCCATACATATTTTCATTTAAAAACTAGGAAACAATTACACCTAGATTTTGTATGTTTAATGTACTAACATGTTTAAAGTACACATTTGATGTAATTAACAAACAGGTTGAAAAAGTAATCCTTTTTTCTAATGCAAACTTTTATTTATATCTACATTTAAATGTTTCTAGTGTCTAATCAATATTAATAGATTTTGTTGGTTTCTACTTAGCCCTAAATATTAAATTATACATGGTCAGCTAGAAAATATATAGAGAGAATTGGTTTATTTGCTGCTATTTCCAAGTAGATATCTCTATCATTTATGATTTAAAGAAATTTAATTTTAATTTTTTACTAAAACTACACAAATTTTTCAGTTTCTTCATATTTACTGTCTGTCTAGTAAAGTCTTTAGAGAATTGCTTTTCCTATTTTGGGTTGAATATTGTTTTTTTTCTAAATCCAAGGGATTAATGCCTAGAAACTTAAATATTTTTATCAAAGAAAATTATTTTTTATTAATATTTATATACTATGTCATACAGACCTGTAATTCTGGAAAGGATTTCATTCATTGGTTCATTCATTCACTCATTCATCCATTCAATGGATATTTCTCTATTCCAAAGCAAAGCGTGCGTTTTTGCCTTTGATTTGCAGAACTCATTGTTAGGTGGATGCCACATTGTGCCCGGTACTGTGATATGTTGTATTTAGCTGTCAATATCTATAAACATTTCTCAATATGACCTGTGAATGTTAAACTGTTTACAGTGTTTCCTGCAATTATCTCTTCAGAAGTGTGACAGGGGAAATGGGCTCATGTCACCCATAAGATTTGAGAAGCATCTGATGAAAATCATTGTAATTTGGCTTCTATTTTAAGACATTACACACCAAATATTATCATGCACTTAGATTATTTTTGTGTCTTCCAAAGTATTTTCAAATGGTTTTTATTGCTCTTTCTTGGCATCCTCCTGGTGTTCAGGTCATTATTATTTCCATTTTTAGTGGGAGTTATTTGATTACTTAGGGAATAGAACAGTATCATTTGGGGTTAATTACCAGCCTCTTTTTTTTTTTTTTTTTTTGGAAAGCAATACCTAAAAGAGGAAGAAAGAGAGGAAATGAAAAAGAAAAAGAAGCTCAAAGAATGGCCAGTATACCATTGACTTGTTTTGTTTCCCCTATTAGTGACGCACATGGCATGGATAGCATTATTTTAGACATACTTTGGTGACTTACAGTGGAGACAGACTATAACAGAATTCTGTAACTAAAAATCCTTTTTCTTCAATGAGGAATCTACTATCTAAAGAGAAAATAAAATTCAAGTCTCTTAACTCTAATGCTAACATTTCCTCCATTTCTTCTAGTAAATCTCCATCCTGCCTTTGAGAAACTTAATCTCAAAAGAGGAACATCATATATAAGTACCAAATTTCTTCTTTCTGTACAAGGATTTGCATGTGCAAAAAAACTGCAGTAATACCCAAATATGCATAGTTGTAATAGAAAAAATAGAGTTTAAGGTATGGGAAATAATATAGTTTCTCACCACCACCTAACCTGACCAGTCTTGTTAGTAAGCAAAGAAGTCATCCTCCCACTTTGTGTGTTCTCTAGGCTCCTCCTATCCAAAGGAATGGCTTTAGTTCATTGATATTTATAAAATGTCATTGATTATTAATTTTCCCCTAGGAATAAGAATGTTAGAAATGCAAAACCAAAATGGGTAGATGCAGTTAATAGATTAAAATTCAAATGAAGGAAAAATTGTTATAAAAATAGCTAACACTTTCTGAATGCCTACTAGATGCTAAACATTTTTGTTTTCATTATCTCCCTTGAAAAAAATCAAAAACAAAAACACCTATGAGGTAGATAGTATAATAGGTCATTTCACAAATGAAATAGTGTGAGCTAGTAAATAGCAATTCAGACAGAGCCCAGATGTTTCTAACCCCAAGGCTATGAACTTATCCACTGTACGGTTTTCATAGTTAATGATATCAAATCCTTTCCCAGAATTAATCCTGGAATGTGGGAAGGGCATTGTACACATAAAGGGTAGGAAGAAGGACTTCTGTTAAGCCAATGTATTAGTCATATAAGTCAGTGTAAAAAAATTACTCCCAAAACTTAGCTGTGTAAGACAATACATTTTTACCTCACCGTTTCTGTGGGTCAGGTTTGGGCCCAGCTTAACTGAGACCTCTGGGTCAGGTCCTCACAAGACTGCAGTCAAGGTGACCACCAGAGTTGCAGTCACCTCAAGGTTCGACTGGAGGATGACCCACTCCCAAGCTCACTCAGATGTTTGTTGACAAGATTCAGTTTCTCATGGGTTGCTGGACTAAAGGCCTCAGTTCCTCACTAGCTGTTGGCTAGAGCCTCCTTCAGTTCCTTGCCTCTCTCCCTAGGGCAGCCCAGACAATGGCAGCTGAGCGTCCATCAGAATGAACAAGCAAGAGAGCAACAGAGGGTGGGCAAGAGGAAGTCAGAGTCTTTTTGTAACCTGATCTCAGAACTGACACACCCTCTCATTTGCCATAATCCATTCATAAGAAGCAAGTCACAAGAGGCATCCCATACTGCAGGGGAGAGGATTTTGCATGAATACCAGGAGGGGAATCACGGGAGCTCTCTTAGAAGCTGCCCACTGGAGTCAGTAAAGTATTCTCAGAGGATAACTGGGGACTAAAAGCTCAGCTGACTGTGCTGTTCATGTGGTTCTAGCAAACTGCCTGAAGTGAATGTCCTTCAGTAGCCTCCATCCTGATTCAGGCAGAGTTTAACATGATGCAGAGTGCAGCATGCCAACCTCCAGCGTGGCCTAGGAAACACTGTAATTCAGCCAGGAGCTACTGAGACTGAAATTCATTGCTTTACAGAATTAAATTTTCATTTAAAATAACAGAAAAGTAAAATAGTAGATGTAAGTAATCTTTTTTTTTTTTTTTTTGGATATACTATAATGGAAAGAAGGCAGCTTCTAGAATCTTCTGGCTATGTTTATTTCAAAGATGCCAGCTGTTTGAACACAGGTGACTTCCTTACTGATCAGAACCTCAGTTTCCTGACTGTGGTTCCAGGACATACTAACTCACCAGGCAGCCATGAGATTAATTAGAATGGTCTATATGGGAGTATTTTGTTAACTGCAAAGGGCAACGTATAAATGCAGATTTTGTCAGTATCTCACTTAGCTACAGAACAGGATAGATTGTTCAGAACAGATGCTTAGCATACTATTTAACTTTCTTATTAGAGCAATAAATATCTTTGGACTTTGGATAATAAATAGACTGTGTTTCATGGCATTCAAAGTACCATTAGTAGCCACATTTGCTGTTGATTTACTAAAAAGAGAGAGAAGGGGGAAAAAAAGATTTCCAGGCAGTTTTGTTTCAAAGAGGCACTTGTGATTTCAGAACTTGCTTGCCTTGACCACATGGAAAGGCATGAGCTTTCTACAGTGTGCACTTCCTTCAGCCGTTTCCTTCATTCCACACAGACCCCAGTTAAAATGTTCCCATTGTGTGTGTCTTTGACTTGAGAGAAAACATTTTTCCGTTTTATGTAAGAAGTACGTGGCATTTAGGCCCCTGATGGACCCAAAGAGTACATTAGCCTTTCTTCTTTAGTGGCCCAGATTGAAATCTCATCTAATGTTTTCCCATTAGAAATGAGATGGCGAGATATTTTCTGGGAAGTGATTTAGGTATACTAAAACAATCTATAAGGATCTATTGATTAGAAGTAGACTTGACTCAAACTTGATTTGTGTGCAGTGAAGTACCTTGGAAGGTGATGTGATTGACAGGCAGTGCAGAATAAATTTGGGGCTGGAATAGTTAAGATACTGCAGCTCTTTATAAGGTACGTGGACAGAGCTAATCTGTGGAAAAGAAAATTTGAGAAAGAAAAATAAGGAATTTAAGAGTACTGAAGTACTGCATCCTCTGTGGTTGTAGTAGCATATATAAATTCAAACAAAACCAAAAAAATTTTTTTTGGCATACAGAGAGTTATAGGAAAAAAGGAATTCCAGGGTGTTTCCATGAACTTTGAAAATATTCCTATTCCCTCAAATATGTATTGGTTGCCATTAGGTGATCCTAATTCATTTTGTTCAATCACATAGTTTTAAAATTACTTACTAGCAGATAATAATGGCATTATCCATTTAACTGGACTCAAACAAAAAACCTGAATCTGAATGACTTGCCCATAATCTTGTATTGATCATGGTAGAGTCTAGAAAAGAATAAAATGATGATTTAAGAATTTCACAACTAGAGTAATAAAGACGAAGCATATATTAACATAATAAGTCAAACCCCAGCCAATTATGAAAATTAAGGAGTCTATTGAAAATTTTAAATATTTGTTATGCCTTTTCACACCACAGATGCAAGTCACGATGTAAGCAACATTTAAAATAATTATGATGTTAGGTGTTTCCAGACATATTTTGCCTGAGACAAAGCTGAGACAAATACTTTACTTTTTAATATAAATAGATTATGATCTGATAGCATTTTATTTATTCTGAAAATAATTCTCGATACTTGTTTGAAGAAATTTCAAACTATTTGTGGTGTTGAAGCAAAGAAAAAATTCAGTTATATTAATAAATCATAAATTTGAAACAACTAAATTTAAATTAAGTTTCATCTGAGTAGCTTAACTTTTTCCCAAAAGTGGTTAAATAAATCTCATTGTGTCTGTATATGCAAAATACTTCAAAGGGCAGACATTCCCTTTGGGCAAATTTAAGTTTATAGCATTTAAAAACAACCCAAAGATTGATCTTTTTAGACATTATCAATGTGGGAATAAGAGTGTCAGGAGTGAAAAATTAAGATAATCAGTTGTGGAATTACCTGTTCTTTTTAAAAAATCTGGTTATAAATTATCTAGTTCTGTACTGTTCAATATGGTAGCCTCTAGCAACATGTGGCTATTTAAATGTAAATAAATTAAAATAAGTAAAATTAAAAATAAGTATGTCAATTGCCCTACATTTCAAGTTTTCAATAGCCATATGTAGCTCTTCTGTGGACAGTCCAGATATGATACATTTCCCATCATCACACAAAGTTCTACTGGACAGCACTGAATTCTCCCTCCTATTTGCCATGTATGGTTTATGTCACCAGTATAATCAGGAAAATATGAAGAGCACTTGATATTCTGTCCCCAGTGCTGACAATTAGATAGCATTTCTCTTCTTTAAAAGTTAATGAACACAAAATTTTTCATATCCCAAGGTGTTCCATTAAATTATGGAAGTTATAACAAAATGAGGGTTGGAAATACTTAGAATTATATATTGGGTTCAGTGAAGCACTAAAATATGCTTATCAAGTCTCCATTTGTCCTCTGTTTGGAGAGAAGTTAATGGAAAAGAGCATATTTGTTCAAATGCTTTTTACACTAAACAAAACAATATTATGAAGGAAGTTCTTAATGTGTGTAAAGATTAGAATGTCATTGAAACAAAGTACCTGATAGAGTGGAATGGGCTTCACTCTGCCGGGAAAAAAGATTTTTTCCTTTCTGTATTCCAATATTTTGTTCTTGCAAGACTTAAACTGGATGTGTTTAAATGTTCAAAGTCATCAATAATAATTCATGGTATTTTTTTGTATCTGAGAACTAGCTATCTGAAGATCTCAAAGTAATACATTGCCTTGCTATAAAACATTAAAAAAAAAAGTCATCCTGTCCAATTTCTTCCTAGTTTTTGCTGCTGGTTGTGGTGTTAAGTGAAATACAATGGCTTCACAAGAAAATCAAGAATTCCAAAACCTCAAATTTAACCATTAATACCAGAAGGCAGATTTTCTCAAGGGAAAATACAGTAGTGTTTCCTACTAGTTAAAAAAAAAAAAATTGAAGCAATGGCTTTTTTTTCCATGAAATGTATTTCTAGAAACAGGGATCATTGTCTCTGACCTTTCTTGACCTTAGCCTGTTCTCTTTTGATAAAGTCATTAAAATGATTAGAACCTCAAGGAGGGTTACAGTGTTATATTCGTCTTCTCTTTTTAACTTACTCTGAACTGAATCAACCAGCTTTAAATCCTGCACACATCCTATTAATCCCTTCTAGCTCCTCTGTCTGCCTGGATGAGTTTTCCTCAACAGATTCCCTGAATATGCGTTAAAAAACATAAATCACTGGATTAAACTTGTAGAGAATGATGAAAGCTAAATTCGTGTATATACATGTGGTAGGACAAATGGACCCTTTTATTATTTAACCTGAATGAAAGCAATAAATTTGAAACAGGTTCAACTAATGATATTGGTAATCCACAACAGATTTCGTAAGTGTTTTTGAATGAACATTGGTTTTGTTCAATAATCCCTTGGATTAAAGAAGGGTTAGATAACTCAAACAATCTGCAAAGAATGGTATTATTTTGCTATTTATCTTTTATTTTTACAAAAAAACACAACAGTATGTATGGTTTAGGCTTTAGCAAATTAGACCAAAAATTGCATTTGTTATTTTGTTTTTTGAAATCTGTGGTTGGTGCTAGACTATATAGTTTTACTCACATTTTTGGGTAGCAACCTATTCTTCATCTGCTATTGTTTCTATGTAATGTTATGCAGTAGTGTTATGTATTTTGTTTTCAGGTATGTTAACAATAGCCTCTTCTCTTAATTGCTTGCTGTACTTATCTACCACACTTACTGTAGGTGTTCTAAATTACATGAACTCTAGGATGTGGGATAAAAGTTGTTTTTCTTTTTTTTTAATTCTACCATGTATTCACTTAGTTGTCCAAAAAAAAAGAAGGTTTAAAAGAATTCTTAGGTGGATACTTGGATCTCATAATAATTAAAAGCAAATAATTGTTAACTTTTACTTAGCAATTACTACATGCCAAAAAGTCTTTTCATTCATTATCTCATTGAATTCCTCATAACAGTTCTATGAGATAGGGGCAGTTATATCCCCATTTTTGCAGATGAGAAAACTAAATAACATAGTTAAGTAATGTCCCCAAGGTCAGACATCTAGCAACTGGTATGCAAGTTTAAACACAAGTTGTAATATCAGAACCTACATTCTCATACACCCGATTAATTATTTATTGTTGCATAACAAATTACCCTAAAATTAGTGCCTTAAAACAGTAAACATTTATCATCTCATAGGTTCTGGGGATCAGGAATTTAAGAGTGACTTAGCTGGGTGGTTCTGGATCCATGTTTCTTAGGAGGTTGTAGTCAGGATGTCAGCAGGAACTACAGTCATCTAAAGGCTTGACTGGGGCTTGAGGGTCGGCTTCTAAGAGGGCTCGCTCAGGTAAGTGTACATGGGATGCCTCAGCGCCTCTTCCACTGTCGGTAGATGACTCAGTTCCTTGCCACTTGGACCTCTCTGGAGAGCTGCTTGAGCTGCTTGTTCTCTTGACATAGTACCTGGTTCTTTCAAAATAAAACAAAAATCACAATGTCTTTTATAACCTAGACTCAGAAGTCACACTCCGTATTTTCTGCAATATCCTGTTGATTACACAAGCCAGCCTATTCTGCATAGGATAGAACTACACAAGGAAGTGGATATCAAGAAATAGACCATCTTGGAGCCTGCCTATGATATCTGCTAAAGTACACTACCTCCCAAGACAAGCTCTATATTCCTAGCATAGAACATATTATTACAGAATTTACACATTCCAGCTTTTCATGTCTATACTTTTAAATATTGAACAAAAGAACAGCACTGAAATGAAATGCCTACTGCTATTGATTTAGATCTTTAATGAAGAGGATATTGTTTATACTGCATAAAAATTTCCAGAATAATATTCACATCATACTCAAATGTAGGAATAAAATTATATTGAACGAAGACATTGAATGGTTTTTCAATGATCCATTATTTTGTTCTCACCCAGATTCCCATTTTGCTCTAATCTATATTACCAAAGGTTGTCTATGCTACTTCTATA
Organism: Camelus dromedarius; assembly: GCF_036321535.1. Lineage (NCBI taxonomy): Eukaryota > Metazoa > Chordata > Mammalia > Artiodactyla > Camelidae > Camelus > Camelus dromedarius. The sequence goes on along the minus strand of NC_087449.1, from coordinate 10,105,449 downwards.
AAGAGCTAGATTGTAAACATTTATAGCTTTGCAGGCCACACAGTCCCTGTTGCAATAATTCAGCTTTGCTGTTGGAATATGAGAGCAGTAACAGACAATATGTAAGTGAATAAGCATATCTGTCTTCCAATAAAACTTTATTTACAAAAACATACGGTAGATCAGATTTGGCCCACAAGGCATAGTTTATCAATCCTTGGTTATAACCATTCTTTAGGTGGACTTTTGAACAGTTATTACTTTGATTTAAGGTAACTAAAATTACTTTAAATTTTATATGACAGAATCATATTAAGTGGTTTTGTCCTGACCCATAAAATATTGTGCAATTTTAGGAAAGTTGGCAGCACTGTCATAGAAAAGATGAACCTCTGTAAAAAACAGAGCATAATAGATAAGACAGACTATTTACCCATCAAATAATTGCTCTAAAAATATCAAGTCATTCTAGAATACAGACTGATTTAGGGGGGATAAAATTTTGATAATTCCTAATTCTGTTGATATCTCTCTGATAAATATTTCATATTTTCAGCTGACCTTGAATTGTCTAGACTCTATGTACTGCACCCAGCATAGAATAGGTACTCAAAAAATATTTGTTGAATGAACTAAACATCTTACCTCTTTTACCTCTTCTATATCATCCTCTCCTCTCCCCCAGGCCTTCACTGCCTTTTCTTGTCTCTTCAGTAAGTTTGTCAGAGCATATTGTGATATATGAAGTTCATGGTTAGTTTTGCTTTTAAGAAGTCATTCTACAAAAAGTAAAGGGCAGTCGAGAAATAACTATTGGAAGATAATTTAAGATATAAAGACTTAAAAACAAATTGGAAAATTATAGACTAGAATGAACATTGATTTCAAATAGAGCAGCTAACAGAAGCAATGAAGCATCAGACAACAGAGTGATTGGTGAGGAGTTTATTGGCCTCTGACAAAGCTATTAAAGACCAGTTCAATTTAGTCTTTCTCACCTTCATTTCTGTTATTTTTACTCTAAGGCCAAAAATTATTTTTTTTGAAAACCCACATTCTAATGTGGTTATATCTATATCTTAAAAGATATCTACTAAAATGTTCAATCATTTATTCAAACACATATTTATTGAGTGCTTACAGTGTGTCAAGCACTATACAAGTTCTCAGAGATATAATGGAAAAGCAAAACATAGATCCTGTCCTTAATCTACTTACAGGCTGATGGGGGCTATAAAAAAATAAACAGGCATGGTAAAAATGAACAGCATCATGAGGTATAAGGTTCATACCCAACTTAATAAATTGCACATTAAACAGATGTATTAAAACTTTAATACTCTGGTCCCAAAGACAATACCTACTGTGCATTTCAGCTATTTCTACTTTTTAAAACAAAAGAAACAACAAAAAAAATTGTAAATACTAATACTGGAATACACTGCTTGATAACTGTGTTCCAGAAAATGCAAATTATTAATAGTGTTTTAAGAGAAAAAATTTCCTAGTGAAATTTTTTGTAAAATGCTGAGTTCAACATAAACAGCTTTTTTTTCTGTTTATTATTATTGCAGGACTTCTCAGTGCCTATAAAACGGTAATAAGCACTGTGACTCACCCAGGGGGCAAGCATGGTTTATTGTCTTGAAATATATTTGATGAGGGCATGCTTTTGTTAAGGAAACATCAGTTAATAGCTACCAGGAGATGGATGTTTCTTGGGACATGGTTTTAGAAACACCACCACATACAACTTTACACATTTTAATTAAATCATATAAATTATATTCTAGGAGAGCTAATTCTTTAAGTGAGATATTAAGTAGTTTTTTTGTTAGGCAACTGTTTTTGCAACGCTCTCCAATATTATACCTTTCAAATCCAGAATTTGGTTGCTTTACTCTTTTTAAAAGAAACATTTGCCCACGGTCCCATTAAAAACTATCAAATTTTGCTAATCCTTAGCTGATTAAACAACAGTATTCCAGAGAGTCCAGCTAGGTAACTATCTATGGTCTCAGCCTGCAGAGAACAGCAAAAGGATGAACGGATTAAGCCAACTGTTTGTAGCACTCAATTGTGTCCCCAACTTACGCACCCTTTTTCTTTCTATTCATCCAACTTTTTCTCTCTTTTTATTTCTTCATAATTCCCTTTTTCCCCCTCTTTCCTACTCTGTTTTTTTTTTTTTTTTTTTTCTTCATCTCCCTTTTACCCAACTCCCTTTCCAATGACTTAGGTCTGTCTATGGCCACCAAAGGTTTAAGTGTATCCCTACTGGTGACCGTCATAGCAACAGTATTTTAATTCATGTGTAGGAATGGCAATAGTGAGGTAGGCAGCTCATTCATAGCAATGGAAGGGGTAAAGACGCAGTCATATCAGCACAAACTGACACCTCTTTTCCTAGTCTCCTCTCTACTGGCGCCACTGGTGCTAGCTCAGTCTTGCACAAAGCAATTGTGGAAGATAAGACCACACCATCTTAGTGCATGTGTATGGAGGAGAACTTCTTTTTAGGTGGGATTTAATTTATACAATATTCATCTCCAAATCAGTCACCTTATATTTGAGTTTTTCAAATTATAAAGTGCTCTCTCAAATACTTATTATAAACAATAAAGTACTATTTGGACAAGACACAGAGTCTTAAAGAAATTCAAACAACAATAGGTTTTGAATTGTTAGAAAAGTCCTTAATTGAATTGGTGAAAAAAGAAGACAAAGTTAATGCAGACAACAGTTATTTCTGGGGAATCTCGCTTCATAGTTGCAAGTGTTAGATAATGGGGTAAATAAGCTTTTATTCAGATTATTTTAAAAAGCAATGTAGTAAGTTATTACAAAGTAGAGATCAAACCTACAAAATGAATTTTTAAAGTTATAAGCACTTTTAAAAGAAGCCTATGGGAATCCTATAGGCTTAAGCAGGAAAATCATCTAACATGCAGTGAATACTTATATAAGCAGGGTAGGAGGCAGTGAGGGTATGAAAATGAAAATGGTTTAAGCAAAAGAAGGAAGGAAAATCAGAGATTGGTAACTGACCAAAAGAAGCACCTGCTTTCCGGAAATTAAAATCATGTATTAGGCAGCTCTGACTTAATTGCCAAATGGGGTGAAGCCCAGTCTCTAATATAAAAGGGTCCCAAATTATAATTGGGCATCATGGATTAAAATTCAATACCTGAAAATTTCCTCAGAAATGAATAGGCAACCAGGACAGACTGCAGAGCACAGTACAATATGCTTCCCACAGCTGACACTGGCAGGTCACTTTATTTGGCACCAAATAAAGTTCCCAAGTGGTCTTTCAGGGCATTCAGCTGCTGAGTGCTTATTTCATTCATCCCTTATTGTGCTGCCAGTAGCAGATCCAAAGAAGGAGCATGAATCAGCTCTGCGGATGGAATTTTCTCAGGCTGAGTGATGGAGATGCAACTGAACGCACTTCACCAACTTAGTGGGACCTCTGCTAACAGCAATACCCTGAATGATAACAGCTCTCATACAGTGTCATTCCACAGGAAATTCAGGGAAAATGTGGATAAAACTGAACACTAGGAAACTTCCAAAACAGATAGCATTTTGTGACAAAAAATATTTTAAATGAGAAACCTTATATATTTTTGTCCTTACTATATAATTTAGAAAATTGTGAAACAAGGCTGTTGTCCCCCTTTGTGTGTATCTCCAGATACAAAGTAGAGGCTGACTGTTAAATTCCCTACATTTAGAATAAAACCACAGTGTTACATACTTAGCAATTTTTAGCTGCTTCTTTTAAAAGACAATTCATTCAACATCTTTAGTTTTATATGTGCTAATTTCAGAGTATATACTCAATACTGGAGTGTGTTTCCTTGTTTCTGTCAATTCTAGTAAAATTTTCTAATCATAAAATAATATTTCATGTCCTCCCCCATGTGGGTTTAAGAACTGCAGGAGCTAGAGCAATTCTACTGAGGTCATGAACCTGTCTGACGAACTACAGATGAATGTAAAATATTCTTCCAAGCTTAACAGGCCTTATTAATGTGCAGTTCCAGTACACATTTTTTATTTAAATTCAAGGAAAGGTTAAAAGGCAGTACTTTTTATTATTGTTTTGCCTTTGGTTTAGGACAAATTCCGCATGTATCTACAACAGAAACAGTCTGCTAATTATTTCATATAAATCACTGTTAGCGGCAGTATCTAAGTGCTACTATCACTGAATAGTTAAGAGTCTTACATTTCCATTAGAATTAGAATTGAGGGCTAATTATTTTAGTTAAAGCTAAATTTGATCTAAATGGGAAGCATATTTGGCACTCAATCTAGAAACCTAGGGCTGTTATAAAAAGACTACTTGTGAATAGAGAGATGATAAAAATACATACAGATTTTTTGGTTTTCCATTTTTAGGAGAACTTGGTATAGTTACAGTGGGATCATTAACAGAAGTATAGTAATATAATATGATTAATATAAGATGTTCCATTCTTCTGTTTATGGCCAAATTTTGCAGTATAAGATGAATTAATTTGCCCAGATAAATCTGTGCAAGTACCTAAATGCTTCTCGAAATTGAATTTCTTAACTTCCTAGTATGGAAATTTCCAAATTTACACTAAAATAAGCAGAATACTATAAAGAACCTCCACGTACCCACTATCCAAATTCAGTGATTATCAACCCATTATCTATCTTGTTTCACCTATACCCCAACCCCTTCCCTCATCACACTCTTCCTCTTGAGCAGACTAAATGTAGAAGACAAACAGTATGAGATTTTCAAATTATAACTGGTGCCTTCTCTAGGTCAAGCACTTAGGAGGCATTTTTTTTTCCCGAAGTTTACTCAGGAAAAGAATGATGTACTATACCCACAACATGAAATGATGGATGAAGTGGATATTTAGTAAAATTGTACCTCCAACACCAGGAATTCAACAATCTAGGTTTTCATTTTCTATAAATTTTCTAGGTAAGTGATAATAGTGCTCTTTTTCATCAGTGTAAACTCTCGTCCTCTGACTCTACCATTCCTCTAAAGCTGTCAGCCTTTCTTTCTCTCTTTCTCCTTATTTATTTTTGCCTCTCTATAAATTGTAGGTAATAGTATTTCCCACATCATAGCTGGTTACACTTTAATGACAGCCTCCAAGGACAGGTGTCAGTTAAATGGAACATATAATTAAAATTCGTGCTATTCTAAAATTGGGTTAGTTGGCAATACGCCAATCAGAACCCAACCCCATTCAGATGATAGGCATGTCGTACTCATCCAGGGTACAGAGTGTGCAGCAGATTCAACTGAGGCCAGTCTTTGCTGGGTGCCAGAGATAATGACGGAGTGCTTAGTTTGGCACACCCACATTTCAGGTGTTTCTACTTGGCGTCTAAATTAGTGTTCTACACCTTGGAACTTTGGCAACCAGAGTTCTTGTTCTTGATTATCCCAACAATTTGGGTGAAGGCTATATATGTTTTACCAAGGAATTAATTTAGGTACATTCATACATGTATATGTATATATATGCAATTATCATACCCATGTAATAAGTATGATATTATAAATTTCTTTAACATTCAGTACTTCCTGAGTAAGAAATAGGAAGGCACGATGTCTTAGTGCCAGTCTTGGGTATACACCTCACCTTGTTGGATCCCATGCTTTTCCTTTCAGCCATGGTTATCATTTTCCTACAAGGAATGTCTCTTGAAGTATACTAGCGTACAAGAGCTCCTGAGACTCCTTTGGCAGTTACTCAAGAGCAAGCTCTCTGACTTTGTTATGGTCCCTGTTAATTTTGCTCTTGTAACTCCAACCTTTCATTGATTTCTTTATCTTTGGATTTGCCTTTATGTCCTGCCTCACTCTGCCAAGGGGAAAACATATGATCTCCGTTGAGTTGGGAAAGTCATTATCTTTTCACCTGTAGTCCTCAACTATTGATACCCTGCATGAATTTGTGCCAGGCTCTAGTTCTCTTGGCCCCACTAACCACTGAGATGTAGTCCCTTCTACTCTTGGACTTCAGTCTGCATGTCCCACGTGGTCTTCCAATAAGGGTCTCCTAGGCCCATGCAGTGTCTGTCACACAGTGTGATTTTACTGCCAGGTCTTCTTTATGTTCTTACCAGGCTCCTTGGTGATACACTGGCTGATGGACTTATCAGCCAGTCTCAGCTATGTTTTGTAGCTGAGTCTTCAGTCTCAGTGATGTCTCTGGCCTGCCTTAAAGCTTGAGCCTCTGTGAATCTGCCGTCAGATGAAGACAATTTCACTTCCCCAACTAGGTGTCACTTGCAGGATTATCCTGTCAGGAAATTAGCCCATTCTCTGTGCTCATTTACCCAGTTTCCTGTTTCAAATCTTTCCCTTCTCCCATAGCTTCAAGACACAGGGAGAAAAAAAAATCAAGTTGTTACTATTCAACCAGAAACACCTTTATTTTAAAATGATTTTTAAGTTATTTAAATGTTCAGTCTTTCCTGCCTCACTGTGTGGGTTTCATGCTAACAAATGCACTATAGAAAGATTTAGATACATGTTTCATTTGATTTTCTTTTGAATAAATCTGGATTTTTAAAAAAATCAGTAAGGAAAGGCACAAACTATTAGGAAAGCATTCAGGGTAGATTAATTGCTAATCGAGTTTTCATTCTCTCTTCAAAACATGTTGAACCACTTGTTTTACATGAATTCTAAAGGCTGGCACTAGCTTTCACTTCAGGAAATAAATGACACAGGGTATTATATTTTAAGGACCATTAAAACCTTGAAATTGCACAGTGACTTAAAAAACAACAAGTTATTTAGCCTGGATAGCTTTGTAATGGTTATACAATAGGGAAATTCATTGTTAAATGACCCTCCCACTCTAACTTCACATATAATGCTTGGCAGGAAGAGGAAGGAGAAATGAGACCAGCATCCGGTACACAGGGTGTAATGTAAATAATGTAGGAACGTTAGGGGTCTGATGCCAAGTGGGTTGGAGATAATGCACCAAATCTTCCTCGGAATCTTGCGCTTATCGACCCCGCAGTTGGTGATTAGAAACTATTTTTGCCTGTACTAACGAGGCTAGTTCGCTGCTGTTGTCATAATTCCAAACTTCTATACTCTTACTACAGAAGTTGCTCTTATCTGTATGTTAATGTATTTGAGGTAAACAACAGAAGGTAGCTGTAATATTGTTAATGAAACTATTTTAATATAAATGATTTGGGAATTATGGCATTTGAATCTGATGCGTCTATTGTCTAATTTATCACCTTTCTAACCTTTTCTTTTACACCTTCATTAGAACATTTAGGAAGGTAAAGAAACCCAGCTCACAGGTTAGAGGCAGAACATGACAAGTTCTAAATTAACAAGAATGATAACAAAGAATTCTTTTAAGCAGAATTACAAACCAACAACAACAATAAACAAAAAGAAAACTCCACCTGTTTTTATGACAGCATTTGAGACTATAAAGAAGCAATAATTGCTTAACTAACCAAAGTGATACAGTTCATTATTTTTCTATTGCACGTTTATGTAGTTTTTCCCCCGAAGCACATGCATAATTTTTTTTAAAATATGATTTACATATGGCACTTGAGGAGAAATGTTTTAGAAAACCGTAAAGTGTTCTTCCTTGTAGAAGCAATGTCCTTTCTTGTTAATGCCAAGGATGCTTTTCCCCAAGCACTCATTCCCTGCTCAAGATAAGAGTAGCGACTAATGAGGAAAACACGACTAGTACCTCAGTTGAATGTTTTCCTTTGTTTATCTACAGGGAGTTCATCCTGCAATGGGAAGAATACTGTAGTATCAATGAGTCTAAAAATGCTCAGATTCTGCCAAGAGGAAAGTTATAAAGCTTTGTGTACCCATGGTTTAAATTAACCTAAAACAATGCAAAAGGAACTGTATCATCTCAAAGAACATCAACCACACTTAATGCTTCCATTGTCTTGTTTATAAAATACAACCCATCTTATTTACATGGGTCTCATTTCCAACCACAGGGTCACTGATTGGCAATACTAGAAGAGGAGCATTTAAATGGCAATCTCTGATACCGGCACTTGCCCCTTATTAAAGGTATATGATGTTTTTCAGCTTCCTTGGGATTTCCAGAGTAGTTCCAGTTATTGGCAGTTTTTGAAAACAACTCTATACCCAATAATAATGGGCACCTTCAGTTGGAATTTTTTTAAAGATGGCATTAATTCAGAATATAAATTAAGAGAATATGTTTGATGGTGAAAAAGTACAAATCTACCCACACATTTTGGCTTCATGTATAAAATATAAATAGCATATGAACTCTACCTCGTGTCCTCAGAGAGAGCTGCAGCTTTTTTTTTTCCTTCTGAAGCGTGTTCAAAATATGCTATTTTAAACATAATAATCCATAAATAAAATATACGGCTTGCCAAAATTATTTATTACCTATATATATATATATATATATATATATAGGGTCTTCAAACACTGATCTGGACTTTGATTTTCTCCTGAGATACAATTTAAGAGCTTTAAAAAATGTCTTTTAAAAAATTCTTACAAAATATGTAAGGTGGTTTTTTTTTTTGATAATTTGTGTTTCTATATGGCCATATTGCTCTGTTGTTATAAATACTGTATGTAAAATTACCAGATTGCCTGGCATTTCATTTTTACAAGGGATACTGCATCGTTAAGCATTGAAAGAATATAATATAACTATTCAAACTGCTTAAAATATTTTGTAGCCATAAATTATTATCCAAAAATATTTTTCAAGTAGATAAAAAGAGTTGTCAATTCTGCATAGTGAATGCCTCATAAGGGGCTCGTTTGTGGTTGAAAACTGAATAAAAGCAGTAAATTAAGACCAGACTTAACCATAGAGAAGCCGTAATACACTGCAGATTTCCTTGGTGAATGAAGTATTGTTATGTGGATTTATCCTCCTTGCTTGTACAGTTAACCAGTCCCATCTGTGGCCAAAGTGTTGTCTGTGCTCACAGACAATGTGGGTTCACTAACCCCAGGGAGGTAAGCCCACAGTGGTTTATATTGTATTGATAAGTGCAAAGTAAACTTCACAACTGTTTCACAGGAGCTGCCTGTGAAAGGGCAGAAAGGATATTGGACGTGAACTATTGTTAAGGATGGTGAGGGGTATCACAAGATGATGGGCGGGCACTTGAGAAACTGTGAATGACACTGGGTGTTCAGTTTTCTAATAGGCATTATATTAGCCTAGCTGAAGCCAAGTGAAAGGTGGGTGTTAAAAAGGACAGGAGCCTCTGGGGCTTCTGAATGTAGCCAGAGCTGAGAAGGAGTAGGAATATGGTATAGATTAAAGGAGCATCACTCATCATAAATATTCAATTTCAAGAATTTAAATAGTTTACAGACGTAGAAGCCCTTGATGATTATTTTATCCAGCATTGTTGATTTTCCTCTGTTGTTTGTCGGCAGCCACCGTAATTAATGAGTAAGACCCTGGAAATCTTGACGATGAGTCAGTTTAGTCTAAAGTCTGTGTATTTTCCTTTGTGATTACATGCCAATAAAATAACTGATTTACCTTTTTGTAAATTAAGCTAAAGGGAGGCAAATCAGTGAGATCTCTGCTATTTTTTTTTTCTTTCAGAGCCCAATGTTTCCAAAGGACATTAATTTTGATTTCTCTGATGAAGGCTTGTGGCTGCCCCTCATACTTTACAAAATAGTACCAAGTCAGAGCCGAAAAGAAAACTGTAAGTGAACATTATTTCAAAACAGTTGTTTTTCTTTATTTAGGAAAAGTTTCTCAGATTTCTCTGTAATTCATTCCAATATGTTCACTTTGTAAGAGATGTGGGAAAAGAGAAAAGAGAGAGAACACGTAGGTGAAAAATGCCTTTTTATTCTATAGAGAGTTGATATTTTAAAATGTTGAGTCCAACAGCTTTCTAAAACAGTATTTTATAACTAAAGTCAACTTTGTAAGAAAAAAGTTTATTCTTGAACATAAGCAGGTACTTGTATCTTACTGTTACAGTAATGTGTATAAAGTATGCCTTGTTTCAGTGTTTGAATCCTTCAGATCAAGAAACTTTTTCTTGAAATTTTTCAAAATTGGAATATTGTTTTTCTGTAAGAGGTAAAATATTTGGGCTAATGAGATCTTTATTAGATTCAGCAACTCTATTAAAGTGTAAACAGGCTATCTGCTCAAGAAAAGGTCATTGGAAATTACAAAGTAACATGGATCTCCTCACACTGATAAAGAGACCCTAGGAAACATTCGCTCTTGTAAATATGTGGAGATTTGATCTGATTCCTGAAGGATAAAGTTTATAATTACCATCTTCACTTAATTAAGAAAAACCATGACTTGATTGTACTCATTACATCTTTACAAAAGTATATTTCTGAGGAAAGCACAATCTTTTTGTTTTGTTTTGTTCATGCTTTCCATTTTTTTTTTTTTGTAGTATAGCACAATCTTGAAATCTGTAACATTATAGGATATATGTGTACATTCCATCGATACTGCTGGAGTTTCAAAAGCCTTCCTTCCAGTTAGTGAAGAGGGGTAGGGTGCTAGTTTCACGTAGGTTTAGTTCAGATTGCCTACAAATTTTGTATAAGTTCCTAAAATTAAAGACAATGTTTTTCTAATCAAATACAACTATTTAAATCACATCCCTCAGCTCACCCCCCATACATACACACACCCTTTTTGGAAGTTGAAGGGAGAAAACTTTAAGAGAAACTGTCGTTAGCAGTAAATTACTCTCTGGTTCTTTGGAGTTACATTTTCCAAAGTGGTTGCAGATTGATCAAAATAGTGATTTATTGTTATACTTTTCCATGGCTTCTGTGTACTGTAACAATTTAATAAAGTAATAGGACTTCCTGTTAAAAGAAAGAGTGCTCATTAGTGTTTGTAATTCCATGTTGTGTGGCATGTTAAGTGTTGTGAAAAGGTTATAGATCTACTCACTGTAGCATCAAAAGTGTAAAGGTGATAGGTGAGATTCTCTTTGTTGCAAGTGCTGAGAAATAATCATTTAAAGGTCAGTTGCACTCAAAAAAGAACATTTGTTTAATAAGTAACTCATTTTGGGATATGTTGCATTTTTAAAGGTTACAGTAGACCAATTTGCCAGTGATGTCAGCAAGAAGTACTGTTAAAGTCATCGGTCCTAGTAAAACAATCCACATTGCACTCTTTCTCACATAGCCCAGCACACATCAAAAAGTGCCCCTAACCATTCATAATGTGGTTTAGTACTCAGCTCCTCCTAAAGGCAACAGTGCAGCTTTAGGAAAGAAAATATGTTAGTACACAAGTGCATACCATCCCATATCTGATTCGTTCTATTTTGCTTCATTCTTTCAGTTTCATTATTATCCAAGAACATGCCCATGTGTCATGAGTTATAAGATTTCTCACTGAATTGTATGCCAAAACTATCTTGCTAGAAACTCTTATAGGAATGAGATAACTATTTATTCAGCTATATAAATGAAAAACTATTTATTTCTATCTTTTCTTATTCCGAGACCAACTTCCCTCCTACTACTTTCCCCACCCCAAAAGCCAAAAATAATTTGGCTTGGCAATAAAATGAAGTATTAATCTCTTACGTGGACAAAAGAAAAGTAACAACAGTAATATGGGCATTTTTTTTAACACAGAAGGGTTTTTTTTTCCCCCAAGATCTGAATAAAGGTGGTAGTTTAATATAATTCCTGTAGTATGAAAAAATTTGCCTTTAGGGAACTGGTGCACAAGAAAAAAAAGTTATTGTTGTTTTCATATTTAGCATTTTTGAAGCAGTGTTTTAGGCTGGCAGTAGTTTTCTCTAGAAGATTAGATTTCGACTTGAGATGGATATATTAATAAAATAATTTCAAGAAAAGTCTGTCCAGAAAGCAACCCCTCTGAATACGCGATTGCTTAGGATTTACATTTACTTTACTCTTTACATAAGTTGCAAAGCTTCCCAGTTGTGGCATTTTGTTTGTGATAAACAGTGAGTTCTTCAGTTATTTTAAGGAATTGATTTTTAATGTAAGCTGAATAAGAAATGTAATTACAATTTAAAATAATACATTTTCATGCAAACTTCTAAGATTTGTTATTTAAATTTAAAGGAGCTGGAAAGCATATAACTTTTACCCTATTGTAAAATAAGAACCGTCTTTAGGTCCGTAAGACATTTGCAATTAGAAGAAAATACTATGCTCTTATTTCAAGCAACTTAGCTAAGAATCAAGTTATTCTCTTAATTTGCCTTGCTTTTCATTTGAAAGAGGACAAAATCTATTTCCTGGGCAATTTTGCAGAGCAAAGATATTAATACTTTGGGGTTTAATTGTATCCTGTGTTTAAATACACTGTGGGTGAAACCCCAGACCTCTGCTTAATTGCTGTGAGAAAATAGCCTGATTTCTCTGAGATTAGGCACACGCTTATGTATACTTTGACCCAAGAGTGCCTCTTTCAGAATTAATCTTCTAAGGTAGAGGGATTTGCTTTTATATGTGCTGCAGGGCCATTCGTGACTAACGGGGCCTAATAAACTAACTTCACCCTCCAGACCTCGCTTTTGCTGTCAACGTTTTTCTTCATCTATTCATTTCACACATCTCTTGTCCAGTGGCTTATTAGCAAAACCCTAAACTGAGCAGGAGGAATAAGTTTAATGGTGTTTTTTAATTAGAGGACTTTGAAATTTAAATCAAATATTTCAGAAATAAACGAAAAAGAAAACTTTTGTTTTTACTAATGAAATGTAAAGTGTTCTAAAATAACTCCATTTAAGTAAACACTGTAGCCTTGTGAAAAGACAAACAATTCACATTTACTTAAAATTTTGCTCTGCAGCTGTATTTTGTTGGATTCGTCTAATGTATGAAAGCGCTTTTTCTTTCCCATCAGCTACATCAGAATTGTTTTTGTAAGATGTAACAGAATGTTCTGGTTTTTAAATATTTATATTAATCAAAGTTAGAGCTGTTTATATTTTTTGGCAATAGAGCTTTTCTTTAAAAGTGATGCACTTCCATCTAACTAAACAAAAGTGTTGAAATGGCCTGTACAACATAGTACAGTTGTAATAGAAATTTTGAAGACAGGAGGAGAGGGGAGCTAGTCTCTAGGCTTCAAGTTAAACATGGATTAATAAAATGTGCAACATTGGTTATTTTCAAGATTTTCCTGAGGAAATATCATTCATTGCCACATATAAACTATGGAGTTACCTGACTGAAAGGTTTGAATTCAAGTTTCTTGCTTTGTTTTCTGGCGACATTGGTAATTCAAGCCTAAAAGCTGGCCGAAACAAACCGCTAAAGCTGAGGGCTTACTAAATCATTCAATTCATAAAAAAACTTCTTTATATTTTATGCATTTCTAAACTGTTTAAGTAATGACAAAAATAACTTCATGTTATTTATCTACAATCTTCTATATTTTTGAGCAAAAAAAGCTCAAACTAAAGCATTTTTGAAGTCAAATCTCTAGCTTTGTCATTACTACCAGCTTTGATTGGCTAATAAAAAAATATATGGTCTGTCTGAATTCTCATAAGGGAAATGGAGTCTCTATTAAAGACATTTAAACAGCAAGCCAACCCTTGATAAAATTCCTTCATAGTTAATGCAGTTCTTTTGTAGTTTGGACAATCCCAAATACTCTGGAAGCTTAGTGAGATACACCTTTAAGTCGACTGGTCCACTGGGGCTTGTGCTGGTGGTGGTGGTGGTGGTGGTGGTGGTGGTGGTGGTGGTGCCATTTTCATTGGATTGTTCAAATTGTGTTGATTCATTTGTAGAAAATTATCCTAAACAGGAAGAGTGGGACCAGAGCACTTAGTCCCAAACATGGAAGTTATAAAGGCTTTTGCTTTCAGGGACTGGTAAGCACCTATCATACAAACAGGAAGTATTATTATGCATTGCAGGCAGAAGGGCTAAAGGTCTCCTGTTCGAACTTTTGGCCCTTCCAGATTCCTTGATCCTTCATTATTTTGTTTAACTTGATGTAAGTCTTGACCAGTAGCTGACTCTGAGAAAACATTTCCTGACATCATTTGCAGAGGTGATACGGGATTATTATGTGTGCCTTTTCATTTTAGGTTGAGAGTGAAAAGTCTAACAGTGATGCCTGGTTAATACTTCATATATGATCTTTTAATTACCAAGTCAGACTAATTTATTCCTTTGGCCTTTAGCATTACCACTTTATTTTCAAACATTGGTTAAAATAACCAGTGTACTCACACACACACATTCACAAACACAAGCACATTTAAAGAGGCAAACATGTGCTGTAGTAAAAGAGGAAAGAAATAGGCTCCTTTTAATTACCTCATTCATAATATAAAGTGGTAAGGGAAGAGCAAAAAAGGTCAGAATATAATAAATATAAAATTTAAATCTCTAAACTAATTTACTTTTTTTATTGTACCAGCTAAAGCCAATGAAAATAAACATGTATTCCATTATGTCACACTATTATGGATAATTATTAATATCTTGTTTCCAGTTTTTATTCACTTTTGGTGTAATCCAAATCTGTGCATTAGCCTGGGTAGGGGGTTTTGCTTGACATAATTGACATTATATAGTCCAAAGCACAGAGAGAAGAAAACATATCTATAATCTTTACTCATTTCCAAACAGGGGGATAATCAGACCTCTCCTTCTATTGTGCACCCTCCCTCTTCATGCAAAGTTTCCTTTGAAGTCAGAGGGAGCTGCAGGAGAGGCTGAGAATGTGGCTGGAGGAAAAGAATGAATATTATCAGGTCAAATTCTCATAACCAGGCTTTATGCCACATTAACCATTGAGTTTCCTATAATGAAAAGCCTTTTATTATCATTTAACCTTCAGATTTATTCTAAGATCTAATACAATTTCTAATAATACGCTGGGGATTTTTCTTAAGAATATTTATTTGAACTTTCTAAGGCTATATTCACAACCCAGCCCCTCAAAAACATAAAGATTTTTTTTTTAAGAAAAACTGAAATCTTAGCATCACTTTCTGCTTATATGAAAGCCTAGATGAATCAGAAATACTAGCCAGTTAAACTAGCCTCCAGAGTGACTACAATGCAGAGGAGTTATAAAGGAGGTGGTAGTTGACTACTTTTAAAACACTCTCCTCTCAGTTCTCCCTGGCTCCCTTCTTCCCACCTTCAAGGAAAGACAAAATGTAGGCTTGCATTTTAGATCTCCTAGCTAAATTTTAGGCTTGCTATTGCCACTTGAAAGTTTATTTCTTAGTCCCTGTTTGTTACAAATCACAGGAAGCATGAACTGTTATAATTCATAGGAAGTAAAGTTATATAAACTCATGCAACAATAGACTGAAGGTGTGGACAGTCATTTGATTTAGGTGAACAGACCATTGTCCAAAGATTCTCTTCAGTTTCCAAATCTCTAATGAGAGGAAAAAGATTGAAAGCAGGGTCTAGAATAGAATAATTTGTTGGGCTGATAAGCTGTCTGGAACAAGCCAAGTTCTTCATTCAATTTTATATACATATATATTTTATGTATATATATATAAATTGTGTGTGATAATAATTATCACATGGCTTAGAATAGTATTCTTTTAAAAAGTATTTATTTTAATATATATTTTAATATATAAAGGTACATATTTTAATAAATATATACATATTTTTAAGAGTACTATGCTAAGCCACATGGTCATATTTAAAGATACAAAAGCAATTCACATGATCCTTGAAAAATTCAAATTTGTGTGAGGGAGGAAAACATGTTAATAAGCAATCACCAAAAAAGTATGACAAGCAATGTGACACAGGCATGTACTATGCTATAAAAGCACAGAGAAGGAAGTTATTCATTCTTCCTGGAGTCTGGAAAGAAATACTGGGTTGGTCAATAACAATTTCACAGAAAAGGTGACAAGTAAACTCTGTCTTAAGGTATAAGCAGGTATTCACAAGCAGAAGAAGGAGGGGGGGGCCCTCCCAGGCAGAAGGAGTAGCATGGATTCAAACCCAAGCATGTCTTACTCAGGGAATAAGTTGTTGAGTCCACCTGCAGCACATGGTATACGAGCTGTATGTAGAGGAAAGAGTCTACTAGAATTCAGGTCCAAGCTATAGGCCAAAGCCCTGTATATTATGCTAAACAGTTGAGACTTCATCCAGGAAACCGTGGAAAGTCACCAAAATATGTAAGCAGAGGACTAACATGATTAGAATTGTTTTAAAAGATAGTTGGCCCCAGTATAGAGGAAGGTTTGGACAGTAACAAGAATAGGATAATGAACATCACTGATAGCAAAGTAGAGAAGTGAAAATGAATGGGTGCCTTGGCTATAGTAATAAATTAAGGAGAGATTTTAGGGGGTAATTTTTTTTTTCAATGGGCAACCTCAATCTATGCAACTTTTCATGTACACACTATCAGGTTTGGGTCAGAGTGATGGGTGGATAAAAGATTTTTCCAGTAGTAGAAGATGGTGTCGTAAGTCAGAATTCCAGGAAGTAGGACATAAGTATGAAATTCACCTGAAAATAATTTATTAAGGGAGTGCTCTTAGGAGAAGGGGAATAAGAGAAACTGAATAGGCAGAAGACAGCCAAGAAGGATGTAGGCTTCGATGAAAACTAGCTTTACCTTACCCTGGTCCCTTGGGAAACTCTGGAGCATAAATTGTACCACCGGATTAACTCCTCTTATTTCCAGAGAGAGTAATTTTCAGCTGACTTGGCACTATTAAACTGAGGACAAATCTTTGGGAAGGATGCAGCCATGGGCTATCAGCAGCCAAACATTCACAGCAGCCGGTGGATGGGAGTGACGCCAACGACACAACAGTCTACCCTTTGCACTGCTCACACTCACTCGCTTCGTACATTAAGTTTTCTCTTTCCAGGCCCAGCTGCTTCAGAATTCTGATTAGTATAATAGTTTAGTATAGTGTACTGTTTTCTAGGCTAATGCATAAGAGAAGAGATAGAACCAACTACAGCTTTCTCCTGCTGCAGTTTGTCCCAAGGCCGTAACATAGTCATCATCTCCCTCCTCCATCACTCTTCTAGATGCTCTTTTTTATAGGTTAGTAATTCTGCAGGTCTAAGTGGATTGCCTGGAGGGGTAAGCCAATTAGCATCTCTAAGGTGCCCTGAGCACCCGCTTATCATGCCCTTATCAGGTTGTGGTTGCTGTCCTTGCCCATTGCAGTTAAACAAGGCATGGGAATACCAAAATATGCCCCAAAGATCACCTGAGTGACAAACACATTACTCCCTGCCTCCTATATGTGGCATTATTGCTGCCGCTTCATCAATAGTAAGGTCAGTTTCCCTCCCAATATAGAAACTTGTTTGTGCCAGCTAGTCCAGTGGCACAAGGAGCCCAAAGTAATCTGGCAATAACTTTACATTTACTGAGACTCTTGCGATGTCCCCTGATGGAAGCTTCCCTTCATTGGACCAAGGACCTCTAGATTCAAAAAGCTAAAGTTACAGGGATGGATCACTGGAAGTGATGGTGAATGGAGTCTGTCTGACATCCACCGTTTGATTCCTGAACTCATGTATCCTACCTTTGGGGGACAGAGTACCATATATCCATGGTTAAAAGTGAATACAATGCCCTGAAAGATGGCAGGTACCCATGCTCACAGAGCATCATCTCTAAGCTGGTGCCTTAGTTGTGTAGAGTGTGGTAGGACCAGTGAACCCCAGGGTCATGTGCCCATTGACATACGTCCTTTGTCATAAAGTGAGTTCCTTGGTCCAATTAACATGATGCTATCCATGTAGTGCACAAATACGATGTTCTGCAGGATATCCAGACAGTCCCAGTCCTTTCAGACTGTGTTTTGCCTGAGCTGCAGAATTAACATAGCACTGAGAAAAGAGCATGACCACTGTTGTTTATCCACATGAATGTAAACTGCTTCTGATCTTCCTTCCCCTTAGGTATTGAAAAAAACATATTTGCCAGAGTAATAACTATAACCTTGTACACAGGTAACTTGCCCTAGTGCATATATCAAACACAGCATGGCAGTAGCTATTGAAACCACAACTTGGTTAAACTGGCAATAGTCCATTGTCATCCAGCACGATCCATCTAGTTTGTGTATCATTTAGACCGATGATTTATATGGCGATATGATGGAGAACCTCACCCCTGCATCCTTTAAATCTCTGAGAATGGTACTAACCTGTGCAATTTTCCTCAGGGTGTGATCACTGATTTTTGCAGAAAAGATAGGACTTCCACTTGGCTTTTGCTAATATGATAGCCAGTGAAGAAAACAATGATAGAATTCTATCAATTTCTAAAAGTATAATCAATTGTACATTCAAGGACTAGGTAAATGACCACTGGATGAATGTGTGGACCCAGTAGATCTACCATGAAATAAATCTGGATCAGGATTCCTCCATTTACTTCCTGACACTTATAAATCCCCGTGCCAACAGAGAGCTCATGGTAGTGCTACAGCATCAAATCATGCCTTATATCTAAGTCCCAGAAAGATCTGAGTATCTCCTTTGCCCAGTGTATGGTTTCCTGAGTAAATAGCTCTTGTCCTTTTGGGGAAGGCCTCTAGAGTCACACTTGTCATAATGTTGCAGTTTCTTTCTCATGGGGACTCAGCATCTCCTTCAATCAGTGGGTTCTGGCTCTGAGAACTGGAGCATGTCTGAAGACAGAGCAAGAGATTTTAGAATTTCTAATCAGTTACCTGACCTCAGTCTTGCTCATCTTTTTTTAAATCTCCTTTGATTATATATTAAACAATACCTTTGTTGGCTGCCCTTCTGTCTTGCTTTTAAACAAGGTAACCACTCCCATAGATACTTTAGAAGAGCCCCCGCTCCCACCTGCAGGACAGCCATTCCAAACTGGCTTCCCTTTACGGTGATTGTACCCACTTCTCTTCTGACAATTAAGTGCGTCCCTGTACTTTCCGCTAACCTGGAATTCTACCATCCCCACTGCTATAGTGGACACCAGTCCTGTAACTGGGTCTCCACTATCCTTGGCCTGGGAAGGGCTATACTTCTCCACTGTTGGAATCCCCCTTATCAGCAGATTCCTCATCAGGTTAATAAACAGAAGTTTTTCTGACCTTGCTGAGGCACATTCTCAGAAATGGGTTTCTCAGTGTTAATCAACCCATTTTTGCATGCCCATTTTTTAAGTCTGTTTTTCCCTGCCTGCACAGTCTGTTACTACGTGCTGGGACCGCTGCTTCATTTCATGTGGGCCGTCACTTTTTCTAAGCATCCAAGAGCTATCCCAATCTTAAATTAGACCTATCAGCCAGGACCTTGCTAGGGTGTTAAATTCTCTCGCTAGAGAGTAACACTATATTGGCAAACAGTTCATATTGCTTATATTCTCCCACGTTGATCCAGGACCCTCAGAGGCCACCCCTAGGCATACTCTTTGGACATACGTATCAGGCAATGCCTGGTACTCCTTAGTATATAAACTCATCTCCTCCCTTGGAAGACCATTACTTTCCTGGGTAGAATATGCCAAGATACAGCTCCAAATTATCAGTCTGAGTCCCATGACGGGAAGTACAGACAGATTCTGAGGACTGTCTTGTGATGAATCTGCCTCATCTGAGACTTTGTAGTCTTCAAGGAGGAGGCTCTCTTCTTCAGTAAGAGGGAAGGGGCTTACTAGGCACTGCTGCAAGCCAGAAGTGTTTGGGAGCATACGCAGATTTAAGGTTCTCAACTACCCAGATGTTCCTATCTCAAATCTCAGGATCCTACTCTTTTTCTTCCAGGGACTGACTGTGGCCTAGGAGACTTGCCTAAGTGAAAATTTAGCCTTCTTTAAAGTTCTGCCACTTTTACAATTATGATGTGAGCCTGATCTTCAAATCTGTTTGCCCTCTAGCTACAAGAGATGAGTGTCTCTTTAAATGCTGCTAATGAGTCTTTCTGACTCCCACAGTTTGCTTTAAATTCTGAATAATAGATCTGAGCCTGTGTGGCAGATAGGCTGTGAGAAGCTTCCCAATGAGCCCAGCCTCCTAGCATTTACACCATTGTATCATCCACTTTCTTGAGTATGGGCTGGCCTTTTAACTTGCTTTTAACCAACAGAACATGATAAAGGTGATGCAGTGTCATTTTCATGATTAAGCTACATAAGGTTGTGACTTCATTCTTGCTAGCAGAATCCCTCTCTTGCTGGCTTTGATGAAGTAATCTGCCTTATTGGAGAGGCCTATGTGTCAAGGAACTGAGAATGGCCTTCAGCCAGCTGGTCACAAGGAACTGAATCCTGTCAACAATCACATGAGCTTGAAAGTAGACTCTTTCCCAGTCAAGCCTCAGGTACGACCCCAGCCCTGGATGACACCTTGATTACAGCCTTTTAAAAGATCCTTTAGCAGAGGACCAAGTAAGCCATCCCTGAATTCCTGACCCATAGAAACAGGGAGATAATAAGTGTGTGTTGTTTTAAGCTGCTTAATCTGTGATCATTTGTTATACAGCGGTAGTAACTGTATAGAGTATGTTTTTTTCTCTTTTCAGTGTGTGGATGATACTTAGTAATAGTCATTTAAATCCGTAGTTCTTATAGTTCCATTTCCTCTACTTCTCAAAGCTGGAGATATTGCATTATCTATGGTATCCCTTCCTACCAGTATCTCAACCCGTGTGTGAAAATTTTAGCCTGGAGTTGGCAAACGTTTTCTGCAAAGGACCTAAGACTAAATATTTTAAGCTTCGCAGGCCGTATAGTATCTGTCTCAAAAGACTCAGCTCTGCTCTTCAATGCATAAATGACTGTACTCCAATAAAACTTCATGTACAAAAAGCAATGAGCTGGATTTGGCTCACAGGTCATAGTTTGCTGACCTCTGATCTTAATAATCACACTGCTTCAGAATTGCCAGGAACTGGCAATACCATACCTACCATCAGTGACATGGAGTCTCATTGCCATCTACCTCCAGAATCTCATCTCAGACTCTGCTTCCTAGGCCCACTTCCAGGACCATCCATCTTAGCCTGGGTTTCCTAAAAACAGAACCTAAGAAAAAGATTCTTATAAAAGTGATTTACTGAGGGTGTGCTCTTAGGAGAAATGGAAAGGAGGAGAGGGCAAGGGAAGAAGTTAAGCAAGAATGTGTGTTCAGCTGAAAACTATGAGAGCCTTGTCCCAAGGGAAGCTCTGGAGCACCAGAGTTCAATCCACCCTTGGAGCAAGGGAGCCTGGAAGGGTGACCTTTCATTCTCTTTATATATCAGTTAACCATTGGCTGCTGGCAGCGCTGGTAGGGGAACGTTCCAAGCAAAGCAGCTTCCCTTCTCAGGAGAAGAGGGCAGCTGTGAGCTGGGAGTGAGTACCCCTTACAGCAGTTAGGGGAGGGGTCCTTCCCTGTTCTTCCCCTGGGGCAGCCCTTTTACCCCAATTAAGCTTTTCTTAGTAGTCTGGAAGCATTTTCATTATTTTCTAAGGGGTAGAAATGGGGTGATTAAAATGCGAAGAATATTAATGATGCCTAAAAGGATGCCAAATAATTACTGTTAATTTTTATTATATACTTTTTTGGTTTTGCTGATTATCACTTTCTTTATCCCATTTGTGATAACTGGAACCAACACAGTTAAAGTGGATGAAATGGAATGACAGTTTGGGGAGCAATTAAAGGAAACATGGGCAATACCAAGATGGAAAACAAGTAGCTCCACATTCTCGTATCATCTTGTGCACAGTATAATAGCAATCACCACCAAGCCCAACTGCTTCAGCTTCTACCCTACTCTATCCCATATTAGCTGTGTGAACTTCAGCAGGTTACTGAAAATTTTGTGCCTCAGCTTTCTCTGTGTAAAACTGAGCTAATACTACCATTTGCCTCATGTAGTCATTGTGGGAGGAACTGAACTACACACGAAAGTATTTACAACAGTACCTGCTACATAGTACACATTTAGTAATTTTTAGCTTTATTGTTGTTGTTGACATTACGTTTATTGTGATTGCTGACTTATCTGCTGTTATATTTAAATGCACACTATTTAATGCACCTTTATTTGTACTGTGTTACAGACTCTTATTTACTGTTAGTCCTGCACCTCAGAATGCTAGAAAACAGAATTTAGGCTAGTCTGCTCTCAAGTAAAAATCCAAGTCTCCTTCCGAGATCCTAAGGGAAATTCTGCAAAGAGCCATATGCTTGAGTCCCTTCTGTAGAGAAATAGTTGGAAGTGTACTTATGCTTCTAAGCAAAACCATGAAAACAATTTTTTCTCTATCCACATCTAAGATAATTATCCTTTAGTAATAAAACTTCAAGAGCCTTCAATCTTTGGTAAGGTAAAATTATACTTTAATTTTGTTGGCTTGGCCAACCATAAACAAGAACCTTTAGAGAGTTTGAAAATATTCTGCAGATTTCCATACATAGATTTGCAACTATGTATATAGAAACACATAAAGAATATTGTTTATTGTATATTTATGCACAATGCTTCAGGAGATTACAAGTTTCCAACTTTTAGATTCATAAAAATACTTTTGAATTTACAATAATGCTCAGATAGCAAGATTTTTTCGCCTTGGATCCACATGAAATATATCTGGTCCTCATAATCTGTCTAGCATTTCTACTTCTTCTCTTCATCTTTATAAATCACTGCTCAATAAACAAGGAAATAGGAACCAAGCAACTAGGGAGATTTGGAAGAAAGAGCACAATTATTTGACAAGTGAAACATCTGGAAAGGGATCATGGCCTCATTATCTTTCAAAAATAGTTAATGAAACTGTTCTTTAGTTCACAGAAGAATTGTAAGTGGAAGTGCTTCATCAAACATTAACTAAGAAAATGTATGCCAGTGCTTTGGGTAAGTCACGTTGTCATTTTGCTCCATAAATATTTATTCTGCAGATGGTTTTTAAACCTACCCGTTTCCATTTTATAAGGAAAAGTTAAGTTGGTGTATTTATTTTAGATTATATTACAGAACTTTTCAACAGTTGGGATTTTTAAAAACATGAATTCAGTTCCTTTTCCTAGTTAAAGTTAGTGTTTTGAATTGAACAAATCACAAAGGAGTAGGATTTTCACACTCATCAGGCAAAAAGATTGGTCTCACCTATTCTGTCTTTTCCTTGGAAATGTGAAAATCTGTCTTAAATAAAAAAGAATAAAATAATGCCATTTACAGCAACATGGATGGACCTAGAGATTATCATTCTAAGTGAAGTAAGCCAGAAAGAGAAAGAAAAATACCATATGAGATCACTCATACGCGTGATCTGAAAAAAGAGGTAAAAGAGGACACTAATGAAAACAAAAACAGACTCA
This sequence comes from Camelus dromedarius, assembly GCF_036321535.1. NCBI lineage: Eukaryota > Metazoa > Chordata > Mammalia > Artiodactyla > Camelidae > Camelus > Camelus dromedarius. The sequence continues at coordinate 10,082,151 of NC_087449.1, read as the reverse complement.
CAGGCATAGTAAACAACCTATGTTTGCGGTTGCGGGGATGGGGGAAGGAATGGGAAGGGATAAATTTGGGAGTTTGAGTTTGCAAATGTTAGCCACTGTATATAAAAATAGATTTAAAAAATTTCTTCTGTATAACACAGGGAACTATATTCAATATCTTATAATAACCTTTCATGAAAAAGAATATGAAAATGAATATATGTTGTATATTGCATGACTGGGGCATTGTGCTGTACACGAGAAATTGACACATTGTGTCAATAAAAAAAATCTGTTTTAAAAAATTAGAAATCTTTTGAAATCCAGCTCTTAAGAAAAAAAAATGTTTAAAATCAATAAGCTATTGAAAAGCAAAAGGTTTTTCAAAGATAATTAAACTGGAAAACTAAATTTTTTCAACCCAAATATGATTATGCCTTTCTGGTTTTAAAAACTCATTCTTTAAAAAAGCCTAATTATTTTAATAGGACTTAAGTAGACTATAAGGAACCAGCAAACACATTAAATATCAATATGCTGCATTGTGTCTATTTGATTCAGTCACCAAACACTTTCTGAGCAGCGACTAGATGCCAGGGACAGTGACAGGTGCTAAGAATGCAAAAATGAAATGGTGGTGACTGCCTTCAGGGGACTCATAGTCTAATGCAGGCGACAGCCACTTTGGCAATTATCTATAATCCAGGATGACAAGTGCTGTACTAGCAGCGTCAGCTATGTATTATGGGAGCAGGAAAAAAATGACTGCCCAAGTGCGGTTTCAAAGTGAGAAATGCCGTAAGAACTTTTCGAGAACCAAGGATCACAAAGAGAGTCAGTCAGTATGTGAATGAAGACAGACAACAGCCTCTGTGGGAACAAATATAAAGGAAAATTCTTAACTGTAAACTTCCAGGAAAAATGGGAGTAAAGACATTTAGAGAGCCATAAGATGTCGAGCAATATGCCTCTTCTAACATCTCAAGAGTATTTTGACAGGGCCTAAGTTGTGACTCTAATGACAGACCTCACTCTGGGCAGTAGTACCCCTATAAGTGCTATGAGTTTGCTAAATTTCAGTAAAATTGTTAGCAGTCACAAAGATCGTAATTTCAACATGGCAGTCAACCACATGCTAAAACTAAATTTGTGCTGTGGTGTATTCAGTTCTGGGGCATATGTGGTCACAATCAATTAATATCTAAGAAAATTACTGTGTGACAAAAACCGAAGTGAAGTGCTCAGCTCTTCATTCAGTTAATAAAACTCGTTGAGTCGGCAAGATATAATTACATGAACAATATGAATGTATTGCTTTGGCATTTGCTTTCATGCCTCTTTAGGACATTACATGTACTACCAACCATAGTTCTTTATCTGAGTTTTCATCTTTTGCCCCTTTTTGCTTCCAGAATGCATAGATTTTACTTTTTTTCTAGACAGTTTTCTGAGGAAGGTGGTAAAAGTATATCAAGCAACAAAAACCTCTGGCTTGACAATTTTTTTTCCCTGAAACATTTCACACATGTGTGCTTTTATTTGGGAGGTAAGACACAAGGTTAAATAGGTCTTTAATTCTCTACCTCAATATTCAACTTGCCTTTTGGCTGGTAGTGAGCAGACACTACTATGTTAAAATGCTGCTACTTAAATTCTTCCTTCTGTCTGTCCTCCACCTGTTTATGGTCAGTAAGATAGTTTTGCCTTATCTTTCTGAATATTTGAATAACATGATTGATTTTTAAAAGCACTCTACAAAATAAAGATTTAAGTTCAGTCTGTGCCCTCTAAATTTATAATATAGTGAAAAGACACCTTCCAAACAAAGAAAAGATGGAAAGATATTCTTCGCTAGAAATGTAAATGACAACAGAGAAAGCCAGTTGTCTCTTTTCTAATCCTTTGTCTTTAACATCTGTCGTTTTGGGGAGAGGGTTATGTGGGTGTTGGGCGGCATTACAGTAGTAGTTGAAAAGTTCTCTTCATCTTGTGGTGCTAATTCTCTACTTTTTGTCAATAACGTCCTATCTTACATTATCACTTTCAGATATTTTTATCCTTAGCTCATAGGTAAGAATCATATTTGCAGATATTTCATAAGCTTAAAGTTTGAAAAACACAATAGCAACAGCAATAACAATAATTAAAATCTGTGAATTTATTTAATGTTTCACAATTTTCAAAACACTTGTACCTGTATTATCTCATTTGATCTTCACAATAACCACGTGGATAGGTAGGCAGATATTATTGTTTTCATTTTACACAAGAGAAATGTGACTGCTTTGATTGGGTTCCCCCCCAGAAGCTTACCCTAAGACAAGGATTCAAGTGCAAGTAATTTATTTGGAAGCTCATCCCAGGAAACACTGACAGGGAGTGAAAAATGAGACAGGGAATGGGAGAAAGCCAGTAAAAAGTGATTTTCAAGACAGTTTCCAATTTGGCAACAGAAGCTCAGCCCTGCTGGAAAACTCTGAAAGATGATGTGGAACACAACTCAGTTTGAGCCCAACCAAGGGACAGAGAAGCTGGGGTGTTTCTCCACCAATTCCCTATCCATCTTTGGTTAAAGTTGGTCTCCAGAGGTAACCACTCTAGGGTATTTCCACCTTGTTTTATCTGTAAACAGCATATTATTGAGGCCAGAAAGAAAGCGCTCAGTCCCAGTGTCACAAGTGTTCACAGTAAGCAGTGTTCGGGTGCAGAGGTGAATGCTGAGGGAACATGGCAGGGCAGGACAGAGTCTGCTAACCACGCTCCACAACGTTAGGTGACTTATCAGCCTCAAGCCATACCGCTAGTCTAGGCAGGGCCAGGAAGGGAACTGGGCCCTTGACTGTCTGATAGATTGCCTGATATTGTAAAATGGATGGCATTATTTGTGGTCAAAGAGTAGGTCAGGAGGGAGAGTAGAGAAGAGAGAATTTACTAAAACACAGAAAGTGTTCTTTGAGAAGGTCTTAACAGCAACTGAAGATTTATTCACCCTATACATATAATGAAATTATTTAAAACCTGCAGCTTTTATAGCATGCAAAGAAATATCAACACATGATCCTTTACATACTAATACCCTGCCAAAATGCATTGCCAAGGTTTTCAGTCTAATTGGAGGCATTTTGCCAAGGACACTGGAATGAATTTTAGTACTTGCAAGTACCATAACACATTAAAAGGACATGTATATTGCAGAAAATTATGACACGCAAATGGTTAGGCAAACATTATGTGGAAAAGTCGCAGCCAATGTGTGCGTGTCACCACTTGACAGCCTCTCCACATCAGCATCATTCAGTTATCAGAAGTAGTCAGTTGTCGCGGTTGCGAAATATTTGCATACAGATGTGAAGGTATTCTTTTGGCTTACTCTATAAATGAGAATGGGGCTTTATGCATCTCTGAGTTTTCAATTAATGTTGTTGACAGAATGAATGGCTATTTATGCCAACCAGCCTTTCATGTTCATTCATGGTACACAATACCTAAGTCTTAAAGATCTCATCTAAATGCCTCCCCTCTTAGGAGGGTGCTTATGGATTCCATTGTATACATCGGGTAGCATAAGGTTCAGTGATTCTATCTAATCAGCAGAGTGGACCTTACATTTTAGCAAAGCTTGCAGAAGCCTTTGTTCTGCAATGGGGTATTATCCTACAACCTCTACAATAAGTCGAATGTCTGATTGTACAAAGATCTTAGGCACCAAATGCCTGAACTTAACTTTCAAAAGTATACCCCATCCTTACCACATCCCAACACTCAAATGGTTGGGAAAAAGATACCTACACAGGAGAATCATTTTCCTGTGTGTAGTAAATCCTTAATATACTCATCCATCTGACTGTGTGAACAGGGACCTAGCACATAGTTGGAGCCCAGTAAATGCTTGCCAAATTTAATCAAAAAGGAAGTTGCAAAAAACTATCAGCTTTGGCCACTCCGTGTTCTAAGATGTCTGTAATATGGTAGTTTCTTAGAGTTAAAAGGTACTGCACAATCTCTTCAAACAGGGGAAAGGAATGTATAAATATTATGAGAAGGGTGTTCATAGTAGATGAGTGGAACTCTACCTTTATACTTAGATTAGAAATGGACAATTCCATTTGGTTTAGTCATTATTCATAGTAATTAAAATCAAAACAATAATTTTTTTCCTATACAGACTTATTGTTTAAAAATGAACTTTCACAAATGCATTATCTCTTTTTAGTCACAAATCAGCCCTATGAAAGATCTAAGGATTACTGTCTCCATTTTTCAGACGAGAAAACTGAGTAAAGCTTAAGTGATGTCCTTAAAGTAATATATTTTAAAAGTTCAAACTACATTTCCCAAGTTTTGTGACTGTATAAAAAGTACAGGTATGTTTGTTTACTTCTGCAAAGCAAATTAAATGTGTAGTCAATGCATTATTGATGTCTGTTATTTTAATTCCTAAGAAGTACATGTATCAAATTGCCTTTACAAGAGAAACTGTATTACAACTTGTATTTACATGCCACTTTAGTTTACATTTGAGTGTTTATTTTACTGCTGACTTTAGGAGAGTGATATAACGTGACACTATTTTCAAAATCTGACATGCTAGTGACTCTTCTGGAGCACAGATCAGTGTTTGTACACCAGGGAACTCTCAGCCTGGGATGGGAATGTACCAAGACTAGAGGCTCCTCGTTAAAGTTCATGGGTAAACAAGCAAAGAAGTCAGACCAAATGGTCACCAAAGACCTTGAATTATAAACTAACCCCAGAGGCATTTTTAGACTTTTTACAACATTTGCCCACCATTTCTCAAAAGATTCTCAGCAGTTCTAACCCACCTCTAACTTATTATTCTTATTGTTCTTTTCACTTAGTATTTCTTTCACAAACAAGAAGGGGGATAGACCCAGCATAGACCCCAGGCGTCTCAGAGCTTATTTAGGGCACAGGCAGTGAGACGCCCTAGGCAGATATTCACAGGGCTCTCAGGAACTCCACCAGCAGTGGACATCACTGCCTGATTTGCAGTTATATGCTATGACTACCAGATTTTAAATCTGGAAGAGAATTTAGAGATTATTTAATATAATACACTCGTTGAATAGATTAGGGAACAGTTTCAGAATTTGAATGACTTGCCCAAGTCAATGGCAAAGCTAGAGAAAAAATACCACTCAGAGTAGAATAAAATAGATTTATTTGTTTAAAAACATGAAATATAATCAGGAGAGACTAGTGGTGAGGCTGGTGGACCACACTTTACAGCACAAGATTTCTAAGAAAATCTTGATTTACTTGGAAGCCTAGAGACAGAATACAAGTCAGCTTGGCCTCCCTGCCTAAATAATGAGGTTAATATTTATTTCTGAAAAGGCTTAGATCTGTCATCTGAAGCTTTAAATCATATCCGTTCAATGCTGCGCTTAAGCATTATAGTAATGAAAAGGAACAGCCAGTCTGAAACACAGAGGCTGCTGATAGAAGCTGAAATGATGAGTGTGCTCCACCGTGTGCGTGGGTGATCACTGGTGGGAGAAGGGCACGACTAGCAACTGCTTTCTCCTTGGTGCAGGGTAGAGTTGAGCAGGATGATTTATAAACCTCAACACACTGAAGACCAAAAAAATAAATCATTAAGTAGCATGGCTCATGATTCAACTCGCTTTTTCCCCCCCTAACATGGGTAATAAATTGTGTGGGCTTTAATAATTTATAGGAGGTGTTGTTATAATATGAGAATATTAACTTTAGTGAGTCTTTTAATTTGCTTGTGATGTCAGTAGTGTGCTGAAGTGTTTCTTCTACAGGACAGCAATACCGCTGGTGCACAATTGTATTTTGACGCTTCAGTCAGAGGCTCCTGGGGACTGGATGAGGCAGCTCACTTTAGCACTGAGCTTATCAATTTGGTGCATGTCCCTCAGGAATTACATGCCACAGAGAGAATTAAACAGAGCAGTTTGAAAGCACTTAGAATCATATTAGCACATTCACACACAACCCTTTCCCCCATGTCCTTGTGGAACCATAAACTGACAAAGGCCATTTTATTTCTGCCCAGGACTACTCCTCAGGTTTGCTAGGAAAACAAAAATAGATGAAAGAGAACATTTAAAAACTTAACAGAATGCAGCACCAGGAAAGCCACAGAAATATTCTAGATTCATCCAGGAATGTGACCTGTCTCTTCCTAGTTAATAATGTCCTTCACAGATTCCCTCGGATGTGTCCTCATCATTCCACAAATATGTGACAACAGTGACCCTCTCATATTTCAGAAATTATTCCTCATTGTCCTGCCTACGTTTCTGTTCTGGAAGGAAAGAGCCGTATAACACTTTAGTGAACATTAGAACGCCCCTCCAAGGGGTGGGGGGAATACACACACACACACACACACACACACACACACATGACTGAGAGAAAAGGGAAGAAGGAACAGTTGAAGAAGTGATGCTCTGAGAAAAGAGAGCCTGGGTGACTGGACTAAAGAGGCTGAGAGCATCAACAAGGCCCCTTTCCTAAATTTTAATTTTAATCTAGAATCCGCACATATAAATAAGACTTACCTCTTTTTCTGTTTCAAGCCAGTAACTCTCAATATACAGGTTTTGAAATTTTTAATTAAAAAAAAGAAATAGTAAGTTTGAGAGATTAAAAATGAAATGACCACCATAGACAGAAACCAAGAGGATGAGAAAGTGCAGGACTCGTTGGTGGTAAAGTGATGAGAGCTAATTTAATGTTCTAGCACATGATGGTAGGAGGTTAATGAATGGGTGGAAAAATGAACAGAATCAAAGATAACACTTGGTCTCTCTTGCTCTCTCATGTTTCAAATGGCTATTCCTATGTCTTTAAGTTTTTATTAAAATAATTTTCCTGTGGCCTGAAATATTTAGTTTCTCTCTCCAAACCTCACCTAGATTCTCGCCAGTCGCCGTGAGCCATGTTCTTTAACCTCAGCACTTTGTGCTCCTTTGCTTACAGTTTCTAGCTCAAGGTTGGATTCTTTCCAAAGATGATATATGTGTGTGTGATGATATGTGCATTATAACACATAATTACTTGTTTTCCCAAAACTGTGGATGCATGTCTATTCAATAAATCTTTTTTATAACTAAATCAACCTATAATAGCATCAAGTCTATACGCCAATGCCCAGGCTGACCTGCAGGATAGCCTACATGTCTGACATACAAAGGAAAATTTTGAAACTGCAGTCTTTTTAAATTGTTTTCTTGTATTTCACAGCTGCATCCTGTAATCAACCCCCAACATTCTGGGCAGTGCTCGTATGTGGACTATTACATGATAGTCTGTGCTATCAGAGAATGGAAAACATGCTCAGAAAGAAAGGACAGTTGGGGAAAATATATTGTAGTTATCAACATTTGACGACTAGTTAGTAGTCTGCTACTACTAGCAGTATTTTCTACCCCCAGCAAAAGAAAAGAGAAAAGCAAAGTCTATTCTATCAAAGGCTATTCCTCCTCCTCCCCTTTTCTTAATTGTGGTATGGCTTATTTATTGAAGTCTAAATAAAGTTAGTAACTTGGTAGGGCTATGTTTCATCTATTCACTGGTCACTCTTACAGAGAACCTAATGTCTTAAACAGAATGTGGAGCAATTATTTTGGTCGAAAATGTGGGAGGAGAGCTGGAGATCCCTGTGTTCAACTTTGCATGCAAGACTCTCTGTGGACCATGGGAGTTCACTGAGATACAGCTTGAAAACTTTGGGTTAGAGCATAACACAGAGGTAAGCACAAGTTGCATTCCAACAGAATCAAATAAATGGTTAAGGTCAAAACAAACTATTAGAGTGACAAGCAACAGTACTAACTGCAGGCAACCGCATCACATTGTTGAGTTTTCCTGAGTGAGTACCAAGAATTGAGAGGCAGTGAAGCCCAGGACAAAGGGATTTGGGGATGAAACGTTTTCATTGCTAAAATTAGGGCAGTCCTGGGTAAATCAGGACTGTTAGTTCCTACTGAGGGGACCCTCTTGTGAGGGTCCAGGTGATCAGTCAAACCATGTCTTTTAAGGCTGAGAGGGCAGCGGCAGCAACACCAACACACAGAGAACATAGTTTATTAGGATCAGCCAGGCCATGTGTGGTTGGCGTTGGAGAGCTCTAGGTTCTCTGATGCAGGAAAGAGGGGGAAACAATGAAAAAGTATCGCTGTTATAAACTACAACCCAGAGGGCAGGCGTACAAACATACACCCACATACTCTGAGAAAGAATTAATGTGTGTTCATTTTTGTCACCAATTTGTTCTTCCTTAGAGTACATAACGAAGCACTTGCATATAATCTCATTTCAGCCTCCAAGATAGGAAATTTTACAGATGAAACTGAGAGTCCGGTCTTTTCACTCCAAATTTAGTGCCCAGTGTCCCACTAACCGCATAACCCTTGTGTATGGTTTGGGGTCGCAGACAGGGACAGCGCAGGGGCAGCACTTCCTTCAGATGCTGTAGTGCCTGCCATCCAAGGTCAACACAAAGAGGCCTTCCCCGGGCTGCAGATAGTTTTGTATCAGCCCTGCCTGTGGAGATTGGGTCCTGCTTAATTACAAGGCTGAATTCTAAATGTGCTTGGTGTTTGTCAGGTCAGGAAGCGAGAAAACTATCCTGTCGGTGATTTACGTGTACCCAATGACAAACTACATTATTCAAATGAGAAGAACAGATGGCCCCAAAACAAGACAGTTACGGCCCACAATTATAATAATTACAGTGCCCAGTGGATCTCCAGGATATCAAGAGAGCAAGGAATCTAACAAGTCATCCCAAAGACACTTAAAGGAAAAGGAGTTGAAACTAAGCCCCAGGTAATAAAACAAGTTGAGACTCTTCTTCATCAAAATGAAAAGATTTATTTCCTTACTGTGGAAGGACAGCACCATAGGGAGAGCGTATGGTGAAGAGACCATGGCCCCAGGCAGGACTTGACGTTTCTCTAGCTGCTTCTGTGAACATCAACTTTGTGAGCAAGGACGTTGCACTGATTTGGGTTATCTTGGGAGAAGCGTAACTTCTCCAGGGCTGATTTATATCAGTCATTTTTGTCCCTTATTTCCATTGCCTACAGTCTGGTTCTATTGTCTGTGACGATTAGATTTTGCAGTCTTGAAAATAACCATGCAAATTACCAAAATGTTTTCCATTTGAGACCTTATACATATTTGAATAACATCAACTCTAAGCTATTAAATGGAATTAAATGAAATAGGCTAAATCTGATGACTGAAATTTTAGAACTTCTGCAAAAGGCTCCTCTTCTCCCAATCCCTTTATTAATGGCCAATTGTAAATGACTTTCACAAATGGAAACACCGTTTGTCACGTTTTTTTGAAACAAGTACGGTACGCTACTGTCTTAACTCCCCCCACTCAATTTAAGCATCAAGATTTATAGCTCATCGTGAGCTCCTCTATCTTTCTGTTCCTTCTTTGTACCTCTCCAAATGCTCAAGCAGCTTTTTTTAGAATAAAGTGAGTTTGTACTGAGCTCAAATTGAGCATTCTGAGACTTGACTTTCAAAAATTTGTATTCTCCCCTATTCCCTTGATGCTGTTCCCTCCCACATAGAGTTTGTGCTCCCCTCCTGTCCCAACATCATCCATATTCCAAATGAGCCTAATCCTGCTTTCAAAATTCCTACCCTGTGTATCCTTGGTTTTGTTTTTTTGCTATTTTGAAATCTTTTTGTATAATCTTGATTGGCTAGAAAAGATTTATTGCCACGTAGCAACCAATTACACTCAAAATTCCGAACTATTTCGTTTCATTTGATCTTTCTGTAATGTGTGAGCAAATTTGGTCATCAGCAAATTGCTTTAGTATTTATTTTATCTGTATAGAGAAGAATGTTATCAATGATTATAGACACCTGATACAATTTATATTAAGGCCAGTGAACACAATAGACTCCCAAGAAATGACCCCTACGTAAAGCACACACTCACACATACACGCACACACAGGCTTCAGTTTAGCTTCAATCCAAGATCTGTTTGTTCTTGTTTGGTCAATTTATTTATACCAGGAACACAAAAATTTGGCTATGAACTTAATTTTTTTTTTCTCTTCCTATCTCTTTACTTTCTTTTCCTTTATTTCTTCTTCTCTCTTTCTTTTCATCCCTCTCTCACACACATGTACATAGCCTTGCAAACATACATGCAAATGAATGTCTCAAGAAAAACAATTGGGGGGGAGGGTAGGTGTATGTTTGTGCATATAGCCTAAGTATTTCATCTATTTACTTATTCATCTATGGCTTTCATATAAGCACTTGACCTCTACAATCATGTGAGTAGAAAACCTCAGAGCAAACTCATGTACATTTTGCTAAATCAAACCTCTTAAACAATGAAACAGCCCTCAGCAAAGCTTTCATGAAGTGAATCATTTCTATGAACTTGCAAAACTCAAAATTACTTCAAAAATGCCATCTCTTAAGTCTTTAATTTCTGATTTCCACAATTCTTAAGCTATTCTAGTTAAATTACCCTGGAGCCAGTCCCAGGAGTGTATTTTCTCTGAGTGACTATGACTGTTAGTATATATATGGACATGGAATTAATATTTATGCTGTTGTAAGTTCCCCCCCGTGCAACTTTGGGTGTCAAAATGTAGATTATATCCTAGCTAAACCAAAACTATATTAACCAACCAATTTATTAAGCATCTATTTCCTTCCAGATATTCATTAAACTCTGAGGACTAACCAGTGAATGAGATACATGTGGTCTTCATCTTGGAGTTTATAATCTTGTGGTAAATGGGCAATTAAATACATAACCAAGGTTGGTAAAGGAAGTTACGGCCAGGGCACCTGACCATGTTCTTTTAGACTAGGGGTGGCTCAGGAAACACTTTCCAAAGTAAATGTCAGTTAAGCTGAGAACTGAAGGATGAACGGCTGTCAGTGAGGCAAAACTGAGACCAAAGAGTTCCCAGTTGAAAGAAAAGCACATATGAAGTGCAAGGGGTAGAAAGAGCATCCTCTCCTTGCAGTTTTTCACCTTTGCATATATTCATGTGTCCCTTGTGTTAGCCAAACATTTGCCAATGTAGTTGTATGCATTTTGGAGTATTTATATTTTAGGAATCTCTCCCAAAATATATTTGCCTAACTCTCTGACATGATTTGACTTTTAGTTAACTGAAGATAATAAAAGAAGGAAAACAGTCATCTCTCTTTGGCAGTTACTGAGTTTAGAAAATTTAAGTAATTCGAATGTTTTAATTGCAGTTTTATGGAAAAGAGACAGAGACAAAATCCATTAAAAGCAGCTTTTCTTTGCCTCTCTCTCAGTCCCTAGAGTTTATTCTCAAGGGCATTCTCAAGGCCATAAACTCATGAACCTTACTAAAGTGAAACACCTTCCTAATATTTCTCCTAGGGCCGAGGAAAGGAAGCACCGAGCATGTGTGAGCATTAGGCTGATCTTTAAAAGGATGTAGTAAGTGGGTTTCACTGTACTGGCAAGTCTCATGGGTTCATTTTTTCTGCTACACTGGGTAGCACGTTCATATCCGATTTTCAGTGCATGATTGCTCCTAGTTATCTTGCAGTTTTCCTGCCTCAGGAAGGTTCAGCCATTCAGTCCATCTTCCCTTCTCTGGGTGAAGGATGGGTCAGAAGGTAGAAGCAGGCAGAGAGTTGTTTCCCTGGTTGCTTCAGAACTCAACTGCAGAGGTTTGCCATGCACGAGGTGCACAGGAAGGGAAGGCTAGACTCTCACCCTAGCCTAGCTTCACAGGATACTGACAGCACCAGTGTTTTCTTTGTCAGGTTCCTAGCCACATTCCTTATGCTTTTCTAAAGCCTTTTTCAGAATTTGTTAATAAATAACACAGAGAAAAAAGAGCCCCATGCTCAAATAAGTTTGGGAAATACTGGTAAAACAAAATTAACAAGATGCTTGTGTGTGTATGTGTGTATGTTTTCCCTAAAATGCCTCTCAGAGCCTTTAATATGTTCATGTGCATTGTGGGTATTTGAGGAGAGGTTCATGTAGTCTTACCAATCTAATTTAACCTCTAAATATGTTTTTCTTCATAGCATCTCACAGGGCTGGTATTCCAAGAAGGAGCATAAATAACTCTGCTAGTTTTCTCCATTGCCTGTTTAAGACTAAGTATTTTTCCGTTTGTTGACTTCCTCTCCATGTACCTATTCTTCATTCTTTTGCCCAACTTTCCTTACTCCTGTTTCTCTGTTCTATTCTCTTTTGCCTTTCTTTCTTCCCCTGCCTTTATTCTCTCTTCAGAAATTTAAAATAGCTATTAAGTGCCTGAAATAGTGCCTCCTTGGTCCCAGGCTCTGGTCAAAGCTCTGGGAAGAGATCACCTAAGACCCTGTTCTTGAGAGATTTACTTGGGACGGGGGAATGGTGGGGGCAGGTACTAATAAAGAAGTAAACAAATAAACATGTAAGTGAATTTTATGTACTAATTCCTGTAAACTAAACTGAAGCCCATTTGGTACATACAAGTCTTGGGTTATTTTTGGTAAATAACAGCTACTATACTAGCTTTGAGGTGAATGAGAGTGAGCTACTCTTCCTACAATTTTGCTGTCAGGTTATAAATGAAAGCAAGACTCATACTGAATTCTACGACTCATAAAGACCTTATTAAATAAAATGGACCAGCAAACAGGCATAACACAGTTAAGAAAACATCCTCGGTGGCTTGATGGAGTGCCACCTTTGTCCTTTTAGGCATTCCCACCAACAGCTTACATGATGGTCCCCTCAAGATGGACATGACGATATTCCAGGATTCTGCCACCCTCATGGTCAGCATTAGGCAATCAGAGGTCTTCTAAAGCAATGGCCAGACGTGGGTGATATCAAGATCAAGATTTGTATTCTAATCCTAAGGAGAGTTTTTTCTAGTTTTCTAAACCTTGTTCATGTCAGATTGGGGGGTGTTTTTGACATATTCACCTTAAATTTTACCAGTGAGAGTCCATTTCTAGCATTCATTGTACCAATTACCGAGGTGCTAATTTCACCAATAAAAATCCACTTTTACACTCACTATGCTAATTAGCAAAACATCTTTATCAGAGATAAAGATAGCTAAAGTGCTTATAGTAGCCTCCTCTGGAGTGTGGCCTTTTGTGTTAGCTAACAGCCTCCCACCCTCCTCCGGGAGAGTGAATTCTTGATTAGAATGCTGTCTGCATCTGGGTTGTAACTTCAGCTAACTTATTCCTGGATCTCAGGTTCCCGTCTGATACGTCTCACGTGGACCACAGTGTGGCTTCTCCAAAGAACACCTTGGGGTAGCGCGTTCCCGGCGGAGGTGAGAGCAGGCGGCAAGGGCTCCGCCGCAGCAGTAACCTTGAGGCGCTGTTCACAGGGTGAGCCCAAGCCCAGTGTCAGACGTCGTTCAGAATGAGAGAAGGTGAGGTCAGAGGGACGAGGAGAAACTCGATTGCCAAAGGCCATGTTAAGGAGTTTGGATTTTATTCCAAGTGAAATGGGAATTCATCGCAGAGTTTTAAGTAGGAGAGTGACATGGGATTTACCTTTTTAAAGAGGTCTCTCTGCTGAGTGAGGAGAATGGATTACAGAGGGGCAAGAGAGGAATCTGTGAGACCACTTAGGAGGCTGTTGCAGTTTATAAAAGAGTCTAATTTAATGTGGTATTAGGGAAGATGGAGAGAGGAAGGTGGAGAAGAATGGAAAATTTTAGGATATATTTGGACACAGAGCCAATTGGATTTACTGGTGAATAAGAATTAAGAAGCAGAGTGAGGGTAAAAGGAATCAAGTCCTTCATTTGGGGCCTGTGCAGCTAGGTGGCTTGTGGTACCATTTATTAAAATAGGAAGGATGGAGGGAGAAGTGCAGTCTTTGGGGGAGTGGGTGGGGAGCATATCATAGAATGAGATCCTCAACCTGAAGATCAGGACCCACCCGTAAGGCCACAAATTTTCAACCACTGGTTCTCAAGCCCGTTTCTTCCACCAAGCCTAGCATTTGTTTCTAAAGTTTGTGTGAATTGCTAGAGGCATACTAAGGCCATCAGTAGCATTTTGTTATCTATTCCTCTCAAAGGTCTCACAATAAAACATCTAGCCTTCTTAAGAATCTAAAAGCTTTGTGAAAATGAAATGTAGTTCCATTTCATACAAGACTAGACGCCCCACTGTCACAATCATAGGCTACAAGGTGGTTGTTGAGGAACTGAGTATGTCTTGGCCTTCAGACTCAGAAGATACAAGATCAAATTCTAGTTATGCTCCTGATTAACACCATGACTTTGGACAATCTAGAAGCCTCAGTTCTCTTATCTATAAAACAAAAATAATCCATGAAGTAAACACAGAATAAAATGTGTGAAAAAAAATTAAGCTTAGTAAAACTACTATACGACATTAGCCATTACTTTTATTACTATTAAAAAATTCCAAATAGCACAGGCCTCATTTGTGAATGTGATAAACACGGAGCCCACTCATTGGGCCTAACACCTGCAAGGCCCTCACCTTTCAAGTCTTTGGTGTGTTTAAATAACCAATTTTAACAAAAATATATTCTCCTGAGCCTATAAAAAGTGAACCTGGATGGTACATGACATTAGCTCTTAGCTAAAAATCATTTAGTCCAGTGATGTAAAAAAATTCACTGCAGCAAAATCACTTGGGGAGCTTTCACAAATACTTACCCTAAACCTGCAGAATCAGAATCCCTATAAGACCCAGAAATCAATGTTTATCAAATAGTTCCCTGCCGATGCAGCTGGCCCGCAGTCTACCACTTAGGAAGCCGGGCTATAGGTGAGAAAACTGACAGGCAGAGGAGTAAAGTGACCGACCCACTAGCACAGCTGGATGGAGAGTCGTCTTCTCCAGTCCAGACCAACATGCCTTCCATCCTCCGGGGCCGGGGTCTGGCTAATCCTTCTAAATTAGAAAATCTTGAGAGGTAACAGTAGTAAAAGCCAAGCCTCTTTGATGCCAAAAATAGAACACGAATCTATATGTACAGTTTAACCAAAAAATAAACAAGTACTCATGAGACTAAAGCTGAAAATGAGTCAGAATGGGCTCAAGCAAAGTAGATCAACAGGCTTAACAAAAATTAGGCAGAGAGTATACATTTATGCATATGCTTGGTGTCTCCCATGTATTTGAGCGGAAGTTCATTGGCAATTGTTTGTTGTAGAATCCTATTTTGTGCCTATTTTCTGTAAGATGAGAATGCAAAGTGGTGTACAAAAAAAGAGAGGGCTTTGGGGACAGATCTATATAATCTTGAAAGTATTTCTCAACCCTCTAAGCCTTGTGTTCTCCAATATAAACTAAAAGTGATTTTATCCATTCTGCAGTGTTTTGTGGTTAATGCTTACAAAAATACATGTAAATTGACTAGCACATAATTAGCCTTCATTAAAAATTAATTATCCTTGTTGTTGTTCTTCAGCTGTGTGTACCATGTGAGGTACTATCAGTGCTAGGTGGTCAAGACAAGGTCCCTGTCCTCAAGAAATTCATACAAGTAGAGGAGACAGACAGGGAAACACATCACTATAATGGTATCGTTTTGAAAGTATGGACTCTGGAAGCAGTTTGAGTCCCAGGTCTGCCACTTACTGGCTGTGTAATCTTGGGCAAGTTACTTAACCTAATATGAAATTTCCTTATATATAGAATTCAGGTCATACTTGCCTCCTAAGGTTGTTGTGACAATTATAAACACCACATGAAAATACATAGCACAGAGTCTGTAACATAATTAAGTGCTCAATAAATCTAGCTATTATCATTGTCAACTTGTTATGTTAGAAGTGGGCAGTGGGTAGATGGCAGTACCAAGGAAAGCACCAAAACAAACTCGGGGTGGGGGTGGTTTCTGTGCACGAAAGCCTGTGATGGAGGCAAGGCCAGAGCTGAATCTTGAGGTCATGTGGAGATAACCCAGAAAAGAGAAAGGAGTTGAGCAGATGGTACAGTTAGTAGAAAGGTGGGATCAAATCAGGGAGCTACAAATTATTCCACCTGGATGCAATGAGGAGCCCAGAGCAGAGAGGCGTGTGAAAGAGGCTGAGAAGATGAACAAAAATAGAGAAGGAAGGGTCTCCTTCAGGGCTCAGGAGCTTAGACTACATCCTGTAGGAAACTCAGAACCTTTCAGAGATTTTAAGCAGGGAAGTGACATGATCAGATTTGTGGTTTTAAAAGATAAGAATAAACAGTATAATCTAGGAATAAAAAGGCTAAGAGTGGGGAGGGGTTAGCACGTATAAATGTGAGCAGTGCCTCTGAACATTTTCTGAGCTAAATGACTTTTAAAACAATTTCCATTGCTGATTTAAGATACTTTGCACAGATGTGAAAGCGCTTTTTTTTTCCTGATGGAATCTCATTTCTGTTCTAAATTCTTTATATCCTTTTGTTTGCCCTCATTTGTACTTACACCACCTGTCAATTTAGTATAATCTGTGATTTTAATGTGTTTCTCCCTCTTCCAGATCATTATTAAATGCGCTAAATAAAGCCAGACCCATCACTGCCTCTGGCACTTCCCTCCCTGAACGCTTCCACCTAGTTCAATATGCTGATTGTTATTGGCATAATACCTCTAAACTCCTTGAAACTTACTTAGTACACTCTAGTCTTTATCTGTGAACAAGATAAATAGACAAGTGCTTTCTCTTTAACTAGGCAAGACTGGGGTGCTCTGACTTATCCTTGTGATCTCTGGCCATCTTGATTTAATCCCAAACAAGGGCATATATAGGGAGTCCACAAAAGATGTTACTTCTTTTTTTTTTTTTTTACTTTTTTTTTTTTATTAAGTTACAGTCATTTTACAATGTTGTGTCAAATTCCAGTGTAGGGCACAATTTTTCAGTTATACGTGAACATACATATATTCATTGTCACATTTTTTTTTTGCTGTGAGCTACCACAAGATCTTGTATATATTTCCCTGTGCTATACAGTATAATCTTGTTTATCTATTCTACATATGCCTGTCAGTATCTACAAATTTTGAAATCCTAGTCTGTCCCTTCCCACCCCCACCCCCTTGGCAACCACAAGTTTGTATTCTATGTCTATGAGTCTGTGTCTGTTTTGTATTTATGTTTTGTTTTGTTTTGTTTTGTTTTATTTTGTTTTAGATTCCACATATGAGCAATCTCATACGGAATTTTTCTTTCTCTTTCTGGCTTACTTCACTTAGAATGACATTCTCTGGAGACATCCATGTTGCTGCAAATAGCGTTATGTTTTTGTTTTTATGGCTGAATAGTATTCCATTGTATAAATATACCACATCTTACAAAAGATGTTACTTGATGAGGTACATCCAAATCAGTGGATTCCTGCTTAGTGTGCTCTTCAATACAGCGCTTTCAATAGTTAGACTCAATCTCTGGACTACTGAGGAGAGACTTGGCTTCTCTATAAAGAAAAGATTTTGATGCCATGAAATCTGCCTTCAGAAGCCTATCTCCCCACCCCCACCTCACACACACACTCCCCAGTCACTATACTATGGAATGATTAGACTTAATCTCTTCATTCCATAGTATAGTGGTTAGACTTAATCTCTTCATTCTATAGTACAGTGACTGGGGAGTGGGGGGAGGGGTGGAGACAGGCTTCTGAAGGCAGATTTCATGGCGTCAAAATCTTTTCTTTATGGAGAGGCCAAGTCTCTCCCCAGTAGTGCAGAGATTTTTCATGTAAATCTGGGAATGCATAAATTAGTCACAGACGTCTTCTTAAGCATTCAGGTCACCCCTGCCTCTCCATCTTGCAACTCCACCTCCAGTTCTACCCTAGATTCCAGTTCTTCAGGAAGTCAAGCCAGAGCACGTGGGCACACTGGACTGACATGTCTAACGGAAGAGGAGAGGCTGTTCCCATTGCAGGAGGCAACTCTAAAAGCAGGTATCAGTAAATCATAAAGCAGTAAACACACAAAACCTTACCTTGGCTCTTAGTTTTGCCTTTCCATTCATCCTTTCAATAAACATTTTTTGAGGCCCCATCTAAGTGTTTGGCTCTCTAGGGACCACAAATCATTGAAAAGTCAACACTGAAAAATGAAGAATGAATGGTATCTCTTCAGGAAGCTAAAATCCAGTTGGAAGGAATGGCTAGGGGAAAGTAATCCAGAGCTTATATTTCCTTGCACTTCACTTTTTCCCATATCCAAAAATGGCATCTCAGAGAGTGGTTCTACTGTAAACATGCCTTCACCTGATTCAGCTGGGAGTTTCAAAGCAGACAGCCTCAGATTGCATATTCCAGTCATTCCACCATACCCATGCCTCGTCTCCCATCGTTCCCATCCCTCACACTCCCCCACTTCCACCCAGTGTCAAAACCCAAAACAGAGTCAGCCCTGTTCACTGGTGCCATGGTCGCCTGCAGGGGCATCCCTTAGAAGGTCTGGAGTCTGGGTGTCTCATCTAGTGCAAGCCTGCCCCAAATCACCGAATATAAGAGGATGCCCCAGTGCTGACAGCCTCTGCAGGCTCCGACAGAAACTTCTGAAACCGAGTTTTAATGAAGTTTAGAAAGAAGAATAAGGTATGATGCTCCCCTACCCTCTCCTTTCCATCAGACAACAGGATCCAGGGAAGCTGCTTCAGTTGCTCCAAACAACAGTTAGGTCCAATTGTCTAAGCACATCTGCTATATTTGGAATCTTGCAAAGTCTGGCAACTTCTGGTCACTGGTTGTCTTTTTGGGTTCAGGTTTTCGTTCCAGGTCCTATCCCTTCACATTCAACTCTGTGAGGGTAGAGTTTTCAGAGAAATTGTTCTTTTCTGGTTGTTCACTCCTTAAGGCCAATTTGCCTCAAGTGCTCCATGTTATTAAGCTGCTACTTCCAGGGCTT
Organism: Camelus dromedarius; assembly: GCF_036321535.1. Taxonomy (NCBI): domain Eukaryota; kingdom Metazoa; phylum Chordata; class Mammalia; order Artiodactyla; family Camelidae; genus Camelus; species Camelus dromedarius. The sequence goes on along the minus strand of NC_087449.1, from coordinate 10,063,295 downwards.
CAGCTCTGCGAGCTCTTTTACCTTCTATGTGAGGCCACCTACTCATTGGCATCCAGTGTCTGTTTTCAAAGAAGTCAGGCACTGCCTTCCGTGGGCAAGTTCACGGAACATCGGTCTGTGTGCCTGTCGGAAACATAGCAGGCGGCAGCGCTCACCGGTGTCCTCCACTTGCGTTATCTATTGCAGCTGTCCCAGATTGCCAGCAGAGCAGCTTTCTTTTCTGGCTTTTGGTAACAGTCCTAGTTTTTCATTTCCCATTTTGCGTTTGAGTACTTGATCTCCATCTGGGATCTGAACAACCATGGATTTACAATTATGTCATTGATATGGGGCACACAATCCACACAAAGAACCTTTTCCTTTTCAAGGAAGAAAAAAAACTTGGCTTCTTAGTTGTACAAGGAAGGCAGCAGAGCTCAGATGTTTTGTCAATGTTTCTTTAAATGGCGTTTTTCACTGCAAGCACCATTCCTGTAGCATAATCTAAAAAATTCCCCTTGGAGTTACCTCCACAAACAAACACACTTCAGTAAGTAGCCCTTTGCCAGGGTCACTGGAACTAAAATGAACAACAAAAAAATTCCACCCACTCTTACTTCTGATGGTGACCTAATGTTACCCTTGAAATATGGAAGGAGCAACACCCCAGGGCATAACCTTGGTTGGTTATGAACCTTCCACTTGGTATAGTCCTTTTATTTTCAATTGCTGAATTTTTACAGCTACATAACAAAAAGCTTTATTGTTAAAGGCCATGTTGCTAGTTTTCACTTCCAGTTATAAGGAGTGTATCTAGTGTCTTTGCAGCATAGAGACGAGGACAGTAAAAGAGCATTAAATAGGTATATTAAGTGATTTATTTTTATCATTGGTAGTTTGGATTATGGCACTTGACATGTAGACATTTGACTATATCAAACCATCTAGAAACAAAGCTTAAATAATAAAGTTTTAGGAGAAAATCAGTTCTTGGTCACCATATAACAGTCTTGTGGATCCTTTGCCCAGGAATCCCTTGCCATCACTCATAATACACTGTTCCCAGTCCACTCAGATGCTACTGTCTCAGCAAGACTGACTATTACAAGGGAAAGAACAGAAAGTTTCCATGTTATGTCACCAATTTTTTTTTTTCATTCTGAGAATCTTTCCCCAGGCACCAGCACAGTTTTAAAAGTAGAAAGGTGACCATATTTTTATGACTTTTTTCCCCCTTGGTCTGAGGTTGGAGCACAAGAACAAAATAGCTCTTTTTGTTCATTGTACCAAGAAATTCCCTCCTGGATCTATCAAGTGTGACTGTTCACCTAGCAAATAGCTTGGACATATCCAGACATAAACACCATATGAATAAAACATGTTGCAATTGTTGAATATAGTTACGTTTTTACAAAGACAAGGCGTTCTGCTCTACACTATCTGTAGTTCACAGTAATCATTCTCAACTGTGACACTTTATCTTATTAACTGAATAAAAATACTTTTATTTATCTCAGTTAACTTTGTTTATTGTGACAGTCTATGCACCATTAATTTGGAGAAGATTTTTTTTAACTGTTACTGTAACATAATGGCATGTCTAAGTTGAGTTCTGTATTAGTTTTTTAGAAAAGGTTGAACATTTGGTTTCTGTATTTCAACGCAGACATTTACTTATATATATATATATATTTTTTTTTTCCCTGTAAACTTTAAATGAATTCATTTAAAAGAAAGGCTTGGGGGAAAGAATCATTAATTAGTCATATCTTGATGATTTACTGAAAATCAGAAGTCTCACAAAATAAGCAATTCTGTCCAATCTCCTTTGTTCTTTTTTTTTTCTCTACCATGTCTAAAGAGACTGTAATCCCTAAAATAAAATTAATCTAGACTACACCGTGATGTGTAGGCTGAGATCAGCTCCTTGATTTTCTTCCACAGGCTAAAGCAGCAGCCCAAGCACATCACCATTTATGAGTCAACTGCCAAAGCCCAGCACAGTAGTGGGCTTTTTTTTAATGCCTGCCTTCAAGCCACCTGCAGTGCCTTTAGTACCTCACTGCCCTGGGCGCTGACCCAGTGGAGATTTCCCTACTCACCAACAATCTAAAGCAATTTGCACTTACTGACACCATAGCAACTAATTGGTCTTCTTGACCTGCAGACTTTCAGGAAGGTCAGTTTAAACCACCTTTGTTGTGTCAGGGATCAACGTAAAATTCCTTAAATCAGATGCACTTCTGCTCTCTAATCCCAGTGGAAAGTTGTCTGAAGTTTTCTTAGTTGCCTCAATGAGAAGGCATCAGACTTATCCAGTCTGAGGTTTAAAGATTGGTATACCATGATTTTGTAATCCCTATGACAGGACTAAATAAAATATATCAATATATCTTCTAGAAACATCATTAAATTATATTGAATGCTTTCTATAAATTATGTCTGGAGCTAGGTGAGAGGTATGTACATATGTGTGTGTTGTGTTTTGCTTTGCATTTAATCATAATAAGACCAGATTAAACCAGGGAAGCAGTGTATGAAGTAGTTAAGGGAACTGACTCGACTCTAGAGTCAGACTGTCTGGTTCAAATTCCTCTTACATGGTTAGCAAGTTTGTGACCTTAAGCAAGTTATGTAACCTCTCTGTGTCTTAGTTTCCTTATCTGAAAAAAAAAAGAGGATAACATAGGATTGTTTGGGAGATTTAACAAATAAATATGTATAACATACTGAGAACTTTACCAGGTACATAATTCTTAATATTAAACATTAGTTGTTACTATTATTATCCTTGTCCTATACTTTAGGATTCAGAGGTCAAGGTCTGAAAGAGGTAGAGCCAGATTCTGAGACTAGAAATGTTTTGCACTATGCAAGTAACTCCCAGCCAGTTGCATAAGCACTATTTTGGTGGGTATAGGAAATAACTATAGGTGGTACATGGACAATACTTTGTTTTAATATTATTTTCATGCAAAATTGTAAAGTGTATAAGTAGCACATGAAGTACATAGTTTCATGGATCCTATTGCTTAGGTTGAAGTCAAGAAAGATTTGATTTGAAGAAGAATGTTTTGTAGATTGTAGTATAAGAAATACACAAGCATGGCAAAAAAATTAAGTAGTTTGTACATGAATATCTAAAGTTTGGGGACATTCCACTATAATATACTGCCTTCCTAGTTTATTTTCCTCTGAAACAATAATTTTCTAAATCCAAGTTAAGTACTGCTATGAAGTACCTGTGTCCGTCTGTATTTTCTGAGTTTAACCAATTAATGGAAATAAATTATATACTTGTGATATACCCATACATCTGTTTTATATTAATGAGATAAGAAGTCTGTCCTTTCTCCATTGTCTGGCACCCATGAGGTGAGGCAGGCCCCATCCTTAAGGACCTGTGCCCAGTGCAGGAGGCAGAGGGTCTCAGGCTTGGGAAGAAGGAATGTGTGGATGTATGTGCACACATGCATGCCTTTATTTCTTTTTGCCATGGGGACAGTTGAATTTGGGGCATTTTTCTACAAAAAACAGCCTTCTCTCTACCCAGCAAGAATTGGCTATAACCTTAAGTTCATGAAAGTCACTTCCAGCCTGCAGAGAACCTCACCAGGACAGCTGTGGCCAAGGTGGGAAGTGGACATGAAAATAAATACCTCCCCAAATTCAACCTGAGCCCCAGCAGGAGAGGATGGTAGGGTTGCCACGGCTCAGAAATGCAAACTGATTCCCCACACCACCTGCTTTGTCTTGTCTTGTCTTTTTCTCCTTGGGTGAACACTGGAGCAGCAATGGCTCCCTCCTCCACCTGGACGGTGGTGTGTAACAAGCAAGCTAGGTGAGTTTGTGGTGAGGCCTCATGGCGCCTGGGAGGAGATGAAGATGAGGAGGTTTCTCCTTACTTATAAATGAATAGTTGTGTGATTAAGTTAACACCCTCCCCCCCCCACCTCCACCAAAAAAAAAAAAAAGAAGAAGAAGAACTTTGTCCTTGTGTAGGAACAAATTCATTTAGGAGAAAATTCCAGGATATGAAAGAGAACTCAAAAACTCACTAACCTGTGTGGTAGTGTTTGTAAGTAGGTATTCAAATATGTAAGTTCAGAGCCATGAGAAATTAGGGCACACTGGAGTCATCAGAAGAGGCTTCATGTGAATGTGGAAGCAGAGCAGGGCTTGTATAGGCTTTAAAATCTGTGAATGGACAGCGAAAAGCCTTCCACATGTTAGGAAGTACTGAGAAGCTCATCAGAATCAACAATGGAACTTTGAAAAAAACGGAAATACCAGGGTTGTACTCCTGACTTTTACATCAGAATCTCCAACGAAATGAGGCAGGGTACTGTATCTTTTTGTCCTATACCTTGGTGATTTTGTCATAGGCATAGCCATGTCCTTTGTGGGTATTCCTGCTTTCTGAAGGCCAGAGAGCTTTCCTCCCTTTTGCCATCTAGCTGAGTACTGCTACCTGAAAAGGCCTGAGGAGGGAGGGAACTGGGCTTTGGGGCAAAGTCCATTTTTCCTGCTCTTTCTCTATTTCTTGGAGACTTCTCAGTGTGCTTTGATCTGTGTAGTAAGCAGAATTCCAAGATGGTCCCATGACCTCCATGCCCTGATTTTATGACCCGTCCCTGCCCTTTTGGTGTGGGAAGGAATCTGACAAGCAACTAGCCAATAGAATATGTAAACTTGATGGCATGCCACTCCTATCTAAGATTCTGTTTTAACAAACTGGAAGAAGATTTTCTTGCTAGACTTGAAGAAGCAAACAGCCGTGGTATGAACTCCCTACAGAGAGAGCCGTGTGGCAGGGAACTGCAGGTGGCATCTAAGGCCTGGGGGTACCAAGCTAACAACTAGTGAGAAGCCAGGGCCCTCAATCATACAGCTGCAAGGAAGTGAATTTTTCCAACAACCTAAATGGTAGCTTAGAAGGGGATTCTTTTCTTGTCAAGCCTCCAGATGAGAATACAACCTAGCCAACACACAGATTATTGCCTTGTGAGACACTAGGAAGAGGACCCCAGTAAGCCATACCTGGACTCTTAATCTACAGATAATCTACAGACATGGGAGATAACAGATGTCTGTACTGTTTTAAGCCTCAAAGTTTCCAGTAATTTTTATGCAGCAATAGGAAATTAATAATCTCACTTTAGCCTAAACAAATGGAGGGACAAAATAACACTGGCATCAGGATCAACGACACAGCCTGACTCCCTCACTTCTGCCTCTGCAACTAGTTGTAGTTTATCATGCGTTTACATTTTTCCCTTGGTGGCTCGCAAGAATGAGTGGTTCCACCATAAGGCAAAATCCTCTCCCTCTTCAAGTATCATTTTAAGCCCCATTACATTCCCAATATGCAAGTGAATCTTAAAAATAGAGGAGCACAAGTTTAGATTGATAAAAATTTTTAATGAACTGTTTTCTCCTTATGATACCTAATAATATGCTCATAGCAAGAGGTAGATGAGAGGAGTCATCTAAAACCACAGCATGAAAAACATCCACTGTTAATATTGTCCAATAACCCACTGATCTTTTTATACACATGTATACTCAAAATATGGCCCTATGTATCCTTTAGAGCCAGCATTTTTGAATTAACAATTTCCATACATTTTTCTAAGTTATTCAGTGATATCTGATATCATTGTTAGTTTTATAATGTTTCTTGTATAATATCCTATTCCACATTTTTTATTTAATTCATTTAGTCAATCTGGATAAAACTAGAACTTGAAGGGACTTTAAAAATTTCCAACAAGTTGGTCATTGGGATTTATTAAATGAGTATCAGTTTTGCTCTGAACCACATCAGGGTTGCCAAACTTTGATGAGCATCACCTGGTGATCTCATTAAAGTTCAGATTCTAATTCAGAATTAGAATCAGACCTGGGATAGGGTCAAAATTCTTCTACCAAGCTTGTTGGGGTAGATGCTCCTGTTCCTTGGACCACATTTTGAGTAGCAAGGAACTGTATAAGAGAGACTAGAATCAACAAAACTAACTTGGAATTAAAGGTTTGACCCAGGGCAGATGCAGTGGTAATGGACAGTAAGGGAAATTGAAGAGTTAAAATCATCTATTTCCTAACCCAAAACACTTTAAAATTAGTGATACTATTGACAGAAATGAAGCCAACTTCAAAAAACTCTGATGAGGTTGATTTTAGCTGTCTTGATTTTGATATAAGAGTTGGTTACTGTTGTGGGTTGAATTGGGTCCTTTCCAGAGATATGTTGAGGTACCTGTGAAAGAGATCTATCTTATTTGGAAACAGGGTCCTCGCAGATGTAATCAGGTTAAGAGGGAATCATACTGGATTAGGGTTTGCCTAAATCCAATGACTGGTGTCTTTCCAAGGAGAGGGAGATTTGGAGACATGGAGATACAAACAGAGAAGTAGACCATATAATGACAGAATCAAAGATTGGAGCGACAGAGCTGCAAGCCAAGAAACAAAGATTGCCAGCAGCAACCAGATGCTGGGAAGAGGCCAAGAATGATTATTTCCCAGAGACTTCGGAGGGAGTAAGGCCCTACTGACACCTTGATTTCAGACTTCCCACAAACAGAACCGTGAGAGAATAAATTTCTGTTGTTTCAAGCACTTTGTCATGCAACTTGTGATATTTATTATGGCAGCTCTGGGAAACAAATACAGTTATCTAATTGTTGAAGTTGTAAAAACAAATATAAGTGTGTGATTAAAGAACATACCTGTCAGAGATAGAAGTGTCAATTTTAGAAACTTTAGAACAGAGACTGTAGTTCAAGTTTAAATAGTTCAAGCTGCTAAGAAAATAAGCAGCTCTATAGAGAGGAGAATTGACAGCATAGCCTTGAAAACCACTCATAGTTGAGGAAGCTGAGCAGGGAAGTGTGGTAACCCCAAGAAGTCATTTAATGTCCCTAAGCACCACTATCCAATTCTGTGTAAAAGAAAAGGCTGAATTCGACAATCCTGCATTCTTTTGCAGCTCTATTATTTTACATCCGTCATTAAGCTGCTACTTTGGTCAGACACTGGGAAGCTAAGAAGCAATAAGAGGAAAGTGCAGGGTATTTTGGTGATAATGACGACAATAGGGATACTTTGTATTATGTCTTTCTGGGGAGTTCAAAACATTTTTATCTATAATATACTATTAATCCTAACACCTTCACTACGAAACAGAACAAGCATTATCATCATTTAAAGGATAAAGAAACCAAGACACGGGAGAGTTAAATGAAAAAGATTCTTCAGTGTAATATATTGCCTGAATGAGGCAGAATGCTTATCAGGAGAAAAACTAATGACAATATAAAGAGCGCAGAAATAGTGGTGGGAGACCCATCACGTTCCTGCACTCTCCCTCCCTTCCTTCCTCCTTGTCTCCCTCCTCCCTGTCTCTCCTCCCTCCCTCTCTCCTCTAAATTACCTTGCCCTTATTTGTAAAAATAGAATTTGGCTACAGAATATTTGACACTCAACAAAAGAGAAATAATTGACATGTTGGGTGATGAGGAAAATAGGTATTTTTCTTCCTGGTTATTTCAAGTGTTTTCCTTCTTAGGGTTAATGAATAAAGAATAGCTATGTTAGATACTCTATCATTTCTGTAAAGCTGTCAGTTTTCTCCAGTCTTTAAGGACTAGAACAGATATCAATGGCATTTTACTTACAGAAAGAAACTACAGAGCTGCCAGTTCTATGTCATGAGAATTGAGCCTCATTTTGTTCTTTAGAAAAAGCCAATTCTTAAGCTGTCTTACCCCTTCACAAGGGACATGCCGAATGTGCTTCAACAAAGTATTAAAATTGTACCCTTTTTTGTGTTGTAGTTGCAGTCTTTGGGGTGCTGTTACCTAAAAGTTGAAAAACAGCGACCAACGTAAATAGTCTGTATTAAAACACAGACTTCACCAGCAACCATGACTTCCCGTTGGCGGTAACCGTCTTAAGAGCAAGTCATACTAGAAAATAATGGCATGCTTTGCATGAATCCAACTGTGGACTATATATAGTTAAAAGTTCTTTGTTTAAAAAGCTGTCAGAGAGGAATTTTCATTCTTTCATTTGCCTTTGAAGAGTGATTAGCCTGCAGCAATCTCAGCTATATTTTTTCCACTATGACACAATAACAATCCCAAGTGGCACACCCCCTGAATGATTGGAAATTGGGTTAGGCTGCAGGAACTTGAGACCCAAAACACAGCGGCTTAAACATCCTTCACAAGGCCCCACTCGTGACAATGAGTGGCTTTCTAGTGTGGTTTCCTGGTGGTACCTCCCTAGCAGTGTTCCACTTTTTGTCACCTCTGGACTGGTGAATACCAGAGACCAACTAACACCACTGAAGACCAAGGCAGTAGCATTGCTCGTGTCAGTAAACTGTCGTTTCAATGACCTGCTACACTTTCAAATAAGCTGTAAAGTAGGACTCATGTAATCATCGTTCAAAACGTGTGAAAACTGACACAAGGAAATTTTAGTTTAAAAGATCCTTCAACTGTAGCAGAATGACTGGCCAGGGAAGTAGACCTGTGAGACATTCCAAGGCCTCTGGACGAGAGGGTCCATGAAGGAATGGGTTCTACTTCGGTCCTTTGTCCAGTGCTTCAGACCAGACATTAATACATATTTGCTGAGGTGCAAATGGAAGCATTTGTACCTATACTTTACCAGGAAGAGAAAATTGGCAGTTATACAGTTTAATGATGCCTTAAAGACTCATGAATACTAGAATGGTGAAAGGCATGGGTGGGTGGGAAAGTAGGGAGAGCTGAGTTAAAGATGGGGGAAGGGGATAACTCTGCTCTGTCTGCTTTGATATTTTATTTATTACAATGATGTCAAACCAGATACACACCCCACATCAAAGGGTTTTCTAGCACCCTTAATAATTATCAGTAAATGTTAGTTGGTCATTATTCTTATTACTATTTTTCTTATTGTTCTAGAAATGGGTGATAAGTTCAGAAGTCATGAAAACTGAATCCGTATATCCATAGCAAACGTGACTATGAAGGCATATGACCAGTAAAAATATATTTGAAAGTATATCCAATTTATCCAACCATCTTGGTGCCCTAATGGCTTTCTTTTCTCCCATGATCTGAACTCTAGACACTGTAAAAGCTCCCCATCCCGGAAATAGTTGTCTAGTAAACCCTTTAAAGTAAACCCAAGAGAGATAGGCCTCTAATTGAGCTGGGTTTCCTAGGCATTGATCACAGAGATAGTTGGGGCTATATTCAGATGCTATGATATTAGTTGTTTTATTGTTATTATTATTATTAACTGATAGAGAGTTTGGCCCTGGACCACAGCTGTGGTTTGATCCGAAGCAGCTGGGAGCCATCCTTGGCTTGCTGATGAGACTCACTGTCAGTAGTTTGTATCTTACTGGCTTTATCCAGGCTGATAGTTTAACAATCATGTTAGTTATGGTGAATCACAGAATTTTTGGAGTTTTTCTTTCAATGTTGCCTTCAAATCCTGCATCTCATTTTTTTAAATGACTTAACCTTTTAAAGTTGAATTGGACTTTTAGAACCACCAAATCATTGAGGGCTAAGCCTGATGAGAAGGAAGAGATCTAGCTGGGTAAATACTGAATAATATCAATCGTAAAATGTGACCCTAAAGTATGATTTAATTGGTTTGAATGTGTAAGTCCCAATGGATGTGTTAAACAACAGAGAATTTTTTTATGTACTTCTCTCATCAGGCTAGGTAAATGTCCCCTCTTAATGAATCTGGGAGGATGGTATAGCTCAGGGTAGAGTGTGTGCTTAGCATGTACAAGGTCCTGGGTTCAATCCCGGTAGCTCCGTTAAAAAGAAAAGAATAAATAAACCTAACTACCTCCCACCCCCCCCCAAATTTTTTTAATAAAATTTTAAAAAATCTTGATTGAAATAAATCAATTACTGAGTGATAAGCCAGATATTCAGTACATTATCACATCTTTTTCTCACAACAGCCCTGAGAAGTTAGGATTATTATCCCATTTTACAGAAAGGAAATTCAAATTCACAAGCAGGCCCTATGACGCCACCTATTTCTTCAGTAGAATTAGTATTTAAATCCAGGTTGTTCGTGGGGGAGTGCTTTCTTTCCACCATTCGTAATTGCTTCAGTTCTAGTCTTCCTAAGCCCCTGTCCAGGAAGAATATTTGTAGAAAACATAGTACTTCCTCACTTCTAAATCAATCAAATGGCAAACATATGCCATAACCTCTTCTCAAGAAGAAAATGAATTTTTTTTTTAGGCTCAAAAACTAAAGTCGTTTTACTTCACAAATATTTATGACTTGTATTAGATATCTTTACTTCTCTAGTAAATAACAAGAAATAATATGATTTATTTTAGATAAGGTTTCAAGATTGTTTAAAAGCTCGTACATTTAGAGTATAGTACCTGAATCACAGATTGTATATTATTCCCAAGTCTCATTAGAGTTTTCAAGGAGAAAGTCATCCTTTTATCTACCAGCTAGTAGAGTATCTGCCAATAGAATTTATAGTGCAAGAGTGACCATTAACTCCTACTTCTTTAAAGTACATTTTCTCTTACAGACCTTGACAGTTTAGACATAGGGCAAAAGTTCCATTTACTGACTTCTAGTTGAAGAAGATTAAAAGGGTATTTTGAAAAGAAATACTAATAAAAAGTGAAGGTTGAATCATACATGCTTCCAAGGAAGAAGATAATATCATGCATATGCCAGTTATATGTATTTTCCCTTGTTATTAAGTATTATATATTAAATGCCTAAAGGTATTAACAAAAACAATCTTACACTTTATAAAATGAGATCTGATACTGTCTAAGGCAATATTTTCAAATATTGCCTGTATAACACATGGTAAAGTTAAGTTTTGAATTATGAATGTAAACTCCATATCCACTGCTGTTCCCCCATCAAACAGAACAGAGAACAGGGCTTGGCACATAATAGGCAATAGACAGACATTTGCTGTTGAATGAATGAATATATGTATATATGTATGTATTTTTTTTATTAATCTTTTATGCTAGATCAAGATGTAAAATGTACTTCTTAATATAGTGCAAGATAAAATTTTTGGAAAATTTTCATGCACACGTATACATGCATATACATACATACATACACACATACACATACATAATACATAATGGTTATACATACAAATATAATCTCTTAGGTAAGATTTCCTAGAAGCAGAGCCTGAGTCTTGTGCAAATGCTAAATTGAGAGTGTTTTCAGGAGACATCTATAAGGGAGGGAGATGAGCAGGATAAGGCAGTGGAGAGAAAGCAAGGCAAAGCTGTGATTTCGGAAGTCTAACCTCCTAGCTTTCTCCAGGAAAGGCAGCTCCCTTCAGACAAGGGCAATCCCCTTCCCCAGAGAAGGGGGCAGTGATAAGCCAGACTCCTGCCAGACTAAAAGCTGATAATCATTCATTCATTTGTTCAGGATGTACTTGTAGAGCACCTACTCCATGCCAAGAACGGTATTAAGCCCTGGGATTTCACCTTACCTCATGGAGATTATAGTTTAGTGGGTCAAAACCTAACTGCAATTTTTTGAAAACATAGAATACATATAATAGAATACTTTGTAATAGGACAGGGAACCATTTCCACCACAAATCAGACCCCTTAGATGACCCTCAAATTTCTTTCACTTCTTAGTTTTCCTACATTTTCCTAATTCTTCACAATGAAACCAGCACCTGCATTTAAGATGTGGTGACGTTAATGTGAAGGCATATATTGAGCTTGATAAGTGACCTAGAGGAATTTTTGAATAAACCAGTACTTTCTTACAATATGTAAAATGTATTACAACTTTAAAGTTTGCAATTATAAGAATAGTTACAAGAAGTGGCAAAAAAAAAAAGTGTCAACTATGCTATTGATATGGAAATTAAAAGTTACATTTCTGAAGAAAAGAATTTAGCAGAATCTTCACAAAGCTAACCAAGCAAAACAATTTCTAATCTACTGTTGGCTTCTACATGTTCTTCTAACTTTAGATGATGTTTTTAATGTTTGGATGATTAAAATAATAAGCTATACGACCTAATTTTGATTGGTGAACATACATCAATATTGAAGAACAGTGGAAAAGCCTACTTAATCTCTGTCTTGCACCATTCTCACTTCATTACTGTTTTCTTTTTCTTTCCCCAGGAATGCATCAAGAATTTCTACCTAGTCAATCTGAACCCAAAATATAGATTTAATCATGCTACTCACAGGTTCCAATACCGTCACTTGTTGTGGCTCCTTTACAGTCTGGAATCTACCTTGCCAACCCTATCTCCTACCAGTTGTCACACACTGGATTTAAACCCGGCTTGATTCCCTGTCCCATTGACTGACCTTTCCCAAGAGCCAAGGTCGTTTGTCCTCCAGTTGAATGCCCCCTACCCACACCCCTACTCGCAGGCTCTGGATCTAACAGTGACCCAGATCAGAAAGCACAGTGAACATAGGTGGATTTATGGTTCTCTAATTCACTTTGGGAAATTGAGGATTAACGACCTTATCTCCTGCCTCGCTCTTACCTTGCAGTCTATCTTAGTGCTTCTCAAATTGCAATGTGCATATAAATCACCCAGATCTTGTTAAAATGCAGGTTCTGATGGAGCCTGCAGTTCTGCATTTCTAACAAGTTTTGAGTGATGCCAGAGCTGCCAGTCTGGGGACTACACTTTAAAGACCAATGTATAATACACTGATTCTCAAATTTGTCTGTATCTTGGAATTACTCACTGATACCTGGGTCCCATACCCAGAGATCTTCACTTTATTGGTATGGGGTACAACATAGAAGTTTTTTAAAGTCTCCAGTTAATTCTAATGTGCCACAAGTTTGAGAAACACTGGTCTAATATATGCCCTAGTTCTGATCATTATGTCCTTGATTGTTCTTCTTTACCTGAGATCTAGTCTCAGTAGTCTACACAGTGTGATTATTGTCATTCTAACTTCCTCCTCCTAGCCCTGAATCAGACACTGGAGCTCTTTTTCCTGAATGGCCAAATGGCTGGTAAATGGCTCGCTCCCAAAATAGCTGGGGACCTGCTAAATTTTGAGAAATTTTCTTGATGTTGATTATAGGGCTTGTTGGCCTAGATTTTTCCATCTAGGCTCTGAAATTATTGGCTCTGAGAAATCCTATCACAGCAGGCCTATCACAGGCCCATCAAATATTTCTTAGGTGGCATTCTAATAGTCAGTAGGCACATAAGAAACATTTGATGACATAAATTTGAAAAAGAATGACTTGTTCATGTATTCAGCTAAATCCTTACCAAGCACCTCTTTTGTGTCAGACACTGTTCTAGGATCTATGGGTACAGCATTAAATAAAACAGACCAAGTAAAGCTCCTGGCCTTTTGACACCTACATGCTAATACAAGAGACAGATAATAAGCAAATAAATACATAAAACAAGCTCAAGTAGTTATAAAATTATGAAGAAGTATAGCAGAATAAAGAGCTAGACAACAGCAGAGTCTGATATTTCACATAGGATGGTCTAAGGAGGGTCTCCTGTGTAGGAAACGTTTGAGCAAGACCAGAATGAGGCTAGGAAAAAACTCATAGTTGGGAGGAAGAAGACTCCAGGCAGACGGAAGGAGCAAGGGCAAAGGCTACTAGCAGGCAGCTTAGAGTGTTAAAGGTAGAGCACCAGGCCATTGTGGATAGGGCTGAGTGTGCAGGAGGGTCTGTCAGGGGCAGAGGGGGATAGGTGAGCAGGGCCCAAGATTAGAGACAGCCAGACCAGACAGTCAGGACTTTTACTCAAGGTGAAATGGAAGTCTTTGGAGGGATTTGAGCAGAGGATTTAAAAAGGACTGACTTGGCTATAATAGATTTTTTATATCAAAATCTATTTGATAATGATTGCATAATGTTTTCAGCTGCTAAACTGCCTGTTAATATTTTAGGATCTACTGCAGAGGAGGTTTTATCATCATCTACCCTTTCCTAAGTGTTTAATGGTTAAACAACTGTTCTTCAGCTCTGTAGTCCCAACATGCAGAGAGAAACTGAGAGCTTTTATGTGGACTACATCTTTGTAAAATCCTCATTTGGCTTTTTAAATATGGATGCAAGTGTGGGAATCTCTCCTTCAGGTGGAGCACTCAGTACCTCACACATCCTATTTGAATGCCTAACACACATCTCAGACTTAATATAATGAAAACAGAACCATTGATTTTCTCTGTCAAATCTACACCTTCCATTTCAGTGAACAGCACCATCACCTATCCAGTGGTTCAGGTCTAAATTGAGTTGCCATCTCAATTCCATCTCAATTCCTCCTGATCCTTACATCTAATCCATCGTGAAGACTTGTTGGCTCCACCTCCAAAATGTTTCATGAACCAATCACTTTTACCACCACCACTGCTGTAATTTGAATTCCCACCACCATTTGCAGGAGTGAGAGGAATCAAGGGTTCAGTTTTTGACACCCTAGGTTTGAAAGATCAGTCAGACCCCCAAAAGGAAGTGAAGTTGGTAGTGACATAAATGACTCTGAAGTTCAAGAGAAAGTTCTGGGCTACAGATGTACTTTTGAAAGACTTATGGGTTCTACTGGTATTTAAAGCCATAAGACTTCATAAGATCACCTAGGAAATATGTAAATATAGGGGGAAATGTCCCAGAACTGAGCCCTGGAGCACTCGAAGAAAGGAGACCAAGTAAGAGTCCCAAAGAGGTTGTAGGAGGATCCAGAGAAAATGGTATTCTGGAGCCAAGAAAGTGTTTCAAAAGGGAGACGTGATCAACTTTGTCAAATACTACTTACAGACTAAGATGAAGATTAAAAAATCTACCACTGAACCCAGGTGACAGTGATCTCTTGCCTGGACTTCTGCAGTAGCCCAGTAGCCTCTTTATCCATTTTCCTGTCTCTCGTCTTGCCTCCTTACAGGCCGTCGTCCACAAAGACAAAACAAATAACAACAACAACAACCAAAAAACCCCCACATAGCTCTCTTTCTAAACCTTGATCAAATCAGATCATTCCCCCATTTTAAACCCTCCAATGGATTAAACTCACTGCAAATGGACTTAGAACAGGCAAAGTTACACATCATCTGGCTTCTGCCTACTTCCCTAAACTCATCTCCCTCCATGTTTCCCCTACTGGCTCCAACCAAGTTAGCTTTGAGTCCTATTCTGTGGAAGACAGATGCTGTTGATGCCCTGTCTTTATCCTCCCAGCCCTTGAAGAGGTTTCAGCATACTGACATTTTCCTATCTTTAGCATCTGGGTTTCTCTTCCTCTTTGCCTGAGGATTTTCTTTAATTCTTCAGGAATTTGCTTGACCTCCACAGGTACAACCTAAAAATGCAGGAGAGTTAACACCCTGAGGATAATACTCAGCCAGTGAGTTATAGGAGAAGGCAGATACACAGCCCAGCCTCCCAGCCCCCTGGCTAGGATGATTGTGAGGTGAGTTCCAAATGGTTTCTCTCCTGGGGCTCCCCCCAAGGAGAAGTAAGTCCCGGTTGACTATAGCAGTAACCCTCTCATAACACATACTTTCTTGGTTTTTCTGTCTCCTTATCTACACTTTCTCCATTTCCTCTCTGGTACTTCCTAAGATGATCTCCCAAATAAACCACCTGTTCCTTGTCCTTATCTCAGGGTCTGTTGTGAGAAGCCCAGCTTAAGGCACATGCCAAGCCAGTTCCCATACTTGGTCTTTTGCAGATGTTCTGCCTTCAGCTTACAAAGCTCTTCCCTCAACCTTTTGCATGGCATCCTTCTTATCAGAGGGCTTCAGCCTGAATGTTTCGTCCTCAAAGAAACTCCCTGACCCTCTGGTTCAAGTAGCTTCCAACAGTCACTCTATCATGATGGCATCTTCTTCATAGCATCCATTAGTGCTGAAGGGTTACCTTATTTATTATTTCATGAGTTTATTGGCTGTCTCACTCCTTCCCTCCTCATGGTCAGCACACACACCCCCACACACATTCATGAGAAGATTGTAAGAACTCCTTATTCATGGGACACAAGCTTATAAGAATTCTTTAAAAGCACCGACTCTCTCTGCCTCCTTGCTTAGCCCTTAAAACAGTTCCCAGTCTAGAGAACAAAGTCAATTTTTGTAGACTGACTCAAGGCTCTGCCTCTTCTGCTGGAGTTCATGTACTCTTCCCATGACTGCTCATTATTATACCAGGAAGTCTGCATTTGTATACCCAATAAGTCTGAAATTTGAAACATCTTCCAAGAACATAAATTTGATCAGAGAAAAAGTATGTGTGTGCGCGCATGTGCATGCATGTGTATGTGTGTGTGTGTGTGTGTGTGTGTGTGTGTGTGTGTAGGAAAGTATTAAGTCATTTACTTCTCAGTAATTAAAATTTTTATTTTTATATTTAAACAAACAGGTATCTTACAGAGTAACATGGGAGATTCTCACCGGCTTTCATGATAAAATAAGTGTTCAGTGTCCCTTGCTTTAGGGGTACTTTGATGGGAAAGTCTGAAAGCCTTCCTCTAAGGGACCCATCCTCTAATTGGAAAAAGGGAGGAAACTCTAATGGGAATGGACAGCTACACAAGCTGTCCCTATTTTTTTCTTCTAAGCTTTTTTCCCTGTTCTCAGGAGCCTTAAAGCCATTACCCATACTTCCCCATTTCCTGGCCCAGTTTTCCCCAAACTGAGTTCCCCAGAACCATTAATTTATGTTCTTTAGAGATTAAAGGATCTGTGCTCAAATAAAATTGGAAAACACCAGAATATACTTCCTTAGGACCTGTAATGTGCGCATGTGCATTTTCTTACATCAAAGAGAGGCTGCTTATTAGGCCTCCGAAACTTACTTGACCCTGAAATCCTTTTGAGAGTTTTTGAAAACAGATTGGGAAACACTGTGCTGACCCAAGAGGAAGAAGATGGTACTCCAAAACCCAAGCACATTCCAGTCAGGCATCATGCTAAGGGCTTTTCGTAGGGGTTTGTATACCTGTATAGCAAGGAGGGGATTATTTCCTTTAACAGTCAAAAAAACCTTTGAGGTAGGAATTACAATTTTCAATTTCTGAAGAGAAAACTGAGAAGTAAAATAATTTGACCCAAGTTCCACAACTAGTAAGTAGTGGAAAAGGAATTTGAATCCATACTGGTCTGGTTCCAAGGACACTTTCTTCTACTTAGCACAGGTAAAAAAAAAAAAAAAACCAAAACTGGAAGGAGCATCTACTAATGCTTAAAGAATAGAATTTCCAGGTGTCCTCAAAAATAGGGGACTTGACAGAGAGGCTTAGGAATGAAGTTTTAACATTTTAAAATTATTGCTTATTTCAGTTAGTATTTTCTATTTATTGGTTGTGAAATATTGATTTATTATATATTCTTAGAAACTATTTTTTAAACAATTGCATAGAATTTTGAAGAAAACACAAAATTTCAGTTTGAATTCATTCTATATAATTAGTCCATACATAATTCAACACATTGAGAATTGAAAATGTTTTCTATGGCAGCATTTAAGAGAAGAATCACATTATTTCTGAAATAATTATGAAAATATTAATTTAAAATTCAACATACAGTGTAACTAGTGACTGTTTAGTTTGTTGACCAGAGGAAGCATCTTTAAAAGGTACCACAATTGTCTACATGACAATGTTATCATATATTTTTCAATTCAAATTTTTATGAAGTCTAAATAATTTTTAAACCTTTACATGCTCTTTATTTTTTTTCATTTAACCACACAACTCAAATACAGGACTGCATTATTCCTGTTACTGAACATCTGGCAACCCTGATGAATAAAACTAATTAGAAAATAATTTTGTTAAACAATAAAGAACAGTTTTCTCATGATAGAATAAGCTAAGGTTCTTATTAGCTTAACCAGTCCAAGGTTCTATTTCCTAGTCTTTGACTTTTCTTCTTCCACTCATATTTTGCACCAGGAGACCTTGAGGCAGGTACACTCCCTGCCTCAAACCCACCCCCATTGGTATTAGCAGCAGGTCAATGTGGTGACCTAACAAATGTTTGAGAAGTTGATAGCTCAGTGTTGAGGTGAACAGTACAGTTCCCTCGCTCACTGAGCTTCTGTTTACATGGTATCCCACAGTTGACTGTTTTCTGGGATCCTTTAGAGAAGCAGATAGATTGGCTGCATTTTTCCATTCAAAAGAAACCATCACTGAATTTCCTGAAAAATTAAGTAACTGAGTGAAACTGTGAAGACCTGGCTGTATCCTACTCAGTGATTTTAGACGAGTCATTTAACCTCTCAAGTTCTCAGTTTTCTTATTTGTAAAATGAGACTGTGGGGATAACCAAAAAAAGTATCTAAATTCTTACAAGTTATAAAATTCTATGATCAGTTCTCCAAAGTACGCTACATCTTCTCTGTTATCCCTTTTGTGTCTCATCTTCCTCTGTTTTTAATTTTCAAAAGTTGTGAAATAAAACCACTGAAAAATAGTATAACAGTAATGTTCAACAAGAATTGACTGTGCACTTTTATTGAGTGTGGCAGCTATTGTCAAACATTTTATCATATTTATTTTTACCAGCAACCCGGGTAGGAAGCTATCATTCTTCCCCTACTATATTCACATTTTCCACACAACTTTTACAGGGCAAACTGGAATATAACCTAGATCTCCTTATCTGAAATGTACTTTCCACCAAGCTACAATTGAATGTCCTTTAGTTGTTTAATTAAACAAAATTTAATAAATTTTCCTTGCAAAGCCATTTTCATTTTGTCGCTATCAGAGTTTAGCTGATATTACTAAAGCGTAAAATCATAAAGAGCACATCTAAGAGCCATTCCCACACTCCCATACTTCCCAGTAGTTCTTACTCTTCCAGTTGAAAATTTAAAAGGAAGATATAAAATAGACTCTTATAACCAGAACCAAAGTAGGATGTGAACCCGGTGAAGTCAGCCTTTTGCCCTTGAAGTCACCCATTCCCGAAAGTTGTCACTGTCCTAACCATTTGTCCCTCATTCATAAAAGTAATAACACCTGACATTTGCATAGCATGGAACTTTGGCACAAGATGCACTTGGATCCTGAGACTAAGCTCAAAATCGTGGAAGGAGTGCTAGAACTGAAGTCAGGAGTTCAAAACAACAGTCCGTTTGAAACGCTACTAAACAATGTGACCCTAGCAAATTCTCCATGCTTAACAAGAAAGGAGTGGCTTGTGCTTAAAACCTTTTGAGCACCTTACCACTCTCACATTCGATGATTCACTTTTGATTTTCAGAGTACTTGTCAATTAAATCCATTAGTACAATAAAAAAAATTCCAACATTACAGTTCTAAAATCTCTTTCAACTACCTCCCAATCTGAGACCCAGAGACAATCACTATTATCCATTTTGAGAATGTCTTCCAGAATTTTTCTATGTATTTCCATACATATATGAACATACATAAATATATAGTAAGGAAAAGGGGTGTCAATTTTTTTAACTTCACATCACATATTAACTATCTTTCCATATTGGTATATATTGATTATTCTCGTTTTCTGCAACTACTACCTAGCACATCATAATGTGAATGTAGTCTATCTTGTGAAGTTATTCTTTCTTTACTGGACATTTAAACTGTTTTTTTCCCCCTGTGATAAATAACGATGCCTTAGACTTCCTAACATGCGTTTCTTTGGTCATATGTATGATGTTCCTTCGTTTGGTACTGAGTTTTAATACACTACCAATTCATTCTCCAGAGTCATAGTAGTGGTTCTTCCTAGCTACCAGCAGGGCATGAGAGAACCCCATACCTGAGTCAATGTGTGACGTTATCGAACAACTTAAGTCAATCTAAGGGGTGAAAATACTATCACATCTTTGATTTCACTCATTCTTTTCTGTGCTAGACCTTCTCATTACAGTTTCTGATCTCTCTTCCTCCCAATATCCTCATAGTGGTTTGGCCAGTGCCCATCCTTTTCGGTAACTGTTACCTTAGAAAAGAATCTGCTATCACTTGCCTTAGTACAAAAGTAAGTCAGTTAGCTACTGTTCTTATGGATATTTGCATTTCAAGCCTCATCTCTAATTGCAGAATAAAAGACTGCAGAGCAATTTAAAGAATTGTGTAGAAGAATTATCTCTTGGACTAGGGGACTTTCATAGCTCTAGAAATCACAATATTAAAGGCTCTGGCCATGATACACTAAGAATGACTTACCATTTTGTGAAAAATCATGATGTTCTGGTTAGAAAACACTTGTTTATGCTGATTGCTACTCAGATTATCTCTAACCTCTTTTGAAAAGTAATGTGGTATGGCTGTTAAAGGGAAATGAAATATTAGAATTCTGCAACAAAACTCATTTATATTAACAGAAACCCCATCAAGGTGTGGTGGTTTATTTACAGATCAGAAGTATTTTCCTCCACGCTTATGAGAGGAAATAGACTTTTCTGTCATTCAACAGGTCCATTCTTGGATTGATAGAGCTCTTCCTGTTTTGTTTTGTTGTTTTTGTTTTGTTTTGTTTTGTTTTTTGGTTAGCAAATATGCCCCCTCTGAGGAAGGACTTTGGGTCTAGGAATCAGTTTGAAGAAATATCTGACTCCAACCACCCTGGGCCTCAATTTTCTTATCTCTTAGATTAAGGTAAAATATTATACCAGCCTCAGAAGGTGAAATGAGATTAAAATGTTGTGCTATATGTGACAGTACTTTTATCAATTCTAAAATGGGGGCTGCAATTATTATTAAGTAAAGAAATTAATAAAACAATATTTTTGAGTACCTACACATGCCTGAGACTAATCTTAACAAAGATCTTGTAAGAAAAATATTGTTGTTCCCAAGAGAAACTCAGAGAAACTGAATGTCATGCTCAAGGTAAACTTAGTCATCACCTGCAGCTAAATGCAGGCAAAGTCTCTCCAAGCCTAAGATGCAGATTTTTCCCAGCACATAACCTGCTTTCATCACTTTACAGTATACCACACCTAGCAGGTGCTTACTAACTGTATCGGAAGTGAATTCATAAGTGAAAGTTTACATTGTGTTTAAATGCAGAATTCTGAATACCATGAGGTTTCACTGCATTTAAATATACAAGTTTCTAAGCCGTAAATCAGTCACCAGTATCAGTCATATGCATAATAGTTCAAGGTTCACTCCCAACAAGACAGCATCTGCCCCTGAGTAACATGCTGGAATCTGGACTCACAAAATGGATGGTAGGACTGACAAAGCACCTAGGAATCTGCTATTCCACACAGTTTCCCCAGGCTGGTGCCAGTACACATTCTGGGGAGATGCGATAACAGCACATTTTACATCTTCATGTGTTGAAACCAATAAATCTTAGTCCTTCCAGAAGCACAGCCCTGCTTTGGGGTAAAATTGCAGCAATTGATCTACAGTTCAGCTCTGACTTAACTTCCTGCCTTTTTTCTTTTTAAGCAACCTCCACCTATTTAGATGTGGGTCACTGGGTGGCAAAATGCAAAGGAAACCAAATGTAGGGATGATAGGAGCAGTCGATAAGGCAGTATTTGGGGATTTCTGCTGCCAAATAGAGGCTGAAAGAGAGAGATTTCACAGCGAATGTTTATTATATCCTAGAGCCAGCTGTGAGATCAAGAACCAAGGGGCTATGGCTGCTAATTTAGAGCTGAACTAAAAACCACCTTTATATCAAGAATGACTGGATTGTGCCAACTCAGAGGATGACAGCCACAGACTAACAAATCTAACTCCTCCATTAGGTATATCAGGAAACTGAAATCCAGACAGGAGATACAGCTGGGACTCAAACTCAGAACTCTCGGCTCAATTCAGGGATCTCTGCCCCAGTGCACTGCCTCCCACCACCCACCTCCCTCTCAGCTGCTGCAGCTGAGTGCACTGACATGTTGGAGCCTAACAGTTTGTAAATCCTTTCTGTCCACTGAGGCAAAACAATGAAAAGGCACATCGTCCTTCTTTCAGAACATTCATTGGGCACAAGATTGTCTGTAGATGCCATGGTTAATTACAGTTAAAATAAAAATCCATGAGGACAGATTGCACTAGAGGGGGAAAGGAGATTTAAGAGTTAATAGGCTCCAAAGAGAGCTGAATTTCTGATCCTACTGGAAGGATGGATTAGCACTGCACAGCTCTTAGGATCTGTATTACGTGGTGATATTTCCATAAGCTTCAGGTTCCATTTTAACCAGCCCTTTTAGTAGTATGGGGAAGAGGAATTCCTGAGCTTCCTAGCTGGAAATATTTCAGACAAAACCTTTAAAGGTATAATTTAAATAATGAATGCAAGCAGGTTTCAGAGAGAAAACAAGCTGTGCGCTCCCAGGGATTCTGACTCATCCTACTGGACAAGTGTCTGCCTGCAGTCCTTTGGACACTTGGAGCCAGAGTGCTGTGCTGTATTTTAGGGTTTTCACCAACCGAGTATCCCAGTTCAGGCCTCAGAGCCAGACCAGCAGTGCCAAAGGCAAGCAGGGAGATGATTTTTTATTGACACCCGGCAGTTAACAATCCCAACCTACATCACAAAATAGAGGACTCTTATTTTAGAGTTTCCCTGCATCTTTCCAGGCTCCTCTTCTCTCTTTTGGAATGCCTGCTTCTCCTCACCCAAGTAACTCCGGCCCTCAGGCTTCCACCATCGTGGCCAAAGGCATTCTACCTCCCACCTAATTCTCTCTCTCCTAGACCTAACCTACCCTAAAGGGCACCAAAGTCCCCTTCCTCCCTCCTGCTATGCAGGAGATCTCAAATAAGATTATTTGACTAAAAGAATTTATGACAGGGTTATTCAAGGAAACACTATCACTGTTCCTCCTACCCCTAAAGATTTGCATTTTAAAACATCTGTTGACTTATCCTAAAGGAATCTTACTATGTGGGAAAAGTGGTTCTGAGCAAAGGCCCTCGGCTTCCTTGGACATTCCCTATTCCCAGCACCAGCCCTGACAGTAAGATGTGCTAAGATTTAACTTCCATTCTTTTGTCCCAGAACGTCTTCTTTCCTTTACTCCACTGACTGGAACTTCCTTGTTTTTAAAGAGTTCCATTAGAAAACTAACAGGGAGGATGGGAAGGGATAGACTGGGATTTCAAAATTGTAGAATAGATAAACAAGATTACACTGTATAGCACAGGGAAATATACACAAAATGTTATGATAACTCACAGAGAAAAAAATGTGACAATGAGTGTGTATATGTCCATGAATGACTGAAAAATTGTGCTGAACACTGGAATTTGACACAACATTGTAAAATGATTATAAATCAATAAAAAATGTTAAAAAAAAAAAAAAGAAAAGAAAAGAAAAGAAAACTAACAGGGTATTTCCCATTTGGCCTGAAGAATGAGTTAATCTATCCTACTTAACTCTTTCTGGGTTGGGACTTTGTGCTGAGCACAAGTCCCATAGTATTTGGACATTCCCCACAACCCTTGAAGGGAGGTTTTATCATGATCTTCGTTTTAGAGAAAATGGGCTTAGAACATAATTTGCCTAAGGTCATGGTAAGGAGCAGATTGTGAATCAAACCCCAAATTGTTCAGATTCCAGAGACCTTGTTCCCAACCACTGCACCATAACAAGAAAAGTACTAATTCCCAGTCAGAAGGCCCAACTTTAAGTCATAGCTCTGCCACTGAAAGATGATAAGCACCAATTTCCGTGACCTTTCTAAAACTCCTTTCTTATCTGTAAAATAGGGAGATAATAATACTTATCATGCCAGGGTAAAGTGAGAATTAAATGTTAAAAGTGATTTATAACATGGTACCAAATTTATATGACGATTACTCACTTTCATAAATATGGTGCCTGCTCTTTTCTATTTTTTAAAATCACCTCTCCCCAAGAGAATTTCATTTCTGTGTATGTGTGAATTCTACAAAAGATAGACGTGTAACATAGATGATAGTCAGGTGGGAAACTCTTTGTCTTGTTCTTCGCTCAGGCTCTCAATAAATACTTGCTAAATAAACGAATGATTCATCTTTGCTTGGAAAACAAAAGAGGAGCATGGCAGGTGAAGGAAGAGGGCTTTGTTAATTGAGAAATTGTCACTGGTATGAAGAAATACTACTGACTTTTCCATACAATTATCAAGCCCTAAGTAGCTAAATAGTAATAAGAGGTACTTTGATATCCAATTAAAATGAATGAAATCTTGTGTTAGTTTTTAACAAATCAAAAGAATTTTTAAAATTTGACTTGTAGCCCTATTCTGACCTCTGTTTAGCCCCATTTAGGCTTGCTAAAGCTACCTTAATCCTACTTGAACTTCTGTACCCCATTTCCCAGTGATTTGCAGGTCTTTAAAAACATGGCTGTGTGGAGAGTGTGTTTGTTTAGTCCAGTTCCTTCCCCCACCCCCACCTCCATTTTCTATTTTCAGCTTTCACCCTCCCCTCTTGTACCTGGCAAGTTTCCCAAGAAGTGCTTCAGTTGCAAAGAAGGAAAATACTGACAATGCATAATTTAAATGAGAGAGATGTGCCATGCCACATTTTCATTAAAATTACAGAAAAATCCAAGCTGTGTGGAGTTTAAGGGAGATCAGAATAGAGTCCAAAGTGCTATCATTACATTTTGTAGTGTTTTTTAGCTCAATAAAGCAGCTGTCCTATATTTGCAAAATAGCTTGGAAATTGTTGGTCGTAGAAAAGGAAAGATGCACATTGGGTTTTTTCTTTCTTCGTTTCAGTTAAGAGTTCTCTACTAGTTACAAGATTTTTTTTTTAAAAAAGTGCACAATTCCTATAATCTCTATTAGCATCTAAATATCAAACCAAGAATATGTTGAAAAGAGCTTGTAAGAGTGGATTGGGACAGAGCCTTGCTAATAGATTCACAAATTCTTATCCACAAATCAAATACTCTTCTGAGAGATAAGCTTCATAAAACAATGGCACTTGTTTATAATGGTATTTCAGTAAGCAAAATTTTCTGCAAACTTACACAAAGCAACCAAATAAAAATGTGATTCTGGAAAAAAAGATCTGAAGCAAATATGGAAGATAAATAATACCAAAACAATACTGATTTTCTCATTAAATGTAAATTTTCACCACTCTGGAGAGCTCAATCATCCTTTAGAATCAGAGGTCCATTATGTTTTGGCATCAGTTTGTCATGTTTTGGCATCAGTTTGAATAACAGAATGCTCCTGCCATCCACCAGGAGGGTTTTATCTCAGTGGTTAATAACTTTCCTGCACATGGATAATGCCCATTTTCTTCTACTATCTTAGGATTTAGGTCTAAGGGTCAGAAATACCAATTAACAAAAAATTTCCTTTTCTATTTGAGAATCCAACAGAAAAAAAGAATATGTAGTAATCTTAGAGAAAACAATTTAAAGGCTAACTCATTTCACTCATTCTGCCAGTAAACTACCTTTCTGTGGTTTCCTAACTGAAAATATATAATTATATATCTCTGAACAAAATACCCTTATTAATGTAAATCCATCTTTAGCTTTGTTAATAAATGAGATTCTCATTCTAACATACACCTAGAACTTCCATTCCACCAAATCACCCTATATATACTATGTTTCTGTTTTTTCTCTTTAATGTTATATGTAATTGCACAAATAGCACATGAACACATTACTGTAAGAAAAATAAATAATACAGAGGGCATTTTTTTTACTCAAGTGGACATCACTAAGTATTATAGTTTACTTTTGCCAGTGTTGAATTTTTAAGTCTCTTTAATCATAGTTCCCTTCTAGCTCTTTGGCATTTTTAAAATTATTGTAATTTGCTGAATAAAGTGAATTATGTAATTATTTGTCTTAAATAGATATCCCAGTTTGGATTTTATTGATTGCATTCCCTTGGTGTTATCCAATGTATTCCTCTGTAATTCCTATAAATTAGTAGTTGATATACAGGTTTATTCAGATTCAGTGTTATTCAATGAAATATATATGTATTCATGAATATATCATATTCAAAGTACTTCATAGGTGGTAGGGAATTCTTCATAAGACATTGTCTCTGTTGCAATTTATATTTTGACCTGACAGTGTGTTTTGGAGATTCCTTCCCTCCTCACCCCATGTATGTTTACCTTAATTCCTTGTTTCATAAAATGATGTATCGTAATTTGTATTAGCTTCTCTTTCCTGATGGACTTTTAGGTTATTTTCACCTTTATCAATAATATCACATTGAACCTCCTTATACTCAGACTTTTGAGCACACATGTAAGAGTCTGTAGAACAAAGAAGTCTTTAGTCTTTTTTTCCTCCTGTGTGCACTTGTTAAGAGATTCTGAAAGGGGAGATTTCATTCATAGGAATAGAAGCAATAGAAGGTCATTTTCTTCAGTGCAAATGCATTTAGGTTCCATACCAACACTGGAGCAGGAAATATCTAAGATATTTCAGTGGTCTCCAAAATAGGGCACATACATGCCTACCAGAGGGTACTCAAAAGCATCCATTGGGGCCGAGGAAAAAAGTGGAATCTCTATTTCTATCATTTTCTATGTGCATCTTTTATAATGTACAGAAGTATGTGCAATTATAAATAAATAAACACACACACATATATATATAATGAAAATATGCTCAAAATATTTATCAAAAAGGATGTCCTGAGAATAAAATATAGACACTGTTGTTCAGTTGTTATATGGAGCTGAGTTCCTGCAAAGCTGATAGTCTTCTGTGTATATCTCCACCTAAATGATTTGTCATCACTTCAAACTCAGTCTGTAAAAATGCAATCAGAATTTTTTTACCCTCAAGGCCCAGCTTCTCTCCCTGATTTCTGTGTTTCTGTTAATGGCATCAGCATTATTCTTCCAGTCACCCAGCCTTGAAACTTTGAGTCATCTTTTGTTTGCTACATCTTCCTTCTCAGTATCTGCAATAGCTTTTACATCTGTTTCTTCCTTTCCATCTCCACTGCCACCACCTTTTTTCAAGCCCATTTAATGACTATTAAAATAAGTCTAATTGACCCACATTTTTTTCTTTTAAGCTGATATATCCTAAAAGCTGAATCTTCCTAAATCACACTTCTGATCACAATGCAAGCCTATTTCAACCCCACATATAATTAAAAATTACCACCTGGGAAACATCAAAACTACCCCTAAGTATGGTATTCAACAGAATTCAGGTGCCATGGCTTCAAATTCTCTTTCTCTCCTTCTTCAGGCTAAGATTTATTCAATCGGCCCCTTAATATTCTGCCTGACACTTCGCTAGTATAGGGGAGGTGAAAGTTTTCCTCCACCCACTTGGGGTCCCTGGCTAGGTCTGAAAATTAAATTGATAAAGACAGAAGAAAAACATACAGGTTTATTTAATATATAAATTTTATGTGACATGGGAGCCTTCATAAGGAAATGAAGACCCAAAGAACTAGTCAGTCCTGAGTGTATTTATTCTAAGTTTGCTGAAGAGTGGGCAGTCATGTAAAAATATGATAGTTTAATGAGACTGAGGTAACTGCAGCAGACTAGAGGAAACCTAGCAAGACCTATTTGTGGGTTCTTTTTGGCATCTCTTTGTCCTCTGAGATAAGGATGCTCCTTTCCTCTAGACACAGGGAAGGAGTCTCTCATATGAAGGTTTTATGAGCTGTTCAGAGGAAAAGGGTGTTGGGGGAGGACCCAGACCTCCTTGCTTCTTCCATTTTCTCAAGCTCCTTTAGCTTAAAACATTCAATATGCCAAGGTACCGTATTTTGGGAGAGCATGTCCTGAACCCCATCACTAGGCACATTAGAGGTGTTCTCTCATTTAATTCTCACTGAACTCTATGAGGTGGGCGGCTAACCTTCTAATAATGAGGTGGATTCCCGAACAAGAATGCCTGGATTCCAATCCCCTTCTTATCAAATGTGTGACAAGTGACTTGCTGGACAGGTTTGTTACCCTCTCTTGCCGCAATCTCCTCATCTGCACAATTGTGGCAGTGACTATATCTACCTCACAGGGTTGTTGTGAAGACTCTGTTAACACCTTTAAATTGCTTAGAACCACTCTTGGCACAGAGTAAGTGCTCAGTAAGAGTAACTGTGCTCATTTATTAGTAGTGGTAGTGTTAACAGCTCCATTTTCAGAAAGAGGACACCAAGGCTAGAGAAGTGAAGTCGGTTGCCCCTGTTCACACAATTAGTGACTGTCAGAACAGGAACTCAGACCCACACCTGTCTGACTCCAAACCCCACATCTTAGCACAGTCCTTTATTGTCTTCAGTTTCCAGTCCCACCTCCTACTTCCTACGCATCTGTACTCAAAGCTCCAGTTAAGACAGGGTTACTTGCGCCTCTCAAAGATGCTTTGTGTTTTTTTCCTTTCATTTCGTCTTACCATGTTTTGCCTTTCCTCCTGATATATTCCTGTTAAAATGCATTTCATTCCTCTCCTTCCTCTTCAATGGTGATGTCAGCTTCTTAAAATCCTACCCAGTCTTGTGAAAGGCCACCTTCTTTGTGATACCATCATTGCCCGTCTTCTTCCCTCCTCCATGAAACAAGCAACTGTAATCTCTCTCTGTCTGAATGGACATATATGCTATGGTTGTTATCATATTTGTGCCTTTTATTACAGATATTTGTGTACCTTACAATCCAGGATTTTGTGTTTGAAAGTTCTCCAGAGATCATCTCACCTAATGACTGTTTTCAGAGCAGAGCCCCAGGGTCGGAGGAGGTGGTCTAGGACCGCCAGAGGCAGTTGGGAAAGGCTGAGTGGGTGGACCAGTTTTCCCTTTACACACCCACACCCCTTCAAACAGAGCATCCCCTTTTTATCCGTTTCACATATTGGGATGAATATCTAAAAACATCTTTAATAAGTTATTGTCTTCTGTCTCCCATATCTCCAACACTGTGGGAGGAGAGAGAGTCTTATGGCTAGTGTTTCTCGGGCACAGAGCCTTGACAAAGTGCTTTTTCATGACGGGTCCACAGAGGAAGGACACCCTGTGCTCAGCACGTTAACATATCCTATTTCAAATATTTAACCTTTGGACAGTCCCGGGAGGTAGGCATTCTCTCCATCTTAAAGATATGTGAATGGAGCCCTGCCTCACTGAAGTTAAGAAATCTGCCCAAGTTTATTCAGCTGATGAGTGATAGAAGGAGACTTCAAACCTAGATCCCGTCCGGCTCAGATTCTGAATTTCAATGGACCACGATTCAGCTCCCTCTCTCTCTCTAACTAGCTCTCTGATCTTGGCAAGGTATTTAATCTTCCGGAATCTCACCTTTATAAAGAGTATCGCCATACCTCTAACCAGTATTCCTAGGGTTCAGTTCTGGAAGCCAGATGTCTGACTTTCAACCAAAGCTGACTAGTGTTATTTTGACTGCACTATACTGCAACATTTTCTGAAGAGACTCTAGGTTTGATAATCTCTGAATCCTCTTCAGCAACAGGTACTAAAGAGCAGCATTTCTGAGACATTTTGCCACACATCCTATGTGATTTTAAAATATTCATAGTGCCATGCAGTTTCTATCAGGAAAAGACAGAAATTCAAGGCTCTAATACGAACCAGTGACTCAGCAAGTCCCATTTTACAGCACAGCGTTAGGGCTCTTGGATCTGGTCTGCTACAGGAATTCTCTCATGGTTAAAATGTCCTAAGAGAAGCAGCACTCTGCCACCTTCCCACTAAGCCCCTAAGTCTCCAACTCTCAGTACTCCTGTGGGAGGAGCAGAGCCAACTGCGACAGGTGTGTGTGTGTGTGTGTGTGTGTGTGTGTGTGTGTGTGTGTGTGTGTTCTCATTTCACTGTTATGAGGACAAGTAAGTTACTTATAAAGCATAAAAATAGAAAAAAAAAGTCAAGGCAACAGGCCTATCTGCATCTGGAAGAATGTTCTTGATGGCCTCACTGCCATAGGCTTTTACTGCATATTATGCAGTATATTCACTGATGCTATTCCCGTCATTACTTAGCCATGGACATAAACACTGTGTCTTTAAATGTTTGCTTCTAACATGAAACTTTTGTCAAATGGCTACTAGTTACATTTTTGAGAAGGCAGTGATCCATATTTGTTGAACTTATCCCCAGAAGAACATACTAATGGGAATGAGAGAAGTAAACCTTGTACCCAGAGGGAACTGTTCTGTAAAGGAGTTTAGTATAAAGTATCTTTCCTGTCTAGGTATTCTCGTTCTAAGACCTGGAGTCCATCCTTATTTGAGAACACAGTCAAAATAATTGATTCCTTTCATCAACCTACCCAGAGTACATACATTTAAAAAAATGAACTTACCACAAGGTGTGCAGCAACTATGACACTAGAAGGTTGCCATGTGTGGAAGGGCTCTTAATAAGTACCATGATTGCCAAATGACTTGTAGATGGTTGTTACATGTCACCATTACCTTCTTCGTTACATTTTCTTTTAGCGCCTGTTAACTAGCTTACAACATTCTAATCGGATGTCTCATAATTGAGTTTAACAGAGTGTATCAAAAATATTTCTAAATTACTTTCTTTTTCTGGCATTAATTTATGTAGTGAGCCATGAATCAATGTTTACTGGAAAAACAGCCTCACATAGAGTGAAATGCTGCTTGTGCGTAGGAAAGCACACTTTTGCAAAGAAAACCATTATTTCAATACACAAATATTTTCAGAATCTATCATCCCTCAAATGCCTAATGTGATCACTACTGATGATTTTCAGATTGATTTTTGCCCTTTTGACAATCTATTACCAATACCACATGGCTGTATTTCCTTCCTCCCATGTAGAGATTCCAGTAATAAATTGGATATATTCTAAGAATTTGTATTTAAGTTTCCTCCCCCAAGTACGCCCATTTTAGAGCTGTGGTCTAAAGGGGAGAGATAACAAAATTCTGCTTCCTAAGTTTACAGTTGTTTGATGGGTTCAGTTTCAGCACTCTGCAAAATAATAATGTGCTGTCTTTTTTATATTAGATCTACCATCAGCTGCTTGTTTTCCAAACTGTTAATAGGTTACACTGAGTAATCTGCACTCTTTTGTGACCCAGGAGAGCTCGCTGAGGCTAGAGGCACAACCTGTGGCTCTGGGGTAGTTTTTCTCTGTATAAATCTAATAAAACCTGCTCCCTTACCCTGACTAGTGCTGTCTTCTCACCAGCTGAGCTGGCACCTCCGAAAGTAAATAGATGATTTACAAAGAGCCACGTCCACATTCAGTTTCCAAACCAGTTCTTCCTGGATAGCAGTGGAGAGGCATCCCATGGAGAAAATTTGTAGAACCTTTACTAGTTTTTGTAAGCTTCTTTTCCAAGGTTTTAATGGAAGAGGGATCTTTGAAAAAGGTCAAATCTAGAATTCAAAAGAAAAGAGAATCTGGCAAAGACCTAATAGAGAGTACTAATATTCAAGTAGAGATATCTTATTCTGTTTTTCTAAGTTTGTCATCAACATTAATAAATTTGGTAAAAAAAAAATTTATTACCTACTTTGGGTTAGACACTGTGCAATTTAATGATAGATAAAACATAGATCTTTCAAAGCGTACAGTATAGTAGGCAACAGAGATAATAACTAAGTTTATAAGGGAGTTCAGAGTAAAGTTACAAGGTTCTGGGAAGACTTTCTAAAAACGTTAGCAAATCATTAAGAGCTGAAAGTTTTCCAGTCAGAAAGATTCGTTTTTCTTCTATTTTACTTAAATGTAGTTTTCTTTGTACTATTTTAAACACTGTGTTTAAATTGAGTGTTCTAAGAGTCTTTTTTTTTCACTTTTTTATTGAAGTATAGTTGATTTACAACGTTGTGCTAACACTCAACACCTCTTCCTTTATCTTCTTTATTGCTACAAAATTTTTGAAAATAAAATATTTAAGCTTAAATATTTAAGTATTTAAAGTATTTCCATAAGCTGTCCCTAGGAAATTATAACAACTAACTTCACTGATCTGTCTTAACTCATTTTAAATTGTTCAGTTTTGTCCAAATGGTCATAGGTTGATCAGACATCCCAGTTTGCCTGGGATAGTCCCAGTTTGTGCTGATTATCTGGCATACTTAAAAATAGCATCCCATTTCACTTGAAAAGCACCAAGCTTCAACAATAAATGATATGGTTACCCCAGTTATTCCCCATATTCTGGTCCAGTGGGTTGAAACAGACAGGGTTGTGCCTCCCTACCCATCTCCTCTCCCCACTGCGTTATCTTCTCGTCTCTGTACATAATTTTGAATGCCTACCACATAAGTATTACTTAAATGTGGTAGAGTACAGGAGGAAAAAAGAAGTACAGTCTGCTTAACCATTCCTCAAGTATTGAAAAAAATTACCTGCAAGTCATTTGGTACACTGATCCAATTCTTCTCAACCACTATATTTGGTCCCTTTGTTAGGTTAGACCTGATTGATTGCAAGAGGGCATGAGCAGGTGGTGAGCATTTGGCCATTTGGTCTTGCTGTTAAACGTTCCATTTGTCAGGTTCAGGCATTTGCTGGCCATACTAATTGTTAAAAAGTCAAGTTTAGAAGCATGATAATGGAAGAGAATATGTTCTTTAAAGATTGGCTCCTTATTCTCATAGTACTTCCTGTATATGATTTATAGATATTTTTCAAGTATGGCAAATAAATTTGATGGTTAAATGTTCTTTAATATGGTTTTGGTTTTTGAAGAGGGAAGGAAGAATGTCCATCTTTGATTTAAGTTCTCACATGTTCACAGAGCTGGAAGGATCATTGGTAAACTTTATACCCTGCCTAAAAGGTGACTGCAGGTTATAAAATATCTCAGTTGCCAAAAGAGAATACTGCATCTTAAGAATCTACTTTCATTTTACTTATCATTTATTTTATTAGTATTTCTAAGTTGTCCATATCTAGGAAATCTTTGTATTTTCCACAGTGCCCAACACAATGCCTTATAATTAATACTCAAATATTTATTAAGTGAGTAAATGAAAGGACGACTATTCTTCATATTTTGATGTATATCTCAGATTTATAAAATATGACAGAGATGAAAGGTAAACTATATCCCAGATTTATAGTAAAAATATTTTCTCATATTCTCATCAATCAAGAATATGTTAAGATGTGCATATATATGGGCACCCCCTCTCAGAAAAGCAATAAAAAAAATTCCAAGCAGAGAAATTCATAATTCCACTCTAGTTTCACTATAATAATGTTGATATGCTTTTTTCTGAAATAATCAGTGCCCATTTAAAAAAAAAAAAAAAACAGCATGTAGTGATTAGAATATACATTCCATGAATGGTACCAAACCTTTTTGTGAATCAAATTCTTTCAATTCCCAAGAGTTTCTCTAACCAGGCATAGATTCAACAAAATTTCTCAGTGATTGCCTCGCTTATTAGTGAATGATTGAAAAAGAACATACACTAAGTCTTCAAAATCTGAAAAGCTTTCTGAGGGCACAAATAACTGAGACAATTTAAGAAACTGTTTTAGTCTATGAATGATAGTACTGCATTATCATTTTCTTCTCTTTATCCTTCTATTTTTCTAGGGTATCTATAAACGTTATGTCTCTGCCTAAATTCGTTTAATTTGTCTGTGATGTTTATCTGGGTAGAACTTTAGACTGAAACTGATTTAATATGTGTGGTGTTTAGGCCACATTCATTTATTTTTTATGTATTGAGTCACTATGATGTACAAGGTACTGAACTTGATGCTGAGAATACAATAAAAAATGAATCTGATGTTGTCCCTCCTACAAGGATTTCATAGTGAGAGAAGGGAGAAATGTAAAGAAATGTAAATTAAATCCTGGGTGGCCCAGACAATAAGGAAGGGTTGATCAAGGCACAGTGATGACACAGAGAAATAAGTGATTCATAATGACTGCATGAGATTGTAAAAAAATTATCTTCAGAGATAGATGGATAAATGGAATTTTTAATAATTAGTAGATTTTATCAAGCAAACATAGTTCATAGTTCATAAAGACCATTCCAGGTAGAGGACATGCAAAGATGCATTATATGAAGACCATAAGTACCTGAAGATCACAGGGAAAGTGTCGTAGTATTTTTTTCTTGAAAAATTGATAATTTATGTGTTTTCTATGTACATGATAAAACATTTGAATTTTTGACCGTTCTCTTTCAATAAATTAATATCTAAGCTGAAACACGCTTCATTTCTTATTCAGCAATATAGACAATAAATCCTCATGAAGGCATTACTAATCCCAACTGTAACTTTAAAATGCCGGTTTCCATACAAGTGTGTTTGTCTTTGGAACGAGCAGTCAGAGTCACCACTGAGGCTTTCACCTCTACGGGTCTTACCCTAGGAAATGGAGACGGATGTTCCCTTTGAGAAGTACGTTAAATAAATGTCATAAGACCTCTGTATGAGAAGCCCTGGATGCTTTAAATCATAACTCTCTGAGCGAGAAAACATATCTAGAAACCCCCAATAGTAACAACAGTGCAGGTAGTCCTCTGCATGGAGATAGTTAAGGCACCTTCCATTTCTAGGATACCATGACGGACTATTTCCCTTATAAACTAGCAGAGAATCTAGTTTCTGTTGATAACCTCCAGGACACCCTATGATATTCTGAGTGGTTTGATGCAACTCTCCTTATGACACATAATAAAGTCAGCTGAACTGAAAGAAAAGAAGTCCTGTGAATAATGATCTCACCTGTTAACTCATGTTTTTCTTTCCAGCCAGAAAATAAAGTTTCCTTCCTAAGGCTGAATGGCTGGGCAAAAGTAAGGCAAGGTTGTGGAAAAATCCTTAAGCAAACAAACAAATAAGCAAACACAACTTAATAAAGCTACTGCCCTGCCATGAGGTAATGAGTCCTTTTAAATCAATTTTGAAATGAGACTCTCAAGGAAAGAAAATATTACTGCATGTCACAACATCTTCTAAAGTTCATTTATTTCCAGCAGAAACAATAGGATGACTCCGTGTGGCCCTGAGCTTACTGAAAAAGACTAAATTGCTAAAAAGATGCAATACCACAAACAGACATTTATAAAGGTTTGTCAACTCCAGTGAAGTGGTTTCTGTGGACTCTGTACTTGTCCACGCCCCCTGTATCTCCTCACTCTTTAAATAAATTACATAAGTAAATAAATAAATCCACTAAAATGATACCACCTTTTCAGCAAGAGATAAAAACATATTGATTAGTGACTGCTGAAGGCCATCATTAAACTCTCAGTGTTTGATTTCATTTCTTCTTCTCTTATTTTATTTATTTATTTATTATTTGGTCGCCCGCAGGCATCTCTGTACTGACTGACCCTGCTAGTTCAACTATTAAAGAATTTCTCTCTCCAAGGAGGTCTGATGTAAACATGATAATCTGTTTGGCGGTTCCTATGATGGCCCATGAATAAAACATACGATAACCTGGTTAGAGTCGAAGCAGTTCACTATTTGTAAACAGAAAGAGTGTTTGGAAGCTCCTGGAACGCTTCACCATACTTAATCCCAGAAGCCTGGAATTCCATTCTTGGTTGGCCTTATAGTCTAACTATTGGCCTTATAGTCAGCCACCCTATAATATCTTATTAAACAGGAGCTAATGCTAGGGGCTGGATTTGAATGCTCCTCCAACTGTGGCAGAAAGCACATCTCTGCTTATAGAAAGTATACACCGAATCCTTGAAAACAAAAGAAAACGTTTAGTGGTGAGAGTTGGAAAGAGAAGTCTGAGAAGCAAAGTGAATGAGCTAGGAAGTAGTCACGTCTATTGTATTTAATAGTGCACACATTGAAATCTAAATTAAAATCATTACCTACTTGGTGTTTTACAATATTACAAGGACATGATTGGATATTTTTTGCGTTCAATTATCTGTTCAGACCAAGACAACTTTCTAACTGTAACAAAAGAAAGGGTTGTGCTATAATCTCTGCTCTGGCAACTCAAAGAGGCAAAACCTGCCCCTGTCTGGGTAGATATTGTTGGGTGGATAAAATCAGAGAGGAATTATTTAATGTGACCTTTCCCACACAACAAGAGAACAATTGTTATAATTCAGGTTCGTTTTTAAAGCATAGTCATTAAAAAACTGCTTATAGCACGTTTTTTTCCTGGAAATCTCTCCCTTTGTGCATTGGCTTTGGCCATTAATCCTCTAATTATGTTCCTGTATGTATTTAATTTTTGATCTCCTATAGAAGGAACCATAAAATGAACATTTTATATAAAGATGGTTTTATATTGCGATGTAACAGCTGCTATTGACTAAACAGCTTTCCTGGGACTGCCTTTTGTCTGTCAACAAGTTCGTATCATCTCTGACATACTTTGTACTTCTTTCGTTGTTACCATTATTCTTTATTTCATTGAAAAAATTAAATGCAATTCTGGATACTAGCAACATTTGTAAATTTAAAATGTATTTTTGTATTCCTAGTATACCTTAAAGTAAGCAAGATTTTGAGGTTGTATGTGAGTGGGTATGGCTTTTGCAAAAATTCAGCATTCTATAAAGAGCACTGTCAAAATACAGGGGCATAACTAATGTAAAATTATAAATTAATGTCCAGGATACATCTACTTTTAAAATATTACAAATAATAAAATTTGCATCTGCTGCATATTTATAAGATCTAGTCTATATTATTTATGTACCTCCTTTGTAAGATTTAGGTAACTTAATTTAAATATAATGCCTAACCCTCAGTAAATCGTTATTGAAAAAAGTGTTAGATTTTCAAACTTTTTGAAATCATAATTAAATCTCTTTCCAACAATTCTCTGAAAAAAATCAACATCTAAATACTTCTTATAATATTTCAGTGTGAAAATTACAGTAGCACCTAATTAATCAGCCTCACCCTGGAATGAGGGGTTCCACATAAGCAAATTTTGCAGACAATTGTAACTTGCCCCCTCCTGTATTTCACTGAAAAGCAAATAAGATAAAGTATAGAAAAGTGCTTTATAAACTTTAAAATACATTATAATGGATACTATGATTTTATTATGCTATAAACTTGCTTTTAGATAATTTATTCCTAAAAATCTTTCCAAAATACATACTCTTTTGCTTCCTTAAGTGGCATATATGGGGAATATAGTTTTACTTGTATTTTTTAAACTGAGATTTGTAATTATCAACATTAACTATGGGATCCTAAATTTTACAAAGGTACCCTCTGCAATATCTTGCCCCTGATAATGGCTTCTAGTTGTTAACATTCTTTAATCTTATACTTGTAGTGCTCTGTCTTCTCGCTCTGTGAAACTGTCAGTCAAGTGGGCCTTTTTCATCCCTTCTTTATTCTCTGCCTTTCTTTTTTCTTTCTAGTTTACTACCTGAGTCTGTTGTGATTTGGGGAAAAATAAATCCATTTGAATTGTGTCTAAACAGTAAATAGGTCTGGGTGAAGATCCAGTAAGTTCTTGTAAATCTCTGTGTGTGTGCCTTATATTTAGGTTTCTAAATGTAAATTCATCAAACAAGTATTTATTGAGTGGCCGGTGCGCTACAGACACGTAACTGCATAGACATGGCCCTTGTCTTCATGAAGCTTACTGTCTACCAGGACAGACAAACATAAAAGATTTCCCAGATATTTAATTAGAGTGGAGAGGTGCTGTGCAGAAGATATGCAGGATGCTCTAAGCTCATGTAAAAGAGGGCACTTAAGCTAACCTGAAAGTCTTCCCATTTACACTGAGGCCTAGAAAGTGGGTAGAATTAAGGGGGCCAGATAAAGAACGCAGCATATAAGGAAAGTGTGTGTTCAGAGAATTTTTCTTTATTTCTAGAATCTGCTAATTCGGTGAGATGACCAATATAAAAGACCTCAATAAAAGGGTAGCTTACTACATAATTTCTCTTAAAGAATTTTTTAAAAATTTAAAAATCCTGTTGCTCAACCTATTTTCACCAGCTTCTTCTAGAACTTGGGGGAACTCTTCTCTAAATTCTCAGTGCATTTGCTATGTAATTGTGTAGTGTGACTCTTCTGTAACCAAGACACTTATGCTGCCTTACCTTGAGGACAAATTTCCAATTCTAGACTGCACTCTGCTCTCAGTCTGATTGTAGAACTCCCACTGATGGCAGTCGGAGCTGTGCTTGTCTATCTAGGGAAGTACACTGCCCTCTGTGTCGCCGTCAGACTCCTCTGGCACGGAGCCTGGAAGCCCGCGTGTGGATGTGAGTCTCTAAGGAAACAAACTCTCAGCGGTGCCGCACTAGCGGTGGTGTGAATGGAAGCAGAGAAAGTAGATGAAAAGAAAGGGCATGGCATCTGGACTAGCACCCTTTATCCTGCCAAGCCTGCAGTAGAAGGAGGGGTGGAAGGAATTGCAATCATTTTTTTTTCCCCAAGACTAGACTATTTCATATTATCATCAACTTTATAGTCACAGACTGATTTTTAATCATTACTATGCTCTCTAACATATACAAGGCCTGGCGTGAGTACTAATGGAGACCTGAACTTGAGAAGAGCCGTACCTCCTTCCCATCGCCTACTCTATTCTGTGTGGCAGGGGACCGACCAAGCGTGTGTCTGGCCTCCATCTCCCACCTGCTCCCCACCCAAGACAGCCACACCCTTTGGAGCACTGACCCAAGGAAGAGGCCCAGGTTGTTCTTGGAAGTGGGCTTCAGGCCATCTGGGCAGGGGATTTCTGGAAGCGTTTGCTCTGAACCACTCTCTAACCTGTACAGCCTTACATAATGGGGGAAATTCATAATGGTTTGAAAAAGAAGATGCATAGGTTTTAAGGATGAAAGGGCAAGGGCCATGTATTTTTTTAAAGCTTGTTTTTACGTCAGTGCTTCTCAAACAAAATGCATGAGGATCATCCCAGGCTCTTGTTGAAATGCAGATTCTGAGTAAGTCTGGCCTGGGGCTCCAGATTCTGCCTTTCTAAAGAGCTCCCCGGTGATTCCTGTCTGTAGACCACACTTTGCATAGCAAGGCCTCTGAATATTACTGGTTTCAGTGTATATGGGTGTGTTCAGGTGTGTATATGCTGAGACTCTGAGATGCAAAATAGTAATAGTGTGTAAAAAGAAAAATCACATGACAACATAAGTTTAAAAGACATTGCTTTTAGGTTTATCGTTGTTTAAGATTCTTCGCTTGGATGATGTCCCAGATAACAGCCTTTCATATCTATTCCTTCTCCGTATTAATTTGTTATCAGTGATGTCACCATGTCTTATCTTTAAATTGGGCTCTCAAGTGTTGCTTTAGCAGCCTTATAAAATCCTACCGATTTCTAAGATACATACTACTGCCAATGGAAGCCTGAATGTCTCCTGTTGTAGAAAAGAGATTTTGATTAGATTTAAGCAGCTGTCATCTATGAAATTTTTCTCTCTAAATCATCTGCTTTCAACAAGCTCTTACATGTTGCTTTCTTGGATGGATGCTGCCCTTGGTACCCTTCTAACTATTCCTGTTAACTGTGTCCCGTGGTATGGAACTAATACATATTTAAGAACATCTTCACTAGCTAAAAAAGCACTTGGCTTAGAGAAATTTTACTCTGGCATCTTCTCTGCCATAATAACTATTTTTCCTCGTGTTGAAAAAAAATCAACTACATGAAGGACAGTGATGCTGCAGGTTGCACTGCTAAAAACAGTTTTGAAAGCTGTCATAAAAGTTATCACTTGTCATTTTACCTAGATGAAATGCAATCTAAAGAACATGTGTTTTCAAAAGCAACTTAATCTCAATTATCGAGGTCCCCAGACTTGTAGGAAATGACAATTTAAAATGTTAACATTGAACCAAGATTATGTAATGGAAAATGGACTAGTGTTTTAAGGATAAATACATTTCTAGATTGTGTTATTCTACATTTTGTAAAATAAAATGTGAAATATTCTACTTGGTATTGGACTAAACTTCCCCTTGAGAATTCACAGATTATTAACTGAAATGGCAGTTTTCTTGTTAGTCGTGATCAAAGTGGTTCGGGAATGTCTAAAAACATGTGAAAGTTGATTGCACATTTTATTGCTGGCACCACATTGACTGGCCACCCGTACGATGGAGCAGTTGTAACTGTGGACTAGCTCCAACTGGCCTCAGGGAAAGAGCACACTGAGTTGAGACCTTTAGAAAGCATTTATTTGCTTGCCTCATTTAATCAAGTGACTTTTATAATTTTCCAGCTTTTAGTCTTACTTATTTCACATAATGAGAAAGAAAAATATCTTATTTCTGGCATTTAAACAAAGAATATCCACCATTTAAAATTTCATTTCAAGATACAAATCCTTACCTTTTTCAAGAAGTGTACCTGTCTTGTTTTTCAGTGAGACAAAAGACATAAACAGAGGAATTCTAATTGATCTTAAAATAACAGTATTCATCAGGTCATACCTACCTCTCAAAATCCTATCCATTTTTCGTGATCCAGTAAAGTCCCTTCCCTTCCAGGAAGCCTCTGTTTCTCTAGTCAGAATTACTCTGTTGTCCTAGTGCTTTCTAATAATAGAGGTATAGTATATATTGTTTGAATTAAACCTTTATAATTGTCAAAGACCATGGGGTGAATGCACTGTGGAGTGATCCACTTTATTCATTAAGATCACCAAATCATCATATTGACCTTTTAAAAATGACCCATAGTAAGTTATTTTTATAAATTATAGGGTCTTGGCCAAGTTTCAAAATTTAACATTTGAATACAATTTAGATAAAATAAAATCACATTTTAAACTAAGTTTTGTAGCTAATGACTCTCTTTTAATACAGTTTTTTTTTTAATTTAATGGTGTTTTTCTTATTTTTGAATTTTCATGCAGTATTTACCTCTCTTGCCTTGAAAATAAATAAAATTATGCATATTTAATAGAGAGGTCATAGAATTTGTACTGCAGGTATGTCAAGATACCCCTGTTTGTATTCAAAATAGTATCTGTATTTTGCACTATGTAGTGTTAGCCAAATTAACACATAATAAAAAACACACCTAATTATCATTTCTCTATGCCGTTTACTGTTATAGGAAACTAAATTAGACAGGCCAATAGAGAATCAGAGTCAACTTTAAACATGCTTATCCTCCAGCTCAAGTTTTCAACTTTTAATTTTTTGCAATAAAATACATAGGTTTATGTATTTTCTTTTCTGCTCTCCTTTTTCTTTTAATGGGTGACCTTGGCAACTTTTCCAATTTCTCTATTTTTAGAATATTGTTAGCAAGTCCACAGGCATCAGAAGAAATATATTTTCTGGAGTATTAGAACTCAAGAAATGCAATAATGATAATCTACCCCTCCAACCCAGGGAACTATTTTACAGTGACATTAAGAGACGTTCAAATGGAAAAATATCAATTAGTTATTTAACTTCAGTCACTGAATTCAGCAAAACTTGGATTTACCAACCAGTCTGATCACTTACTAGTTGAATGACCTTGATAAAGTTACCTTATTCTCTTAGATTTTTTGGATTTTTGATTCCCTAACCTGAAACAATGGAGATGAGAATAAAGCCTACCTTCCGGTTGGTTGAAGCACTCTAGTGCGTGTCAAGCATTCACCACTGTGCCTGGCGCAGAGCCCATCCTCGGGCTGAGGCTGCATGTGGTGGATCACATTCCTGAGAGCCAGAGCCTGCCATCCATCAGCTAGTCAGACACGTGCGCTGGGGGCCTGTGTGTCTCTTCACCGATTGTTTCTGTTTTTGTTTACTCTCAGCAAAAGGGGACACCAGATTGTAGCAATTAGGAGTGAAAGTGGAGAACCCTCAAAGTCAGAGGGAAAAAAATCAGAGACTTAGTCACTAAATCTTACAGAGGAAGGAGGAGAAAGAGGAGCTAAAGCTTGATGGACTGAATTCCGAATGCAGTTTCTTAAAAGGAATTTTTGTGGTAAGGGACAGTGGAAAGATACCAAGTTACAACACAAACCCAAGGGCAGGCCTCATGGAAATCAAAGAAAGTGACACTATAGGCACATTGTAGAATAAGGGGACGTTTGAAAAGAGAGGACTATGTATTTACCATTTTGCTTGATCTACATATCAAAAGCATCCTCTAACTTTATATAGAAGATCCTAGCAGGAAAATGTTTCATATGAAAAAGAAAAAAATAAAATAAAGTAAAAATGAAAGAAAGAAGAAAGCGCTGGAGGCCATGTCATTTTTTTTTCCATCCTATTCTTGTTCACAGATTTCAGGCCAGGTGCGAGTAATTCATGCAATCGAATA
Source organism: Camelus dromedarius (assembly GCF_036321535.1). Classification (NCBI taxonomy): domain Eukaryota; kingdom Metazoa; phylum Chordata; class Mammalia; order Artiodactyla; family Camelidae; genus Camelus; species Camelus dromedarius. Next base: position 10,021,171 of record NC_087449.1, on the reverse strand, counting down.
CTTTCCCAAATCACCACAAAAGCAAAAGAAGATACTGGGAAATAGAGAATCCACCATACTAAAATGAGGTAATCTAACTGAGAAGTAGAAATGATTGAGGAAAATTAAGTACCCTCAACACTTAATAACTCAACATAAAAAAGTGCAGCTTTTTTCCCCACACAACCTGTCATGTAATAAAAGCCCACTGTGATTGCTAGGAAAAAAGAAACTTCAGCTCAGCTAAGTTTAGAAATATTTCTACTTGATAATATATTTTCTGAAGTATTTTGAATCAGTAATATTGAAAAATTGAAAGTTAAATCTCCAATAAATGGAAATCAAGTGATTGACTATTTGAAAACCTATATTATTCCAGCCATGTATTAGGCCTCATCTCTAGCAAACGCCTTAGCAGCAAAAATGTTTCCTTAGCAAAGAGATGTCAGTCTTTTTTATCACCAACTGTTAACAGTTAATAGAAATTTTCTGTTTTATTGTCACTTAGAAGCAAAAAATAAAATTGTCCAGGTATTTAACCAGAACTGATAAACAGTTTAAAGAAAAAAAATGATTTCACTCAAAAAAAAGTTTTAAATTTGTCATAACAATCAAATTTATAATTTACTTTGATTCAAAATCCATATTAGAGGGATTAACAGAGGGATTTCATTAATGCTACCAGAAGATTGTGGAAATGTGTGGTGAACACACTGGGTTTTTAGAAGACTCAGTTTCCAATCCTGACTCAATTATATTCAGGTTGTGTCTCTCCCTTCCTGAGCTCTATGTAAGACCAGGATAAAATTACCTATTCTTTATGTTGCATTGTTATTATGATTTAAATAAATTAACATATAAAAATAACTCAGTACAGTTTCTGAAAAATTTGGAGCACAGCAGAATGTTTGTATTTCCCAGTAAGAGCATCACTATCTAGACAGCTGTTCACGTTGTCTCTCCCACATGTTGAATTAGTTTTCAAGTCCTGTCATTTCTACCTCCTAACTATCTCTCAATTACTTCTTTATCTTCTCTTGCACTTCCCAAGTAAAGCCCCTCATTTCCTTATGCCTGGACTAAAATCACGACCGTGTAATTCATCCTTACTTACAGACTCAACTACTGCCAAACCATTCTTTATGCTGAATTCTCTTTCTAGAGAATAAATATAATCATACTATCCTCCTTAGAACTCTTTATGACTTCCTGATGCCCATAGGACAGAATATAATCTCCCTAGAGTGATACAGAAGGGACTTCATCAATAGGTAGCTCAACATCATCTTCCATTTTTTATTGTGTACACTATGTAATAGACACACTGTGCTATCTTTTCCCCTGCACTTGTAACTTTGCACTTGCTGTTCCCTTTGCCTGTGATCTATTTCCCACCCTCTGACAGTGAACAACTATTCATCTTTAAGACACAGCTGAAATGTCACCTCCCACATATCGCCTTCTCAGAGCACACAGGAAGAATTTATCATTCCTCTAGAACTTATGTCATTCCTGTAGGACTTACTCCATTATACCACACCATATTTTATTAATTACTCGTTAACATGTCTGTCTCTACACAAGACTATGAGCTCCACTGTACAGCACAGAGCCAAAAATATGGTAGGTAGTATTTGATACATGTTTACGGAATTAATGATTGAGAACAACAGAAACAAATCAATGATGTTACAGTGAGTCTCCTCATGAATTAATATGGCTCAAATTTGCAACTGGCCTTTTATTTGTACTAAATATTTGTAACTTCTGTCCATATGGCGGAACAAAAGAAATGAAATTGAGATCATTATTTAGGGAAGTCAAAAAAAACCCCAAACCCAAAAAACCCAATAACAATAATCTTTTTGAGTCAATTATGTTGATATTACAAGCAAATGTGTCTTTGGCCTAAATTATCAAGTTTAAATGCCTCAATTTACTCTGCTTGTTTAGATACGGCATGAACACCAAGGTATTTTTGTTATTCTCAGAAAACACAGATTTTAGATCATCTGTTCCTTCCCTTTGCACACAAGCACAAAGGAAAGCAGGAGGTGGATACAGCGGCAGACTGACTTCTGCACAGGGCTTCGTCACTGACGCTCGGAGAGTTCTCATTCAGCACACTCCGTACCTTGGTTCCTCCTTCTACAAAAATGTACTGACTTGTATCTTCAGGAGAAAATATGAGGGAAAAGTAAAATATCTTGGTGTACAAATGTAGGAGCCCAGCTTCAGTAATGAACTTCATTTAGTGCCTAGTAGAGTGCTGCTGACAGTGAATAAATGTGCCTTGTTGGTGATGAAATACTAAATGTAAGAACCTGTGTTTCTGGTTCTGCACTGTCATAAAGCTGCTATTATTCAGCATTTATTAGGTACCCACAGAGTATGAGACATAAACATGACAAGTAGAAAACACACAGTCCCTAACCTCTAAATTACAAAAGACAGATGCACAGGAAAGTAGGTGGACCTCGAAATTGTTTCCAAATGGCTGTTTGTAGGAGGATTTAGAGAGTAGGAAAACCGAAGGGAGGCAGGATGGGGTGGACAGGAGTGTTAGGAAATGCGATGTGTAAGGAGTTAGTGTTCTCATAAAAGAAATAGAGCTGGCGATCAGGCCAATTTCCAGAAGCTTAGGAGTGAACCTGAGAGACCCACTGGTGATACTGAAGAATCCAAGGGGTAAAGAGGGAAGAGTGTTTTTATGTGGCCTCTCTATGTCCTCTTTGCTAGCAGAAGTACTTCCTCTAGCTTCTCTGGTTGGCAGTAAGAGAAAAAAATCATGATTATTTTAAAGTAAGACGCTGCCAAGCTAAATGAATGGTTTAGCCATTTACTAGCCTCATGCTTCCCCATCTTTAAAATGGAACAGTAATATTTCAAAGAATTGACCTAACAAGATGAAGCATGTAAATGGTCCACACTGGTACCTTGCACATAGTTTAGGAAGCCTATCCAGAGCTGGAATCTTAGTCTGCTGTTCCAGTCTCTGATGTCCCAGGTTTCCTGGTTGTTTTTGTTCTGTTTTGTTTTGTTTGCCTTATCCTTCTGCTTGTCAAAAGGTGTAAGATATTTTCTAAAACGAGAAGATGAAGTTTAAACAAGCAATATTGGTTAGTAAATACACAGACAGGATTTATGTTAATGCTAAGGCTCCATTTCCAACTGAATTTGGGGCTAGTGAGATTTTAACCTAGTCGTTTTTGTTTTTTTTTTTTAGCAGTCATTAGATTGAAACCAAAAAAACCCACAGTGGGAGCTTTGTAAAATGGTTCTGGGGGCCCTCGGGGGCATTTCTCTCAGTCTTTTCATCAACAGAGCAGGTCTATACCGTAAGTCTTACTTATAATAAGGAGGCTTTCAGGCAATTTCACACTGCTTTTCTCTGATGCAGCCCCCAGAAAACATGTAAACCCAAGGGATTAGTAGCAACTTAAAGGGAAAATAGTGTAAAGTTACACCGTGAATCGAGGCAGTGCAGCTGCATTGATGCACTGTTCCCTTGAGCTCCTACAGTGAATGAAACTTATCTAAGTGGCCCAGTCCACTCCCACACTGCCAGATCCTCAGCCCTTTGTTAGAGCGGGCACGAGAATTGCTCAATCTCAGGGGGCAGCCAAGTCTGTAATGACCTGCATTGTAGAAACACACAGGAGTTCACTATCTGGGAATGAAAACTTAAATCTCCTTTTATATTTCTTTGTTGACAGTTGCAAGCAGGGCTGTGTAAATAAACAAAATGTTTATTCTGGCAGTATTGCTTTCATAGGTGGTTCAGATACATTTATTGAGTAGGGCAGCAGCCAGAAATGGAAATGGAATGGGAATACCATCTGAGGGCCGTGTAGACGTCTTGAAAAAGACTGAATATTCCCCAAATGCAACCATCCTGAGGCTGGCATACTTACATTGATGATCTCATCAGACCAATTATTAATAAGCATGAATTAGGCTAATGAAATCAGATAGTCTAATGAAAGGCAGCCTCCTACTTGTTAGCATTGCTATTTTCTTCATTATTTAATCTCTAACAGAAACTAAATTTGCTGCTCAAGATCTAATTGAGCCTGTTTGACTTTGAAACTTTTTTTTAATTGTTCCGAAGAGACTTTAAGAAGGTGTAATTGTGAAAATAATAAGAATCTATACAGCACGTGCAACATCGGGAACATAGATCAAATCAGAACAACTGTCAGCATTTCCTGCTCCTCTGATAAGATTAAATTGCAAGCAAAGGAAATGATGAAGAGGAACTTTTTTTTTCAAGGCTGGGATTTTTAAAAGGCAGAGATTCTCCATCCCCAAATGGCAGCTTCTTTAATTTTTTGTCACACATAATTGAGTAAATAATTAAACTGTAACGTATCTTTCTCTCCGAGGATAAGCACTATAATATGATCTGGAAAAGTTAATGAGGATCAAAATTGAGCCCTTTGGCCTGTAGAACAAAGCTGTGAAGACTTGACCCGGACATGGACTGGGGAAGATCACCTTCTCTGATGAGCATGCACGAGTGACCACTGTGTCTTAAATCTGCAAGGGTGGATGTGAGTTTGACGTGATGTGGTTTTGATTCGAGGCTTCTTTCCAAAGAAAGCTTGAGAATCTGCTAAAGGAATCAAGGGCAAAGGAAGCATGTGCTTCCCATTCTTCTTCCCATTAAGCAACGGGTGGATAAGGGAAGCCCCTTGCAAACTGGAGCTGTTTGCAGCCATTCCAGTGACTTCACTTGTTCTCATGTCTTCCGTCTGAACACAAGTGCCAAAAGAGAGACAGGAAGTATGCATTTGTGAGTAAGGGGTTAAACCCAGCAGGATGTGTGGATAAAATTACAGTGTATTTCCTATTTGATAATACTGGATCTATTTTGAGATTACTTATCAGTTGATTATTGTGCTAATAATTGCCATTAAAATTAATAGTACATTTTGGGAATTAGGCAAAGAGCTAACAAGTTTGCTTTTACACAGAGCTTTCCAAAAGCAATCGGGGTAACTTGTTTCTGGAATGCAGCTGTGTAAGTTTTCATTAACATCTTGCAGGTGGAGCCTAATTTTAGTTCAGCCTTGAGAAGGGGGAATTGTTTTCCTCATGATACGCACAGCACCGCAACAGCAGCAGAGCAGGTGGGGCTTCGCCAAGCACTTGTTTACTTTACTCTTTTTAAAAAACAGATGATTCATATCATTAATCATACAGTTTCTATTTGATTTTAACATGTCTTTAGCAGAATAGTCAGAGTACATTTGACCTACAGTTCCTCAAATGGGAAACAAAAGCAATGAAATGGAAAATGATAAGAAAATGAGCAATGAATCCTAAATATAGTGGAGGAGAAGCCAGTGAATGAAGTGAAGTGAAATTTAGAAATACATCTGTTTGGCTACAAAAGCATTTTCAAAAGCAACCTTCCAGATTCTAGTTTGGCAATTTAAAGTTGGCTCAGTTAGGAAGTTCAGTATTTTTTTTTCTACCGTTGCAAGGAGGAACCTATTAGGGGAAGGAAGCAGTTGTTGGCAAGGGGGGAGTTGAGGGGTCAGAAAGGACAACTAAGGTGCAGATTGTTTTCTCTTGCAAGGTCTTCCCTGGCCTTTGAATCTCAGGCAATGGCTGGTAATCAGCTTAAATTTTAGGTCCGAGGAAAAAACATTTTAAAGACTCAGTGATTAATGGCAGTAAATTCTCATATAATTTATTTAGGAAATACCTTAAGCTTTATATTAAGCTTCCAGGGCACAAACCCCATACCTTTGGTATGTTTAAAGTGTTTCCGCACAGTGAGCCTACTGTGTGTATCTCTTTGGATGTGAGGACAGTGTGATGTGGCCAGAATACTTCTGTGTGTCATCTGGCTTAAGCAAGAGCCTTTGAATGCTCCTACCCTGTGGAGTGTGCATGAAAATTCCATTACCTCCACAGAGAGGGGGCAGCTCCATGTGCATATTTTTTCCTTTCAATTCAGTCTCTCGGAATGGATGGAATTTGTGATTATGCTGAATAGAAGTCTATTGTTCCGAACCTTCAAATAAGCCTTTTTTAGAAAGCCCTCTTTTGGACCTTGAAGGTCACCATTCAAGGCCTCTGCTTCATGGAAGTTCCTAACCTGGGGTACAGGTTGGGTCATGAATGTGCTTTAGGGTGTTCATGAACAAACTCTCTTGTTTTGTTTGTTTATTGTTTGATGTGAATGTGCTTTTTTTTTTTTTTTCTCATGAGAAAGTCTGTAGCTTTCCTTGAATCCCCGAAAGGATTTATAATCCCCCAAATCTTAAGAACTATTGCCATACACAAAATATTTTCAAATACTGCCTTTAATGTAAAGGAACTACAGTAGTTTACTTTGGCTAACGATTATAATTAAAATATAGTATTTGTCAGCCTTCCTCATATAGTGACTCTTGGTTTGGTTTAGGACTAAGTCTATACTTTAAGTGTGCCTACCTACTTTCCCTCAGATATAATCATTCTTTCCTTATCTTTAACTTATAACTATACTAAATGAGCATCTAAGAGGATATTAAAATTTTAAGATTTCTTTCTTTATTCGACATAGATTTGTTAAGTGCCTGTTATATTTAAGGTACTTCTGGATTTCAGAAATATATGACACAGACTCTTTCTTTAAGAAGTTCCCAGACTTGTGGCAGAAACATTCAACTAGGAAAAGAAACTCAGCCATTTGATCTGTGTGTAAAAGGAGAAGATGTTATGTGAGGCCTCAGATTTTAAAAACATACTGTACATCCTCATTTTGAGATGTAAATGCAAAGCTTAAAAGCAAATGACTGAGACCGTTTGACAAATGACAAGAACCATACCACACCCAAACCTGTTGTTTGTTTGTTTGTTTTTTTTTGCCATTCCGACCACCCTAGATGTGGCTGGAGAAGGGGCCATGTAGGTGACAGAATGGAGTCGCTTAGAACTGACTCCCATGAGTGGAATGAGAGGAAAGGCCATCAAAAGATAAGAAGGAACCAGTTTGTTTGAGCCTTAGGCCAAGTAAGTATTTTTGACTGATCTGATCTTACAGATTCCCTAAAGCTCTATCAGACTGTGACTTTGCAACTCTCTTAAGGACAGAACTACTGGAGTTTTCACAGACACAATGCCCTTTTGTTTTTCCAGTAAGATCCAATCTTCGGATGAGATCTATCTCTTGTAGATACCTGAAACTCAGACTCTGTTACTGTTTCTTCCATTCCCCAACATCTGACACTCTTCTAACTCTGTCCCAAATTTTTCTGTGACTCCCCCTTATTCACAGGAATATGAGGACAAAGAAAAAGGAAAATAAGTTGACAGGGAGCAGGAATGGAGTAGTACTTGCAGTTCTCTCTCACTGGGGCCCAGACTACTAATGGCAAATGCCATAGATTTGATCTTTGCAATATTCAGTTTGCTTCGAGCCTCATTCAGAAAGTAAAATTCAGTACCCAACTTCTATTCATCATAAAATCCAGGACTATCTTTGAGAGGATGAAATGGAGTTGCAGCCTTATTTCCAGAAAGTATGAAAGGTTGTTTTGACTATCTGTACAGAAGGCTCAGTTTTTGCATATTCCTAGTTAAAAATCACAGAATTGGCCAACTGCCTTCTTCATTTCTAGGTTTTTCATTTCTTTGTAAATTTTTCCTACACTTCTCTCTAGGCAAACCTACATTTTTCCTGCTGAGACTCCTTAAGTCACAAAGTAAAATGTCACCTACAGGAAACATGTGATTCATTTCACTCTTGCTGGTAGGTACATTCAGAATTCTACTTTGGGAGGTTTTCTTTCCCCATTTTTAATCTAAACCTTATTGGGCTGCCTGCAGTGGAAGCCTCAGCCACAGCTGCTGAAATAAAGTCTTTACAGAAGCACTTAAAGAAGACATAGTTGTTCTGGTGCTGCTTCTGAAGAAGTTCCCATCAGCAGCAGGGTAAAATTTATGGGATACTTATGAGATTTTTGGTTTCTTAAAAGAGCGCACATGCCGGAGAAAATCTGAACACATTCTATGAAAATTGTACAGACCTCTCAGCCAGCACAAGGACATGCACAGAAAATCTGAGAGGTTGCTGTGTTGGCAGGACTAAAATCATCTCAGACAAATCAGTCTGTCCTGATTTAAAATCCTGTTTAAAGACTTGAAATGAAAGAAAGAGATTCTGCAAGTTCAGTTGGGGAGCCCTGCCAATATCTAATTATTATTTTTAGTTCTAGTATCCGAATTTAGTATTTATTAGCATCAACTCTGCTTGTTTTTTTAGACTACAAATTTGGGTAAGAAGAAACAAAACTGGCCAAAAACTCTGCAAGTACATGAGAATCTCTACTTTGTAGAACAGAAATAATAAGTTAAAAATAGAGAGTATTTTGATAACTCATACCGATATGTTTGGGTCATGTCTACTCTTAGTTTTCTTTTTTAGACTTTAGATTATCCAGAGTTATGTAGGTTGAGGCAAACTGGCATACACATATATTTCATATATATATATACACACACACACACATATATATGTATATAATCAAACTAGATAAAGCATTTTAAAAGTGTTTATATCTATCCTACTGCCCAAGGAAAAGCCAATACTCAAACTAAGCCAGGTGGGGTAACAGAGGCACCAAACAACTTTAACCTAGCAGTAAGCAGTGTCGGACTGGTGGCTTTGATCCCAGGTTGCAGTATGCCATCCATGCTTGCTTTTGGATTAGTGTTAGATAAAAGCAAAGATGGGGAAGAATAAGTGAGGCACAAATCAGCTTGTTAAAAACATAAGAACTGGTGACATTAATGATAATATAAATGCTATTTCAATTGCTATGGCACATTGTCATTCTCTAAGTATTTATCTACAAGATCGTGTGATCTTTCTAATAATCTTTCTGAGGTAGATAGAGCAAATATTATCAAGTCATTTTATAGAACAAAAAGTTAAAATCAGGGATTGTAGAGTGGTAACAGGGTTTTTCCCCCAGTATAATATTTAATAAAACATTAAATTAGTTGTCAAGACTTTAAAAATTAGAGATTTTACATTTTTAAAAAAGCTAGGTATCTTGACTTATCTAGAAAAGTTGAAAGTTCTGGTACCACTGGATAATGCTGGGCCCCCTACGCGTAGAGTACCGCTATTTCCTATTGCCGTATTCCCCGTCTTCTCACTCATTAATCTTTACTTGCTTGGCCTTTTTTGGCATTTGATTTTTGCACCCCTGGTGTAAAAGTTCTTTCCTAAAGCCATGCCTCAAGGTCGTGACAGAGGTAGACATGAAGTGCAGTTCTGCTACATTCTTTTATTGTAAAATATTCACAACAGACTGTGTGGCTAGCATGTCCTTCCCTCCTCTCCTCCGAGAACCTTTTGTGCCACTGAATTTCTCACAGTCGCCCAAGAGGTCATGTTTTTCCCTATCCCCATGTGATCGGTGCTGTTCCTTATGCTTTTCATACTGCCCACTTGCTACTCTCCCTTTTCTTGACTAAATCTTGGTGCCAGTGCTCCACTCAAAGTTTCCCTGCTCTCTGCAGCCATCTCTGAGCCCACCTGCTTCTTCCCACCTTTCCCCATGCCATCATTTATTCAGTCTGTCATTAATTTAACAAATGGCAGATGAACGAACTGAGGAGAGGAAAGAATAGTATTATGTCTGCACTCGATTTACTCTTCTCCCCAGGTCTATGCTGAGGTAAAATCATTACAGCTTCCTTTCCAGTTTAAACTATGGATCAGATCACTTAATAGTTAAGATTTTGAGGAGAATGGCATTGAGACACATCTATCACAGACAACGTGGACGAACTATGGCAACTTCTCTTTGAGGTAATCCAAGCTGGAGCTTGTTGATTAAGTATTTGTAACTTATTTATGTATTAAAAATGCTCCTTGCTTGAGCAGAGGAACTCATGTTTCTTTACCACTTCAGTTTAGTGATTCGTTTCTTTACCAGTTTCGAAAAGAATGGAAAACATTAATTCGAAGTCTCCAGAAGGCAGTACTCTGCTTCCCCCCAGCAGGAGACAAATTGGTGCCTGGCAGGGAAAATTATATGTCGAAAAAATGATGCAGAAAAGATAAGGACTAGCCCCAGTTTCTGATTCGTTACACAAATGTTCTTTAACTAACCCACTGTGTTCCAACACCAAGCTAGGCCTTGGAGATGAGTAGACATGCAAATATATAGGTGCAATGGGTATTACAGGCACGTATAGGCATCTGTACAGAATACGGGGTGTACAAAGAGGACAGCAGTGGGCCCTGCCCCGTGAAATCAAAGGAGTTCCATGACAAGTTGACCCTTGAGCTGAGTCCTAATGGACACAAGTAAATTTTTGCATTCAATTTGAATAAAATATTAAGGACTGCTCAGCATGACAAAATAAATCAGGAAGGTGAATTTCTCCTTCATGAGGGTGTAGATGGTATGGAAAACAGTGGAGAACATAGTGGGCACACAAAGAAAGCGCACAATAAATGCAAAGTAAATGAATAGAGGTATACAGTCTTCAGATTCTACCTGAGTTTCAATCCTGGCTCAATTATTTGCTTAATAGTGTGACCTTAGACAAGCTGCTTAAGTTCTCTGGTCCCATAATTGCCCTTCTGCAGCTAACTGTTTAGTATTCAGTTTCTTAAATTTTTCTGTGAGGTTCATCCTCCAGCCATAACGCATTAGCACGCTACTGCTGTGCCAGGGCTTCCAATCCTGCGCGTCACCGAAGAGAACCATTCTCAGCAGCACATTTTTACTTTCAAACATTGACTAAAATTGTGAATCTTAGATTTTCTGTTACATACACATACATCTGTGTATATCTCTTTTAATAATATAACCTATATTTTATCCATCAGAATTTATTGTTTTTATTAGTAAATATATTTATTTTATTAAAGTAATTTAGAAATATTGAATTACTATCCCAATGTGTATATATACAATGTTCTTCTGGAAAAAACTCAAAAATTCTTTATTTCCTGCTAATTTTTTTAGGTTATTCCTATAAAATTCATATAAAATTTATGCTTTAGTCTTTTCTAGATACAGTAAAATAACATTTTCAAAAATCTTTCACTTCTGGGGGACTCCACATTCTCTTGATAACATACCTTCCCTTCTTCTATGCTTATCTACCAGAAATAATCTTAGGCCTTTCTGTGTAATAAAAATATATACTGTTCTATAAAAGAATTAATATAGCTCTTAAAAATACAGTATAATAAAAGTACAATTAGGGAAAAGTCATATTAATAGAAAATTACAAGAAGATAAGAGCTTTATTATTTTCTCATACCCACTTAAACTGAAATAATAAAGTGTTTAAAAAAATAGAAGCTGTTTCCTCTTCTAAAGATATTTTTCATTTTACAAAACTGAGATCATCCACTGTATTTCCATCTTCAAGAGAAAGACCTTGTTCAACATGCTCATTCCTGTGTCACCTCTTGGGTTAGCACAGTGCTGAGGCAGCTATGTTTTAAGATTTGAGTGTGAGCAGTGTCAGAATTTCTCCCTGGCTCTGTTACTCTGTCATGTTCTGGGCTTTCTGCCATGTTCATGGGCAACCCCTCACACCACTACACTTTTCATCTCTCTTCCCTTCTTCCCATGTCCAAGTCTTGTTTCCCAGACTGACAAATTGTTTATAATTCATTATAGGGAAATTTAGCTCTGTCTTTATCCAGTGCTGCCCATCAGGCTATGCCCAAAAGACCTTGACTTTCTCGACTGGAGTGTCCAGATTTACCTTGTTGTTTTCCTTAACAAAAGAACCACTCATGTGTGATATAAGTATTGCTCCTTGCTCCTCCTGAGAAGGCCAAAAATAGCAGGTTTTTTTCTCTTTGATGAAACAGGTTTGTGGAACTTTTTTTCCTCTCCATTATGTAGTTTTTTTTTTCAACAAATATTTTTGAAGTGTGTTGTATGTGTAAGGCTTTGTGCAGAACAATTTAATTTTCACTTTATTTCCAGGAACTCCCATTATGGGACGTGAACCCCAAGAAGGTGAAGCTGATAGCCACATAAATATGTCCTAGTGTCTTCAGGAAAGAAAGAACTTCAGACATGTCCGTGGAACCTCTGCCAATTATTTTTGAGATATCAAGGAGAATGGGACAGAGTTAAGTGAACTGGAGACGAATCAATGCTGACCTGTGTTTATCAGGAAAGAAAGAAAGATTCTGTGAACTGCAAGCCAATGAGTTTGACATCAGTCTCTAGCAAAATTTAGACAGGACTTTTAAAGTAAAAGTGGGCATTTTGAGAAAATGGCAATGATTATCAAGAATCAGTATGGGTTCACTAAGAACACAGTAGTCCCAAAAACTAATTTACTTTTACTCTTCAAAATAGAGTATAACTAAATTTGATAAGTCTTATAATCAAAATACTCAAACACACTTAGAAGATAAGTTTGAGCTAATTTATAGTATGATTAGGAAGTTTCCAAAAATGGCGGAATTACCTCTTTGAGTAACTAAGTATGAACTGTAGAGTCATACAGCCATGGGAGTTCAAATTGAAGCACTATAACTTATCAGCTATGTAAATTTGTGCAAGTTGCACAAACTTCCTGAACCTTAATCCCCTCAACTGTAATGAGAGTTCAAAACTATCTGTGTCACAAAGATGTTGTACTACGTAAATGGCATGATGTACATGAGGTACTTTCTATCTATCCTTAAATAAGTGCTCAAAAATGATAAGGTGTTGTATTTTGTTTTCATAAAATGAGACTGATTGATGGCTGTCAGTCAGAAGAGAGATCTCTGAACGGTGCACTAGCACCTTTTTTTTTTTTTTTTTTGCCGGTGATTTGGAAGAAATAATAACAATAATTATATTGGCAGTCCCCTTGCTATGCTGTGGACTCTTTCAGGAAAATGGCCATGTCTTCTTGCTTTTGGTTTCATCACTGCCTGACACAGTACCTGACCCATAGTAACCACTCAGATGTCTTTAAAAGAATGACACAGAATGAAATATAATAACGAAGTCACTGGATAGAAAAATCAGGATTCAAAACTGCCACCAATAATTAGAACAATGGGCCAATACCAAAAATAATCTCTTTTATGGTTGGATAGAAAGTCCACTTTTTCCATCCAAAATATCAGTTGCAACAGTAGAAGTTGTAAGAGATCTGATTAGACAGAATTTGGTATGAAAAAGATTTGACATTTTAGTTTCATAAAAGTTCAAGAACTAAGAATATGATAATGATACTAACCCCTCCTCAGAGTACATTTCCTACCTTCATAAAATGCTAAATTGTTAGAAATAGAGTCCAGAACAAGGCAGACATCAGTACCCATTTACTTTGCATAATTAGACCACATCTCAAGCAATGCATTCAATTCTGATGCCACATTTAGAAGAGACAGGGACACACTGGAGTCTATCCAATACGGTGAGCGGCCTTAAAAGCCATCTCATATTAGAATGATTAAAGGAATGTTCAGTCTGAAAAAAAAAAATAGACTTAGGAAAAAATGAGAGCCATTTTTCAAATAGTTGAATAACTTTCATGTGGAATAGGGATTAAATTTATACTCAAAACTTCATGAAGCTTCAGAAAAAAATCATACCAAAGAGTAGACAATTCAGGAAGGTATTAGTCAATGATCTCTACTTAAAATGAGAAAAGACTGTCTTAGACTTAGTAATGTATTCTGTTCAATGTTGTTTAATTTCAATTTATTTAGCAAATGATTGCAATTCACATTTATGTGAAAACTTTGTATAAGCCCTGTTTAGAAAGGAAGTCTTCAAGAGTTTGCAGGTTAGTTGATTTATATTATTTACGACGTCCACATCACAGTTAAAATGTACTGCTAAACATTTACTTGGCAAAAATTTTTTGAATATTACTACACATCAATTTTATGCTAGATGGTAGACAAGTTGAAGAAAAGGCAATATTATATAGGAATTCCTATTTTGGGTAAGATATTGGCCCAAACTTTGATATTTGAGAATCAATCAATCAATCAAAAAAAAAAAAAAAACCAGTTTGCTTGATTTAAATGTCACTGAGGAATTGAGGGGTCTGAGAAAATTAATATTTCATCACTTCCAAGGTACACTGATAAAGTGGGTAGAAGTTGTAAGTCAAAGACATGCCATTTACACATATTGAGACCCGTATTTTCTAGACTTTTTTCTGATCATGTTATACTTACAATGACTAATAAGACAAAATTTTGACATGTTTCTAAAATCTTGTCTTGCTGTTTCTATCCTGAATTTCATTTATGTATATGCTTTTAAAGAAATATGTAGCCACCAACTTTTTAAAAAATACCAGCATCAGCTAAAAAAACATTGAGTGCCAGGTGTCTACTCCTTAAGGAGTCAAAGATTCCCTTTTCTTAAAAAGTTTACAGAACATTTCTCCCATTATCTGTTTCTTTCAAGGAGAAGTAAAAGAAACATAACTGTTTGATTTGCTATCAGAACCTTTAAGAGCAAAACGTACAGCATATGCAGTGATGTTCATTTTAATTACTTGGGGAACTCCAATTTTCTTTTCCTTTTGTTTCACAAGTGCTTGGAGTAAGACTAGGTTAAAATATAGTAATTCTCTGTGCTTAAAAAAGCTGTATTTTTAAGGAACGAACATCAAAAATAATCTGTTTTTGCTAAATTGTTAATTAGAAGAGGATGGGTTTTAAAAAGGAAACAAACAGAAGCAGTAGAACTGCCTAGTCCTGCTCAGTGCAGTTCAGTCCTGATTCAGCAAGTAGGTATTTGGCAGCAGCAGTGAGCATTGTGTACTACGATGACGGTGCTGGTTAACTCGATACTCTTCCCACACCTCTGTCAGTCGAGCCCAGTGCGTGGGTAACTCATGAAGTCACTGGGTACCTGAGTGAAATATTGAAAGCAATGAAGGTTATGAGGGTTTAGAGACAGGTGGAACTGGCTACTTGATCACAGCCACGCCCACTCTTAAAATGTACTTGGCAACGAAATTCATGCCAATATGACACCTGTCTGTGTAGGAAACTCATGACAAGACAGGAGGGCAGACTTCAGATCACGGTAATAGTGTCGTGACTGGGATCTCCCCAGAGCCTGTCCCGGAAAGGATACGCCTTTCTCACTTTTACACCAATTGGAATTTGAAGGGAGCTTGCTAACTGATGTTCTGTGTGGACCCAGAAGGACCACCAATAAGGTAAGGGCAATGATATCTCTTGGTGTGATCACTAGAGATAAATTGTAAAGAGATTCCCCACTCCATCTTCCCTTTCAAATGTAGATTACTGGGGCAATCTTCTTGGCAGTGTATTTCAGGATCTTCAATTTAAGGAACAGAACTGTTTGGTGCCTGCTCTAAAAAGAGACATCCAGGCCCTGCAATAGCTGTCAGTGCCGTTTCTGGCTAATGGGATGCTGAGAAAGAGATGGTGAGCTGTGGCGGAGTAGCAAGAAGTGATTTCCGGAGACTGTGTCAGAGCGGCTCATCTCCCAGTGCCCTCCATGAAGATGTTTCTAGTAGCCACCTGTATCCAGAGATTTAAATTTATGAAAAGAGAATTGTAATGATATCTCAATTGCTCCAAAGATGTCTTTTCAAAGGAATTGTCACAGAAACAGTTCCTCTAGAGGAACTGAGAAACCAAAGGGAGATGTCTTTATTGTAGAAGAGCTGAGGAAAGCCTTCTGCCCTAGAATTTAACGTTAATGGATTTCTTTGGCAAATAATAGTCTTGGTTGCAATACTGCTCTGTTTGATGAGGATTCAAAAAGTGTTAATCAAATCTAGCAGTCATTGCTGCTTCTTTCTCTCCTAATCTCCCTGATCCTGAATTACGAGAGCCTTATCTATTAAAATAAAACATCATTTGTTAAAGCCTTTTCAAAATTAAAACCAAAACCATTAAAACTAATTGTTTGGTAGTATCAAATAAACAAATTTTTTAAGTTTGATGAATTGTTTGTAAGTGCTAATCAAGTGGGTGGAGTCATAAAGGAGGGGAGGGAACCAGCTGAAACAATATATGTAATTTGTTTGCATTATTACTTGAGATAATTACAAAGCAGGCGTTCAAAAGCTGTCCTTCATACCAGAAGGGGAAAAAATAGGGAGGAGTGGAAAAGTACAAGAACACCCAGCCATTGTCGGCTGCAATCTAAAATACTGCCGGATTCACGATTGTCGAGTATTAGCATTGCTGAGAATGCCAGGGACAGAAGTGTCACGATGAATGTAGAGTGATGACTTCATAGGAAGGCAAAACTGAGGATATGACCAGTTTGCAGTCACAGAGAAATCAGCTTTAATTAATTTGAGTGCCAGCTCTGTGTATAATTACACAGCATGGGAGTTTGCATGCAAATGCGGAAATGCTGATTGTTCAAATACTTGCACTTGCTCATTAATACGCTGGGACTAAGCGGGGCTGGCAAGCAGACAGGGTACAGCACACACGGTGCCTGCAGGCTAATTTGTATCATACTGTAGTTAGCAAACAGATTTCAGATGTTTCTCCTTTCTTTAAATAATAAGCGCAAAAATATGTGTGTCATTTTCATCTGTGACATACCTTGTTTTCTTCTTGATTAAAATAAAATGTTTTGGGTTTTTAAAAAACTGTCAAGGGTACGTGAAACATTGCTATAACACCGATTTATAGCTATTTGATGTCAGTAACATTTATACCAGTTATAGGATATTTCTGTTTCACATTTTATGTAATTATCCAAAAATAGTCATTTTTCATAATTGGTGAAAGTATATTCAAATAAGGTCAATTTATATGTTAATTCCAAGGAAGAATAAAGCAATGGTCACAGTTGAATTGCCTACTTGTCTATCAAAATCTAGTATCTTGTGTCCAGCATGAGCTAGGGCCAGAGGCTTCAGGGAAAAGATTGATTTATTTGAGAAGTACGTAATCCTAAAATGTACTGAGGTGAGATTTTCTATTCTGACCCCTGAACCTCTTAGCAGAGATCAGCTTCAACCAAAAATTCCCAGCTTCTTTTACAACGCCCAAGGGAAAAAAATCTTCCTAGATCACAACCCTGGGAATATCTGATACTTTCTTCAGACAATGGTATAAGAGAATAAGGAATTTGCCCAGGTCCCCAAAATCTGCTACTGCTACTGCCAGCGCTACTATCTCTTCCCTGGCCAGTGCACTTTATACATCTTAAGACATTTCAATTCTGCAAATATTTATGGAGCACCTATTTTTGTCAGACCCTGCAAAGCAGAGGAGATACAGTAGTAAGCCAGATAGACACAGTTCCCACGTTTGTCATTTCCTTTTTCTCAGAAGTGGCATGAAGGAACCTGACTCAGTTTCCCTGGGAAATACATGCTATTAGCAGTTACACCTTGGAGAAGCCCACATTGCAGAAACTGAGTTTATAGCCTTCCATAAACACAGTTCTCCTGGCCTTTCTGGGAAACTAATTCCCTCTCTGACATTCCTTCAACCCCATTCTTGTGTAAGATGAAAGCTGCCTCTGCCCCCAGGGCTGAGTGGCACCTGTAAAGGAAACGTGAAACGGTCTACCCAGCAAGCCCCAGCGTTTTACAAGATTAGATTGAAGGGGAAGGCTGTCAATAACCTTCTCTAAAAGCCTATATCTGTAAGAATACTCACTTCTGAACGAGAAAAAGTAGACACATCATGTAGATGATGTAGGACAGACACCTCACACCATTAGGTCTCACCAAAAGGAAGCTGTTGTCTATGTAAGTATTCTCAGTCAGTTCAGGAACACAGACTACAAAGCGTGGCCTTTCCTTCCCAAAATGTCTGTTCAGATATTCCACTGGCAAAAGCTCCATATATGCACAAAGGGGAAAGGGACAGTAAAAGTGCTCGTGCACACCTCTGGGCCCCCACTTGCCTCTCCCAGTGGTCATAACCCTCTTACCCTACGTATTAAAAATGTGCAAGAAGGAAGGAGAAAATCCAGGATAGGGCCAGGAATTCAGGGGTATCGCCATGATGTAAAACATAGTAATTTGGAAACAGTGGTTTTCAGAGGCTATGAATTGCAAGTACCCTGAGCTCAAACAACTTTTCCTCTTGGTTCTATCATGATCGGACACCCATGATCAGAAAACACAAACAAAAATAAAGCAGAAATGAATTCGCAAAATATGTATATATTAAGAAAAATTCCTCCAGTCTGGAACCAAAATGTTTTAAACATTTGGTATGTGACTATATTAGTATCTCTACCAGGAGAACAAATCTTAAAGGATTTTATCTATAGGAAACAACTTCTAGTGTGAGATTGTGGTGACATATGAAATGACCTGTATTCATGGATGATGCAGACAATTTCATGAAACAATTCCAAGGTGGGAAGGAAAGAGAATAAATGTGTGGAGAAGAAAGATGATTTCTTCTGGAGAAAGAAAATGTTCAAAAAACCTGAGGCAGCGCTAGCCACAGACATGAAGAAATCTTGTAACCCAGTGTCGAAGCACAGCACACCACGCTGATGCACAGTGGTCAACAGTGCCAATTGTTACAGAGCGAGAGTCACAGACAGGCCGACAGCAGCTGATCATTCAGCAGCGACTGGTCAACAAGAACCATCACCACAGACTTGTGAGCGCTGAGCCCATATTTCAAAGGCGTGAGAAAAGTGAAACAGCAAGTAATTGGAAATAGAGAATGTGTGGAATCTCTGTTCGGAAAGTGAAGGGGAAGAAGTGAAGCAAAAGTGGAGATTTAACCGTGTTTGTGGGAGAGAAAAGAGTTGGTGGAACAGGAGCAACTGGGGACTTAAGGGGAAATGTGTGCTTAATGGGGCAGGAGTTGGGGAGAGTACCGGTAGCTGCGCTAGCTTTAGAGATTAAAAAAAAAAAACAAAAAAACTTACTCCAAGAAAGGAGAGGAAAAGAGGGTGTTGATGGAGAAAATCCAAGGTGGAGGTAAGAGTATGTGTCAAGTCTGCCCCTGATCCTAGTGAAGGTGTTGGTGAAATCATCTCCTGCGAGGGTACAGGAAAGGGTAGACATTACACAGACGTAAAAATGACTTTATTTTCTAACTGTTAAAAAAAAAGAGCAAAAATAATTTACAGTGATATTAGGGGAAGAAATGAGGGACAATGGAGAAACGGAAACTGGTCATTGTAGAAGCTTCACTTAGACATTAACTTGGGCCAAGGTAAAGCAAGTAATGGGACTGGACTCGTAATTACAAAACAGTCTCTAAGTCTGTGTTGTCCAGTATCAGGACACCTAAAGTCGTGTTTTACAGTTTAGCACTCATGCGTTCTCCACTGAGAAAGTAACTGTGGGGGAGATGTCTGCACGTGAAGTAAGGGCGGCGAGTAACGCACCAGAGAGCTCAGTCTGGGAGGGGGACCTACCATCCCTCTGGGCTCCTCCTTCCTCCTGCTCACCTGTGGCCTTGCTGGTGACAGTCAGCCGTGTGGAGCTGCCTAGGTTTCCGGTTTTCACAGCACTTTCCCCTGTGTAACTCAGATTCCTGTTGGCTCATACCCCCTGGATTAGGCACCAGAAGCAGGGCAGCATATCCTGAAAACCAGTGTTAAGTACAGTACCTGTGTATCACTTGGTAAAGAGGGAGACAGTCCCAAAGTTCTAACTCTGTACTTAATACATCTGGAATTATACTGACAGGAGTATTCGTAGGCTTAGCTGCCTATTTCAGTTTTCCTGCCAGGAAACAGGAGCACATCAGGCACTGAGAGGCTGCCAGGGGACACCGGGCATCCCCTGGGAGCAGCAGGCCCGAGGAATGACAGGGGCACCGAGCATCTGGAAACTCCTAGCAAGGTTGGTGGCTGTGGTACGTAGGTGTCTGGGTCCCCAGGGACTGGGTGGCACTCAGTAGGTAAAAGGACAAGGCACAGGTTGTCTCAGAATGCTTCCAGCCCGCCACTTGCTGCTTCTCTCAGTTTCCTTTTTGTTTGCGCCCCCTTTCCTGCCTTTTGTTCATCCTCCTCCCAACCTTTTCCAGATCCCAAATCTAAAGGACCTGTTGACCATGGAAAAGGTTTTGTAGCATAAGAAAATAGGGAATATGGAAGGCTTTTAAGCAAAGGAGTAATACTCAAGCCAACTCAAATCTGAAGATTTCTTGAGAGTCTGCTTTCCGTCAGCCACTGCAGTGTATGTAGGGGATTGAGGATAAACATATGAGGCGTTTTACTTATGGAGCTCACCTTTAAATGAGAAAACAAACCTGTTAGACTAGAATTCTTGATAATACAGAGGCACCAAGAAGAGAGATATTTCTTCTATAGGAAAAGAAAAATATTGGCAAAGCAAATGGCTAAAGCAAATGAATTTAGATATGGAAATGCACATAAACATGAGCAAACTGTGTTTTAAAGAGATTTTCCTGGCAGCAATGTATAAAGCGGTTTGGATTCAGAGAAGCCTTAGAGCATTTAGGAGGCTATTGGGATCTTCTGCAGAAGAGAGGGGCTGGAAAAGAGGATATAACGGCAGAGATATCTCAGGGTAAGTATTGACAGGGCTTTGCAAATTACTGCGGAAACAGATGGGAAAGTTGTCGTATTTGACTTAGAGATTTCAAACCTTGATGATGGTATTAAAACAGGAAGTGTTAGAGGGAGATGGAAATGTGAAAGGGAAGACACTGAGTTCAATTTAGACCTAAGGATTTTTTTTTTTTTTGAGGTGCCAGAGCCTATCCTTATGGAAAAGAGAAAAGTGCAGGTGGCAATGTGTATCCTGCACCCTGAGAGAGAGCTGAGGGGGTCATCTGCAAGCCCAAAGAGTAGATGAGACTGCCGAGGAAGAGAGAGAATGAGGAGAGAAGAAGGCTAAGGAGCAAACTTTTAAATCACATACATGAAAAGTGTGAAGAGGAAGGAGACAAAAGTTGCAGTCACACAGTTAAAAGGAAAACTGGGGATGTCCCCAGAGAGGAAGGGCGGAGAGTTTCTGGAAGAAGAGCCCACTCGGGAGACAAGGAAGAGACACAGACAAGGAGGATGAAATACGAGAATGTCGGATGTCACAACCGATTAGTCACTGATGACGTTCAGGAGAGAGATTTCATTAACATGATGGGAAGAGAAACCCTATTACCTGGTAGTAAGTTCTTACCAAATATCTCCAGTGTATTTGAATATTGGAACTAAAGCAAAGCAGTAAGCATCCTAGGAGTTTACCCTTAAATTAGAAGAAGAGAAGATAAGGAAGAAGGACTACTTCAAAGAGAGAGGCAAGTGACAGCAGGTTAACCTGGGTTGCTGCAGCGTTTTACCCACCCAGAGGCCTGTTGTAATTCTGGTTTCTCTCAAGCTCTCGCTTCATGTTGTCAAATGAAGGCGAAGGTGGGTGGCAGTTAGTGAGGAAAAGTTGATGATGTTCGAAGATGACTAAGGCTGTAAAAGACAATTAGGCTTTTCCTACAGTTGATGCTTAGGAATTGAAAGAATTTGCCCCTAAGAAAGTCATCTCCACTCCACCCACTGTGTCTGGCCTATTTCACCTTCTTGATCACAGTTTACTCTCATGGATGTATGTGAAAATGTCTTGTCACATGAGGCAACCCCACATGAAAAGAACTTGATAACATTTCTTTCACGTAAAGGCATGTTTTTCAGCCACTGGCTACAGAATTCTTGGAAAAGATTTGTTATCCGCATGGCAAATTCAGTCTCCCTACGTTATTATGCTTAGCTTAAGAAATAAGCTAATCAAGAAAATCCTAAATGAATGTACATCTTTCCTTGGCTTTTATTTTGATGTATCCACATGTTGTAGCATTCAGTTCTCCAGACCTACCCAAAGCAATCTGATAAAAATAGTGCCATACTACCTGTAAGTAGAAAATTATTTTTTGCCTCATTCAAATACTATTTTTATGAACCACCTACAAATCCTCTTCAACTATATGCTGATGCTAGTTTAAGTGTGTGGCCGAGGTGCAGTATCTAGATTGTCGGAAGAAAATGTAATTATGTGTTTACCTAATAGATAATCTCTGTGTTACCAAAGACTTATGTCTGAAGAATATGAATTACTTGTGTGCCATATTAACATAGCATTCAATTGCACATAGTTTGTGTTCCTCTTTTCAAAATACAGGTAGCTATTTGATATGTCTAGGATTTTTCTATATTTGTTTTTAGTTGGAAGAATATCTTTGCTTCTTTTTATAATTCTGCAGAATTTTTATTTTTCTAAGTACGCCTGTGTATACACAAACGTGCGTGCACACACACACACAGGCTCGCCCACATGCACATGTGCGCAGACGCTCTCCTTCTCTCTCTCTCTCTTTCTTTCTCTCTCTCTCTCAACACTCAGAGGCACTTTCATAAACTTGCCCTGCACGGTTGTTGGTTTATCTGTCAAAGAAATTCATTACTAAGAGAATGCCTTGCTTTATATGCTTACTAAATTTTTTAAAAATGTTTTTCATTATATTTATGCAGACGTAACTTGGCTAGCTCATAATTTACCAAATGCAAGCATTTGTCAGGGTTATTTCCAATCACTCAGAAAAATGTGCCTTTGTGTATTTTGATTATTTAAAGCAATTTTGTTTCCATTATGCGAATATGCAGCCAGAACAGCATGACTGTCTTGACTGAGGAAATCGGAATGCTCTTAATTTTCATGTGTGCATCTGCAGAAGTGCTTTTGATTGTTTAACCAGTGTACAGATAGTGATGTAGGCATAAATGTTTTTGCACACATTTATTTTCCTTGGCACTTCAGAAGAGTAATGCAAAAAAAGTTGCACATGCTGTTGTTTGCAAAGTATATATACTCAGTTGTAAGCAGAGGAAATGTTTAATATTTTGAAGCATAAAAATTAGGATACACTCAGAAATCTCTGTCTTGTGACCACATCTTATTTATACATTAGCTAAACATCTGGATTTTTTTCCCTTTGGGCTTTGGGCTGGATTTTTTCTCCTTGTGCAAACTTTATACCAAACTCTGAATTTTTCAGGGATCAAATAGTCTCATTCAAATTTGCTTACCTTACCTTGAAGCAGATCAGCTTATTTGCTCATTAGATGAGTCCACCATTTTACAAAGAGACAGGAAAGGGAAATAGAAATTCAAGTCAAGTCATTAAGGGACCACTATCCTGAATATTGTGTCAACCATGTAACTGTAGAATCAAGTTTCATTTCGTTTTTCTGGGCTACTGTATTTCATTGAATCTAAAATGCTATCAATAGTAAGATGCACCAATATTTTCTATTCTACAGAGAAATTTTTCAAACTCTGCCAGTGAAACTATGATAAATCATTAATTGAACAACCTTTTCCAATTTAAGAAATGTTAAAATGAGGGGGAAATTGCAATTTGCAATGAATAAAATAGCATATTTAGAATAACTACAAGGCTTTAGCTCTTGGTTATAATATGTTAACTACATCAGCACAACTCAGAGGTGCTCCTTTTCTGGAAGAGAAGATTTGTTATCTCATTCATTCAGTGGGACTGAAAAAATGTACCATGTGTTCCAAACTGTTTCTACCTTTTCTTATTCATAGAGTTATCATAAAAATATTATTTCTTTTAAGAAAGTTAATATCTTTTTTTAGCTTTATTGAGTTTTTTATTTTTTAACTGTAGTATAGTCAATTTACAATGTGTCCATTTCTGGTGTACAGCATAATGTTTCAGTCATACATATATATACATATATTTGTTTCCATATTCTTTTTCATTATAGGTTACTACAAGATACTGAATATAGTTCCCTGTGCTATACAGAAGAAATTTGTTTTTTATCTGTTTATTATATATAGCAGTTAGTATTTGCAAATCTCGAATTCCCAATTTATCCCTTCCCACTCCCTTTCCCCCATAACCATAAGTTTGTTTGCTATGTCTGTGAGTCTGTTTCTGTTTTGTAGATGAGTTAATTAGTGTCTTCTTTTTCCTTTCTTTTTCTTTGTTTTTTTTTCCTTCTTTTTTTAGATTATGCTTATGAGTGATATCATATGGTATTTTTCCTTCTCTTTCTGGCTTACTTCACTTAGAATGATGATAATTGACTAATAAAATTGCAAGATATTTAAAGTATGTAACATGATGATTTGATATATGTATATAAAGTGAAAGGATTCTTCCTATCAAGGTAACAATTTTATTTACTTTTTTTTGTTTTTTTGATGTGAACAGAGTTGACTTTATCTTGAAGGAGGCAAAATAGTAGTACAAACAGAAAAAAGATAGGATTTAGATTTCTTTTTTTTTTATTTCTGACTTGATTCCTGTTTCTGTGAAACTTCAGGCTATAAATTAATCTAGCTGAGACTGTCTCTCCATCCACTCTGTCCCCTCAGGGCTGTTTTCCTGCCCATCCAAACTCTCCCTTCATACCGCTCCAGGATCAGCAAGTAGTCAAACTTTTGTTACAGGAAACTGGAACAGAGGTGGGTACTAGATCTTCCTTAAAACATGATGATAAAGCAATATTAAAAAGTCAAGCAATACTTGTAAAAACTTTGAAAAGCTGTTAAAACTATTCTACCCCAAACAAATTGTCGTAAAACCTTTAACTGATAATCAACCAAGCACATTCTTTGATTTAGTTGTCAGATAATGGACTTCAAGAGAAATAGCCTATTTCTCTGTGTCCCTCGTAACCACTAATACCTAACTCAGTGTCTGGCAAATGGTATTTTCCCAATAGCTGTTTCTTGAATGATTTAATTAAAGGAATAATTATGACCAAAGAGTTCCTTTACTCATCTCACTTTTGAGAATAGGCATTATGAGGCAAGAAACAATGGTAGGAAAAAATTAAATTGTGTTTTAATTGATTCCTCACATATTGCATATCAAAATATTTCCTGTTATAGTGTAGGATACTTCGGGCACTACATGCAATATTCAGTTGTTCATCACAAATCATCTATTAAATAAACATACATGAAACAACTAGTGAGTACCAGGCACTCTGAATATAAAGCTGAAGGCTGCTGCCCTCCAGAACAGTGGTTCTTAAACTATTTGTTTTCAGGACCCTTTTCTACTCCCAAATATTATTGAGGATCCTGCAATTTTTTATTTATGTGGGTTATATTCCTCAATATTTATCACATTAAACAATTAATTTTTTTAATATTTATTTATTTATTCAATTAAATACTGAGTTGAGAGGATAGCCAAATTCTTATATCTACTTCTTTATCGATTTATTGCAATGTATTGTTTTGTTTGAAGTATATGCAAAAAATCAGCCTTGCAACAGAGGGGAATATTTTAATAGCATTTTCAGATAAATGTGACATTCTTCTTTACCAAACCAAACCTCAACAAATAATAATTTATTAAAGTTTAGTTGCATGGTGGAATCTGAAACCATATCAGAGAACTTTTAAAAATCTATTGCATTAAAATACATTGTTTATCTCATGTTTTGACTAGACCTTTAACCTATGCATTTATTTCCATGACTTTGTAACATGATGCACTGGTCATTTTGAAATTATTAGTTCACTGAATTGTGAAGACTTCTCAAATGTTGTCATGTTTCATAAAACATTTTTTGAAAAATTACCACTGTTAATATTACCATCAAGCTTATTAGAAAAGTCTTTATGTATTGGGACGTTGTCAAGTTCACAGTGGCAAATACAAACTGTTCTTTAGATTATAATTTTTGCTTGAATGGTTGAATTTTATCATTGGCAAAGAATACCACTGTTTGAAGTGACTGACTTGCTTTCATTCATCTTTTGAAAAGTACACATGAGATACCCAAGTCTGAACAGTCATAGAGTGCCTGTCAGTTGCTTGTTAAAGTACAAATGACATTCCATGAAAAGAAGGGCTAGTTCAGCTTGCAACTCAAACATGTATCTCACGAGCGCTTTTCTTGGAGACAGTCATTATACTTTGGTATATCGTGGAATTGCTTTTTGCACACATTCCACTTTGTCACACACAATACTAGAGACTTGTATTCAGAGATACATATTTTATACAATGAATAATAATTTTTGTTGTTTTTAATAGACATTCTTAATTGAAATTGATGTTATTTTTTTATTTGTTCCTTGTTTTGTGTTTTTGTTTTTGTGTCATTGCAAGTGTAAAGTGATTGAGAATATAATGTTTACGATACAATACAGTTTAATGTCACTGCCTTAATTCAAGGTGTCAGCAGTTTTATACATCAGTGCTTTTCCATCACCAGTGCAAATGTCAATAGAGTGAAAAAGACAAATAATGTCTTAATATTATTTCAAAAATAGATTTGACTTTACAAATCCCCCTAAAAGAGTCTCAGGAACCCTGAGGTGTCTGCTGATTTGATTTTTAGAACTGCTGCTCTAGAGCTTTAAAGGTTAAGGGAACAGATAGATAAATGAACAGGAATTTTCTGTGGTTTGTAATAAGTACAGTGATAGAGGAAAACATAGGGTCCTTCAGGATCATTTCCCCAAAGAGGATATGTCTGAGTAGGATCCTGAAGGACACCTAAGTATCAGCCAAGTAACGAACGAAGTCTTTGACTAATTGAACCCTGTGCCTCGGAATATTATTTCTGCTTTCATTTTACTAATGCTCTTTCTAAAATTTAAAAAGCTCTCAACCATATGGTTCCTATATGGCAATTGGATTCTGAAAAACATGTATGCCCAGTCAAGTAAGGTCATTAATAAGCTATTACCACTCAAGATTGAGTTACAATGGGAATTTGACAGAAAGAACCTGGATAGTTGCATGAGATTCCGTGTTGGATTGCACAGACATTTTTACGTGGTAGGCCAGATGTCATATATTTTATGTGCTTTGGGACTCTGTGTCCCAACAGAAATAAATTCACATTGGTCCTCATCAGTGTGACCCGGCTAGATACCACTAACCATTCTAACTAGTACTAAAAGAATGTAAAATAACTGACATGGATTAAATTCCTAATACGTGACTTAGTGGCCTTACAGACATTATCATATTTAATTATCAAACAATTTGATAAGTATTTATAATATCACAATTTTTAAGACCAGAAGACTGAGGTTCAGAGAAATTAAGTAATATGCCAAAGGCCACAAAATGCATAAAATACAGAACTGGCTTCTAAGCCAGCTGTATTTAACTGGGAAGTCTCTGCTCTTTGTCAAATTGGGGTCCATGTAACCTGGGAGCAAGCAGAGGTGGATCAGAAGGAAGATAAGCCCCGCAGGGCACACCGCACGTCTCCCTAGAGCATAGCTCACCAGGGCGCAAATTTACCTGGATGGACGGGTCTTAAAACATTTTAAAATTCAAAACAAAAACAGACCTAGAATGAAGTGAAATGGAAACTACTTGAATTTTTAAGAATCAGATAGAGACATCGAAGAAATTTCCTGTTAGAAGGCGAGAATCTGAGATTTTTCCCAGTCTGTCCAAGAATCAGAGTTCCTACTCCTCTGCCTTGAGGGGGCTTTTGAGAGGCACTGTGAGACACTCACTCTTTTATCAAACAAAACAACGTGTTTTTTCCCAGTAGCTAGACCAAATGCAGTCCAGGTTGTGTTCAAAGCGGTGTCAGCCTAAATGTGCTGGCAAAGTTCTCATAATTCTTGTTTGCTGTGGGTACAGGCAAATTTCTAAACATCTTCCACAGATGTGACATCAATGAGTACCAAAAAAGATGAGGTTAGAAGGATAGAGGAAACTGACTCTAAACTTTACAAACACCCACTAAAGGCAGATGACAATGATGATTATGAGAATAAGTGTAACGAAAACTGTACTTTTTGTATATCTACCATGTGCTAAGTATTATGCACGAATTCATCATCTTAAGTAAAACTGCACAACAAGCTTACAAGGTAATCTTATTATCCCCATTTGTGTGTGTACCCAGACACAGTACTATTGCATTCATGTTATCCCAGCAAGTCCATGAGCTATTATTATCCATATGCTGCCGACAACAAAATTGGTCTCAAAGTAAATAAGTAATTGCCCAAGTTTGTACAGTAAGTAAATGATGGAAATATGCACAGACCTCTCTGGGCTTGTCTCAAAAGTCTCAGATCTTTCCATGCAAGGCTGCCTTGATATTAGGTAGAAATAACTGTATAATTTTTGTCTACATTTGGATACCTTTGAGAGTAAAAGGGATACTATTAATAATTGTGCCAAAGCAAGAGACACAAACTGAGATTGCCTCAGACAACACGAAATAAATGGTCACCTTATTATTAGACAAACATAAGGGCTATATGGCATCAAACTTCCTGAAAAACATGCGTTTTAATTTTTTTTGTTTAAAAATATTTACTAATCGTTTTACCTTCAGCAAATTTTTTTTATAATTTAGGAGGAAAACACCTTTTTGTATATTTGATATCTGAGAAACAATTTTTAGTTAGCAATGTATAATAAGATAGTAGAATAAAAAATATGCATTGTTTTTCTACATTTTTATACACAGTGCAACAGAAGCCAAGCATAAAACTCTAAAGGGGATAAAGAAGATTTAGAAAACTTGAATTCAGTATTAGAAGTTAATGAATGTGGCACTTGCTTTGTTCTGAATGTTATAACTTACTGATTGAAGGGAGAAAATTCCGAGAAGTATATTGCATACTTGAGTATTTTCCTATTTCAGAAATAATCCTGTAACAGTAACTTGAGATGATTTTATATAATTGCAGCAGGTAGCTTCTCCACCTTGATGCAAGTACAGGTTTGGGCATGTTTTGTTTTGTTTTTTTCTTTTATAGTTGCTTCCACTCCCATGTATCATAGGTGCAAGACTTAATTTCTTTCCAGTAAAAGAATAGCTTATAATTTCTTCTGTTTCTTTCTCTTTGATGCAAGAATTCTGTCCTCCCAGTTTTTAACCTACTTTGTTCGGTCATTTTTTTCTGCTTCCATTTTTCTCCTCTCCAGTAGATTTACATAAAGTTAAGTGACTTAAGCTGTTTGTAATATTATTTTTGGATTTTACTGCTTCTTGCTTTGGCTGCTCCTGATCATATCCAGATTTATTTTCCAGAGAAAGCTATTTTAGTAAAATCTCTCTCTTTTTTTGGTAAAATAAGTACTATAAACTTTCTACAAACAGGCCACTGAAAAGTGCAGATTTGTTCACAAACAGATGGATTTTTCTTTTTTCTTATTTAAAGTATAAAAACACATAGTACATACATTCAAGTGATACAATATGTACCAACTTTGAACAAACATTTTATCCAGACATCAGGTCTAAACAAGAGAAAGAGCAAAAACTCAAATAGTATGTTTTACCGCTATGAGATTTTGCTCTGTGTGTGTGTATCTTGTAAATTTTTGTGCTTAAAGTAGCCTTTCAGTCTTTTTAAATCATCCTTATGAATCTTTTCAGTTGGCTGGACATAAGAAAAGAAGGCTTCTCTCTTGAATGAGTATGAGAGTTATTATGTTAAACGTTGAGTAAGAGTGTGCTGAGCACTTAATGCAACATGGCATGCATGCTACTCCCCACAAGCTGACCTTCAAAAGGATGAGACAGACACAAATGCAGATCTGCATACATGTCAGATTGCCAAGTGCTGGGGGACATATCTCTTATCCCCCCTGCTTTCTCTTTCATTGTCTCTTCATGAGACCGAGGGCGCAGAACATAATGAGGAACAGAAGTCAAAGGAAGCAGAATACTTAGGTCCACTGTGCACATTAGTATCACAATTAATAGCTGAGTTTTTGAGGCCAACCAGATCAAGAAAGGCAAGGTATCCTGTTCCCACAGGCACCCCTAGGCTTGGCAATTCTAAAGTTAAGAATGGTGTGTTTCTTCTCTTCGCTTATGGCAACCACTGCCAGGACATCCAAAGCCACACAGCATCCTAATTGCTCAGGGTACTGAAATATATAATCTTACTTCATATGAAAAGGGATGAGAGCAGAGAGAAGGAAGACGTAAATAAGAAGGGACGAAAGAGAGGGATGTATGCTATTGTATCTTATATTAATGACCTTTACTCCTCATCTCTAACACAGTTTGTCACATTTTAAAAGTTTATTTCTAGCCTTAAAGAAGATAGTTTTGAACAGTTCACATTTCTGAATACGGCAGGCAGTGTGGTAAAGGGAAGACCAAAGTCCCTAAAAACAGAAATATCTGTGTTGGTCAGCTCTGCTACAGACTTCGCATAACCTTCAGCAATCTCCTTAATTTATGTATTTCCTTAGATTATTTGAGTTCCATTTTGCTGCAATAATACCTACTCCTTAGTATTTCTGAGTGCTAAGCGATTCTCATACCCACAGCATCCAGCACAGGGTCTGACAGGGGTGTGTGCACATTCATTGGCTACTGTTGTTGCCACAGAAAATAAAATTTTATTCCTAGAAACTACATTTTGTTACTATTGGGATCATGTAGGACTCTGAGGAATCACAAATTGAGGAATAACACACTGAGGAACTCTATCTTCTCTTCCTTAGATGGTCAGCATTTTTTTAAGAAAAATCTCTTAGAAGGAAATTAAAGCAGTATAAACTACTGTGATTTGTGTGGGTCACACAAACAGGTGCATGCCATCACCAGCACCAACAAAACCAGAATCTAAGACCTAGATTAAACACCATCAAAAACAGCACACACAAAAAAAGCCTCAAAAATCAATGTAGGGGAGTCGGGGGTGGGCAAAATGAGTGAAGGGGGTCAAAAGATACAAACTTCCAGTTATAAAATAAATGTCACGGAGAGGTCATGTACAGCACGGTGACTACAGTTAATAATACTGTACTTGAAAGTTGCTAAGAGAGTAAATCTTAACACTTCTCATGGTAAGAAATAAAATTTTGTTACTATGTACGGTGACAGATGTTAACTAGATATATTGTACTTATTATTTTGTATTATGTACAAATATTGAATCATTATGTTGAGCACCTGAAACTTATGTAATATTACATGTCAATTATACCTCAATAAAAGTGTCAATGTATATCCCAGAAAGTATGTATAAAGGTAAATTACTTCTTTGTTGTTGATCATGGCAGTGGTTGTGATGAGGAAGGGAAATATTTGAAGTTGTTAAAAACGCTGGACATAGATTCAGATCCAACTCTACTACATAGCATTTGATCATCAAAAAAAAGCAGAGTGCTAAATGGTTTTGATCCTCAGTATTCTCATCTGTGAAATGGGGATAATCATAGCCCTATTTCATAGGACTGTTGTGAAGCTTATATGGGATAGTGCAGGGAAAGCAATCAGTACAAATCTGAGTAACATTCAACACTGTTACTAGTATGTGTGAGCCCATCGCCTTTATTTAGGATTCATTGGTCACATTGTCTCCACTTTTCATCTGGCTGTTTCTCTAAGTCATCAGAACTTCCCAAAACAAAGTCCTGGTGTGTTTGCTTGTAGAGCACTTGAGTGCATTTGAGAGCTTCGTGAGAATGAAGCATTCTAGAATGTAAGTCGTGAACCAGTCATATATAATTCTCTGCACAGGTCCACAGGAGCCCAAGGCCAGGATTTTCTCCTTTGGAGAGAGGCACTGCGTGGCTCCCAAAAGTCCAACTGCAAGTCAAAGATCATGAATCATGTTTTGACATTTCACTATCAAAATTCATATATCAGTGAGACTCAGTTCGTATAACTAATCTTGTTTGATTTGGCAATGAGGTGAAATGTCAATAGGTTTCTTATTTTGACTGAAATTATTAAATGTACCAAAGGGAATATTGCATATGTGTTAGTTATCCCAGAATAAAGATGAGCACACTTTCCTGAAAAGTTCAACTATACTAATGGGATAATGGATCACCAGAATACTTAAAATGTGAAATGCATACTTCGTTCACATTCTTGCTTCACTTGAAGAATAGTGTCATTGTTGCCAAAGTTTGGGGTTTCCTTTACCCCATGCCTGGATTCTCCATCGACACCAATGGGAATTTCACCTTCAAGGGCAAGACAGTGTATGGAAGTAAAATGACAATAGCAGAAGGGAAAGAATACATTTTATACGTTGTGCTACAGAATATTTTTCTTGACTGTTTCTGTTATAGTCATTGACTATTACTCAGAAAGATCCATTTGAAAATCCAAAAACACATTGTCTCTAGAGGCTAGTCTTTTGAAAACACGCTTTTACCCATACATGTCATCACAAATTATATAAAAGAACAATTATAGTTCAACCTATATATTTAAAATTTTATGATTAGTTAATTATAAAAGCATATCCCTCTGACACTGCCATTAGTCTAGAAAGTATATGTGCTGCTTTTTCCAATCTGAAAGAATGGCATTTTGGAGAAAAAAACTGTCCGCATTTTCTTAAGGAAACATAAGGCAGAATTTACCACTCACTGAAATTTAAAGTGGGATGAACCCTTTGTAGTTCATGTTCATACATTAGCAATAAGCTGTGGAGCTGTGAGTTGTTAGAATGTAGCATAAAAGAAGAAAACCTATGTGAAAGGAGAAGAAATACAAAGTCCATTTTTATGAATGACCAAATGTCAAAAAATGTATTAAAGAGGTTTAGAGGCTAGCCTGTTCATTATTTTGCTGACTTAGAAGCCTTGAAGTGTTCTGTGTCCATTTCATTATCTGCAAAAGTATGAACTATAATGGAATTTACATAAAAATCGTGCTAGAGAGAGGGGACTTTACTGCATAGTCAGCTTTGCCTCCTAATCCAATCTTCCCCAATGCACTAGGTATGGCAGTTGCCAAACTCAAACAGCAGGATCTCTTTTATAAAGAAAAGTATGAATTTGAGCTGTAAAATGAGCACAAGTATTTTTCTATTACTCTGGATGCTTCCTCTTGCTGAGTTTACATGAGAAGTCTAGCAGGAGGTGTTATTAAATAGCCTCAGAAATTAGCCTCAAAACAATTATCTTGGTTAAGCTATGTTAAAAGACACGAGAGGCTTAATGAAACAAGCATTTAAATTTTTGTGATTGAATATCTGTTGGACACCTCTGAGTTATTAACCCTTGTGGGCAGGATTTCAGATTTTTTATTGTTTTTAATTGAATTGTTTTTAGAAAACTGCAGATTAAAAACAGTTTTCTCCCCTGTGATAGAGATCCCAGGGCAAGCTGTGTAATAATTGGTTCTTTAAAAGTTGGTTTTAAACCTTGCTGCTTGGCAAGGAATATACCCTTGGTCAACATAAATTTGGGTTTTCATATTACAATTGATTTATAGAAATGCCAAGCAGGAAAGAACATCTCCAGCCATATAGTCTGCCGTTCTGTAGTTCCTTTACAATCATCTGCCAACACCCATGACTTTCTCTGCGTTTAGTAGTGAATTTGCCATGAGTTAAAGCTTCCTATGGATTCCTTAAGAGAATTTTCCAAAAATTACTGTTTTTGTTGTTGATTTTCATTTTCCCCTCTGCAGAGCCAGAATTTTGGTTTTCTCAGTTTTGCTTCTCTTCCTGGGATCTTCTATCATTCTGAGTAATTTCTCTATGTTTATAGTATTTGCTATTTTAAAATATTTGTTGGCTCTTATCATGCCAAATCTTAAAAGTTACTTAGTCAGTTGCTTTAATCTTTCTTCCCAAGCCCCCTCCCAACCTCATCTCCCCAGTCACTTCATCATTTTTTTTTTTCTCTTAACTCTCTCCAATCTTCCACATATTTCTGGAATCGAGTTTATCCAAACTTAGTGCATTTTTCCAGGTGCATCATACATCATTCCCTAAGTCTGGGATGTGATGGTTCTTTGTATACAGCCCAAATGCTGGTGAAGTTTGTCTTTTTATTTTTCCCTGATCAGTGTCAGCATGTTGACTCAGAGTGTTTTTTGAACATCTCCCACTGATTCCTGAGGGAGCCCTTCTAAAATCAGCTATCTTCTATCTGGTTAGTCTATTTAAGGAATGTGATATTAGAAAAAACATGATTTTGTGGACCACGTTAGAAAACATGTCCAGTTACCCCCACCCCACCCCCTGCCATTTTTAGAAACATATCTATTTTCTTGACATTTTCATTTTTGTTAAGTATATTTTATTATGAAAATGGAATGGAAGCGTATGCAAACAAATTGCTGCTAAGGCTATTGGGGTGAGAGTGGAGAACTCAATACAACTTAGGGCAGAATGGCTTCTAGCTGTATTAGATGTTTAAAAACAAAACAAAAAACCTCAAAAGGCCTGCACTAAAATTAAAGCACTCTACTGTAACAAGCTATGTCTTTACATATTCTTCATCTATTCGTTCCAATTACCTTAACTACTTTTTCTGGCCTTCATGTTAAGTACAAAATTGGAGGTGAGAAGCAAGAGAAAATAAATATAAAATTAAATATGATACATCAAAATTATTGTAATGTTAAGGTATACAGATTTCTTTCTTATAAGGAATTCTACTCAACAACATACACTTATCAGATGGAAGTAGGCGACACCAAATCCACCCATGAGCCACTTCAAGCAGCGTAAGAAAAGGTCACAAGACACCTGCACATCAGTAGAGCAAATCTGGAGGATGCACAAACAAATGAATCTGGGAAAGAATGTGTTGTCCTCCCTAAGTTTTATGTATTAATGTAAATACATATCATATTCATAGATTTGAAGAGGCTCTCAATTACAGAAACTCACTCCCACTGACTTGACAACAGCTTTTTAGAAAATAAACTACATTAAATTTACACACACAATTTCTTTTTGCTAAATGACAATAGCATTTATCTATATGATTACATACCACTGTCACCTCCACATTACAATCAAAGTTTGACTCAAAATCTTTTTTTTTCTAATACGCTTGGAGTCACTTTTAAGTGTTTATGGTGGCATCAAAAACACAGTCACACTGGTTTTCAGTTAATTCACTTTCGATGATCCATTTCAGTCAGTACTGCTTCGGTTATGTATTTACACAACAGAACAGACCCAAACTGTCTTGTGCAAAAAGGAGAATTATTGGCTTTTGTAACTTAAAACTCTGCAGCTAGTCTTCAGGCACAGCTGGCTTATGAACTCAGAAACATTCCCGTGATCCGAGAGTAGGTACTTTCTCTTCCTTGCAGTCTCCATACTCAGCAGGACTGCCCCTTGTGGAAGTTGCCGTGGCTCCAATCCCATGTCGTCTCCTTCATTCCGATAGAGTCATGGGAGCTTCTCTCCCTCAGTCTTTACAAAGTCTTGGACCTGGTTCTCACTAACCTTGTT
Source organism: Camelus dromedarius (assembly GCF_036321535.1). NCBI lineage: Eukaryota > Metazoa > Chordata > Mammalia > Artiodactyla > Camelidae > Camelus > Camelus dromedarius. Next base: position 9,986,095 of record NC_087449.1, on the reverse strand, counting down.
GGGTTATGGGTCCTTCCCTGGACTCATCACCATGGCCAGTCACATGGGATTTGCTGAGCTACCTAACCCCACAGCATTATTCAAGAAAACGTCCTGAGAGTATGGGATGTTCTGTAACCCGCACTGTCCAGGATGGCAGCCACTAGTCGTGTCTGGCTTGACTTAAAATGTGCCTGATACAACAAGGGAACTAAATTTTAAATTTTATTTTAAGTAACTTTTAATTAAATTAAATAGTCATTAGTATATTGAGTAACACAGCTTTAGAGTTAGTGTAGGAGTCAAACCTATTTAGATGACATCGGCTGAAGAGCAGTTCCCCAAAGGAAAGGGTTTTGAGGGGAGTAGCTCCTATTTTACTGGAAGTGGGAAATATGGATGCCAAGGGATGAAAACAATAGATGTTCACTATAGCTACCCTAAAGCTTGAACTTTTATTAATATCTTTTGGACTGATAGTTTATGTGTTTTTTGTTTGTTTGTTTGTTTGTTTGATGGAGGGAGGTCATTCGGTTTATTTATTCTAAGAGTAAGTACTGGAGACTGAACCCAGGACCTCATGCATGCCAAACTAAGCATGTGTTCTACCAGTTGAGCTATACCCTCCCCCTGGACTGATAGTTTAAATTCAAATTATATGGCTCACATCATATTACCTGCAGTTTTTCTGTTTTGCATTGTTTTGCTTATTTTCTTAATTAAAATGCATACAGTAGAAACTTTAGACACGTAACTGTTCAGGCTTAAATGAGAATCCATCTCTAGCCATTGTTAGGGATCCACCTTTAATTGAGTTATCTTTTATGTACAATGCACTAATCTTTTTAAAGCAGCACATATGGATCCAAATTTAAGTTAAAGTTCGTGTGGCATTTTCATTACATATAACTAAAGTGACAAAAGTATTAACCAGCTTAGAGGCATTGTTACTGTCAAGCAGGCACAGTGACAATTGCAATACAATGTACTCCTTTGCTTGAAGTTTGGAAATTTTCTTTTGAAAACTGGCACATTTACTGATTCATCTAAGTTTTCAGACAGACAACTTCCTGCCCTCACTGAGCTTATAATTCTCAATTTTAAATACATGAAAATGTAAAATATTATGCATCTTAAACTTGCAGCAAAAGATATCAAATTAACACAAGTTTGTTACAGAAAATACAATAAAAGAAAAATAAAAATTGTTTACAATCCCATCACACAAAGACACCTACCATTAATGTTTTAGTATATATTTCTTTTAACTTTAAAACATATGTGAATGGGTACTGAATGCATTTTTCATAAGAAAATGCTACTACTGTAGTTACTCCTTTGTAACTTAATATTTAACCTAACAATATGTTACTTTAAAAAGCTGTGTATCCCATTGTGTGACTAAAATATACATATATCTAAAAAGTACAACTCTTAGGTTAAAAGGATATGTGTATTTTTAAACATTTTGAAAAATGTAAGTTTTGTGCAGGCAGAGATCTTTGTTTTGCTCACTGCAAATTTCAGTACCTAGAACAGTGTCTGACATCTAGAATGCAGTCAATAAATACAAGTTGAATGAATGCGTGTTGGTAAAGTTCCCATTATAATTCAAAAAACCAAGTATGAGATGGACCATTTCTTTACACCCTCATCAACTCTGGGATTTTTTTTTTTTTCAGTTTTGTAGACAGAAGATGGCATCTCATTATGGTTTTTGTTCTAACTTCTTTATTTCTATCAGAAATACAAATTGCAGCAAATCATGCTTACTTAGGCAAAAACATGTTCTATAGAGTAAGAAACTTGCAGCCTAATTTTGGCTGAATGTCTCAGAAATTTTAAAGTTTTGACTGAGCGAAATCTCGTAGGAGGATTATGTGTTTAGAAATCATATTCCAGTCTTCTAAGAAACCATATGACTTGGAGAAGTTACTAAGCATGCTCTGCCTCATTATTACATCGTAATACATAAAGAGCCTGTAAGTGCAGGTGTTGTGTTTCAACGAATCACCAAACAGAGAAACCTAAAAGAAAAGTGTGGTGACTCTGCCTCACATTTAGCTCTTCCTCCAGCTTCTGCAGAACCTTACCTTTTCTTCATGACGGAAACTTAACTCATAGCCTAATACTTAAGCATAATAGAAGTTCATTGTGAAAACTACAAGGGCAATCAAAGAAATCAAGGCTGGGACTTCCAGTCAAACCTCATGTGGAACCACAACCAGGACCTGCAGAACAAGGGCATTTCATGGGGGCTGTCTTTCACTGAGCATCTGCTTTTCTCGTGCTCTCACCCCTTTGCTCTTGCCCTGGCCCCGGCCCCTTAGTCTGTTTGTCTCTGTCTCTGTCTTTTCCTTCCTCTCTATCAGGTGACTTTCTCTGCTTCAGCACATGCACATGCATGGCCCTGAACTGGCTTTACATCTGTTCCTAATTCAGCCCTGAATTAACTGTGCTTCAGCTCCAAATTCTCTAAAGAGAGAATCACATCCACTCATCTTGGGGCAGGTATCTCTCTTCCCTTCGTCCCCAGTCCAATCTGCTATGATGACGGGGAAGGACCGCCTAGTTCAAATATGGGACCTTGTAGCCACTCTAGAGATGCGACTATTTTTCAGAGAAGAGGGTTAGGACTAGTAAACATCCTAAAAGGCACGTGTCACATTGTGCCTGCACTCTTTACGTGCTGGGATACAAAGATAGGTAGAAAGTGGCTCATATTATGTAATCATTCACGAATCTAACTTGAGTATACCTTTTTAAAAAGCCTTCCAATCATCACTAGTTTAAAAATCACTTATAATAATCAGGGTTTTTTAAAATCTAGTTTCAATTTTATGGCTAAGCATCTCTATATTTATTTTTCAGCCTAAGTGTTTTGCCGCTTGTCCATCTGAGATCTTGATTCCAAAACACAAAAATTTTTTTTAAAATTTATTTTTCATTCTACCAAGTATAGGTTTCTACTTACAGTTATTTTTCAACTAGGATGCTGTAGCTAGCATGTTTTTAGTACTTTCTTTTAGTACTTTTTTTCTCAAAACTATCAGACTTTGGAAAAATTAAATAAACAGACCTATGTCTTGCAATGCCACATTTCAAGCATATTTGGAGACAATCCAATGTTAACTGTGCTGCCTATGCTAAGCAAAATGATCCATCTGAAGTAATGATTTGATGATGTATTTCTTCCATATTTTCATTTTCTTTGCATTTCATAATTTTTATATTTCCCCCTTCGATTTTATTGTAGTTTAACTCTTTTATGAGATAAATAAATAATTTTTTCTTCCTTATTGAAGTAATTTCTCACATTTAATCTTCCCAGTCCTAAGTAGGATTAATTGAAGATAAAGAAAATGAGTTAGATTTGAGTTACACCTGTGAACTGTAAACTATTTAAATCAAGCCATCACCATCATTAATACCCATCACTCTGGCCATATACTCGAGATCATGTAATATATGACAAATGGCTAAATTTATGGGATTGGCCATGTTGCAGTTCCATTGCTTCCACTACTCAGATACAACCTCAAATTGTGGCAATATGCGTGAAATGACAGCCTTCCTTAATGACTGATGGGGACAGTCTCATCATGGTTCTGGCCACTGTGATGAGCATCAGTCACAAAGGCAGCCAAAGATGTCAAATCTGCTGAGATGCTCTCTAATCCTGTGATCCTAGAAAGTCACAACTGTCAGCGCAGAGCCAAGCAGTTGCCTAGCTCAGTTGTCTCCAACCTTTTCCAGTTAGAAGAACCATATTACATCAGAAAGCACTGTGGAAGAGCTCCACTTTTAGTTTTGTTTGAAAAACAAAGCAGACAATAGCCCAAATCAGGAACACTGTAACCAACACCTTTTGAGACGCTTTGAACTACCTTAGCCAACCCCTCTTTTCTGAGAACTGCTCCCACATCTACAGAGGCAGCAGTTTGTGCTGTGTGTGTGCTATATGTGCGCTCAAAAATATGTGTAAATGAAATTCTAATTTATTATCATAACACTTACACTTATTCAAAAAATAAGTGCAAAACGTGCTATTTATTCAGCCAACAAACTGCTTATCTTATTCGAACAAGATGAGAACTACTGGTCTACAAATTCTGCGCTTTATAAAACTCACCTTAATGATTCAGATAATTGAGGGAGAAGTTTTGTTTTGTTGTTTTATTCCTTACTCAACGTTATTGATCGACTTGATTCTCTACTTCACCTAATGTATACGAAGCCTGTTATTTTATAGAAAATAATGTCTCAGGTATCACAGTTCCCTTCCCGTGATTCAGCTAGGGTAAAATTATGAGTACATTTCCCTGAGGTGCAGTAAAATAGTTTATTTATTACTACTTCCCCAACATCTCACTCACAGGTGGTTAGATTTTGGAAGATTATTAAGTAGGCTTGTGTAGGCAAGTGCAACAATTTGACTTCAGGAAGCCATTATCTGAGCCAGCTTCCCTCCTGCCAGGGCCCAAGGATATTATTTACAGAAATGAACCAGTGTATTATGTTTAATACATTCTTAGAACATTTGTACATATACTATATCAAAATTTCCTGTTTAAATGTTTCTATGTTACATGAGTTCATTAGAAAATTGTCCCACCTAATTTTTCCCCTTAATTCCATCAGGCACTTCAAGTTCCCACAGTGGCTTCCTGATCTCCCAATGTTGTACTTGTGTTTACCAAATGAGAACTCTCACCTCCTTCAAAATTTTATGCAAAACTTATTTCCTCCAAGAACTTTTCACAATGAACTCCATTTGATTTTGCATTTCCTCTAGAGACTTCCTGAGTAAGACTGCAAATGTTCTGTCATCATTTTTGGGGGTACAGCATATATACCACGCTCACATATTCAGTCTGAACGTCTTTATGCCTTGTGGTATATATATCACAGATTATATACGTACAATTACTGTTGCTTCCTTACTTCACAGATGTGTGCATGCTTTGCTCTCCTCTCTGCATCGTGACAACACTTTGCTTGAGCCGGAGGCAACAAAGCTTAAGTGCTTTTTGGTTTTGGTTTTAATTTCGCCAGACAGGGTTCAGTACCATTTTTTACTATTGACTAAGCAACTATGTAATATTTTTTTCCAATGAAGAGTGGTGACACACTTTGCAGTTTGGGTATTCGGTAGTTGACCTATTAAAATTACTAATTGCTCACCTCCTGGGTGGCCGGCACTGTGCTCGGCATTTGAGATACCACAGCATAAGGGAGAGACTCAGCCCCTATAGAGCTCACAGTCCAGATCAAGACAATCAGTTCAAGGCAACTGAATCATGATGCTATCAAGTATTGTTCCAAAGCGCACACGTTAGCCATAGAGAATGAAGTACCACTAGCCCTTGTGTCTCTTGCTTTTCTCAGTAACTTATTTATTGCTGTTAACACCATAAAGGAACATGTAGATCACAGTAACTATGAGAAATCCATATATTTTCAAAGGGAATCGAGGAGTGGACCACATATTTATTATGTTGACCTTGGAGCAGATCAGAGTAGACACAGAGGAAAGGAATGTTACCTGCTGCCAGTATTGTTAGGAGGGTACTGTGGGAGATCCACCCCCGAGCACTAGCTGATGTATTGCCCTAAAATCTCCAGGTACGCTAGCCGTAAGAAATACATCAGATAAATATCTCAGCAATCAAAATATCTGAAATTATACTTGTCAGAGAAAAGCTTGAGAGAACTATATGGTTCTTTAACATGGTCATTCTTGCCATAGAGTTCACCAGTATCATTATTAATATTTACTGCTAATTGCTTATGTGTGTTATTTGAATGCCAGCATACGCTTACAGATGTGCTGTTTTTAATAACAAAGATAACAATAAGTTAATTGGTGATTAAAAATATACTATAAGATTAGCACCTTCATAAAAATCCCACAGCTCTTTACAAAAGCAATAAAACAATGAACTAAAATGACAGGTGTGCTAATCATGCACTAGTTTGAAAAGATAACACTTAGGAGTTTAGGGTTTTTTGAAGCCAATGAATTAAAAGATGCAATGTTTCATGCTAATGAAGGCTAACTTTTAGAATTTGCTTATAGAAGATTGTAGAATAGCCTTAATATACAAGTAAAATGGCTCTTAAGTTGAAATGAGGTAGAACGTCATGTATATGTCTTAGGAATTTTATTTTATTAGCCAAAGTTTTCAATTTACTTGGTTTTTTTTTTTTTTTTTTTTACATTTAACTTACAAAAGGAAAAGGTAGATTGCAACAAAACAAGCTTACATCATGGATTTTTATTTTAAAGAAACTTCCAGTACTCTGTAATCTAAATCCTCTGTATTTTCTAGATTTCACAACAATTGTAATATTCATTATGATGGCCTGAGATACTGTAGAATTTCAGTTATCAGATACTTGACTGTATTCGCTGTATTTCACTTAATTCAGCTACGAAGTCAAACAGAATTTCAGTTAAGGTGACACTGCCTGGCATGCCAAGCAGTATTTGAGCAGGAGGGAAGGTGAGCTTCTCTCACATTGTAAGACCACGACAAACATGGGGTTCATAACCACACTGTAAGGAGTCAGATTCTGTGTGTAAACTGCTGGACACCTAAAGAAAGTAAAGGAAACAGGCCAATCCTTGATTTTATGACATATTAGTTTGCTTGTGTGGTCATAACAAAATACCACAGACTGGGTGGCTTAAACAGCAAAAATTCATTTTCTCACAGTTCTGGAGGCTGGAAGTCCAAGTCAAGGTGCCAGCAGATTTGGTTTCTTCTGGTCCTCTCTCCGTGGCTGGCGGATGGCCACTTTCTCACTGTGTCCTCACATTGTGTCCTTTCCTCTGTGCGTGTGCGTTCCTGGTGTTTCTCTTTGTGTTCATATTTCCTCTTCTAATAAAAACACTAAATAGTTAGACTAAATTAGGGCTCACTAATGGCCTCATTTTAACTTAATTACCTCTCTGAAGGCCCTATTTCCAAATACAGTCACATTTTGAGGTATTAAGGTTTAGAGTTTCAACACATGAATATTGAGGGGATAACAGTTCAGCTAACAACATATTTTATAGCGGGTGGAACATTGTTCCACCAATAGAAATGTCCACTTGGAAATTCTGAATGTGAACTTAATTTGAAGTAAGGATCTTTGAAGCTGTAATTAAGGTAAAGATCCCTAGATGAGATCATCCTGAATTAGAGACCCACAGAGACTCAGAGGGAAGGTGATGTGAAGACAGTGCAGAGATTGGAGCGATGTGTCTGCAAGTCAAGGAACACCAAAGACTGCTGACAGCTACCGAGGCCAGGAGAGCAGCATGCAACACGTTCTCCCTCAGAGTCTCTAGCAGAAACCAACCCTGCTGACAGCTTGACTTTGGACTTCTCACCTCAGAACTGTGAGGGAATACATTTCTGTTGTTTTAAGCCACCTATTTGTGATTTGTTGTTGTTGTGACAGCCACATGAAATTAATACAGGCATTGATATAGGGGAATAATAAACAAAGCTACCATGTGCTGATGACCCCCATGTGCAAGGTAATATACTAGGTATATATTATCTCAGAAATCCTCTAATCAACCATCCTTAATCCGCTGGGGTTCCTAAGATTTGTTCCTTCCCTCAAGGCTCTACTGAACCCAATCTCTCCTACAGTAAATTCATTATTGGGCCGGAATGTGCTCTTTCTTGGCATAGGTCTGAAGTGTCATGTACAGTTTGCAACCTTAGTTTTCCCTTAGGTTCAGATTTCTGTACCTGGTAACCTGAATCTGATCCCAGTTGCTTCTTCATTGTTCTGGACTCTGAGTATCATGAACAGAGAATAAGTGGTCACTGAGGACAAGTAGATCAGGAATAGCAGCTGGAGTTTTATGTGAGCATTCTTGCCCCGTCCATTTATAAGTTTTTCCTCTTCTCCATTTGTAGCCCTAGAGAGACTCCATCAATCTCAACTCCTCACCACGACTCCAACTGATAACTTTCACTGTGTTGATAGAGCCCAGATTTTCTAACATACATGTCTGAACCACGAAAGAAGAAATATCATTGTGGCTCAGATGTTTTCACATATTTATGTACGTCAAGCTCAGGGGATACATTTATTCTGCATCTCCTCAGAGCCTTCAGTGCTGTCAGCATGATCTGAGTGCATAAGTAGAATTTCACTAAATACTCAGGCGGACACTAGCCATGGAGCTTCTAGTCATCCTGGCAATTCGAACCTTTCAGGTCTGGCCTTTAAAATTAAAACAATGTACATTTGTGTTTATTTATAATTATATAAATACTCACTCCTGGGTATTTATCTGAAAAAAAACAAGAACAGTAATTAGAAACAATACATGCACCTTTCTGTTTACTGCAGTATTATTTACAGTAGCCAAGATATGGAAGCCACCCAAGCGCCCATGAATAGATGAATGGATAAGAAAGATGTGTGTGTATATATATATACACACACACACACACACATATATATGCACACATATATACACAATGAAATAGTAACTCAGCCAAAAAAAAAAAGAATGAAACCTTGCTTTCTGCAACACATGGATGGACCTAGAGGGTATTATGCTAAGTGAAATAAGTCAGATAGATAGAGGAAGATAAATGCTGTACGATTTCACTTACATGTGGAATCTAAAAAACAAAACAAATGAACAAACAAAACAAAACAAAAACAGAATTACAGATACAGAGAACAAACAGGGGAGGGACTTGGGGGAAACTAAAAAAAAAGTAAAGGAAATTAAGAGGTACAGACTTCCAGTTGCAAAATAAATGAGTCACAAGTATGAAATGTACAGTGTGGGGAATACAGTCAATAGCTTTTTAATATCTTTGTAGGATGACATATTGTAATTGAATTTATCATGGTCCATCATCTTTTTTAAATGTATGGAATTACCAATCACTTTGCTGTGTACCAGGAACTAACATTGTAGGTCAATTATACTTCAAAAATAAACTCATAGAAAAAGAGATCAGAGGCAGGGGGTGGGGGAAAGGGGAATTGGATGAAGGCGGTCAGAAAGTACAGACTTCCAGTTATAGGATAAATAAGTACTAGGGATGTAACGCACAGCATGATAAATACAACTCACACTGCTGTATGTTACATATGAAAGTTGTTAAAAGAGTAAATCTGAGAGTTCTCAATCCAAGAAAAAACATATTTCTTCTTTTTCGTTAATTTTGTATCTGTATGAAATGGTTGATGTTCACTAAACTTACTGTGATAATCATTTCATGATGCATGTAAGTCAAATCATTATGCTGTACACCTTAAACTTACACAGTGCTGTGTGTCAATTCTATCTCATTAAAACTTGAAAAGAAACTTTCCAAAAAAAGCCAAAATTTAAAACAATAAATATCTATGTTTATTTATAAGTTCAAAACTCGAAGATGTCCAAATTCCACAGCCCCAAATATATTTACTCTATAAGATATTATTGTAGAAATTATCGGAGTATCCTTTGATATGCTGGGTATAACTAAAGACTTGCAGACAAACTGAGACCCAGGTTAGAATTCAACGTTTGAAACAGTCCAGTAAGACAGATCAGAGTGGCCTCAGAACTAAATTTATATAAATAACGATGTCATACAATAAACAAGCTGTATCTCGCAGTGCAGAGAATGTGTAACATTGTCCAATTATGTCTTTATGTTGTCGAACAGCTTGGCCCAGTCTGGATTGAGGTCCAGATTGAATGGTATGCTATCTGATAAGCAATAGGCCAACAAACATCTCCCTTACCTGGGGTCCTAATTCTCATGACTGGAAGAATGACAGATTCCGTCAGCTAGCCCTTATCCTTTTACAGTAGTTTCTAGTGTTACATTCAGCAACTATTGAAGAAGCTCTTCAGTCGCAATCTAATTCTCCATCAGTAGACAGCCCAACACAGGGAAGGTTAATGAAACAGTAGAGTGGAAAATGAAAACTTGCTACAGAAGTCTGGCTGTAGCTCCCCCAGTGAAGGAAGCTGGAGCTGAAATGAGTGATTACGCTCGTGGTGTTCACCGTCAGAACCTCGCAGAAAGAGCAGGCAGGCTAGGCACAAAGGGGTTGCCGTGGGAGTTAGCGTGAGCTACAGAACAGACCCCACCGAGTGCAGCGGGGTGTTCTTTCTCTTACTCATCTAGCAGTTTGACCTTTCCCCATTCAACATAGTGAGACTGAACTGTGGTGTGATTTTTCTACCCCTGTTTTCCTGATGCAGTCTGGTGATCCAACACCTGTGTTTCTGACCTCATTTTCTTTGAACTGTCTTGGCTCACCTTAGGCCCTGAACTCTGTGCTGTTTACCTGGGATCCTTAACCTACTAACCTGAGTGATCATTTCTCTAGATTCTATCTTCACAACAATTAACCTGGTTATAGGGCTCCAGGTACTTCTGCTGTCACTCATTCCACCGGGTGCTTCTCCACGCCTGCTGCCCCAGACACCAGCAGCCTAGTGCCCTCCTGGTAATGCTGGTGCTTTTGCTTTTGGAATAATCAGGCCAGAAGAAAGAGCTTCGCAGAAAGACCTTTTGTGCTGGCAACTGTAGACAAGGCAATCTATTCAGCATGACCCAATCCAGCGAAGCAAGTCTGGCAGACAGAAAACAAAACAAAACAAAACCACAACCTCACACAACAAGAGTTGAATTAATTAACTCAGTTACACTAGGGCAACCTTAGTTGTGGAGAGTTCAGTCTCCCGAGTCAAACTGCAGAGTGCAAATCCACCCTGACTCCACCACTTGCTGCAAGACCCTAGGCAAATTATTTAACCGATGGGTACCTCAGTTTCCATGTTTGTGAAAAGGAGATAGATGTGTCAGGAGGCTAAAAAGAAATCATTTATGTAAACATCTACAACAGTGCTGCCACATAACTAGTGCTCAGTAAATTGCTAATAGCTTGATAGAGTCCGTCAATCTATTTGCTCTTAGATACAAAACCATCAGCTCACTCAAAAAAAAAAAAAAAAAAAAAAAATTGCCCTGACCTGGAGCAGTGAGAAGGAACCAGGGTAAGGTCTTATTAACTGTTTAAATTGGAACATAATGTGAACTAATCTCTTTTCTACTCCAGCCCTGCCCTGTGGGAAGCAGGGAAAAGTAGAAAATGAGGTAACTTGCTAAAGGTGATTGATAAATACTTACTGATAAATAAAGCAAGTAAACAGCAGAGATACTAGCCTCATCTCATCAGAGGCCCTAGAAATACCAAGTTTAGACTCACTCAACTGCGCACACCAAGCAAATCTCAGCCAGGCTACAGTTTCTCAACAGGGGAACTCTTAGGGTGAAGTCACTTTAATGAAAAAAGTGTAGTCAATGTGCTTTTCTTCCAGATAACTCTCTGACAAAATTCTTATTATTTCCATCTACTAAACAGGAGTTTATTAAATGCCTACTGAGCACATAGCACTGCTGGATGCATATCCACTTTAAGGCTTATTTGATTCAGGCCAAAGCATAATGAGTTTCTGGCATCCTTGAATAGGACTTCTAGTCTATTTAGTAGCCATGTCTGAAGTGGCAACTTATTTTTGAGCTCTGAGTAGTGGCCATTAACACAGTATAACTTCAAACCAATTTTTTACTTTTTGTTATTTTTATGAAACGAAGTTAAACTTTTTGGCGTGGCAATGTTTCTGTTACAATGTCAATATCTTTTGACCTGAATAATTGCACTGAATAATCCTAACAATGTTGAGGCAAACACATGGTTATTCAGCCACAGAGATGGAGTCCAGACATACTTAAGGACATGACTCAAAGGTTTTGAGCGCCCATAGTGCTTACTGTCTGTACTATACAGACTTGCTCTTGGAGCTCCAGCCGGCTTTCACATTCAGTATTTGAAAGTTAACCCATTTGGTGGGCCTTCTCCTTCACATGCCTTCGCTAGATAAGATGATCTAGAGGAGCAGCTGCTCTGAACAGAGGAAGGGGGCTTTTGAGAAGAGAAAGGCGTGCAGTACAGCAAAAGGGATGAAAGAGGTGAGATCTCAAAGAGAGCAGTAGAGAAGGAGGGTCAAAACCTGCAAGCTGAGTGCGGAAAAGCAGAGTGATTGATAATGGAACAGAAATGGAGAAAGGCATGGTAGAGGAGAAAGAAAGACAGAAAGGCAGTCTTCATATGGAAAACCTGCATACGGCAGAGTGCTTCGTTTTCAGTACGCTGCGTGGCCTCATACCCCTTTTGCGTATTACTGGCTCGAGGCTGATCTCCGGTGAAGATGGGACAAGGGAATTCTAAGAAAAGTGACAGGTTATAAAATAAGGGTAAAATAAATTAGAGTGAAATGGAGTTGAAGAGTGAGGCCAAAACACACACACAAAATGGGCAAAAAAGGAACCAATGATAAAGAAAGGTATATTATAAGGAAAAGAAAAGCCCACGAAAAATAATCTTATGATTTCCTTTGAATTTAGACTCACCTTTAGAAAACAGACATTTGGGGCAGGATATGTTAGCATTTTGAGTGCTGACCACTGGGACACAGTTCAGGGAGATGGAGTTTTTTTATTTCAGGATCCATAGATCAACTTTAACATAGTAATGATCATACTCAAACATAATAATTAGATACATTCAATTAAATGTCATCAGTACTGCCTTTACTTCTTATCAGACTTGGGATCTTTTGCACTTAAAATTTAAAGGTGCACGTGAATTTTACACAAGCCTCTGCTTTTTCTTTAAAAGCTGATACACTAATAGTCCTTGACTGAATTCCCCTTAGAACCTGTATTTTTCTAAGTAAGGAAATCAGCTGAAGACAACTTTTAAATTTTTCTAACCAAGAGGACTGCAATATTTAATCAAGTTAATGTTATCAGTGTGGTGATTATTTGAATATCTTTGATGTCAGAGCCATGCCTCAGAATTTCAAAATTCACTTCACTTTGAAATCAAAGTATACATGCTTTTTTCCTACTGTAATATAAAATATATATATATTAAAATTTTATCAAAAAATTGAACACACAAAAGGAAAGTGCAAACTTTGCCAAGGATTTTGATAAAAATTTAATTTGTTTTCAAATATCTCATTATCTATGAAATATATAAAACATAAGCTAACTGTGAAAGTGGTATGTATCTTACTATTTGTATGACAAAAGACTGAAGTTTTACTGCCATGGGTTTATATTAGCATGTGCATTTTTAAAAGACAGACGTATGTATTATAATATAATGGAAAAAAAAAACTGGGCCAGGATTTGGGAAGCCTGTGTTTCAGCCTCAGTCCTGCCTTTGCCTGCTAGCTGTACGACTTTTAATTTTTTTTCCTCTTTGATATTGGGAATAATATGTTCCCTACCTAGTTCGTTGAGCATGAAAAAGGTAATTTCAAACCAAATCTGTAAAAACATATAAACCATAATTAGTTATTTACATGCAGTTTCCTTAGGAGTCCCAAACAGCTTCACTCATTAAGGGTGTGTCATCCGATGCACGGCTCTCTCTCTTTCCTTCATATTGGCAAAGCCTTGCACTTTCCTCTGCTAGTGGAAAAAGCAGGAGAGGGAAAAGTGAGATGAAAACATTTTACTTTTCAAATCCATCCTTTTATTATCATACTGTAAACTACCCTGGTTGAGGATTTTGAGAGCGATGGCATTGAGTTCCACCCTTAAAGTCAAGTGTTTGATACCTTGCTTGACTTTGAAAGGCATCCTGTAAAGAGTTAAGGATGGAAGTAAAGAATGCAACAAAAAAATGACATTTCATAAATGAATAAATGAACACTCCAGAAAGAGATATTTTATTGTTAGGATCGTTATTGTATTCAAGGCCCTAGCATAGCAGGGAATCAGGGATATTTATGGGATGAATGAATGAAAAAATGAATGAATGTCTTCATCTTTGGGAAAGAAAATTTTTATTCTTCTTGCACTGAATTATTTGCCATGCAGTCACTCTTACCATGAATTTTTCTCTGTCCTCAAGTAATTGTTTTTCCCAGAATTTCTGAAAAATGATTTGTTGTCATTTTGTCAAATGTATAAGAGGACCTATAGTCATCTCTTAAATTGTTTGGCCAGTTTAGTAGTAACGCTTATCTCTTCTGCTTAATCTAGAAGGGAGATTTCCAGAAGTATCTTAAAGAAAAGAGGAACAGGGCTTAGAGAACTTAAAAAAAGAGTGGGGGAACTGTCCTTGCAAAAGAGTGATGTAAGAGGTAAGAAGGTTAAGAGACGAAGCTGAACAAATGAGTTTGGGGAGAAAGCTAGCCTTTTGCAGAGTAGAAGGAAACAGAAAGACTGAAGTGCTTAAGGCCAGCCTAATGAAGGGTTTTGAAATTAAGGGTCCTTAGAGGAAACCTGGAATTAGAACAAGTTAAAGAAGTAAAGAATGTAGAGAATGAATGGAGAGGGCTTGTTTGTCTAGAGTTGGTGCCTTAATAGAAAAGCGGCAGGCCAGCAGCAATGGCTGCAGCGGATAAATTGGCATGTGTAAGAATGGGGGCAGGAAAGCGCCGTGCTAATGACAGTGAGAGATTTTTTTTTTTAAAGAGCACATGAACTAATCCAAAAGAGTTACTTAAAATTACAGTTTGCTTTTTCGCTCTCTCTCTTTCTCAGAATTGTTTAAAGAAAAGAGGGAAAGGGAAAAGAAAGGGGTAATTTATAGGATGTACCTTAGGAACTATTATTAGAAGAATGAAAAAGAGAACTACTGGCAAATCTAAGTGCATTAGAAATGCAGTAATTAAAAGGTTCCGTAAGAGAAAGAAAAAAAAAAAATCAGAGGTAACAGTCTTCTGTTAACTTACTGTGACTTAGAATGCACATTGCACTTTTTTTCTAGGATAGAGCTCCTTGTCACCATGTGTAATATCCACATGCAGTTTTTGTTGTTGTAGCCATATATATGTAGTAGTGAGTAGATCTTAATTTATTTTTGTATGTTTCTCTAGTTCGCCACCTTTAGTTTTAGGGCACAATTTTTCTGTGCTTTGAAAAGCACCCACTGTAGCTACTCTGTGTTAGCAACTGATAACTGTTTTGGTAATACAGCAGTTACCAATGAGTGGTAAGAAGACACAATGAAATGCATTACAACATTGAAGGAAAGGAAAGGACATGGATAGATGTAACCAGTGATGAAGTGTATTTATTCTGGGAAAATTGTAAATGTTGGCAAGTGGAAAGTTAAAGATATATCTAGGAAATAAAGTGGGGATAAGATAAATGGCAAGGAGTATGATGAATCAGTTCTTAAGGAAATTAACCTAAATTCCCGATCGACGTTTAAGCATTCTATGAACATGTGAAAGCACTTGTGTTTCTAAATGTTAAATTAAGATATGCTCAAAATGTCATGAGAAATCAATATCCTCTAAAATACTTGGTATATTTGGCAATGTCCTAAACACTCCTCACATTGTCTCGTTGAAAATACTTGTAAGTTGTATAAAGTAGGATCTAATATAATCCTCATTTTATAAATACAAAACTGATGACTAGCGTTGTGAAGCAGCTTGCCCAAAGTCACACAGGTAGTTAAGTGGCAGAAATTTCAAGTATAGGTCTGGTTTCAAACACAGGTTGACTCCTGAGGCAGGCACTGGTAACCACTACACCTTCTGTGTCCAGGAGAACCATAAATATATTACTCTTGTAGGTGAAATGTTTACAAAGAAACCAACAATAGGATTGAAGTACTTTGTTGGAAAGGCAGCACATGTTTGGGGCAAAGAAAGATCTTAGTGTTCTCGACTCCAGGGCTAAAGATGGTCTTTCCTGGCCTTCTACCGTAGTGAACAAAAACCAAAGATAATGCCTCAAAGTGCCTAATTTACGGCAAGGCAGTATCTGAGACATCGTTGAAAATAGAGCAGAAGGGCAAAATAGAACAATCATGTCCCTCTTGAGGTTTCTCTTTCTTCTCTGTATACCCTCCCCTGGTTCCAGCTCAAACTGAATCACGTGACATTACGTTTGAAGATTATCTGTGTGCTAGTTAAGAGATGTTAATGTTTCATACATTTTAAAAATGTTATCCCTAATAACCCTTGTACCTCATTTGTTCCAAGAACAGCACAGAAATTAATTTGAGAGCAAACTAAAGTACTCCAGCACCTTAATCATCAAGCATTGGGTTGATAACAGAAAAAGCCAGGGATGGGTGACTGCAATTCACCCTGTCAGTTCAAACGGGAAGCACCTCAGAAGATGATAAGTATGAAAGCCTTTTGTCTTGATAACTAGATGCACATTCCCTTTGGGTTATGAAAGGCCCATTGTGAAGCTAGGAAGAGAAGACTTCATAATAATAACAAAAACTTTTTTAACAATATAAAATTTACAAAGTGCATGGGCAGATAGATACAATCTCTCTTGATGTATCTCTCTGAGAAGCAGGTAGCTGTGTATCCTGGGGAAAGTTACTTATTCTTTCTCAAGCCTCAGATGCCTCAATCGTTAAGATGGAAAAAAGAGTGATTCTCCTTAAGCAAATTGCTTAACCTCTGTTCCCCTGTTTCTTCATTTGTAAGTTGAGAGAAACAAATAGTATTAGGTTGAAATATAATTTTGCTGATATTCAAGTGTGTTTCATATATAGAAATGGCAGTTTCATATGGTTCAGTCTACTAGGTACAGCTTGTTGCGAAGAGTAAATGGATGGATACAATTAAAATAAGAGTACAGCTGTTAGTACACACTTGCTGTCACTGTGTGGATATGGTCTCAGTTTACCTTCATAATAGCCCTGTGAAAGATAATAGGATTCCACTTTGGAATACAAGTTTATGTGAAAATACATAAATAGTATTGATGGATTTATAAGGGGGAAAATGTAGCTTTACAGCGAAGACCCCTGCAGTACAACCCTCTGTCCTGTGGTTTCTAGGCTGCTCAGTGTTAATATATTGTATCAACCTGCTTACAAGGTCTCTGAGCTGCTTCTCCCTCCCATTCAAATTTGCCATCCACAGTTTTGCACATGAGGTTTTGATAAATCCTCCTGTGACTTTGTTTACCTTATAAAATGGCTTGAGGCCAAAAGAATGAGCATTCCCATGCTCACCAATTCAGAGGGGTAGAAAAGCGTGTCGGTGTATCAGAGGAAGTTTTTCAATGGATTCAGTACTGCATGGTTAAACAGAAATAAAGTAAAATGCAGTTTATTATGTAACATTATAATGTGCAGGGATGAATAAAATGAAAGTTCAGAGTTATTTGTATATTCTGATTATTTTGTGGAAAGCTTTTTGCTTTGATTTTGATTTCTAAAATACCAATTGCACTCCTTGCCTGTGGATGCTGTGCCTTTGCAATTATATGTGTATGATATTAAAATTGGTATACTTAAATTGGTGTATGTTAAAAAGAAATATTTATTAAAACTGAAAGTGTAGTGTGTTAAATATTATAAAGGCAAAATGAGTAAAAGAAACAAATATTTTTAAAACTGTTTGATCTATATTTTATAAAACGCCTTGAGAATGAACTAGAAAAATCATAAGCATATTTCGTATTCTCTATTGTGAATGAATGAACTATATAAAAGTCAAAATATTATTGTAGTTAATAAACCTCATTGTTGAATTCTTTTTCCAATAATTCAAATAGTATAATAGTTATTTTGGCTACTCTTCAAGAATAAGCAAATGAATTCAAACTTATAATTTAAATAGTACTTATTTGAGAAATAATGTAGAATGTCCCAGGATTTTTTTTCCACAAAATTTTTTTGAACATAAGTGAAATCCAAATGATTAAGCTGAGTCATCTTTTGTGAACGCTACCAAAATAAATAAATAAATAAAGATCAAAAGAAAAACATACTGTAGTTCTTTCTTCCACCCTTTCTTTTTTTCTCAAATGTTGTCATTTGAGAGGATTATTGTAATTTTTGAAAGAATTGAAAGGAACAGAACAGTAATCTTAGTGAAAAGGAAATTTAATAATTGAGTATTCGACATATTCTCTTATTTGACTGAAAAATAATTTTTCTTTCCATAGCATACATGTGTGTGATGAGAGGGAAAGTGTGTGTGTGGAAATACATAGCATCAGTAGACTTCTTATTGGGGTTTTTTTGTTTGTTTTATTTCTAGGATCTTGTTTATAAATGGTGACTGCAGACACAAGCTAGCATCTTTATTTTACCAAAGAGAAAACTGGAGATAAGAAAGTAGGAGTGATTTGCCCAGAGTTACACAACAAGAACTAGGGAGAGTTCAGTCGAGGACTTAAGACTTCCTTGGTCCTGATCCTCTTTCTTTTACATATGGATGCTCCCTACTAACTTCTGTTTACTAATCTCTCTTAGAATTCAGCCACTTTCTTATTCTTACTCTTCCTTCCTCTTAACTGGTAATTTAAATTTATAATGGAATCATAAGAGTAGACATATACCTATTGAGCTAAGAAATAAAATACCAATTTTTGCTTGAGAATAATAGAAGACTTTTGGACCAGGTTTGCAATCTAAATTATTAAAACAGAGCCACTATTTGTGGGAGTTAGTGAAACATATTTATCTGGAAAGTGGCTAATGAACAATAGGAAGATTTATAGCTTTTGTCTATCTCATTCACTTTCCAGTCTTTACAGAATGATTTAGATGCAGCTAATAGTTCACTATAAATTTGGCCCAAACATAAAGAAAATCAGCAAACAAATATGATAATAATATTTTTCTGATTCTGAGAAAGATAATCTCACTAGATAAAATGACAAACTGATGACAAAAAAATCTAAGCATCTGCCTACAACAGCTCACCTACTATCACCTCACTCACTCACACTCATCTTTCATTTTCTCATATTTCTTTTTCTTCTTAGCACTTATATTAATCTGGAATACCTGTTTATTGTCTTTTTCCCCCTCACTAGATAGTAAGTGCCATAAGAACAGAGTTTGATAGATTTTTATTTTCTTAAAAGTGTGCCCACCATAAATACCCTTTGAGTGAATAAATAAATTAGAAATTGGCTGTTTGGGGACTATAATTTCATGATTAACTGAATAAAACTACATTTGTTAAAAAGATTTCTAAAATGCCTGTAGTGAATATGGCAATATTTCAATCATGATTGAATTTCATATTCTCTTTTAGGGTCATAATTCTGAATATCATTTCTTATTATATAGTATAATACATAAGTGATCGGAGTTACTGTAAAATCCATACTGACTTCATGACTGACCCTGTTTTGAATAAATCTTCAATTTGGGTGTGATTTCTCATGATTGGCCTATTTCCCTGAAAAGCAAGTAAGTAAAATATATTGATTAATTGAGAACTATTGTTACTTGGGTTTTTACTAAAATTTATTATACTGGCACAGAGTAGGCACTCAATAAATATTTGTCAAATATGTGAAGTCTAGTTGGTTAAAGCAGACTTATTACTTTTGTTTTTAGTTACTCAAATAAAAAGAACATTTTTCAATTAAATATGTAATATGCAGTAATATTAGACTCCACAAAGCAGAAAAGTAAACAATTTAGATGTATTTCAAATTCTCATTCTCTTCTTTTTCATCTTCCTTTCCCCTTCCTTTTTATTCTCCTTTCTTCCCTTTCTTTCCTGAACAATTTAGTCCTAAATCCATCAGTGGGGACAAGTGAGGTCAGCACGCACAGGGAGTGTGAGAGGGGACAGCCCCAGCAGCCTAAAGAGAAGTGTTGGGGCCCAAGGAGAGTGAGGTTGGTGTGTGTGTGTGGGCAGGTGTTTAGCAAAAATAGGACAATGGTTACACACAGGGAGAGTGATCAAATAGGTAAATATATTAAGGATAACTGGGAGATAGGGGTTTCATTGTCAGAGAAAGTAGTTACAGCTGTGGAAAGAGAGAAACTGCATTGGGTCCTGTGGCATTGGTTTGGAAATGGAGGTACATCAGTGTGAACTCCTGGTGTCTCACAGAGACAGAGATAAACAGAGATGTTAATATAGGTACATATGTAGAGAAAGATATATAAATACATGAATTTTTTCATACATATATTTCCTTAGTTCCAGATCCTGAGAACAAGGATACACCCAAAACAGTGGGCACACCTTCCTCCCAAATCTCAGCTTCTGAATACCATTCTCAACTGAAAAAAAAAAACAAAAAAACTAAGACTCCTTGGGGAAATAGCTGATTCCTCAGGTGGGGCATGAAGAATACAAAATGAGCCTGGAATATCTTACCATGCCAAAAGTACGGAAGTATTCATACACTGCCACGGACATGTCAAAAAAAAAGTCAGTTAAAGGGAATCACACTGACCGTATCTGAGACAATCTGAAGATCAAAATGAATCATAGTAACAGCAGGTTACATCCTACTGGATACAATGGGTATCCATGAGTCCATATTGATATAAATAAACACATAAGTTGAAAGTTAATGTATTTCCCCACAACATACTTATAAAAAGGGAAAAAGAACAATTTTACAATGATCACTGCATGGTTAAAAAGAAATGAAGTAAAATGCTATTTATTATGTAATATTATAATGTGCAGGGATAAATAAAATGAGATCAGTACTAACATAACAAGTAATGTGCCAACTGCTAAGATGCTGTGGGAATACTGGGATATTTTTCTTTAAAACAATGTATGAAAATGCATAATTTCAGAAACTATGACATTGTAATATCAAATCTGACAATTTAGAATGTAAGTGTTGAAAACTTAGAATATTACCTTCCTATAGTGGAATAAATTGGAATATTTTACTTGTGTTTGATCATTAGTTTAGTTGGTCAGTTAGGTAATAATTGTTGCCATATCTGGCACACTTAAACTGTCTGGAAGATTGTGATTATGACTCCTGTTACTAGCAAGGGATCACAGGAGCTGACAGTCTTTCCCTAAAGGTAAAAAAAGTTTAAAGGAGACTACCTTTTGAATATGCCTTTCCCCGTTTGGGGAATATTCTTTCTCCTTTTGTGGAGTTGAGCTGTGGTGTGAGGGGGTTGGAGTAGGACTGGAGAGGTGAGAAGTCTGTGCCCAGGTTATCTGAGATTTGCTGGCCTTTCATCGAAAAGATTTTGCCCCGGGGTCTTTATGGCTGCCAGCCTCAGGGAGTTCCTTTTCATCAGGCTGGTGGTGAGCTGACAGAAGCCAAAAAGTGACATTAACTCTTCTGGAACTTCATGTACTCTTTCTTACTTTGTGAGAATATTAACTTTTCCCAAATATTATGATTTGAAGACATTTATGGTATTCATTTAATATAACACTCAGAATTCCATGTTACTAAGGACATGTTAGGCTAAAATCAGTAACACAGTACAGTGGGTTCAAAATTCAGTTCTCCTGCTCTATAGCAATGGAGACTTAGACAAATTGTTTAACCTCTTTATGATTTATTTTCTTCATGTGTAAAATGAGGGTAATAATAACACCCAAATCGTAGGATTGTTACGAGCTTTAAATGAGACAACACCTGTAAACTTCTTAAAGTAGTACCCGGGACATAGGAGACACTAATTCCTAGCCATTATTACAATTATTGGAGATCAAGGAACAAGACAAAGACGTCATACAAAAATAGAAGCTGCATTAAGAAATCCGTGATTTCTTAGAGAACATTTTCATTGCTCACTCTCTGAATAAATGTATTGATGTCATGTGCCTGGCACCATACAGGGCACACAAGGACACTTTTTTAAATCTGTAAAAATGGGTATGATAATGGCAGTATTCCTCAGAGCATGGTTATAAAGATTTAACTGTAATGCTTGGTAATGTGCCTGGCGCTATTAATAAGCACTCAGAAAACACTAGTTGTAGTACTATTGCTAAGTATCCTCATTATCATTATGTTATAATAATATCAGAGTTTGAGAGATACATGTGAGGGCATAATTACAATCTTATAGTGTGAGAAGAACAGAAGAGCTGATAGTTCAAGTCTTTTTAAGAATGAATACAGTTTTCCCAGATGGAGAGGAGAGGAAGAGGATTTATGGATCCCCACATGTTTTACCTAAATTTGACTTGTTTTCAAAAAGTCAGTGGGGCCCACAGTTATTCCACCACTGAGAAAGTGCTTTTGGATTGACCATGACCACAAACTAATCCACCAACATGTAGTTGAGCACCAAATCTGTGAAATATGCAGATAAAGTGTAAGACAGCCCCCCAGCTGGTTTTCCTGTAGCCACATTCTCTCTTCGTTAGCAGACTTCTCATGAGTTGGACGTACTAATCTTCCCAAATGCAGTCTTCATCATGCCGTAACATATGGTAGTTCTCGAATGCCTGCTGTATCAAGGGCAAATGACCCTGTCCCACTTTAAGGATCCTCTGCAGTCTTGCAGTTCAGAGTCTAGCACCAGCACTAACATCCCCTGGGAACTTGTCAGAAATAGATAATCCCATACCTCAATCCAGACCCACTAAATTAAAGTCTACAGTTTAACAAGGTCCCCAGGTATGCAAATTAAAACCTGAGAAACACTTTTGTATAATATCTATTAATCCAAACAACAACAAAAAAATCACTAACCCATAACACAGCCCACAATCCCATCAAGAGTTAAGTCCTTTCACTAATATCTCGGCATCCAAAGCAACTCCTTGGCTCATGTTCTTAACTCCACTAGAAATAACTTATTTCCTTGCCACCTACTATTTAAATCCCATTTATTCTTGAAGGCCCAGTGAAAAAATCCTACATCTTCCATCAAATTAAGACCATTTCATGCTACACTAACCTTGCTAAATACGTCTTGCTTTTAGGTCAACACCATTTTATTCCCCTTACTTATTAGTCACTTATTATTCATTGACTGATCATTTTCTGAATCCTTCTAGTTGTTTACCAGGCACTGTTGCACTGGCCACACTGGCAAACAAAAACTCAGACTTACCCTGCCCTCATTAAGCTCATGATTAAAGTACTGACGGTTCAGCAGAGATACCTTAAACTCCACAGGCAAGAAATGCTAGTGGGTTGACATAGGGGTGCAGGACTACATCGGGTAAAGCTACATGATTTGTGCTTTTTCTTGGGTAAAGCTACTTAAATGAAGGAAGTAATGTTGTTGATATATATTAAAACCTTTTGTGGCTTGAAATAGATTAACATCTTAACTGACAGAGACAAGACAGAGATACCGTGCTTTAATTGTTTCATGTTACATTCACATCCTACAGATGATTTAAGTTTTTTTTTTTTTAATATGCCAGCAATGTGTCTTTCTTCATTCATTTAACAAGTCTCAGAATTTTAAAATAGCTCCTATTTGTCCTTCTGTGAGTCTGTAAGTTTTAGACATGGTAGGCACTAAATAAATACTTGTTGATTGAAGACAGTCTTTGATCTCAAGCTGAGCACTAGGTTTACACACATGGAACAACCATCGCACAAATGCAGCCCTTTCCCCCTACTGCTACTCATGACACAAGGAAACGCTGATGAATTTGCAATGACACTTTGGTTTACTAGTAGTGTCTTTTGGATCAAAAAGTTCCTCCAGGGTGCCATGGAAATTTCTGTTTCTCTGTAACTAATGTTTGTGTTCACCAGATACTTGTTGGAGCACAGCCAACCAAATGGAATTGGCTAGTAAAAGCTTTTGTGAGTGAGCATTTTGGAAACAAGTTTCAAGACCATTTGCCAGCAAAACCTCAGCAGGTGGAATTTTAAACAGCATACTGTAAAGATTTGACTTGCAGAGGCCCTGAGGGGCAGGGGAGATAAAATACTTAATGAAGTATGTGACATTGCATATTCTTTGAGAGCAAAAATAAAAGTTAACATTTCTTGATGTTGTAAAACCACTTATCAGCTTTTTAGATAGAAACAGATGCTTCGGGTAGATAGCCATTCTTCGAAAGATATCCCGCTCCCAACAACAGCACATTAAGGTTGGATACTATGCAAGATAACTGTGAGGCCCTTGGGTCCTTCAGTGTGATTTGAGAGTGAGATCACACAAGGAAACTTCAAAGCCAAACTAAGTTTAAAAAGACTATTGCCGCTAACATAAGCTAGAACTTTACAGGATCTAATGTTGCGCAAAAAGTACACATTACTTTAATTCAAGAATCATCAATTTCATTATATTTATAACCTTCAAATTGGTTACAACTTAATCTTGCAGAAGATGAGCATTCCCACAATATGTGCAATTTTCTCGTTAACTTTTACTTTCTCTGGGTACAGAAGAAAAGCTCTGGACACTTAATTGAGCAATTATTACTTCTTAAGTGAATCCAAAGTTTGAGGATAGTTCCAAAATCTTCCTTTCATCCAGGTAACAAGTCTAACATAGGCAGTGGTATAAGCGTTGTCTGGCAGCACCCCAGCTTCAGATGGAAAAGACAAGTCAAGGCCGAAAGGGGAACTCATGCTTCGCCTCCAGTCATTCCCTGGCATCTCCTGAGGTTCTTGAAGGAATGCCATTTAGGACCAATTTACATGTCTCCTTGGAGGTTTTAGATGACTCTTCGCTAGAAACTGTTTGTTTTTCTCATTTAGACCATTTCTCCAGAGTAGGCTTTACAAACTTGCTGCTGAATATGCTGTTTGCAGGTCATTACGAAGTTTCCATACCAACATAAAGCACTGGTACTTGAAAAATTCATTAAGAAGTGATTCATCTGAACTCCCAGATCTAAATTTGTGGAGTGGTTCTACCACATTTTTACAACATTGTCCCAGAATTCAAGCAACAGAAAATAGGGTTCATATGCAAACAGTTCATGGAATATGCTTAGACAAGGAACTTGCTGCTTCATAGCTCGTGCCATTGTTTAAGTAATTCTAATGGTTTTCAGTTTTTTTTTTTTCTATATACAGCTGGAATCTACTTTTCTGGGACGTCTATCATTTGTCTTAGTTTTCTAAGACACTCACTGACTCCTTTATATAAGACCTTCAAATATTTCAAGATAGGGTCCATGCTTCCCCTCCTGTATAAGTTTCTCTTCTTAATTAAACATCTCCTATTCCTTCAGCTATTCCTAAGGTTATATGGCTTCTAGACTTCATCCTTAATGACAAGTTAATCTTTCAATAACCACATTTGGAACATAAGCTGCTAATAATCAGCTCAATTGAAGTTCAAAATATATGACCTATATTTTAAGTAATATTTTTGATGTTTGGTTAAGTTTTGATCGAATGCTATGTTTAGTAGTCTGTAATACATAAGATGCAATCTAGAATTTCTATTAAAATGTTGGACTTGTAGACTCAGCTACAGAAAAGCCTCTTTTTGGTTGCCTCAGTTAATGAAAATTTTACTAGACACTGCTAAGTAGTGACTGAAAACTCATGCTGAAATACTACTGTCAGCTACTGGTGTAGAATTTCTCGCCAGAGAACTATCACAAATTCAAGATAAAATGCTTACTATCTAAATACAAATTTTAGCAGCCACTAAAATTGTTAGGATCACTTTACTTCTTAATTACATTCAAAATAATTTTTATTACATAGTATCAAACTAAAATATAGTTACTATTTTGCAAAATTCCGAACATTTACAAAAATACAGTAAGCTAACACTTCAAATCAGACTTGAAGACAGTTTGAATATTCCTTATATGCCCACAAAGGTTTCCCTAGTCCTTTGCGAAATGTTAAAGGGATATTTGTCGAACAACATAAATGGTTAATGCTCACCCAAGTGACATCAACAATTTAAGGCACCGGGCTTACCCTTCTGTGTTGCTGTGTTACTGAAGCTTAACCAAGTTTTCTTCATGCTTGGCCCCCCATTTAAGTCTGATACTCTGCAGTTTTTTTCCTGTATCAGATTTTGCTTTGTCTTGAATTATTTCCTTTCCTTCTCTTACCTGCTTTCAAGAAACAGAAAAAGGCTCTTTGATGTACCAATTCAAAGTATGTTCAGATGAAAGGTAAATAATTCAATAGGCTCTTGAGGAGGGTTGACATTTGAATGTTGGAGGTTTACTCATCATCTCTCCTACTGAGGTCAGGTGACCCATGGTAGTGACTTGCTGGAGTGAGTTTCGAATTCGTGAAAAACTTCTAATAAAGAATAGTGACAGAAATAGAAAAAAAATCAAAGTAGGAAAATCTAAGTGTATGTTCTTATCACGTTTTACACTTGTCCAATAGTTACAGACCTCTCTGAAAATATTTATATGTGTGGGTGGAGGCAAGTTGCCCATTAAATTGTAAGAAGTGTTATCAGATTTATCAGGACTTGGCTGTAAATTTGACTACACAGTTTTGGCTCATAGAGAAATGAGGAGGAACTATCTGATTAAAGTGTGCATTGCTGCTGAGGCAACTGAATGTTGCCATAGCAATTGAGATGAAATGTGCAAGAAGTGAGATAATTAATTCTAACCCCTTTAGTAGTTTTGACAGTCAATGCACTGCCAATAGGAAAAGTTATCTACAGTATTAAGATAAAACACATTCCTCATGGAAAGTCTCCTTACTACTATTTTGTTGTTCCCTTTCTAAATACATTGCTTTAGGTGTCTAATTTGAATGTTCTCTTGTAATAATCAAATACAGTTTTGACCTTGGTCTGCAGCTGCCTAGAATTTCTGCTGGCTTATTGTATCATGGGAGCAGACATCTATAAAAAATATCCATTTTTTTTCCCTCTAGTTCTTAAAAAAAAAGTATACTAAAGCCAAAGCTGTCATATTTGAGCTTGAAATTCAATAATATCTAGAACGTGCTGCCCTCTTCAGGAGCTGACGCTTAAAAATACTTTGATTTTTTTTTAAGCAGTGTAGAAATTATAAATATGAGCTATAATATGAAAAATTATATTGTTAATTCTTCAGAAATAAGTACTACACACTAAGTAGTATTTCTAAGTCTAAAGTTTTTCCATTAAAATATTTCATTAAAAATTGATAAGCACAAAAAATGTGAAATAAATTACTAATATTTATGATTAAATATGAAAAACAATTTCCTTAAAAAAAAGCTATGTTCATGGGGAGAAATCCTCAATCATTACAGAATGCCATATTTACTACACAAAAGTTTCTTTAAGGTTAAAAATGTCAAAAAATAAGATATTTTCTGTGTGAAAATCTAAGTAGGACACTTTTCAAGTCTTAAATTTTATTCTCCAGCAAAAAGTCAGTAAATTTTGTCAATATTAGTCCTTTGAAATTTTAACTAGTTTTCATTTACTGAAACCTCATCTTTCTTGGAAATACTGATTTCAAGTTATACTAACACATAATTTTTATTCAAGATTACTTTATTCAAAAATAACAATGAAGGATCTGAAATGTCATTATCCAAAAATTCAAATAAATCCCTTTTCTGCATATGTTATCTATTAAAATTTCTTTAGCAATCATCTAGTTTTGGCAGAGGGAGATGAACTCAGTGTATTTTTCTCTAGATTAAGTTTATGATTCTTACAAAAACATAAAGGAACAGAAAATGACCAATATATAGTAACATTATTTATCAAGATACAAGAAAAGCACATTTTCTTATATTCTGACATGTTCCTTTCTATTAGAACTATTGACACTAAGAAAAGTTATTTCATACTAATTATTAAATATGAAAGTCAATTTTAAAAATTTAAAGGACACAGTAAATTCAAGAACATATATACCTTTTCAAAATAAAAATTTGTTCTAATTCTTATCATGTGATACAATTAAAACCTTGTTTTTAATCAACAGAAAACAATAAGAAAGTGAATAGTTCTTTATTATCATTTATTTAGTGTGGTAAAGTAGGAGCTTGGACACCTAATTCAGTTTCTCAGCTCCTACATCAGATTTTCAGTTCAAGGTCCAAAAAGGAAATTTATTTACATGTAAATAGATGTAATGGTCATGAATGCTGACTTCAAGAAAGGAAATGCCCCTCATTTTTTCCTTAAAGAGTTTTAGGTATAGCCGTCCAATCTGTATCAGTGAAAAATTCATCTGAGCTAAAAGGGAGAAAGAGAAAAAAAACCTTCTGGCAATATTCTCTTAATCCAATAATATATGTTTGGGGAAAATAAAATGTCTTATTCCTGACTTTGAAAGTACTTATCACAATTGTTAAATCCTAAAGTAGCGCTGTCCAAAGGCATGTAATACACGTTCAAAAATTCTTAGAACACCGATTTGTGTTTTCTGCAGTAGATTTACTTCTCTTTTGTTTTGCTGCTGATGCATTACATTTGGCAGTTAGGATCCCTGTGGGTGGAGGTATAATAAATAATAATATTTTCTTTACTTTCCAGGGTATTTATGGCACAATGATGAATTTCATCTTTCCCAGAATGGTAAGTAAAGAGCTCTTTCTTTATTTGATAGTACTGAATGCAAGCAAGAAAAAGTGAATTTTTATAATAAAAGTGGAGTATCATTTGCTAAATGTATTGAATGATCTGATAATTATAAGGTAGCATATACTCTTGAAATAAATGGATACTGTATTCAAATTCTATAAGCATTCCAAAATTCTCACCAAATGTGCTGCAGGCTCTTCAGGGGGAATATAAGATTTTTGCTTTCTCTGTTGGATTGTATTAGAACATAGTTCATTCTACATTTTGTTTCCTTGGGTAATTTATTTTAAAATATACACAGATATAGAAATGAATGTGGTTTACACTCTATGAGCAGAAAGAGAAAGCGTATCTGTGATACATACTGAGAGTGGGTGAGTAAGAGTCCTTTGGAATTTTTACTGTTACATAAAAACTGATTGTAATTTATGTTTGACCAGGGCTTTGCAGCATCTGTGAATTTAAAAATGTTTGTTTTCTAGGAGCATATATCATAACTTCTCCTAGGCAAGCTAGCTACTGCATGATTTTGTTTAAACACATAGTTTTGTTGTCTTTAAGTTTTATGACTTAAAAAGGTAATATTTAGTTTTAGTCTTAATCATAGCCTCTTTACAATTCAAATAACAATAAAAATCAATCTTATTGAATGAGAACAGTCAATGTAAAATGATATTTCTCAGCAAGTTATTACTGTCTACTATGAAGTTCCCCTCTCCAGTGGTTCTTGCATATTCCCTATAAAAAGAAGGAATTTCTCACTGTCGAAAAAAATCACCTTGAAATAAACCAATCATCAGAAAGTGCTATGTTAAGTGAAAAAGCAGAGCACATTATAAGTACATTATATGTTGTGTGCATTTGTGCTTTGTAGCAGGGCAAAGAGAATTGGGATCAAATTGTAGGCTTGGAAAAAAACTCACAGAAGGTGCACAAAGAGTGGGAATGTGGAAAGTTTAATAATCTGCATTTCTTCTTCATTTTCTGAATTTCCTATAATGAGTATGTATTATTCTTATCAGAATAAAAGCATTATTTGAATAATAGACTATTCCAAGTAGCACATTATTATTAATGCAATATGTGTATATAAAATTGATTAAAAACCTCTTTGTGCCAATTTTATAACCAAAATGACACTATACAATTAAAAAAGAAAACAAAAACCTTCCTCCTAATCCCATAAGGAACTAAAAATATAAATTAAAGATTAATTGGGTAAAATTGTACAGTAAAACAATGAAGGATTTAAAATGAAGTTGAAGCTATTGGTTTTATTAATTTTATTCTAATGCAAAAGCACTCCTTGAATTCATGCATATGTGTGAAAAAAATAAACATTTTTAAACTGAAATAAAAGGATCTGCAACCTCACTCACACTGGTTTTTAGTATATTAGAATTTGATATTTTATGAACTTTTTTCAGAAGAAGCAAAGTCTAGCTAGGAAAAGGCTAAAACATGAAAGTAAAACTTTTAAAATAAACTCACACTTTGTCAGTAGATCATATTACTTAATGGTAGCAGAGAACTTTGATCTAAAATCTACTGTGTAATTTATCCATCTACAATCAATTGTCATTTTCAAACATTAATGTGCAGAATTATTGTAAGGTCCAAGATTAAAAGAAGACAAAGTATAGTAAGACAGCTAAGCAAGTATGTTAGCAGAAGAGTTGCTTTTAACCTAAAATAATGTTGAATCATATATTAATAGTAAACATGATAAATAGCGCAGCTTAGTTTTGAGATTAAGGATTTCATCTCAAAGGTAATTCATTATACAGTGAAAATTCAACATTAAAATATAAACTGTAGTTCTATCTCACATCTCCAGCAACTTGTCTAGAAATAAGCCAACAATTTTAGAAGACATTTTGGGGGAGGGTGAGGTGCTCAAGCAAGTACCTAATAAGTTCTCCTCAGTGCTTCCCAGAGCCTCACTTCCATCTCACTTGCTCACAGTTTACGTAAAACTGTGACAGAACTGGTTCTCTGACTGTCTAGCTCACAAACTGGAAGGGATACTATCAAAGCCAGGAGGAATGAGGGGAGAGCACACTGAGAAGCTAGAGGCTTTTTGCATCTACTCACCAGCAGTAAGAATTGAGGAACCAAAGACTAGTTCTGTGATACTGAGTAAGATATATCATACACTTGGGTTTAAAATTCCTGATCTGTTAAATCAAACAGTTATACCAGAAGGTTTTTAATAAAATCTAAAATTCCTTTCTAGCCCTAGAATTTTGCAATGAAATTATGTATCTTTAAACTTACTATATAGAGTATAAGATAGCATTGTGAGAGTTGTTAAAATTAAAAAGGTTTTAATGATTAAAAGGGTAAATTTCATTCATTTGCAAAATTCACTTATATTGATCCAATTTATAGTCTATAAATGAGGGATTATATATTGTGTATTTTGATGATATTCTTTCCATACTCATCTATTTAAAATGTACCTAAAATTTTAACCTGAATTTTCTCACTTTGCTTTGAATGAGTTAACACTGTACACAGTGTGTGAGAGAAGATCTAGCACCAGCCTATTCTAAAGAATGGGGAGCCAAATTCACACCCATTTGTATATGGAAATATATATATTTCTAATAGGTTTATGCTGCCAAGATGCTAATCTGAAAGATTGGGGAATTTATATATATATATTTTTGCATCCACTCTGTAACATCTTTAGTACAACTAACATGTCATGACATTTTTAGAAAGAAAATAAGCAAAATTAACCTCCTGTCCATGATCAAGAGCAGGGTCAATGTAACAAATTATTGGATGAATAAAACACTTGCTTATTCAAACTGTTTCTTTCTGATTTATAAGTGTGCAATTTAAGCAGCAGCCACAGTTCAGAATTACTACATGAACTGAACTGAAATGCAAATATGTATTTTGTTCACTTGTATCTGTTACATCTGAACTTTAAAACAATATTTCTTCAGCATTACTAAAATGATTTAGTAGATTAGAGATAAATTCCAACCATTTAAATAAAACAAATTTCTCAGTGTAATGAATCTGCATTTCAACAAAATAGATCTTCCTTCTCATTCCCAATGAACAAAGATTGATTGCATGTTTCTGTGACTAGTCACAGCATCTAGTCTTCAATCAACAATAAAGGATACTTTATTTCTGGGAACATGGATAAAAATTTGTAACTTTATTTTACTTATGATAAAAGTTCCATACTGAATTTATCTACAGCCAGTAGTCATTTTGCCATTTATCTTTTAAAATTTCACAACAGTTTCCAATACATTGAATGTCAATTTTTAGGTTAGATGATAGTAATATTAAAGCACTATTAATTGGCCAACAGGTTGATTACTTTTAAGATTTTGAAAAAAGCAAAGATAAAAACAGTCCTCTCCTTTTCTTTCAATTAAAGTTGCATGCAGTTATTCTTGTAGATTATAGATCCTCTTTTGGGATTTCCGGTTTCAAACAACTTTTTGGTTCATTTCACAGGAATAATATTCATCTTAATTAGAAAAAACAATTGATGGGCTTTTTACAAGAGGGAGTTCACTCTATGCACTGATTACTGCCACTAGATTATCCTGTTTAAGAATTTAAAAAAAAAAAAAAGAAAGCCCTGCTTTTAAAACAGTTAGTTGAATATGTTATCTATTAGTATTCTATGAAGACAGAATGTCTTTCTTGATGAGCGGTTAATCCATTTTGTTTTAACCACCAAATTTTTCTAAGCAATATTCTAAATTGGCTTTTTAAATTATTTCAGATATATAAATATACCATCAAATGTATAAATCAGAATTGTTAAATAAATAAAAAGACATCTCTGGTGTGTTATTGAATTGTTTTACAGTTTATAAGATTAAAATACTTGCTCCTTTTAAAAAATATTTTTTAATATTTAGTAGCTAAAAAGTAAAATTCCAAATACATAAAAAGAAATAACAAATCATGAATACGTAAGTACTCTGTGACCTTTCAAGCGCAAAATTTATTCTGAATTTTTTCTATCCCTTGCTTTTCCTTGTAATTTTGTCTCATGTATTTGCATCCTTAGACATACTATTGTTTGGTTTACATGTTTGCAGTAATATATAAATGAAAGTGACTTTTCCATTCAACAGTAAGTTCTTGAGTTTCAACCATTAGCTGCACATAATTATAATTCATTAGTTTATACTGTTGTACAGCCCATTTTGTGACATAATTTGTCTTCTTTAATGTTGATGGATATTTGCATTGCTTCAGTTCTTTGTTTTTGTTTTTTGCTATTACATATGGTGCTACTGTGTACACTCTTGAACATGTATAAATGGATATGTACAAAAATTTCTCTAGGGCAAGTGGTTCTTAATCTGGAGTGATTTTTGCCCCCATGGAATATTTGGTAATGTGTGGAAACGTTTTTGGTTATCATAACTTGGGGCATGCTACTGGTTTCTAGCAGGCAGAGGCCAGGTATGCTCTAAACATCCTCTAAGGCATAGGAGAGCCCATACAACAAAGAATTAACTGAACTAAAATGCCAATAGTACAAAGTCGGGAAACTTTACTCTAGAGTATATGCTTGAAAATGAAATTGCTCAGTCATAGAGTATGGAAAATTTCAAATGTACTAGATAATTCCTAACTGTTGTTCAAAGTATCAATTTTACACTCCTACCAGGAGTATAAAGATCAGTGTTCCGATAGATCTGCATTCTTGTTAGCACTGAATGTTGTCAGTTATTTTACCATTTTTTATCAACTTTGTGAATGTGAAATAAAAACTCATAATTTCAATTTTCAATTCCTTGGTTACTAATGAGATTGTGTATCTTTTCTCATGTTATTGAAAATTAGGGTTTCCTATTTGATGAGGTACTGATTCCTTTTAAACAATTTTAAAAATGGAATTTTAGGCAATATATACACTAATCCATTGTTCTTCATTTGTGTGACAAATGTCTTTTTCTAGTTCAGGAATTGTCTTTTCACTTCTTTAAGCTGCCCTTTTATGAGCAGAATTCTCTATCTTAACGCAGTTAAAACTTAGCAAACATTCTTGTTTTGCTTATATTTTACATTTCCCACTTAAGAAATCCTATCCTTTATCTTCTAAGTGTCTTTACATTTTGCTTTTTACACTTAAGTCTTTAATCCATTTGAAAATTTTTTTGTATAATGTCAGGTAGAAATAAATTTTAAAAAATAGAAACTATAGTCTTAGCACCATGTAGTGAATAGTTTGTTTTCCCCACTGATCTCCAAAGCTAGCCTTTTCATGAATCAAGTTTCCATATACTGTATTTATAATCTAATTTTTGGCTCTCTGTTTTACTCTAACTCTTTACCAATATTAAATTGCTAAAATTCTTAGAATTTTTTAATAACTGTAAAAGTTTGGTAAGTTCTTCTCTTTGTTGTTCTCCAAGAATGTCTTGGCTCCTGTGGCCCTTTAGTTTTCGATGTAAGTCTTGGAAAAAGCTTGCCAAAGCCACTTCCTACACACACAAAAAACTTGACTGAAATTTGTCAGAACCTACAGATCAATCTGAAGGGGACTGATACTTGTATTATAACTTTTAGTGTTCCAATCCAAGGATATGGTTTACTTTTTCATTTCTTTAGATTTTCTATAATATTTTTCAAAAAGATTTTCTTTCTCCCATAAATTTGCTGTGTTTATCACTAAATACTTTTTAATAAAGTATTTTAAAATTATATCTTTTAATAATTTCTTTTGTGCAGTGATAATTTCTAAAATTTATTCCAGGAATGTGGAAATAAAAATAATTTTATATATATATATTTTTATCCAATAAACATCTAAACTTTCTTATTAATTCTCATATCTTATCTGTATTTTCTCTTGGATTTCCTATGTAAACAGTCTAACTTCTGTGAGTAATGCCAGTTTTATTTCTTCCTTTCCAATTCCTATACCTTGATTTTTTTCCTTGTGTACGTCACCATCGAGACCTCTAGTACAATATTATATAGAAATTGTGATAGTGGACAATTTTGGCTTTTCCTGATTTTTAAAAGAAAGTCTTTTGAACATTTCAGCATTAAGTTGGTTTTTTGTAGATATCCTTTATCAAGTTAAGAAATTTTCCTTTCATTTTTGGTTTGCTTTGTTTTTTCCTTTTAATCTTTGATGGATGTTGAATTTTATCAAGTGATTTTTCCTACCTACATTAATTTAGAGGAAAATATGATTTTCTCACAAAGGGTTGCTAAGAACTGAAGTATCTCTCACCCTAAGGACATTTACTGAATGGGGTGAAAATGAATTTCACTTTTCATGTCTTTGCTGGCACAGGGGAAAAGTGACAAGCCCAGGGTTTAGTGCTGGAATGCAAAACGGATATAGCCTCATCATTAACCTGCTATAAATAAATCCATCCCGTAGAGGACTTCCAGGAAAACTGCAAGTCTTAAATGCATAACTAAAGAGCAAAAAATTCTCTCTTGAAAATTCATAATCATAAACTGACTTTGCTGTGTTTTCAGCTAAAATTTTATAATTTCGGTGGTCTAAAGACTCCAAGACAAGAATTTAGTTGTCCCTAGTTGTGCCTTTTGTGCCTGGCAGAATCAAAATAATATCCTCTCTGGAGAACCCAGCTTTATTCCATCCCTCCAAGAATTTTGACAGATACAATTGCATGAGTATAAGCCCAAAATCAGAAGTCACACCCTATAAAACAAACAAACAAACAAAAATCAAAAGCAAACAAAAAAATTCAAAGAATAAATAAGCAGAAATCAGGTTAAAAAAAGATAAAAAGCAGAATCAGACACACACAGTCTTCAAATATTGAAATTGCCATTTTCCTTATTTTTTATCCTCTTCTCTTTTATTCTCATTCCTTGTTGTACATAAAACTATATCCAAAAATAGATATTTTCAACATCTAATTTCCTCATAAATAACACGTAAGCCCTTCTTTTCTATAAAGTTAGAAATTGATAATGTAATCAAGTTTAACTTGTAAGCGAAACCTAGTTACCCTGAAATGGAATTTGATCTCAACATTTGTCTTTCAAGTTACAAGAACTGCAGTGAACAAAAAAAATAAAAGCAGAAATAAGAATAGATTCTTTACTCTTTAAACAAACAAGTACAATCATAAATATTGTATTAAACTAAAAATAACAAAATATATATTGATGACTATCATACAGATCTTTTTAGAACTTTAATATTATTTTAGACAGATTCTATTTAGCTAAATGCTCAGAATGATAAATATATTATAAATTATTAGAATAGCTCTTATTTGTGCAGCGTATTTTCCCCCAAAATCTCATGAACTTTCAAATATCTTTACATTTAAAAGAATTTATGTTCTGACTTGACCTTGAACCCCTGATTGACCTTAATGTTGGGCACTTGGCCAAAGCTGAGCCAATCATAATCCGTCCTTGCAATTTTATAAACTGGAATCACAGAACAAACTCTTAGGCACAGAGAGAATATATTGGTCGATGAATCCCAAGGAAGACTGATTCTGAGCTTTAATTCCAGTTATTAAACTTTCCAGGGATCCATGAACCAATAAATTGCCTTTGCTGAAGCTTATTTGATTTATTTCTGTAACTTGCAACCAAAACATTCCTGATACCCTTGTATAAAGAAAATTAAATTCTGAGATGGTTTTCCTGCATGCTGGAAGTCATAAGAGGCAATGGATGAATAATACCTTTAATACCATTTCCACCATAAGGTAAGAGAGTTGGGAAGAGTTCCTGGGTGAGCTCTTTTGAAGCCCTGCCTAAACCTCTCCCCTCTAATTTATTCCCGAGGCAGGTCAAAGTAAGATTATTCCTTATGACAAGGTTTAGAACCAGTAGTATGTTGATGATTAAACTTCTAGTGTCTAGACGGAGTCCATCAAGAAGCCCTTTCTGGATGTAGTATTATTTTCCAGTTACTTTCTACTTTGAATTTTACATGGCCTGAAGGACTGAAATGTGAGGGAAGAGCGTAAAAATTATTGAGCATTTTGTGCTATGTTAAGGACCTGGCTGTTCTTTTATTTTCTAGTTAGGTGTTAAGGGCTGAATTTTATCCCCCTCAAAATTTATGTGTTGAAGTCCAAACTCCTAGTGAAATAGGACTGTATTCGCAGATAGTCTTTGGAGAAGTTATTAAGGTTAAATAAAGTCATTAGGGGTGGCCCCTAACGCAATATGACTAGTGTCCTTTTAAGAAGAGATTAGGATCCAGGCACATACAGGGGAAAATGGCATGAAGACAAAGAGAGAAGGTGGTCATCTATAAGCCAGGGTA
Source organism: Camelus dromedarius (assembly GCF_036321535.1). Taxonomy (NCBI): domain Eukaryota; kingdom Metazoa; phylum Chordata; class Mammalia; order Artiodactyla; family Camelidae; genus Camelus; species Camelus dromedarius. The sequence continues at coordinate 9,949,629 of NC_087449.1, read as the reverse complement.
CAAGTTCTCAGAAGAAATAACCCTGTCTGTCAAATCTACCCATAAAATTGCTTTCAAATATATCTTCTACTTTACTTCCACTATTACTACCTTAAATTTATGCTTTGACTTTCTTATTTGAAATATTCTAATAACCATCAGCTCCTCATCATTCTAATTCAAGCATTCATAGGCATGCTAGCAAACCCACTAGACTGTGAATTTGTTGAGGACAAAGTCTGCTCTGTAGTCTCTCCTTACGCTCAGTGTATAGTCTGTGGTTCCTAGACCTGGCTGTGCATCAGAACTCCAGGTGGCATTTTTTAATTACAGATCTTTGAGCCCCAGACCCTATCTGTTGAATCAGAATCTACAGGCTTGTGAGCTAGAATTTGGTATTTTTAATATATTCCTAAGCTGATCTTCTAAGTAATGGACAACTGCTACTTTTGTTTGCCCCTCTTTTTATTAATGATCATGTGACAGCTTCCCCCAAACTTCCTACCTTGGTCTTCTGTCTTATTGTGCCTTCTGTTATCACAGTGTTTTTTGAGTAATAAATCTAATTAATTAGTGATATATTTCTAGAATTTTCTTGTTGAAGGCCTATATCTATTGTAGATTACATCCATCTCCTGAGAAGCTACAAAAATGCCATAAAGATACCTTAATAATAGTAAAAATAAATGAAGCTTATGTGGTTTGTTCACTGAAACTCATTAAGCAGGTTCCACACTAGGATGTTCTCTTCGCTACTGCCTCCAACTATATGAAAGAACTGGCAGAAACATTCACTTCTCTTGTAGTTGTTTCGTGGACTGGCCCTATTCATATTGATACAAATTGTATGGAAGGCCCACAAACGAAAGTGAGTTTAAGAGTTCACCTTGGAAAAGGAGGAAGTAATGTCTCAAATTCTACTCCAGCTCTCTATATTATAAACTTAATTTACACACTTATCACATGGTAAAAACTGACAACTTTATACTCTGAAAAGAGAAATCACACTACTTTTCTTACTTAAATAAAAACCAGCTTCAAGACTAAAGCAGTGGGTCTTTGTATGTACTCATAGATAGGAAACGTGATAATAATGGCAGTCCTTAGAGATAAGCTCCGCTGTTAGTCTGTACTTGAAATCAAAAGCCCTCTTTCTAACCATACTTAGATAACAAAAGGAAAACTTGCTGAATATATCTGCCAAACTGATCAATCCTATTGATACTTGTTTTGAATCTATTATAAGAAACATTATATAATATAGGAGGATCAAAAGAGACATGATTCCTGATTTTGTGGAGTTTTTGGTTTAGTTAATAGAAGTCCTGGTTTTAAAAAGAAAAAAGGTGGGATGATAACAGGAGCCTGGAATGAAGGCAGAGAGCTAGAGTGTGTGAGAAGCGGTCATGCCCAGATGATGCTTCCTGGAGGGAGGGACCACTTATTCTGTGCTCAGATGTCAACAGCCAGGAGAACCCTGGCCCTTGAACGAACCAGTGAGCGTGACCTCTTTGACAGTCTTTGCTGCTTGTATATACGTTATAAAAAGGCTGGTGCAAAAACTACGTATTATCCATGGTCTATTTTTCCTATTCTTAATGTACACATTTATGTATTCATTATGCAAATATTTTATTAAAAGTACTTATAAAATAAGGCCCCTTACGCAGGCTCAAAGTCCTCAGTATAAACTAATATACTAACGAGCTACCTAGTCGTTGGCTTATTTTTTCCTGGTTTATATTTTTAACCTTGTTGGATCCTTTGGATTATCATTTTAACCACATAGAACAATAAAAGTTTAGTGTTTCCAGATTTGGATTAACATCTCCATGAACAGGAAAATCACTTTCTTCTATCAAGATATTACATCTTTGAAAAATTTTGACTGCAAGAGGTTCTGTTTTTAAACTGAAATAGGCTTCATTGTATCTTGCAGCATCTTAAGTCAGTCCCTTTGGGCCATGTGGAACAAAGCTAATCCCTCTTTCACATAATAATTTAATAATTTTTTAATTCAAAAAATATAGGTGATATTTTATGAAATTAGGATAGGCTTACTAAAGAAGATCTGGATAATTAAAAGAACTAGATAAAAGAAGGAACTAGCCACATTCCCAGTACTGAAAACAACCACATTTTAAATTTTGATATATCTAGTTCCAGTATTTATTTTCCCCTAAATAGTTTTGATACTCTGTTATTTCACATAATTTTATCATATGTAAACATACACACATACATAATATAATTTAATTTCTATCTACTGGGGGACAATCTGCTGTAGAGGATAAGTGGGCAGCACTGGAGGAAGATAGACCTGGGTTCAAATTCAAGCACTACCACTTGCTAGCATTTATTGCCTCAGATATGTTACTTAATCTCCTCAACTTTCTAATCTATAACTAGAACCCACTTCTTGGGGTTGTGGCCAGCATTAATTAATGTAAAATGTTTAGCTTACTGCCTAGTGAATAATAAATTATGAATAATGATTCAAATTATTATTATGCTGATGCTATTCTGAGATAACTATCAAACACACAACGTTCAGGCTAAAGGTTCAATTCTTTCAGTCCTTTCTCATATGAGATGGTTTTAAGTCCCCTTATCATGCAGGATGCTAAATACTGGAAGTTATTTAATCTTTCCATTCATATATTCCCTAAAATGTTGCTCTCAGAACTGAGCATGGTAACCTGAACAGCTTGAAATTAGAGTCGGATTATATCCCCCATTATTCTATGCACATCCTAAATTTACCAATGCGGCCAAATTATTTCTTCTTCATCTCCTTCTTCTCCTTCTTCCTCTCTTCCTCCTTTTGCTCCTCCGATTCCTCATCCTTCTTGTAACCATTTTATACCATTGATTCACTGCTAAGTAAAGCTCCTCTTTTTTTCCCATGGATACTGTTTCTGAGTCACATATTCCTCAAATTGAATTTAGGCAGTCGGTGCTTTGGTCCCAAGGCAGGACCTCACAATTATTTCAACCAAATTATGTATTGTTAGACTGTGTTCATCTTTTAGTTTCTAAGAACCTTTAGATCCTGATCTTGTAATCCAATGTATTTTCTCACCTTTCCAATCTCATGTAATTGATTGATAGGTATGCCTCTCATAGTTTTACTCCGTCATTGATAAGTACGTTCACATCAGACAAGGCCAGAGACAATGACCTGTGGTGTACCATTTGACAAAACTTCCTCCAGGCTGACACAGATTCACTAAAATTGCCGTTGGGTGCAGTCATTCAGCCAGGTATGAAAACACATAATAGTACTAGCCTGAAACATGTCTCTCTCTATCTGGTCCACAAGGATAGAAAGAAAGACCTTATTAAGTGACTTGCTAGAATCTAGATATCGACATCTAGTGCCTTGATGTACTGGTTTATTAACTTTACAGAACAAAACATCCAGGATTGGGCTGAATAGCTTATTCTTGTAGAATTTACACTTTTCCCCAACAATCACTTTTTTAAAAATGCTTACAGAATTGTCTTTTTTAAGTATAATCTAGGTTAGGCTCTTCTCCTGCCATTCAACGTAAGTTTCATGGCTCTGAAGTTTGCAGATTCTGCCATTTTTTTTTAACATAAAGTATTTGTCCCTTATCCTTTCTACTCTATTTCTCAAAGGTAATCAGCTAAATACTCCATCTCATTTAGAAGGTGTCTGGTAATAATTCACAGAGGCCAAGAGACATACTGTCAGCTAGACTAGTCAGGGTTTCCCAGTAAAGCATATAGGTGAAGTACTCAGACCATGGACTTACCTATCTTGGCTCAAATCCTAGCTCTGCACTTCTCCTGTGTGATCTGGGACAGATTATACAACCTTGTATAATGCTTGCTTTATAGAGTTGCTATGATGATTAAATGAGTGAATGCATATAAATACAGAAGGTATGATACCTACTAGATATTCAATAAATGTAACCTACATTCTAATAATCCCTTTATCTATTTTGTCTTTCAAATTTTAGCCAATATCCAGTGGTCTGACTTCACTCATTCAACAAATGTTTACTGAATAATACTTGTTACAGACAAGGCCTAGAGATAATTGTACTGAACAAGTCAAAGTCCCTGCACTCACAGAGCTTACACTCTAATGCAGGAGAAAGAAATCACCTAAGTAAGTAAAATAATAGCAGTCAGTGATTAGAGGGATGGAAAGTTTAAGGGTTAGAGAATGTCAGAGAGAATTTTTCAGGAAGGGTACTAAGGGTTCTCTCTGAAGAGGTAACATGTAAGCAGAGATATGAATGAACCAACAGGGAAGAAACATAAAGGAGTAAAGACACTTTCCTTTCTCTTTTTCATGAATGAATTTTATGACTTCAACTTTAAAAAAAAAAGTGGGCCTACTCTTGTGTTGATTTCCTTCCTCATTTCATGCTAAGGAGATGCTTTTTGGTCCTCTTTAGCATCTTTCACAAGTCACAGCTCATTTTGTGCTTTAGTCTTGCTGATGCTATTTTTTATAGGTCCATATATTTGTGTGGGATTAGCTGTCCCCTTTTACCATCTTTTGCAACGTGCTGTTTGAAATTCGGAGCCTGTCAGTAGGTCTCTGTGCAGCACATTGGTTTCTTTAGTTTCCTCCCCATTTTCTTGCTCATTAGAATCATTTGTGTTTGCATAGGCAGAACACTGCTTCAGTCGAACTCCAGGAGCGCATGGTTGCTTTTCCCCAAGGTTCCAATCATTTCCATCTTACCTACTGGTTTCTGTCAGAATGTCAGAATAGGGTCCAGAGTAGGAGTTCCGCTTACTGCTAACTCTGCCTTCTGGGAAATGAAATTATAAGCAAGGCTGGTCCAGAAATTGTCTTTTTTGCTTTGCGAGGAAGGAAAGTTTCTGTGGATACTTCAAGACTAAAATCTCTAACACGAAGATGTGTTGCTGCCCTGATAGCTTTGTGAAAAGCATCCTTCTAGCCAGGAAGTCTGTAATGCAGTCACAAATGCTGCCACTTCTCTGTGTCTCTCATTTCATGTTCATCTAGATTTTTCCCTAGTTTTCCTCTACCCATGAGAATTTACGTATAGGTTCTAGCTTCTAACCAGCAAGGACTATTCACCCACTTTTCAATCAGTGTGGTCTAATTATAATTTTAAGGAGATTGGATTAAAAATAAAACTCTTTCTATGACCAAACTTTATGCCCAAGAAACCAGGACGTTTCCCTACAGCTAAATATTAGCTAGCAGCCTGAAGTCCTAGAAAACTTCGGAATAGAAGGTAGATTCTATTCTTGATCAAGCCATATACTCGCCTGCAGATTCATCACACGTCAGAGCCGAAGGGCCCTTCATTTAAAGATGAAAGATCTGGACCCTCTAATTTTTTTTGCGATGAGAAAATTGTGGCCTTAAAAGGTTAGCTGACTCTCCCACAGCCTCATAGTTAGTTAGGGATAGTTACTGCAGAAAAAGGTTACATTCCCTTAGGCCAGTAAATTTCACCCCTACCTTGTTACCTTCCATTAATAGCCCAGAATCTTACTTCCCCTTCTGTGTAATCCAAATAATAATATCCACAGCTCTTCCTACCCCCACAGAGCTGCTCTGAGAAGGGAAGGAGATAATGGATATTTAATAATAGTGGTTGACTAGGGTGGTATTATTATGATAAAACCTTTAATGATTTAATCTGTAGGTTTCTCTGGGCTTTTTTTCCCCTCCTTGTTTAAGTGATTTGCATTTTAAATTTAAATCTATGGTGCAATGTGCTTACTTTGTTAAAGATTTACAACAGATTGTGGGCTGCGTCCCACTGAAGAAAGAGCCTGGTTTGGGTATCCCGGAGACCAAGGTGATGATCTTTATTTCCTCACTCAAGGGGTGCGTGACAGGGCATCCCCTTAACTTCTCTGACTGTAGCTTTCTCACCTGTAGCTTTTGCATCTCTGAGAAGCCATACAGAAAGGCGCAGGATCAGTGGCTGTGTTTGTTTGTTTTTATTTTATCTTCTCTGTTTTTTGTTTGTTTTTTTTTCCTCCTCCCTCAGACTGTGAGCATCTTGATGGCAGACACTATTCATCTTTGTATTCCTTGGGTCTGGCACTCAATAACTATACAGTATGTTTGTTAAATGAATTATTTACCAAGGTGAACAACATGGACTGGGGCTGAGGGTAGCAGTATTTTGTAAGTCAGTGTTTTTTCAACTGTACTCTTAAGAGCACAACATTGGGTTTTGTAGAGGTCCTTCAGGAGCTGCTAAAATTAGCGATCAAGGCATAACTGAACTCTTGGCCTTTATCTTGCTTTAATTAGAGTAGACATACTTGTTTCTTATTAATATATTGGCCTGCTATATAAGCTTGTTTTTAGAAGAAAAGGTTTTTCAGCTAAAAGAAAACTGAAACAAGATATTTAGGTTTTAGCATCTTAAAGACCCATCTTCTAATAGTTCTTTTACCATTAGGCACCTTAAGCAAGTTAACATTTTCTTTGTCGTGATTTCTCATTTATTGTAGGAATTACAGCATTTTGGGTTGGTTAGAGACTGGCAGGAAGATATCACACACACACAGCTGCCATTTCCCAATGGTTTAGCCAAGAATACCCAAGGGGATTCCACCTGGATGCAGGTGGCCTCCTGCATCAGGAGCAGGTGCCTGCAGATGCAGCGTACCTTGGCTTGGCTTTTCTCTTCCTCCGCTTCCCTGTGGGCCACACAGCTGCCACGGACACTATTGCCAGGGTAGAAAAACATAATTTTTTTTTAACTCAAACTCACCACTCTAGAAGAATTTATACTCATGGCCTAGGCACCTCCATGTAAGAAAATGTTGACAAACATCAGGCTTTCCCAGTTCTGGAACCAAGTGAGCACGAGCAAGAAAACCTCCTCGGGGCGAGATGGGGGTGGGGAGGAACTGGCAAAGTCGGGGCCAGGGGCCCCTGAATAGTATCTCTGTCTCTAGCTTCCAGTGATCTTGTCTCCCTGAAAGTTTATTTGTTAGATTAAATAAAGTAGGGGTAACCCCAAAATATTTAGTAATGTGTAAATGGTTGGGCTTGGGCACCAATAGGTCAGAACAGATGCTGGCCGTAAACTACCAGCAAGCCTTGCCGGGGTTTGCCAGCTGAACGCTAGCCCTAAGATAGGGTAACGTTAGAATGTCCTCATGATGCCAGACACATAGATGGTACTTGATTAATGTTCATCCCCTATCCTCCTCCCTCCTTCCTCTTGAACAAAATCCAGTAAAAACAAAACAGAACAAAACTGGTTATCCCCAAATAACCTGAGAAGGCAAGCTTATTATATCATTAGGACAATGTATTCATGAGGGGATAATTTCTAATACCAAAATTCTTTCTGTGGACTACAGTAAAGTGGATGTATTTTTAAAAATTAATTGTAAACTACTGCCTGAATTAGAACCCAGCTGTTAAATAAGAATATGTCTTAGTTATAGCCAGTGAGAACACTGTCTCTCCTCTGAGTTTGTCATTTTCCCGGCTCAGAAGGGTTAATTCATTATATTTAGTTATATTCTGTCAGTGGCTTTAAGGCAGTGTTTTCCAGAGGTTGGCAGAGGAAATGGGGAACACTCTATTGAGACCACCTGGATCTTTCTCTCCACTTCCCCCAAGTCTTTCTGGGGATTTTGATGCCTTCCTTCCTATTAAGAATCTGCCAGAATGAGCCATTGGAAGTGTGGATAAGACACACCAGGTAACTTAGCTTAGAAAAAAGTGATACTAGCCTTTGAGGGTGTTTTGTTGTTGTTGTTGTTGTTGTTGAGGCAAAAGAGGAAGGAAGGAAGGACATCTTTGTAGCAGAGGCAAAACTGGACTGTATCAACTTCAGTGGTGGAGAAGACAGGGTGGAGGGATGGACCAGAAGTCGAGAGGGGATGGGAGGACAAGGAATTGACCAGCTTCACCATTTAGTCAAGGTTCTCTCTGGTCTCATCATCAGAGCGTGTATTTGCTACCACTGGGAAACTTGTAACTGCCCCTCTCTTTACGTGGCTCCTAGAAAAGACTAAAAGCAAATCTAAGGCTAGCATGCATTTAGGCATGAATTGCCTGTGTTGACTTTTCCTCCTTTTTTACTTCCCAATCCTTATTTTCTCTTTGCCTTACCATTCTTTCCTTTCTAAATTGAGGTATAGTTGATGTACAATATTATATAAGTTTCAGGTACATAACATAGTAATTCATAATTTTTAAAGATTATATTCTATTTATAGTTATTATAAAATATTGGCTATATTCCCTGTGTTGTATAATATATCATTGTGGCTTATTTATTTTATACATGCTAGTTTATACCTCTTAATCTCTTACCCCTATCTTGCCCCTTTCTCCCTTCCCTCTCCCCATTGGTAACCACTAGTTTGTTCTCCAAATCTATGAGTCTATTTCTTTTTTTTTTTTAATGAGTCTATTTCTTTTTTGTTATAGTCACTAGTTTTATTTTTTGATTCTACATATAAGTGATATCATACAGTATTTATCTTTGACTTATTTCACTTAGTATGATACCCTCTAAGTCCATCCATGTTGTTGCAAATGGCAAAATCTCATTCTTTTTATGGCTGAGTAGTATTCCTTTGTATCCATATACCACATCTTCTTTATCCAATCATCTGTTGATAGACACTTAGGTCTTAAACTGCTTCTATCTCTTGGCCTTAGTTATTCTTATTACTTTTATTTTTATTTGTTTTTAAATCTCCCTTAAATTATTTGTGGACTTTAAAGGGTTATAAATTAATAAATAAAATTAGAATGCCTACAGACAACTGCCTTTGTGTTTAGCTCTTTTAGAGTATAATAAGTTTAACCATAGAGTCTTCTAATGTTACGGATTTAAGGAAAAACTAAGCACTTATGACTAAAAAAGAATGAAAATCATAAGCTATGAAAAATAACTAAGCACAAGTAGATTCTTCAAATTGCTAAAAAAAAAAACAAAAAAAGTAAAATAATCAAAGTGTCAGCAACAACCCTGGCATACATGTGATAATAAATGTTTATGTAGTCAATATAAAGCTGTATATTTCAAAATGTAGTTCTACAATTCTTCACTCTAATACAACCCAATATCTAAAAATATGTAAGAATGTTCAGAATTGTTCCACATTAGTTCATACAGTTTTAGGCATTTATGTAGCAGCATTTTGAAGAGCTGTCAACTGTTTCATGCTATTAATGGTTCCAAAATAACAGCAAATATTTGAGGACTTAATTATGTGCCAAGTACTACCTGTATTAATTCATATAACCCTTACAACAACACTATAAAACATGTAATTATTATTCTCATTTTATAAATGAGGAAAGGAAATAACATTTAATTTAAAGACGAGCTCCCATAACTTGCACAAGGATACATAGCTTGAACATGATGGAGCTGAGATCTGAACCCGGATGGTCTGGTCCAAATTCTGAGCTTTTAAGTTATGTTGCTTTTCTGAATTTTTTAAAAGAGCATCTTAAAATTAGCATTAACCAAAGTTAAGTGAATTTACAGTTTATAAGACCCTTTTCAGATCTTTTTCTACTGATCTTTTTCAAGGTAAGGGATAATAAAAATGTTTAATTTTGAATATAGTTTTATTCTTAAAAAATAATGCCTGTGGCTTTTTTGATATCAAGCACTTCCGTGGTGATGTTTCAAAAACTTATGCAGAGCAAAGTGGTTTAAAATGCTATTTACCAAATTCTTGACTGTACCAAATTGCAGTATTTTAAATAAGAAGTGAATATAAATGATTTCACCTAGGTATAGCTTCATGGGATTCTTATTAAGCATCAAGAAAAGAAACTCCACTTCTCAACGTATGTGCTGTGTTAAGTCAAAAATAGTAGTAAGAATGTTTCATACTTTTTAGCATGGATATAGAGTAATTGGCCAAATTAATTTACCCAATTTTATGAACAGAATATTCCTTTTCTCTTACAATTTTGAAGGAAAAGGGGAAAAAGACAAAACTTTTGAAAAATAAATACTATAATTATTAGAAGCCCAATTTTGTTCTTGTCATTTGGAAGAGCCTTGCTTAGTGGAGAAAAATGACAGAAAACTTCTAATATGAAGGAGATTCAATCACATATGCCAACATCTGTTTCTAGGCTGCATGGGAAATGATTTTTGATGATTTTTTAAAAATGGTATCTATCCCAACAACTGACAAATATGATTGTTCTAAGTTTTAATGGTAAAGCTGCTTAGATAATTCTTTAATGATAACAAAATTGTAGGCAGGTGTTTGTGTGTTCTGAAACAAAATTAAGAAAAACCAGTTAATTGAAAATTTTGTAAAATTGTTAAATAGAGGAGAGCAGTATTTCAATATTACAATGAGCACAAAGGATCTTTTCAGAAGGTTTATATTACTCAAGATTTTTAACTGATACAAAAATATTATGCAAACATACAGTTTTTAGGAATTTTTCAAAACTAGCATGTTTAATATGAGTCATTCTCTCTTTGTAAAGTAATTCATTATAGTCATATTTTCTAGTTGGCATAATATAGAGTTATATTCCATAGGAAAATGTTTTGACCTATAATCATAATAAAAATTTGTATACAAAAATACAAAATAAAAATAGGAATAATTGTAATACTTATCAATAAGAAACATAACATAAATTTGCAATAGTAAAAAAAGTGTTCTTAACTCAGGTTCAGTAGATAATCTCAATTCTAACTAGATAATCTGCTTTGAAAAGTATAATTTTAAGAACTTTTTAAAACATATCTGAGAGCATCAATTACTTCTAGTAATTTTTAGTAAAGGCTTAGCTTGTTCTCCTTAAACCATTTTGTACTTAACCATTTCTGCTAAATGAGCATGTCTTAATTATTTAACCAATAAGTCTTTTAATCTGTATCTATTAACTCTTAAAATGGTGATTATTTCCATTTGTTTGGTTGAAAAGACTATTCCTTCTATCTGTCCTGCCTCGGTGAACCATACCTCTGGGGTGTTAGGTAATACAGAAGAATCAAAATCATCACTGATTACTGCCCAAGTACCCTTCCATGTAGGGAAACTGAACAGGTTTCAGAAAAAAAGAAAGTGCAGGAGTAAACCTGAGTGGAAGAGTAGTGGAAGGTGGTTTCAAGTGGCAAGAAAAAGAGAAAACTGTTAAATGTGGATATAAGTAGAGAGGATTAAGCCAATCCGTAAGAATAAAGGGGCACTATACCTTTATTACTGGGCCATGCAGTAAGTGCATAAATGAGTCAGTATATATGTAAGTCCTCTGAACACAGTAAAGCACTATTACTACTATTTAATACATTTCTTCCTATCATAATGTATATTAACAGTATTATTTACTCAATTGTTCAAATACAAATTATTGGCCACTGGAGCTCAAAAATTAAAATGTTTACAGGAGACAGGAAGAAAAAGTGAGTGAAGGGCAGTTGGGTGAACTATATAGTCCTCTTGATCTATCTTTCCACTTCCCACTTTACAGAAATATAGGTGAAGCTATATTTCACCTTCTTTTAATGCCTCTTTTAAAATAGAACACAAAAACTATCACAAATTGGGTGACTGGTGGCACAAGATGCTGCCTTGGTTTTGAGGAGGTAATAAGGGGGATGGTGGAGGACGCGGCGAGTCCAAGAGCGCATGTTTTGCTTAAAAGAGAAAGCCTTTCCTGCCCAGTGTTGTTATGAGATAATGCATGACGAAGGTTGCTGGATCTTTCCTTTTTTTTTTTTTTTTTTTCAAAAGCTGGAAATCCATATTTAATTGAAGCCTCTTAATTTTTAAAAATTGGCCAAAAGTAGATTAAAAACAAAACAAAATACTGTGTGGCCCAACATCTGTGGGGCTAATAAATAACCTTTGTTGGCTAGATTTTACGCAGGCTGGCAGTTGGTGACCTCTGTTATATGCTGTGTTAAGAGCTGGGCATATACATTTTCGTGGGATTGTAAGGAGCTTGCTCTTTCGTGGGGGGAGGAGTAAATCAATGAGTACAGTGATGTGTAATAAATGCTATGATAATCAATGTTCATTTTGATGGTCCTTCTATACTGAAAAATTCCATGTCATCAAATAAAGGTAAAATAATACTCAGTATGATTTTCTTAGATAGCAAAATACTATACTAATATGTTTTGGAAAGATTTTTTAAAAAAGCAGGAATGTGAACAAAAAGAAACAACATTTAAAGTGTCAGCAGAAAATCAGAATACTTTCTTTGGGAATTTTGATTAATTTACTCTTTAAGATAATACTAATAAAATTTGCTGTTGATTCAGCAGGAAAAAATTGGTTAAAATGGTTTTTGGCTCTTGAATGTAGGGTTCTGGTCTTTCCTTTGTGAATCATAAATGAGCTAAAATGGAAGTATGATGCTTTTTACCATAATATATAAAATGTCAGATGTTTTGCCTTTAAGTAAGACCAGAGTGCCAGGATGCAAAATATAACCCTTGAAAATCTTCATGTCAGCCTGCTGGTTCTAATTTCTGAGGTTCCTAGACATGTTTTTATGTAAGTCATTGGGATAGAAAAGTCAAAGGGAGAAGTGTCTTAAGTAAAATGGAATGGACAACCAACTTTTCAGCTTCTCTAAATTCAAAAACTCAAATGCACCATGTAGTTTCCTGCCTTCTTTGATCTATTTCCTACCTCCTAAACACACACACACACACATAGATAATTGTGCTAGAAACTCCTTCAGTGATGTGTCTACATTTGTGTTTCTCTTTACTTAAATGCACACATACACACAAGCATTGTTATTGAATTAATTTTTGGAAAACACTCTAATTTTTGTTGTAATCACAAATTTGTGTCAATATTAAAATATTTACATATGGCCTATAAACGTATTTCAGTAAGTTGACTAAACAAATTTGTTAAGAAATAAATTTGTGTTGTGTTTATATGCACACTTGTGATAAGTACATTTGTACAAGATTTCTAGGATGTTTGACTTATAATATCTCTATCAGCAAGTGGTGCTGTAATATTTGGATAGCAAGCAGCTGCCTTATTGAATTAAAATTATAGTAGTATTTATGATTATAGGACTCTAATTCATTTATTCCATAAATGCTTTCCAACAACCAATTACAGCTCAGGCCCTTTGCTAGACAATAAAGAAGCCACTGTTCTTCAAAAATCTGAGAGCAGGTAAAGTAATTACTTCATGTGATTGATGCACACCATTCTACGCATCATAATATTACTTCCTGCATCATACAACTTGGAGTTGTTTAGGGGGCTATTTACATTTCCAGATACAAGAAAATGGGTAGGGAGCATGGTGCTTCTAGAGCGGAAGTTCCAGAAAGGAGTTTTAGTCTAATGAACCTTCAAAAGACTACTACTATCTCCCTATGGGTTCATGATGCTACTTTGGTCTATTAGGGACTTTGCTAAGGTTTGAGGATCGTGGATAATGGGTATAAAATGGGATGATGTTATAGCTGGGTGTATGGCTGGTTGGACAAGTAGGAGAAAAACTGGAGAAGACAGAGGCTTCGAATGTTACTACATGTCACAAACATAGATTGAGACTTTCATATGAGTAAAGTTAATAACCTCCCTGGTAAAGTTAAAGGAAATTTGTTGAAAGGATAGGTCACAAAATTAAAATAAATCCCGAATGAACCCACCAAAACCTTATATGATAGAAAAGGGAACAGTACCACAAAGGAGAAACTGGACGGGTTTCCAAAAGTATGGTGACTTAGAAGGAAATGGTAAAAACAGCATATAAATGATATAAAACTTATTTTGTTGTATGTAGGAGATATTTAAGCAAAAGCTTATTTTCCTGCATGTTTAAAAATCAAATTGATGAGAACTTGTTGTAAATTTATTCCTTAACCTCACCAAAGTTAGGGAAAATTTCAACAGTTTCATTATTTTTATAAGTACAAATGCATCTTCAGGGAAAAAAAGGGCAATAAGATCTATTTGAGAGAAAATTTTGTGCATAGTCTGTGAGGAAATAGTATAGAGTTAAAATTCCTGAATGCCATGCATATTAAACATATTATATAAATCTTTATGTCCTAATTAGTTTTGTGTATTTGCTTATAAACTTCTGTGTATATTCTTATTTGTTTTCTGTGCGTATTTGCCCTTCGTTTCCACAGATGACTTATTTCTCTGGGGAGAGAGTATGTTTACCACTTTCCAGTAGCACCTAGAGCACTGAACTGAGGAAAGCAGGTTTTCTTAGTGTTGAGTAATTGCCTTTATTAGCCTTACATTTTGAAAAATACGTCAACCTACAATCTCAGTAAAAATGCAAAATTAAAAGTGAATAGAGAAAATAACATACGTTTTCCTCTGACATTAAATCAGCCGTTGTGCCAAATGTAGCACAAATGGCCCTTTAACGGGGGTCCTGTACAAACAGTGGGTGATCAAAGAACACATCGGCAGCAACACCAAGGCACACTGGTGTCAAGGACAATGTATTCTGAATTCTATTTTGTATCTCTTCAGTGATATGGTGCCAGAACACAAATATATAGACACAGATCTATACATATACATGTGCATATATATATATTTTACAGAATTTAAATAATTCATTCAAATAAATTATTTAAATGATTTAAAAATTCCTATGTCAAACAGATTAATGGAACCTTGTTATTCAAAAGATAAATCATTTTATATGAAGTGGCAAAGACTTCAAGGGCTAATAAAGGTTTTATGAGAGATAAACTTTTAATGAATCAATACTTTTGCATGTACTTACTTCTATAAACATAAGTACACACACAAATGTTTACAATGGTATTTTTATCAACATTTCTGACTGATTTTTTTAAGGAAACAGTATTCACAGTGTTTCAAATAAAATATTTTTATAGGTCTGATTTTTAGGAGCTGATAGATTATAATTCACCAAGCAAAGTAGAAGGTTTAGATAATAGTGCTCTTAATGTTATTATCTGTGTAACGAGACAAACATTTTTCTGTTTGTAATTTATATGAATCCAGTAATCATTAGTTTTGAACAATTTTATACATGCCATTTTCTCGGGCTTGAAATGTATTTAGCACTCAAGTCTTTTTGCTGTGGAGGTCTTAATCAGAAAGAGATTTTGCTCTAGAAAATTATGGCGAACTAGTATTTGTATAACGAGACCTTAAGACCCTGGGAAAAAATTTAAGGATTTCTATGAAGCTCAGCACACATTCCTCAGCTAAATTTTGGCATCGTTTCAATTTGAGACTCCAGTGAAATTCAATTGGTTTATTTTATAATTAAAAACAAGGAAATCATAGTAACAAAAATATATAATGTATAGCACTCGTGTTTATAATAGAAACATCCATAAAGAAAGAAACATGTTCTAACTTTTCTCATTACTCCAAAGGGAATTGCATCTTTAATCACACAAAGCACAACTGCTTTCTACTTTTGCTTAAAGTGTTTCAATACTTACAAAAACCAGATCAGGTTATTGTAAATCTAGAGCAAATTAGAATCACTGGCCTCTGCTCAGCAATATGTAAGGGTTCTATGTAAATCATAAATTTAATGGCATAGTAAGACACACATCTGTTTCAGCTTTGTAGAAGTTAATAATCTAACTACAGAGTATTTAAACACTTCTTTCATTAACTGGAAAATTGAGACAAAGATAGACTTCCCTCAATGATAAGGTGTAATCTTTTACCTCCAAATTTTGATAAGCTATAATTTACCTAAGTAGTTAGTTTTCTAAAGATTCCATTTAGTATCTATTTTTCACATTACATGATTTCTTCTTGTATAGAAATAATCAATATAAACAAACAGGCCAGCATTATCATCTTCAGTTTACACCTGAATATTTTTTATTTACATATATATCATATTTAAAGTCATTTTGCAATAGGCCACTGGAGAGAAAGTAAAATATTGAATAATTATATGAAATGTCAAAATTCATTTAAAAAATATTTTTCAGATTCCTTATTTGATTACCCATAAGCTTATTTTTAAATGATAAATGATAGTCTTCTGGGGATTCATATTATTTTAAAATAGTTTACATTCTTGAATTTTTCCAACATTTACATTTTATAGCTAGCATTCTTTTCTGATTTTATCTCAGCAAACTGTAAATATTTTTCATGTTATTTCCATAACCTCTTTCCTTGAAACATGCCACTTTACATATCACAGTAAGAATATATTATAATGAATTATTGTGTTTCAATTATCATTAGATAATAAACAGGAAATTAGTTTTTCTTGCAGTGTATTCTACATTGTCTGAACAATGAAATATATGTAGTTTGAATTTGGGTCATTAAATTCAGGTAGTAAGGACATAGTACTAATTAAATTGGTGTCATAAATTACATTCCCATAATGAAGAGAAACACTCTTTTAATGCACTAATAATCTTCTTTAGTTATATTGTAGATATGTGATTTTGGTAACCAGGGCAGTGGATAAGAGTGTGGATGGCTCAGTGCAACACATCTCCATCACTGAATCAAAACCATTCAAAGAATATATTATCCAGGTGATGGTTTGGCAACTTCTTTTTAATGCAGAATAGCTGGAGAGATGATTTATATGTTTTTATTGTTTAACCTCAACCAAAATTTTGTCATTGAATAACGCTCATCTAAATCTTATCATTACCAAATCATTTCAGTACTCCTTTGAGATATAAATGATATTTTAATATGATTCTAAATTTGGATGCTAATTGTAAAAAAACGGATTCTTTTCTAATACACTTTTACTTATCACAAAATCATATGCCTATTACATCATTGTTTGGTCTAGGACCTAAGTGATTGATTTCATAGTGACTTTAAGAATGCATTGTAAAGAGTTGCAATAAGTTGAGAACTTAATTATAAAGATTTAAATTATTCTTGAAAATAGAGATGGCAACATTCTATTATCTTATCAAGAAAACTATGATGAGAATAGGTTTAGAAGAAAAATCTTTGCAAATTGTTGTTCTAGTTTCCACACGCTCAAATTTATTTTTTATTAAAATATATACAATAAATAAAGACCTCTTTAAAATAAAAAAAGATAAGTGGAGTTAAAAAATAACCATCATAGTAATTAGAGAAAAAATAATGAATGAAGTTTGTAACAGCTAATATGTATGATCAGAAGGATCAAAAAGACAAGGTCAAACATCTCATGTTACACAATTTTAGATTATGAAATATTTTCAAAACTGAAACAAAACAAGTTTGTCTTTAAAAAATACTAAAATCATATATATTATAATTACTGTTTTATGCTATATCATTAGGATAACTTCAGTGTACTCTAATATGAAATCTTATGTGTCAAGTAACTGTATCTTTGACTCACTTTCTAAAATGCAAAGAGGGTATTTGTGAGTTTGTTTTCTGACTCTTAAAAGCCTTTTGCAAGTTTTGTCATACTACAGTGAACTATGACATGAATAATCAAAGTCATGTTCTCAGAGGCACTAAAAATTCAATTTAGACTTCTGTGAAATTGCTATTTGGTTATCTTGGAGGGTTCAGATTCAAGAGAAGTGGAGTTGCCTTTACTATTAACCACTGCCTTGCTTTTGTTCTCACCCAAGCCGCGCATGTTGCTTTACCAAGAACTGCCCATTTAAACGTTTTATATTTAAAACAAAGAGTTGTAATTTTAGGTTACTCTTAGTTTAACTCGAACAATTTTTTTTAAA
Organism: Camelus dromedarius; assembly: GCF_036321535.1. Classification (NCBI taxonomy): domain Eukaryota; kingdom Metazoa; phylum Chordata; class Mammalia; order Artiodactyla; family Camelidae; genus Camelus; species Camelus dromedarius. Next base: position 9,931,993 of record NC_087449.1, on the reverse strand, counting down.
TGTAAAGGAATTTCACCTGTATTATCGAGAGAGGTTTTCATATATTAAAAAGGGACGAGGAGGCCCATTTTAAACTACATACTTTAATAGGAAAATATTTGGTTATAAGTACTTATGGTAAAAAAATTATTATCAGAAGTCATAGACAATTTTGTATAAAATGAGTGTTGTTATAGTTACACTTTCTGGTTTGACAAAAACACTGATAGAAGATCTATAAGACACGATTATAGAAAATCTTCAAGGTGCAGAGATTACCAACCGCTATGGGAACAATCTATGGGAAAGAAAGACTACCTCTGAATTGTGTCAGACTCAATGGGCAATGATTATGAAGGATATCTTTTTAAACTTGCTTACTGTTGAGCATCATAATGGTGTAAAAATAGTATCATCCTTTATACACAGTTATACGTAGATAAACTCTGCACAGAAAGTCATGCTACCAGTTGTTTCAGTGGATTTTTAAAGAAGTATTAATTACAAAATGCCAGGTATTTAATAATATATATGATTATAGACTTCTAGATAATATCATTAAGCCCACTATACCATAATCATACCTATAATATAGTTAAAACTGTCATCACTTTTGGAGACTGCATCTCTACCTTTCAGATAGGGTTTGGCTTTCTTAGACCAAGATTTCCTCAGCCTGGAGAGAACCGGGCAATAGTTAAAAACTTACTGGCTTTGCCAAATGCTTTCATATGTTTCTGCTCTCACGGAAAATGAGTTTTGATTTCTTTTCAGCCTACACGCATGGCAAAGCGAAAATGAAAAACAAAGCTAGGAACGTTCAACCAGTTCTGGTTGTTTGGTATTTGCATACTGCTTTGATCTGCTCTAGAGCTTTAAAATATTTATTTTCTAGAGCAGGGAAAACTAGTTTCAGCACTAAGCGTCATTGAACAGTAACGATGAAGAAAAGGGAACACACAGTTTAGGATGAACTCCAGCTATTTTATTTCTATTTCTGTATTAGAAACCAGACCAGTTACACATTTTTTTTATTTGTTTATTTTAGAACTCTCACAGAGCTCTCATCACAGGCAAAAATAATAAATACAATTTACCCCCAGCGTGTAGATTGAACTTCACACAATTTTTGGCCTTCTGTCAAGACCTGGATCTCCTCCCTGCCCCACCCAGGCCCACCCCTATGCAGCCCCTTTTAGAACTGGCTTATCTATATCCAAGTTTGCCAGAGTAGGGCACTGAAGAAGTTACTCACTGTGATCTGTTGGCTTATACTAATCACAATATTTTGCAACCATGCCCATTTTCATCCTTCTTCAGATTTTTTAAATTGGTGCCAATTCTTTTGTTATTCATAATTGTATTTTGACAGTAACCTCATCACTTTCAACAAAGATGCCTAGATGGTAAATAGCTTTAAAATTAGCATAATTTCTGTATGAGAAATATGTGAACCCATTGAATAAAATAATCTTTAGTTTCTTAAAGTAGCTTAAATTAAAAACATGAGTTTCTACAGTTGGAAAAAAAAACATGTATGGTTAAAATGTTTGAAGCCCATCAATCTCTCAAACCACATAAGCTAATGAGTTCCTTCTGTTTTCTTTGAATGAAATCACCATGAGTGGTTAGATGTTGATTTAACATAAAACAAATGGAAATGGATGTTTCCTTTGTCCTTTGTAGAATTTATTTTTTAAAACAATTAGCAAGTATTATGAATAAGTCAATGATTTTGCCATTACTTAAATAATAGTACAGATTGAGCAGTTACATTGATTGGATTGTAGGGAACGCATAATAGACTATAACTCCCCTTGGCTTGCTAACATCTGCAGACATTATTAAGCTTCTCATTTCGTTTTTTTCTACCATAACACCTGTATTGTTATAAATTATGTTTTGAATTGTCATGAAGTGTCAGGCAAATTATGTTTTCTGGATGTGTGTGTGTGTCATTTAAATGTTCCGTTGTAATGGCAGGTTTGTGGCTAACAACTTAATCTTGAATGTATCAGTGAAGTTAAGTGCTCTGTTCCAATCCTGTGTGGATACAAATAAGGTTGTATTACTCTGTGTAAAATGCAAGGAATAAATTAAAAATTCTTTAATATTTAAAACATTATCCTAGAGAAGGAATACATCTAGATGTAATTTTAAAAACAGCAAGCTTATTATATTTTTAGGGAAAAAACTGTTGAACCCTTTGAACTCTATAAAACACACATCCTATTGAATTAAAATTAAAAACTTGTTTGAGGCATTTTCCACTCCCTATAGTTTTAACCCACTTCTGACAACTTCCCCCTCCCAGGCATTCTCCTTTTTTTGTAGTCTCTTTAGGAACATAGTGGAGAGTGACTCACTTATGTCCCGAGCATTAAAGAATGTTAAACCTAAGAAGTGTAGACAGTGGTTCTTCCTGAGGTTCTTTCTGAAAGAGTTAAATAAATAAGTAAATGAGCCAACATATGGGCAGCTTAATTCAGGCAAAATTTTCTATTGATTACTTACTAAGCTTACTAAATAAAAAAACTTCAGCCCAAGTTTTGCCTCCCCAAAGAAAACAGGATTAGTCTAATCTATGCACTCATTGGGGCTTCTTGTGAATCTTGCTCAGATGAATGAAAAACCTTCAAATGTGAACAAAAGAAAGGGCTAAAATTTTTTGGTAAATGCAAGTTATTATTGGTTTGACACATTTTGGTTTACGATCTTGAATAAAATAATTTCCTTTGGAATAAAGTTCCAGAGGAGACTATAATATAAATGACCTCTAAGGTATGGGAATTCTATAATTCTGCCTTCTTCTCAATGTGTTTAAAGTAGCCTGATTTAATTTTTCTAGGTAGATCTGTTGTATGTATAAATTTTGACAGATGTAAAAATGGAATAAGGTTTCACACCAGCTCTGCATAAGTGTGTTTTTTTCAGACTACTTGATATCTTGCATTGATAACATTTGAGTTATGTTATCTAAGAAATTTCAAATGGAAGTGTTTATGTAGTTTAAAGCACCAGTGCTCTAAATGGCTCCTCTTATCTTTTGGATTGGTGAGAATATTAAAACACCAATACAGTATGTAGAAAAAATTTTTGATCATCAAGGATTGTTTTAATCTGAGAATTATAATGAATCAAACAAAGAGCATGTTTACTATCTGTACATATGTACTTTTAACATCATTTTTTTGCAAATTGAGAACAAACTTGACCAATAGCTGGATTTAGTTTAGTACTACAAATATCTGGCTTTGTGACAAAATACAGGTATTTAGAGTCTTCATGTCTTTTGAACAGTCTGCTGTTGACATTTTAATAACACTGTTGTTTGAAATGATTTCTGAAGTATGATGACTGCAGCATACCCACAGCAACAAAAAGTACATATTGTTTCTGAAAGCAGAGAAGCTCAAGTTTCATCCTATTTTCTAGAGGTTTTAAATCTTGGAGGATCAGTTTTTCTTGAAAACCAATGCAAACATGCTTCTTTAATTGATGTCTGCATTCATTAGTATAAACAGTGATTTAGAAATACATCTGAAAACGTAGTCACTTTCAGCTCAGAAATTTTGTAATTATAAAAAAATTACGGTTTGATTTTATTCGTATGCAAAGGACACTTAACTGGCTTTTAAACATTTTTCTAGCATGATTTGCTCCGTCCTGGTCTGCTCTCTTCAGTTTGGGTCCATCGCTGGCGCTGCCAGGCTGTTTGCTGACACTACCAACAGAGAGGTGCAAGGAAGTGTGGTCAGAGGACAAGAGCAAAAGCAGTTTCAATGTGAGGAAATGAGGGAAACAGACCTAACAGCACGATGAATGCACTTGCGAGTAAAAAGCCTTGTAGTCTCCTTTCCTTCCTTTGCTTATCCTGGTGGGTTTAATCAAAAACAAACAAAACGCTCTTGTGAAATACAGTCAATAAAGTCAAAGTTTGGCTAGCTCTCTGTAACTACAAAGAAAAAGTCATCGCAATTTTAAAAAATGTAACTTTCATTAGCGAGCCCGCCGGAAATCTCAGGTATCAAAGACGCATTAACCCTGGAGCGTCCCCCGCGCGCCGCAGCCGGACGGAGGCAGCCGAGGCGAACAGACGTTCTTTCTCCTCGGAGCAGTCACACAAAAGGAGGGCCGCGGAAACTAAAACTTTCGGGGCCTCCGGCTCGCTGCGCTAAGAAAAGAGAAAACCTGGAGACGGGGTGGGTAAAAGACGCATCCTGGGCGCCTCTCCGAAGTGCAGGAGAGAAGAGAGCTCCCGGGCCTGGAGGGAAAAAGGGAGGGGGCCCCGAGCCGCCGGCCAGCCCCCTGCGCCCGCCTCCGAGGCCCGAGCCCCGCGCTCCCCCGGGCTCTCGCAAATACCCTTCACCCCGTTCCAGAAATAAAATAAATATTTTCAAAGTGCGTGTGTGTGGACAGGATGGAGAGCGCGCGCCAGCGGAGCGCGCAGAGGACCGAGGGCGCAGTGAGTGGAGTTTGGGGAGGTGGGGGTCGGGAAGGAATGGGTGTATTGGCGCGGGGGGCTGGATGCGGAGCCCCGGGACCGAGAGGGGGGGCGCGCCGAGCAGGAGGGAGGGGAGGGGCGCTAGCCACCGCAGGCCTCCTCCGGGGCGCGTTCCGCGGCCGTGCGCGCGCGTCCCTCGCCGCCGCCGCCCGGACAGCCCTGCGGCCGCCCCGCCGGCGGAGCCGGGGCTGGCCTGTCCTCGGGCGGCTGCTGGGTCACCGCCACCGCCACCCGAACGGCTCGAACCCGTAAGTGTCCCCTTTCGCTCCCCTCCCTCCCCCATCCCCGCTCGGGTAGATCACCGCCGCAGCTGCTCAAATGGAGTGGAAAATGGCCATTGGGCGGCAATAAGTTATATATTATCTGCTCCACGTTTTGTACTTAGCTGCCTGTAATCTTCTTTTGAGTTTGCCTGAGCCCCTTGCTGGAAAAATCAGGAGGGAGAGATTTGTCCTTTGCCGCTGTACACGCTAATATGTTTATATGATTAGCCGAACTCGCGGGGGTGGGGAGGTGGGGATTTGGGGAGAGGAGGCGGAGGAGGCTGGAGGTGACTCCAGTTCAGACCTCGCGGAGAGTCTGTGTCAGGACTTCGCACTCCCCCGTCTCTCTTCCCCTCTCCCTCTCGCTCCCTCTCTCTCCCTCTCACTCTCCGCTCACACACGCAGAGGTACCGGAGAGAAATCTGGAGCTTACCGGAGAATTCCTTGGGATCCTTGGTAGGGGGGCATCTCCCCTCCGTTGCTGTGCGTGGCGTGGCTTGTCCCAGCACCTCCCCGCTTCCCCGAGCCCCAGTCCTCGCCTTCAGCCTTTCGTGGGGCAGCGGCCACTGCTCAGCCTCGGCCCGGAGACCCGAAATGTGAGGAGGGGCCGCTGCCGGCTCCCGTCCCAGGCCGCAGGGTCGGCACGAGGGATGCCAGTCAGGCCAGCGCGGACGGCGGGCTGAGGGGCTCCGCCTGATGAACTGAGTTGGCCTCACGCGCCGGCGTCTGCCCGCCCCTCCCGCGGCTGCTGCTCCGAGGGGACTCCCAAGTCTGCGCACCTCGGTCGGGCTTTTGCCTCCGCCACCCCCTGGGCTCTTCCCGAATTTCTTATCTTTCCGTGGGAACGTGTGGTCTGGGGCCGCGTGCGCGTGTGCAAAAGACCCCTCTCGCGGAGCGGCGTGTGGGAAACTGCGGGAAAATGTTGACCTAACCCCAGGAGCCGCCCGGCGCTGGCTGCTTGGCTGGAGGAGGCGGCGGCGGCGGCGGCCAAGCAGGAGGACGCGCCGAGCCGCGGCGCTGTGTCCGGCCGGCGAGCCGCGGCGCTGCCTCCCGTGCGGACTCCGCGGCCGGCCTTGGCCCTCCCCGGCCAGGGCGGCCGCTGCCCTCTGCGCCTCTCCCCGCCCGGCCCCCGCGCCAGACGGCCCGCCCCTGGGGCGCGCTCAGAGACCGAGGTAAGAGCCGCGAGAGCGAACAATGTGCCTCTGTGCCGGGCTGCGGAGACCTGTTTGCTTTGCGCCTCCCGCCTGGGGGTGGATGCTGGAGGTGGAGGGAGGTGCGAGTGAGTTGGGGCTCGGCTGTTTGTTTATGTTCGGCTGGGCCAAGGGGGAGATCCGCGCGGGCTCTGGCTGCTCGCCCCTTCCCCTTCCTCCCCCTCCTCTCCTCGGAAATGGAGCCGCAGAACTCTCCTTTCCGTCCAGCCTGCTGCTGCTTCGCCCAGCGAGTGTCGTGAAGCTCTCGAGGCATCAGTCTAGTTACAGGGGTCTCTTGGGGCGGGAGGGAGAGTAGAATTGGGTTCGGCATTTTTTTTATTTTCTCAAAGCCTGGGTCAGAAGGTGCCGCTCGCTCTTTCACAGGCCGTCTGCGGAGGGGGAAGGTGGGGCGCGCCCTCAACTGGGCTGCGGGGCCCCAGGCCGGGCGTGGAGCGCGCCCTTGTCCGCCCGCCACGCCTGCCTGCAGACCCGTCCCGGGCTAAGTGAAGCGGGGAGGCCGAGCGCTGGGAGCGAGTTCAGGGGAAGTGGGCGGTGGGGGCGGGGGGATGAAATAGGATGAGTTGTTGCGGGTGGTTGTTTCTTCTCGTCGGTGGTTATGTTAGGTGGTGTGGAGAGGCGAGGATGACAGCAAAGCGCAGCCAGATGTGCCCGGGCCGGCGGTAGGGCTGACAACGATCAGGGACGGCCCCGTGGGGTGGGCGGGCGGCTGGGCCCGGCACCCGGCGGGCCCTGGGGAGGCCGGGAGCCTCCTGCACCCGCAGTGAGAGGGCAGCAGCGGGCCGCGCTGGGCCTGCGGGCGAAGTTACGCGGTGTGGGCTCTTGGTCTAGCGCTGGGGCTGGGAGCCCGGGGAAGCCTGGTTTGTGGGGTGGGGGTGTTGGGTGGGGAGCGGCGGGGAGAAAAAGGCGTGGGAGGAGCGCGAGGCAAGGGAGACACCCCCTCGGGGGGGCTAACTGAGCGTGGGCTCCTTGATTGGCTGGGGCCACCAGACCCTCTGGTGGAGAGGCGAGGGCGAGCGGAGCGACAAAAGCGCCCCAGCAGTGGGGAGGCACGCCTGTGAGACTCCTTCGCTGGGGATCAGGAAAGTTTGTTCCTTTCGCCAAACTACGGGGCTTGGGTTAGGGGAAATCGCTGGAAGCTTTACTTTGTGCCAAAGTGTCGCTGAGCGGCGGCTAAGGAACGTACGTCTCTATTCATATATTTTTCTATTCTCTGTTCACTCTGTCCTCTGAAAGCGTAGTTGTAGGGGCAGGTCCTGCGGTGTCCGTCTCTTTCCCCATCTTGTATGGACTCCTCCTCCCTTACCCTTTCCCCTTTGCCTGGCCCCCTCATTCCGTTTTTCCTGATGCAAACTGTGTTGTCTTGGATTCAGACCGAGGAAATGTTTTCCTCCTGTTCCTTGAAAGGTGTCAGGCTGCTGAGCAGCTTCTCCAAGCAGCCTGGGAGCGTCTGAGCCGCAACCACCAACCATATGGTTCCCGTTACAAAGGCCAGGTTCTTAGGCACTCTCCTCCCCGCCCCTGCCCCCAATTTTTAAATTTTCTTTCGCATTCTTTACACTATGTATACTTCTCTCTTCCAGAGGCGTAGATTTAACGAACGTGGTTTGTCCATTCATTTCCCTGTCAGTGTTTGTGTCTGGAACGAGCCCCACCGAGTTTGCTCTTTGCTCGACTCGAGTTGCACAATGAGGAAAAGTCACATCCGTTTGGTAAATAATTGCCTGTTGGGTTGTCTCTTACTAAATCAAGTTTGATCTTGGACAAAACTTAAAAGATTGGCACTAAGGCGGCAGAATGCGTCCATAGCAGAAAAGTAGTTTGTGTGATGTCTTTGGCAACATTCCCAGTTGTGATGGGACTCCTGACCTAGGTAAAAGGTAACTTTGTAACTCTAACTTAGTTATAACTCTATCTTTATAATGATACTTGAGAAAGTCCTTATAAGAAAATCTACTTCTGTTCAGGTGTGTTATGGAACTTTTTTGTTGTCCCTCCTTCCACCCTCCAATACATTTATGCATGATAGAGAGAATACTGCAGAACAAATGTTCTGTTGTTTAGTTTCTTCAGACATTCTGATTCTCTCCTTTTGTTGCTTGCCTCTAAAAGAGGTGCCATTTCACATCATTCTGCACAAATTGTTTGAATTAATGCAAGTGTGAATTCTTACCGTTTGAAGGGGATATTAGCATATCAAAGGTTTCTTAGCTTCGGCTCGATTGAGAAAACTTCAGCCTGTCTTCCATTTGCTTCCAAGTGGAGGCCCAAAGGGCAATGAGAATTGTAAAGGATAAAAATAGGGAGGTGGATTCAGGCTGTGTTTCTGCACTTTTACTGTTTTGTAATTATGTGAACGAAAAACATTGTCTGTTGCTGTGGAGCCCTTGCAAATGGAAAGACAATTATTTTCTATTTGATAGATGGTTTGTTCCTAGAAAAAGGGTGACCTTTTATTTTACAATAGTCACTGTTGCCTGTCTTTTGGGGTCCCTTGAGTGAAAGAGTGAAAAAGCTTTTCCTTCTAACTTAATACTTTTCTAGGGCCTACACTTTGTTACATGAGTAAAATGGTTAAGAAAGGCTTTTAATTAGTGTGTAAAACAATAGAAATCTTGTGATAAAAGGACACATTTCTATACCTTGGAAACTTTATTTTTAATAAGCTTGCTAAATTAATAGGTAAAATTAGTGGAGAATTGAGTATTAAAACTCAACATGAACTTTGTTAGTGCAACTTCTATTGCAAGTTTAAGTTTGAAAAAGGTTTTATTCTAAGTGATACTCAAATTTTTCATGAATTGTATATAGAGATAATTTGAATATTGATTTTGTCTCAATTTTTGTATTTTATCAAACATAGTGAACTCGCGAATTCAGCTTAAAGTTGGTTTGTTTTTCTTAGTATTTATAGCATTATTTGCTCCTGCTTTTTTTAAATTTGCAGAGAGATAGGTTCTTTGAATTTCTTTTAACAACTCAATATCCATTAATGAAGAAACAAGTAAGAACAAGTACTTGGGTCATTTGAATCATTTTTTGGTGAGCAAATGGGTCAAGGGAGAACTTTTATCTTCAACTTCTGGAGAAATAATTGGTTTTATTTATTTAGCTTTAGATTTCCTAAAACCTAGTTTCAAGATGAAAGTGAATCTCAGGGATGGTTTGGAGATTTGTAAGCTCAAATTTTTAATAGTTTTACCTTTGATGGTTGGTTGATTTTGACCGTGAATTGATGTCCTTTCATTAGAGGAGGGCTTTTTATCCTCATGTTCAGAACTCCTTGTTTTTCTTTTAAAAGTGAAAATTTGGAGGGAAAAATAATTATTAATCACTTAACATTTTAATCTTCAGTTTAATAGGATGATCATTTTTTTAGTGGCATTTAAGTTGTGTATTATTACCCTGAAATCAGTAAATGATAGTTTATTTATCTGATCCCTTTAGTTGTCTAAGAGTACTTTTGAGGCAGAAAAGCCCACATTGATGTAATTGCTGTTATTGCACTTAAGTTGCTGTTAGCTAGTCTGCTTTGAATGCAGAGTGCTGTAAAGAAAATACATTACCCTTTAGAGCTATAAGCGATAATCTAAAAATTGTCTTGAAAACATTGCTCTTCATTTTACATGATGGTGATCCTGAATTCACCAAATTTCTAAATGTGTAAAATGCAGTGAAAAGAAGATTTTCAACAGTAAGATGACAAATTGGACTATTTAGACAAAAATTAATGTGTTGTAGAAGCACTTCAGCTGCCATCTTCAGTCACTGTGGGTTACTATGTGTTGGCAACAGAAAACGAATTTAGAAATGCAGATAGCTCTGGGAGCAGGTAGTTGGGGAAATGAGAATATTGAATCATGTGGGGTAGAACAAACCAATTACTTGAGGTTTTGACTTGAAGTGTTCCAATAAATATAATTTTCTCCAGGCTTTTGACTCTCTTATTAATGGACTAACATCAAAGCAGACAACAAAACGTCCAAACGTTATAAAAACTAATATAAATATACAGATCTCATATGGAGTACTGCAAGTCTTAATTTAAGGCAAGCGTTTGGAGTTTTTATTGCTGCAATTTTCACAATGAGCAAAAACGTTAACACCAAGCTTCTGGGCGTTTCCTTTCTTAAAATTAACAAGAGGAGAGCTTTAAAACTAAAGTTTACTTAGGGTTAGAACTTCATTTGATCATTATTGGAGCTTTCCATGTTTTATTAAAAAAATTTAAATAATATTTTAGTGTATTAAGTAATACAGGAATATGAGAGCTAAGATTGAGATGTTGGGAAGGTCAGGAGGTAACTAGAAATCGGCACATCATAGTAATAAAATGTAATTGCTCTATTTTCTCTCAAAATATTTATTTGATCTAACTTTTGTGAATAAATATTCAATAACACTGAGTTTACTGACAGGTGTACTATGAGATGAAGAGAGCATTATAATGTATTCTAAGGTATGGGCCAGTTACCGTCATCCCTACCTGAGAGAAATCTGTTTTTGTTTTAATGAGAATCGATACCATGTACACAGTACTTGTACATAGATTAGAAATTAAATACAGTTTTAGAAATTTGAAGAATTTAGTATTGTATAGGATTGCTATTTAAAAACAGCAACTTTAGCTGCTAGACCCAGAAGGACTTAAAATCCTGTTGTGTTTTAGTCGTATCAGTTATTAAGATAATTTGTTTAAATATTAGTTCACATTACCTAAATAGATATGTTTTGTTACTGTTTTCAACAAAGATTAAAACATTTCTATTTTCAAAGATAGATTAAATCATAGTTTAGTTAACTTCTCTCTTACATAAGACTAATTAGTCTGTAGCCCCACCCAAATATTCATCTCTTCAAATAATTCTTGATTTAAGGTTGAAAGGTTGAAAAGTATTTAATCACCCAGATTACTGTAATTAGACTTGATGTTATCAAAAAATTGGGACTGTTATCTAAAATCTTTGCTACTCAAGATTGGTCAAGTAGTGATTATTATTGTTTTTAATGCTTTAAGAAAAAGGTTAAGGAAGTAGGTTAACTTAGAGATAGCTAATTATTGGAATTACAGAATTAGAGTTCTAAAATAGTGACATTTTTCTTGACCTAATGTGATAACTTTAGAGGATTAACTAAAACTAGATCTAATTCCTAAATTTTATTCAGGACTTCAGTGTGGTATTTTGAGTTTAGTTATATAGGTTTTGTAAAATATATGTTATAAACTATGAAAATCCCATAAATGCTATTGTGATGTAAGTAGGTATTTTTTTAAGTGGATCATTGTGTTGAATAAGAAAAAGTCCTAAACAACCAAAAGTACTTAAAAAATCTCTTTAGTTCATTTATCTGGTGGACTAAACGTAGGCAATAATGTGCAGATACTCTCCAACATGTTCTTGTCCAACAGTTTTTAAAAAGCTGTTTCTTACCAAAAAAAATTCCCATATTTTGCAAATAAAAATTATCTTTAAAAAAAGAAAGGTAGTTGGAATGAAGGAACCAAGTGCTTAACACCTGCAAGTAAAGTGCAGCTTATATAGCAAAGTGCTATTGATTGCTTTAGAAGCATAGAACACGTTTAAATACAATTTGTTTAATTACAACAAAAATGCAGTTTTGTGAAGTAATATAGTTTGTCTTAGTAAAGGATTTTATACATTGTGTGGTGGTAAGTAAAATCCCATCACAGTTGTATAAATTTGTTCAATTACCAGAACTGCTAAGAGAAAAATAATCAATTTACTTTGAAAAGCAACAGAAATTAGATTACCTTGGTTAGTAGGAACTTGCCAGCAGTGTCTAAATTGCTTAATAATATCAAAAGTTACCATGTTTCACAGTATAAGGATAATGGTGCCTGTTTTTTATGCATACATCTTGTTTACTCGGTGACTTTTGTTATGTGAACATTTTTTTCTTTCTGCTTTCCATCTTTGTTTGCTTTGCTGGATTTCTAAAATTTGTAATCGGTTGATATTTCAAATCAGTGTAGTGAAAAATCAGATGTAATTTTATGAATCAAAAGAAACCTAGTCTATTGGTAGGAATAGCTAGGTTATTATCAGCAACAGAAACACATTAGAAAATTTACAGACTCTAGAATTATAGAGCACTCTACATCTTAAATTCTTACAGCAATAAAGTGGCGTGGGATTCATCGGAGCAGATAGCTGGGCACCTGTTTTATTACCACCTGGATTCATTCTGGCACCCAGATTTACTGAAGTACAAGAACCAGCACAACTGCTACTCACAGCCACCCGGCTGTTTTTAGGTCATGAAGTCAACTTCCTGGAATTTCTTGGGAAACCAGTTGAAAAGGGAGGACAAATGTCACTTTAAATAGAGATGTTTAAATCAGATTTCTGCCTGAGGGTAAAATTTAGGTCTGTTTTAGCCCGGATGTAATGTCTCCCTCTACAGAGCACAGCATTAATCACGACCTGACAAGAAAACGTATGCTGAGCAAAACGGGCCCCTGTTGGTCTTGTCATTGATTTTTCCAATCTGCGAGGAGTACATTATAAACATTAAAATTCACACATAGGGATTATACCTTAATCTGAATTTCAGTGTTGAAATATAGTTGCTTAAAAGAAACCTACTTAAAGCTGAAGAATCTTTGGGGGACTTTTTTAAAGGATAGATTCAATACTTCAATAAAAATAGAAATATAAGATTAAAGAAATACAAGATTGAAAAGCAGGTAGGTTAAGCAGAAGTTAACTTCTTAAATTGATGGCCAAATCTCAATTGTTTTAAGATACATGAAGTGATTTTGAAAATGTTTTACGTTACAGCAGAAAAAAGAAACAAATAAAAACAATTAGTTCTCTGAAATTAAAGATAGAAGTTGAAAAGATGGTCAACTTTTGACTTAATTCAAACACATTATTTGTTAGGATAAAACTAGATACAACTCTCTGTCTTCTGCGTGAATAACAAAATCTTTAGCCACTGCAGTAGCAAAGAAGAATGCACTATGAGATTCCTAATAAAAGAGAAAGGACTTAATTTTGCTCTTTCAATTTATTAGATAATACTCTTTTAAGTCCTTTCTTGGTCAAATATATATACAAACATACTTACATAACCATACAATTTATATTCTGTGTCTTTGCATATATCAACCTTTATTGAGAGGATTGGCAAAAAATTAGCACAGATGCAAGTTTAAAATGTAAAATATGTATGATTAAGATTTTTTTAAACTGATTTTGAAAATGATAGACTTATTTGCACTCTGTTTTGTTCTCAAAGGTATCTGCTACCTTTGGGCCAGGAAATTCTTGTGTTGTCCACACTTTGCTTCATTTTGTAGGTGTTTTTACATCAGTCCACACCTCACACAGATTATACCACTGGATTTAGATGACAGAATAATCTAACCCCAGTTACTGTCAAAAATGGTTCTTGGATGTCGGGGGCGGTCTAGGTGACCTTGCGTTTGACTAATGCTTTTTCTTGTAGAGAGTAGTAAATAGTGTCTATCTGTAGAGAGAGGAAAAGAGAAATTTCTCTGTTTTGTTTTAAAAAATGAGTTCTAATTTCATTTTTTCTTAAAATTAAATGTTGTGGCACTAGTTCTCCATGTAATGGGTGAATCATTACAAGATTTTAGACGAGGTTTTGGTTGATAGAATATTTCTGTTTTATATAGATTATATTTACTTAATCAGTTCTCAATTACAATTTACTACAAAAAAAATAATGTTGAAAACTATTTTCTCTGTGACTTTACCTTGAAGCGAAGTATTTCTATTTGAAATTATTATTTCTTTATTCTACTGGTAGCTTCCTTGCAGGAATTTTATTCCTCTGCTTTAAAAGCCTACCCTTTTTTACTGTTTATTTCTGTGGCTTTTGACTAGAAATTACAGAACACATTTTATATATAGCATTTTCTTTATGTTCTTAATCCCAGGATGCTTATGATGTGTTTTAAATCTTCAAATTCCTGGCTTTTCTATGATTAATGTCCAAGACAGTTTGGGAAACATTAATTTTGGTGATGTTGTAAGCTTATGCATTTGTATCCCAGTGATTGCACATATTTTCATAGAATTGATAGAGGATTCTTAATGTATTAAATGAGGAATTGATCTATTTTATATACCTTGTTTTCCATTTAATAAAAGATGGACGTAATTCAAAAATGCTTCATTTTGCTTCATTGCATGAACAAATAATTATACTAAAATTATGATGTTCTAGATATTTTCACTTTTACTAAGGACATTTAGCTGTTTTTGTCCTTTTCAGAGTTCTGTTTGTCATGTGAAAGACATTTGACTATTATGTGCTTCCTCTTGATAGCTGTGTTGATGAGTAAGAGGGGGAACACCTGACCCCCTTTGTTTTTTTCTGCTGCAAATGCTTTGTCATCCATAACCTTGATGGAAGCCTCTTTTCATATTTTCTTTGGTTTCAAACCAGGTCTACAGCCTGAATATTTAAAAATATAAGTGAAACAAAATTTTCTTTCTTTTGAGTAAATAACTCACTAAAAACCCTGCTTATTATAAGTTGTCTTTCCCATTAACCTTATTTTCTTTGTTTAATTGGAAAAAAGAAACATAATATCTGTATGATATTTCTGTACATTTTAGCATGAGTTAGCATATCTTTGATAATTTTTTTGTTTAATAAGAATCTTAGTTTTTTTTTTTAAAAAAATCACTTTTTATAAGCCTGTCAGTTCATTTATAGGTAAGTCAAACTGAATTTGCCTCAAATTTACAGTTACTGTGTATATGCTATAAAGGTGGTGTATGCATGTTGGAAGGGGGGAGTCTAAAGCAGGAGAGCATCAAGCATTGTCCAGAAACCATTTTGGGGCAACACTTTACCCCCAAGATTTTGAAATGGTTCTTAGCTTTTTTGTTCCCTCTTGGCAGAGATGCACCTTATCTCTGTGTACCTGGGGAAAGGAATATGGTGAAAGAGGAGAGTGTAAATCTAAACAGAAATCTAAAACAGATTCTGGGAAAGATATTATGGAGGGATAAAGAACATTTTGCAAACCAGTTCAAACAGGACAGGGTATCCTGTACTGTTTTTTTCCTGTTTTGTATTCTGTTAATGAAAATATATTTATTTTTCAGAGGTAAATACTTTCTGGTTTAAGTTTATGAATTGTTCTAAATAAGAAGAAAATGTAGTTGTTACTGTAGTCATCTAAAATTGATTTTTTTTTTTATCTTTCACTGTAAATCTAAGATGCTGCTTTCTATTGCTTACTTTGCAATCAGAAGATGCAGCAGATAAGCGGGTGGGGCAGCTTTGTTTTGGGTGGTCTGCCATTTCAGGCTGATGCTGTGTAAGCAAGGTAGTAGCTCTTGGGTGACTGTGAAAAGTTTAAGTATCCTGCCTGCTTGAGCTGCATTCTTAACCAAGATGAAGGACAAGAATAATCATGGTTGAACCACAAATTTTCAGGAGCAGTTATTTTAATCACTTAATTGGTAAAGAGGAGGGAATAATGCTAGATAATAGTGTTTTTTATACTGTGGTGACCTGCATCTTTACGCAGGCAATTGCCTGAATGTTTCAAATATTTTTGCTAACCCTTATTATTACCTGTAGAGGGAGCTTGCATATGAGATAAAATAATCAGGGCAGTATAAATGGATAATTTCTCTTCTGAAATTATCTTATTAATATATTTTAAAATTTTTGTTTGAGAAAAATTGTTCTAAGGAAAATAAAGTATTGTGGGATTAGTCAAATTCTAGTGAAATTTAATATACTATATGCCAGATATTTATCATTTCCTATATTCACAGATTATAAATGTACTTTTTGCTCTTAATTAGTAAAAATAATTTGAGAGATAATGAAAATAATGAATCTGGTTCGTTTTGAGATTTAATTTTTTTAATAATTGGCTCTGGGAGGATGGCTGCAGAACTCTTTCTTATTTAATACCCCAAAATTGTTGGAAGAGATCTGAACTTTTTAGTTTTCCAGATTATGTACAATATAAAATGGTCACTAAACAGTAAGGAGTAAATTACATTCCCCTACATTTATTAATAGATTAATTAGATGAGTTGGCTAGGCTCTTTTCTAAAAACAAAAATGATCACCTTACATTAGTGACTTTTGCTTGAAATAAAGGACCGATCAGTGCAGTGACACTTAAACAGGGAAACGAAGGACCTAACATTAAGTGACGTAGTGCTGTCTAACTTGGTAAAAAATGATTGCAGGCATGATAGACAGTGCTTGATTAAAAACTGATATCTGTTTGTGAACCCTGTGTCAATTAAATTTCTAAGAAATTATTAGCTGGATACTCAGAAATACTAGAGAGTTTTACGAGCAGGTGTTTTGGTAATCCGGGTGGAAAGCCTCTAGGAGCATTTGGATGGCTTTAGTGATGAGCAGATTTTTCACATTACTTGCATATACTTAATTGTGCCAGGAAATTTAAGGATAGGATATTGTGTTAAATTCTACAAGAAATGAATCGTTTTATTTTAATTTTACATTTTGGAATACTAACATTACTTAAGAATTTTTTGGGGAAAAAAAGGTTATCTACTTATGCATCCTCGAAAAGAGATGTAATGGTTTATTTTTTCTCTGAGTTTACAAAGGAATGAGGTGACAAAAGTACTTATTTTGTATTTTAAAAGGCTATTTCTTGATGAAATTTACTGTTGTGGAATTATTATTTTATTAGCTAATCGTTACCAATGTGAAAAGATTATTACTGTTATACAGAATGACCCTCTAAGTATGAAAACTGTTGACTAATGAAGAGATTTAAGGCACTGGCATTGGCTTTTGTATAAGTATTACCCTCTCAGCATGGTCATGCATTATCTTAACAAGTCTGTGCTATATTTATGCAGAACATTTTCATATCAGGGTAAGAATATTAGCAACAGCAATTACATTTCAATAGGATTATGATGGTATGTTTTTCAAAAGTGTCCAAATGCTCCTTTCTATAGAATTATTGCTGGGTATCCTGTACTGCCAACTTTTTTTCTTGCCTTAAATAATATGATAAGATTTCTTATCATAGTTGGTGCTAAATATGATAGGTACTGGATAATGGAATCTGATATAACAGTTCTTTACCCTTTTCCCTCAAATTCCACACCTCCTTTCACAGTGAGGTAAGGGTTACTAGAGAGAATTCATTCCAGGAAAATTATTACGTGAGGAACAGTAACTGTCAGGGAGTGCATAACTTCTGTGAGGTTATTGGAAAGGCACAGCTAGGGTAAGTGCTATTTGTTTTATCTTAAATTTGAAGGTAGACTGCTGAGTGATTTTTAAAATAATGAGATTTGAATTAATTGTAAAGAAAATGTGTTATTGAAAAGTTAATGAAATCATTATTATAAAACTGGGGTTGTTTATGACGAGGAAGTTAATTGGCAGCTGCTTTTCAGTTTAAAATACTGACATTCTTTATAAATTACTGAAGAAATTTTTATTAAGCATTCTTGAATGTATACTAAAAAAAGAACATGAGTTACGGTAAAACACCCTCTCATTTGTATATTATACTGAGTAAATGTGTATTTATTAATTGTTCCTGCATCTATATGAGCAGATTGCTTTTTTAAATAAGCTATGAGTAAAATATAATATGAAGAATAATTCTCCAGATGAGGGTAATGTATTAGGAGTATAGATATGAAACAGTCTTTTTTAGTGTAAATTTTATAAAAATGGAAGTTCCTATTAAAAAATAGATGAAATGTTTTATACTCTTTGAACCGAGTCATATATTTTAACATGTTAACATTTTAAACGAAAATTAACAAAACATGTAATAAACGCCAAATAATATTTATTCAAAATTTTATATGTACCTATGTGAAGAGTCTGGAACACAAAACTATGAATCTGCATGTTTTAATAACTGTATTGGAAAATAATTTTTAAATGTATTTTAAATTATCTTATAACCAGGATTTAAAAACTACTGTTTTCATTTTAATTATAAAAATAAACAATATTACTTTCTTTTTGGCTTTTATGTTTCAAAGACATTTCCTTTTGTCTATTTGGTAGACTTATTCAAACTGAAGTCTAGCAAAGGTTTATAAAAGACTATTTTTATTTTGTTTACTTTGTGTAGTATGGTTTTGTGACATTCACATATTGCTAATTCAAAACTGGATTAAAGAATGAAAATGTTAAGATTCTAGAATATCAAATTTCTATTCATTTTTAAAAAGAAAATAGGATATTACAAATTATTTCCAATAGTTTAAACATAATTGTATTACCTTGTACAGAAATAAACAAAACACCTAGGGAACTATCAGAAATTCAAAATAGAAATACTGATGTTTTTTACTTATGGATAATTTTGTCTCTCATATTTTTGTGGTTTCCGTATTTTAATATAAATATGATTCGTAAAACTGCTTTTTTGAGATTTATATTTAAGAAGGAAAAGAAAACCCATTTACTCATTGAATTTTTATATAATGATTTTTTAAAAATTTGTATTTGATTTTCTTTAAATCAGGTTATTGATTCAAAAGGTATTTTGTTTTGACCAAACATAAGTCAAAGCAGGAAGATAGTTGTTATTACTCATATCAGTGGCCTTAAATAAAAAGTTGGTTCAGGTTCAAGGGAATAGGTTAGCCCAGTGTTTTACTACTTGTCAGAGCATCGTAATAAATGCTTTGTTATCTCTCAGTAGTAATTATGAGCCCACAATAACAAATGTAAAAATAAATACCTAGCCCTTTGAAATTACTTGAATTACACTTCAAGAGAATCTTTGTTTTAACTCTGCTATGTGTGATTCACATAACATCTGCAGCACATTAGGTATTTAAGAATACAATTCAAAAAGCACTTGTATCTTTGTAGGAATTTAGGGTTGATTAGTGCTTATAAAATACTTTGTAGAATCGTGGTGACATAGAATTATAATAAACTTTGATGGTCAATTGTAACTTTCATACTTGGCTATTTTAATAACGTAGTCACTCTCCCACACCTCCCATTCGTTTTTATTTTTCACTAATTTTCTTGTATTGGCTTACTAAAATGTTAAGTGCATGCGTTCTCTGAACATTTCAGCCTGGAAACCTATAATTGATTTCATTAACTGAGAATAGATACTCTTAAGACAAGTATTAGTTAATAATATTACATGATTAAAAAAACCAAGAACAAATCTTGAGTATCTTAGAATCCGCATTTTCTGGAGTTGATTTTTTCAAAAACATTTAGAATTGATTTTTAATAGTTTAAGGATATTCTTTAAAAAATTAAGAGAATAAGAATTAGGACAGTACTAACTTGAGAAACCCTGTAGCATAACCATTGCTTAAGTATTTTAAGAATATTGAGAATCTTATAGATTACACAGACTAAAGGCTTCATTCTCTACATTGCCTGTTAATTCTGTGAAAACCAACAGGAACGTAGCAAGAGGGTTGTCGTTAACTCACCAAGATGTTAACTTTTAATTGAAAATAAACTAAAATATAGCTTTAATTTGTTAGGCTTTATTAAAATTGATTTTGCCTGTTTTTAAGGAATAAATTCATCACAATTCCTATGTGTTTGTAAAATTGATGATAATGTTAGATTTTTTTTTTGTACTCAACACTATTTTGGTATTTTGTATATTGCTTTTGTATTTTTGATATTTGTCTCTGATGAACTGTTTTCTTCAGATGTTTTAGTAATTTGATGTTCATTTATGAATTGACGGCTGAAGGCCTTATTTCTCTTTTTTAAAAAATTAAATCAACAGTTTTTCATTTGACTTCCCAAGCAAGCTGCTGTTTGACCTAAAAAGAGCAAGGATAAAAACTTAGTGATGAGTATCAGTGTATAGTTTAATGTGGAATCTCATTATATGGTGATGGTCTTCAGAGTGTTTCCATATGATCTAATATATTATTTGAGGAATGCATGTATCCTGCCATCCTATAATTAAACTTGTATTATGAATAAAATTATATTTTTAAAAAAGATAAGTTTTTGTATAAAAAGGATTGATATGGGTAACAACATAGTACAATTGATGCTTTTGATTGGCCTTTCATCCTACTTTGTTTTATTTAGAGTTGTTTCAACAAAAATATGGTAAGGCAAATAAATGTATTGGTTTTTGGCCAGGATTTAGCATTGTCTTGATTTCATTTTTTCTGGCTGAAAATTAGGCTTTCTCTGTTATCTAAACATAAATTATTGCATTGTGTGTAAGGCTTAAGTGTCTATTGATTTTCTCTCATCTCTATTAGAATTCTTGACTTAAATATACTTTTGTAGTACTTTTACTATTTTAATATGCTGACATTAATTTCATATTTATTACATAAAAGAAATTTAGAAAGAGTGGAAAGTATGCAACCCTGTATAATGATAAGCTTTTAGACAGGGAACTATAACAGGTATCAATAATTCAGGTAGTTAGAAAGTCAAACTAAAATTACTAGGAAGTATTCCAGGAAACGATATGTCATTTTGGCTAAATAGTTAAAATTTTCATTAGCAATGCTTATAAAGGTTAATTTTTGGACAGTATCACAACTATAACCCTCTGAATTTTTAAAGCTCCGCTTACCTACTTGAACATTAATTCCTTACTTATCAAATTGACTTTTTAATGCTGAAGGCTCATTTAAGCTTCAGTATTCTACATCATTTTAACATACAATCAAAAATTAATGAGATTTAAGTGTTTGACATCTAGGTTAAAATTTTTTTAAATCACCTATCATGGTGGTAAAAAAACAGTTTTAAAGGTAGAACTTTAGTCCATTTTTGTTGTTGCAAGAAAACAAATGAATGGATTAAAATCTATGAATAGATTAAAAAATATTTTAACTAACAATTCAGTGAAAATTAGAAGCTCCCTATCGTTAATACTGAGCTTCCTTTATATGGACTTTGAGTTTTATTGATTGTATGCAAGCACAACCAATAAAGAATTGAATGATAAATCTAGAACAGCATAGTTTTTGGTTTAATATATAGGTATATATATCACTAATATTAAAAATTAAAAATTGTTCTAAATTATAAATATAATATTCATAAACTTATCTTTATCTGTCAGAGTATAGTGCAGATACCTAAAAGTGTATTTGATTGTTTAGTTGAGAGGCAAATGTTTCCATTTTTGGAATGGACTTATATTCAAGGCTATTATCTAACTAAAACTCCCTAAACCAATTTTTTATTTATAGGGTACAACTAAGATCATAAAGGTAAATTTGAATGAAGTAAATCTTAATTTTGGGGCAGCCTTGTCATCCTTCTATGTTGTGCAGTTTATAGGTTTCTCAGGACCAGAAGGTACCCCCACGCTACAGCGATCCAGTTTTTGCCATTATCCTACCTCTTACTCCTAGTTTTGATAAATTAAATTATATTAAGATGCACAGTAGTAGAGGATTTTTACTCTATGAAAGAATTCTTTTGAGAGTTTAATTAAAATAAAAGTCATACCCAAATCATCTTTTGAAAAATTGGATCGTTCATATGCAGGTATGTTCTCGAAATACATTAGGCGTCTGTAGTTCACAACAACCATTCCAGACAAAGGTGAATGTGTATAAATGACAGGTAATGGTTTGGATTTAGTTTAATAATTCACAGTATTTATAGTGCCTTGGGTTTTACTTTCAAGATGTTATTTTTGGTTTCCTACAATGCCACAGAGATCATTATGGCAGCACATGTGGTTTTAAAAATGTGACGGAACTTCTAGTACCGAGTTTGTCAGAATTGCCAGACCAAAAGTATGCATTAGCTTCCATTGGTCTTAAAGTCTGTATTTTTAAATATTGATTGTGTTTACCCTTTACAAGAACAGTTTTATCTATAAGTACATTTCAGCTAGTTAATCCATTAACTTCTGGGCTATAATTCTTTTCATTTTAAATGAACAGCCATTTATTAAGGCCCTGCCTAAAGAAATGTATTGTGTAAGAAGTGTGCTCTGTAGGTACTTATCTCATCAGAAAAACAGACCCTTCCACAAATAATTATAAGGCGTACTATAATGCCATGCTAACCTGAAGTGTAGAGGAAAGGCTGTGGATATATATGGTAGGTGGAGTGAATTCCAAATGAGTAATATGGAAGAAAGAGGATCCATTTAAGTAGACCTGAAGGCGGAGGAGGATTTCAGCAGATGCAGGCTTTTTGAGGAAGAGGAAAAATCAGAGGTAAAGGTGCGGGAAAACAAAGACAGAAAATGGTTAACTTAAGGAGAATGTGTATGCAGGGTGTGAATTGCATAGGAAGTGGAAGATGAAACTGGGATGTTTGGGGCATGTTTATGAAGAGCCTATTGTACACTAAGGTTAGACTTTAACATGAAGGCTGTAAAAAGCTGTTAATATCTTCAATTGAGAAAGTCCTATATTTAATTGCTAACTCTTAAGGTGGTGTAACCTATTGAACTAGTGTAAGGAAATACTGGAGGAAACAGAAACCTGGTTAGAAGGTAAGGGGCAGTGGCAACAGACAGGTTTGAAAAGTTTTGTAACCATAGGGTAGAATTTGGCAGTTGATTGAACCCGAGGTAGAGGAAGAGCTAGGAATCAAAGCCTGGGTCCTTATGGAACCATGCAAGACATTCATTCCTTCCATCAGCCTGCTTAAGAGCAGGGGAGGAGGAATGAGCCCATTTTTGTGACAATACTTTGAGGTATTGCCTTATACCTAAAGAAAATCAGCTGCTCAAAAATTATTTCAAGTTAATAGTTAATATGTATGCTTTTAATGTGATTTGTGAAAAAATATAATTTTGCTTCCTTTATAGATGTCTCTAAAAAGATTCTTAAGTACATACCTGCATATGTTTAAGTGGTAGTCATGTTTTTTCCAAGGGCTGATTAAAAAGAAAACCTTTATTATGTGGATTTGAGGCTCTATGGTGTGGGGTTTCGGTTTATTTGTGTTTTATATGAGGTTTCTAGAAGTTACTCAAGACTGTAAAAGTCAGCTATTACAATTTGGTTAGGGAGATATCTTTATTTAGTGAAAGAATAACTTTTGTCATGGTTAGACCTGTTGAGATAGTCTCTTTGTTCCGGGCCATTTTAGTAACATTCTTAAACAGCTCTTTAACCAACTAATCTGATACTGTTATGTTTCCTTAGCTACCAGCCTGCCCTTTGAAAGCTTTAAAAAAAAATTCATTTCAATTTATCTTTATTGTGACTTTCTCTTTTATTATTATGAACTTAGATACTGTTGGTATATAGGAAATTTCCCAGCTACATCTTGTTCATTATAAGAAGAATGAAGTCAATTTCTCAATAGCTTTTTCGTTCTTAAGAGCCAGCAGTAACTTTTAGGTTTATAGCTTACCCTTTATATCTAGTTAATTATGGGTGACAAGGCTGAACAGCAATCAAAAGCACCTATCAGCACCTATCATTAGTGATTAACTGAGAGTAGCTCTCAATGTATTTTTTAATAAACAATTATTGATAATGGAGATCACAATAAAATGCACTAGGACCTAACCAGCTTCAGTTTCCTCTTGTGGATATAGGAACTATAAAGGTAAAAGAGTTAGCACTCATTTTTCTGTGGTAATCCAAAAGTATTCTTGCTTCCATTTAATAGAGAAAATTTGTGTGATGCGGTTCTCTCAGTGCTTGCTAGAGCTTCATACGTGGAAAGCTCTTAGTAAATAATTATTATCATTATTGACGTGGATTAAATTTGGTTCCCTTTGGTTCACATATTTAAGTGGCCTGTCTTTTGACATCCATTTTCAACTCTTTAGATTTGTTTTATTTTTTTCTGTCATTTTTGCTCGGGAGATTCTCTTTTCCTCCATTCTCAATTCTGCTCAGAACTTTCGATTATGTTTTTATTATTGGGTTTTGTATTATTCCTGCTATCTTCCTTAGCTGATATGTCAGTGACTGACCTGACTGGCTTTATCAAAATTGATGTTCTGATACTGAAAACAAAAAGTGTTGATGTATACCCCATTCACCTGAAAATATCAGTATTTTCTGCTTCCAATTTTACTATGTGACTAAGTAAAAAGAATAAATTGTTTTCCTCCCTTTACTCTTATGATCTGATGCCTGACTGAATTACCGTATGAAAACCATCCAAGTAGATTTTAATTTTTTTGGTAGGTTTTCTCCCCGATCTACAATCACAGCTTAAAATCCCTGCCCCCGCATCGTCCCAAAGATTAGGATCCTCCCATGTATTCACAGTTTTAAAAGGAAGTCAGTGGAGGATACTTGTCAGAACTGTATCCTGGTGGGAAGGCTGGCTTCTGAACCTTTTTCTGCTGGTGGATCTGTTATGAAGAAAATACAGATCGCGTAAGGTAATCAACATGAAATAAAGGGAAGTTAACTAAATGTGATTGTTGACACTGTAGTGTGAATTTTATTTTATTTAGTGGTTAAGGAAATCTTAATATAATAGAACTATTTTGAAAGATTTTAATGGCCGTAAGATAAAATATGTAAAGAAAAATTTTGACGAACTATTTTAACAAATCTGTGGTGTAACCATCTAATCATCAAGCAACCTGTGAACAGTAACTAATACCGCATATAAACTTTCAGCAAAGGTGGCTCAAATTTTATCATCAGGGATATTTTCTGGTAGGCAAGGAGCCATTCTTCTGCAGTTTCTTCAGTGGGTAATTAGATTTCACAGGTGGATTATCTTTGCCTTTTAATTGTGAAATGATAGTTTTTTCGGGGGGGGGCTACTGGTGATGGTTATCTGTCTTCCAAATGTTTTCTAGGGACTAAAACTAAAATCTGATTAAAATCTCATTGTGTTCTTGCATTCATAGAAGAAAATACTATAAATTGCATTATATGAAACTGAATAATAAGTATGGCTTGATTTAAAGTATTAATAAAATCTAAATTCGTACATTGTTGCTATAGGGTTTCAAGATTTTAATTTAGTGAAATGCCAGAACAATTTCTTGTATTTAGTTTAATGAGTGTTATGTGAGAAGTCTGTCTTCCCAAATTAGGATGGCCATATATATTGTACTATTTACAGAGTCTAATTATTAAAACTGTTAAATTTCACATTTAATATTCAAATATCTTTCTGTAAATGAGCTGCTTAGATTTATTGTCAACATTGTTTGACTCGTATATTGAAGTCTATTAAATTGCAAATGCTGGTCTGAGAAAGGGTGGAAAGTTAGGATTTAGAAGTAGCCATGGTTTTTCAACAGCCTCAGTAAATCAGAAATACTAAAAAGAAATAAATCTGCAATGTCGCATGTATTATGAGCAATATCAGATACCTTAATTGCAAACTAAGGCTGAAGTTTAATTCCCAGTGTGAAATTTGCTGGTTTTTCATCTAGACGTGACATAAGCCCAAAATTGGCATTGCTATTGTCAGTCCCATAATTTTGGAAGAGAAAAGAGGTGTGGGTTTTAATTTTTCATTTTTTGTTTTGAATGGTGATAAAAGTGTATTGTACCTGTATGCTGCCCTTGATTTTTTTAAAAAAAATCACTTTTAGGAGGAATTTAACTGTTGGAAACAGTGTTTTCTCAAATTCAAAGTATTGCTGGGAAAATGTGTAGATATAGACGCTTACCTTGACAAAAAATTTTGCAAGGAAAAAAATTATCTTGCATTTTCAGTGCTTTGAAAATAAATGTCAAATTTGCTTATTTAGCCAATCCTGTTTTTATTTAAAAGCAAATTTATCAGATATTTTTAATATAGTTTCATATAATTTCACATTTTATAATACTTTAAAAGTTTTAAATTCTTTTCAGTATTTTAA
This sequence comes from Camelus dromedarius, assembly GCF_036321535.1. Classification (NCBI taxonomy): domain Eukaryota; kingdom Metazoa; phylum Chordata; class Mammalia; order Artiodactyla; family Camelidae; genus Camelus; species Camelus dromedarius. The sequence continues at coordinate 9,906,280 of NC_087449.1, read as the reverse complement.
ACTATAAATTGTTTTTATAGATAAACTATTGAATTTTCAAATACAGACGGCCCCTGTTTTACGGTGGTTTGATTTAGGATTTTTTGACTTCATAGTGGTGTGAAAGCAATGTGCATGTAGAAACTTTACTTAAAAATTTGAATTTTGATTTTCCCGGGGTCTAGCGATGTGCGGGGTGTGTGCAGGATGGTCCTCTCGTGTGCTGGGCAGCGGCAGTGAGCCCCGCTCTCAGGCAGCCCCACTGTCGCGGGGGTCAGCAACCGGTGCGCTGACAACTCCGTAACCTGGTTTTCCCCTCCAGTGCAGTACTCGATAAATTATGTGAGATACTCAAGACTTTATTATGAAATAGGCTTTGTGTTAGATGATTTTGCTCAACGGTGCGTTCATGGAAGTGTTCTGAGCACGTTTAAGGTAGGGTAGGCCATGATGTTGGGTGGGTTAGGTGTGTTAAATGCATTTCTGACTTAGATATTTTCAACTTACTTAGGTTTATAGGGACATAACCCCACCATGAGTTGAGGAAAGATCTGTATTTTATTTATTTATTTATTTATTTTCATTTTGGTGGTAGTGGGAGTAATTAGGTTTATTTATTTATTTTTGGAGGAGGTACTGAGGATTGAACCTGGGACCCCCTGCATGCTAAGCATGCAACTCTACCACTTGGACTATACCTTCCCCCCATCTGTATCTTAAAGGAAGATTTCATCAAGGGGTTATTTTATTGGAGTTTGGTTGGACCTGAGCTGCAGGTTTAGCTTCCCTGCTAATTGAGGACCTTTCTGTCTCCTCACTCTTAAAGTGAGGAGGCTCAGTGGTTTTTGAAACTTCCTTGAGGGAGTTTATTCGACTTCTTTAAATGATAACAAGGATGCCAAACAATGATAAACTTCTGAAAAATAGCCGTTTTTATATTTTGTGTCTTAAATTGGCATTCCATATATTTAATTAAACATTTAATTAGAATAGTCTTGACTAGAAACTAATGTGAGAATCCCTATTTTAGGAGATCTCTAAGTTTGTTTCCAGTTTTAAAAAATTATGTTTCAGTTTTTATACTTCAGTTTCTGAATTCCATTCACTGTCTTTATCCTTCCCATGATTCATGTACATTTTTTCCCGTAGTTCAGTTTATTCATTCACCCCTTCCTCCCTCTCTCCTATTTACCAGATTTCCTTCCTTTTTCATTGAGAAAATTTATCATACTATTTCTCAGACATTAGGCAAGGGTACCCAGAACTGAGGTTATAGATGTGAAAGCCATGGGTTCTGTTTGCATTTATCTCACAATAATTTTGAAAACGATACTTCAGATACTTTGTGATAGTTGTAGCCATTTTGTACTTTGGACACAAATGACTGTGTCCCCGTGTGTGCCATGGAGGTTTAGATTTCGATAGTCAAGTGATGGACCTGAACTGAAAAGGAATAGTAGTTGGCAGAGGGGATTTGGGTAGAAGGAACAGCATAAATATGCCAAGAAAGGCACAGAGGTGAGGGTTAGAATCCTATAGCCCCAGAATCGAATTACCTTAATATTTGAAGAACAAGAAGTAAATAAAGGGTGGTCATTCTCAAGTATAGATGTTAGCCAAAAAGAAATCCATTAAAAATACAATAATGTTCCAGAAAATCGGTTAATTTATTGTATATACACTGTATTAACCACCAGGATATGCCACTTCTTATCAGAATTAAGATTAAAGGGTTGAGCAAAATAGTGGTCCATAAGGAACACTCACTTCCTTAATTACAATAAGAAAATTCATAAAGTTATTTGTGCCCTTGTGTCATCTCCTTATCTCCCACATCATGGTATTGCTTGTGGTACCAACCTCAATGCTTTGAACAAAGTATGTATCCTGGACATTTTTTTGGTTTGGTTTGAAGAGACTTATATTGAAGAAATAAATATTGAAAATTTTGACAGAAAAGGTTTTTAAAAAGGTTTTAAAGCTTAATTGAGGAGAAGTCATAAGATAACCCCAGTACTGTACAAATGGTACAGATAATGGCTATAGCTGCACTTGGAGGTGATCCAGTTGGCTTTATGCCATTGGTGGTTTTTAAACCTGTTAAGTCTGTATAGAATTTCTTTAGGTGGAAAAGAGGGAAATGCTTTATATATGAGTAAAAGAATCTTGAATAGAAGTCAATTTGAAAGTCATATTCAGAAATACTGAGCAAAGAAGTTTGACGGAAATAGAGTGTTGAATTAAATATTTTTGAAGTTAGAGCTGTTTGGGCTCTATTCCCGTTTTTTGCTTTTTTGCCAGTTTAAAAAAAAAAAAAAACTTTCCCCTTTTACCATTGCCCCTCCAGCCCTCAGTTGTAATTTCCCTATTGTTGAAATAGAATGACTAGATTTGTTGTGATAATTAAATTACAATCAGATAATAATATATATACTTAAGAGAAAATTTAAAAATCAGCAGTTCTGAGATCTGCCTTTGTCAAGTCACAACCCCACATCTTTTCTTTGTCTTATACATAAAGTGATTTTTAGGATTGGTTCCAGTTTTACACATTTTTATGGTTTAGAGTGAAATTAGGAAGATTAGTCTAATGGCAGTTGGCAAGCTGGATGGAGGGCAAGGAATCAGCGATGAGATTTTTGCAGACGTTGAGAGAGAAAGAGTTTAGAGCAGAGGGGGTGAAAGGAAGAGAAAAGATTAAGACATTTCAGAGAAATAATCAATAAAACAGTGAGTGAACGAGGACCACCTTAAAGTGAAGTACCTTTTATATTTACAGGGCTGTATTTTATTCAGACTTACTTGATTAATGCTCCAGAGGATTTTTGGTTTTAAAAACATTAGAGACTGAGCTAATTTCATTTGTGTGTGTATTTATCTGTGCACTCATGCTCCTACACATTTAGGAAGCTTGGTTCAAAGAAAATCTGTTACTTCACAGTGGATGTGATTTTTAAATTTTACCATTTCACACTAATGTATTTCTTTGTTACTACTGCAAAGTGTATGTATACAATTCATGTAAATCAGTATTTTGGTCTGGAAGATTTTTTTGGAGACTAGTAGTGAAATAGAGGCATCTTTAATACATACGACTATATAAAACATTATTAATGTTAACAGATGTTGCACTTTAATCCCCTAGAATGATTGTTTGGTACCAGCAGGAGATTTACTAAGCCTGAATCGTGTGAAATTGTGTGTGCATAAGCTGCTACTTAGATTGTAAAAATGCTATTGAAAACTGTTAAAAAGTTTTAGCTATAATTGACAGACAAGTATTAACTGTGCTAAAAGAAGTATGTGTATATGGTTGGCCCATGAGTCTTAACCTTGTTATCATTTATCTTCTTGTATTAATGTCACTAAATTATTAATTCATGAGCCAGGGTAGGAAGTGTGAAGGCACCATTTAAATGTGTGGCAAATTTATCCTTATCGCTAGAGACATGAAAAAAGTCATTTTGTGTTATCTGGAAAATGGAAAGGACATTTTAAAATTTCATTTACAGTAATCCACTTCACTTCCAGTAAAACACCTAGATTATTACTACCATAATATAATGTTCTTATTAAAAATTTGTAACCTTCTCCACTCTTTTGTCTTATATATAATATGGATAGAAAAGTTTAGCCTTCATGTATTTTAATGTGATACTTATTAATTGTAGCTTAGGAATGGTATGGGATAGCGTGACTCTTCTGACAAACATAAGATTGCAGAAAATGAAAATATTTACTATAATAGTAACAGTCAAAGTATTTTGATTGGGGGGAACCTAAATATAGGGAATTGGAAGGCTTTAAAAATAATTTTGTTCTAAAAGAAATGTGTGCATTTATTGTGACTTCATAATTTCTTGGAATAAGATTAGTGATTTTGGCCTTGTAGAGTTAGTGTTATAGCAGAAATTCAACATATTAGAATTTAGCAGTTTCCTGCTGAATACAGTGTGGAACTGGGGTATATCCACTATTTCATATGGGTGAGTAGCAGTGGTGACAGAAATTTCAGGAGTTTGAAGCCGCTTTTACCAACAGCTATTTGAAACCATCGTATGAATGGTAGAATACCTCAGGGGTCTTGTCCAAACCTCATTACTTTTCAGTCTCCCATTACTTACTGTTTTGATTGGTTTTACATTTTCTCCTGCCAAACAAAGTAGTAAGATAGGTTACTGTGGTAATAATGCCTTTTATTTTCTTTTCTGGAGTGTCTTCCCAAACACTGTAAGCTGTACTTAACGGCTCTGTTACACACACACTGAAAACACTGTTTTTTTTTTGTCAATATAATGCTGCTTTATTTTATTTTTCTCATTCCAGCATGGTTAATTTAGCTTTATATTAACATTTAAATTAATTTCTTAAGTAACAGACTACAGTTGGTTTGCATATTTTGGTAGACATGGATAGTTATTGGTTGGTTCATTACTTGACTGCTTTCTATTATTTCCATCTTGTCCTGGTTTATCTGTAGCAGGGGTTGGCAGACTAGCTGGCTGGCTATTTTCATAGTAAAGTTGATTGGCACGAAGCCATGCTCATTCGTTATGCGTTGTCTATGGCAGGTTTTGTGCTAGAGGCAGAATTGTGTCGTTGTGACGGAGACTGACTGTATGGTCCTGAAAGCCTCCTTACCTACTTACTTACCTGGTCCTCTATAGATAAAGTTCCTGATCTCTGCTCTGTTGTATCAGCCGACGTAATTTCCTTGCTTCCAGTCTTTCTAAATGTGATATAATATTATTGATAATTTTTAGCTTAAGAGATTTGAAGAATTACTGGTTGTTATCATTGGTAGTTATTAAACACAGTTTTTTTTTGCTTTTCTTTATATGTAGCAAGAGATATTTTCCTCAAAGTTTCTGATTTGCAAATTTTTTAAAAAATTGTTGAAATACTGCAAAAATACATGTCTTTTACCAAATAAGACAGTCTTGGCAAGTAATTCAAGCTTCTAGTCAGCTTTTCTCACCTTTTTATAACCTACATTTCTTTTTATTAAACATCACTGTTTTATTACCACTTTAACGTTACTTAAACTTTTAATAGAGGTTATAAAATTATATTTTAAAGTTGAAAATCCCTCTTCTAAAAACCACGTACCTCCCTTACTCCATGATTGTGTAGTTAAGAAGTATTAAAACATAAAACTTGTTACATTTTAATTTTTTAATGAACCAAAATTTTTGTTTTTGTTTGTAATTTTTAAAGTATTTAACAGTCATTCAAAATGTCTCAGTCTATTACTGTTTGTTAATAATTGTGTATACAAGTATTTTTTTGCCTTCCTAAGTCTTCTAATCCTCTTGAGGAATCAGCCACACTGACCACATAGGATTTCAGCCCAACACTGGAAGAGTCTGTTCTGTTCATTCACTTAGACTACAACTTTATTTCCAATATTGTTAATTAAGTTAATTTTCAGAAGTAATTGGTATATTCTTTTTCTCTACCACACAATAAAATACTGTTATTTTGAGTTTTGCTTGTTGACCCAGAATAATGTGGTAGGAAATGTAGGGTTTGATGGAGACTAACCTTGGCTAAGGCACAGGAACTTGCTTTTCCTGGAAGAAGTCCCTGATGTCATCTTGCTTTTTGATTATGTGTAGTTTTCCCACAAAGAAATATGGGAGCTGAATAAGTCTTGGGTTATTATATCATGACTGCCAATGTAACAGTCAGTAAGTAGGTTTTTAAAAATGTTTTTTGAAATAGCAACTCCTTTAGATGTAATTTTTAAATTCTGAATTATTAGAATGATTGCTGAGAAGTATTTTGATAGAAGAGACAAGCCCTTAGTGAAACCATATCACAGTACATAGTCCCTAAAGCCTTCCTTAACATTACTTAAGATGGAATCAGGACCGTAAACGTGTAATTGGACTACTTGAGAAAACAATGGGATAGTAAATTTATTGTGTATTCCTACCCTCGTGGGTAGTTGCTAAACTTGAGGCCTAGATGATTGTGATTTGTCCCAACTCTCATAGTAGGAGGTTAAACCAGGATTCTGGACTGTGTTCCTGATGTCGCTCTTGGGCTCTTTTCATTAAGATGGTACTGACTGACCTAGGTGCACATCCCAGGGGAAACTGCTTTCATTTCTCTTCTCTCTCGTTATTTTGGTATATAATAGATTTACTGTTAAGTTTTGGGGAGTTAGTAGTTCTTAATGCATATCTGGGGTCTTAGTCATTTTCTTGTGTATTTAGTTCTCCTTAGAAGGTTATTACCTTTTTGAAGGTGGCAAACATACCTTCATCTGTTTTATAATCCCTTTAGAACCAAACACAGGACCAGCATATAAGGTAAAGATAATAAATGAATACGTAACTCTCATTTCAGTAGTCAACGTCAAAATTGCCTAGAATGTAATCGCTAGATGGTCATTGAGCTAAACTGACATACATGCCGTTTCAGTGTTAATATTATTTACTTATTTTAGAATTGCAAGTTGAATTGACACTAGATATAGTGACATAGCTTGCCACTGAGTTTTACCATTCATTGATTGCAAAAGGCAACGTGCTATATATTTCACAAAATTTTCTTTAGCTTCTTACCATGTGCTCTTTATAGTGTATTTTTCACATTTATTTTTTAGTTCATTTGACATATTTTACTCAGATTACCTCATTACCTGTAAGAAACCCCTGGTGGTGACATTGATGATCTAATATACGACAGATCCTGGGTCATTATTATTTCATTCAGTGGTTGTATATATAGACCAAGAGGGAATCTGAATATTGATTCAGGGAATGGCTAGTAACAATGATCTGGAAACAAAGGATCCAATATAGTGAGCCAAGCCTAAGACTGAATCTCATGAGCAGCACTGGATTTTTTCTTTTCTGTTTTCCTGAACAGTGATGAGTCCATCATATCATAGATGTTAACATTAAAACGTTCTTCCCATGACTATTAAGATTCATTCTTAATTATATTCGAGGAAATACTTACATTTATAATTTTGACTTGTAAGCAATTTCTCAGGTATTTTGGCTCATAAGATTCATCAGTCTAGAATAATTTGTTAATTTAGAACATACATTGTGAGCACTTTAAATAGCACTATAAATGAATAAAATGAAGATAGCTCAACTGGAAATACTAAAAATTAAGTTAACATTTAGCTATCATTACCTAAGGGATATTAGTTTTACTCATGTAAACATTTTGAAAATCAGCTCATTTTTCTTTTGGTACCTTATCACCTTCATAATCCCAGAATGGCTTGGTTCTATTTCTGTTTTTTATTCCAAAGGGAAAGATAATAAAACACACAAAGTGGGTAGGTTTATCTGAACTGCTTAACTAGTGGCAACAGTGGTTTTAGAACATGGGCTTATATCCCAGCCCTGCTCTTATTTACTGTCCTCAAACAGGTATTTTCATTTTAAGGCAGACTGAGTGAAGAGTCCATGAAATAATATAAGTAATCTAGGTAGTTCAGCTGTCATTTTGGAGGAACCTAAACTATGTGCCAATCAGTTGTAGCTTTTTATCAGGAAGAGTTATTTTTGAGCTAGAATATAATCTCCCTGAGGGTTAGGAGTTTTGTCTCTTTTGTTCCTTAGTACACAGCATTTGATAGATGCTCAGTAAATGTTTGCTGAATGAATAATTTAGGGACTAAGAATTTCTTTGTAATTAGCCTTGATTGGAATTCAAGGTCTGCTACCTGCTAGCCGAGTAACTTCCAGTAGAGGAATTACTTCTCCTTTCTGAGCCTCAGACTTCTGACCTTTATAATATTGACCTTAGAAGGAATGGTGATATGTATCTGACACAGTATCTCACACAGTAGGCACTCAGGAAATATTTCTGGCCATTGTACCTATAGTTTATATTCAACTCAAAAAAATTGCATGAGAATTCTAGATGATTGGAAAGTTAAGAGGAAATATAGTATCTTAACTTTGGAGGGGACTGCCATTTGAAAATTGCTTTCCCTTTCCCCCAAGTGGGGAAGAAAACTAACCTCTCTGTTGCAGATGTATTATAATTTTAACAATAAATACAAAATATTTTAAACAAATGGATTTATGATTTTTTTATATATTAAAGTTGGGGAAGCCATTAACTTTCATGCTTTGTAAAGTAGTATTTTCAACTGGGCATGTGGCTTCATTTTTTCCTTTTCTTTTGTAACTTCATTTGCAACTTTATGTTCAGTCATAAAATGTCCCCTCCATCAGTTTGACAATGACAGCCATTTGTTTTTATTATTTCAACTGGAAGCATTTTAATGAAGAGAATGGCAGGCGGCCCTGCACTGTGCCTCCAGCATCCACGGCTACAAAGCCTGTTTTGCGTGCTCAGCATGACTCCTAGATGTTATAGCAGATAGCAGGTGTGATTTACTGGGAGCAGTCCTGAACTCTTCTCTCTGCTTCTCCTCTAAGCCCTCTCATAGGAGAATTTATACCTTTACAATGAAGAAGTTTCAATAAAGGGTAAGACCAATAATGAATGTTCGGGGACTTTAGCATAAATAGTTTAATTAAAGTACTCTAGGTTTGATACCAGTGTCCACTGAAATGAAAAGGAGAAAGAGGGTGTGGCGACCAGTGGTTGTCCACGTGGTTTAAAAATCTGTGTAGTGTTCCCAGCCCCAACCCTATCCTCGCAAAGGGAAAGAAAAGAAACTCAAACGCAAAAGGAAAAGAATGTCGAACGTCCGGAGCTAAAAAAGGCTTTCTGATTAGTGATAACGAGGGTTTACTTAGACAACTGAGTGAAAGAAAACTCCCAAGGGTGTTGATGTTTTCTCCTGTGTTAAGATGGGGGGGAAATTTCTGTAATTTATTTTTCATTTTCTAAGTGTTTGCAGTGGGGCAGAGACAGGTTAGTATCACCCTCTTGTTGTTGTTTTGGTAAAACATAGAAAAGCAGCTTTCTTTTGCTGGGAAATTCTATCCCATAATGATTTTAACTTTATAGCACAAATTAGATCAGAAAGACTGATTTTTGTACAGCTGTCTTTAGCTCTCATTTAGAGTTGACGTGCATTTAATGCATTTAGGCTCACCCTAAATTTTAGGCTCACTCAGAGCATTACTGTTTGATTTTACACCGCGTGAGTGCACAATAACAAGGATGGGTAACTTTGCTGGGTCTCCCGCTTAGACGGCTCTTTCCTATTTCTGTTCTCCTCGTGCTTGTTGTTCAGGCTTAACGTCTGGTGTTCACAGTTAGTCCATGAGTAGAAATGAAAGATAAAGGTTTAGATATGATTCATTATAGTGGCTTTTCACTTAAGAGAATATCAAGCTCAGTTAACCAGTTTTGGAAAAATTTTAATTATCTTGTCCTCTTTTTATTTGAAGCATATTATATTCTACTTCTTTCATTGATGCTTTTCAACAAATGAGTTTTATTTTTTCTGTTTTTGTTAAATAGATATCATATATAAGATTTAATATGGTTTCCTGGTAGTGTAACACAAATACACGAATATTAAAACTGATTAGTAGTGTTTTGTTAATTTTGCCGACAATTTAAGGCACAAGATTCTTAAAGCAGCTGGTAACTTTAAGCAGGTCACTGTCCGAAAGGCTACAGCTAACTGTGCACTGTAAGTCTGTGTAAAACATTGAGGACTGTTGGGATGTAAACAGTGCTGAGGCATGTTCCTGGAAGTCGTTGTTCAGCTTTGGAAGGGTTAGTAGTAATGATGCATTAATTGACTTTTTACATGACAGAGTAATAGGATACTTAGATCTAAAAAAAACCTTAACAGAGGTTTGGTAGACAAGCCGCATGTGGTTTCTAGAAACAAGGTGAGGATGAAATTGTTTGAATCTTCCTATTTGAAGGGTAAGGAAAGAAACAGGAGGAGCCTGTACATTAGAAGTGGTTTGTCTTTTTAAAAATCATAGTCATGTACAGTTTAAGCAGAACTGTCCTGTTTCTGTTTTATTAAGAAATGAACTGCTACTTAGCAGAAACGGGTTTCATCTCTGCACTGTGCCTTTACGTCCCCAATTTTCCCCTGAAGTTCTTGGCAAGAATTTTTCTAAAAATCGAAAGACAAACTGTTTTTTAGTGTGGGGAGTCAATCTTTTCTGCTTGTTGAAAGGAAGTTTAATAGCCCTTTTCTGACTTTACTCCTTGTTTTTGTTTTGCTTTGTGAGAAGCTTTTTCTGAGCTTTTTTTTTGCAGGTGGTTGCAGAGTTGGAAGGGCTGTCTGTTGACTGCGTCTATGCCTGTGAGCGTCTCTGGGCTCCAGTCTGGTTTGGGAGCAATGCTTTCTTGGGATTAGTTTCTCCATGTTTGATTATTCATTCATTCTACCCTTAGCTGATTGTGGTTTGCTATGTATTTCAATTTTCATTAACCTTTTTTAATGGAAGGTTGTTTTCAATTTGGATCACAGCAGTAAAATCTTTTGACTGTTTTAAAAATTGCATTTAAAGCTTAAACTTTTGAAAATAATGTTATTTGATGTGAAAGTGATTGGATATAGCTTATAGAACGAGAAAAATAAATTTGATACTCTTTTACTCATTGCACAGACAGATGGATGGACTTAAGCTTTATTTGGGTAAAAAAACCATGATTTTATTACATTCCAGAATCTGTTTCTGTTTGTTAGAAACAGTCATTTAAACTAAGTCTCATAGTCGACTCAAGTGTATTTTTAAAATTGTGTTTCACATTCTCAAACCTTTAAATTGTGTTTCACATGTAAACCTTAAGAATACACTTAAATTTTGGTATAGTTAAAATCAGTTCATAAAATATCCTGTCCTGGCCAGAGACCACAAAAGAGGTCTGGGTTGTGTGGTTTCCTCCTCCTTTTCCCCTCACTAACAGAGGTTTTCCTATCTTGGCAGCTGTTTCCTACAAGGCAGTCATCAGTCCCTGATTTCTTCCTTCTCTTTCTTCCCACAAACAAGGACTCTTTGAAATAGTGGATGACCAAAGACAGACGGATATTGGATCACTTTAAGAAAGTGGAAATGTGTTCAAGACTTGTGCATGTGGGCAAGCGGCCTGGGTGCATTAGTTCATTGAAATGAAAGTTCCCATTACAACTAAAACCTGAACAGTCAGAATTCTTTGCTTGAATCAGGAGCATTTCAAGGCTGACTTAATTTTACTTGTAACAATTAATGCATCTCATCCACGCATTAAAATTATTTTGATTGCTTGATCCAGTCATTGACCAATCTGTGGGACATAAGAAATTGTGCACTGATTAGCCTTTTTGATATGACAGGCCATGAAATTATCTAATACCTCTCTGTATCGTATATAAAATAGCTTGTAGATTTAAGGCTGGTACTTTGCACAGCAGCAGTTGTAAATGGAAGGTTTACTTTTGGTTTTGTCTTTTGAATAGTCTTTGGGAGCCAGAGTGAAGAATGAAGAGGGAGCCAGCCAGTTCTGCAGGATTGTGTGTCATGTGTCTTCCTCAGATTAATTTTTGATATATCATTCTTCTTTTTACATGTTTGGCGTTCAGAATAGGGAAGCTTGCTTTTTCCTTTGTTTTTGTCTTATTTTTTTGGACAGAGAAGCATCTGAGGTGTTCTTAGAACTGGGTAATACCAATTGATTCCTCTCATTATGATACCTGGTTGTCTTTAAAGTTTTCCGAGAGAGCTATAAAAACCGATCTGATTATGGGTCATGGAGGTGTATGTAGGGAAGCAGTTTTGTCTCAGGAACTATAGGCATGGTCAAGTAAACCCCTTATTACAGAGATATCTTGCTAATTTCATTTATGATTTTATGGATCTTTGTATTTAAATGCTAGGTAATAGCTTCTGATTACTTTTTTACATTCTTTCCGGCGTGTTTGTTGGTTGCAGCGTGATAAGTGTTCCAAACCATTTAGAATCTGACCCCTTTTCAATTGAAGTTACGTTACAGGGAACTGAGAGTAGAATATAGTGCCTGCTAATAGCATCGCATATGGTGCATGAAGCATGTAGCAAGTGCAGTGTAGCTCAGCTAATGTGAAATAGAGAACTCAAAGTTATCTAGGAAGATTTGGTTTTCTAGATTTTCTTTATGCTTTAGTGTTAGAGACAGCATCTAAATTATGTAAGCATCCATTGTATTTGAGTTAGAGACACAACCTCATAATAGGGTGGGTAGTCCCTTCACTGCTCCACTTTAAACAACTCTTCATTTGCACCAGGTTAAGGATAGCTTGGGAAAACTTTAAAGGAAGAATTTGTAATTTCTTTACCCTCAGAATCTAGATCAGGGGGCTGGATATATTTGGGAACTACCTACATCGTTATATATTGTGAGGCTGGTACTTACTCTTTGATTCCTCACGCTTCCCTAGAAAGAAGTAAAACATTTCAGTAGGAGCCAGCAAGGGACCTGGTTTCACATGATCCTAGGAACTTAGAAATGCTGATTAAACCACTCCTGAAGTTTTTCTGTCCTTCCAGTTGAAGAACCTGGGTCCTTACAGGCTAGTCAGAATTAGACTTGGCTCTCAGTTTTATATTCTTTGCCACTCCTCCCTCAGTTTTTAAGAAATAATGATGCAGCCTTGGAGATATAATCGTCATGGTCTGGGGTTATATTTGGGTCCAGTGGATGGACTAACCTACTCAAGGATAAAGGTTTGACCTTGTTAAGTTTTCTTATAAGAAAAACCAATACATGAAGATTAAAAACTTTAAAATGAAGTAGTTGAGACAATCACTTTATTAAACTGTTCCCTGTGTGAATAACTAGCAGTCAGACAAATGACAATTTGATATGTGGTATTTAGAAATGTGGTGTTTGGAATGCCATTATTATATAAAGTACAACCGTATATTAAAGACTGTACACTCTTGAATAGAGGAACAAACTGTTTCATAGTATGTCTAATCTGTTTTGCAAGGAAATGGGATAAAAGAGTAGATAATATTGCTGTTATCATTACTAGGAACAAACAAAAATATGTATTTATGAAATTTTATTGGAGGTATTATGTATCAAAGCTAGTACTTTGGTAAAATGACTAATGTGGCATAGAAGGACAAATGGTATTATTCTGGATTGACTTTTTAAGCTTTTGAAAGAAAAATTCATCATCAAGAATGTATATAACTATTATGTGAATTCATGTGTTCTGATTATCTGTAGTAAATTTGGGGGGCTTTGATTGTTTTCAGAATGCAGGGCTCAGATATCCAGTGTATAGGAGCAGGTTCCTATTGGATATAGAATCAAAATATATGCTATTTTTTAATACTTAGGAGAAGGAGGGAGAAAGGGAGGGAAAGAGGAGTTGTTACTATTATTTTTTCATTTTTTGTGACATTGCAGGGTCATAGAGTAAATGATGGATTTGTTTGCTTTTCAGATATGAGGATCAATGATGCAGACTGCTGGGTTCGATGAAGCTGGGCATTTATAACTAGATTCATTAAGGAATACAAAGGAAATATTTAAAAGGATCAATAATGGTGTCTTCTGGTTGCAGAATGCGAAGTCTGTGGTTTATCATTATAATCAGCTTCTTACCGAATACAGAAGGTAAGATACAGTTTAAATTTTACTTTTTAAGTTCAGAAGAACTTAAACTATGCAATCTTCTTTATATAGAAGTGGCTAGAATGAGTTTTTTTTTTTTTTGTATTATTTTAGAAATAAATGTTAAAAAGATTTCCTGAATGTCATATTTTTTCTGGTGGTTGAATTAATTTCATTACACAACTGTGTATTCTAGAAAGTCTTAATTTATATTTTACAAAAATTTATAAATATAAACATTGTAAATAATCCTGAGAGAATTAAATAAAAGCTGTGTTTTAGTGTATATTTTACATTTATTGACTAAAATTATTCCAGTAAAATTGAATGTATTTTATGGCAACTCTTTCACTTCATCTTTAGTTTCACTTGCTTCTGAAGTATGGTTATAGTTCTAAAACTCCTAAGTAACATTTTTTAATATTTTCTGGAAAAAGTTGCTTTTTTGTAGTGCTTCCTTTCTAACGTTAATCTTTTTTGAAGACAGATTTGACTTTTTAAAGAAGTAAAACATTTTAGAGTTCATGAAATAATGGGAACCATCATTCGTTAATTACTACATGGATTTTTCTGGTATCCATTCTTTCCTTAGTCTTACATACTGTTTTCATGGGAAGATAACACCCTTCAAGTTGCTTTTTACAGAGCAGTTTAGAAGTTAATGTGGAGCTAAGATGTGTTAATTTTATAGCTGGTTGGTAGTGGTAGTCATTGTATTCAGCATGAAAATGTATTAATCTTGTAAAATCTGTGAAAGAATCCAAAATCTCTGAGAAATGCATGTAAAATATAATGAGTCTTTTGGTTCTAATTAAATATTCCTGAAGAAAATGCTTCAGAATTTAAAAATTCATTTTATATGTACTTTTAAGTGATCCTATTTATATCTATCAATAAAATGATAGGTAGAGAAAAAGAAGCATACTGTCAGCTAATAGATTGAAGCTTGTTCTAATGTCTTTGTATGAAGCTGCAAAATGTTAATATTTTTCCAAAAGGATTTTATTATGTAAATTTTAATACGTAATGAATATTATAATTCAAATAAATAACATGTTTAGAAATATTTTAAATTAAGAACTTTTGTATTCAGAAAGTAAATAATGCTCACTTGGATTTAAGTCATACATGAAAGTTACAAATGGGTTAATATTTTTGGAAGATAACTGCTCTTTGCATCAGAATTGAAAGATACCTCAGATCTAACATTAACATGTAATATGTCTGAATGAATAGTACTGTAATGATAAACAGTGAGCAGAAACTGATTTTAAAAATACGGATCTCTTGGATTGTTATGAAAATCCTGTATGGTCTATTGTAATTTTGCATCTTTATATTGGGTGAGGGGAGGGAACTAACGGAATTGCTGCTGTTATGTTTGAATGTTTTTATATATTTAAAAAAGATTTCAGGTGTGGATCAGTGGCTCATTAGTCCACATAATGAAAAAATTTCCAATCAAGATAGAAATCACATTACTGGCCCAGTAGCTTAACTCAGCAGGGGTCTAGCAAACAGACTTTTTCATGAGACACTGCAGTTTTATTTCTAGTGTCACCTATCAGGTCAGAATTCATATCTGCTGTTAAGAGAAATTTCATTTTCGGCGCATCGGGCTGCGGGGTTGCTTTTGAAGCAGTGCCCTCCTACAGGTGGAAAGAGCCTGGGATGAGCCCGCAGTGCCAGCT
Source organism: Camelus dromedarius (assembly GCF_036321535.1). Taxonomy (NCBI): domain Eukaryota; kingdom Metazoa; phylum Chordata; class Mammalia; order Artiodactyla; family Camelidae; genus Camelus; species Camelus dromedarius. The sequence goes on along the minus strand of NC_087449.1, from coordinate 9,891,107 downwards.
GTGAGAGTGTACCCGGTTACCGTGCTCTGTGAGAACATTGCGCCACGTGGTTTCGTCTTAGAAAAGTTTTACGTGGCATGATAGTCCTTTATTGCCAGAAGGCAGATAATGCTCTGTGAACACCTACAGGGAAAACCACTCAAAGATAAGTATGAGAGCACAGGAAAGAAGATATAGATTTAATCATTCAGCCATTAAGTTTCTTCAGGGCCCTTACATGATTGTTACCTTCTCAAATCTTATAGAGATGGGCAGTTTCTGTGTCAGCTCCTGGATCCTTGCCTAAAAACTCGGATAAAGTTTTCTAGGTGGTTTCCTTCCTTCTTCTTCATTTATTGAGTGACTAAATTGAACCGGTGTTTTAATTAGAATTCAGAAATGCACATGGCAGAGTTCCTGCTCTTGAGGAGCCTGTGGTCTTGTATAGGGGTCAAAACATCAAATACCTGCCACCTCTTTGGGCCAAGCAGGCAGCGTGACTTGAGCGCAGCAGGCCAGTGGAGGTCTGCAGGAAGCAGGAAAGTGCTTGCTGCAGGACCCGTGGTCGCCATTCCAGTGTTTTGCCTGATTTTGCTAGTCTTCTGACTTTTCCATAGAAACCAGACATTAGATTTTTAAGAAGTTTAATTTTTTTTTTTAAAACAAACCTATGTATTCATTGTATTTAGCCATGGAACATACCTTCCTTTTTAGAGCTTTCTTTTCTCTTTTTACAGACTTGTTTTACCTTAGTATGTGATCTTAAAGGCTTAATATAATTTTGGATTTGTTTTACATTTGTAAATATGAGAGGTAAATTTCCATATATGCAAGAAGGAATTATGTATTTACTCCATGATCAGATGAACATTATAAACATGTTATGTCTTGTGTACATATTAAAAAGCAAATCAAGCCTTTTTTTTAGTTTTACATGGTAAAAGCTAATTATATAAAGCTTTAATTCTTAGAATTAGCCTATCTTCTATCATTGTCTATTTCTATCAATTAGGGTTTTAGAATCAAGTCTTACCCATTAAAATTTACTTGTTTTTGCAAAATAGGAACAATGTTTTATTTATTCCTAAAGTCTCTACTGTATATTTTGAAAATGGTGTTTAGAATTTTCAAATAAAAAATGATTAGAAAAGACCAATCTTTCAAAATATCTTGTAAGATTTTTTTTTTTTTAGCATTTATTTTATTCCTAGAGAACTAACCTCAAGCCCTTCAAAAATCAGGTTTTTTTAGAAACGGGTATACTTTGATTCTTTTGGCCAATTTTTATAAACCTAATAACCCACTGTGGAATCCTGTATCAGTAAGTAGGAAGGTAAATTGAATTTTTGTGTCCTAGAGAATTAAATTATGCTGTATAATAGAGCCCTGCAAGCGTAAGTCAGATATATGAAGGCTTGCTCAAGTGACAAGTTACAAATAACAGTGGTTCTGCAGCAAAGTAAGTGTTATGGATTTCAGGTTGAATTCTTCATGCAGTACGTAATTAGATTTTATTAGCCAAAATTTTAGTTAATTAAACAAAAATCACATAGTTGCTCATCCTTATTTCAAATAAAACATTATGTCATGTGTAAGTGCCGGATAAGCTAGATACAGCGTTACATGTTTATTTTATATACTTCAAGAAAATTTAAGAACATGGCTGTAGAAATAGTATTTTACCAGTTTTTTAATGTACTTTTAAATTCTCTTATCACATTTTACAATGCCTTTGTGTTAATGATGTCAGTAAAAAATGATGTTTAGCTTGTAGAGTTTTTGCTAGTTGGGTGGCAGGGAAAAATGAATTATGAATTAATGAATGTATGAATTTTTAAAAACCCTGCTTTTGTCATATAAATATTTTTTTCAGAGTGGTCCATGATTTAGTGGAAGGAGTAGTAACTTTGTTCTCCAAGGTTAAACTTAAGAAGGATTAAAATAATTCAGACCTGTATTTATGTTTTTAATCATTTACTCTTATATATACACATACATGTAATAAAACGTACAACATTAACTATTTACACACACACACACACACACACACACACACACACACACAAAGTATATCACTTTCACAAGGGCAGGGATTTTGTTGTTGTTGTCTTGTTGTTGTTGTTGACTGACATGCAAGCACCTAGAACAATGCCTGGCTTGTATAGTAAGCATTCATTCTATGTCCATTACATGAACAGCATAAATCTTTGAGGAGGGTCGTAATCTTAATAGTCAGAGAGGGGACAATAAACGGGTGTAATAGCAGGGTGATAAGTGCCATGGTGGTGCTCTGCCAGAGGCACTGGCTTAAAGGGCGGTTGAGTGAGTAGGTGTATGTCATGAGAAGCTTCTAGCCTGAAGTGATGATGATGCTTGAGCTGAATCTCAACATGAGCCGAACAAGCTGGGTAAAGGAATGGTGAGCATGGTGGTGGAGGGAAAAATCAGTGGAGAAAAAAAGCATGGATGTGGAGTAAAGTATTGCAATGGTTCTCAAACTCGAGTAGCAGCAGAATCACCTAGAAGGTCTGGGATGGGACCCAAGCCTTTGCATTTCTGGTGCATTTCTGGGGTGATGCTGATGCCGATACAGAACCACTGTAATACCGTGTGTGGGGGCGGTTGGGGGGTACATGGGTGTGCATATGAGGTAACTTTTTAGAAGTTTTTTTGGAAACAAATGATTTAGTTCACTGTGATTCAGAAGTGGTAACCAGTTCTTTGCTGGGAATTACTGTCTACACTTTTTCATATGGTTCTTTATCCCTCTGATCAGACTCCTCGGGCATAATTTTAGGCTTCAAAAATGGATTTTTTTACTCTTTTTTGACATTGTATTGAGAAAGGAAAAAAACTGGAAAATTAACTTCAGATTGGAAAAAACAGAAAGTATTTTTTATTAAGGGTAAATGTTATATTTTCAGAGCTCCTAAACCCTTGCTTCAAAGTTTGTCTCTCTCTCTGTCTTTTTTTTTTGAATGGAAGTACTGGGGATTGAACCCAGGACCTCCTGCATGCTAAGCACACATTCTGCCTCTGAGCTCTACCCCCTCCCTCTTTGTCTCTTCTCATTGTTATAACCTTATTCTTTTTCTTGTTCAGATGGACTACATGACCATTGCCATGATAATGCTGAATTGACTTACTGTAGGGACTTTAGATTTCCCAGTGTGGCAGAATTGACTACTTTTGTTCCTTTCAGTGTATTTGATTAGTTTAAAGTTAGGAGGTAAATTTTCAGCAAGGTGTATGGGGATTTGGCTGTATGACTCCTATTAAACTTAATGGGAGTCAGAACTCCCATTAAATTAATAGGAATTGTACAGCATATCTGTGTTCGCTGCATATCAAATGTAACCTTATTTTTTAAATTTGCAAATTATGTAAATTAACATTGGTTTGAAATAATGCATTGTTTTTTTTAATGATTTTATTTATATTTTTAGTGCAGATCAGTGCGGTTTTACTCCTTAATACAATGCCTAGCTATATTGCTCTTAGGACACTTTATTCTTTATTGTGCGAGTGCAATGTAATTTGATTGCATCAGCTTTCTTCTGCATAGTTAGTGATGTAATTCAGTTTTAAAAATATAAATATTAATGCCACTTACAAATTATACAGCATTGCTTCTGATCTTGTAAAAACCAAATGCCTTATAGTACTACTACCAGGATTTAAGAACAAGGTATATTCTGAATATTACTCAAGAGTTGAAAAAAAACTGAATAAAACAAACTTATAGGATCCACTGGCATCAGTGAAAAAGTTGATTTGAAATAGCTTTGGTCATCTGATATACAAATATTCAGTGTCACAATATGCCATATTTCATATATGAAGTTCTAGTGTGTTGATTGTTCATTGTTTTCCTTCTTCCCACTTTTCCTCCCCACTTCCCATCCTTTTTCATCCTCTCTTGCTTCTTTTGCAGTGCTAAAAAAGATTGATTTATTCATAAAAAGGTTGATTCATTAATAGGTCTATTGCTGGTGGAAAAGTATTACACACAACAGTCCCCCAGCAGACCTCAACACTGTATTGCTTGGCTGTTTAATTTTTACAAACCTCCATTTTCTGACAGAAAAGACTGTGTCAAATATTTATAAAATAAATCTGCTAAAAGTAACGAGGCCTAAACTTGTCTGTGTAAGAGTAAATTTTTGAAATATTGATTTTGTATTCCTATAAAGCATTTATCAAAGTTATTGTTAAATTTTGAAATAATCAATAGTATATTAAAGGTGTGCTTTAATTAAAAGCACAGGAAGCATGGAAAGCATCTTAATTTTGCTGAATGATAATTGTGTTCATCACTCATTACTGAGTAATTCAGTTTTGATGAATCTCTTGCCTCATTTTTTGAGTTAATGCTCTTTCTCACTTTTTTACATACTAGGTTGAGGTATTAGAGAATAGGATAATACAAATGATGGAGCACATCTGAGTATTAACGTAGAACTGGTATTTCTCAAAGAAATATTTATCTGCCTCGTTGCTTAAGGGAGTGTCTTCCTGAAACATATGCTTGGTACCCTATGGTACTCTTTATTTTCTTTTCACCTCCTGCATGACAGAGAATGACATATGACAGCCGTGCAGGCTACATGTATTAGACATCAATGTGGATTAGTGAATATCTCATGACATCTTTCCAACCCGATTCTTGAACTCCTTTTGTCAACTTGACAGACGTGATTCCAGGAGAATACCTAGCCTTGGCCCTGGGATCTTTTGGCTAAAATGTAAGGCTAAGAAGGGAATTCCGTATCAGAGCTTCAGGAAGCAAAAACAACATTTATAATCCCTCCCTATCAGCATGGGACTCTACTGAGTTTGACTTTTATGTCTGCCATTATTCTTGCTTTGAGGGCTTATTTTTCTTAAGAGCTTTCTTTCCCCCTCCTGATTTTGAGTGCAGTACATTCTCATGAGAAGAGATGAAAAATAAGAAAATTAAGATAAGCATTTAAAATTGTTCATAATTCTAGGACCTTGATATAACCACTATACATTTTCTTTTTTTTTTCCAGTTATACATACTTGATATTATGGATAAAACAAAATTATGATGTATAAAAAAACTTAGGTTCTTCATTTCCACATACTTTTATATTGTGATTTTCTACTTTATTTTATCATAACTTGTATTACCATGTCATTATATATTTGGATAATAGATTTTAACAGCTGCAGTGTAATTTATCCATGTGTATGTCAAAAATGATTTTATATTCCCTCTCTACTGTTGGCCATTTGAACCTAATTTTTTTCAACTATAAGTAAAATATGGCATGTTTGGTTATTTCCTGGAACTAAATTTCTGAAATTCTGATTATTATATCAGGCATACATACATCTTCCAAACTTTTTTCTGACCTCATGTTCACTTTGATTACCAGCGTGTGAAAGTATCAATCTGTATACGTTACCAGCGTTGATTTTAAATCTTTAGAATTGATACTTTGACATGCGAATTATGATTAAATTTATAATTTGTGGCTAACTGTGAGAACAAAAACATTTTGTGTGGATTTACTTATTAGCCAGTTGTAATTTTGATGTGAATTTTTTTGTTCACCACCTTTGCCAATTTTTCTGTTTACGTTGTTACAGCTTTTCTTATTTTTTAAATTCTTTTTAAAACTCCATTTGTCATTTTTATTATGAAAAGCTGTTTTTAATTCATATTGCTAAATTTTTTAATGAAAGTTTCGATCAGAAGAGAATTTTGTAAAGTAATATGAACCACAGATTTAACAATTATCAATATTTTACTTCATTTGCATTGTTTACCCCTTTTTCCTCTTTCTTTACTTTTTGATGTTTACTGTTTTCTTTTGTGAAATCTTCCATTAATTTTATGCTTAAAAATCTGTATCTTGAGATTAGTTAAATATTTATTCACTTGCATTTTTCTGTAGTTCTTAAGTATTTTTACTAAAATTTTTAATCCATCAGGAATTAAGTTTATTATAAGATGAGAGCTAAGGTCTCAGTCAGTTAATTTTAAAGGAGGTAAACTAATATTAAATGATTTGAAATGAATCAGATTTTAACTAACGAAGTAGGTGAAGTTGGGACATTATCCAAATTAAAAATGGATAATGGAATATAGTTTTAAGAAAAAAGAAAGGGAAATGAGCATAATTTATATCTGCACAGAATGAACTATGGATGAAAATGTTACTGTTCTTCTGTTTCCAGCAGTGCTACTGAAATGATTTCTCTTTGTATCTATCTAATGTGTGTGTGTGTGTGTCTCTGTTAATCGCTGGTTCTCCTCCCTCCCTGATTCTTCTTTTTCTCTTCGCAATGTTAAAATCTAAACCAGGTGGTACATATGCCCGATAATTAAATTCAAGTTTTGACTAGAGTCAATGTAATATGTTAATAAGAGTCAGGGACTTCATAACTTAATCAAACGTAGTAAAAAGTATGAATGGGGGCTTTGCTGGTGGTAGCAGGGAGAGAGCTCCCTGTTGGGTGTTAGGAGGCCTGCTTTAATATGGCAGAAAGCAGTGGTGAGGCGATGGTCGATTTAAAAGTTGGTAAGTAAAGTGAAGGAGATAGGTGATGTAGGTTAAATGTATTCTGTTGTTTAAGGAAAGTATTTTTAATATAGTTTTCTTTTTCGGTTTTTTGTAATAGATATGCTAAATACCTGAATTTGTTTCCAGACAGAAAGAAAACAAACGTAATGCAGTGCAAGGAGAGGAAGGCGCATCTAGGAAAGGAGAGTGTGCATTTTGACACAGGGAGAGGAAGATTCAGGGAGAGATGTGTACAGGAGAAGAAATTTAAGGGAGGTCATGCTTGATGTTTTTAATCTTCTTCATCTAGAACAGTGCGTCTCAAAATTTAATCTACATGTAATTCACTTGGGGAGCCTGTTAAAATGTAGATTCTGAATCAGTAATCGAGATGGTCCTTGAGAGTCTGCATTTCTAATAAGCTCCCAGGTGATGTGAGGCCGTTGGTCTGTGACAGGACATCTGTATCAGGGAGTTTTGTTCAGTCTAGAAAATCAGATTTTGCACAACGGTGATTTCTACCTTTGCAAATTGTGGTTTGTTTCTAACCTTACAACACAGTTGAAATATAGAAATAATGCCTATTTCAGTTTTACAATTCATTTTATTTTAAAAAGCGAACTAAGCTACCTTGGAACTTTACTAAACATTTTTATATTTTGTTTATACTTTGAATCCAATTTTATATGCTTTCTGTTGACCCCTAATCTGATGATTTGTTTTGAAAAATCCCTGAGTAACAGTGCAGCCTGACCTTTTCTCCCTAATATTTCCTTCTATTCTCCATTGATCTGTCCTACTTTCATTCTGTGTTACGTGGAAACATCATTTTAAATAGCATTTTACTACAAATGTTATTACTTAAAGTAACATTAAAATCATATAATACTGAGTGTGTATTATTAACCCATTTCGGAAAAGTTTATATGTTACTAATATTTCAAAGTGAGTATATTTTTAAAACTAAGAATTGTTATTTTCACTTTAGTATTAAAACCTTTTCACTTCGGTGAGAAACTTTGGAATACTTGAATGTAAACTGTTTATCAAAAACAGCTCTGCATAAGGTAATCTAGTGAAGTATTATAGATAATCAGAGATTTTCTTTCTTTATAATTAGTAGTGGACATTAACTTTTTTTTTTTTCCTGTGAGAGATAGGTTACTGATCTGATTTATTTTAGTCTTATGATAATATAAATCACAAATTAAATTTATTTCTATATGAAGTTCATTAGATTTGTTAGCTTTTAAAGCCAAATAAAAAGTGAGTAAGTAAATAGCAAATTTTAAACAAAGAGAATTCTATATAGCTATCTTAGACCTCAAAATACTTTTGCAACTTTTGGGGGGGTTAGGATTGAAGAATTTTGCTTTAGATTTTGATTTAGAATCAAACTTGGAGATTAGCAGTGTAGAAGTTTCCAGATGAACAATCTTAAGCCTGCCAAGATTCTACTTTGCCAGGTTCTACTTACTGCCAGTCCATTTTTCTTTCTGTAGAACTTAGTATTTAGCCTCAGATCATTGGCGTATTTCTCTACCTCATGAGGTTGTTACTAAGAATATTTAAGATCTACTTTAAAATATATTGCTTAACATTGTTTAACTTAATGGTGTTGATTGAAGAAAATCACTTATTTCAAAATTTTTAAATCATTACTATTTCAGATTTAAAAACTATGTTAAGACTGACTTTATTTTGAGATACAGAAAACATATGTATCACAGAAGGACCAATCTTGCTAAATCTCTGCAACTTTCAAATAATCTTCAGAAGTTACACAGCTACAGACATACATTTAAACAATTGCTGTTAACTACCACGAACACTGGAAAGCTGAAATGTCACAACAGTTATAACTTTACTATATTTAGTTTGTCAGTTCATACTGAATAGCAGTCATCATTAAAGCAGTTAAAGGCATTGCCTCTGCAGCCCCTCCTTCCGGTATGGGTTTTAGACATTATCTTTTCTCTTTTATTTGCTTACAACAGGAAGATCGTTTAATCGTTTGCTTTGTTTTAGAGTTTAGGCAAATAGAGGCTATCCCTGTTAGCTTTCAAAAGCTCTTACTTTTGTTGCATTAATGGCACTCACTGTAGATTCTGTGATCCTGCTTTATTTACCAGAAAGCTTACCTTTGAGAGCTGTCACTCCATTCTTTCAACTGTGTTGTTAATTGACTGATAGCAAAGATTGAGTAGAAAACCTTTAGTGACAAAAGACTGGCTATAGGTGTGACTCCAATTTAAGGCTGGTGAATCTTTGCTTCTGATCCCATTTCTATTTATACTGAAACACTAAATACAGATTACAAGAACAAAGTGCATTTAAAAGCATTCAGAAATGTTAAGCAGCAATAAAACTCTGTAACCATTTAAATGACAGCAGCTGACTATTTGAATTAACTTTGTGTTTGGCTTAATTTGGGGCCCTAATTATTCCTAACTTACGTGAGTAGATTTCAATTATAGTATCCTGCAGGGATTTGTAGCTAAGGCAACTGCAAGAATCATTTTACATAAAGTACTTTTGTTCAACTGATTAGGCAAGGTAAAACGTAATGATGTCAAATTGAAACCTTTCTGACAAGGTCCAAACAAATGTTTCTAGTAATTTTGTTTTAAAAAATAATTCAACTAGGTTTAATTTTAAATGATATTTTGGTCTTTTGAGAAGATTGACTTTATTGTAATACTGTTATCAGTATCAATGTACCTTTAAGATTGCACATTTTAGTGAAGTAATGTTGAAATGCCATGTACCAAGAAATGCAAAGGGTACACTATATGGTTGACATTGTGCTCCAGTCAGTAGATAACTCATACTTAACTCCTCTTCCTAAATGCTCTCCCCACCACAAGAGCCCACAGTAATCTTGAACCATCTTTACCAGACTGAAACCACTTCATGACTGTTAGTGGTAGATGCTACTTTGGTTCCTTACTAATATATGTAATAGAGCAAAGTATAAAAAAACATTTGTTGGCGTCAATAAGACCATGTCGAGGCTTAACCAAAACATTTCATTAGGATCTCATAACTGCTTAATGTTAGTCTAAGTCTGAACAGTTAGGAGCCAGCAGCTCTGTTCTTATTCTGACCACCTCAGTACCCCGTTATCATCCTCCAGCCTCTCTTCATCCTCTCTCTCCTCCCCCTTCTTTACCCCTTCTTTCAGTTTTTGAGCACCTAGTATATGTTAGTCATTGTCATTGCACTTATATGTGCATTACTCAGTTGTCAATTCTATGACCAGTTTTTCATGGGGTAAAACAAAATCTAAAAAATGTAGCAGAAAATTCAAGGACCTTAGCTTTGAACTCAGAGTAGAGTTTTCCTTTCAAAGCTTCAGCCAAGCTATATTACTGATTGTTCCTTGAAACAATGTCAAGAAATCCATCCTTTCTCCTATTCAGTTCCTATTTGTTCTTTAGGATAGTTTTTAAATTTAGTACCCTTAGGAGCCTTTTTCTCATTTAAACAAGAATTTTCTGAATTTATATAGCAGCACAGTTCAGTAGAGTAAGTCAGTACCTTACAAGTCTTCGCTGAGCCCCTGGACTATGACTAATGTGACTGAAAGGGTACATTTTCATTTTATTTTATGTTAAATTAATTACAAAGTGGCTAGTGGCTGTCATATTGCACAGGATAGTTATAGGTTCTTTTCTTTGTTCACATAAGGCTTAGTTCTTTTTAATCTTGGTCACTTCTTATACCTCCTTTATATGTTTTAGTCACTTCTTTGGGGTCAGAGACAGTGTTTTACTTATTTTTGTGTTTTTCATAGTGCTTGGGTGCTCAGAAAAAAATTTCAGTTAGTTGAGAAGTGGTCAGGGAGTGTTTAGTACCAAAGCAACATATTAAATACATACTTCGTGCGTGGTGCACGAGTTTCACTCATGATCACCCCAGAGCAACATGGTAAGTTTCTGAATATCGAAAACCAATAAATATATCTGTACTCATATTATGTGGCTTGCAGAAATGGAGTCTTTGGGATTAACTGCTGAGTATACTTTAAGTATACTTTAAAAGACTTAATGGTAGAAAACCCTAAGTGCTGACTGCAGCCTCAGTTCTTACATGATTTTGATAGTTCTTTAAATTATATGGATGGTAATAACCTGCCTGTAAGTCAGCTCATGTTGCCTTCTATTCTCCAAATGGAGCTTCCTTCTTGAAATTCAGTGATGAACCCAGCTGACACTGCCATTTGCTTTCTATAGTTTGAGAAAATGCCTTAGAAGATAAGTAATTATGAAGGCATCAGTTTAAAAGTGATGAGTAATGAATATCTCATCATTTAAGAAATTCATGTGGTCTTGGCTTGTGAATTTCTTCTTTTAGTAACTAGAAAATTCTTTTCTAATTTGACCTTGGATACAAGAAGGAGGAAATTTTACCCTTCTAAAGGATAATGGTATTTCATTATAATGATATTTTGCATTCTTATACATCATAATTGAAAATATATTACTTTTTTGGTTAATGTATTACTAATGACTTACTAATATTGAAATATTATAGCTTATAATAAAACTGATGGCTTTGGAGTAATCTTCATAAAAATACCCTTTAATTATATATATGTGTGTGTATATACATGTATATTTATGTATAATATGTATGTATATGTTTGTATGTGTATATGTATGTGTGATATGTATACTGGCAGTCAGAATGTTTTATTCTCTATTTAAATAGCATTTGCAAATGGGTATCTGGTTTAACATGCTGTGTCTGTCTGTCGCTCTAAAAAAACTGACAAATTCTATCTTTAGTAGAAACAGGTAAATGCACAGCGCAGCCATAGGAAGTATTTTCTATATTCATTAATTTTGGAAAAGAAAGTATTTGACTTACAATGATTGGTTAAAAAATACTGTGTTCTGTACTTCTAAATATTCTAGTCTTAAATACTTTGTAATTAAAAGGTTTGCTTAGAAAACTTAAGGGGGTTTTGTTGGCGCGCTCAGCACTGATTTGCGGTCTCAGAAGTGCTGGTATCTGAGCCTCGCACCTAGTAGTTCAGTGTCACCTCTTGTTTTGTAACAAGGATGGTGTCTCTCAAATGGATGCATTATTTTAGCAAATGAATGATTTACATGATTTATTTTAGCAAGTCGCTCCAATCTTTAAATGGAAGTTCAGCATCACTGAAAATAATTGAAAAGAATGTGTTGCCGTTTCGTGGGGCAGATACAAGAGGAGAATTCCAGAAATGGTGGAGCCATGCCATGGCCTCATTATTAGAACAAGTAAATAATCACCCAAGTGCCTACCTGGAGGGAGAGGGGTAGTTGATTATGGGGAAAGATATTTGTGAACACCATCTGGTATATATATGTGGAAAAAAAATAACAAGCTGCAGTACTTTATAAGTCTAGTTCATATATTTCTTGCTTATATATGAAGGGAATAAGAATGTAACATTTGGCTTCGTTGCCTGTTTATAGTAGTTCTTCAAAATATAATCATATGAAAGTATCTGGAAAATAAATCTGCATGAATTTAGGTTCAATTTCTCTTTCTTTTTTGTTCAGCATTTGCAAGTGAATATCCGATCTACTGTGCTGTCTCTGTGTGTCTGTCCCTCTCACTTTCTCTTGCTCTCTATCAATTTAGAAAAAAAAAATAGTAAACTCTATATTTAGTAGAAATATATACTTTCATGCTTTGGCAGCTAAAAAGTATTACACTATATAAATTAAGATACGCTGACACAGTGAAGTGGGGTTTTTTTACAATTTCATTAAATTATTTTTCTTAACTGTGCATAAGAAAATTTTATTGATATTTATTCTGCATGTGGATCTGATACTTTAAATTTACCCTATTAAATTGAATTTTTTTTGTTGATACAATTGAAAAAAGAACCCAACTGTCAGTCCATTCCACGAGTGAAGAAGGCAGACGTAACTGGTCCAGAGGAGAGAGAGTCTTAGTTGGTGCATAAAAAATTCATGTCAACATCTCAACACTGCATTCTTTTGGGGTATCTGTTATCACTGAATAGGAAAGTGTTTCAAATTGACAGGCAGACAGAATGTTGTGCTGAATGTGTAAATTGGAATTATCACATCTAGCAGTTCCCTTCACCAGGTGCCGGCTTGGAGCTCGGTTCTGCACTAATGTCGAGAGAGTGCCAGGAATAGTTTTATTTGCTAATTATCCCTCATCTCTTCCAACGTCTAGTTTTTCTAGTAAACAGCTTGCCCAGGTGTTTTTAGGAATGCCTCGCAGGACAGTGTAGGACTGCAGGTGCTTATGTGGCGAGGAAATGCCATACAGAAGACGGAAAACATCTGTACGCATCTCCGTGAAAAGGATTATTGGTTTTAAGGGTTTTACTCCCTAAAGTACTGAAAACAATACTTGTCAGAATTTTGTTGACCCTGAGAGGCTGGTGAGGGCAAACAAAATTGGGGGTGGTGTTTAAAGCTAGAACGTTTAATGAGGCTTTATGTTTGAGTTTCTTAAAAAACTTTATGATATGCAACCTATGTGGATAAGCAGTGAAGTTTACCAAGATTGTAAAAAATGAACGCAAATTAAGAGGTAAAGGAACCTTAAAGATTTAAAAAAGAATTTTTTTATTAATCTTTTTTTTGAGGGGGAGCTAATTAGATTTGTTCATCTATTTAATGGAGATACCGGGGCTTGAACCCAGGACCTCATGCATGCTGGGTACACGCTCTACCACTGAGCTGTACCCTTCCCCTTAAAGGTTTTTTTGTGTGTTTTTCTTCAGGCTTTTTGACCTTACTGGAGGAGTTACTACTGCATGATATAATTGTTGTTTTTTAATTTTTCTTTCATTTTTAAAATGATATTCTAGTGTAATATAGTACTGTAATGTCTGAAAGCAAAATTTAGAATTTTAATGCTTTACAAATTTATACCACAGGCTGTTTCTGAGTATGGCTCAAATTAATTTGTGCTTGAAACATTTATAATAGTATTACTTTTCTTGATATTTAATAACTTGAATCACAAAATTATTCCTTAATTTGTTCTTTTAATCGTGTTTTTTGATTGTCATAAATACTTTTTATCACTATCTATTTTTCCTGTCCTTTGGGCATTGAATCTTCTTAATACCTTTTCCATTGTAGATTGCTTTTCCATTTTCTTTTTTCTGATCATTTTTCCGTTATGATAAGATACTGAAGTACTAAGTGCTCAAAATATGAGGATTCTACGAAGTTTCTTCCATTTTTCCTAGGACTGTGATTTGAAAGTTGTCATGGCTTTTCGACAGCCAATCACATTTCAGTGATACTTGCTGAACACGTCACAGGATTTATCCTGTCATCTTTGATTTAGGATTAGACATCATTATCTTTTGTATTGACTTGGTCTCTGTTTCCTTTCACTGACATATCCTGTTGTGAAATTACATTTGTAAGAGTTTCCCATGGGAGTGAGAGAGGGCATATATTCAAAGGCAGCAGGTTTTGGCATCAAGTTCATTTGTTCAAATTCTGACTCTTACCAGTTACGTGAACTTTTGTGGATTCTTTCACTTGAGTCTGTTTTCTTATTTATTGTAAAATTGGGAAATGCTTACTTTTTATAACTGATGATGCTCAGAAAAGATGTTTAAAAAATCATTTATTCATCGTTAATTATTGAACCTCTGCCATGTGCCAGGACTATGCTGTGTGCTAGGCATGGTTCTTGCCTTTAATGAACCTTACAAAAACTGTGGTACCCTATGACACTTACAGGGGAACTAGGGAGAGCGGAAGGATTTCTGTCAGAGATACCTTGAGTGTGGAATTGGCCAGCTGAAATGAGGCATTCCAAGAGAGGGACTGGAGTGTGCAAAAACATTGCCACTGAAAAATATAACTTGCAGGCTGTTCAGTGTGTTTGCAAGGGGAGAGGTGACGAGAGAGGATAACACTGAATGAAGAGTATGGGCTAGATCCTGTGGAAGAGTTAGGATTTTATCAAGTGGGTGACAGATAATCAATGAATAATTTCAAAGGTGATTTTAGATTTTTGTTTTAGATGTATTTGTTTAGGTTGGATGGGGTTGATTCCTGAAAGCAGAGAACTTTGAGCACGTTCCTATGGGGCCAGGCAATTAGCATAAAAAAGTGAAGCAGGCCCACTATAAAGAAATGAAACAAAACTGGGAAATGAGTGCTTGTCTAAAGTAGACAGAAGCTACTCAGCTTTCGGTGATTAATTTGTCATTATTTTGATACTTTGTCAAAGTGAGTATGTTGTCAGTTGATCTCCCCTCCCTCCCCCAAGAAAACTCAAATTGGTTTTGAACGTTACGTCTCCGTGCTTTGAAATGTTGGCAGCTAGTTCAGAACACCAGTGCAAACACTGAAGGGGCAAATGAAGTGTACCTGGGAGCTGGATTCATCCTGTATCTGCCCTTTCGCGTCCTTTTTCTTACGTAAGGCTGTCATGGTAGGCTAGGGGAGAAAGAAGGGGTGACCAGCAAAACCTGCAGTGAGATCACATGAAAAGGAGTGAACTGATGAGATTTCAGAAGTAGAGCTGATGAGGTTTGCTAACTCACTGATGAGGGAAAGTGATTTATTCAAGTCTGTTGGTGAGAAGGAATGGAGAGTAACAAATGTTTGGGAGTAGAATAAACTGGACTCTCCTGAGGATTCAGGGAGAGTCACACTGACTGGCTGGCCTGCCCTTGTGGGGTTCGGAAGATGGAAGACAGCTTGTCATAGCTAGCACAGAACCGAGATTTGGAGCAGCAGGAGTTTCTGAAATTCTGTTTATTTCAAGTGGCTTCCCTTTGTATCTCCCTGCTCTTCTCCCAAATACCAGCTGGCTTTCCTTTCCCAGTACTCTGTCTTTTCCTTGTCTTTTTTCTCTTTGCCTTACTCATAGTTTCTCTTCCCTCGCAGTTTTGTCTTAGGGTGACTTCCAGTGTACTCTACCCAGCCTTGATCCATCCCAACAACTTCAGCTTTTTCTCTAATTCTGGAATTGCCCTCATGTTTCCCCATTTAGATTCTTTTTTTGAGGGGGAGGGGGTGGTGATTAGGTTTATTTATTTTTAAGGAGGATACTGCGGATTGAACCCAAGACCTTATGCATGCTAAGCACCCACTCTGCCTCTGAGCTGTACCCTGCAGATGCTTGAGAAAGAGAGAAACTCTTAGGCCTTGCTCTTTTTGTGTGAAGCCATATCGTGCATTGCTCTTGGGATCATAGACCGACTGCCTTTGGGTTGAAGAACCATGTCTTGATCGGTTGTGTCGGGTTGCTGTAGGATCTTACAGTTTGCCGTGCACCCTCACCAGTGCCTGTGAGCGGACTGTTCTCAGTTAGAATGAACTCAGTGCTGGCAGAGTTGGCATTTATATTTAGGTATGGTGCGTGATAGATGTGGGGAGTCAGGGTGCATCATGACTTCACCAAGATGGGGTATATAAAAAGAGAAATGGATTTGATGGATAATCTGTGTTGTCAGTTTAATGAAGCTACTACCATTAAAACCAAAATTAATGATAGTGAGCTCAGACTTTGACAGTGGGGCAAATGTATGGAATTTTAAACATAAAAGAATTAGATATTTAGTCTTAACACTTAATATGGTTTTAATATTCTGTAATTTATAATGTGCATATAACATGAGGTTTACTTTAATCGTTAAATACTAAGTATGAATAAAGTTTGGAAAACTTTTATTATAGGTATACAGAAACAATTTTAAATTTCTCTCCCTGGTTTGTGCTTTTATTTTAAATCTAAATGCAACGGCTGCCCTTTATCAGACATGTGCTAGGTATTTTCTATTTGTTGCCCTGAACAATGCTCCCAATAAATAGCTCTGTGGGTTTTGTACTATTTTCTGAGGAAACTTATGTACACTAAATCAGTAGCATTGAATCAATAATAAAGGCAGAGATGAGACTCATAGATCCCCATGACTGTCTGATACAACATTCTTGATGCTCTTTAATTTGTGCAATAATGAAAATCCATTTTCAGTTTCAGTTTTGGAATGTTTCTAGATGTATATAGCATGTTGCCTATGATTTAGCCATCCATAATTTAAGCAATGCATATGTGTAAAACGGAAATGGCTTTTAAAAAGGTTCGTAAATGTACACGCACTATTACACTCAGGCTGTGTCTGTCTGACGCCTGACAAGCCTATTGAGAAAGTGGAATATGTAGGCATTCAACGTATGCTTTTTGTCTCTCATGCCAGACATCTTACTTAGCTCTATTTTTTAACTGTGTTGACTACATATTTTCCATTATGTCGACAATCAATAGAAAAGCCTCTACTGGCTCACAGATGGTTCCTTCTGGTGGCAACCTTCTTCACTCAAATTCACCATCCACTGACAGCTTCTGTGCAGAGGGTTTTTTCCTAATCAGTAAGCGTACAATTGAAAGATTATATTTGATTTAAATATACTACTTTTTAAATTTTAAGTTTGTGCGGTCTGGATATATGAGAGTATTTAACTACTTACTGAATAAATGAAGAAAATTTAAAAACCCCATTTTTGTGACCTTTTAGAAAGAATGTCATTGGCCAGACATACCATTGATAGAACCGTCTGTGGACCTCTTAGAAGAAATTTTCTTATGTTTATACAGCCATCAATCTTTTTCACTCTTGCTGCTGTGAAATCTAAATCTAAATCTTTACTGTAATGTTGATATTTTGAGACTGGCCCTGGGTAATGTATGAGAATGGTAAAACGTTTTGTCTCAAATGAGAAATTAAAATTAATGGTTAGTTAGGAAAGAGCAATAAGCAAATACAAAGATGACTACATTTGGACTTAGGGAGGTGAAACTGGAAATCAAGGAGGATGAAAGTTAAACATTACAACAGGCTAACTCTCTGAGGTCTAAGCAGTTATTCCAGCCACTGAAACTTACTATTATTTTCCCTGGATAAAAGCAATGTTGGCTTAAATGAGGTCACATGTAGAAAATTTGAAATTTTATACATGACATGCCAGGATGGAGAAACTCAGACTAATAGCACTGAGAACACAGAACTAATACCACTAAGCTGGTAGTACTACTATTCCTTGATTTGATTTGTTTATAAAGTCATTTGTTGTTTCTTTTAGCAAATGCTCTGTTTGCTGAGTTCTTAACCATGTGGAGCATGCTTCTGTGGTTAGTGATGTGAAGAACTGAAACTAAGAGGAGTAAACATTTTTCCTATTTTTGTAAACTGCCTCTTAGGACCAGAACAAATGTATTATAAAAATACTTAGAGCTAAGACTTAAGGCAATGTGTTCCTTAATCTTATCTTTGCTGCCTTTTAAAGCATGGCGCATCCTCACCCTTTTTGAGATTCAGCTTGAATAGATGGGAACAGGGTCAGGATTAGCCTCAGTTCTTATTTCTTAAATTATTAGAATTGGGGATGATTAGTTACATCAGGGCCAGTGATACACCCTTCAAAATGATTCCAAATGCACGAAGACCTGAAAAAAGCAGTCATTTACAAAACTTAGCACATGAAATAAACTGTAGACACATTTAACATTTTTTCACCTGGATGTAATGTAGAGTTAGAGTGTTGTTTGTAACTGAGAGCTTATTTTTTTTTATTGGGTATGGCTTATTTTCAGTCTGCTATGAAGTTTTTATTTTAACATGCCACGGAGTTTACAGTCATAATGTGTATCATTTATTTTTCTACATGTTGGAAAATGTTGACTGAATAAACACAGTTTTGAAATATACCTCTATGAAATTAATTGTCATCATGTATAATTGAAAAATTGTGCTCTACACTGGAATTTGACAAAACATTGTAAAATGATTATAAATCAATAAAAATGTTAAAAAATTTAATTGTCCAGAGTTTATTAAATAATTATGTTTGAACATTCAGATTTTGATAATTAGTAAGGATTGAGAAGACGAATAAAGTTGTAAATAATGGACTCATTTTAACATGGTAAAGTACAATATAATGACTGAGTTTTATAATATTTTAATAATTCAAGCATCAGATTATTCAAAAACATGCCACTTTACTCTGGCATGATTATATATATGTTTTTATTTTTATGAAAAGATACTGTGTTTAATTCAACAGCATTATTTTTGTTTCTGTTGTGTAGAATTTTTGAAATGTTTTATTCTTCTGCCCCATATGAGTAGAAATTTTCTTATTAGTAAAAATTACCACAAAACTTTAAATATAGTTTCATTAATGCTACTTTTTTTGGTTGCTAGTTTTGGTCATTTGGACTTTAATATTGTGTGAGGCTTGTTACAAATATAAAATAAAAGCAATTTAATGGCTTTATTAAATTCTAAGTAAATCTAAACATCATAGAAACTGAGAAAGAAAAAATTAAAAAGTATTTGAAATCCTGACATTTAGAACCTAACATTTTCTTAAAGCATCTCTTAGTGATTTTTTTAGAAAATAAAAAAATACTTGGTTGGTTTTCTGTATTTTAAAAAGCAAATGACATGTTATTACTTTGAACTCTTTTTTTTTAGTGTACATTAAAGTGTTAAATGTGCAGTATCTCTGGCAAATTTTACCACATTATGTACAGCTTCAGTCACTTTTGTCTTTATGTTAGCTGGAAAAATGTCCTATGGTAACATGACTCATGATATACTTTTGTGAAAAAAAATAATTTCTAAGAATCCAAGATTTTATATCTTGCATCTGTGTCTGTTAATTTCTCTGGTCCAGTTTCTTCCTAAAAAGTTAAGAAATTAGATTGGAAGGGAGTGACTATGTATGCTGAATCTAAACTAAGAAATAAAGGTGCTTACTTAGAGCAGGATATTTGTTTCTGACTTAAAAGTCTGCTTGCCTTTAGTACACTGTTTTATTTTTATTTTTGGTTTTATAATACCACTTTCAGCCTGTGGTGTTGACTGTTGAATATAAGATTGTCTTCCAGTTGTCTTAGTCATTTTCGTTACGTATCCTCATTAATTTTAGAGCCTGTGCACATTTATTTCACTGACATTTTAATAGGATGGTAAAGTATCAAAGTATTTTACCATAGCTGATTTTGCAAAGACATTAATCTTTTCAGTAATATTAAGTCAGTTTAAGAAACTCATCTACCACTTGATAAGAGATGTCAGAATGCCATGGCAGGTTTCACAATTTTGAGTAAAGGTGTTGCTGTGTGGTGTTATACCTAGAGAACTTTATATTTTATTGATTCTATCAATATTCTGAAATGTCTTTTAACATTTGATATTTTAATCAGATGGATGAATGTGTTTTGTTTAGATCTTGAACATTTTCCATCATGTGTTATTTTGTTATAAAAGAATTTAGACTTCGCACTTTTGCCTTACTTACATCAGTCTTTTTATATATACTTTTGTCATCACAGAGTACAGCAGAAAGTAATTTATTTTTTAAAAAAATCTTATGTTTACCCTGGAATTATATTTCATATGCCAAAGTTAAAGCTAGCAAATTTTGTAAATTAAGAGAAAAGAAAATTAATATTATGTGTTAATCATATTATGTTAATTACCAAGGAATTAACATTTTTTAAAAAGGCTAAGATGGATGAGAAAAAAAACTTTTTTTTAAGATTTGAAAAGCAGGTATTTTTTAAAAAATTAGCCATGTTATTTTTACATTATCCCTATTGGCAAATTCACCAGAGGAAAAAAAAAATTTCAACTGACCCATAATGTGCCAATACCTTGTTAACAACTCTTGTTTCCTTTTAAATTACTGTCACTAATTTTTGAGCCACCTCTTAGCCACCTAGTAGCCCCGATCAGCTTGCTTTATCTTCCTTTGGACTTCACTATTCCTATCTGATAGTTACTAGGGAACTACTCTTTTCATGTAACAAATAGATCTTGGTTCAAAGTAAGTTTTGTGAAGTCTTATTGTAGCTTCACAAGGGCAAGGACCATAGCTTTTGCCACTGTATTCCCAGACCTCAGGAAAGTGCAAGGTGCAACAAATATTTTTAAATGAATAGATATTTGATAAATGATCGAATAGATTAATGAACAAATGAATGTCCCAGCAGATGACTATATTAATAGAATGTGAGTAGGCCTTTTTTTTTTAAAGCTAGATTTGCTTTTTATAAATCCTAGAGAAGGAAGAGAAATATTTAGTTTTTCACAGCACTTTTATTCTTCAACTAGGCGAGTTCACCTGTTGTTTTTCCCTTCTACTGATGTCTCCCGTGCAACTTGAGCAGTGTATGACATAGAGGAGACACTAGATAAATACGTGTTGGAGGAGTGAATAAATGATCTCTTCCGTATTCACATTATTGTAAAAAACAAACAGACAAACAAAAAATGAGACCTTGTTTTGAAAACAAAAAAATTGCCCATGAAACCAAACAACGTAAAAACTATGCTGATTTCTAAGTACTAAGTCACAAAGAAAAAGAAGCAAACACTGGAAGGTTGGGAACGCGACTCATTATGTCATGTTTATACTTTCTCATAGACAACATGCTGTGTAGGTTTACAAAGGCAAGGGGCGTCTTCATTTTATGGAGGGTCTAACAGTGCCGTGAATTTGGATGATTTGTTTGTGGTCAACAGCTAGAGCCAGCTGGTGTTGGAACAGGAATTAGAGATCAGTTTGTGTGGTTCCAGGCTACAGATCTTTGCCCTGTGTAGGACTGATCCCTTTTTGGCCACAGGCCCTGTCACAGGTGAGCTGAGGATGGGCAACGGACAGTTCATGTTGGCCTTCAAGTTGCGTTGCAAGCTTTTGAGGTATGGAACCAACCTAGTAACTGTTGCATGGGACGCGGGGTTGCTTGATGATAGCATTTTCCTATCGCCTCCTAAGTATTGCTTAGTGCCGAAGGAGCCTCAGGTTTTAAATGATGGTCCCACAAAGGGTACTCCTTTAGAAACTGCAAAATCATTTAAAGCCATGTTTGACAAACATTTTCTTATACCACCTTTCCCCTGCCCCTGCCCACCAATTTGAGGAATGTGACACTAAATAGCGGTGACTCCTGTGATGGTTCTCAGATTGCTGAGAGTGGGTTGTAGTGAGCAGGTTAAAAGATGGCGAGATGTGAGCGGGGGTGGGGGTGCTGGGAACCTCAGTCTCGTGCTGTTACTTAGATTTCAATTTGTGTAAAGTGAGATTTAATTGTTTACATTAGGACCAATTAAGGGGGAAACCCAAGAAACCAGGTATCATATATTGGGTTCCTGCTACAGAATGAACAAGCATGTTGTACCACACCAAAAGGCTGGTGATTGAGTTATATACGTTAGTTGTTAAAAAAAAACAAGTTGTCTGAAAAGATTAGAAATCAATACATTTGACCTAAACCTATTGAATTATGTGTCACATGTATTAAATCACCTCAGGACTCTTGTAGTTCCTTAGTACCAGGCATCAAATTTGTGTAGATAGCAGCAGATACTTTTTCAATAGTTTTAAATATTTATAGAAACAACATTAAAAATAATTACAATTTTCTGATATAAGTAGCAATCTATTGTGGAGGAAGAGCTGAAAATGCTGGAATCAGTTTTTCTTTATTTCAAGTTACTAAAACTGTGAAAACAGTGTTATATTTTCAGTGTTTCATACCTTTTAATTTTATACTTTACTGTGCACTTATCTACCATAGATGGGGTCAACAATGATACGACAACAGTCATAAACATCTTAAATAATAAGTTGTTGAATATATCTTATGGCTTAATTCCATATATCCTTCTAAGACAAGGGCCCTCCATGTGAGCCCCGGAATGATCAAGCATGAAGATTTGTTGTTTGCAAGATTAATTGCTGAGTGATGTGTCTGATGGCAGCATATCACTTGGCAAATGTGTACATATATTGTGGACCTGCTTCTGATTCAGAAGAAATTGATTGTGTTTCCTATAACGTTGATACAGTGCATTGAAGAATTTTTTCTTTTTCCATCAAATAGCAGTCATTGACATATGTAAAATACTGTAGCAGAGAATGCATGAACCAATGAATTGACCAGTGACTTATTAAGGGTAAAATTAAAAAATATATATGTATAATTATATATATATAATATATGCATGATTATTATGCTGTTCCTATTGAATTTGACAGTTAGCCTCATTTATATCTTTGTTAGTATGAAAATTTCAGTTAATATATTTACAGTGAAGTAGGAAAATTGAGATTTTCCCACTTCCTTTGATTTGATTGTCCACTTTATTTCTGAAACTTACTAAAGCTCCCATGTACTGCTTTTCAGATAGCAGATCTCCGTATGTTAGCATCTCTACTCTGTTCACTATTTATTCTAAACAGATAGGCTTAAGTATTTAAAAGAGACATTAAGTTAGCTAAAGTACTTTGTTGTCTTTCAGCTTCCCATCTCTGTATTTCTAAAACTGTTCTTCTAAAATTTAATGTAATTTTAACTATAGACAAAACTAGTTGTGACACTGGCCAACCTTTTTTTTCAGTTACTTCCATGGCATTGTTCAGTTGGCATATTAGCTAAAATATAATGAAATGTTGAGAATTGATTCCCTAATTAGATTTTCACTGATACGAAGATACACGTGAAATATTAAAACTGGAAACATTTTAGCAGCTTTCACCACATTGCAGCTATTTTGGGGGTTACTTTTATTTGAGGGTATGGAACACTCACATCGTTTCTACTTTGAAGATTATAATTTATTCAGCCTTATTCCTTTCCTTTCAACCTTTCTTCCAATATGGAGTGATCACTTTTCTCTGAGTACCATAGATTAGGAACTACCTGTTCTAGGAAGCAAACTCTAATTCTTCCTAACTTCTTGTATTTTTCTCAAATGTGGGATTAGTAGTTTTAGCTAAAGTCTTGAGCCAGTGATTCTTTCTTCTGAGAGATACCCAGGAAGTGGATGGCCTTTGTCAGTAACCTTTGCTGTATGCCCCACAGACAACCCTGAGAACACAAATCCCAGGGCGACAGTTCATCACCTCAGGGAGGAGGAAAGAGGGCTTACATCATGAAAACTTGATTACTTAAGGGACATTGAAAATTTTATTTTAAGGGACATTTTAAAGGACATTTGAAATAATTTTATTTAAAATGTTCTACATAGATCATGCAACTGAAAGAGAAAATAGTATTTGTTTAAAGTTCAGACAGATAAAAAGGGACAGCAGTTTTGGAGGAACCAAGGAATAGTTCACTGGGCATTATTTGTCTGTTGAGGATGTTTATTAACAGTCGTAAAATGTGGATCTTATTTTCTACACTATATGGATGAGGGAAAAGGGGCTTACAGTTTTGGTAGCTTACTGCCCAGGAACACAAAATTAAGTTGGTATGGCTGAGATTCAGCTCCAGACTTACTTACTCCGGAGTCCATGTTCTTACATTTCAGCCATGACGATCTTAGAGGAATAGGAGAGAAATGTTAACATTGCATGCCCGAGCCTTCTTTCTGTTTCTGGAACATGCCAGGTTTTTCTTGTAACTAGAACTCATTCCTCGGCTTGTCACATCACTGATTTTTTTCTCATCCTTTAAGTCTTAGCCCTAATTAATGTCAACCCCCAGAGAGGCTGTTCATAGCCATCTTATGGGAAGCACCTTCCAAGTTACATCATCCTATTTATTTTCTTTCTTCATAGTTCCAGTATCAGCATGTACTTTATTTGTGTGTCTCTCCCACTGTCAGCGCTAGGAGGACAGGGACCTGTCATTTTCTCTTTTGTTTCACAGAGTAGTACTCGGCACACATTAACATGTTTAGTAGCAGTTAGTTCAGCAAACGGAATACAACTCTTCCTGTAGTTGGCTCCCTTGTAAATATGTAGAGATAAATTAAACCAGTACTGTTTCCTCAAAAAATTTCTTAAAGAAATAATTAAAACTGCACTTTGATTTTAATTTCCAGTTGTTACTGTGGCAGTCAAAAGTTATTTTAAAGAAATAATAAGTTATATATAAATTTCTATGGAAATTATCGTAAACTCTTATGGAAACTGTGATTTATTGATATAAGCCATTTTGTAATCTTGCATTTATTTACCATACAAGATCCACTTTTGCAAACACATCTTAATGACTGAGTTATTAAGCAGATTGTATATCTTACACAAAACAAAGTAATCGCTCACTGATTTGGGGGTAGTTAATGTGATTTTAGATTTTGCATGAAATAGGTACTCTGAGATCCTGTCTGTAGCATGTATTGGAATATTACGTCTTAGCGTTAACCAAGAGTGATCTTAAAATACAAAATTGTAATTAAGTACATGTTTTTATTGCTAGAATATAAATTGCTATATATGGCTATAAATAAATTATACAAAGTTATTTAAGAACAGCATTATGTTTCTAGAAGAAGAGTTTGAGATGTATGTTATATAGAATTGTGGTTACTTTTTAAACTTTGGAAAGCAGAAAAAAATTACACTGATTTAAGTAAATTTAAGCAGGAACTTTTTTTCCTTTTAGCCTAATAGTGAGAAAAGATGTGAGAAAGTAGACTTTGTAAAGTACTTCCAGTGATCCAACAGCCAAGTGATTCTGCTTCGGAAATTATAGTATTTTCATATGTCAGAGTTCTTATGCATCTTACTTGCTTTTGGCAGTAAGTTACTATTATGAAAAGTGTTTGATGGTTACTAAAATCTCAATGTTTTAAAATGTCCACTTTGGAAAAATAACACAAAATAGCCTGGATATGGGACAGGGCAGCACTGTTGCTGAGCCCCGTGGGGAGAGAGGAGCACTGTTTTGGGTGTCGGTAAAAACCAACCAAACTTCTTCCCTGGGGGGTCCGTCTTCCTGGCTTGTGTACCTGCGGGCTGGGCCACGTGGCTCTCTTAGATCTTTATCAGAGAGTTAGCCTTAGGCAGCTCTACTGATACATAAGAGGGAAAACAAAAATGAGGCTGGTAAGTGAGTTTGTATTTAACTCTACATTTGAAAGTAACTAGTTAAATAACTTTGTAAAACATTTTCTGTTTATCTGCAGATTGATTTTTATCCACAAACACTTTTTTAAAAGTATGATTGTACACTGCTTTTCCTTACTTGTGAATACTAAGTATTCAAATGATACGAAGTATTCAAAAAGTGTGATTGCACACTGCTTTTCCTTAATTGCTAATACTAAGTATTCAAATGAAGTGCAGTTATAAAGGAAAACCAAATATTTAATGGCAAAGTCAAGAATAAGTAATGTTCTTTAAAATTTTAATCCACATGATATTTGCACTTCATTTGAGTGAATGTCAGGAATTAACTTATGCCTGTATGAAGAACATTGATTCTGTTTCATTCTCTGTTCAGTTTTAGCTGGTTATCTCTTTATGTCCCATGACAGCCCTACCTTCTAGATTTATGGTGAGCTGGAGGCATTGGTGGTTCTTAAAATTTTGGAGCTCGTAGTCTCCTTGGAGAACCTGGTAAAAGCTGGGCAGATAAAGATGAAGGTTCACATAAACACAGAGTATACCTGTGGAATCTACTTGGTTGTAAAGTTCTACTTTGGATAGGGGTGTGTGTGTGTTACAAAAAATACGGACTTCTTTCTTTCACTCTGTAAGAGTTTTGTTAATAATAGTCATCTCTGTCACTGTAGCTGGTAATATTGTTGAAGAAAAACCAGACAGGGCTTAACTCACACTTAATTAAAATGCGAGGGAGACATGGATTAACAAAATAGATTACAAATGGGGTGGGTTCTAAAATGACGGCGCTTGGGGCGGTGTCCACTTTATCCTGGTGTCCCCTCTTTCTCCACTGATTCTCCACAGTCAGTAAAAGTGACCTCAGGATCACTTTCTTATCCTACTGAAAACCTTTTAGTGGCCCCAACTGGTGTGACCCGCCAAGCGACCTAACTCAGCCTTCTCTCTCCAGCTGGCCATGGAGCCACTCTGCAGTACGCTCCCCAAGCCTGAACCATGCTAGTCTTATTTTAGGTCTCGCCCCTGCTCACAATTACTTCTTTTTTTTTTTTAGAATAAAATTTAGATGATCTTATCTCAGAGAAGGTACCTGCCACGTAAGACCCTTGAGACCTTGGAGCTGCATTAATTTAAAACACAGTATAAGGGTATACCAAGCAGGTTCCTTTTTTAATGGAGATTGTAATCCTGCTGTTTCTTTCTTAGCAAAATCCAGTTGATACCGGCCACCCCTGTTATTAGTATTAGATCACTATGTACAGTGCCCCCTAGCCATAGTAAATGTGCATGATGTATGTATAGAAATATCATAATAGGAAAGTAATAACATAGGTATAGTTTGAATACTTCAACTATTTGCTTTACACTTTATAAAGAAGTACAATTTCTGACGTTGTTTAGACAGGAAGGATAAATGTCAGTCAAACTGATCATCAAAACCATTGGTTTATTAAATGTTTATAAAATGGAAAATAACAATTGGTGACTTTAAAATTGGATAAGATGCATTAAATGTTCAGATGCATACTTTCTATTTAGCCTTTTTCTTTTAAAGGAGATTTGAATTGAGGTCAGGTTTAACTTTGAATTCTTTTGTATTCACTTATTAAATGTCTGTATCTCTAGATGACAACTTGTTAGTCATCTGATTTACACTGCCAAACATCATGTTAAATGACTACATTCCTTGAAAACTGTAGAATGCTATACTATGTCAAAATTGGGCAAGTAGGAAATTCACATTTTCCTTTATAAAATAACAAAAAAATAGTGACACTTGTTACAAGATTTGTATGAAATTAAAGACTTGGCCTGTGCCAGACGATTATTCAGAGTTAATTTCATGCATATTGGTGTGTGTATCTGCACATAAAAGTTTTTATACATATTCATGTGAGTGTTTATAAAGGAGAATAAAATGTGGTTAATTTATTAAAAATACATTTTTGATAGCTTAACATTTGTTGAAACTGAAGACTTGCATAAAAACTTCTTTTTACTCCTAATTATCTGAATTGGAATACTTGGATTCCTTAGATCTTATTTAGCATATCTGTTCAGTCCAAAAACAGTGTTCCTTTTTCATTTATACTTGAAACGCTCTAAAAGAAAAACTAAATATTCCTGTTTATTCCTTCTTGAAGCATTTTGATGTATAAATACAGTATAAGACTTCATAAGTTACATTTCTAATTGCAAGAATCTGTTTTCAAGTAAAGCAAAGGTAGAAATTGGTTTTTCTTAGTCAACTTCAAATATCAGCTTCATGTTTTAGAAAGTACTCATAATGATGATTTAATTTTAGCATAATTGAAAATTACGGGCTATGAAACTATTTTCAAGATACAGGAATATAAACTACATTTTAAGTTGCTAGAACAACTAGTTCTAAGGAAAGCATTTTTACTTTTATTTGCAGACAATATTTATGAAATGATCAAGGTTCTGGTTTTTATTGGTGGTGATACTGTTAAAATAAAAATAGTTT
Organism: Camelus dromedarius; assembly: GCF_036321535.1. NCBI lineage: Eukaryota > Metazoa > Chordata > Mammalia > Artiodactyla > Camelidae > Camelus > Camelus dromedarius. The sequence goes on along the minus strand of NC_087449.1, from coordinate 9,863,229 downwards.
CTGTCGTGCTTTATTCATTTATATGTCAGCATAGTTAAAACAACAGAAAACATACTTTTTTTTTGAGAGGGAGTGGTGGTTTTCATTTTTCTGTTCATGAAAAATTTTAGGTTTATATTGGTTGGAATTTATTTATGTAATACTGCTTTTTAAAAAGCTTTGTACTCTTTAATTTGGTTAAAGCATTAGTAAATGATAATCTTCCCAACCTGTTTTTGAAGACAATACTTTTATTGTCTGGTCAGATGAACTATGCAACATAAATAATAAATGATTATGTTATTGGTGGAAAATGAAAAGCAAAACTGTACTTTTCAAGTCACAATAGATCTTACTTTATTTCTCATTGATTTTAAGTATTAGTTTGTCACTAAACACTGACAGCCAGAGAGATTAGAATTGTTTAGGAATTTAGCATCTTTCTTTTAAGATTAGGGTGCAGACTGGTTTGTTCCCTACCTGTTCTGTAATCCAGAGGAAATGCAGGTAGCCACAGTAGTAATGAAAAACTTCAGTTAGGTCACAACATGTTAAGTATTAAGTTTTCATGGATTTAGAGACTGGTTCTTAGAAGTCTTGACTTTAGTCTGAGAGACTTCAAGTAGTACCTCCCCTCCCAAGGTTCTTATCAACTTATAAAATACGTAGTTTTAATCTTCCATATTTTTATTTTTGAAAGCACTTGTGGTGCTGATGATTTGAATGTTCTGTGCAACTTTTTTTGTATTGAAATATTCCTCTCACAAAGACTTAATTTATTCAGACTGTATTAAGTAGTGGTTCTGATTGACTCGTGTAATACTCATCAGACTAAGTAGCAGGAGGCATATGTCCTTGGAAATTATTTTATTTTGTGTCTTGCTTTCTGAAAAGTCATTGCCAGCAGAAGACGTGAAGATAATTTTATACATATCAGTGTAGATATATTCTGGATATCCTAGGGCTGGTACATAGCCAATATAATAGTGATTTTCCTGTTGTGATGGTGTTAAAAATGTTTTAGCCTTTTATACTCTTTGTAAGTATAAAAGAATGCTGACAAGCCTGTGGTGTGCAAAAATAAAATGAAATAATATCAGAAACATTTATAATTTCTTACTTGATCATTTGTCAGCTCTGTTAGCTTAAATGCTTAACCCTTCAGAGAAAATGCAGGATTAACATAAGCAAAATTTTGGTATGAAACCAGTAATGTGGAATGTAGATTAAAATAAGAACAAACTAAGTACTATGTTTATTCTGTATTACTGCATCTTGTAGAGAAAATGATGAAGTTAAAGCTCAAGTTTATTTTTAATTCAGGGTCTTGACCGAAAAGCAAAGGCATTTTAAGCCACCTATCTATTTCAAAGGTGGGATGGATAGACCGCCTGCTGTTAACATGCTGTAAGGAAAATAGAGGGATATAAATGAGTTTTGGTGATCTGCCTGCCTCTGAATATAAATGAAGCTGAAGATCTGTCCTGTGCTCTTAATAGTGGACCACTAGAGTGTTCAAGTCTTTGTGCAAAAGTAAAGGCTGTCATAAAGGATTACTATTAGCTACTTAAGTTTTTTATTATGTGAATAGTTGTTAACACTGCATAGTTAGATATAATTCAGTTATAATACTCTTTAATATTTCTGTAAATATGGTACTTTGTGAAAGTGCCTTGGCACATTCTGATTGAAATGTAGAAAAATCCATTTTACTGGAACATTATAAATGATAGATCAGAGCTGTGAGTCACCTTTAGAGGGGGAAAATGGAGTAGCCTTTACAAGGTATCCAAAGTTAACTTAGCGAAAGCAGTAAAAACATTTTTAGAATTCAAATGCCTTCCGCATGATCCCAAAACTGGTAATATTTGCTGAGTGTCATTATATGACAGGAAGCTGGAAATTTTTTGACAGCATGGATAGTATTGTATGTAATCTTTGAGAAGAGAATGAGGGAAGTTGAGATAATCACGTAATTCTTAGTTTCCCCCTCTCAGTGTGAAAACATCTTATTCTTACCAGTGAACATAGCCAAAGTGCCAGGTTGCTGAAAAGAATTTCAGTTTTAGTTATCCATTAGTAAAGTTTAATAGACTCACATTCCTTCTGCCGGTTGTTTATCAAGATGGGAAAAATAGACACAATCCGTAATTTTAAATATAGGTAAAAAGATGAGATAGTGAGGGATTGTATTTGTGAATATTATTTAACCCCAGAATTCTATGACATTTGGGTGGTTTTATCTTAAGAATGTGTAAAGAGTTTCCTAGATCTTTTCCCATTCATAAACTTTCAAAACCTCAAAATCATGATTCATTTTGCAGGGCGGCTGTTACAGCATGCCCTCTTTGTTTCCATCCATGGCACTGAAAACTGGCCATTCCACCCTTTCTGCATGCCTCTATTTGGAAACAACTTAATTGTATGATATTGTCATCATGTAGCTTTAAGCCCTTCTAAAGATCATAGGTCAAGCTTAAAATTAAAGGTGAGCCTTGCTTTGTAGTGTCAATTATACCTTTTGGAGCATTGGTGGAACGTTGATCAAACATTTTAATAATAAGTTTCAGTCTGGATTAATTTATATATATTGTGTAAAGTTCATTAAGGATAATAATCAACATAGAATGGAATTGTGAAATTTTTGATCCTGGAGGTTCCTGCTTTTTACCCTTGATGAAATTAGTCATAGATGAAATTTCTATTGAAATTTAAAATCGAGGAAAAACTATTAAGGTTATATACTCGTTTCCCCAGAATGTCTCTCCAGTTGCTGTGCTCCAGGTCTGAAGTCTCTCATTGTAAAACAGCAAAGAAGCAGCATCTTAGCATTTATTAATAAGTGCTTGTAAATTCTACTCTGTGATTAAGTTTGTCTTTTATGCAATGTCATGTAGAGTTAAAGCAAAGAGAATTTATGGAAAAGTCATTTACTTTTGTGATATAGCTTTAGGTTTTTAAATTTAGTATTACAGGGAAAACATTTCACTTAACTCAGTTGAACAGAAGCTTTTTTTCAGTCTTAATTTGCTCAAGCTACCAAAGAAAAATACCTGCTTACCTGTGTTCCTATTTTCTAAACGCTCAATTCTGTAGGACGACACCTTTTCCTCCCCAAATCCCTGTAGCAAGTGACCTTGTCATGCGAAAGTGGGGAATAATGGGAGGCAACCCAAGGAAGGTGGCTCGTTTACAAGCAGCTGTTTGCTACTGTCAGAACAAAGGCAAATCAGAGTTGCGTTAAAGGGATGTGACAGGCAGAGTGAACAACTGTCCAACTAACAGCCTGCTTCCCTAATAATACTCATCTTCCACTGTGTGGTTGGAACACTGACTTGGCTTGAGTAGCTATTCCTCAGGGTACAGGGTGAAAATGTGTAAGAAAATAAAGATCCATTTTTTTATCATTAAAAATACAGATTATGAAGTAAAATTTATTAAAGCACCTTTGTAATGCTTTTGAGTGACAGAAACATGGATGTGTTACATTCTATAGACTTTTGATTGTACTGTTTGTTGTTATGTAGGATTTGAACTATGGTATGTTTGGATCTATTTAATATTGCATCATGTTGTGATTACATTATTGATGTACTTTTGGAAATTCAGAACACAGTTAAGTCTTACTCTTTAAAATAGTAATTAAGTGTAGTAGTAGCCTTCTTACATGTTGACATGGAAAAAGACTTTCCTTTTTATTTGTGGCTTGACATATAATCTGCCCTTCTGTTACTGTTTTTGGCGGGGGACTTAGAGTTTACTGTGTGACTTATGTGCTGATGTGGAATGGAGAGCATCACCTGTATCTGGTATTTGCATTTTTAAAATACTGCTTTTAAAATGTTCCAGAGAGGTGCGTTTTCTTTCCAACTAGCCTCTTTAATGCACAGTTAATAATATGTCCTTCACTTGAACTTTTTCCCCCATAAATCAATTATTCATTTGCTATAGTAGTTCAACTTTTTAAAGTACATAAAGGAGAACACTGTATATCAAGTGCTTGTGGAATAATCCTTTATTCATTTGAGTAAGAATCTAGACCTTGAGAATTTAACATTTTTGTGTCTTTCAATGAATGGTTAAGGCAGTTCCAAAAGTTGACATTTTTAAAAGGTTAGCATATTTGGGCTAATTTTTAGAATATTAAAAAAAGCTGAACTATTAAAATGCTTCCTGCATATGACTTTATATGATACAAATTCATTCAAAAATATGAAAAGTTCTGTATGCCTAGCCAAAAGCAGGATTCAGCTTGATTTTATCATATGCTTTGAATGTGTTCCTGAAATACTTTTTAAAGCAGAGGTTAAATTGATCTCATTTCTCATTGACTCCCTTTATAATTTATATGTGTTCTCCTATAAAATAATATTTAAGAATACGAATATTTGTTTTTAATGTTACTGTAGCTCATCTGTATTATTTTCCAGTAAAGCTCTTAACAATACTAAGTTGGAAGATACGTGACCTTTTACACTCATTCAAATGTGCTATAAAGTTACTTGTTCCATTGATTTTATTAGACTATTCCAAAGCATGAGAGAAATCCCTGATTTACTCTTAACAGAGCTTTTCATTAATAACAAGTATCAATAAATGCTTATTTAACTTAAGTGACTAAGTTAAAGACTGTAGAAGTTAATGGGACTTCGGAGGTAATTTAATCCACCCCCTTCATTTTTGACCTGAAGAATGGTTCACAACGCGATGTTTATTCAGGTTAACGTGGTAAATTAGTGGCAGAATCAGGGTAACTCAAACCCTCAGACTGAGACAAAAATTCTTGAAAATTCTTGTCTTTCATTGTTATTTCCTGCCTTTGGTTTATACGGCTAATCTAGTGATGGAATCTCAGCTTCAAAAACTCTCAGCCCTAGTTTCCGAGTTATGGCCCAGTGGGCTGTGTCTCACCAAGCTTGGTCTCGTGTGTAGTGGAGTTGATTTCCTTTTCTGAGACAGGATTCTCTGGGTGCTCATCTCTGCCAGTCCGCTCAGCCTCTCATCCAGTGTTAATTCCCATTTCTGTCTCCCTAATCATCGCCCTTTTTATTAATTTTTTGAGCGTGCCAGCGAAGTAACCACATTTTGGTATGATAGATAGTCTCACTTTAAGATGACATCAAGTGGGATAGTTCTCAGGATTCACCTTCAGACTAAATAATGTTTGCTTTTATCCCTGTGCATCAAAATTTATGGCTGCAATTGACATAAGGAAGGGGGTGTGATGGTATTGGTATTTTGGGGACAGAGGTTAGAGATCTTAAAAGAAATTTAGCCACTGGCTTAAATAGTTATGTAGATACCTTGCCCTCAGAAGTTGTTGAGCATGGCTTATCTGCTTAGTAGCAGTCAGAGCCATTTAAAATATTTGCCAGGTGTTAATCGTAAGTCATGCTTGACAAAAGCAGTTTAACTGTGTTTGAAAGAAAAAAATAACTTCTGTAAATTATGTTTACAGATTTTAAAAAACAGGGTAGGAATATTTATAGTTTTCCATTTGTTTATGATATTAGAATACTGTGTAGTTTTAATGAATAAGCATTTATAGTTCTCCATCCGAAAATTGTACTACCGTTTGAGGGGAGCTTTATTCTCCTTTGGTTAAGCTTCCCTAGAGATTCAGGAAAACCGTAATAGTTTTCCAAGTAAGTAGATTTCTTATGTTCAAAGCTCATCCCTTGGGCACAGGAAGACCTTTATAGTGGCCTTCCTTGTTCTTCTTCCATAACATCACCTAACATGATGGAGTTTCTTATTCAGTACACAGCTTATGTACTTGCTACAGGTTCCACATTACACATACATAGAAATTACTGTAATAATTACTACAGAGAGGAAGGTATAGCTCAGTGGTAGAGTGCATGCCTAGCATGCATGAGGTCCTGGGTTCAAACCCCAGTATCTCCATTAAAAAACATAAATAAAGAGCCCTAATTACCTCCCCCCTAAAAAATAATTACGACAATATAGATCAGAAATGTATTTATTAATTGACTTGACATTATAATAATTTGTAAATAAACAAGTATCACTTTATTCAACCCATTTAATACTGATGATACGTCTTTTGGAAGATGTTTCAAAATACATGAAAATTTAATAACCTATAAAATTTAAGTTATTATATATATGTTTTAAAATTATATATTTGCAAATAATTTATGTTTGGGACTATATGTATGAATAGATTTGAAGAAATCATGTGAGAAGAATTGATAGGAAGTTTGATTTTTAATTGTTAACATATTTCTTGACTTAAGAATAGGTTTTAGAAGTTAGAAGGTTAATTTATACTTTCAATAAAAGCATGCATTTAAAAATTATTCTTTTCTTTTAAGTTCTAAATAATAAGTGGAAATTGTCTTTTACATGGCACTGGCTCAGTCTGTATCAATCTGTTTTATTTTTCTTTTTCTGAATTTCTCTCATTTAATGGCCACCTCCTCACAGCAAAGGAGGACATTTGTTCATTACTTTGCCTGAATAATACTAACACACTAGCAGATGGTCACTTTCCAACTGGTTTGTCTTCAAAAAAGAAATTAAAATATTATAGTACCAGAGAGAGATGTTGTAATGTCTCCCTTTTAAATTAACAGGTCGTTCTTTTCAACTATTTTGTAATTATAAAATAGCTCAATGTCACATAAAAGGCTAAAAGCTAGAGAGTAGATGGCATCACGGGAAATGAAATAAATACAGGCCTGTGTGGTTTAGAGTCCTATTCTTGAACACACTAGAAATTAGGATTTTCTTAAAAAGATACATACACACTATCTAAAGTGATAGCATTTGGTTCTATTGGATTCTGGTCTAAGTTCCTATCTGGCACAAGTTCATATCAAAAGTTAGCAGTTTTAAAACATATATATGCATTCTGAAATAAGATACTTTTCCCAAAACTATTAATTAAAACAAATCTGTTAGCCTAACAATGAAATCAAATATGGAAACAATTTTTCTGCTTCTTCCTTTCCCACACTTGACCCCCTCAAGAAGAGATCTTTACCTCTGATTGGCTTTAAGACTTGAATTATTCCGGGTGTAGGACTAAATTGAAAGTAGCGTTGTAATAGTAGAAATACAACATACAGATGAATAGACTTGGAGTCAGTGTGTAATGGAAATATCTGGAGAAACTGAACTATTCTTAAAACACAGAGTTATTATTGAACTAACTTGGGAAAAGTCAAAAATACTTACCAGTAAATGTTTGAAAAAACTAGGATCATAGTCAAAAGTAAATCATTTGTTTTGACTTTTCTGTGCCACTAAATTGCCACTAAATATGTATCCAAGGGCAGAGACTTTGATGTGGACTATCATTCCTCATCTAGAACATTAGCCAGTTGGATCAGATAAATCCTAAGGCCATTTTTTAAGCTTTCTAACTAATAGATGGATGATTAATTACTCAATCCAGAATAAAATATTTAAAATCCATTTGCCCAAGTAAGCCAGGTATATCTGCAATGAAATGGGAGTTCACATAATGACTATTCTTCATATTTGTAGTAAAAAAATCAAATGTTACAGAAACTAAAATATAAAACAACTAAATGTGATTTTGAGTTCTAATTAATAGCACTATGAACAAAACAAGCCCTTTAAATATGTTGAGATTTGGTTTCTCATCTGAACGATGGAAATAATAATACTTCAGGTTATCTCACTCTGTCTAAAGAGATACCCTGGTTTTTTGTCCTTTTCAAAGAGTGACTGTTTGAATATCCTTGTGGGTGCCCTTGTTGGAGTGCTTTCTAGCATGTTACTTGGACCTCAGATACTGTGGAGGGAGTTACTTCTCAAGTAGTTGGATGTTCCCTGTCTCCCTAAGAGTAAAAGATAGAAAACAACCTTATCTGATTTGTGTGCAGAGATGGAAGATTAAGACAGCCTAAATTCTTTCTTAACAGAGTTTTTTTTTGTAGAAAATTTAAGATCTCTTAGTCCTCTTCCCTCGAATTCTGCCTAACCAGTGTAACGGCGTCTTTCAGTCTCTCACATTGTGTTGGCATTATTCCCCCTGGGCCTCCGACCTCATTTCTTTCTGAATTTGTTTGCAATATCAGTATACTCAAATCACATGTTATGGGCTACATAGGTTTACGTGCTAAGTGTGAAGCATATAGTTATGAAATGGTACAGAGATCGATGGATCCAGGGCTCAAAATTATGAGTGACAGAGTTTTGTGGGGAGGAGTAAGGCATTAATTTCTGTGTACTTTATTTATTTAAATACTAACCCCCTGTTTACATTTGCATTCTTCTTTTCAAATTACTTTTGTTGTTTTCAAGTTATTACAAACAGCACTCAGAAAGCCAGCCAGCCAGCCAGCTTAGAGCTTTTCTTACTCCTGGTGTCCTCCGCCTGTGGTCTCTTTTGCTCATTCTTCAGGGTCAGGCTGAGATCCCCTTTCCTTCATAACAGCTTTCACACATTAATCTCCCTTTACTCCCAGTTTTTACACCACACGGTTTGGGCCACGTAACTGAACGTTTGCTTATGTGTACTTCCTTCTATGGATCTGTATATTTGCTCCCCCAGCAGACATCAGACTATGCAAGACGAAGACGACACGTTGTCCGAGGCCCTAAATCTGCCCCCAGACTGTGCTGAAACCCTTAAGTGGTGGTCAGTGAATAACTGATTGATTCATTAGTTTGTTCCTTTTTCTCATTACCCGTTTTTTTTTTTTTTCATTGAAGGTGAAATGAAAGAAAATGGGTAATGAGATCTTTTTTTTCCTGAGTGCACCGTTTCAACTGGTCTCCCTGCTTTTCTGATATGCCAACATACAGAGATGTACTATGGACGCATTTACATTATACAGAATTTGCACAACTTATTTTCTGATTTTAGGTATCTGAGAAGAAAGGGAAGATAGAGAAATGATGATTCATGACATGTTGTTCCAACTAGAAATGAGAAAATTGGTTAAGTGTCCAAAAATCAGGTCGGTGCTAAATAGGCCAAGGTGATTTTTCCATGTAATCCTGGTGGTTTGCAGGGTTTACTGGTTTCTTATAACTCAAATTCACTGCTTTCTAGCAAACCTATTGATGGATTATGATCATGCCAAATATACTACTAATAGTTAAAATATTCTTGTAGATTCTAGGTCCTTTTGGTATTCATCAGAATGAAAGTTAAAATTTCACTGTAATTTTTTAGATAAAATTTTTTTTTGCAGTTAAAAAAGATGCTTTCTGCAAAGCATGTCCAAACAACCAGAGCTGTTTATATGGATAAAGACATAGCATATGTGAAAGCAGTTTGAAACCTTAGCTACATTATAAACATACAAGTTAACTTTATGGTTAGAAGATACCCCCCTGAGGGAGAGATTAAATGCTTTTTGTATCCTTGTCACCTCTTAAACTGAAAACCTGGAATCTCTTCTCACAGTTCATAAGATGCTCTCCTAGCCCTTTCAACTAGTTCCTACAGATAATGTAAACCTAACCTATCCGTAGTGTGCAGTGAATGAGCTTCTCTCCAGTGCAGCTGGAACAGCAGCATTAGGAAAACAGACCTTCAGTCATTGTATGTAGCTCTTTCTTCTCTTGTGGAATCCTCACTGAGAAAAGCTTTAAAAGAATCTGAATTTAACCTTTATTTGCATAAAACTGATTTCCCCACAAATATGTTTTTGTGAGTTTTCTCCTTCTACGTTATTCTTATTTGACCCAGCTGGTTAGTGGTTAAGAGGTATTAACTCTACGATATAGTCCAAATCTGGATGGCCCTATTTGTTTTCAAAGTTTTAAATGTTGTCGCCATGTTTTATTGACAGCATTTTTTCTATTTAATTATGTCTTTTGTTGGCAGCTCAAACTCTCTCCATTTACTCTTATTTTGAATGCAGCTGGCAACAGCAGTTGGTTTTTGAAACCAAAGCATGTAATTAACTTCCCCAGTTAAGGTATGGTGTGTTTCATTGGGAAAGAAAGGATTTTATGGGGTATGTTGCTTTAGTCTGAGAAGTTATGCAGTGTATTTTCAAGATGATGTATTTTATGTGAAGAGAACTTAAGCAGAGAATTAGAAAAAAAAGTGTAACATTCTAACACTACCTGAGTCCTAAAGTACTACAAAAGCAGTTTAATTTTAACAGTTGAACCAAGAAAATCAGATACTAATGTTCAAATGTCAAATTAACTTTAATGGAGCCAGGAGGAGCACCTGGGAACGTGTTCTTTTCACATCTATTTGCTTGAATAATCACGCTTATGCTATATTGCTTTGATGTCGATTTTTGAAGAAATGTGAATACCTTCCTGCTCCTTCTATTTTCCAGGACACTCTGTAGTTACTGATTCTAAAGGAGAATAAATAAACCCACTTATTTGAAGTAAGATAAAATGGGAGAAGTATTTGAGCAATAAATTTCATAAGATGAGATTTCTTACGTCCTGGCAACTTACTGGAACCTTTCTTTCTCCTCATGTTGTACCACACTTTGATTCTGGATCCCCTTCCTGCAGGCATCAGCCATTCCGCTTCATTACTTTGTCCATTTTTGACACTCTACCTGAGTTCCCGTAATTATTACACTTTCTTTCTTTCTTAGTGTTAACTACTTTCTTTACTTAGCAGCTTAGGCAAGACAAGTTTTCTTTTTTTTTTAAAAAACTAAGGTACATGGTATTTTAAAATCAGAATCGTAACTGTAATAATAACACACTACAAATACTGAAAGAAAAAGTCTCCAGTTGCTAATTTTTTACATGCATAAGTGTTTTGGGTTGTTACGAAGTTTTTCCTCTGTCTTCAGATGAAACTATTTCTTCATTACTCATCCCCTTGAAAACATCCCTATGTTTGTGAAGGATTTTTAAAGAACCTTGATGCTTTTTTTCCCCTGGAATTACTTGTTGACAGATTGCAGTTTCCTAGAGACTATATGGTATATATATATTTTTTAACGGATGTTTTACCAAACTCTCTGACCTGCTCTTCCAAATTAACAATTTTACTGCCTGGTGTTTTAATTTTAATTTGAAAATGGGGAAATTGCTAATGTCACTGAAAGTGAAAATTTTATTGAATGCTTTCTGAGTAAACAGAGCTAAATACTATGTATACATGCTTTCATGTAATACTCAGAAACTCTAACAGTCCATGCTATTATCTTTATTACTAATTAACTGACCAGCTCTAGCGAAACATTCATTGTGTGTGACCCAATATTGAGTTTAAGTAAATAAAAGAGAAAAGAATTGAATACATACACTGAATCCTGGAAGTTGTAATGCTGATGAAGATCATTTTTATTTCAATGTGAACTGATAGAATTTAAAAATATATTGATAATTTTACTTTTATACCATTTTAGTAGTTGACGTGAGTAGAAAGAACCTCAAAACTGAGTGATCTAAAGGAGTGTTCCAGCATATATAGCAAAATGAAATAAAGGAATACTTTCTAAAAGGAATTAGAATTATATTAGAAAATAAATGTTTTTAATTAAATCTAGTTAAGGAAATCAAAATAATTAATAGAAAACAATGGATGCAGTGTATGTCAGAGACAGAGTTGCCCATTTATTTCAGGATTTTATAATGGTTATTATTCTAAAAATGACCAATATACAAAAATAGAAGTAAGGAAAAGAAAGTTATGTAAGACATTTTGATCTGGCAATACCTATTTGGCACTGCTTTTACTATTTTTTATATATAATATTTGGTTTATAAATATTAAATAATGTTTTAATATAAATATTTATTATATATGTGTATATATATCTTTTAAACCAAGTAGTTGATCTTTATTTTCAGAAGAACTTAAAAAATGATGTTTAACTTTAAGATATTAATGATTACTGGTTCACAAACAGGTCTTCTGATAGTAAGTCAGTAAATTAGTAAAAACTTTCTATAAACACAGTTGCTAAGACCTGCCGAGGCACCTTGGTCCCATTTCTTATCTAAAGCTTGATACAAATATACTGCTGCTTACTTGTTAATTACTGTCTTCAGTGAGAAAAGGAAAGGCCTTGAATTCAGCGTTTGTATGGTCGCATGGCCCTGTTCAGTCAAGCTCAATGCATGTTACATGATTGCCTGAGAGGAACAGAAAAGCTACTTTCTCAGTCTCTGAGCAGAATGCATGATAAGGCTTCGTGTCAAAAGGGGCAAGACGGGGATCACAGCAATTATGGCAGAGGCAAAGTAGTTTCCTTGACGACCAGATTGAGGATTCATTGTGATTTATTATTTACTACTTCAAAACCTCATTCTGTGATTTAATTAAGCATTGGGGTTTCCATAAATTCTGTTTTTCCCAAATTTGAATACCCTGTTATTGTTAAAATGTGCACTGAAACAATCCCAAACTGATGTTACTTGAAAACAGAGACAAATTAGACTCACCCTGTAGCTTTGTGAATATCTAGGCAGATCACTTCGATAACAGTTAACTGAAACTAAGTGGATCTTACGTTGGGTGACGTTGTTAATCAGCACTTACTAAAAACTTGATAGTAATGATGCCCCTGGGGAATCTTCAATGGAACATGTTTGCAACAAGTGAATTGTACCTTTTTTGTTGAAAGCAGTTTTGAATAGTTTGTACATGATTTGTATTTCTTGTATCATTTTAGATGTAAAATACACATGTTATTTCTTTGCAATTACCTAAATAATTACACACCTTTTATATTGCCCAAATTATAGTCTTTTAAATTTATTAGTAATCAGGTAATTCTTTACCAGAAAGCAAAAGTTCAACCTCTTAGAGCAAGTTAACCACCAGATAATTTTGTATTTCCTCTGTTGTCTCTTCCCAAATACACCTCAGATGTTTATTACCTTTTCAGATGAAGCTCTAAATTAACTAATTATTCTGCATTATTAATAATCAATTTAATAAGCTTTTAAAATGTATTTTTTATTTAAACAACAAACCCTGCCAAATAAAAATAATTTTAAACCTTTATTGAATTCCTATTCAGAATGAAATATTTGCATGTACTCTTTTTAATTAAAAAAGCATCTGCTTAGCTCGTTTACATTCTTTCTGTCAGAATTTCTGCCTGAGGATTCTATATATAATTAATGTAAGAAAAACAAGACAGTAATCCCTTGGTGGAAAGCTGGTAATGGATTAAAAGACCATAGCTCTGAAATTGCAGGAATGTGACACACTTTCTCAGAAAGATGCACTTAGTCCTGAAGTGTAGGGATACGGAAAAGTGCCCCCTAGTGTCATTAGATAGACGCTCTGAGTATATATTGTACGTGTAGTAGGGATTATTATAGGTAAACTTATAACTGATAGTAAATATGATTTGAGGAGGACCACCCCTTTCTCCAGAACAGAGCTTTGAGTGTCCATTGGAAGCTTTAGATTTCTTATTGAGCCAGTTGACAGAGTACAAGATGCATATCGAGAACATGTGGAACAGTTGACTAGGCGGTGTGACCAGTGTCTGAGAACAGTGTCTAACGTTAGTTCAGGAACCTCTGGGAGTTCGTGGAGCCATCCTGGTCGGGTTCCTTATTTTTTTTATTTAAGGATTTGGGCTAGATTGGTGTTTGTAAAATTGTAAAGTACCACCCGTTAACGATTTGAGAAGACAGTATTTCGTGGGCTATGATCAGCACTTCAGATAAGTAGAATAGCAAATGGAGGGCACTGTTTTAATAAGGATACTTTTTCATGAAATCTGTGTTAATTATACATGGACATAGTAAGTATATTATTTTGATACAGAGTATCATGCCTATGGGTATAGTTGTGTGTGTGTGTGTGTGTAAAGAAATACTGGATGGGTAATCCTGAGTATCTCTCCCAGTTCCAACATCTGCAAATGAAATTTTAAATGTTTTGATTTTTCTTGGATTGCATTTTTTAAGAAAATAAAACTTATCATTTGCAAATACTTTCAGGAATAAAAAGATAAATAAGGAAGATGCAAGAATTGATACTGTAAGAGAAATAGGATCCATATGAATTGTAATTATTCCTAATTACTATGTGTGATAATTTAGGCCTACTGAAAAAGCAGTGAGAGCGTAGGGAACAAGTAATTAGTTCTGACTGTCAAGTTCAGAAGACACCCTATGACGTTAGAACGTATCCTTGGAAGATGAGCCTGATTTCATTCATTTGCAGGAGAGAACTGAGAGATGAATCTGGACACTTTGGGTGTGGCTGGAAAGTCGAGAGGCCCTGCATGCCGCACCGGGGCTTTTGGAGTTTATCATGAAGACTGGGAGAGCTGTCAAACCTATTAAACCTGCTAGAAGTAGATTGCCTTATAGAAGAATAAAGGTAGCAGAGTGGTTGTTGAAGGAAGTAGACAATGACTCAAAGCATGGAGATGATGATTTATAAGAGAATTTCAGAACAGCCATTCATGAGATGATGAGGGTCAGGGCTATAAACATTGAATAAGAAAGTCCTCTTTTGATAAACAGTAGAATAAAAATTAGTTAGTCTTTATGCACACACTAGTTGAGTTTCATTGAATTTCTCAGTACATTGAGTTTTATTCTAATATTTTAGAAATACTGAGCAGTTTTTGATACCTTTGCAAAATACACAAGTTATTTTGTGAAATGTGAGATGTTATGACTCAAATGAAGCCAGCTTTGTTGATTAAACAAAAGCTGTAGTAAGAAGAAACATTTTATTGGAACACTTGCAGCTATGTATTCCATATATTGTAGGTCGTTTAAAAAATAAAAGTTCTTAACAATTAAAAAATAGTTATAGGTTAAAAAATGACCTTGATGTGGTCACTTCACTCCTGAACACATCCTTACCTGTTTCAGTTTGTGTATTCTTGATATTGGGAGATTTTATTTTATTTTATTTATTTTATTTTATTTTTAATGTATTGCACTTCTATTTAATTCATTTGGTGGGGAGAGTTAACTAGGTTTACTTATTTGTTTAGTTTTAGAGAAGGTACTGGGCACTGAACCCAGACCTTGTGTATGCTAAGCATGCTCTCTGCTACTTGATCTAAACCCTGCCCCGGATATTGGAAGTTTTAAAAACGTTGCCTTTCCTAAGGAACCTTCCTTGACACCCCCTGTCAAGATAATTTTCTGTCTTTTGTGAAGTCATTCACCTCTCTCTCACTTTATGAGGTCCTCTGTTCCAAGATTTTAAGACTGTACTGCTTAAAAGAATAGGAACTGAAAAATTCACTGTAGTATATATATTGTGTCTTGCTTATTAGCACATGGTGACCACTCAGTAAATGTTTCAGTGTTGTATGAATGACCAAAAAGAACTCTGAAATACACAACAAAAGTAGGAAAATTAATAGAAAATTAAGTTTAAAAGATTAAAAGTGGAGTTGTCTTAAGGATTTAAAATATGATCTGAGAGCATTTGGACACAGGAGAGGTTGCTCCTGGCATGCTAACATATATTTATTAAGTTTCCACTTTATTAGGTCCTGTAATTATGGCTGTGAACAGGATTGAAACTGTCTGTACTCTTATGCAGACTTTCTTTTCCATCTTTAGTCAGAAAGCCCATGAATTCAAATTACAGCCTGATGATTGCTGTTAAGATGATACGAAGAAATTCCTAATTATACTTGGAAGTTAATGGGGTTGGGTTGCTTATTAAAGATAGTTATATAATTTCCGCTACTGAGGTTATTGTCATTGGATTTTTGACATTGTGGTATCCCCAATTTTGCAGATCATACAGCATTTAATACATATCGAGTCTGAAAAAGTGAATGATAAGAGTAGAAATAATGGGTAGCATCTGATTATTCTAGTTCAGGTAAAATTGTTAGTAAAATAGGAGACTGAGATAGAGGAGTCTAAGAAAGGGGACAACCCCTTCATAAAAATAAGAACCGTTGCTCTCCAGCTCCAGAAAGCGCACTCCACTGGGCTCTGTATGGCTTAGGGAAACCATCTGGGGCTCTCTGTGTAGAACGATCTCGTTCTTTCTGATTTCCAGAGGGCACATCCGTATAGACTTACAATATATACATATTACAAAGTAACGTGTGGGCAAGCATATTTCCTCAGACATAATGAAAGCGAATTTTATTAAGAGGATTAATTTATTCAACAAACTGACTTTGTGCTGGACCTGAAAGCAAAGGTGACCAAGGCAAGAGACTGGGATATAGAACCTTTTAGTCTGTTTCCTTTGAATCCTGCAGAGGTTTCATAGTCTTTGATCATTTGGTTTGGGTAATAGAAAAATGTTGACGTCTGAATGCTCAGAAAAAATTGTAATAATGTTGCATGCAATGAAGTTTTCATCATTAAAATATTTGTTACTAACCTTTGGATGACTTTGAAATTTTGCCTATAAGATTTCCAAATAAAATTTCTACTTGTGTTAATACACAGAAAAGTTACTGAGTGAGCAAGCTATATATTCAAACATAATTTACAAAATAATTTTAATGTAATCTATTGAAAATCTATGAAAAATTTATTAGTGTGTCCCTTTAACTTGAATTTGATTGGTTTATTTTAAATGCCTAGGAAATGTTTTGGTTGACTTTACTAGGATTGCATTGATGCCCATGGCAACATGGGCTAAAAGAGTGTTGATGTGAAGTGGCCTCGAAGCTCAAAAAATAACTACTGATAGAATTTGACCGGGTACCATAGTATAGTGAGAGGAGCATTCACGCCAGTCTCCAGATTCCTTTTGTAGTAACGTGACCTTGGATAAATACCCAGAGCCTCCGTTTTCTGAGCTGTAAAATTAATATCATACATGCATTAAGTGCTTACTATAATCAGGCGCTATGCTGGATGCTTGGGATAAAAACAAGAGTAAATATCCATTCTTGCCTTCAAGAAACTTTTTGGTATTAAAAGGAGAAATACATACGTAGATATGTTTTAAGCCATGTGATGGTGTAGAGAGTGTCCATGGATGTATTGTCAGAATTATGACACAGTTTAGGGGGTGAGGTGAGATAGCCTAAGTTTGGGGTAAGAGAAAACCCATTAGAGGAGGTTTTCCCTGTTTCTGATCTTTAAAAAGGATGAGTAAGAATTCACCAAATAGCCAGGATTCTGTGGATTCAGCCAAGTCACAGTGCTAATTAAGTGAGATAATATATACTGTGTCCAGAACATTCTAAGTCCTTGCAAGTCATGGTCCCTTTTCCTGACCTATCTTCTAGTGTAGTATTCACACAACACACACACTCCCCACACACACAGTTGGCAAATGAACTTTGCGCCCTCAAAGAGGGTATAGGGCAGACAGATGAGAGCAGCACGGACTAGCTTATTTCTCATTACCTATAATTATAATCTCATAATCTGCAAATTACCTGTGTATAATGAGTTATACAATTTTATCTGGCTTATAATTTGCTAATTAAGCTGCTTCCTTAGTTACTGGAGATGGAACCCAGAGCTATGACCAGGCGTCAAATGCACCACTTTTTAAGAAAAGTTATGTTGGCAAAGTTGAGTTCTTACACTTGTGAAGCACTCTTTAGAATACTTTACATGTAGTGACATTTAATCCTCACAAAACTCTGTGAGGCGTAAGAGCTATTGTCATTCCAGTTTTACAGGTGGGGAAACTGAAGTACAGAGTTCTACTTCGGAGCAACGTCACTCAGCTAGTAAAGAGAAAAGCTGGGTTCAAATCTAGATGTTCTGTGCTGGACAGTGTACATCTGCAAAATAGCATATGGTTAAGAAGTGCCTAGAAATAAGCCTTCTTGTCCCAGAAAAATAAGGCTTTCAAGGTAATATGTGCAGCCAGCAACTAGGTTTTAAAGCACACAGGAAGCAAGCCAATTAGCCAGTCTATCAGATGTGAGTGAACACTTTTCTACAAGTGACTGTGGTTGAAAAGCCTGCAGAATATTGTTGCAGAGCAGACACTGGAAATCTGAAGTCTGCATCACCAGGGAGGTAGAGAGAGCATCTCACTGAAGGGTGGGGGCGGCTCTTTGTCTCTGCATTCTTCGGGCATCCTGGGTGTGCTGGCTCTACTGTTTGCCTTTTCAGTAAGACTCAGTGTCCAAGAGCGGTGCGTGGGGGGTACCACGATAACCAGTGACCCCTCCTTTAATGCTTTTCTCCTTTGGTGATAAATTATTTTTCTTTGAAAAACCTAACATTTGTTAGTGTGATTTGGGGAGTCTGTGCACATAATTCGTCTCAGTGCTAAAGTATCATCTTGTCTCTGAATCAGGACTGGTTTTGTTAGTTTCATGATAGTTTCACGCTGAATACTCTGCTAGGGAAGGCTTTAAAAGAAGGAAGCTCCTGCCCCCTTAAATGAGAGGGAGGCCCAGAAGCTGAGCTACAGGAGCGAATTCCAAGTGGGGAGAGTGGGATGAAGAAAGTTAGAAAGTGGGAGTGTACATGCCAGATTTTAGATCGTGAGTAAATTATTTGACTCGATTTCATAGTGTAAACAGATTAACATTTTAACAAATTACACGAAAAAATAAATTATTGGAATTTTCTGCATAGTTTCTTGATGTCACAGGTATCATCTGTTTCTTTCTTTAATAGAATTAATGCATTCCACAAGAGTGGATCACTCATTCACCTTTCAGCGTGTGAGGTTAACACAATAGCAAAGTGGCAGCCACGGGATGTTGCCATGGGAAGAAGCCTGAATTGAGTCCGGGTACATCTGGAACAAACAGCAAGGTCATTATGAGTTGGACAAGGTGGGGAGTCGGAGAACCCCACGTAATCTTTGGGAGACAGGCCCTTGCTTTAGCAAAATACTTCCTTCCTTATTGAGTCAGTGTGTCTGGGCACAGACCACCCAAGGGAAATGAGGGAATTATGATGTAAGGAGAAAGGATATATGCAGTCTTCAGAAAAACCACCGGGGATTTCCATGTCCTCAGTAGCTCAGAACAAGAAGGGTCAAGGAAGCACTTCCGTTCTCAGAGTAAGAGATGGCATGTGTTCTTGTCATTCCCATGGAAGGAATGAGGTTTTCATCATCCTCCTGGGCTGTGTGCCTTTTTGTTCAGTTGCTCACTTTAAGCCAAGTTCTACTTCTTGGTACCTCAGGCTTGGTGGCCAGTTTTCATCACCTCCCAGATTGCAGAGCCCAGTTGGTTTTGATGTCACTGTTAGGTAAAAAGGGTTTCCACTTCCTGGGTTTCTTTTTTCTCCCTATATATTCATATTCATATGCTTTTCCATAACCTTCTGGGAACACATTCCCAAATCACTAAATATTATTTATAATTATTATTACTTATTTATAATGTTTATTAGGGTTGCATTCTGTTCTGTTCTATTTTTTTAAAATATTGTTTTATCACTGTACCTTTACCATTTTGATCCTTTAGTTTAACTCAACCTTTCCATTATTATGAATTTCTTTTTATCCAAATCTTTGTCAAATTTTGGGTTCTATTCAGAACATATTCTTACAAAAGGAATTTGGTAAGGCTCTTTTCAGAAACATTGTATCAATTTAAAGTCTCAGAAGTAAATGAGGCTGTGTGTTTTACAATACCCAAATAAATCTTTGGTAATTCGATAGAAAATTTCACCAAATTTTAATTTTTTTGCCTCCTTTTTGTTCTTAGCAATTAAATTGAGCATTGTATATGTTTATTTGCTACTTATTCATTTTCCTGATTTTTTCTCTTCACCTACTTTGAAATTGATATATTTTGCAAACACTTCTTATATAAAGTATTTAACCTTTGTGGCATTTAGACAGTTTATCTTGGAAGATGTAATTTTCTAAAACATGCACGTGGTCATTATAAATCAGATTCACCTAAACTAACTCATTTTCTGATAAGAAGCACTTGCTTGTTTTTGAGACTCTATCAAGCCTTTGTTTTTGAGGTTTTTTTTTTAATAGTAAGGGAGCTTTTTTAATCTGGTGACATTCAGCTTCATAAGGGTGAAATTTAAAGTATCTGAGATTTTAAAGGGAAATAAACACGTAAGTACCAGGAAAGGGGCTTTATTGTGGTACACTGAGGCGTAGCAGCACTGGCTCAAACAGGTGGGTTCCCGAGAGCCCCTTTTCCTGCAGTTCCTAAAAATCCGTTAGAATGTCTGAGTCCAGAAGTTGGCACTGCTCTGTTGCCTCTGTGCTGTTGGTACTGTAGGGAGCAAGGGTGAACGAGGACAGTGGGCTGTGTGTGTGTGAGGGCAGAGTCTGTGCAGTTGGATCTGCTACCATGCTGTTTCTTAGTTCCCTTGATGTTCAGCTTGGCAGTTAAATACGAGAGAGGATATAATTTTAACCTTGCAGAAAAGTAGTAGTATTTCTTTTTTTAAGACAGCATTTTAACTGTAAAATGTCAGATTAAATTTATCTCCTCCCACCCCCACCTCCCTCCCTGAGTGCTCTGGTGACACAGATTTGAAAATAGTTTGATTGTGTTCTTTAAAACCTCATCTTTTCATTAAGAACTGGACAAACTTAAGCACCACAATGCAAAATAATAACATCAAAACCACCCATGAAATCAAAGTCTATTGTCATTTAAGGAGTTACACCATTTGGGGAAGTGGTTTCTGTTTTCACTTACAGTATTACAATTAGTAAAGTTCTTTTTTAAGTCCTCTCTTTGTCAGGGAGGACTTTTACCACTGAGTGGGCTTTCTGTAGTTTATGGAAGTGATGGAGTCGCCTCCACCTTGAAAATTGTTAGTTTCTGTGGCTTATTCCAGAATAGTCTGGTGAAGAAATTAGAATGTGCTGAGGACACAAACACAAATGGATGAATGAGCAATAAATGTGTTTAGGTGAGAATACCAAAGATGCTAATGAGAGATTAATTTAGAAATGCTATTTTGCATTGAGTGGTGGTTTTGATTATTTTGAGTTTGCATTATGAAGTGAAATTCACAAAATGGGCAGGGGTGTAGCTCAGTGGTAGAGTGCATACTTAGTATGCACGAGGTCCTGGGTTCCATTCCCAGTACCTCTGTTAAATGAAAAAATAGTAAATAAATAAATAAATAAACCTAATTACCTCCCCCCTAAAAAATAAACAAACAAGCAAAGAAACAAAACAAAATGAGCTCACTACTGCATTTGGTGTATTTTTGCAGTTTTTAATTGGTCCAAGAGCATTGAGAAAAGTAACAGCATGGGGTTGGGGGGAGGGTAGCTCAGTGGTAAAGTATGTGCCTAGCATGTGCAAGGTCTTGGGTTCAATCCCCAGTACCTCTATTAAAATAAATAAGTAAATAAGTAAACCTAATTACGTCTCCCACAAAAATAAAACCAAAAAAACCATTGAAGAAAAAGTAACAGCATACAATTGTCCACTGTTCACTGGAGTAACTTTTTGGTTTATGTTTTGATACACTGTATATATAGTAGTTCCAATGGCTCTGTGTATCTTTTAGAAATTTATGTTTACACCTGCTCATGAGGTGAAAATAGTCTTCATTTATAAAGAATGTTATATGTTAGTAGTGACAGTCTAGATTTGGGGTTTAAAAAATTCATGTATGTAGCCTAATTGAAAATAAAATTTTAAACATTGGGGGAAAGAAAAGAAATTAAGTAAGTCAACTTTGACCTCATGAGGGGTTTTGTTTGTTTGTTTGTTTTTGTTTATTTTTTATAGAAATGCAAAAGTAAGTCAAAATAAGATTTTTTCCCCCTAGAACCCTGTTGGAAAATGCCTTCACACCTGTAGCAGAAAAGCCTTTCTGTCATCTTCCATAGTATTAATGTGTTCAGTTAAATAAATACATATTTAAAAAGCCCTAACTTCCCAAAATTCTTTGAGGTTTTAGGGGAAGAGTGCCTTTTATGGCATATTGGCAGAAAGACATTAAATTTCTCCCTTCTTCATTGGGAAAAGGTTAAATGCCTGACACATTTTAAATGATCGAAGTGTTAGTGTGGGTAACAATTTGTGAAAGTTGGGATAAGAGTTGAGACTGGTTTCAGGCTGTGTTAATCTTTCCTACCTGAAGTGAGAAATAAATACCTCTTGGAATGTACGTGGAGTTACACGGCTTTCCCTTCTGGGACACTTGTTGGGAGTCAGCAGTAGCTGAATGTGATCACCTTTGGATTCCTGTTTGGGACTGAGAGGAATGAGTGGGTGGTTTCAGTGCAGTTTCTATGTAGTTAACTCAAATCAGTTTTAGAATTGGTATTAATTGGCCCCCTTATAGATGCCTTTCATGAGGAAGCCAGTTGTTACACCGGTAACTTCTTCATACCTGGAGAGTTTATTATTGTCAAATAAAACTTAATTGACCTAGAAGTCTTATACTAATATACATTGTTGTCCCCCTTGTGATTCAATGTAAATGTCCATTTAAAAATACGGAATTATGGTTAATAGTTTTTTGTGAGTTTTGGGGTTTTTTTTTTAAACTGTTGCTTATGTTTAAGTATAACAAGATATTAACAGAAAGACTTAGAATCCAAATTCTGACTCTCTGATCTGGGAGACCAGCCTGGGGAAGACGTTAAATGAGGTCTGCACCCCTAAGTAGTTGTATTCTTCAGACTCATACAGTGGCAGGAAGGGAATAGGCCCCTTTAGCCAGGATGGCTTGGGGTGAGCCACTGGTTAAAGGAACAAGACTTATATTTTTGCATTTTTGCTTTAACTGCTTTTAAGAAAATATATTCTAAGGTTATGTAGGGTGAGGGGAACTAACGGAATTTCTGGCATCAAGAAGGGTAATACAAGTAATATAACAGAATTGTTAGATTATATTAAGTAATCAGTGTGGAAGTAGAAATGAATTGTTGTACCAGAAGAGAGAATTAAATTATGGTTTTCTTACTTTATGATTATTCTCTAGTTTTTTTGTCAGTGAATAATGTATGCAGAATTAGTTATGAATTTTAATTTGATACTATAATGTGAGTGACTTCAGAAATAGAATTTTTGATAGTAACTTCTTAATGTTAAACTGGTTATAAAAAAGTCGTAAGTGCAAAGAGTGTTTCTTGTTTCCCTGATGGAAGGAAAAAGGAACCGGTAAAGTTGCTGTTCTGATTTTTGTGGTGCTTTTACGTGACCAATGACCACAACTCCTGGATGATTTTGACTCTGGCAGGTGGTCAGTCATTTAAGGGTGCATTTCATAGTTGAGTCCCACTGATTTGGAGACTTGGGTGAAGATGTCATCTTTGTTACATTTATACGTATAGGTATACATATGTGTGTGTGTATTTTTATCCCCTGACAGCTGAATGTTTAAATAAAACATTTTCTGATAATGTATATAGCTTGAACTTCAACACTAAAAATTTTAAAACTAACATATAGAAGGATACGGTTGTGAAGTGTGTGTGTTTCCCCCTCTATAAAATAATCTTCATTTTATGTTCTTGGGTATATTTCACATCTTTTTGTACAAAGACTAAAAATATAAAATAAATCATAAAATAAAATTAAGTAAAAGGTGAATGCTGACTATGTGACTTAGTTACTGTGCTGTAACTAAGAATACAAAAATAAATAGGCTTCACTTCTTTCTGTTCAGCAGATCGGTTTAGTAGGAAAGGAATGTAAGTAAAGAACACGTTGCCTGCTCTGATAGAGGAGCTCGTAATCATTCGTTCACTCATTGCATTCATATATCTATTTGTTTGATGTATCTTTATTCTATGCCCCCTGTGAAGAGACCGCTGTGAGGTGACTCTTTATTAGGTTTGGCGTTATAATGGTGAACCAGGTCGATACGTACCTTTCCTCAAGAATTCACTCCCCATAGAAGTTACCCAGACACAGTGATTGTCTTTTTTTTTTAACTGGTACATCCTAAGTGTCTGGAAGAGTGCTAGGCACGAAGTAGGTGCTCATAAATATTTACTGGGAGAAAGAAAATAGATAACCCAAACCTGGGCTCCGGTTCTTCTTTCGTCGTTGTTAAGGTGGCCTTGAACTGGGTTTTGGGAGGAGTTGTTGCCTAAGAGGAGAATGAGTAGAACGTCCTGTGCAGAGGGCGTGGTTAAACGTAGGCACTGGGTAGCAAGGCTTAGTATTGAGGCTGTGTTGAGGCTTAATACAAAATGCACCAATATTTTTGAAAAGTACATTGATACGAAAGTATTGTCTTTGTGAACTTTTGGGAAGTCATAGCTGTATGCTGAGACTGTGAAAAGTGTCTCTTCCTGTGGCATATATTATTTTTAATAGACATGCTTACCAGGAGTTTGTTTTTAAGAGTTTAGCATTAAACTGGTAGTATTTTATAACTTTTAAGTGGCTATATTTTAATGGCACTTGTGAATTATTAATCAGTAGTGGATAGTTTACTGGTTTTTAAGTGAAAGAGATGATTTTCTTTCTAATAAGGAATTTAATCTCAAAATGTTTTAAAGGACTTACAATGCATACTTGCTCCTTAACACTTGAGAGGTTTTTTCAGGAGTAGCAGTATTTGAACCTAAGCGCTTATGGCCTTTTAACAGTATACACTTACCTTTTGAGTGTCCAGAATTTTGTTACTCTTAACGAATAACAAAAATAAAGTTCCCCCCTTGTTGTTTTTATAATTATATGTAATTATGTATTAATTTTAGTGTGTATTTATTTATTGGGTATTCCAGTGTAAAACTTACTATTTTGTATATAAATTGATTTTACTTGAAACTATAAACATTTTTCTCTAAAAATTTTGTTTGAAGTGCTTCATAATTTAAAATGTATCCAAAAAGAAAAAAAAAAAACAGTTTGTAAACCAAAATGACACAAGAAGCTCAGGCATATCACTCAGGTATGTTGAGTTGATTTTGTAGTTACAGGATCTTAAGGTGTTTGAACCCTTTCTTATGCAAAAACTTCGTATTTTTGTAGGGATTTGATTTGCATTTCATGATAACCAAGTTTACTTGCACACAAATTGCTACGTTTTCAAACCCAGTGTGCCAATGCTGGAAACTGACATTGCATTCTTTTATTTTCTTTATTCTTGGCATGGAAACAAATTCAAAGGTGAAAATAGGTTTTTGTTTGTTTGTTTTTTATTGTCTACATGTCATTGTTTAGGCTTCTCACATAAACTGACAGGTTAAAAAAATTTTATGTTAATGAACACACAAAAAATAGGTATTTTAGGGTTTGATTGATGAAGTTATTTCACAGAGTAATAGAGTAACCAAAACAGTAGAGTGACATTCCACAGACTTACCATGGAATGAGCTTTTAGCATACTGCATTTTAGTATACAAACGAAAGCTTATTATATATCCTTGATTTTTAAAAATTGTTGAAAACCCTCATGAATATGCAGAGATCAATGAAAAAAGTTGAACTTTTAGTGAAATAATTTATCTTCTAGTTTTACTTTCAACATTCTCTTTTCATCTAAATTAAAATGAAATGAAAATACATTTTCTGGAAGCTTCTAAGCTAGAGTTCAACCTGGTTGAAATCATGCCCCCTTCTCATTAAGTATTTTTCTCATTTCCGTTTTGGGAAGAAATCATTAACATATATAAACAGGAATAAATCAGAGATTTCACATGCCGGCACTGGTAACAGACCGTGGCCTGAGTTAATGTTTCCACAGAGCTCGAAGTCACAGCCTCAGTCCCATAGAGTTCCTGATAATCCAGAGGCACGGTGCTTGCTGGGAGCCTGGGTGACATCAGCAGTGGCATCCATGACAGGGTTTAGTTCAAAGTCATTAAGGAAAACAGTACCAGAGAAGTTTAAGTTTTTATAATACAACTTAACAAGAAGTCGTTTATAGGAGTGCATGACTGTACAGAGATGTACGAAAAGCAGACTGAATGGAGACAATGTTAGAAAAGCAAAATGTTCTTAATCAAGAGCTTAAAGTCTATCACAAGTATAAACTTATAGCAGTGTACTATTTATTGCCAGAGTAGCATATTTTCTTGCAAAAAAAGGTCATAAATGATGCAAAATCCAATGATAGAATTCCAATTCCAGTTTTACAAATTCCTAGTCATAGCAGTCCGTCTGTTTCATTAGGAGCTATCCCTTGCATGTGAATGACTTTAGTCCTGAGTCACTGCACCTGTTGCCGAGAGGTATTTATTCCGGTCACCAGCCTAAAGCACAGAGAGTTACTGCTTGACATTTTATACCTTGGTGGGGGGAATGACTCTTTTCAAAATCATTTGTTCAGAGTGGAGAAGATGGAGCAAAACAGTTCGTTTTACTCTGAGCACTGCTATTTGGCAGTGTTCACATTTGCACAGCACAAAGCTGCAGTATTGATTTTTCGCTCACGGGGCCTCCCACAAGTTTTCTCTTCGATTGTCAGGGTCGCAAGATGGATTGGATTACGCTTTGCTTGTTGGGATGCTTTTTTTTTTCTTTGTTGAAAGAGAAATAGATTGAAAATACAGCTTAGAATAAATGTCATAGTAATAATGTGATTATAAAGGGCTTTAATTTGGGCATGTCTTTATGTTGATTATGTTGACTGAGCAGTTTCATTGACCACTTGACCATCAGACAACTGTTTCCTTGCCCTTCTTCCTCTAGGTCTAGAAGGACCCAGTACACCCTAACTACGCCTTCTACATCAGGGGTTGCCGAACCTACTGCTAATTGTCTATCATTTGGAGAAGTATTAAAGTAACATTTGAGGACATGAACTTGGGAGCTAAATTACTGGGTTTCAAACCTTGATTTCATTCTTGTTGTGTGTGTAAAACAATTTTTCTGTGCTTTAGTTTCCTCCTTTGTAAAATGGTGATAATAATTACTATCTCATATGATTGTTTTGAGGATTTATAGTCAGTAAATATTTGTAAAGTCTTTAGAGGGACTTAGGATGATGACAGGGTGAAGAAATGGCAAATCCTCTTCCAATCAAACAAGTATAAAACTGAACGGAATTGCAACAACCACCATTTTAAGGCTCTGGAAATTAACCAGAGCCAGATAAGACATCGGGTAGTACATCTTTATGAAAAGGTGACGGAACTTCTGGTGCGCACAGTGGGAGTTCAAAGACTTCTAGCCTGGAGCTACTCCTGCCCCCACCCTGCACTCCTTGGCTTTATCGTTGTGATTAGTTCCATCAGAGCATGGCTGGCTCTGAAAATCCTGTGACCGTGCTGCCTTGGAGAGAAGGTTGATTTAGAGCAGAGGGTGGAAACCCACGCCCAGCAGTGTTGTCAGTAAACATAGTAAACACTGTGGAAAACAGATGGAGGGAAACCCTAGCTCTTCTTCCAGGTGAGGAGACTGAGGAAGCCTTGGAAATGAAAGAGCCAAGAGTTCTCTGCGTTCTTGACTGAATGGGAAGCTCCACCTATAGCAGAGGAGACGTGAGGGGACATGGCAGAAAGTAAATAACCAAGGCTAACTTCAAAATGACCTAAACTTCAAACCCTCTCCCTAACACACAGTCAGGTCAATCAGCAGAGGGTGGAGACCTTACTTCGGGTTCCTGGGTTCCTGGTTTTTGTGCAAAGTCTCCTCTCAATTATTGGCAGATCACTAAGCTATGGAGAGACAGGCATGGTCTAGGAAACCAGACTAGAAAATAAAAATGAGAATTAAAATAACAACAACAGTATCAACAATGAGCAGACACACAGTAGTTGCACACTACGGGGGAGACAGATTCTGCAGATTAAATTCAGTCAGGATGCTGAAAAGGAAATGTACAGCAGCAACAATTCTCAGGGGGAAAGGGATCTAGAGTTGCTAGCAGTATATTTAAAACGTCTAGTTTTCAACAACAAAAAAAATTTAGAAGATAATGCAGACACAGGGAAGTTGACCCATTCTAAGGAGAAGAAGCATTCAATGGAAGCTGTCTCTGATGTGGACCCAGATATTATTAGATTTATCAGATAAACATTTCAAAGTGGCTACTATGAATATGTTCAAAGACTAAAGTAAAACTCTAGTAGAGAATAAAGAGGAAATAAGACGATGACTGAACATATGAAATCTAAATAGAGAAAACCTATTTTTAAAAGGCTTTGGGGAAATTCTTGGCACATATTAGTTATTTTATCAGTGTGTTGCAACTAAGTAAGTTTTCCTTACCAAATACAGATATCCTACCTTCATTTGAACACGGAGACTTCGATTCAGTAGGTCTGGATTAGGGCTTGAATATCTGTCTTTTAAAAAATGCCTACCAGATGACTGATGCAAAGTCATATTTGGGAATCAGTCATATATTCCTGGCAAGTGATTTTTTTTTAAAGTCCTGAAAAATACTCAATTTAAACCGTTAAGAATGAATTCATGTATAAAGGAAGAAAGTGCAATTAAGAAATAGTGGTCAATACTTGTGATGATTTCTTCCTGTGACTCAGTATAGTAGTCATTAATGTGATATAAATAAAGGTCTAAATAATTCTTTTTAGTAAGTTTTGTTCTATCTTTTCATAAATTGTACTTAGTGAAAAATACTGAATTTTAAAATTAATATTAATTGCGATAGTTTTATTTAAGTAGTTTTATCTATTTAAGACTTTCCAGACTTTTTTAAAATACCATTATTGGTGGAAGAGTTTGAAGTCCCATACCCCTTGAAGTTTTCAGGGAAATAGGAAGAAATGATCAAAGAAAGCATAACAGTTTACATTTTTCTTAATATGTTTTTTTTTTTAATTTCATAATTGACCCATGTTTATTCTGCTTTCGATTAAAATAGTTAATCTGGAAAGATGTCTGCTTGTGATTTGTGTGAACTGTGCCTAATGCATTCACGTCATGTACTTTTGAGAATTTTCTTGGCAGTACCACACAGTCTACATTGTTATGCCAGAGCACATCCATGCTAACATCCTCATATATGTTTATATTTTAAAGAAATAGGTCAACTAACTTATTAATTTTTGATCACTTGAAAATGTTAGAATAGCATGTGTACCCAAATAGAAAGAGCTTACCTATTTGGGATAATAGATTGATGAAATTTGATTGGATTTTGAAATGACTAATTCTTCAGAAAAAGAAATGAAAACCCAAAGAAGTAAAGTGACTTAGCCAGGTTCACAAGGCTGAGCCAGACACCCGTCCTGTAACGTTCAATACTCTTCATACGTTTGTACTTGCACAGTGTAGATTTTGCCCTTGTGTTCATGGCACACACCGTACAGTTTTATCTATATGTTGTGGGAACCTTTTACATAATTGTTTTCTGTCAGATTTACTAACATATTTTGGTTAATTTCAGATTGTAGGAAAAATTATAGACTAAATCTTGGTTGTATTATTAACATGGTGGTGGGAGCAGTCGCAGAGTCCCGTTCTGTTCATGGCCATTAATCAGAGCCTGGGCTCTGGACTGTGAGCACCCTGCATGGGTTTGTATCCAACTCAGAGTAATCCTTGAGATCCTGAATTCCCTACTGCTTGATGCCTTAGTTTCATACTCTGTAAATTGGTATTACAGTAACTACTCCATTATTTTTTGTTGATGATGTTAGTGAGCATAAAAAGAGGTGATCTATATTGAAGAATTTAGCACAGTACCAAACATAGTAATTGCTGTGTGAATGTTAACTATTATAATATTTACTTTTATTTATCTCTTCATATTAATTTTTATGGAGGTATATATATATATTTTTCCAATTGGAAACAGGTCTTAAATAAAGGAAAGTTCATAAACATATAACCCATTTATCTTTGTGAGAAACACAAATGAACCCCAGTAGTAACTAGAAAATAATAAATTGACAGAATTTCAATTTTTTTTCTTTTGTAAGGATGTAACATAATTTTCATTGATTATAAGTAGTGTATCTGTTTTTGAATAGTTAATGTTTTTGTTTTCACTACCAAAGGAAATAGGTATTATAGAGGAAAACACATTGTAATTTATATTGTTTTAAAGAAATACTAGCTATTCAATTTAGCAATTTGGTTCAACAACACTTACTGAAGTTATGTTTCATGTATCAGTCTAGGTATTGGAATTATAACTAAGACCTCTGTCATCACAGTCCAGCAGGGAAGATATAAAAAATGAATATACGTAGTACCATGCACTTCTAAAATTTTATACATAAATAAACATAGTATAAAGTTCAATGGAAACAGAGGTGAGAGAGCAACAATTTAGAAAAGAGAACACTTATGATTTAAGACAATAAACATTATAAATATTTATAACAATAAAGTGATATTCACCATTAAGGACTCATTCAGTTCTGTGCAGAAAGCATAAGCACCATGATCTCTTTTCTCCAGAAGATTCTATGTTAAAAACCTACTACATTAGTAAAGTGTGCTGATCTGTTTCTTTTTCTGTTACCTTTTTGGATGACTAAGGCTTTAAAAACCCCTTCTCTGATATATCAAAATAGCAAGACTATCAACTGTGCAGCTTCTCAGCTATCTCTCAGAAGCAGAGGAAAGTTCACTTAGAACCATAACTATAATCTTGCAAACTATCAACAACAACAGAAATTAACAGGCTCAGTTTAAAGACCAGTGCTTCATAATCTAATCTACATTTTTGACAAATACTACAAGTTGTGAGTTATGACTCCAAGACAGTCTTAGAATAACATGTTCTAATATTCGTGATATTATCTAACAATATGATTTATAAGGATTTATAATTGCAAATCATCTCTGCCTTTAGAATTTCCTGTGCTCCAAAATTTTAATTTATGTTGTCACTTGTTTGAATTTTCACACAGCTTTTTGCCACAGAAATAAGTGTCAGCTTCTGAGGCCCTAAAAAGAAAATTCAATTAAAACAATTGTAATACTAGTTTATGGTGAATTATTTGGATAAGCAGTACAACATGAGGAAGTGGAAGAAGGCAATATGTGTAGTAGTTTATTTATGAACTTGGGGAAAGGTTGAAAGTTTGGCCCTTTTACCGTCTTCCTTCTTCATGGATAGTGCACCTCTCCACATACTGCTAGTGATCTCAAAAGACTAACATTAATTCTTAGTGAAAACCTACCAAGGTTGAGGTGTGCCTCAATCCCCTGAAGATTTCTGTGCACTAAATTGTGTCCTTTTCTTCTCTGTCTTCATCCCAATTGTGTTTTCAGTTTTCTCACTAGAATTGAGAGTTCAGACAAGTCTGAGAATTGCCGATTTCCTAAATCGTATCAAGGTGAACCGACTAACCCTTTTGGAGGATTATTTACCTCTTAGAGGACGCATGCTTATCTAGGTGACTTTTCATTTCGTTGAATTTGTGAGAGACATTGTGCAGCAGTTGAAGAGAACAGGTCTTGGCACTGGACTGGCCTGGACACAACCTAGCTCTTCAGCGTGGAAGTTTGTACCTTGGAACACTTTCCTTCTGAATGTCAGGGTTTTTTTGGTTTGTTTTCTTTTTGGTTTTGGGGGGTATTTGTTTGTTTGTTTGTTTTTTGCTTTTCTGTGAAAGGGATATGAGGGACAACTCGTGTGATGCAAGGTAACTGGAACGGTAGCGATAAGAAGTACTGTAATTAGTGCTAGCCTTTTAAGAACAGGAACGCTACAGATGGCAGCAAGTGTGAGAACTAAACTAAAACATCAAGTACGTTTTTGGCATAATAGGCAGCACGCAGAGGTCTGCTTCCCCACACCTGGTTTTTCTTGACTGTTCTTGGCTTTCTCTTCTTCTACCCTTTGTTCTTCGCTCTGTTACCACTTTGTGGGACCTCTGGTTGAAAACTGTGGTTAAAGCTTAGAATTCTAGTATTTTATTCCATTTGGGAATCTTTTCTGTGGCACTCATGAACAATGGTCATCTACATGCTGTCTAATACACCACACGTAAATTCATAAAGCACTTTTAATTGAGCACTTTTCTGTACATTATGGTATTTTAGAGTCACACAGCTAGGAAGAGTAAATCGAAGATGTTTCTCTGTTTTGTAGTTGACAGAACCGAATCTTAGATTTTGCCCTTTTTGGGGGTCTCGGCTTGTGGGCTAGATTCAAGCAGTGCTGGCTCCTTGGAAGGCCTGTTTGCTGAATCCTTTCACTTATGTCAGTTTTAAATAGCTACAAATTGAAATAAGTTATTGTGCCGTAAGTGTGATGCTGTCATGGTACCATAGTTATTTGGGGGGGAAATGCTAAGACAAACGTGGTTTTAAGATAATGCTACTAACAGCAATTCATACACCTACATTAAATGAGGACGTAAGGCCAGTGTCCTATGTAGCAGAGCTTTGATTTCATTTCATAAATGAAAACTATTTCTTTATTAGTTGTTATATTCAATATTTGTAAAATGTGTCATTATTTATAAATCCATTGATTAAATGTGTCATTTTTCTTAGGATTTACTCAAGAAGAGTCACTTAGTTTCTGATTGTGACTAGTTTATACAGTAAATATTTTATTAGGGTAATTTTAAATTGTCTCAGAAATGTGAATAATCCAGCTAAAAATAATGTCAAAAATCTAATAATAAATTAAAGAATTATTTAATAAGTAAATGAATGGATGACTTGATAAACATGCTTTGTGTGATATCTCTTGGATATGGACATGAATCGTATTACTAGAAAATGCCTTATTAAAATAATGTACTTCATAAGTGAGTTAATTTTAATTTTCTTTTTCTTTTCTTTTTTCTTTTTTTCTTTAAAGGTTTCAGCAGAGCAGCTTTACCATTTGGGTTAGTCAGGCGAGAATTATCCTGTGAAGGTTACTCTATAGACCTGCGGTGTCCAGGCAGTGATGTCATCATGATTGAGAGTGCTAACTATGGTCGGACGGACGACAAGATTTGTGATGCTGACCCATTTCAGATGGAGAATACAGACTGCTACCTCCCAGATGCCTTCAAAATTATGACTCAAAGGTAAATACTCATGTGTCAATATCTCATTCTAGCTACTACATCCAAATTAGTAAAAGTATTATAATTGTTCCAAACTGGGTACAGTCCACATCTCAGCCTGTTTATTAAACTGAGTTGGATTTTTACCTACTAATGTTGTTTTCTACTTTGTAATTTTTCAACATTTAAATTTCTGTATCATTTTTATATAGATTGACATATCAGAAGGACTATGTAATACACATCGTTTTTTAATGTATCATAAAATACCTTCTATTTCAGGTGTAATCTTGTTTTTTAGGGCTTCAAAAATTTTAAATATTTTATATTACCAAGAATGTTCAAGTGTCTCGGTCTCTGGCACTAATTGCTCTTAATTTTTAAAAATTAAAAGTTTATTTTTTATAGCAAAAATAAGCAAAACATACACTAAATTATGACTGTTACATAGTTTCAAATAGCTGTAAGAAAAATAGACAGTATTTTTACAGCTGAATTATTACTGAATAATTGCTGAATGTATAGAATACTTGTTTATTTTTAAATTTAAATACATTTCAGTATTTACAAAGTTATTTTCCCCAAATGCTTAATAATTTGGCAAATTTTTCCATTTGTAGTCATCAAAAAATGTGTTCTTTAATAATGTAGAAAAACGAGATAGTTTTTTTCTTTAATGTAGGAGATTTGTCTTTGGAAAGATCTAATATAAGCACTAGAAATTTTCTGTTAAATTTTAAACTGCCTGTTTTCTACATATAATGATGGAGACATGTGCAGAAATTTCAGTATCATTAAAATATATTTATATTATATTCTAAGGGTTTGTCCATTCCCGTCCCGCCCTGTCATCCCTTCAGCAGTTGAGAGTCATGTAAATAAATACACTTGTAATTCTTGACTGTGGTGGTGATAAAAGTATGAATACTTGTTATTCATTCTCCATTTTTAATTTCCTGCTCATTTTAAAGTGTGAAACCAAGGCTGTATTAGTAACTGATTCTACTTATCTTTTAAGAGCACCAAATGGCTCATCCTAAAAAGTGAGAAATGAAACTCTTTCCTGAAATATGTATTTTAATACTATATAAAATAATCACCATTTTAGCACTCTTTGAAGATAATTATAGTGGGGTAACTTTAAAAAAAATAGTTTTAACACTTTGAATTCATAAAAAAAGAAACCTTTACTACCATTCTGAAGTATTTGATGAAAAAGTAAATTAGAATTTTGCTTACAATACTGGTTCTTGGTAGCACTGGGTACAGTCTAGTTAAAGTGATGAGCTAACCTGTACCTGAGATCGTCTTCTGGTGTTGTTTATAACTGTCCCTTTGTTCATTTCTTCACCCTAAGAACTTGCCACTTCTTATCAAGGTCATTTGCTGCCTTAGATTATGTTTTATTATTGTCCTTAGGTTTTTCAGCACTCTGGCCAAGAGATCTGAAAGTAATAAAGTATGTAAATATTTGCTATTAAAAAAAATTAAATGTTAGGTTAGTCTGCGTAAGTAGGTCCAGTGTTTCAGAGTCTGGACTGATACTATCAGATGTCCATCAGTGTACCTCTGTCCATACAAAAGAGGTTCTAAGAGCAGTATGTGCTGTTCTCAAGAAGATGGTAAGAATGCATGCCTCAGTTTTTCCCTACAGTAGGAAAGGTGCGTATGCATGTGCATGTGTGTGTGTGCATGCATGTGTGCGTGTGTGTGTGTTTATTTGTATTGAAATTGCCCAAGGAAAGTAAAATAGTACCTAGACTTAGGGAACTAGCCTGGCTTTTTTCAAAGCTTTTAACCAAAGTTTTTAGCCCATTTGTGGATACCAACTGGCTAAAGCCTCCTAGCACAGCTGCAGCTGGTTTCTTATTAAATAATTTCAGTTTATTTCTGGTTGTTAAACTACCTATATAAGCCCCTTTGTTTATTTGGGAAACAGGGTGGAATATAAATAAATAGTTCAGCAAGCAGCTGTTTACACAGATCTGGCACTTAGAAGAGTAGTAAGAAAAGAACATATAGATGAAGCAAACATAAACAGAAAGTTGGCAGTGTCAGGGGAGGAGATGATGCTACCCATGGAGGCTATGCAGTTTGAGCGTGAACACCTGCGTTTAAGGGGCAGAGGTAAAGTTGCCGTCGGGGAAACCAGAACAAGAACAGGAGGGTAATGTCTCATAAGCCAGCAATAAAGTGTAAAAAGATGTGTTTTTTTTTCTTGTTGATGTTGAAGATTTTTATTCTATTTAGCTCAAATAAAAGAACACATTAGGATTTTTCAGGAGAAGAGTTTCAGTACAGAAATCAAGAAAATAGCATTTGGTCTTGCAAAGACCAGAAGAATCAGATACTATGCTAGTCACAGGGAACCAGGCAAGGAATAAATACATGATCTAGATTTGTGAAGTAGGGGTGCAATTCAGAGATTTTTTTTTTTACCTAAGGGGGAAAAAACTCTAGTTTCTAGAACATGAGAACAATTAAATTACATTAAGCTAGTAAGTAAGAGGCAAAACCTATTTCAGATCCTAGATCTTTTCTGCCAAGGTTGAGATGATGGAAGTAACCTCAAATAGTAGGAACCAGATTAACTTATTCCCGTCCTAAACCCCATCTGGGGAGAAATAAGTAACTCGGATGCTACTAACTCATCATCTCTGCGATGTACTAAGGTTATTTTCTGTTGGATGATAGATTTCCACTAATTGTTTCAACTCTTGGCTGAGTTGTTTTAAGACAACTAACTGGCATTGTAAGTACCTCTCTTTGGCCCAGGATTGGGAGGTTACTAGTACAGACTCTTGAATCTTAGTACAATAATAAATAACCATTAAAGCTCTAATTGGTATATCTAATTGGACACGTAGTTTGCATGTCACTTACTGATGGGCATTTAAACCAAAGCACTCATTGTAGGAGGGAAAGGCTACTGGCAGTAATAAACATGAACCATATTAAACATTCACATTTAGTGTGCAAGAAAGACTAATCAATGATAAAATGGTTGAGACGATAAGTCATCTAAATATCCCTTATGACCCTGCTTGTCAAATGTAGAAGAGACAATGCCACA
Source organism: Camelus dromedarius (assembly GCF_036321535.1). Lineage (NCBI taxonomy): Eukaryota > Metazoa > Chordata > Mammalia > Artiodactyla > Camelidae > Camelus > Camelus dromedarius. The sequence goes on along the minus strand of NC_087449.1, from coordinate 9,827,530 downwards.
TCAAAGATTGTGCCCTACAGGGTCCTCTGTTTCTCTTTTCAAAATGGAAATTAGTAAAATGATTCTGCTGGATAATGAAGGCTGAGCGTACAAGTGTGAGTTGCCAGTTTTTGCTGGTACTTCGGTTAATATGTAGGTTTTACCTCTTATATTATGTTGGTCAAGGAAGCTAGAACCATTTTCCCTAAGGACTCTACATTCTTGATCTTCAAGATTTCCTCAGGATTACTCAGTGAAATTACGAGGCTTAAACAATACCTTAAGAGTTGAATTTTATTTTATTTTTGGACAGATACCGGGCAGCTGAGAGGTAGGGAAGTTAGTTTTCATAAGTGAAATACCTCATTTCAACTCTGTCAATTTTGGAGTTTTTATCTTTAGAAGTTGTTTTTATTTTTGAGACTACAGTGGAGACGTGAATAAATAAAGTGAATGTGAATATCCGTTTGATATATACATTTTAATATTATAATAATCTTGTTGTAGCCTTAGTTATTTATTCCAGCTTTCTCACTTGAGAGATGAGTGTTACAACTGAGAGGACCGTAGTATTTCCATAGTACATATATTGTCATATACCTTGTAGTTTCTTACTCTCTAAGAATATTCTCCTGCACGCTGAAATGTTGGTTTCTATTTAAAAAGTAATTTGTTTACATTGTAATTAATTGTAATTAAATTGTAATTAATTTGTTTAAACAAATTGACAGAAACCAAATTTAATTCAGCATTCCATTACTAAAATGTACTGGACAATCAAATGATAAATAACTGAATGAAAGTACATTAAATCCGCTTACGTAAGGCTACTTTCAGATATCCACTTGAGTAGTTTGTTTTGTACCTGTGAGTCCTTTTCAGTGTCTATCTGCTTTTTCATGTCATGCTACTAGTGTCAGTGTATAAATACAGCTTACAAGCATCCTTTTAAAAAGCGTTATACTTTGAACAAATAAAAATAGATGTTGAATCAGTTTCAAATCAAGACATAGCCACTATTTTTCCTTTTGTGGCTTTTTCTTGTATCCTCCCTGCCGCCCACCCAAACTCATAGGCAAATGCTGCTGAAATGTAATATAATGCATATTTTCTACCAGTATAGAAAAAGTGAAAAATTATGAATCATGAGTTCACTTAAGTATCTGTAATTACTTTTCCTATGCAGTACAACTACATATTGGCATGTTTATTACCAGGAAATAAACACGTATTCATTGAATCTTTGGAATAATTCTACTTTCTGAAAATATGCTATTTATTATTTTATACATTTTGTTATGTCATAAATAATAAACTATAATTTTGAGTAAAGTGGAGAATTTTCCAGTCTTATTATTCTTTTTACTTTACTGATATTTCTAATTAAGTGGGGGAAAAAAGCTGCCTATATTTTATCTGGTAGAGAATGTATCTGTACCCATTGGTTTACTCTAAATCCATATTTTATTTTCTTACTAGCAGTTCAGCAGCTTGACTTTGCCACATCAAAAGCAGGATAGCAATTGTGAGTCAATATCATTCATAATATACTCGATAGACTAATTTTATTAAATGAAGAAGGAAAAAGATTTGACATCAAATTATTTAAGAATAGCTTAAGCTGTCATTTATTATGGCCTTATTAATTTTCCCATATATTATATAGTGAGATTGCATACCTAGACCATATTAGCAATAACAAAAACACCAACATTCATATTCTACTCTGTATATTACTGAAGGAAGATTATTGTGGGTAATTGGACTTGATAGCACTTTGCTAGTATTTATCTGTCTTACAGATTTTTTAAAGACTTATCTGTTTACTAAAGTATTTTCTTTAAATATCTTATAGCAACTTATTTACAGTTTCTAGTGCTATTTGCTATTTCACAACTAGGATTAGAGCTAATATCTCTCAGATGTTTTTAGGGAAAATCTAGTTTTGAAGAAACACAAGGAAGTGAGTGATTCTGTAATCTTAGTATTTATTTCATATAAACCAGTCAAGTATATCATGGAGCTAATATATGTCACAGTTCTCCCAATATTTCTTCACATGTCGTATGTACCCAATAAAGACATGGTTTTAAAATACCCCACAACCTTGAAGAGAATGTCTGAAATAAGGTTCACTCTATGTAAGTTGTCAGTCTCAAGACAACTTTCCGTTTTTTCAGACTCCAGATCTGTCATTCTTACTGAATTCATCTGTAATTTGTGAAACTATTACTCTGTTTCTAAAGGTGGATATACTGTGAAACTAATTAATCTTACATGTTAGATCCCTTTGCTTGCACAAACCTCATTCAAGGCATTCTTAGGGCCCCTAGCAACGTGCTCACAGGGTCATGTTTTTGTCAACTCTGCTGAAGTATGATACTTATACACAATCTTTTAAGGTTTTGATTTCACTCTCTGACACCTCTGTTACACTTACCCTCATTTATGGTTGTTAGGAGTAGCCAGGAACATCTTGAGACTCTGTAAAGTGGAGGTTCAGGTGGTGATAAATTCATTTTGGGTTTAGTGGGGTATTGTTACGTGGTTTGCAGATGCCTGTGTATAGTTTAGTTATTACTGGCTATTCTGGATGAAGAAATGGCCATTAGAAATGCTCCTGTTACTCATCACATAAATGTGCAAGGCCAGATGTCATGTTACAACTTGAATGTGTCCTATGGCACCTGAGATACGTGGCAAGTGGCAGAGAAATAATGTTTGAAATGTATGGCACTAGAAGCTAGACTGGAAAATTCTGTCAGTCATTGAATGTATAAAGCAGTTGAGTGGGGGATTTGGTTCTTAGAGATAACTAATCAAAACAGAAACTCTCACCTGTACATTCCAACGGATTTCATACTGTACATAGAAAACATACCACATGTAGCACTTAACAGCTGTACCTGCACCATGCAGCTCCCCTCTTTTAATGATTATCATGTAAAATAGAATCTATCAGGACACCCGTGTGGATGCAGCGCAGGCTGTGGGTCTCAACAGCACGAGCACCTGTGACAGTGTAGGTGCCTGCCTCACGCATCCAGACCATCAATAACAAAAAATAAATTTTAATCAGCTGTTTTGGAGAAAAAGCAAAATTATAGAAAGTGACACTATGAAGTTGTGAAGAGACAATCCTAAGATACATGGTAAAAAAAAATTTATTAAGGGAAGTATTATAAAGGTGTGCCAAGCAATTCATTTATTAAAATGTTATTTCAGTTTTCTGAGTTTTGTTGCTTGTGATACACTTGTTGGCTTTTAAAAATTTGTATTGTTTGTTAGGGTTTTTTTGTTTTGTTATGCTTTGTTTTCTAAATTAATACTCAACTTTGGTACCTGATTTTGTACTTGTATTTTTTTCTTAAAGTGGTACCCTTAAATTTTAAAAGCTGTAGACCTCACAAAACTTGAATCCACCTGTACCATTTTTATTTATCATGTGTTAGTTTCTAGAAATTGACAGTGTTCTACCAGACATTCTTAGATCGATGTGTACATTTAGAATATTTCATTGTATTCTATTTATTTTATTCTATTCTATTTCATTTCATTTTGTCTCTTTTGTATTACATAGATTTAGGGTTTGTGAGAAGAAAGTGAAAAATTAAAAATTTAAGAAATCAACTTATTAAGGGGCAGTATTAAGTAGATAACAAAACATTTATTCATTCAAGAAAAGATGAGATAGAAACCCATTTTCACAGTTTATGTTAAATAAATGTTTGGTTTAAAATCTTCCTATTGTAGACTAAGGGAGTTTTTAACTAAATGAGGTTGAAACAAACTTCTAAACTTACAAGTAATGGGGTTTACTTTTACACCTTCCTCTCACACTCCTGTTTCCGCAACCTCTTTGTGGGAAAAAATACTATTTTTAAGTTACGATGATTTCATCGCAATCATGAATGATGAGTAAGTAATGACTTCAGTGGATTTCTATAAGATCCGTAATCAAAAAATCTTTTAGTGAATCAAAGCTTTTTTCCTTATTATTTATTACTCTTAGAACTTGCCAAAACAGTACAGCAAGAGGAGGCAAGAGAATGAATGCTGATTTTCCTAAGACATTTTAAAATTTGGTAATTTCATTCTCATGACCCAGTCCTAAGATGTTCTCATCGTTAAGTCACAGAATTCTGTGTATATAATTTAAAAGACTGTTTATAAGTAATTTTTGAAAGCTAACTGTCAGTTATTGTGTGAATGAGATTATACCTTTTAAAAATGTTATGTAAACAGGTATGTTGGATCGAGAGCTGATAGATCAGGGTCATTACAAATATATTACCTGGTGAGTTGATTTAGGACCTTCATATGTGCGTTGCCATTTATTTCAACCCATGACAAGTAGACCTTTATTAAGCTGTGATGATTACTGAATATGAAATGTAACCAAGATTATTTTTTATTCAAATATTATTTAAATATTCATCAAAGAGAAGTTATACTTGAGACTGACAGAGACTATTAACATCAAAAAATATAATTAACTGCATTGGGTATCGTGAAGCGGAGTTAGCCAAATAGCCGAGAGGTCTAATTGCTCTAGAGTTTGAGAAGCAATGGTTTTATTTTATGCTGTAGCTGTGGAATTAATAGTCATGCGGTTTCCTATGTGGGCCAATTAAAAGCTGCCTGTTAAGGTTCATTGCTCTATAGGAAACCCACTGAATATCGCTTAGTAAACAGGATTGACATGTCAGTGTGTACAGGAAGATAAAATATAATAAAGAGCATGACAGTGAGAAGTGGTATTAAAAGAACTGTTTTGGAAAACAATTAATTAAACTCTTTACAGTGTTGCAGTGGATGTTGAGGAATGCCCTCCAGATTCCCCTTTCAGGATCAGGCCCTCTTCCCCAGCTGCCCGGGGAGCTCCTGCTGCTGGGCTCACAGCGAGCCCTGCCCAGGAACTGCCACGGGCCGACAGGGTCTTAAATCCCTCTCCCCAGAGGCGGCCCTCGTTGAATGCCAGAGTACAAAGGCTTGGCCCCCTCATCCTTTGCGTCATTTTGAGACATCTCTGAAGGCCTCTCCCAGCCGCAGACCCCCCTCCCTGAGGAATTTGCTGGGCCTTTTGTTTGCAACCGAATTGCACGTCTCACTCTGCCCAATCCTGCTTCACTCAGGGCTTCACTGATAGTTGAAGAGCCTTGCAACCTCCCAGACATCTCTGTCTCAAAGTGGGCTTCCCATGATACCCACCCTCAAGAAGGTGATAATATTAACCAAGAAAACCAGTCCTGTCAGTGGTATTGGTAATGTACGTACATTGTAGGAATCTGACAATTAAAAACTAAAATAGTCTTAAAGCAAATTAAAAAAAATGCCCAATTCAGGTCCATACCTTGGCGTTTTACATTCTAAAGTTTGTCTTTGTCATGTGCTATTTTTTCTTTAATAAAGGTAATACTCTGCTGTGTGTGTGGTGCTGTCACACTTTTTAGCTGAGCACAAAAAGGAAGCACTTCTGACTGAACCCAGAAGATTTTGCCTTGTCCAGGCTGTAGAGGTTTAAAAGTGGGCAGACATTCTAATGGCATTTTGACGTTAATGAGGTTGCTAAAATGGAAAAGTTGAAGGGTCAAAGATAAGAGCAATAGTAAGATCTTCTAGTGTTTCTTTTACATAATAATCACATATGAAATATACTTAATGATCTGACCATTATTTCTAACATAAAATATGTAATGTTATGTGTGAGTGTACTGCTTAAAGTATTAGACTACTTTTTGTAAATAAGAATAACTGTAAAACTCTCAGCTATAAAATGTGTAACTTCAAATAGAGTTTATTAAACTAAGATAATCTCATATCTAGCTGTAATTTTTGTAAGACAAAAAAATCTTCAACTAGCTGAATAGATTTTCATGTGTATAATATAATAAGGTATACGTGTGTCTTTAATCTGCAGTTATAAAGATGTTTTCCTGGTCATTCATTATTTAATATGCTCACCCTGTTTATATCTGTGGCCTAAGAGTGCACGTTAGCTTTCACAAGAGCAGCGTTGCTGCTTCACAGCACACAGCCCTGTACTCCCAGGCCTGGGCATGGTGTTAGTGGTATTTAAAGCTCTTGAGTCTAACATTTTATAGGTCACGATGAACTGAGCTTTTCAGACAAGCTTCTGATATGAAGCTAATTCAGGCTAGGAGTATAACATGGAATGGAAGCCTTCTGCCTTCAGCTTGTAACATCTTATACAAACCACATATATCAGAAAAGTTTTGATTTGGTTTATATCGTATGGTTACAGAACTACGCTTGACTTGTGAAAATTCTCTCTTTATCTTTTATTCATTGATTTGTGCTACCAAATAATTATTGAGTAATTTGGTGGACAAACTAATGTCTCAAACACTCCGAAGGTATTGATGACAACTGGTAAGGCTGTATATTTTTAAATGTATAGACTGGTGTTTATGGAGATAATACTTTGTCATACAGTCTTTTTTCTTTAATAAAGGTAATGTTCTGACGTCTGTGGTGCTGTTGTGCTTTTTAGCTGAACACAAAAAGGAAGCACTCCTGACTGAAGCCAGAAGATTTTGCCTTGCCCTGACTGTAGAGCTTTCAAAGTGGCTGAACATTCTAATGGCATTTAAAATATGCCATTCAAATGGCAAATTCGTAGAATAAAGCACAGTTTTATATACTTGCTTCAAAGACTCTTAAAATGGACGCTGACCCCTCAAAAAGATATTATAATCTGGTGAAGATGAGATATATACAGAAATAACTGATACCAAATCTCTCAGGAAGCAAAATAAACTTCTAAAAACTTGACAGAGGGGGAAAGTGGCTTGAGGTGGAAAAATGTACTATTTATTTAGGGAATACTGAGGAGGTCTGTTAAAGGAGTTATTCAACTTCTGTCCTCACTCTTTTAAACTTTCTGTACCACAGAGCATCTCATCAACTTTCTTCCTTTTGTGGATTCTCGTAGTTAGGCTGTGGAGGACCAGATCTTTCAAAGATTGTATTCTCCATATTTCTCAAAATTGTGGAATAGTTCTATAAAGTATTATACTTTAAAAATTGCCTTTAACTCTAAAATGTCAGTACGGAAAATAACACTAACTTCACATTAACTCTGCGAACAATAAGATGTTTACTCTTCTTGTGGCTGAGAGCAGTAATACACAAGTTCGTTTTCTTCTGCATGGATATTGTTGGATTGTGGTACCTTTACTGTGTCATTATGCTTTCAAAATTGTAGGTATTCTCTGCCTAGGATACAACAGCAGATAATGAATCACTGGTTTTAGTGCCAGAATTATAAGTGGATATAGAATGTATCATTTCCTCCCTTCCTTCCTATCTTCCATCCTTTCTTTCTTACTATCTATTTATGTATCTACCACTTACCTATCTGACTTTAGATAATTTCTTGCCTTTGTGACTGAGATGCAGCAAGAGGACATTTCCCTTGATCTGTGCTTGTTTTTAAAAAAAAAAGGGCACTTTTGGTAATACTCTGTAGACTTCTGAGTAGGCGTTCAGTTATCGAGAATGCCATCAGCAATGCCTTGTTGCTTTCTTATCAGCTACTTCCTGCTGTCAGCTTGGCACTTATTTCAACAGAAAAGGATTTGCATCAAATGTAATGCCTTATTATATACAGCTAACATGGGGTTTTTAATTGTGCAAACACATGAGACTCCTGCGGTGATAGTCAATTTGATAAAAGGATTAGATTATGAATATTTTGTCATGATTAAAGATTAGCTCTGATTTATCAGAAGTAAGCCAGTGAAATTTGCCATATATTTATCAGTCATGTGAGACTTCATTAATTCGGAGAGTGTGTGAACCACAAAGTATCTACCTCTTTATAAGTCTCTGATGAATTTGATTATTTATATTTAGATTATGGGTATTAAGGATTGTTTTTAGCCTTCCACACCTGCTCTGCTGCTGAGAGTATCCCAAGAGTCTGTGTTTCCAGCCTTTTTGCCTTTATTGTTTTTCATCTCTTATCTTACAGAACAGTTAGGTAAACATCTGTACAAAATTTCTGCAGTTTTTGTTAAGGAAAATGATGATAGTGTGTTTCAACAGGACATCTTGAGTTTTTCCTTCAATTAAAAAACCCTCAGTAAAATATAGAAAAATGAGAAATCCGATTTAGGAAGTATTTATTGAGTGAGCACTTTTTGCCCTAAATAGGACTAGGCATTCCAGTGGATTTAAAAGAAACCCAACAACATCTAACTGGAGCGATAAGACTAGAGTCCTAGAAACAACTAAAGGCATTCATGGTATGAGACCTGATACAATCAAGTGCCCAGCACTGTTTGGGGTGTTTGGAAAAGAGTATAAACAAAATCGTAAGGAGTTTACAGCTTAATTTTAAACGTGGAAAATGCTTGGTGACTTAAATAACAACTATACGCAAAGTATAAAAGAGATGCCACAAAGCAGAATGTGATTAATTGTCAGATTAATTATATAGACAGATAACTGTCATAGGGAAAGGAGAGAAGGACCACTTCCAGGTTCTGGTAATCAGAGAAGAATTTGATACTGTTTGGTCAGCATAGTTAATGTGTTGGCTTTTTCTGTACCTCCTGCCTAGCAGATAGCTTCCTGCAAACGTGCACATCTCATAGGCTTGCATAAAGGGCATCACTGTGTGTTGGAGAATAGGAGTTCCTCAGGCTATTAGCCTAATGTCCTAAGTTCTAAAAATGTTCTACCTCAGAGACAAGAATTTTCAAATGGTTCTTTGCATAAAGAAGAAATAATTCAAGAAGCATGCATAGATGATAATTTCTTTGAAAATTCAGTTCAGGTGCATCTTTAGATTAGAAAGAATGGAAGGGAAACGTAGATAATAGTTTTTATGAGACAAAATTAAAATCAGATAATCAATAGAAAAAGTTTAATTTCTTGCAGAACAATTGCATAGCACTTTGTTTTTCAGATGAGTTTTCACTTTGTTGACCATTTTGAGAAATATTAACTCTATTTCCCTGTCTCCCAACATGAGTTTTTTAATTTAATTTATACTATTAAGATACTGTACCCTCACATTCCTTTTTACATTTGTTTATAAAACATTTACAAACATTCCTATACTTTTGTTTATCAAGTATGTCACACATTTTACTACCAAAAGATTCTATAAGTTACAGGAGGAAATTAAATTACCATAAAATAAAAGTAATAATAAGAAAAGTGCATTTTGTTGAAAAATAAATTTGATGATGAAATAATAGTACTAAAAGTTGTGAAAGATTTTATACTAAAAGAACTCAATTTTGGGTAACAAATAGCAGTACTTTCTTGCCTCTTGATAAAAAACCTGAGCACTTATAGAATGTAGTCATTATAATAAAATGAGAAACTTTTCCAGATTCAATTAAATAATTTAACAAAAAGTTGTACTTTGTCTTAAGGTTTGCGTAGATGGTAAGTTTTAAAAAACCACGCCACCAAAAGTCTTACGATTTTATTTCTGTGCTTTAATTTTGATTACGTAGGAAGTTCTATGAACATTCATTGCTGTGCTGTAATCAAAATGAGGTCTGTAAAAGTGGAAATTATATTAGCTGTCAATTAGACTAGAAATTTGTTTCTTTTATATGCAGAGATTTATAGTACTGACTAAATGACGCCTCATGAAACATCTTGGGAGGCAGAAAAAAAAAGTATATATGGCATAATTTTCCTGTTTGTCAAAATCACATTCAAAGCATAGGGAGTTATCTTTAAGGTGATTTTAAAATAGCAACAACAAAAATCTAGTTTACTTAATTTTGCCCTCTAAAACTCCTTTTAGTTGCAGGTTCTTTTGCATTATTTCAAACTCTAATCCTCTGAGTGGGTAATTAAGGGACCAGAAAAGCCATTTGTGGAAAAGAAGAGCCATAAGGGTGGAAATATTTCTTCACAGAATGATCTTTAAGAAGTAAATAATTACAAAAGGAAAAGATTTGGGATGACCAATCTAAATCTGAGGATAATTAGAAGGAATAGAGTGTGAAAATCAAAATGCTTGGCATGTACAATTCTCATATCATAACAAGACTAATTAAATATTTAGAAACCAAAAATCCCCTCACAATTTGAAGAAAAATAATCTACGACAAAAGGGTCTGTAACTTTGCAGATAATTAGCAAGGGTTATAGGAAGGAAAAACATCACAGATTGGCTCCAAGGCTCTGCAAGGTCATGTCTTACTACGCTGTGTCTTTTATATGGTCTGGCAACAAGTTTCTTGCTAATTTAATCTAACTAGGGCATCCCATAGCGATTTCCCATTTCCCTTGTTAAAAATGTGATAGTTTCTCCAAGTGCAAACTGTAGTAGGTTAACATTTTTATAAATAATTGCCCCTAGTTGATACAGGTCATAATATTTTTTTGAATTATTAAAAGCAGAGGTCTTGAAAATTTGGACACAGAAGTGATATTTTTAAAGTATTTCAACATTTATAGTTTTTATCCCCACTTAAATTATCTTGTTCCTTTCATTAAGTAGTTAGACCTGATGACCCTGAATGAAACTTAGTCTCAGTGGCATGCTTTGCAAATAAATATTTCTTATTTTGCTAATAAAAGCAAGCACATTTATGTTGAATGTGCATTTCTGCAAACAAGAGATTTTGTACTGGATTAATAAGGCTCTGAGTGAGTCAAGCCTAATTTGCATTAAACTGACCCCAAGGTCCAGTAAAAACTGCAAAGAATTTCAAAGGTCTGTACAAACTAGAAAGTTGTTTTTGGAAAATCAACACTGCCATTTCAAAATTCTAATTTCAGTAATTAATGTGAAATTTTGGAGGAATTTTTTGAGTTTCTAAGATGCAAATTTAACTGTAAATATTAAAGTCTGCATACTTTGTGGTTTTAATTCCTGACACAATATCTTACTCAAACACAAAGTGATTGTGGAAGGTATCACTTTCATGTTATTCCTGTTTTCAACTTACTGAAAAATAGAAAACAACCTTCTGGACATGAGCGTACACAGGATTTTACTTCAAGCTTTTGCTGATTTGCTGTAGGTTACCTGTTTTTTTTTTTATAAGTTTTCTGTTTGTTACATACTCTATACTTTTTCATTCAGGTAGGTTTATGTTTATGTATTGATAGGACAAAAAGATATTTTTTATTTTTGTTTATAGTTGTTTAAATAATAAGTTGACTTTTTCTATACTTTTTTAAAATACAGTTGCAAAGACACAGTAGCAGTTTTTTACAAATTAGGATTATATTTCAAATTTTTGAAAATACTGCTATATAGGAAACCAAATGGAATAAAAATTGTATTATTTATTTTTTCCAAATTATGTATCTATGCATGTATCAATATTGAAGCATGTTTTCCTAGAGATTCTGGTAGTAACTTAACTTTAAATTCAACTTAAATGATTTTTTAAAAACACACTATTGTAATGTTTAGAGTATAATATCCTAACATGCCTAAAGAATTAAATACTGCATGATGGATATAAATCTTCCACAGTACACAAATTGTTAAATAAATTATGAGAACACAGTTATGTGACAAATGGGAACATTACTATAGAACACCTCTTTTCTACCCATATTAATTACACATCATTTAGCTTCCTAATGTTATGTTTACCTAGCAATTAGTTAGGCTTACAAATCATCATTAATAAATATTTAAAGAAAGCAGGACCCACTTTCCTTAGCTCTACAAATGGAAGTTTAGACGATAAAAGAGCATTTCATTGTACAATTTAAAAAAAAAAAAGCCTGGTTTAACATTCAACTCAGTTTCCCTCTCATTGGTGAGGTGGTATCTTGGAGCATAACTTCTGTTTATCCCCTCAGTTTATTTGATTACTTTGCTAGAGCAAATTTACTTAGGAACTTAACTGTTCATATTTTAAGGTAATCTGCCAAGTGTATAAAAATATATCGAAATTCTCAAAAAGACAGGGGTTTTAGTGCCTGGAGCACTGCATTCCTTGGTCATTTGGAATTGTTAGTGTATGAAGTGATTTGGAAACTAAAGGGTACTTTCCCCCATCCCTTAAATAGATCTGTCTCCCTGGTGTTGCATCATTGGCTTTCATGATACAAAACTGTGTCCAAATTGACAGAATTCTCTCAGAATCAGGTATAGCTGATTGAAGCAAAATTGGATGTCTGGTATTTATTTTCTACTGACTAGGTTGATTTACAAGCTGAAATGGTCAGGTTAACCATTCATCATTATTTCATTCATTCAACAACAATTACTGAATACCTATTATGTGCCAGGCATATAATCACCTCCAGTAAAAATTTATTTTCTTTCTTTTCTTTTTATTTTTTGCCCTTTATGATAACATGTCTAAATTTTAAAAATTTGTGTACTGGAAGAGAATAAAATTTACTTACTGACATGTGATCTTTTTTTTTTTTTTTTTTTTTGGTAATTGAGGCTCAAGAGTGAACATTATTTCTATTCCATTAATTAGAGAATGGGTTTATACATCAAATGTAGATGTTCTATTCAGTTAGAAGGCATAGTTCCCCATATGGATATGGTTTAAACTCTTCCAGAGTACTTTTGTGAATATTCTGCTGATATTTGGCACTTTGGAAAGGAATACCATTACATATTACCTTAGTACCTTGAAAGCATTTATTTCATCTCAAAAAAGTGAGCAGTTTTAACTAAGACAGAAGGTAACTCAGGAAAGAAACAGACCTGTTGTTGCTAGTATTTTATAATTGAATTTAAATAATAACAGATGCTACTGAGAGACAGAAATTGTTGAAGTAGTCTTCACTGAACATACATTCGCAATAAAGAATTAGACTAATTCTAGAGGATGACTCCAAATTTTAGCAAACATTCATTTTTCGTTTCTGTCATGATTTTCTGAGCTTTTCTGTTGAATGCTGGGGTATATGTTCAAGTCGGTAGATTTTGCATTTTTAATCTTCCTTAGAACTGTGGTGAATAATGGCCCCTGGCAGGAGATAATGAAATTTTCTTAATTTATATTTTCAAGCAGAAGCTTCAATTGAAAATGGCATCCTATGGCCTGGAGACATAGCTCCAGTGCAAGTTTCAGGGGAGATACAATAATAATGCAGTGCCATCGAGACGAGGGATGATTGGACAGTGAAGAAGTAATTTAAGGAAGAAAAGAGAATGTACCAAAGCTTTATCGTAGCATATCTAATGATCTGCTGAGAAGATTCCCAATGGTTTTTGGAGCATGACTGGAGAAACTAATGTTATCTTGCCAAAACAGAAGCCCCTGCTTAATCAGCAGAACAAGACTACTGATTAAAACACCTCTCACAATAGATTACACATGGAATCTCATCTCCATACTTTGCATTTGGTAAAGTGTAGTAATGAGCATAAGATAATCAAAAGAAGAGTAAAAGCAATTTTTTGGGCATTGTACAATTCAAGATTAGAGTTGGAAAGGAAACAAATCTGCATGAATAGTTCAGCCTGTTTTTAAAGCTGTACCCAGGAAATGATATGGGAAGTGTAGGGACTCCTTTGGAAGAATAAAAGATGTTCTGCCCCTTTAAGGTTTCCAAATCTATGTCCATCTTATGTAAGGGAGTACTTACTGTTAATATTGATGTTTTTGTTGTTGGTAATGCATATTCGTTGAGGGACTGTGCAAAGAGTTTGCCTGCATTATCCTATTTAACCTTAATGACAAACTTCTAAAGAAGGTATTATGGTTTACAGATAAGAAGGCTAAGGTTGAAAGATTTAATACGTTGCTTATGGACTCACAGCTAAGCAGGCAGCAGGGCTAGAACTAAAACCCCAATCTTTTTTATTCTAAAACCTCTGCTTTTAAACACTAATCTCTCCAATTAGCAAATAATTTTGCTTTTGAACAGAGTCGAACAATATGCTGTATTGGTGATTTTTATACAGTTCATTCTCAGATTATAAGTAAGGTGTGCATTGTGCCTTCTTTCAGCTTTAAAAGATTAAGGAAAAGCAGCATATTAATAGTTTACCCGCATTACTGATATTTCATTACTGATGAAGCACTACGGTCCCCAAAATTTAAAAGGTAGTTTTTTCAAAATACTATTGTCAATCTGTGCATGATAATTTCTAAATAATTTCCATATATTAGTATGTAAATTAGTAATAATACGCACTTATAAAATGTATTTTTATCAATTTCACATTTTTCTGGGGAACATTTATCTTAATTTCAAAAGTATATTGTGGATGTCTTAAGATTTAATATCAAAACCTTAGAACTTTGATTACATCTGGAAGAGAAAATAGACTTTTAATATTTTTAATTTCTCACCATCTGCTAATTGTGATAGTTAAGAGATTCATAGATATTCTTTAAAGTATTTTCTCTTACATTCTGTGCATAAACCTGGACATCACTGACTTTAAATATTATACTCTTAAGTTTTGCTAATAAGCAAATATATTGGTATTCTCTTATTCATGGGAAGTAAATTAATAAACTATTAATCTCAAATTTTTATTTTATTTTCTTCAGCTTTTGAGATGTACATTTGTCTTTACTTTTGGATAGAATTTTTTTCCCATTTAGAGTAGAAAGACTTACAGGAATGAGTTTTCATATAATTTTTTAAATTCGGGGTTTTTTTCTCCATTTAAAGCAGCTTTATGGCCTGTAAAGCAGGACTTAGGATTTTTTGGTTGATGGGTTTTATGATTAAAATGTACATTTTATGAATATTAATGTCAGAAATAATACCTTTATTCTGATATTTCAACTTGATAATGTTACAAAGCATTTATTTTTGGATTTATTTTTGCTACATATGGAATTCTCAGGATGAGTGTATTCTATGTATATTTTAGAAAATTAGAGGAATAAATAATATGATAAAGTTGCAACCTGAAATAGTGTATAGAAGTAATACACAAGTAATATTTTTTGTTAGTGCTTTTAAATCAGTGATGTGAAACAATGATTAGCCTTTTATCTATACATGCCAACTTCTGGAAATTTTTGGAAATGTAGTTAGAATATTAAAAATTATTAAATGCTTCGAATTTGAGACCGAGTACATTTGTAGTTTTACATTTACTTACGAGGTGGTGGTAAATCCCAGGAATCGCTTAGAAATTAATTTTTTGCAAGGGCTGCCTTTATGCATCTTCAGTTCTTTCTAAAAACGATCATATAGTATACAGTCTCCCTATAGTTGAGCCACTTTATTAGAAATATATTTGAATACATAAGTCAAAGGTTGAATAGAAAAAGTTGCAATGATTACAGTGGATCTTGTTTTGGTTATTGTTACTTTTAATGACGTCTTCCTTCTAGGGAACATATTTTTACAGATTGCTAAAAACTGTACTTCCAGATTTAGTTTTAAACTTTTTTATCAGCTAGGAAAAGATGATACTTTCCTTCTGTCATTGAAAGTGGGCTTACATGTGATGTATTCAGAACGTGCTTAGAAATTGTACTTATTTAGACCCCTCAGGTTAAGAATCTGTGAATAACTAGTCTGCTGCCTCAAAATTAGAGTAACTAAAACCCTTGATTCTTACGATTAAAATTAGCAAGAGAAGACACGTTAACATTTTAAACTGTATAATGTACTTATCGCATAAACCATAGTTCCTATTTCACTTGTGTTATATTAAGATCCGTGGAGCAAAAGCACATGTTTCCATACATAAGTTATTCTTTACTAAAGTACCTAAATCTGTCTCTAGCCCAGTGGTCCTCAGAGGTCAGAATCGTCAGCAGAGCTGGTTAAAACAGATAGCTGAGGACTCGCCTCCAGAGCATCGGAGTCTGTTGGTCTCGGGTGGAGCTGAGAATGAATTTCTAAAGACGTTTCTAGTGAAGGTCCCGGTTGGTGCTGAGGCTGCTGGTCTGAGGACCACATTTGGAGAACCATTGCTTTAACTTTCCTAACTCATCGGTGCATATGTACAAATATCAAATAAAATAGGATAAACATTTAAAAGTTGAGATTTTTTTAATGATGACCAGTAATTGCATTTCCTTCTAGTCGTAATTAAAGGTCCACCTATTTTTAAAAATCCTGGGGTTTTTTTTCCTGCCTTGTTCTTATTCATACTGAATTTTTATGTTTCATATTTAAGAAAAGTTTAAGATTTTAACACAATGAAGCTACATGGTGTTAGTAAAATATACTGATACTTTGTTACTATAATTATACTCTTACTGATAATTTTTTTTTCCTCTGGAGAAAGAGAGAAACTCCTGCCAGGAATTATGCTCAGGGCTTGAGAATGCAAACAACTGAATGCCTTTCCTTTCTTGGCTTAATTTTGACTTTTCATTTTCTTTAGAATGAAAACTTGAATCAGAGCAGCTGGTGGGAATTCACTTTGGTTCTGGGGCTATTTGCTTTCTCTTTCAGTGTCTTCTTAAACGATAGTTTACAGTTTTACAGTCTTACCAACAATGTATTGGTTAAGGAATTTTCAGATTTTTCTCAGTAGTTTAGTAACAACTCACACTGAGTATTTCCTTTTCCCTTGTGACTCCACACTAAACTGTATTTGGTTGGAAAGTTAAGGCTGCTTGCTTCATTCATAAAAGAATGTGTGTAGTCTGTATTTCTATTTCCATTATTTGGTTCTCTAAAAGCTTTGGTTTTCTTTCCCATGAATCAAGATACTAGTATGCAAATCTGATACTCTTATACCTTTGTGTCGCTCTTCTTGCTGGCCCCTTACTATTTTAGAAGTCAACTACCTTTTTCCCTCAAGATTAATTTCTTACACTGCTGATATATAAAGTGAACATTTTTGACATCTTGAGAGGCCATGAATTCTAGAAATCTATATAATTTGCGGGCACTCCATTTAGTCTCCTTACCTTCAGTTTTACTTAGGAATATAGCCCTAAAATTAACACTTTTTGCTGTCTTAGAGAGAATGCTTTGTACAATGTGATTATTAAAAGAAATAAAAATTACGTGGTTGATAAAAATTATGGTAATTGCTTTTGACATTAATTTGAACTGGTAATTGTGGTCAGGTGACTAATGCAAAGTTGTTCAGAAAAAGTAAGTATGAGCGATTATTTTTCATTTTGTGGTGTTTGTCTTCTTTTAAACAAAATATAATGGAAGCAAGACTTCTTGTCCCTGTATACTTCCTGCAAACATACTGTGACATTGAAAAATATAAAATAAAAGATATTTTAAATCTCATGCTAAAGTCATATTGAAGTGGAGTAGGACCCTGTGGGTCCCTCCCTGGTACAAATCCTTCCCTGTTCCTGATTCTTGTTTGTAGGAAATAGGCTTCATTCAGCCTCCTTGACCTTCCCTGAGTTCCAAAGGGCAGTTTCAAACAGTTGCTAATCTGGGAAAGGAGGGAATGCAGAAACAAAGGAGGAGCAGTCAAGAAACAACAGTGCAGCCTTGGGGCAGGGTCCTGGTTCCTCCTCAAGGGATACTCGTAACAATACCTGAGTTCTCCTGCTGGAACTGTGGCCCCCACCCAGGTGGAGGATGGTAACTTCAGGCCCTGCAAAGATTCCTGGAACGTCACCCTGTTACCTCACCACCAACCAGTCAGAAGAAAGTCACACACCCTGCAACCCTGACCTCAGATTTTGCCTGTAAAAACTTCTCCCTGAAAACCATAGGGGAGCTCAGGGTTTTTGAGCAGGAGCCACCCATTCTTCTTTGGCCCTGCAGTTACCTTCCTCTGCTCCGTGTTTCTGCTTGTTTGGTTGCACTGTGCCTCTGGCACATGAATTTGCATTTGGTAACAAGGTCAATTTATCCAGTCTTTTAGTGGAGGGAAAAAAAGGAAAATTAGATGTATTCTTTAGTTTTAGAAAATGATACAAATTCCCAAATCTTTTGAGCAACTTCCTTCTTCTCTTTAGTCCAAAGTCCTTCATGCTGTTGGTCCATTTCAACCTTGAATTCAGTCCCTTTTCTCTCTCACCTGTTCCTGGCTTGGCAGTGTGGTAGAGGCTTCAGGGGGAAGGGGAGGAAAATTAGGTATATGAGAAGTTTACTCACAATTTGAATTATTCCATGAGATTTCTATCATGAATGTATTTTGAGTATATATTAAAACCATTTACAACATAATAGCTTTGTTGACTATAAAATATATATGGAAGTAATGTATAAAAGGGATATCTAACTCACAGGAGTTTAGATTTCTTTGTTTCTGAATGGCGTCAGGGTGAGGTAAAGGGAGGGTCTTTGTAGGTATGGGTACTTTCAAGCAAGGAAATAAAAGGAGTTTAATTGGTAATGGAGACCAGGTTAGTGGTTGAGGATCCTGAGATCAAGAAACTTAAAAAACGAGCAGTGAAATCCTGTTGCTATAAAATTTAAGAAAGTAGAAAATGAAACATTAGTTGAAACATTAGACATTGATCTATTGAGAAATCTTAAATCCACCTGCTGTTTAAAATTTTAGGATATGAAATTTGTTCTGTGATTCATGTTAAAATAATTTATTTACACTAAATGGAGAACCACTGGCGAATTTCTTGAAATGATTGAACCAATTTAAGAGAAATACAGAATAAGAAGAGTAAAAAACACGATGTTGCATAAAAATGTTTACATTACCCACGCCTTTGAAAATTATTTTATATGGCACTTTTTTAAATTGTCATACAGTATTATAGATTTATCTTGATAAAAGTTAATCATTAGTTTAATTTGTACAATTTTAGTTATAATTTATTTACTGTTCCATTAAGGCTTCCATTTGCTGTTCATTTTATAATAATACCTTAACCTATAAAATTTACATGTTTGATCCTGTAGAAGTTTTAAGATCTTTGCTGCTATTTGAGGAAGAATTAGCCTGATTTGAGCTGAAGTGGCTCCAAGGTGCATGACTCACATACCTGCCCATCCATAACTCAGTTCTCCTACTGTCCTTTAATTAGTTCTGCTAAAAACCGGGCTACTTTTTCATTCTTTCTTTGCCGTTTTATGGACTAGTTATTTAATGCACTGCAGAATGTCTGGTATTCAAATTATTAAGTAAATTTTTTTATAATGCTCCTGTTCTGCTTGCTTTGTCTTCCTAATTTATATACTATCAGAAAATATAATAAACCCCCTGTGAACATTACATTCCATTGGTTGTAATGAAGTCAAATTATAAAGGAAATTGTTGTTGCCTTTACAAAGCTTATAAAAAGAACATTTGGACAAATAAATAGAACTTAAATAAATAACATCTTGCCTAAAATTCCAGCTTAATTCTAATAATCTCAATGAATTAATGACACAAAAAATAAGAAAACATTTTAATAGGCATAAATAGGTCATTCTAGGCATCATGTTAGTGACATTCTTTTTAATGTTTTTTAGGGAGTACTAATTTAGAAGAACTGAATTCATAGTCATTGTCATATTGGTAGCATAAGCATATTGATCTATGAAAATATAAGAGTAACACAAGGCTTAGACATTCAGTATGTGCCAGGCACGATGCTGAATGCTTAAAATGCATTCTTCCGTTGATGCAGGTGATAGCATGGAAGGTGCGATCTGTTAGCTTCGTATGTGATATCCAAGAGTATAAAAGTGCCTGTAATAGAAGACTTAACACAAAGCTGGATTTAGAGGATAAGCTTAAGTCTCTGGCTCTTCCTGTTTTAATATGTTGTCAACACTTACTTCCAAGCTGTTCATTTTATGACTCTTGTGTTTTTTGTTCAGTCATAGTACCATTTTTTAATTGCAATTTTAATTCTTTATAGCGAGCTTCCAGGTAACTTTTATTTTTTTTAGTACATGTTGAATATGTCAAAAATTCCAATTAGAATGTATACTAGAATAGTAGAGAACTGTTAGGCTAATTTCTTTTTATTTCAAATTAAAATGCAGTGACTCATGATACAGAAATATTACAACATAAAGAAATAGGACTTCTGTAATTCTTTAGAGCAACCCAATATCAGTTGAAGTTTATTATTTATGGTACGAGTTGCTTGAAGAAAATACGAGTCAATTCTCTATTATATTTCTTTAGTAAACATAAGCAAATAAAGTATTAAGTTACACAAGTTTGATTTGTTTTGTTTTCCAGGTGCAACAATCGAACACAGTGTATAGTAGTTACTGGGTCAGATGTATTTCCTGATCCGTGTCCTGGAACATACAAATATCTTGAGGTCCAATATGAATGTGTCCCTTACAGTAAGTATGAAGTTTGGACTTTCCACTTTCTGCAGCATTCCTCGCTGGTGCTGAGAGACTACACACGTGAGAGAAGCATATGTTTATGGCCTACAGAACTATTATGCATGCAGAGCACTGACAGACTTGGGCCTCCAATTAGCTTCATGAAGTGTGGAAGGCAGCCATAGTGCGATGCTGGCCAAGTGTCTGTCTGTGTTCTTAAGTGTTTGGCTTTTAAGGCTAGTGTTTTTCCAGAAAACAAACTTGAATTAGCTATTCCGGAGGGCAGATAGAAATCTGTGCTTTTGCCCAATACCAGTTGCTGACAAATTGGTTTGGCTCACAGTTTTCTAAAGAAGGAGTTGACTTTGGTTTTAATCGTGAGCTACTTGAATGGCTACCTGCTGCCGTGGTAACTTCGGTGCCTGGTGAAAGCCTCCATCACAGTAACTGAGGCAAGTGCTTTCCTTTTTGTTCCCTTGTTCCTAAGAGAGCACTTCTTTACCAGGTTCAGAGATGACATCTTAACACTGAATAAAATACACATAACAAAACCTTGGACATACTTTTATTTTTAATTTTGCAACATCCGTTTTTAGTAAGATCTTATGGAGGTCTATTTGAAACTCAACTGGAAATTTCATTAAGTTGGCTTCAGCTAATGCTGTAATTCTGTGGTCTTCCTCGTAATCTCGGAATTCATACTTATAAATTGCATTTTCAATAGGAAAAAAGTTTCAGTATATTACCTAATTTTCATAAGCTAATTTGTTTGATATCGTTCCTTTTAAATTTGAAAAGATTGTTTCGTATCACCTTAATTCATAGGTGTTTGAATTAAGTCTTTAGAGCAGCAATTTTATTGATTTGCTTTAGGAGGACTTAACCACCTAAAAGCAAAACAAAACAAAACAAAACTGGACTCAAACTAAATAATGAAATTGCTTTTCCCAGAACCTCAAAAACCAGGTCATGAGTTCTGATAGAGTCATATGTTCAGACTATCAGTATTTCTAAGACCAGAGGGTTAATCTAAGACGGCTCTGCTGTGTCCCACATGGTAGTCACACACTCTCACACATCCTGTGAAGGCGCTATCTCATTTCTCTGCCCTCAGTCTTGATAAATTGGCTTTTTGTAGGGTATCAGTTAAAGGCCAAACACGGGTTATTTTTTCTTTTTATTCCTGCTCTGTGTTCCTGTGTTACTGTGAAATGGATGCTTTTTATGTTTTCAGTATTTTCTATACCATTTGTAGGATGGGAAGCCTACTGAGTGCACTGATCTTTGTATCATTTCTCCTGTGTGTAGTGTCAGTAGATTACATAATCATTCCTCCCCTGCCACTAGAGGAACATTTTATCTTTTGAGCTAACCAAAATTTTGTTCCATAAAGTCACTTTCACTTGAATTTAGCATGGTTTCTGTCCTCAAATTAAAAAGGAATACAGCATCCATTCCCAAACAGTGGAATCAGTCAGAGCTGCCAAGAATTGTCTTTCTGGAGCCAGTTCCTGCCACCTAGTCTGTAGACCAAGCACAGTGTTAAGAAAATATTATTTTCAGACTTTTAAGTTATTTCTTGTGCTGTTTAAGAAAGGAAAATGTGGATATCTTCTGGGACATCTAACTTTCAAAATTTTACTTTTTCAGTTCTCCAGAAGTATTGTACATTGTGCACCATACTTGCAAATAGCTATACTCAGAGAAGTATTTGTACTTTTTAGTTTCTGTCCTTAAACAAACACTCCAGTAATTAATTTGCTATTACCTTTCTAGATGTTTGCAAGAGGCAGAAATAAATCAATGGCTCTTTTTTTAACTACTTTTTGCTAAAAAACAGAAGTAATTATAATTCCTATATACCGTACAGTAGTGACACACTATAAATTGCATGATTTTCACTAATATTAAAATTAATGCGGAGGATCGTTTTAGATTGTTCTGATCTTCTATAGGACTGTGTATCTCCTTAATCTCTTTCCCTTTTCCCCCTTCTTTTGTTTATACTTGATTATACCCATTTCTTAAACATTTTATTTTCTTTATAAATAGTTTTTATTTTACTTTTTATTATATTTATTTATTTATGTTTATTTTAAGCTTCTAGCTTTCACTTTCCCCTTGTTTTAACAGTGTTTTTGTACTTTGTGATATTTGCATACCCTTTTTACACTTACTTAGCTGATGAAAATTGTCATCTTCTGATCACATTTATTATGTGTCTCTTACCTCCTGGCTTTATGCCAGTTTCTATCCAGGGCAAACTCTCTGAGTACTTATCCATCCCAAACTGTTTCTTCTTACTTGAAGGAAAAAAAAAAAAAAAAAACAGGAATTTTCCATGATCTCTGAACATTGTATAATCAATTTACTCAACAGAGTTTGTTATAAATGCTGTTGTTTTACTTTGTATATTTATAGAAGGCACATGTATTATATTTGATATTTATATTTGCCCTAATGTTTGTGTCAAAAATGTATCTATGTAGAGCATCCTTTATGGTTAACAGAAGTGTTGGTAATTGAATGAATGTGTGTTTAAAAGAAGTCATAAGGATCTTGTAGGATAAAGGAGAATAATCAGATTGGAATTTCCGTATTCTACAGGCACAATTTGGTTTTGATTTTTTTGTTTCAAATTATTATTAAATTATTAAACTCATACCATAATCTTAACTGTAAGTTTTACTTGATGAGATAAAATAAATATTAATGTTGATAAAATCATTTTTTATGAATAAACTTAAGATTATTCCAAATGAAATAGTGTGTCACTTCAGATACAGAGTATGTAGGCTTTAGTTCGTTTGGGTCAGTGTTTTGTCTTGCATAACCATGCCTTCCACTGATGTTACTGGGTCATGTATCTATGTTTGTAAACCTGCTGTTATGAAGTAATTCATGCAGTCTCTTAAGTTGTAGTGTGTATTTGTGATGAAGAATGCTAATTTCATTAATTTTATTGTATTTTTGCATTTTTCTGTGTTGAGAGAATTTTGCCTATTGTTGGGTTTTCATAAAAATCATAATGTGAGGACTTGTTTTAAATATCCATATTTTATGCAGTTCATCAGTCATCAAAGGTTTTATTTAATTTTTTTTTTAACTTTTACATTTGGGTGATACTTCTCAGTTTTCATTAGACTTACAAATTATATACAACTTATAATCTTTTTTTAATATAAATGATATCAGTTAAAGCACAAATGAAGACTTCCCTGTTTAGTTTGCTCAGTAACTACTCTGTTACTTTTACCTTATCTAATAATAAAGTCATTTGCAATTAATGGAGAGCAGAATATACCTCTACATCCTTTATTGAACTTGTTTTAAGTTCTGTTTTAAATATGTAACATTTAAAAATATATTATTTCCATTTTTTGCATTTAATTGGTTTATTTCAGTGAAATCATCCTTTCCTTAAAAAAAAAAAAATATAGCTGTATGTAAAGACGGTCTGCGCAGGCATGACACTAACGATTTCTTTATCCCCATTTTCCCACCATGGCCTTCTTTTATTGATTCTAAGCAGGTATAATACTGCTCTTCACTGAGGAGAAATTTTAGGACTAGTGGTTTATAAAAAAGAATTGGTCTCCATCAGTGACACTGAATTTCTTCTTTTTACTGGATGTAGTCAGATTTATGCATTAATAGAGCAAGTATGTTTCCTGATAGTGGTTAAATAGACCAAGCTGGATGGGGGAGATGGTGCCTTAATGTGAAAAGCTATGTGTTATTTCTGTGGCAAAACTATTTGTTCAATATGTTTCTCCCTAAGGTATTTCAGGAGGTCACTATTTAATCTTGATGAATAATTGTAATTTAAAAAATTAATCAAGCTAAAGCATCTTAATGAAATGTGCAACTACAGTATCTTTGAGCAGTCAGTTTGGAGATACAGTATTAGCACACCCTGATGCATTTTAATAAGGAAAGAGGGAGAACCACAGACATTAATCTGGTCACTTTATGAAATTCAGGCAACATACTTCAAAGCCTCCATACAATCTAAAATAGCATTTTATGGTTTGTAATTATTAGAGTACTACTTAATGGCAAGACTCTTAGATAACACACTTCCTAACTGCATCGTCCATTTCTTTAAACTTCCGGGAGGGAGGATGCTTTTCTCCTGTAACTCTACTAACCAGGTTTGTTTTATGAAAGCATTTACCTATCATGGGGTCTGTGGAATCAAGGTATTTGCTTTGAATGCTCGGTATGATTGTTGTTGCATGCTAGCTTGCTTTTGTGTAAATTGATAATGGTAGACAATGTCATAATAAGCTAACCATAATTCTTTCTTCCTTTTTCTCCTTGCCTACTGTGCTTGCTTTTTCCTTGTATGTATTTTGCTTATTTTTTTAATAGACTTAGTATTACACGTTTGAGATATGTGATGTACAGCATTTAATAACAATTTTATAATGTAACTTATATATAGACATAAATAAGTAAATTTACTAGTTATTAGTGGGGAAGAGAGGCACTACCTTACCCCACTTTTCAAAATAAGTACTAAGATAGAGGGGGACGTTTCTGTATTCCTGAAAAGGAGGCTAATTTTGTTTATAGTTAAGATGGGGGTTTTTATAGAAAAAGAAAATTTAGTAGAAAAAATTGAAATGTACTGAGATGTTTAATTAAGTATGTCTTCTTACATAAATATCTTTAGAAAATGTAACCATATCAATACTCATTAAATCAGACCTGAGCTCCAAAATTGAATATCCATTTTTATAAATAGATTTCCTTTTGTTATGCATATCTAATTTTAGTTAGTTTAATAATGAGTTCACATTAGATAAATGGGATGATGTACCTATGCATGCATTTATGTCTGTAGCATACCGATGTAAAGTAAAACTTGGTAAGAATGCTGAGTGACTTTGGAAGGCAAGAGTATGTATACCATGCATTAGTGAAGAATTTCATTATTTATTCAGGTACACTAAGTGGAGCAACATGCCAACATATTTGCTTTGCCTCCTTAATCTGCTAAAATGATTGATCCATGTTCTTTCATGTAACTTTAGTATCTTTCTCCTGCTGGGTTTTCCTGTTGTGTGTTTCTCTTTATCCAAAGTAGTGCAGCTCTTATTCTTCCTATATTTAGCATCTGTTACTAATTCAATCTTATAGTCAATTTATTTTAATCTTTTTTTCTTTTTTCCTTGCACCTTTTTTTTTAACTTTTCTTCCGACGCTTAAAATAGAAGTGGAGCAAAAAGGTAAATAACATATACAGTTTGAACCCCAGCTCCCTGTTATGTGCCTTATGGATGTTTCCTCCTCCCTTCCCTTCCCCCACAACACTCCTGACATTACAATATAATCAGCAGGACCTCATAAATGCACCTCATAGAGAAGTCGACTGTTTACAATGAAATTATGTGACTGCTAAATCTGGTGATGGGGTAAAATTTCTGAAGTCGGCGAGGGGGAGCTGTCCTTTCTCTGTTTCTTTTCACCCTTTATCTCTTTTTTTCTGACACCCTTGGATATTTTAGTATTAACGTGTCATCTTGCCTGGCTTCCAGAACCCTCTCCATAGCATGCCATAGTTACAGGGTCTCCTGGTCGTTTCATCACTGCTTTCCTTGTATTTACTTTTCTCTGCTTCTAATTGCATTTTCTGAATATTTATGTTCCTTCAACTGAAGCACTTTTGTTTTCAGTCTACCTTCCGTAGAAGTTCTAAACAAGCCTTCATGTTGGGTTTTTTGTTCTATTTGCTTTATTTTGGTGTTTTGCTTTGGTGGGGCTTGTAAGTGGGCTTAAGGGAGGGGAGGGTACAAAGTTTGGGCTGAAATAAAATGCTTGGCTCACTGTTACGTACAAAGCTCAGAGTTTTAAAGCATAAATTACCAAGTTATAAGATAAAAACATACAGCAAAACTATAAATTGTTAGCTCAATTATGAGTGGTCTTAAACTTAGGTTTGTATTTGTGAAAATAAACCCCAGCCACTTTGTATGCTGGTGCATTGATTACGGTAACTTGAGGAAAGAAAGGTAGGACTTGTATTACGTATAAGTTTTGGTAAAACTGAATGGTGATAAAGTGAATTTTTCTCTTTTGATCTGTGATCACTGAAACTTGTGTGTGCCTGTATAATCTTCTCACTTGGCTTAATTCTTGTCTTTTCTCCGTGGCTGTTAGTTTTTGTGTGCCCTGGGACCTTGAAAGCAATTGTGGATTCACCGTGTATATATGAAGCTGAACAAAAGGCAGGTGCTTGGTGCAAGGACCCTCTTCAGGCCGCAGATAAAATTTATTTCATGCCCTGGACTCCCTACCGTACCGACACTTTAATAGAGTACGCTTCTTTGGAAGATTTCCAGAACAGTCGCCAAACAACAACATACAAACTTCCAAATCGAGTAGATGGTACTGGATTTGTGGTGTATGATGGTGCTGTCTTCTTTAACAAAGAAAGAACAAGGAATATTGTGAAATTTGACTTGAGGACTAGAATTAAGAGTGGGGAGGCCATAATCAACTATGCTAACTACCATGACACCTCACCATACAGGTGGGGAGGGAAGACTGATATTGACCTAGCAGTTGATGAAAATGGCTTGTGGGTCATTTATGCCACTGAGCAAAACAATGGAATGATAGTTATTAGCCAACTGAATCCGTACACTCTTCGATTTGAAGCGACGTGGGAGACCGTGTATGACAAACGTGCTGCTTCAAACGCTTTTATGATCTGCGGAGTCCTCTATGTGGTCAGGTCCGTTTATCAAGACAACGAGAGTGAGACAGGCAAGAACGCCATTGATTACATTTACAACACCCGACTAAACCGAGGAGAGTATGTCGATGTTCCCTTCCCCAACCAGTACCAGTACATTGCTGCAGTGGATTACAATCCAAGAGATAACCAGCTCTACGTGTGGAACAATAACTTCATTTTACGCTATTCTCTGGAGTTTGGTCCACCTGATCCTGCCCAAGGTAAGAATGTGTGCTTGCTATGCTTAGGTCTTTTGTGAACAGCTTACTTACAAGCCTTATTAATTTCTTTTCCCTATTTATTTCCTTTCCCTTTTCATAATTAAAGCACAAATGCTAATGTTGTGGCACTTCAAATTGTCGTATGGTATGTGCATTTTAGTCTTACTTTGGTTCATTTTCTTTTTTCTGAATTTCGTCATTTAAACGTTAGTTTCAAAAAATTGTAGCATCCTTGGTCATTTTAGTTTTTCATTGCAAAAAATGTAATGCTGCTACAAACCTGTTAGCTTTGTGTTTCTTGTCTTTTTTTTTTTTTTCTATCTGACTTCTGAATTGATGCAGACCTTTTAACTTCTTGGCGCCAGTGGTTAGGAAGTCCCAGGACAATTGCCAGGCTTGATGTGCAATGCCAGACACAAGTGTTCTGTAGTTTTGGTGTCTGCTTTCTGGGTAGAAGGAGTCATCCCGGATCTTACTAGATCATCATGTAAAAGCTTTATTTCCTGATAAATTTGTGACAGTCTTAGGTCAACATTTCTACAACTTTAACTGTCACACATGGACTAAACATTAAATGATCCTAAGTGTTGATTTATGAAGACAGATCTGCTAGCATCTTTTTGATTTGTGTTCTCTTTAGGTATCTTTATGGAGGATCATTACCTTATAAATCTTTGGAAATATATTTTACTTTATCAAGTGAATTCAGCTCTGCAGTAAACAATTTTGGGGGTAAATTAAATGAAAATTTCATTAAAACAAGATTACTTCATACTCATGATAAAAGAATGACCTATTAATTTATTGTAGAGCTCGCACTAATTATATCTTTTTTATTTGAACAAGAATATTTGTGTTATAAAGATATGAATTAATATTTTGGTTTTCTGAGTTAATTGGAATTTTCATATTATTGCATTACTTCCGAATTGTAGGAACCAGAACGTTCTTTGGGGTGATTAAATCACTCTCTTCAGTACAGTGGAACAGAAATTAGTATCTTTCTCTTCTGTTAAAACAGTACACATCCACACACTTAAACATAACCACATATACCTAGATGTATTTTAAGGTATGGTGTTACTATGTTCTAAATATTGTCATAGGATTGAGACTAAAAGCTGAAGCCTTTTGTAGTTGAATTTTCTAATTTGGGTCATAGAATATCAAAAATACGTAGTTTTGTTGTTGTTGTTGTTGTTGTTGTTGTTCATAACATAGGAGCAACCATGGCATACTGACTTAGCGTAAGGCCCCCTTTTCTCTTAATTCATGTACATCTAAATTTTTGGCCTTAAAATTGTAGCAATTGTTGAACTTTTAACAATGAAATCTTTTTTCAGGGCATAAAAATATTTATTGATAGTATCTTAGAATCTTTTGTTTTTAAATGTGGACATATGTTTTTTTCTCCTGAGGTCAGCAATTTGGGATGGTTCCCACACCTCAGTTGTTTTTCTAAAAGCTAGTACCATGCTTCTTTATCCTTGAGGTTTGTAAAAGTGAAAAAAGGTCAGTAATTGGCAAAATTTGACACCGTGGAGGTACTTTTGTTAAATACTTTTGTATTACCCTCACAGATGTTACATTTGTCTTGGGTGGCAATAAATCTCTTCCCTGCCATTAGGGAAAAAAATCATTTAAAAATGCAAATTCATAATCAACTTCAGCAACACCTGAAGTTGAGTACAGATTCAGCTCAACAAGGAATCATTGCCCCATCTACTTGTCACAAAGTACTTCACTGAATACAAGATGAGTAATAATGTTATTTTCCACATGTGACTTATGTTCTAGTACATAATTCGATTTCAGATGAAAACATCTGATAATTTGGATACTTTTGGAAAAGAGCAGTTATTGGCTTCGAAAATGAGAAACTTAGGCATATTTGGTAACTGTGTTTATACTGTCATGTTTTGTTATCCAAAATAGCCATTCTTATGTATTCCCAAAAAGTGAAAATTCACGTTGA
The DNA here is from genome assembly GCF_036321535.1 of Camelus dromedarius. Classification (NCBI taxonomy): domain Eukaryota; kingdom Metazoa; phylum Chordata; class Mammalia; order Artiodactyla; family Camelidae; genus Camelus; species Camelus dromedarius. The sequence continues at coordinate 9,798,495 of NC_087449.1, read as the reverse complement.
CCTCTTATTAAGCCCTTAGTGGTAAAAAGTTTTATCTGACCTCAATATTTCTTGCTGCTGTTTAAATCTTATTCTCTTGCTCTTTGTAATTTATCTTCATGTGCTTTTAGAGAGACTCTTACCTTGCTCATCCAAGACGTGTGCTGATGTCTAAATGCATGTAATGGGGCCTTGCAGAGCTATTCTGGCCCATACATTTAGGTCAAACCAAAAAGCCACTGTCAGCAAGTCTTAGGTACTGGATTTGCTATCATGTATGTGGCCAAGGTATATACATTGTTCTGTAAAATGAATAATTTCATTATTGACTGTTTCATCCTGTTTTAGCTTCAATACTTTTTCCCATTTATAAATCTAAGCCTTTTTATTCCTAACAGCACAAGTGTATTACTGCTTTGCCTTAATAGTGTTTTCAAATACATCTTTCTTGGCTTTGAATTTTTAGCTTTTGTGATCTCTGCACCATTAATTTGCTCCATTCCCCTAAATTAGAGCTGTTTTTCTCTTTCACTTTCTTCTTCTATAAAGTGGGTGCAGAAAAAACCCATTTCAGTTGTATATTAACTCTTTTCTCTGTCTTAATCTGAAATGCTTTATATTTACTCAATCTGCCTGCAGATTTGATATCCCAGATATTATTGAAAAATATTGTCTTGGATTCTGACAGTTCCTGAATATCTGTCTTAGAGTAACAATGAAGTGTGACACTTAAACAGCTCGAGAAACAACTTTTATCGAGAAAGCCAGTTAGGTTTATTATGTAGGAAGTGTTTAGCACAGAATACTTATTTCTTAAAACACCTTCCCACTGATAATGAAGGCTCAGTAAAAGATGATCAGTATTTTTAGACATTGAATGGAGGTAAATTTAATAAATCTTCAGTTTTGCCTTCCCAGACTACAGACTCCCTCTAGCTGGAGTTCATTCAGTGAATAATGGGTGAGTTTTTGGACTTGGAAGAGGGAACGAACCACCCTTAGCATAACTGCATATTGTCCTTAAACTCTTTTTACATGGGAAAAAAGCTGCTAATAAATAGCAAGTTCTTAGTAAATACAACCATAGTAAATTGGGCCATTCTGTGTGTGTTTGTTGAAATCTTCCTGTGTCACTAGTAAATTTGCTTATTAGCATCATTAGCACCGTTTCTGGGTCTCTGCACTCCAGTGGTGCATGGCAGGCAGAATGCGAAGTCAGTTCATAGGTATGTTTGATATGGCATCCTTATAACTCTGGGACAGGCTCTTAGAGCAGGGTTTATAGTTGAGATAAAATTCTGTTGTGAGTTTCCATGTTTTCTACCCCCATTTGTAGGATATTCGTAAGTTTTGTGCCCTTTTTGCCACATATATTTCATTATGAAACGTTTTATTATTATTGCTTTAGTATTATGTTATCTTCCCACATTTTTTCCTTTAAAGACATATGCAGAACACAGTGTTGGTTAAATGCTCCAGAACCAGGGCACACTGCTTTGTGGGATACCATACTTTCCCAGAGTCTATGAAAATCTTTTACTAGAAAAATAAGATCATAACAGTTAAGAGTATGGACAATTGACCTTGAACAAATTGCCTAACCTTCTCCATGGCTGTTTTTTTGTCTCCTAGTACCTACTTCATGGAGTTGTGGTAAGAATTAAATAAGATGATCTGATGAGCCATGAATGGTGATTAGCATAGCATCTGGTACCTAAGTGCTGAAGTGTAAGCTTTTATCATTATGGGATGCCCTGTTGCGACCTGTCTTCACCTAAGGAAAGAAATATTAATTTTTAGAAATACCTCTGCATTTCTACCTTCAGCATTAGAAAAAAATTGCTTTCCTTAAGGTTGCTAAACTTCAGCCTTGCAGAATTATAGTTGTCCTCCTGGGGTTAAATATTGCCACTTAAAGTTGACTTTCATGTTTATTTTCATTATATCCCAATATTTCATTGATTTATCGTTGAAGAATGTGTTCCTTCCCTTTAAACTTCTTTTGATGAGCAAAGGGTGAAAAGGTATGAAAATTTACTATCAAAAGTCACATGCAGACAGGCTGTGGAATGTTGCATGAGATTTTGTGCATTTAATAAGAGGTCATTTTGTCACCTACCTTCACTCACTTGTTATGAATCTTTACTGGTGTCTGGCTAACACATCGCTAATTGCAGTATTGTTAATACATATTTCAGTGATTAAATATGTACTAATTAGGACAGTGTCAAGGGACACATCTGATGGTGTAGCACTAAACCATTTTGCTCTGCCCTTTTCTCTCTTTGCTCTGATTCTCCACTCCTGTTTGAGATTTGATTCTGCAGCATTCATTTGACACTTCTGCAAAAGATTGTGATGCTTTTGACAAATGTTAATTGAGGAAGCACTGAAAGCATGGCTGCACTGTAATCAAAAGAAAATTACGAGGTTTAACAAGATGTCAGGCAAGTGCTTTACAGAGAAAGATAGACAGGTTTGAACAGGCTTCTGCCGCAGCTGGCTGGGCGTGACGTTTGACTAAGGTACACAGGCTTCTCTCACATGGTCAGTAACCGGTGCCCTGGAAGCAAAACACTACTTAAGAAGTTTCTTTTGTGGTAGAATGATAAAAGGGTGTAAAAATGTCATGTAATTATTGGTAACAAGAAGTTTGTCACTACTAAAGAACTAGAAACAAGTGCACACTGCTTTTTCTGATAAACTTAGCATACTCTGTCAATAGTTAGAACTATATGAGCAACTATTTATGGACCAAAGTTTAAAATATTAAATATATCAGTGATGATCATATGAACTTGTTTCCCAATAACTTTTAATGTTCTAGTGTGTTCCTTATGTAAATAAAGTAAATTAATGTTTTATAAGATTTTGTAAACATTTTCATGATTAAAAAAATAGTTATTTTTAATTTGCTCTACTCTAACAATTTAAATTTAAGGCATATTTATAAGAGCCAGTAATCTATAAATGTTGGTAAAACTTTAATGTGATCACCTAATAGAGTTTAAATGATGTCAGTAAAGTTTTGCTGACAATTTTTGTTGTTGTTTAAACTAATTACATGGTAATTAATGAAGGAAACATTAACCTCCATTATTTTTTTAACCTGTTGGATTTAACAGTTTAAAAGTAATGTTGGAAGTGAAAAATAACCTTTAAAGTTTTTTTCTTTTTAAATTTCTACCTTTCAATGGGTAACTGTGGTCCTTTTATACTCTCTGTTAAGTGTCAGTAAAGTAAGTAGGGTTCGTTTCAAATTAGCCATGATTTGATCCAACCTGTTATCTTGCTATGAGATTACATTGTACCTTCTGACCAGAACTCGTTGCTTTTTATACCTACATTTTCAAAAGTAAAGATGCAGAAGCCTCAGATGTTTCCTTGCTAAAACAGCACAATCGTGCCAAGCGTATCTTCTGTTTGAATCTAATCAGGCATGCTCCGAGAACTCTTGAGCAGGAATGGCTGCTGGGTGGCAAGATGTCACAGAATTTGTGCTCCTGCAAGACGGAGACCACGTGATATGACATTTTCTATTGTCCTAATTATATGTAATTGTCAGACTTTTGTTGATACTTTGAATTTTATCGTTTTAGAGTATGCATTTACATAAAAGAAAATATCTTGAAATTTTTTAGTAGTGACAGTGTATTTGATATGTACATTAAAACTTTATAAGAACTGGACCTTCATTTCCTGACAGCTGATTCGTGATGAAATTATACATAAACTATATTGTCAAATATCTCGTTGAGAAGTAAACCTAACACAGTTAGGGTCTTGGAGCAAGATTTATGGTGAAGCCTAGTCTGCCATTGCTTAGCCAACAGGATGAATGTATTGGAAGAAATGAAGAGATGTATTTTTCCTCCCACCTGACAGATATTCTCAGTAATTCTCATTTTGTTGGTGTTGGGGTAGTTGGACCAGTGGGGTTTTGTGGGTGTGTGCGTGTGTGCGCACGTTCACATGTGAATGCAAGTGTGCTTGAGATTAACGTGCTCATCTTTTTTCCATAGTGCCTACCACAGCTGTGACAATAACTTCTTCAGCTGAGCTGTTCAAAACCACAGTATCAACCACAAGCACTGCTTCACAGAAGGGCCCCATGAGCACCACTGTAGCTGGATCACAGGAAGGAAGCAAAGGGACAAAACCACCTCCAGCAGTTTCTACAACCAAAATTCCTCCTGTAACAAATATTTTTCCCCTGCCAGAGAGATTCTGCGAAGCGTTAGACGCGAGGGGGATAAAGTGGCCTCAGACACAAAGGGGAATGATGGTTGAACGACCGTGTCCCAAGGGAACAAGAGGTATTTCTGTCAAATACTAGATAAACATTTTACAATGTAGTTTAAGTAGTTTCGGAATTACACTGAAGTGATTTTATGTGAGGAAAGAGATACAGTAAGCTAACGTCATTGTTAGTTTTGTTAATTCTGTAATACAGCATGTGTACACAAAGGGTTTTTGAACTGTAAAAGTCATTTACGGTCAGGCCGTGGATTACCTCTCCCTCCTAAAGACCTAGGTCAAGCCTGAGATTTTTGCCCGTGAACTCTCTACTGAGGCTTCCTTACAGCTGTCTTTCTCATTACAAGTAATTGGATGAGTCCCAGAAAAATCAAGGGCTTTTTGTTCTTTTTGTTTGTTTGCTGTAAATGTCTGATATTTCTATACCAACTTTGTATTTACTGTTTATATTCTGCATTATACTCTACATTTTTGTCAGTTATTGTCAACGACTTCCATTAGCGTTTATTCAAAATTTAACACACGGAGTAGGATCATCATAGCTGATTTCCCAAATGCATGCAGAAAAAATGGTTTCAATTTCACTGTTGTTTTCTACATCTGTTGCAGGAACTGCCTCGTATCTCTGCATGGTTTCCACTGGAACATGGAACCCTAAGGGCCCCGATCTTAGCAACTGTACCTCACACTGGGTAAATCAGCTGGCTCAGAAGGTGGGTTGGAACCTTTCAATATGATACACATTGATGATTTAAGGGCTTTAACTTCTAACGTACATAATTTAGCTTTGTGTGCTAAAACCAGCTTCATTGCTCTTTGTTCAGTATGAACGTAAAAAATTATACATAGTTTTGTCTGTAAACTATTTATTCAGAGTTACATATGTTTTAGGGCATGCTGTTTTCTGTGTCAAGCTCTTTAATGAGTACATACTTGCTTAATTTCATTCATATTTAGTTTGTTCTGTTTCTTTTGATGTTCGTAAGACAAATAGGATGCTGGCCTAATAAATCAAGTATCATTAAGTCTGCAACTGAATCCACAGAATGCAAGCAGATGTGCACATCACAGATGATGGTGACAGAATAAGTAAAAATGACTTTAAAAGGCATTAGTGAAGTTAGTATTACAGTGTAATGCAGTGACATTTTAGTTTCTCCTTCACCATCTACATTCTGAAGTGTAAGCAGTAGATAATAACTGTGAGTGTTAGACTGATTATATTCTGACTTAAATTTCTGGACCATTGGAATAAATAAATAAGGTTTTTAAATAGCAGTTTAAAATAGTTGCAGTGAAATGAGAGAGCTGTCTGAAGAATTTTAAGAAGAATTTCTGGGGTTTTTTTCCCTTTTGTTTCTTTTAAATGTCTGGTTAAGAATTTCTTTTTGAGGATCTAAGAACCTTTAATCATCCGAAATGAAGAGAAAGTTATTGGTCTCAGTTAGTTGCAGACTTTGACATATTTGCAAATATTTTTTTTTGTCCACAACAAAGGTACTTGGGAGAACAAGAAGCCACAAACAGAACAAGACATCTTACTGAGATAATATAAACTGTCATTTCAGATCAGAAGTGGAGAAAACGCTGCTAGCCTTGCCAATGAACTAGCTAAACATACCAAAGGACCGGTGTTTGCCGGGGACGTGAGTTCTTCAGTGAGACTGATGGAGCAGTTGGTGGACATTCTCGATGCACAGCTGCAGGAACTGAAACCTAGCGAGAAGGATTCAGCTGGACGCAGTTATAACAAGGTAGGTAGAAATTTTCTGTTATTTTCAATTAGACGATTCGTGCAGCAGCTCTGGATTCTTCTAGCGGCTGACTGCCTAACTTAAAACTTCTAATTTGGTTTATATCTCAAGAAAGAATTACAGTGCACCCCCATATAGTGCGTTAAAGGAGCAATGTGAACCCCAAAAGGATGCTGGGTACCTGAGGGAGATCTTAGTTGGTGGCAAACTTCCTCCGCCTGGCTGTGGTCAGGACTCTCCCTCGGGGCTGCCATATCTGCACTAGGAGAGAGTGTGTGTTACACAGCTACAGTCCACTCTCATGGCTGTAACAAAACGGCCATGTGTACAGGAACATTGGCTACTGAAATTCTGTTTTCAACGGTAGGTTTTAGGAAAAGGATACACTTCCTTTGCTAGAAGTACAGTGTGTTAGCGTTACTAATTTTTCCTCCTACGACAAAAATTTGATCACTATTTTAACCATACTATGAAGTGCTTTTGTGAGAGTCATATGAATCCAAAATCTATGGCTAAAATGATCTTACAGGTTTTTTTCCTTCCTTTTCTTCACGTATGTTGTCTCTAGTTTTACCAAGATACTTTGGATTAGTGTGTTTAGTAAAATACAGTTCAAAGCTGTGAATACACAATCTTGGCAATCAGTATAGACTCACAAAAATCCAGAGGCCCACAAGTACATGATAAACTCTGAGCTCAGGAACACTAGCTTAATTTTTGAGGATTTCTTCTTTCCTCATTTTCAACAGATAAAATCTAACCTCTGATTTTCTTTTCTTTTACTAAAAAGCTCCAAAAACGAGAGAAGACATGCAGGGCTTACCTTAAGGTATCTCTCCTGTGCTGTCACCCTGCTCTGTCCTTCCCTCAGCTCCCTGCTACGCTTTATCATCTTGCTGCATGATCCGGTGTATTTCAGTCTTTGATAATTATATAATGTGCCCCATATCAGCTGTACAAATGTTGGCTTTTCACAGGTATATTACTCTCAGAATAAGCAAATGATTTATTTTTACAATTTTTGCTGTTTTTCCATTCATCCAAACATACGAGGATTTTAATGAAATATCCTCTGAATTGGAAAGTAATCATAAAGTCTCTTTATTTCCTGTTGTCATCTCTGTGGATTAAAAAGCAACTTGAGTAAAACAGCTATGATATATTCTTGGCAGTTTATCATATCAAAGACTGTATAGTCATAATGTATGTGCATGAAAAAGTCACTGCTTTCTTATCTCTGTGGTGTACTCCTAAAGAAAATAGGCTTTATCTTGAAATTTTCAGGAGTCGTTTCTAGAACCAGGCCGATACGGGGATGGGTTACTAGAAATGAAATATGAATAATGTGCTAGTACTATCGATACACGTTATATGTTGGTTTTTGTCGAGATAATAGGAACAGAAAGCCACTGTTTGCCTCAGAATCCCTGTCTGCTCCAGCTGGTTTTTCTCCCTGGTATATCCAAGTAAAATAAGGAATGTGCTGAGGCTAACCGTGGAATTACGCCATGCTAGTTCTGTGTGATAGATCAAAATAATAATACCACTTTGCATTTTGTCTTATCCTGTGAATTTTAGAAGTTCCTTTTGCTGGGGTGGTTACTTTCTAACCTTACTCATCTGGGGACCATATTCCTAATAAATCAAACTTTGAAGAACTAATCCATATACATGTGAAAACAAAACAAAAGAACTTTGTAGTTTTGCAGAATAGAAGTTATTCAAAAGCTATGACTTCACCAGCTTTGGTTGGCAAGGTCTGAAAAAAAGAATAGCATTTCCTAGGTAGTAATAGACATTGTTAGATTTGAGAACCTTACAGGAAAAGACGGAGGCAAAGTCTGTTTTTAGGTAGTAGTAGTTTGGAAGTCCCTTATTAGCCTGCTTAATGGGGGCAAAAAATTACACGCTGAAGTGTATAGAATTTGTCATACTGAAATTTTCAGTTCACTTTTAAAGTATTAGTTAATGTGTGAAATGTAATAATTGGTATGTTGCCCAGGACATGTATCTCAGTGGGAAAAGAATAGCTTTTTTTCCTTTGGCAGGGAGAATATTCAGGAATATGATTAGAATAATGATCATTTTGATTCCAGTAAAAAAATACAAATGGTAGTAAATAGGAAGCATTTCAAATTAATAAAAGCATGCCATCAGCGAGTTGTGTCTAGGTAGTAGATTTCAGCGTGACCTCAATTTCTGACCAGTGTCATTTTCAGTATGTCTCAAATGAGCTTCTCTGTTCAGATAAGACTAATAAAACTCCCTAAATTACAAATCAGAAGCGACTTACACTATGCAAATGAAGCGAGTGCCTGCTTTGTGACAGAAGATTCATTTGTAACTGAGATTAGAGGCTCCAGTCTGTATTTCTTGGTGACTAATGAACCTGGCCCCAGCAGACCGGTTTCTGTTCCACTCTGGTTAATGGCCGCAGCAGTCCCAGTGTGTGCACTCTTGACTATTCTATCTCCCATTAGAAAGAGAAAGAAGCCTTTAATGCCACTTGCAAGTATCTTCTACCTGCCAGGAAGGTCGCGGTGGCTCACAAGGCAGACAGGACGAGGATATTAAGATGGATTAAGCTAATTAATCTTACTCTGACAGTGGACTCAAACAACTTCTCCCCCTGCTCGTTTCAATATAGTACCTCAAACTAGCAGTTTTTGTTGTTCTTTGTACAAGGTATGCTCAGTGATTACCAATAGATCGGAACAATTTATATGTGGGTAATGACACATTATGATTAGATAAATGGGAAAGAGTAAATAAACTTAGTGATTTCAGCTATCCAAGCCACAGTCAGTGTACAACTACAGTAAGTATCAATATAAAAGCCCGCCTCCAGCTGCCTAACTGACTGGGTTACGTTTTTATTTAATGTTGTTTTGCATGGTAATAAACTAAACCTACATTTATGAATATTTATAACTTCGATATTTGTGAAGACTTTATTTTGCTTTTCTGTTTTCATTAAATTATTAGTACAGGCTTTAAATATTTTGATTGTTCTCTTGATCCCCTTAAAAACAAATCATTGTTTATGAATTAAGGTATACTCTCAAAAAAGTGTTTTTTAGCTAGATAGGAAATTGGAAGAGTGAGAATGTTCTCAGATAATTTCTACATTTTGAAATCATTTTGGTGTTTTTCCCAATGATAATAAGTAGGTAATGTTATATGGCACAATTTTGGTGGTTATTTTAGTTCAAGATCCAAAAAAACAGTATGGTTTAATTTTCAAGCATAAATACGAGATTACCCTTGAGACATCAGTGTTTTCTGTTTAGAACATTCAAGTCTTGAAGTTATATGTTCAAGTGACCATGCATGTAAGAGGAATACCTCAGATTAAGAGCTGACATTGATTTTATTTCTCTTCAACAAGTGAAATATGATTAGATAAACAGAAATAAGCCGTCTTCTTATACTTAGTCTTTATAATCAAACAGTAGTTTACTAATCTTCAGTTAGTTCTGTTTTGAAAGGGTCAGACATCAGGTTGGCCAGATGTATGTTGTCCAGGTGTCCTTCCATAAGGGTAAATCATCATGACAGGTAAATACTACAATTGTCACTAGTCAGTGATTGAAAATCACCTAGGTACTACAAGCAGTCAGAACTAATGATAGTTTTCTAATGGATGCAGGCAATTGTTGACACAGTGGACAACCTTCTGAGACCTGAAGCGTTGGAATCATGGAAACACATGAATTCTTCTGAACAAGCACACACCGCAACAATGCTGCTCGATACGCTGGAGGAAGGAGCGTTTGTCCTGGCTGACAATCTCGTAGAACCAACCAGGGTCTCCATGCCCACAGAAAATATTGGTGAGTGAATCTGTTGTCAGGTTTAATTTTCATTTAGAAGATAGATGTTTAAGAGAATAATGCTTCCATTCTGAATCTGTTATTTCCCAGTGCCAAACTTCTCTTTCGTAAAATTATTTTTGTCTGTTAATAAGAGGTATTATTCCTCACATGCCATAACATTATTGCAAAAGCCAAAATCTATCCTGTCTTTTAAAAGTTGGTTTTATGTATGGTTTATTTTTTCCAACTGAAAAATCATTAAAGGAAAAAAAAGTGTTTAGAGTACTTAAATGCCAGAATATGGATTGCTTAACAACGAAAGTGCTTGCCATGAAACTGTGGCAAATGCTTTTCCATTTTATATAATACGTTCCTAATGAATTTAAATTACTTTCTGGAATGCGTTCTCCTGGCCACGTATTTTAGGCACACAGAATTCGAGTCAAATATTTGTATAAAACATACCTGCCTTCAGGTGAAAATGTGGTCAGTGAACTACATCTCTCGTAGTGCAGAATGTCCATGCTTTATAGATTGCAGAATAGCTGCAGATAGTTGCAAAACATTTTAGAATTTCAGTGCTGGCAGTGAGAGGTAGGAGTTCCCTTTTGATGGTATTTGAAAGAAGTCCAGTAAGTACAGTGAAATTATATTAATTTAGGCTTGACTGATTGGAATTGCTGATTATTTAGTGAGATTGAGCTCAGATGAAATTTACAGTATCCCTTAGTAAAGTAAAAAAATATCCCCAAGCCTCAACGTAAAAAAACCAAAAAGGGAACACAGACTACTCTTCCATGGAAAGAGTGCATTGGAGCAGCAGATACTGAATGAATTTTTGCTATCTGGGATGCCATATCTGATCGCTTTATTGTGCCTCCCTAAATCATGGGACTTTATGTTTAGAAATGCAGAAAAGCAAGGTGTATGGGAGAAATAGACATCGATCAGATTATGATACCTGGATTTAAATTCAAAACTTTTAAGTTTATTTTAAATAACTGAGTTTTCAGAAAGTGTTTTTAAAATCGTGTTTTTATTTACTCTATGAGGTTTTGAAATGATAAATAACTTAATAACTTTAAATTAAATGAAATTAAAGTAATTTCGCCTGCTGTAAGCTGGTAGACCAGTCATAAGGAAGATGATACACTCTACCTTAATTGTGTGAATAAAGCTTCTCCTTTCTGTCTGAAGTTTTTATTATTTCTGAGGTTGATTTATTTCATAGTCTAATAAAATTCCCAAGGTACATGTTAAACAATTCTTCTCAGATATTTCCAGGGATATACCTATAAAGGAATGTAGGTCTGATCATCTCAGAAGTTAAACATAGAGAGCATTATTTGAAGTGAAGTGTTTGTTTTCCATATCTTCTAAAGCCGATTTAAAAGACAAGAAAAACTATAACTTCTCTTTTAAGCTCCTTCCCAGAACGCAAGACATTTTAATAGGCCAGGTTGACGGGCTCTGCCCCAATCAGCCTCACATACACAAAACACACCATTATTATATGTTTGGGATGTTTTTTTCTTGGTTTGAGAATGACTAGGGATTTTTTTTTTCTGATACCTGTGTTTTTCAGAGTTCTAAGTGATTATCCTTCACACTGGTTTTTAAAAATTTTTAATTACAAACGGAATGTTGTGAGTAGAGATTCTTGTAGAGTGTAGTACACGTTTTACTAACTTCTCAAAAATAATGCCCTGAACTTACTATATGCATATGTTGATTACCCAGGAAATGACCCAACATGAAGGTCACTTTGCATATTCCAGTGAATATTTGTGTCTTGTATTTCTAAGCTGTAAACAATTTTGTGACAAATATTATCCATAATTTAGTATGACATTCAAGATTCAACTTTTTCCTAGGACTTGCTATCCTTTTAGCCATGAGAACTAAGGTAGCTCGTTACCCCTTTATGTCTTCACTTGCTGTTCTTTTCTAAATTTAGGGGGTGGCTACAGTGCCTTTGCTTATTAAGACAACTTGATTCTCCTCAGTGATTTCTCCTTGAATCCTTATTTTCACTTTACTGTATGGTTTACCCTTATACTTGACCTCATAAAAACGGTGTAATTATGTTGTAATTATATCTGATTATAGCTTTTTAAAGTCAACTTTGAGGTATAATTTAGATACAATAAGAGAAGCTGTTTTAAGTGTACTGCTTGATGAGTTTTGACAAATGCACACCCGTGTAACCAACAACATGGGCAATATTTCAGCCACCTCAGAAGGGTCCTTTATAATCTTTGGAGTCAGTCTTCCCACACCCCCAGCCCCAGGCAACCACTGATCTGTTTTATGTCACTGTAGTTCAGTTTTACTTTTCTAGACCTTCCGTTGAATGGAATCATAGGCTGGGTACTCCTTTTGATCTTGCCTCTTTTACAAAGAATAATGTTATTGAGATTCATCTATGTTGGTGGCAGCATCAGGAATTCAGTCCTTTTTATTGCTGAATTTCCGTTATAAGGACACAACACTATTTGTGTATCTACTCACTTGGTTATACATTTAGGTTGTTTGCACCTTTTGACTGTTATTAATAAAGGTACAGTTTCTCCGGGTGGCTGTACCAGTTTGTATTCCTAATAGCTGTTAATGTTCCGATTGCTCCACATCCTCACCAGCATTTAGGATTATCTTCTCAAATGTCTTTTGAATTTTAGCCATTTTAGTGATTTGTAGTGGAACTCATTTGGTTTTGTTTTACATTTGTATGATTACTAAGGTATATTTTGCTGAAAACTTCCAACTTTTCATGTGCTTATTGGCCATTCACATATGTTTTTTGTGTAATGTCTTTTTGTATATTTTGCCCATTTTAATTGGGTTGTCTTATTGGGTTATAAAGATTATATCTTCCTGATAAAAATCTTTTGTTGGATATATGTACTCTGAATGCTTTCCCTCAATATGTAACTTTCCTCTCTATTTTCTTAATAATATCTTGAGAGGAGCAAATAATTGGATGAAAAGTCCTCATTACCCAGCTTCAACAACATCTAGCCAATCTTGTTTCATGTGTTCCTCTCACCATTATATTATTTTAAAGCAAACTCTTAACATATTATTACTATTAATACTTTAATATGTATCTCACTTTTTTAAAACCACAATGCCATTGTCAGACTTTAAAATTTAACAAAAATAGATTCAAAAGATAAAAAGGGAGTTTCAATTATTCGATTTCTGTAAACTTGTTAACATTTAACTCGTTTTACCTAGGATACAAACACGTTGTGCATTTGATGGAGGCATTGCTCCTGTTGGAGAGGAAAAGCTTTCCTTCTGCCCTGCTAAGTCTCTTTGGCTGGTCTAATAACCTCAGGCTTAAATTCCTTGCACCTCCCAAGAATGACTTTCTTTTGCATCTTAGGTAAAAAGGCACATAATGTTGATTGTCTTTCTTGTGATCTTAAGATTCATTAGGTGATTTAGTTATCATCAGCCTAATCCGGCATTATAAAATTCCCTGTTATTTATTTTCCCAGTAGGCTTAGCAGCCAGCATGATTGTATCCGTCAATTTGAGCTTAGTTATACTGCAGTTAAAAAAAAAAAAAAAAAACCCAGACTCACAGCGGCAATCAACAACAAAGTTTATGACTCCTTAACTCCATGTCATCACGGAGCCTTGGTTTTGCTCTGTTCCCTGTCATCTTCAGCCGCCTCCATGTTGTTTGTACCCCAGGACTCAGGCTGATAGAACCTGGTCCACTGCAGGTTTGCTGGCAGAGGTCCTAGTTTTTCCTATCACTCTACTTTTCTTACTCTCTCATCTCAACTGCAGCCACCACTCAGTGATGAATTTGACAAACAGAAGGACAGAGAAATACATTAAAATCTAATCTACAGCGCTGGCTGTGAGGGAGGCTCTGGGTGGCTCTACTATGAATCAAGCGTGTTCACTTTCAGGAAATCTGTTAAACAAGGCATATATTATTTAAAGTACACAGAAGATACAGAGAAATATCATAAACATCTGTGTAGCAATCACCCAGCTGAGCCACATCTTACCATATTTGCTTCAGCTTTGGGGGAAAGAAATAACGTATATATAATCTGGAAATCCTCTGCCTCCTTCCTGATCAGATTAAGAAGGGTGTAACTTTGTCAGCATTAGTAAGCTTTTATTTACTTAATTTTTGCTGTACAGGTATATACATTTAACAGTTATTTTTCATGTTTTTTTTTTGTTTGTTTTGGGGTTTTTTTTGTTTGTTTTGGGGGGGTAATTATAATCAGGTTTGCTTTTTGTTTATTTATTTCCTTGGTTTTTCAATGGAGGTACTGGGGATTGAACCCAGGACCTCACGCATGCTAAGCATGCGCTCTACCACTTAAACTATACCCTCCCCGAGAAATAATTTTTGAGTGATAGAGCATGCACATCTTTAACTTTACTAAATACCGCCAAATTGCTTTCTACTGCTATTTTACCAGTTCACCTTCTCACCAGTAATATCGTTACCCATCACTCTCTTTGCCAACTTTATTATTAACATAAATTTTGTCATTTTGTAGATTTGAATTGATCACATTATTGCTTTAATTTGCAGTTCCCTGATTACCTAAATTAATTCCCTTCTGTGAATTTGTTGTCCACAATTTTTCTTATTGTGGGTAATGCATTATGGAAACTAATTCTTTAAGGATTATTATATAATTTGCAAATGTTTATTCTGTCTGTGCCATCTCTTTTTTACCTTGTGTATTAATCTTTTGTTTTACAGAATAATGAAGTCAGATTATCAGCTTATTCTTTTAGGGTTGACGCTTTTCGAATCCTGTTTTAAAAATATGAGGAGTTTTTTTGGTATCCTGCTCAAATTTTTCTCTGCTTTGTAATGATGAAATGTTACATTTTCTTTAGAAATGATAAAGCTTTGCCTTCTTACATTTATGTTTTAATCCTGAAATTTATAGTGTTTTTGATATGTATGAGGGAACTAATTTTATTTTCTTCCATATGGGTAATCTGTTGTTTCAGTACTTCCAGTGCATAATCCATCCCTGTCCCCAGTGGTTTGTAAAGATATCTCTGTCATATATCAAGTTTCTGTACATGTTAGCAGTGTCTGTTATACATTGTTGCTTTTGTTTTTGTTTCAGTAATGTTAATATCTGGTGAGTTCTTTCTGCTCCTCCTAGAATCAGAATCGCCTTGGCTGCCTTTCGGCATGTCTCTTCCATGTGCATTTTAAAATCAGCTTGTCAAGTTCTGCATACTCAAAAACTCTTGCTGGAATTTTTATTAGAATTAGACTGAGTTCGTAGATAGATTTTGAAGGAAGTGTCACAGATTTGTCTGTTGAGCTCTCCCAGATCGGACCATGATACGATTTTCCATTTTTTGTTGGGTCTTCTAATAAGTTCTGTATTTTTCCCTTTAATATTTTGTACTTTTTAAATTAGGTTTATTCCTAGGAAATGTACACTATTGTAAACTGTATTTTTTTAAAATTATATATTCTTATTGTTTGTTGCTTGGTGTATAGGAACACAGTTGATTTTGCTGGTTACAGCCTTGCTGAATTCTTTTACATTTGATAGGATATAGAGTTTCCCTCATGATTACTTTGTAGTTAATTATGTTTTCTGTAAATAATTAACAGATTATTTTTTCCTTCCAGTCCTTTGTACCTTTTGTTTTTTTCTTGAATTATTGCATTAGCTAGGTCCTCTATTACAATGCTAAATAAAACCTGCAATAGGGATCATCCTGACTTCAAAACAAATGCTTCTAGAGTTTTTCCATCATTATTTGCTAAGGGTGGGTTAGATAACCCTTTTCTGATAACAAAACCATTTTCTGGGCAAGGAATTTTTCTTTTGTTCCTATTATTTTATAAAGATTTTTTTATATTGAATGAGTATTGAAATTTGTTGAATTCTTTCTGTGTATATTTTTCTTAATTTCTTAATTTGGTGAATGATAATATATTTTCTAATGTATTAATCTCTGTAAGCCTTTTTGAGTTAAACTTAATTTGTTCAGGATATACTTAAAAGTATATATATAATTTATTAAATATTTTTGCGTAATTTGAATAAGTGAATATTGTTATATTAAATATCATATGATTTATCTCTTTGTACTATTTTATGCATCAAGATTATATGTAAGTCTTGTGAAGTGAGTTGGAAAGCATGAGCAGTTTAAAATTCAGTATATATTTAACCATGAGTTCATTTTCTTAAGTGGTCATAAATTATTGGTTTTTTAAAAAATTATTTTATAGTCAGCTTTGTGTTTCTAGTAAATTTTTCCTTTTGTCTATTTTAAAATTTATTTATATAAAGTTGATTGTTGTAGGTCTAGTGAGTTCTATATTAATGATCCTTTTTTAAAATTCAAACTTTTTTTTTACTAAGGACATGGTTTTAGACTTTAATAAGTAAGTATCTGTTGGATGAAATTTACTCTGAGCATGTATATCTATATTTGGAACATTTCATGGAAACTCAAAGGATTTCCTTCTTTCACCTTATCTTCTGTCTTTTATGAATAATTAATGATTGAGACCCCCTTTCAGTGTAAGGAAGAGAGAGGTATATTTTTGTCACCCATCTTACCCCTTCACCTCCCACTCACACACATGGAATCTTATTTGAGGAGAGGAGATTATCCACATATCCATCTACTTAATCCTTCTGAGCATGGATTAATAAAACAAATGTCTCAACCAGTTTCTGCAGCTAATAGAATTCTAGAATTCTAGGAGTTCTATGACTCTCATTGTAAACTTATATTTCAAGTGCTTGACATATGGCCTCATAGCTTATAAAAATCTCCAATGTTATGATTTCATATTTACAGCTAAATGTATATGTATTTTATAAAACAAAGTTGTGAAAGATTTTTAAAAATCAGCATCCAAGAGTTATTCTATAATGGATGATATGAGCCCATTTTTCTAAAAAGTCAGTGAATTTATCATATTCTCTGTGTGTGTGTGTGTGTGTGTGTGTGTGTGTGTGTGTGTGTGCACATGTGTATGTGTATCTGTGTACCAGCACATATGCGTATGTTAGTCAAACTAGAACTAGCTATGCAAGTATATGCCATCAGAGAGGGTGAAATTCGGAGAAAAATGTGTGGACTGTATTTATTGAATTATGTGTTACTTTTTAAAATTCAAGTGTCTGAAATTAATGAATTTTTCATAGAGCTCCTCTCATTTCATCAGTAAATGACATTTTATTTACTAATATGAAGTAGTTGACTTTACTAGAAACAATAATACTTTCTCATTCTTTTTAAGAATCAAATGAATATTGATATAAAGTATTGCAATCTTTATTGGAATTATGGTAGACAGCATTTATGTTCAGGATGATACTATTTTTTAAAAAAAATTAAACAACATTGGTTTTACTGACCATATAAATGATCTTAATGTTATATATATTGACTGTTTTCCTTACATGTTTTTCAACGTTGCTACTTTCTTTGTGAATTTTTGAAATTTGGATTATGCTGCAGTCATTTGCAAACTTTTTTTGTAAAGGCCCACGTAGTACGTATTTTAAGCGTTGCAGGTCATGTGGTCTAAGTTGCAAATACTTAACAACCATAGACAATAAATTATAGACAGTATATTAATGGGTGAGCATGATTATGTCCCAGTAAAACTGTATTTATTAAAAGAAGTGGCTGGCCGGATTTGGCCCACAGGTCCTATTTTACCGAATTTGAATATATAAAAATTGATTGTTACTAGTGAGAATTAATGGGAAGTTTGAACATAATGCTAGACATTTTCTCCTAAATAATGCTGTGCTAGTCTCCTTACTTTGAGAAATTAGGGAAAATCTATTACTGCACAATTGACCTATGTAATCTTATGTATTAAAACATACACATAGATATAAATGTCTATATGCAATAAACGCATTCAAATTTAAACTTCATATTTTGTTTTATCATTGCCAAGTAATGGTAATTGAAAAGTCACTTAGCATAAAGAGTCAAAAAATCATTTTGAAATATTTTTGTTAAACTTAATTATTTAGATGAAACTTTGATAGTTGTGTGCTGTAAGTCAGATGCTTCATATCCATAGGCTAAAAGACTGGAATTAGTTGACAAAAGATATAAAACTTTGAAGAAAATATTCAAAAATGATTACACCAAAAATTTTAGAGTAGTCAAAATTTAAGACCTCTTAGAATAATTTAGTTGTTTGTTAATGATTTTGTTGTAATTCAGCACAGAAGTTTTATAGGTAGAAAAATAGTGGTTTCTGTGCAATTACCATTTGCCTCTTTGTAGTTAAATTTAAAGAATGCCCTTTTTTTTCCTTCTTTATCTTTTGCCTCATCCAGTTCTGGAAGTTGCAGTACTCAGTACAGAAGGACAAGTCCAAGACTTTAAATTTCCTCTGGGCATCAAAGGAGCAGGCAGCTCAATCCAACTCTCTGCAAATACTGTCAAGCAGAACAGCAGGAATGGTAAAATGGAACAAAAGTCTTTTAAAAATTGATAGGTTTTTTTGGTTGTTGTTCAGTTAAACCTATTAATTCTAAATGCTGAGTATTTGACTCCTAGTATAACAAATACGGCTTAACATTTAAAAGCAGATTTAAAATAATGCCTTACTCTTTTCAGTAAATTTAACCTAAATGAAGATTTCATAAGGATTTTTTTTCATTTCATTCTGATTTTATTGTATCTTATCTTATTCATAAGCATATTTTCTGTAAAGACATATGGCTGTTTTTACCTTCCTAGGTCTTGCAAAGTTGGTGTTCATCATTTACCGGAGTCTGGGACAGTTCCTTAGTACAGAAAATGCAACCATCAAACTGGGTGCTGACTTTGTTGGTCGAAATAGCACCATTGCAGTGAATTCCCATGTCATTTCAGTTTCAATCAATAAAGAATCCAGCCGCGTGTACTTGACAGATCCTGTGCTTTTTACCCTACCACACATTGATGTAAGTTATGTGTGCTAATGAAGTAGTGCAAGGTTACAAAGCCAGTTAGGAAGGAAAGCAAAACAGACATGCTGAGGATGGAGAGAGAAGGGGAATGGGGAAATGGCAGAGAGGAAAGAAAAGACTGTCCCATTTGAATTTCAAATGTTGGACTAGGTCAGAGACACAAGTTTATTTAAGTCTGTGAACATAAAATTAAATGAGCCTGGTTCAGTGATTATTAGAATTTAAGTGTATTCTTAATGAAAGCTAATTCAGTAATCAACAGGAAAATGTAAATGACTGTAATTTGTTTTAGAACGAAAATTAACTCTTACCTTAGCAGCACTGTGGCTGAGTATTAACGGTTAGGACTCTGCCTTTTTGGGCTTTTTCATGCAGCAGATCTCTTTTTTTTTTTTTTTTTTGGTTTTACTGATCACAGTAACACAATTGTTACCAAGCATTGTGTTTTTAAAAATACAGAATTGAAGAGATGTGATTCCTCTGCCATTCCTTAGAATGCAAGTTGGTAGTTAAATAATTACACCATGTTGGACGAGTGTCTGCAGAACGTGGCTGCTGTTATAGTAGAGTGAATAAGTGCCCACAGATCACCAGGGAGAGCTCCAGAATTGGCAAAGAACAACACATTTCTGCAGCTGTTCACTTTTATACCTTCTGCAGTTGCTTCACTCTTTTACGCACCTTGACGTACGAACTACAGCATTCAAATTGTCGCTGTTATGTCACTTCGAACAAAAAGGGGCCCCAAACAAAATGGATTTTAAAACACTTCGTCCTTACAGGATTTTTTTGGAACAAATTCACGGCTCTAATTTTGTCAGAAAAGGAAAAAAAATGATTCTGATGTACCATCAGTATGTAAAATCATAAGATGGAAATTGTAATTGTGTAAAATGGGTCTTTGGTAATTTAGAGTACACTTTAGAGTGTCTCGGACTATAAAGCCCCTTTTAAGTTAGATATCTGCCTTGTATAACATAGTCTACAATTTTGCTGATGAAAAACTTTATAGTCCGAAACATGCAAAGTTTAATCTAAATTACCTTTTACACATATTAAACAATTGCTATTGCCATCTTAGAGTGTAAAATCCTAATTTTATCTTGTCATTTTATTTCCCAGCCTGACAATTATTTCAATGCAAACTGCTCCTTCTGGAACTACTCAGAGAGAACTATGATGGGATATTGGTCTACCCAGGGCTGCAAGCTGGTTGACACTAATAAAACTCGTACAACGTGTGCATGCAGCCACCTAACCAATTTTGCAATTCTCATGGCCCACAGGGAAATTGCAGTAAGTATTTGCACTTCTAATTAGTAGCAGAGAAAAACCTCAGAGATTCGAAACAGCTTGTGTAATAGTCCCTTCTTTGGGTGCTTATCGTACCTAAAAAGCAAACAAAGTAATGTGGATGTCTAATTGTTTCTACACTGTCCATATATTGTAGGAAGTCTTGGTACTGTATTAATTGTTACTTCTCAAATCATCATGTGCTTTATAGACTTGTTCTAAGTCTTTCCCCTTCGGGCAGGTGATAGGCACAGGTGATCAGGGATTTAAAAACTGAACAGCAATAGATTATACAGACAGAGGGGCCCTGAAGTGTGACATGTCCTCCCTATCTTGAATGTTTGAATCTCATTTTACAATTTCTGCTTTAAGTTTCTTAACCACTTTGCACACTGCACAAAACTGCAGATTTTGTAAGACCAGAATGGCTCCTGGAATGTTTCTTAGTGTTCATTTCTTCTTGTGAATAGGAGAACAAGAGCCAGAAGATAAACATATTTTAAGAAATGTAACATGAAAGCTCTCACATCTATTATGTGCTTAACTCTTAGTATATAAATATAAAAACTCAAGGAGAAAATTAAAACAACTTCTTTGTTAGCCTGAAAAGCCATTAAAATGCCATTTTTTAAAATAACTAAGTAGTCTTTGTTCTATTATAAAATTTTTTTATGTGTACATGAGTAATTATTTCAGTCAGTCTTTTCTAGGTAAAATCTTCCACTTTCATAGATCATTCTTTGGATATAAAAATTAATAAGATTATATTGCATTCTGTTATATGATTTTTTTTTAAGTATTGAACCCTGTTTGAACACATGAATTTCAGAGAGTTGAGTGTTAAAAGATGAGCGATCACATGTGAAACCTGTCTTACCTTTAGTTAATGTGCTGCAGGAATACTGAAGTTCCGCTTTTTTTTCCCCAGTACAAAGATGGAGTTCATGAGTTACTCCTTACAGTCATCACCTGGGTGGGAATTGTCGTTTCCCTTGTTTGCCTGGCTATCTGCATCTTCACCTTCTGCTTTTTCCGTGGTCTGCAGAGTGACCGTAACACTATTCACAAGAACCTTTGTATCAACCTTTTTATTGCTGAATTTATTTTCCTAATAGGCATTGATAAGACAAAATACATGGTAAGTACCGCTTCCATTTGTTGACGTTGGATCTTTGAAAATTATTATAACAGGTGTAAATCCGCACATGCTGCTGATAATTTTTGACCTTCTGTCTTAATATAATGAACATGACAACATTGAAGGATAATTTGTAATAAATTAAAAGACAAAACCCAATCATCAAGTAATATTATTATGAGTTAATTCATTTCTTGTATTAAGGTACAGTTGGATTTTCTGGCTTGTTATTAAAACATGCAATTTGAATAGAAGAATGCTGGAGATACTAAAATGAAATGATCCTATTTAAAAATTTTTCATCTTGTTTACATAGTCATTCTGACTAGTGATCATTTCTTTATATTCTGAGCAATTTATTCATCATCGTGAGGTCTCAGTGTCAGAAAGACAACTAAATAGTTAATGCTTCACCCTGTATTCATCGGCACTGGGATTAATTTAAGAATGTGCCACATGTGACAAGAAAATGATGTTAGGTAATTAGATCTGGGATACTTGTCATTAAAACAAATTTTTTAAAATTCTGTAGTCGAAAAGGTAGAAATAATGTATTTGGAAACAACTGTTCTAAGGATTTGTAAAGCAAATTATCTACAAGTAGAATATTCAGATTTAATAATGCGTAATTCTAGAAGAGAAGTTAATATATTTTTATTTGGACTCAATTTCGGTAAAAATAGTAATGTCTTACAGTGATGGTATTTCTCGCACACCTAGCATTCATTACACTCTATAAGCACTGAACCAAACTTGGCAGTGTTTTTGTTTATGAAAAAACTTTTTTTTAAGAAACAGTAGTGTAGGGGGAGGGTATAGCTCAGTGGTAGAGTGCATACCTAGCAAGCACGAGGTCCTGGGTTCATTCCCCAGTACCTCCATCCAAAAAAAAGTAAATAAATAAAAACCTAATTACCTCCCCCCAAAATAAAAACAAACAAACAAAAGAAGAAGAGTTGGAAATAAAGTTCAAGATAAAACCTTGTCTCTATGACAGAGTTGACGAAACAGTAGTTTAAATATCTTAGAGACATTTAAGCATCTTAAAGACAGTGGCGAGGACTGTCAGTGAATATTGTACAGTTTTGGAGCCAGCTGCTGATATTCATGTGTTCTGTTGTGCGTTTTTTTGCTCCTTTTCTTTATAGATTGCATGCCCAATATTTGCAGGACTTCTGCACTTTTTCTTTCTGGCCGCTTTTGCTTGGATGTGTTTAGAAGGTGTGCAGCTCTATCTAATGTTAGTTGAAGTCTTTGAAAGTGAATATTCAAGGAAGAAATACTACTATGTTGCTGGTTACTTGTTTCCTGCCACGGTGGTTGGCGTTTCGGCTGCTATTGACTATAAGAGCTACGGAACAGAGAAAGCGTGAGTAATTGCAAGTGACCTGAGTGTTTTTCAAGTGAATAATTTTTTAAAGCCTGTTAGCTGTCAGTGAGGGTCCCTGACAGACTAAAATAGCATCTGAAAGCTTTATTGGTGAGAGAATGGGCATGCCGTGCACAAATTACAATCAAGTCTTTTGTAATTTTCTAGGTTCAGAGGATTTGTACTCTGGCGAGGCAGATTCTAAATTATGGACTTTCTTTTTAACACAAAAGACTGACCTGAAACAAATTGAAAAAGTAAATAACTTTTTGGCCTTAGAAAGATATTAAGTAAAAATTCTTCTGAACTTAAAGCATCTGACAGGTTTAACTACTCAGTTTTTAAGCTAATGCTTCATTAGCTCTCTTTGTGCAGCGGGCCCTCTAGCTAACTCTCATTCTCAATTGTGACAGTACCACATTCCATCCCATATGTTTTACTTTGATAATATTTTATCAGGCAGTTTGAAAGGATTAAAATAAGTCACTGTCATTCATTTATAAAAAATATAGATATTTATGGAAAGTGACAGAAGGTAGACATGGCCGTGTTTCTAAGGATTTTATTTGCTAGAGGCATGAATTTGCCTTCCAATTCTGTTTATTTTTTCTTTTGATAAAATTAGTTATATAGATTCTTTGGACTAAAGAAAGCTTTTTGACTGCACAGATGATGAGAGACAAATAAAAGAAATTCACTGGAGATTCAGTGTTATATGAAAAAATGAACCACTAAGTAAAATCTGTCTTAATAAGTTTATGCATCATTTACTCTAATACTGTATGAGTTCTGTGCTTTGATTTTTTTTTTCTAGTATTCATCCATTCCCAGTTGAGGTATTATATTTATGCTACACTGTTTTGCAACAAATGTAACATCTGAACATTTATTTTTTTTATCTGTTATGTTCCATAGGGTTAAACATTTTAGCTCAGATACAGATTCAAAAGGCAAATTTTGAAAATAGGAACTTTAAAATGATGAGACAATTTGGAGTCTTGAGTTTCAAGTTTTTCTCAGTAAAGTCAAATGTCTTAAGACTTCAGGCTGGGGGTGGTTACTGTTTTCTCCATACAAGCATAATTATGTGTGTCTTTATCAAATTTAAAACCTGAAATGAAGAATAGGTTGGAATAAATATATTACTACTTTTTAAGTCAGTGCCAACTCAGAATTATTAACACTGTTCTTGACCACAAGAAATTAATTTTCAAAGGCAAATGTAAAGTTAGTTTTGTTTGTTAGATTTTTAAATTTCTGTGTTCCTTGTGATGTTGAGGATCCACTGAATCTACTTAATACAAATTATTTTCTTTTTGTAATAGTTGCTGGCTTCATGTTGATAACTATTTTATATGGAGTTTCATTGGACCTGTTACCTTCATTATTCTGGTAAGCAGACTCTGTTTTCCCTTCATTTTTAGCTTGCTGCTTTAGCAGTGCAATTGAAACAGGGCTAATTTGTTTGACTTTTAATTTATCTATGCAGTCAAAGATTTATAAACACGTCCAGCTTACCTGATAAAATTATATAGTGTATTTTACATATTATATCATTATTTAGAGTTTATACACTTGCTAATTAGTACTATTTCTGAAAATTGTTTCCTCTAAAAAGTACTTTTTCCTCCTTTCTAATATAGTTTGCAAAAATGCCATGTCATTATATATATATGCCATGTTAAGATTTGAAAGTACTTTAATAATTAGAAAGGAATAATTGACATGTATAGTTTATTTTGTTTTTGAGTAAGTGGGGTTTTTTGCTAAGAGTTTTAATTCAGGAAATTATGTTCCAAAATCTATAATATTAGCTCTGCACCAAGCCTGAATAGCATTTATGAATTAAATGAATGTTTTATGAAAGTGAAAGAACATTAGCTTAATATTTATTATTTTAATTTCCACATAGCAGTTTAGTGCTTTTAAACAAACATCCACACCCTATTTTGGGCACAAAAAGTTTTTTTTTAAACTTAGAATAGTATGTGAATATTAAATAAATTTTAAACTCATTAGAAGTAAAATTACTATTCTAAGCCTTAAAATACCAAATAAAAATACTGGTGTCTAAGAAATTTTATTTTAAAATAAACTTGATACAAATTAAGTATAATAACATTAAGGTACTTTTTAACTTAAATTATCACTAGTCAAATATTTGAAATACAGTTGAAATTTTTTAAATGTAGCTAGAATATTTGGATTTCAGTATTTAAAACTTTTCACTCAGGTTTAACATCATGCTGTTACAAATAAATGTTATTGACCATTATAAGATTGACAGTGAAACAAACAAATTTACATATTGCCTATATCTGTTTATTCCTATTAGGGGTGCTTTTTTCTTTAAAAAGTTATAACAAATGAGCTTATTAGCTATTTCTGTGGTTAACTAGTGTGTCAATAAAATTAAGCAAAAACTTTTAGTAGTTCAAGGAAAGTTAGAATTACTTCAAGTTTATATAACTTCTGTCATTAAAATGAATTATTTTATACAATTACTTTTATACAAAGCAAAATGAAAATTTGAGATGAATGCCTGTGTGAATCAAATCAGTAAAACACTCTCAAGTGTTCCTAGGAAAGCTGATTTCTCATCAGAATTGTTCAGGCCAGATGATTGCCCCAGTTTTTGTTCTTGGTTTACTTTTGTTAACATAGCCTAAGCCTAGCTTGAATTAAATGACAAACAGCTGACACGAAGAGGTGTGATCCTTAAAGACACAGGCTTCTTTTCTCCCTGAGCCCTTGGCCAAACATATTGATACTTTGAAAATTGTAAAGACCATTTTAGGGATATTTGATCTATACTTCTGTTGTACTGCAGTTTTGTTGATTTTCTGTCTCTGAAGAGAAATACTTTCTTGACAGTATTAAAAGACGTTTCACTTGGCAAAGGGGGTTAATGTTCATGTATGCACAGCCTCCAGTAAGGAAAGAGGTGAAGGGTATTTTATTATGTTGCCCATTTACAAGCGAGAGCCTACTATTACTTTTCAGCTTTGTCATTATTATCGTCTACCAGATCATTGAGGTTGAGATGCGAAGGGCTTTTGGGAACAGTGTTCCCAACTAGAAACAAAACCAAACCAAACAGCAGGCAGCAATCACACTGCAGAGCCTGGGAGTAATTCTTCTCCTGCAATTGCTTTGCCCTCTGATCGTCCCAACGCAGAGAGACAAAGAGTGACACAGAAGTGTAAAATGTTATCTCGCATGTAGGCTAAAGTGAGGTAAATGATTGTACACACGTGTTTGTTGAGTACTAATATAGTTACCGACATATGTCCTTATGGTGATACAGGACATTTAAAAGTCAGTGGAGACACAAATCTTAATAATGTAAATTATATTGCCTACTACTCGTTTAAGGAGTACTCTCATAACAGAAATCACCTATTGGTATTCCTGGAAAGCATAGTTTTCCATTTCCAACTTTTCTGAATTGAAATCATTTCACTTAGTAGTATTAAATAAGTGTACATTTTTAATAATTTTCAATGAAAAAAATGTTATGGAAGATAAAACTTCCTACTTCTGTGTTTCTATAGGATGTCTTGCCTACAGGCACTAGAGTTATTATATCTATGAGAAAAGTGCTTGTAAGTAATGAGCAGTGGGAAACCATTAGTATGCCTGAAATGGTTTAATGAAAGCTTGGATCATGACACGTCAGGAGCTGTTCTTATCATTTGGACAGCTCCATCTGCATCGTTAATAATTAATTCAGTTCAGTAAGAGTTCAGCTCACACACTCATTTAGAAGTCTTCCTCAGAGAACACCTCACTGGCTGCCAGTCCCAGGGAGAAATAGGTTTCTGCTTGGCTAACAGCAAAGATCTGGAGATACAAGTGCGGTTTTAGAGTTGCATTTGCCAGGTAGCAAAAGCTCTAGGGAGGACAAAAAGGGTCAGAACATGTGCAGTTCAGTTAGGTTACTTCAGAGTGGTGTTTCTGTTCTTCTGTCTCATCATATCCATGTCAGCACTGCAAGCTGTGGAACGAATTTTAAGCTGCTAAGCTCAGATGGCTATGATTCAATGGAGCAGGTTGATGACTATAAAACAAACTGTGCCCTCCTACAATCTATGGTACCTTTTTCTCTCTTTAAACTTCTTTGTATTTTCATGTTTATCAATATGGGTAATGATTAGCTAGGCCATATCATCAAGTAATGGTGAATTTTATTTAGCAAAGTACACCAGCAGATTATTTAATAAAACAGTAATTTATGAAATTATTTTTGGAAGATAGGAGGAAGAGTATTATTTGTTATTGGAAGAGGAAGAATGCCCTGTTTAGTGGTTCACTCTTTTTAGCTGAATAAGAAAATTTTTTCTTCTTCATTTGTTCTCACTCTTTAACATAGAATTCTATTAAGAGATATCCATCTACCCATTTACCTGTGTGTACACACACACACACACACACAGGGTAGAGTTAAAATCTGATTAATTCCTGGAGGAATTGCCTCATCTCCAAAGTTAATCCTCAGTATGGGCATTTAGGCTGGTGAGCTGACATGCAGCATGCAACACCGTCCTGTTGACTTGTACTTACTAGAGGCATCTACCTGAATGGCTGAGTAATGTCATGTATACCAGGTTTATAGACAGATCTTTATGTACACAGCTGTAACTCTGTCTTTTTCCTTTCTCACTGATGCATAGCACCTTTCAATCTATCCCAAAATGCTGTGTTTAGACTTAGTAGCATTCAGTTTGTAAAGAACAAGAGGGTAAAAAGTGACTGCATTGGACTTGAAGGGAGAACAGCAGTTGAATGGTGGGCACAACTCTTCTCAGCCTTTTGCCTGCCTTCCAACGAGAAACACGGAGAATCTTCTGTTGATGTTTGTGATTTCTCAAATTTTTTAAATGCATACCAAAGGCAGGAGAATAAATTGGGGAGAAGTAAAAAGTGAGGAGAAAGAAGCCGTTTATTCTAACCAGAAAAGAAAGACGCACAGGAGTATATGGTTGGAAAGAGCCATTTGTGGACGGGAAAAATGATAAAAGAAGGAACTCATTTGAACTTCACTTGAAACTAACCTTTTTAGTCTTCAAGTGACTATCTTAGACAACAGAATGTATCAGAGATGTTTCTTTTTGCCCCTCTATTTCTCAATCTGATTCCCATAGTTATGAGAAAACAAGAAAGGAGTAGAAAAGAAAAAAAATCTATAGAAATGTTTTATCCTACAAAATTATGACTTATTAGAGTGTATTGCCTCCTGAAAAAGATGGGAAGAATATTTATTCTAGGAAACTAAAAATTAGCATTTACGTTTTAGACATTGGAGAAAATAAGACAGCTTTAAAACCACATTTTAAAAATTTTGTTTACCCTTCAGTAAATGTTCTATTTAATTCCAGAAAATATTTCACTCTCATATATTGGTGGTAACATATTAAACTATTCAATACCTTAATTAATAGACATATTTTTTCATTTCTCTAATAAGACCAATAAATAACATGTATTAATGAGTTTTTTTCATGTGGAGTTGGGATAAAGAAAATATCTTACATTTGGCTTTTTTTTTTTTTGGCTCTTATATTCACAATAAGTCTTACAAGCCTTTTTTCATAATTACTTTGTCTTGAAATGATGTTATTTTATCCTATTAAAGATTATTTGCCTCATTATTTGTATATTGTCAAGTCATATTTCAAAGATTAAATAAGTGTTGGATTTAACCCTAAAGTTCTTGACAGCCTAACAGTGTGTTCGCTAGATTTTTATTTTCATTTTCTTTAAATTGGAGAATTCACAGACACTTGTGAAATAATCTGAGTGCAAGAATTCTTCTGTGGTTTTATGATTATTTTCCTAGGATTTTAAGTTGTTTTTTAAGAGACTCACTTTTAAAACATCTTTTTGAAACATTCAATCTTAAATATGTTAGAAACAACAGCTTTTCTCCCCTACTCGGGTTTTATGGGTTTGTGTGATATTTAGCGACGTGAGTATAAGCATCACAAACAGGCTTTAGAAAGCACAACTAACTGTTAAACGCAGAGTGTAGCGAGTGGGAGTAGGAACATGTGGGTGTCTTAGCCTTGTGCTGATTATGGGATGGTGGTGTTCTACAAAGGAAATGCAGAGTTGGTTATCATGGCAAGTCCATCAAGTGGACATCTTTTGAAGAGCACACCTTCTTATGTTAAGGATTTAAGACTATATTTTTATACATTAATTAATTTAATATTCTGTCTTCAACTCATTCATCATCCCTGATTGATCTGTGAAGTAGATTGCTCTTTATAGAAGTGGAACCTGGAACCTTTTTTAAAAATATAAAACTAGTATATCTTCGGTTTTGTTAGAAGACTTCTAGTTTTCTCAACTAGAATCAATTGGTTAATTTTGTTAGAAAAGACTGCAGGCCGTGGAGCCAGATGACAGTGTATGGACCCTCAGCATTGACTTTACAGGAGCTACATAGGCTTTGGCAAGGTACTCAACATCACACACTTGTAAATGGTTATCTCAGTGCTGTCTGCTGCCTCTGGAGCTAGGGTTATAGGTTGCTGGAGGATATTTTTTAGCTTTTCTTGTAATTATCTGTATTTTCTGAACTTTGTGTCTTGTGAATGTGTGGTATTTGTAGCTAGGAAGAAACACTAAACAGAGACATAACTAAAGCAGGGTGAGGGGAGAAGAAGAGGAGATGCATCTAACAGTCTACTTTTTAAGGCTGAAGTGAGATATATTTTCTGTGGTGTTTTCAAGTTAGTTCTGTCTTAACAAGAAAGAAATGTCTTTGTATCATATTTAAGCTTTAGTTCTATTTTTACATAGGTATGCTTTATTTTCATTTCAGTTTTACTGGAAAAGGTGCTAGTTCTTAAATAACTGATTTTTTTTTAGCCTGGTTTTCTTCATTGAAAACTGTTTGGATGAATTCACCCCCTATGGTTTCACATTTTCTACTCGTTGTCTTTTTATAGCATAATTCTTGATACATTCCAGTTTTTTCTTTCCTTGTAGTTCAGTTATTGCAGTGGGTAATAACTTTTTTCTTTCCTCGAAGGTACTACTACTACTGTTATTTTATTCCTAGGGGATAATGAATATGCTTAGAAAGTAAGGAGCTTCACATTGTGGCCCTTTGTGCTTCAGAAAATTGTTTTTTTAAGAAAGGTGTTGGGGTAGGGGGCAACCCTAGGTCTAGAAATTTGGAATAAAAGCAATAAATGGTTTTATTAGGACATTGAAAAAGCAAGATTGAGAGGTTTAAATGATTTTAACTCTGAATCTGTAAAAAATCTGTAAGGCAGCCATTCTTGCTTAAGAAAGATGTAGCCAGTTTGTTTGTTTATATGGGTTTGGTTTGTTTTTAGGATATTTGGAGTTCTTGTTTTTAACCATTCCTAAATTGTCCTAGTTACAACTTACTATTATATAAAATAAAAAGTAAAAACACTGTTGATTTTGTTTTTTAAAAAAATTAGAGATAAACTATACCATGAGTCTTTAAAAACCAAATTAAATACTTACTGTACTAGCAGAAGGATCTTTCTGATTTCTCAAAGGCAAAAATTGTGTCTTACCCACAATACAGTAAGCACATTCTTGTGTGGAGCAGTAAGGTCAATAAATATTTGTTGAATGAAATGGCATCATACTATAACATCCCTGAAAATAGAGGCATTTATTTATATTATGACCAACTAGGCTTTATAATCTTCAGAATATAAAACTAGAATTTTTTTTTTACAAATTACTTACTTTTCCTCTAGACAAGTATCTTAAGAAATTAATTTTTAAGTACTTTTATAAGCAAAGAGTCTCTTTTGTCCTCAAATAATTAACATCAATGATGGAATGCTATCTGCCAACACTTGCAAATTATGGCCATTAACCCCACTTTAGTCCTTAAGAGGAAATACTACATCTAAGAGAAACAACAAGGCATAGTAGACAAAATGACTGATAAACAGCTTAAAGTCTTTGCTTTGTTCCTAAACTCATTAGGAAGGACTTGGAAATTTTATGTATTGCCATGTATCGTTTTTCCTAATTATAAAATCAGAAGTAGTGATGAATGAGGAAAATAACATTATCATTTTATCAGATGGTATTGTGACTCAGCAAAAGTGATCATGCTACTGTAACAAAGTTATGTTGATTATCTGCCACCAAGGAGTTGCTTTCGTCCCCAAATATAATGGGCCTTTTTCTGAATTTATGATTTGGGCTGGCATGAAGCCATCTAATGCTTACATAATAACTTCATTTTATCTTTATCTTTTTTAAAGTAATACTTTGAAGTAAATAAAATGTGAAAAAAAATCCAGGAGCAGTTTAGCGTAAGCTTATTTTTAGGGCATAAAAATGTAAGTGCCTTCACTCCATCCGGCACCCTGCAAGGTTTCTGTAGAAGCAAATGCAAATTACAAACCCTTAACCCTCCTCAGTCAAAACACAACTCTTGTCTTCTGAATTCACTCAAATTGACCTTCCAAGCTGTCCTTCCATGTCAGGTTCCATCTTCCCCAGGTTGCTTTTTTTGCACCTAGATTCTTGCACAGCTGAGTGTTTAGAGGGACTCAAAAACAGGCTTTCTTTAGAATTTACCATCTTTCATACAGTAAAGAGACATATGGAAAAAAGAGATGATGGCTTTTAACACTTAAATAGCAAATTATATATTTATTTAAAAGTTTATCTTACTTTGTATAACCAGTGAACATTTTTCATGTGTTTAATTTCATTTGATCCTCACCATTACCTTACAAAAAGATTGTACAAATGTTACTTTCCTCATTTAATCAGTCAAAATCAAGAGCTAGGCTCTCAGCTACATCTTACGGTCCCAAATTCTGGGATCCTTCCATTATAAGCTGCTTGATGTAAATACCCCTTCTAAGGAATTCACTTCGGTGTTTTTATTAGATGGCTTTTAGACCCTGGAGTACCTCTAGCTAAAGAATCTAATTTAGGCTTTCTAATTTATTTAATCATCACCACATGATTCTGATTTAATGAGGTTGCAATATCATGTCAAATGATCTATTAAAAAATCGATCATACATTGCCAGAGTATTTTTTATTTAGACTCAGCTTGATCATCGCATAAGTAAACTAAAATTGAATCAGTGTCTACTGTATATTCGTGTCGTTGATATTTAACTGCAGTATCCGTTGAATATATTTGCTAACATGTATTTAGTTTTTGCTTTTTGTCATAGTGCTCTAATTCTTTTTTTATTTGTTATAATAGCTAAATATTATCTTCCTGGTGATCACATTGTGCAAAATGGTGAAGCACTCAAACACTTTGAAACCGGATTCTAGCAGGTTGGAAAACATTAAGTAAGTATTTTGTGTTTTAATTTTAGTGCTTGACAAACTAAGTGGAAGATACTCTCCACAGGGAATACGTGAATACCTTCTATCAACTGTAGAAATTATTCAGCAGGAAGTGTTACTGATAAAGGCTGAGTCTCACTGTCACCATGTCACAGACATTGGTCAAAAATTAGATAATTTCTGTCTTGATCTAGAGCCAAGAGATTGCTTCAGTGGCTTTGTGGAAATTCCATATCACTGTAGCAGTTTCATTTGAATTTAAAATGCAGTTCAAAGTGATGTTCCTGTTTACATGGCTGATATGATTATGTTAAGTTTGTTTTGTTAAATGACTTTTTGATTTAAGGATTGTGAGCAGTTTCTACCTCTAATCCTGTTTCCCTAAGAGAATTTACTCTATTACTATCGTTAACTCAGAGATTATCTGTTGTTTTCATGATAATTAAATAAATGTTTACTTTATTTCAATGTTGAAAAAACTGCAGTAGCCTATCAATGGAAAAATGCTATCGAATTAACAAAAAATTGATAGCTGTTGATTCGTGAAGTCATCTTATATAAAAAGGCATTTTCAGCGTTGTTCTTAAACATGAGTTAATTTAAAATTTGAGGAGGTATTGTTCGAGTTGGCTATAATGGGATGTGGAAAATATATTTAATGTTAAAAATGGCAGATCTATAGTAAGGGTAATTTTTTTTTAAACTTAGATGTTTTAGATAGGTTAGTGCCAGCTTCATTGCATGTTGCATGGTAAGAGAGAGAGCTAATCTTTAGCATCTCTCTCTTTTCTTCCTTTTCCTCTTTCTGTCTTCTCATCTACACCAGTAATTACCGTGTTTGTGATGGCTACTATAATACGGACTTACCTGGGTAAGGTAGACCTTACATTAACAAATTTATGGCATGATTTATATTTTTTACAAATCCGTCAGTATCATGAATTGCCCTTAATTTCTATAATTATTTTGGAATATCTAATTTGCTACAGTATTTAAACTATAATATGCCTTTATTTTTTAACTGCTTGCCTCTGCATTTTGACTTTCTTAATTTTGACTAATTTTATAAAGTATATAAATGCTTTCTTATTACTTTCTATTTTAATTCTGTCTAATAATTTTGTTTCTCTTTTCTGCTTATAATGCTTTCTAGCTATGAAGATAATAAGCCATTTATCAAGTAAGATCATTAGTTAGACATGGAATGCACTGACTTTAAATCCTCCTCATTCCGTCCTATTTTCTACAGTTCTTTTCTCCTTAAGCTATTCATGATGAAATCTCTCCAAAATTATTTTATTTTGAAGTTGTTCTCATGTTTTTGTCCCATTTCAGCTAGGCTTCTTCATGCTTTAGCCATAAACCTTAGGTTCACCTAAGATGAGTTTCTTAGAATCTGAAGTTGAGGTGTTAAGTGATTATCTGCCATTTAACCTTTCTGTATGTGTCACATTATTCAGTGTCATGAGTGCACCACAGGAATAAAATACAGGAGTAAACTAATTAAGGACTCCTTAATGTCTCTCACCAAAACGCACATAAAAGACAATAAAGTCACGGGGGATGTTTTACACCTTGTATTTTAATATAGTTTTCATACCTTGTTTATTCTGAGTAAGAAAAGGTCATACCTGCTGTTGCTGTTTCCACTGGAGACGTCAGTACTAAATGCTATTGTTCTTTCTTTAATCAATGAAAGGTTAAAGCCAAAATGCTGTTGAATTTGAATGTGAACATAGAGAAAGTCTACTGCTACTCCTGACACGTTAATATTTAAGTGTGATGTGTGTGGTTCTCCCATTGAGCCCGTTAATAAAATTCACCTTGTTTTTTCAGGTCTTGGGTGCTTGGCGCTTTCGCTCTTCTGTGTCTTCTTGGCCTAACCTGGTCATTTGGGTTGCTTTTTATTAATGAGGAGACTATTGTGATGGCGTATCTCTTCACCATCTTTAATGCTTTCCAGGGAGTGTTCATTTTCATCTTCCACTGTGCTCTCCAAAAGAAAGTAAGTGGAAACACTTAGGGGCTCTGCTTGCTTGTTCTTTGATTTGAAAATAATACAGATAGTAGAGAAGATTGTGAGTTACAGCTGGCATATTATTGATAGCATCATGTTTTAATAATAAGTTAATTGTAATTCATGTCAGGAAATTCAGGTTTTACATATAAAAGATGTCCATACCACCCATCTTTTGAATCTCAATTTGGGAATGTTGTAAACTAGATACTTATGTTAAGATTTCTCCTTTGGAGGCTACCAAGATGCTTTGTGCAAAGGGTATGCAAGATAAAGAAAATATTAAATAATATTGCTCTTTGCTCAATAAAAGCAATGCAGTGGTTCAAAATGAAATTGAATATTAGGATAAATGACCTAAATTTTAAAAGCACAAGATATGCCCAGAAAGTTAATATTAATGTTGCCTTTTGAGTAATTTTGGAAAGATCTTAAAACCCAGTCATTTAATATCTCCCATCTAATTATTTTGTCCTTACTTAATGTTAAGTGGAGTCAGCAAAGATGATTCAGAAATTAAGCTGAACATTTTTAATCTAGTGCGAAAAGATATAAACCTAAGAGAATAGCTTAGCTGCCATTTAAGTTTAAAATGTCCATGCCTTTCCCTAGGTATCATCCTTTCCCTGTCTGCATGTCTAATGTGGTCTTTTTATTCTGTCATTACTAGCTGGTCACTAAATTGAACAGAGAAATAGAATTGCGAAAGTGAAAACTATTATGTTTTCAGTCCTGACAAGATGATAGTGTTGTTACTTCCATCAGTTTTGAATAAGCTATAATTTTGAGATAATGACAGTGGAATGTGCAATACTGACAGATAATGTATATTCACAGCAATATAGACATTAGGCAAAACCAATACCGGAAGACATTTGGATATGATACCATTTTGATTGCCATTGTCTTGGTTATATAGCATTTCAGAGCAGTTAATAGCCATTAAATGCGCAGAAATGTTTTGTGAGGTATGATGCATTATTTGATAACACTGAACTTTATTTAACTTTCTAAACATTATACAAGTATAACCTTAAAATTACTTTGTTTTTATTTTTTACATAAATGAGTATTTTGTATACATGCATATAATCATTTCTGTACAGGTATATATAACCTTGTAATTTGGTTTTTTTTTTTTACATAGATGAGCATTTTATATACATGCAGATGATCACATATTCATAATTTCTGACAAAGCATTAACTTAGCAGAAAAAAGATGAGGTCATCATTTCCTCATAGAGTTTGTATGTTAACTGAATGGAGATTTTGCTGTATTTTTTAGTTAACAATTACATTTTCGAGTCCTTGTGTTGTGCTGCTTTTGAACAAATTCTCCTTCGTCTTGGATGTGTCCTGTTGGGTGCTGCCAGGATGAATTGTTAAGAATATGATACAAGATGATTTAGTTAAAATCATGGTTCTCACTGCTTGAGTGAGCATATTTAGGCAAAGAAAATGCTTTGAAAGTTCAGCCCCATTGTTATTTGTTCTGATAGGTGTAATTAAATAAAGCTAAGAGGATGAAAATGCAAGGGCACTTAGATTTAAAAGGTCATCTAGTGACTTTAATTCCCTAATTTCCCGAGGAATAAGCAACAGAGTTACGGTCTCTGCAAGCAGATGTCGAGCACAGAACTGTGAGAGGTTGGGGAAAAGCCTTGGAGGGTTTTTTGTGACCTATTAAAAAATTTTTTTTTTCTTATGCAACTTTTCCTTCTTCTGTCTTCTAATTTCAAAGTGTGGCTCTCAGTCACCACAAAGCATTGGCATGTTTATACACCAGCAGAGCCACATGGAATCCAGCACTGTCCCCACCCTCCTCCCAGTTCCTGACCCCCCTCTCTGGGTGGGGCTGCGTTATTTAACAGTTGTTTGGGCTTCACATTTTTAAAGTTTAAACTTTCTTTTCAGCCTAACAACTTTTCTATCTATTCATATATCCAAGCTTCAGGGGAAAAGGGAAATTACATGAGTAACTCATTAATGTGAATGGAAATTGCATAAATAGTTCCCTTGTGTGCTAATGAAGTGAACAGGCGTCTTACACTCTCCCCACTAAATGGTAGAGCTAGACACATCAGAAAATGAAGAAAACATTCCATCCTAATTAATGGCATGTGTATCAAAGGACTTTTTTTCTTTATTCTTGTGCCAAAGTAGCCTCGTCGTTATAAAGAGGTTACCCGCAAAGCTATGCAATCCCGTAAAAGACGTTTACATGCTGACCTACCTAAGAGGACACGAAGCGTATAAAACTTAAATGGCTGAATTACGAGTGGTTAAATGTAATTAAACAAGAAAAATACTAGATTTCGTATCCCATTTTCTTAGCATGAAGTAGAAAATTGGGGTTACTGAGGATATAGCTAGAATAAGGCTTTTAAAATATTACCATTAGATTAGGTAATAATATTTGCATAATAATAGCAACAGGACATAAAGCATTTCTATATATTATATCACATTTTAAGATCCTACTAGCCAGTCTAGTGATCAGAGGTGTTTTTCTGACTACCATTTCAGCTTTTTTTTGGTGTGTGTGTATATATATATATATATTTTATATATATATATATATAATATATATATATATTTTTGAAGTATAGTCAGTTTACAATGTTGTGTCACTTTGTGATGCACAGCACAGTGCTTCAGTCACACATGAACATACATATATTCGTTTTCATACTATTTTCCACCGTAAGTTAGTAGAAGGTATTGAATATAGCTCCCTGTGCTGTACAGCATGAACTTGTTACCTATTTTATACACATTAGTTCAGCAGTTTCAGTTGAACTCAATTTTGCAATCTCCACGGAAAAGTGTCAGTGGAACTTCTTCGGTGTCTCCACTGCTCATTTAATTGGAGCAGAAGCGGGTATGTTTATATTAATCCCTCGACTTCGTGGTTGTTCAACGCAGGTACGGAAAGAATATGGCAAGTGCTTCCGACACTCGTACTGCTGCGGCGGCCTCCCAACCGAGAGCCCGCACAGCTCCGTGAAGGCATCCACCACCAGAACCAGCGCGCGGTACTCCTCTGGCACCCAGGTAACCAGGAATCTGACAGCATCTTTAATTAACCTTCTTTATGGGAAGCCTTCTGAGACATGTGCTGCTCAGATGCACTAATTGTCTCCTCATTATAATGATCTAGGTAGCAGACGCTTGCCTGCTTAGTGTTTTGGTTTTAATTTCTTCTTAAGTATTTCTTCAAGGTGTTTCTTTAGGTGTCAAGTCCTTTTGTGAGAGGTGCACTTCTTTAAGAAGCATGTCGTAATCATTTGGTGTCCTAAGCTCACGTAGCGCAGGGCGCAATGGGCATTCGGTAAACATCTGTTGGATGATCCATCATCTCCACTTTTAAAAAAGACAATAAATGAAAACTTCTTTAAAGATTGGAAGATTAGAGTCTCCTTAGTAGAGAAGCAGCAGAGCAGTGTAGACTTACTTGGTTTTAGGCCAGAATCAACACATTTTTTTTAAAAGGTCAAGAGATAATCCTACACAGAATATTTAGGGTAAATCTTTTGTGTCGTTAATGTAAGGTAAGCGTGGGAAAACTAACATAACGTCTGTCTTGCTATTTTATGTTAATAGAGTCGTATAAGAAGGATGTGGAATGACACTGTGAGAAAACAATCTGAATCTTCTTTTATCTCAGGTGACATCAATAGCACTTCAACACTTAATCAAGGTCAGTTACTAGGAAAATTCGACTTTACAATATAAATTTTGTTCCTTTTGCCAATTTGCAATAATTCCAGAGAAGATGCTGAATTTTTCTCTCAAATGGGTTTATATCACAAACTCTTAAACCTGTTGAGTCATCTTTTGTCCTTTGTTAAAGTACATATAAATTCTTTTTATTCCATAATGTAATGCAAAAAGTATGATTTTTAAATTTCACATTAACAGAGTAAGGCTGGGAAAAGTAATTACTGAGAACATACTTTACCACAAATTAAAATGTTTTCCAAGTGAGTACAAATTTATCCTTTCCAAATGAGACATTTTATGAAAGTTTTCTCCTTAAAACATTAATATAATTAGAATAACTACTATTCACATTAAACAGTGCCAGTTTTGGAGTGTAAGTTCTTATTAGCAAAATTCTTCAATTTTACATTTCTTTCAAAAGTAAATGTCAAAAACATTTATAGTAACTCTTCATAAGCAAATAATTAAAATACATGAGAATTTACAAAGTAACTTGTTATATTTGAATTATTTTTTAATGTACATATAATTACAGCCTTAAACTTATCACATGATCAGTGTAATTTATACTTAAAATAAGATGCCAAATAAAATAATTTAGCAAGAAAAGGGCACAAGTGCATGTGTACACATGTATTCCTGAGTACAAGCTTAGTAAATTTCAGTTTGGTGTGAAAAAATATCGAATATTATTACATATATTCTTGGAAAGGTAATTTATCCAGGTAATTTCAGTTTTGACGTACTGAGTTGTAATTAATATAACATGTTATATTTTATCACAATGAAATATAAAAGACATTTTTCATTGTTGACATTGTTCTAATGAGATTCGAGATTCTGGTTTACAATTGAAA
Source organism: Camelus dromedarius (assembly GCF_036321535.1). Taxonomy (NCBI): domain Eukaryota; kingdom Metazoa; phylum Chordata; class Mammalia; order Artiodactyla; family Camelidae; genus Camelus; species Camelus dromedarius. The sequence continues at coordinate 9,760,013 of NC_087449.1, read as the reverse complement.
AAAAAAGAGTATTTATGGCATTGAAACCAACTTGAATTTTAAAATATTTTTAGTCAAATTACATTAGCTATGCAAAGCATATGTTTGATAAGTATTGAAAGGTTTGTAATTTGTCAATTAGAATAAGTGAAATGTGTGTTTATTCCATTGCTCTGTTGTTTTACCTAATTCTGTTAAGATGACTATCAAAAAGGAAATGAATTATTCATTGACTCATTTTTGAAACCTGGCAAATAAGATTACAGAAGGAAAATTCTTGATACATAGAATCTGTGAATGGGCTGATAATCCATTCCCCACAGTCTCTCTTCTCCCCCAGCATGTGTGCTCGTGCGTTTACTAAGCGAAGCTTGGTGCCATGTGTCATACTTTCTACCTGTTTGTGAAAGTTGTTTTTCCTCCTGCTTGTATCAAAGTTGTTATTAACACAGATGTTCTCGTGAGGGATCATCCCACACCTGTAAATTCTGAAACTTTGAGACTCCCTCTTCTGGGCCTCAGCGGTTAGATGTTTAATATGAAGCAGTAACGTCTTGAAACATGATGTTGCTCTCTGTGCATTTAATTGCCATTTTTGTTTAACAGGGATTCTGTATAAATTAGTAAATGTCATCCTCAGCAGGTGTTTACTTGGGGGACGTAGAAGGCACCTGTGAATTACTGAAATTTAACTTCCCTCTCCCCTTTCTCCTTCAAATTAGTAGTTCAAATACAGTCAGAAAATTCCAGCAGATTTTTTCCACTGCCAACTTACTCACTACCCTTGATGAATACAAAAAGTTCTTTGCTGCTACTGTAACAGTAAAATAATAGAACTGATGTATTTTTTTCTGTTTCTTTGCTTTAGGAATGACTGGCAATTACCTACTAACAAACCCTCTTCTTCGACCCCACGGCACTAACAACCCCTATAACACATTGCTCGCTGAAACAGTTGTATGTAATGCCCCTTCAGCTCCTGTATTTAACTCACCAGGTGTGCTTATACTTACGAATAAAACTGCCTTTCTTTGCTGCTAAACAGAGCTCTGATCTTTGCCCTTTTTCTAGAATTCTCAAGTTGCCATGTATTTATTATTACATCCTTAGTTTCTCAGTTAAAAAGGATTATGATATTGCCCATGCCAGGCTTCTAAAACTGCACTATATTATAGTAGAACTTCAGTCATGATAGTATTTACCAATAATTATCCATGTTTTTGACACAGGTGGCATAAATCTTAATATATTATTACAGGACTGACATCACATGGTCCGAGAGCCCATCTTCAAGATTTATATCATTTAGAGGTATCCTATCTATGTAATATACTGTTCAGTTGATTCTAAAGCTTGCTGACGGATTTCCTTCTGGCATGCATTAGCTTTAATGAAGATAATTTGGATGCCTAGGTATAGAAAACTGCATCCAGCGTCATCAATGTCATCAAACTATAGTATAGTGCAGCTTTATGGTAGTTTTTCTTTTTTCTTAAAAATCTGAGAATAAAGTTAATATTAGTTTATACCTGGAGATTTTTATTGGGGGAGGGGGAGAGATGGTCACTAACCCATCCTGTATTTTACTGTATTTTCTAATAGCCTTTTTTTTTTTTTTTAAAAAAAAAAGCATATATGTTTAATATTAACAGAATTTTCAAGATTTTGGTGAAAGTTATTGCATAATTACTGTTAGCATATAATCTTTGTGATTGATATTTGCTGCTAAATTAAACACAGAACTTTGTTTCCTTTTTTTTTTTTTTGTCCTTGAAATTCCTTTTTAACGTAACTGCAGCTTCTCTTTTCATTCTCTTGTTTTTCTTACTTTCCTTATGCTTTCCTCTAGCAACCTACAGAGAGACAAGTATGGGAGTAAAACTTAACTTTGCCTATCAAATGTAAATTTTTTCAGCATGATTTTTAACCGGCACACTTAAAACATAACTAGCAGTCATGAAGTAGACTCAGCGGGCAAGTGGTTCACAATTTGCAACTCACATGTTACCAAATTCAAACAGTACATCTATCTGTACTGCCTTTTGTCAGTAATAGAGGTCTGTAGCAAATGCTGTCCATACTTAAGTACATGCAATGCTGAAATAATTTGCTCTTTGAAGCCTGAGGTACTGTCAACCAGAATGCTTAATAATTGACTTATCATTTCTGCATTCCCACAGTAATCTTGCTACAGGCTGTGGAAAGTCTTCAGTGAATTACCTGAACTTGGGCAGAAAAAGTTGCCTCTTCAAAACCAGCCAAAGATGTGCTTAAATCTGCAGTATATCATAGAAAACACCTTTTGGGTTATCCAGTATATATCTTTAAATTTATTAAGCAGTGGTAAAAAGAAAGACAAATGACAAGATGGAACCTCTACAGAGGAAACAAATGCTGGCAGCTGATCCCTGTGTCACTTACAATTTAAAACAGCAGATGTTTTCTAGTAGCAGATCTTTATAAAGATTGTGGCACACATGAATTCATAAAGCTAGCGAATCGTGTCAACCAAGCTAAACGAAGCCTTGTAAATAATTATCATAGCTTCATTCTGTTACACGTGGAGCATGATGCAAATTGAGTTGTCAGTTTTTCAAATGTAGAAGTTGGATCAGAATTTTTTACATGACATGAGTCAGTAAGTCTGATCCCCTCTGTTTTCTCCTCATAACAATTTATTGAGCAATTGCTAATCTGCTAATGACAATTTATTGAGCAATTATTAGATACTTATTGGTCATGAAATTGAGTTTTCTAGGATAATCTGCAGCTTTAAGAGTGGAGTGAGCACTAAAAAGAGAAATTTCCTATTTTTTCAAGAGTTAATTTTTTTTCTAAACTCCTCCAAGCCTTGCATACAATGCAGCAGCCTCACAGTGGTCAGTTTCATTTCAATAACATCATTTCATTCTTTTTTTTTTCCAGACCTATCTGTAGACAAGTGATTTATTTTTCTCTAGGATTTTGAGAATGAATAACCTAACTTTCCATGGTACAGACCATTTAATTTTCTCTAAAACTTTTTTTTTCATCTGCCTGAGAAGCACTGTGATGTCTTAGTTTACATGTTTATGTGTCTGTAGAAAAAAATACAACTCTGATTCAAAGAGAGCATGTTACCATATTTTTTTTCCTCCTAAACCTCTTTTCATATCTTCAGCAGACGTATCCAATCCTTCATTCCTTTAGAGATAAAAATATATTAGCTGAGGCTGACACCCTTTTCCCATTCCACAGTTAATATTTATTCTTGGTTTAATTTCTGTGACCCATACTTAAGAAATCTCCTAACATTTCTGCGTTTAACCTCCATGCCCATGGTGTCTGTGGGCCAGTCTCGTACAGCAGACTCTGCTGGTTCATTCGGTGCTGTCACTGTGACTGATGCAGACTGCAGGGCTGCAGGCAGACTTTGACCATTAGGAGCCTGGGGCCATTGCTGTTAGAGTATTATCAGTACCAAAACAAAAAAGTTCAAAATAATAAGAAATATTCAATGAAAAAGTAAAAGGCTGCTATTGCTGGTAATCTAATTTGTTGAACCCTTGCTCTGACTAAGTTGCTGAGAAGCTTAAAATTCTTCATCATGTTACAATAAATCATTTTACTTTCTTTTATATATCAGCTACTCTTAGGCCAGATAGCCTGAGCAGACAGACATGATGTGAGTTGTCCAAAGTGAGTCATTCCACCTGCTGTCTATCGTGTTGTTGGATGGTGCTTGTGGGCCCCTGGTCCCGTCAGTGTGAGAGATGGCTGTCTTTGTTTAACATGAATTCTCTGTGTCTGTCCATTATTTTTCATTCTTTTTTTACTTCATCTCCAGAAAAAGGAAATGTTAGAATGTTGTTTAAAGAGTTGCTTGCCAGTTACGTGGGTTTATGTTGTACATTTGCCTTCGGTTTTTGTATGTGACTTATTCCTTTTTAATTTAGTGTTGTTTAGGACAAATTCTGTTAATTTTATTTTTACAAACCATAGTCTTGTACTTTAAAATGTAACGTCACGAATGAATTGCTTTGCATTAACTATGCAAGGGCATGGAGTGAAGTCTTCTTTGTAAGAGTGTCAGAGATTTGACCAAAAATCCATGAATCACTGCTGTCTCCCCGAAATTGATAAAGCAACATTCTGTATGCCATCTTCCCTCCCTAGAAAACAGTATTATTCTTTCACACTTGTTCCTGTTATCTGAGGGGTTGCAATTGTTGACAGACAGTTGGGAATGCAGGAAAGCCTGGCACTTTTCAAGTGTTAGCTTTCAAATGCAACTTTGTCCTGAACGACATTAAAACGTTTTGTACGAAAGAAGTGAAGCTCCTCCAGGAGGGAACAGAGGCAGTAACGGAGGCCCTCCCTTTCTGTTTCAGGACATTCACTGAACAATGCCAGGGATACAAGTGCCATGGATACTCTACCGCTAAATGGTAACTTTAACAACAGCTACTCACTGCGCAAGGGGGACTATAATGACAGCGTGCAGGTCGTGGACTGTGGACTAAGTCTGAATGATACGGCTTTTGAGAAGATGATCATTTCAGAATTAGTGCACAACAACCTGCGGGGCGGCAGCAAGGCTCACAACCTGGAGCTCACACTACCCGTCAAACCTGTGATTGGAGGGAGCAGCAGCGAAGACGACGCTATTGTGGCCGACGCCTCGTCTTTGATGCACGGCGACCACCCCGGGCTGGAGCCCCATCACAAGGAGCTCGAGGCCCCGCTCATCCCTCAGCGGACTCACTCCCTCCTGTACCAACCCCAGAAGAAAGCCAAGCCCGAGGGGACTGACAGCTACGTCTCCCAGCTGACGGCCGAGGCCGAGGACCACCTCCAGTCCCCCAATAGAGACTCTCTCTACACGAGCATGCCCAACCTCAGAGACTCCCCCTATCAGGAGAGCAGCCCCGACATGGAAGAAGAGCTGTCTCCGTCTAGGAGGAGTGAGAACGAGGACATTTACTACAAGAGCATGCCGAACCTGGGAGCCGGCCATCGGCTCCAGATGTGCTACCAGATCAGCAGGGGCAACAGCGATGGCTACATCATCCCCATCAACAAAGAAGGGTGTGTCCCGGAGGGAGACGTGAGGGAAGGACAGATGCAGCTGGTGACAAGCCTTTAGCCGTGCAGCCGAGGAACTCCCAGGGCCCCACGCAAGCGCTGCCGGAGAAGGACCCGCCGGCCCGCCGCAGCTCCCCGCAGACTCTGCTCGAAGAGGTGGCCCTGTTGACCTGTGGTTCTCCAGTGTAAGAAAGATGACTGAACCTTGCCGTTCTGTGAATTTTTATAAAACAGACAAAAACTTTGTATATACACAGAGTATACTAAAATGAATTATTTGTTACAAAGAAAAGACATGCCAACCAGGTATTTTAAGATTCTGCTGCTGTTTAGAGAAATTGTGAGACAAGCAAAACAGAAACTATCCAGCCATGTTACCGCAGCAGTTTGTGAACTAAATCTGTAAATATGGCTGCACCATTTTTGTAGGCCTGCATTGTATTATATACAACACGTAGGCTTTAAAATCCTGTGGGACAAATTTACTGTACCTTACTGTTCCTGACGAGACTTGGAAAAGCAGGAGAGAGATTCTGCATCAGTTTGCAGTTTACTGCAAACCTTTTACATTAAGGCAAAGATTGAAAACATGTTTAACCACTAGCAATCAAGCCACAGGCCTTATTTCATATGTTTCCTCAACTGTACAATGAACTATTCTCATGAAAAATGGCTAAAGAAATTATATTTTGTTCTATTGCTAGGGTAAAATAAATACATTTGTGTCCAACTGAAATATAATTGTCATTAAAATAATTTTAAAGAGTTTGAAGAAAATATTGTGAAAAGCTCTTGGTTGCACATATGTTATGAAATGTTTTTTTCTTACACTTTGTCATGGTAAGTTCTACCCATTTTCACTTATTTCCCACTGTATACAGTGTTCTGCTTTGACAAGTTAGTCCTTATTCTTACATTTAAATTTCTTATTGCCAAAAGAACGTGTTTTATGGGGAAAAAAGTCTGAAGCCAGTTATGCCATGCCTTGCACAAGTGTGGTGAGATCTAGAAAAGGTTGCGTGTCGCCCCCCTGTTTGTTCTTGAACAGGGGCAGAGAGGGCACTGGGCACTTCTCACAAACTTTCTAGTGAACAAAAGGTGCCTATTCTTTTTTTAAAAATAAAGTAAAACATAAATATTACTCTTCCATATTCCTTCTGCCTATATTTAGTAATTAATTTATTTTATGATAAAGTTCTAATGAAATGTAAATTGTTTCAGCAAAATTCTGCTTTTCTTTTCATCCCTTTGTGTAAACCTGTTAATAATGAGCCCATCACTAATATCCAGTGTAAAGTTTAACACGGTTTGACAGTAAATAAATGTGAATTTTTTCAAGTAGTTAACACGTGCACGTTTCTGTATGATACACAGTTGGCTTTAACACACGGGTCCTTTGCCACATACACCCCCTCCCCCGCCAGGTGCATTTAGGTCCCTTCACGGTCTAACCCACAGATATGTGAACGACTATAGTTCAGTTGCCTGATGGTTCTGTATGCTGAAAGGAATGTAATATATTTGTATTCTAATTACCCATTACCCTTGTGCAAAATCAGGCAGATAAGTTTCAACACGGAGATACATGGAACATATTTATGTTGGTTGCATTGTACCAGACCGAAACAAATAAAATGGAAAAAGAAGACAGGTTGGAAATTCTCCTGTCAAATTTGCACCTCATAAAAAAAAAAAGGAGGGGTTTTCAACAATATTGAGAAGAAACTCCTAAAACATACTTTTACAGTTTGAGAATTATTAAGTATCCCTACAGGCAGCTGCGAATGACAATGTTTGTTATCATGGAAAGGTTCAAAAATCATATAATTGAATCTCAGCAAGTAGATTTTTCCGTCTCCATCATCAGCATTTATACCAAATTCTTCTAAAGTTTATTGGTTCTCTCAAGCGCTTCCACCAAGTTAGAAATCACGTTATTTCCTGTGGACACACTTAGTCATGCCTGTTAATTTAAAAGGAGCAGTAAGAAAAGCATTTTTAAGTGTGTGTGTGTGTGTATAGAGATACAGATACAGTAAGGTAGACACAATGTAATAAAACATCAGTTACTGGGTGACAACAGAGGAACCTCTTCACATCCAGTTAATACCTAACAAGTTGGAGATTGACTGGAAGAAATTATATCAATAGTCAAACAGATTTCACAATCCTATGAGAAGGGTATTCATACTTCCGTGGCTAAAATTCTTTAGGAATTCACAAAACTTTGTTTGCTAGAAGGGGGCATTGTCTATCAAGCATTTTAATTTTCTATTTTGTTATACATTTTTTTCCTATAAAAGCCTGAAACTATACAGTGTTGTGTGACATGTATTTCCCAGTAGGTACATAAGCTGACTAGGGTTAAGCTGATACAGTGATGAATTGCACCCCCCCCTCAAAAAAAAAACAACCAGCATTGATTATTCAGTTTGTGCTGCTCTTTCCTTCTCTTGAGGCTGTTCTTAAAAGTGGTATGATGTGAACAAGTGTGTAAGTACATGGCACCTAAATGGTTAATGTTCTCTTCAGAAAAAGTAATGTAGGAGTCCTATATTGAAAGGTACAATTTGGAAGTTGTCATTCTTCTTTGCCACCAAAAGAAGAACCATTTTTAAAACAGATTTCTTTTTAAAAATAAATAAATGTTGCCTTAAATTCTATCCAGGATTCCCCAGCACACATTAATTTCTTCGGTTTGAAATTATTAATCTATTGACTAATGCATTACTCTCTTAGCCCAGTGGTTTCTTTGAGTCTGCCCAGACTTCACCTGGATGTACAATTTCCACCTCCTTAATTATTTCTCTTTGTGATAGTCACAACTGTGAACTTCTGTAAAGTCACCTAATTGTACCTTTTCTCGGGTACTCAAGTGGTCTGTTAATAATAAGGAATGGTTGTTTCTATTTATTTTAGATGTGGCTTAATATGTGGTAGTCCAGATTGATCTCTTTTATTTATTTCATTTTGAAATACACCCTTGTTTTTGTTCTGTTCACCCATAGAAAAAATTATAGCTTATACATCTGTATACATTCATGTTACAGGCTTTTAAAATCATTTATGTGGAAGAGAATCTATAAGATGCCATAAATCACTTAAATATGTCATCAGCTCCAACTCATCCACATTCACCTGCGAGTGGTTACACATAATATTTTAACCAGAAAAACAGTAGCGACAATTACTTGTCAGAAAAATCACCGTCACTATCCTTTCCCCTAGAAGAAAAGAAGCGTCATGCACAAATTCACTGCCCAGTATCAAAAGAAAAATTCACTTGCACTTGTTACAGGGCTGTACTCAGGATGCCTGCTTTATGTATTTACTTAAATGAGGAAGGAGAAGGTGTAATTTTCCATCAGTTCAACTTTGAACCTCAGGCTTAAAACTGACCTTTAAGACATTCTCGTGGGACAGTGTTTTGTAAAAAAAAAAAAAAAAAAAAAAAAACTCACTAAAATTTGTATTGAAGTTCTACCCTTCGAAGTAAAAAATCTTGAAAGAATGCATACAAGTTGAATTTCTGAAATGAAAACAGCTCTTCATATTTTATTGATACTGAAATTTCCTTTAAAGACAGTAATCCCTGCAGTACTTCACAAATAAAACTTAGCACCCAGAGTTCACGTGATCCCCGGCTCCACATATTTGTCTTCCCATGAAATTGTTGCATTACATCTCAGACGTCAGTATGAAAAGCTACTGACATGTTGAATATAGATGAGGACTGCTTGTCTAGGTAATAAAATTAGTGTGCCTTTTGCTGAAAATGCCGTTATCACATGCCTCCCGCTGGCGAGCATCACCTTGACTCTGAGTAGTCCTTAAATAGCACGGATGGGCAGACTGGAAGCACTAGTGCTAAAGGATGAGTGAATAGTAGTGGGTTTGGAGATTAATTTATGACAGTCTTACTTATCATTTGCATGATACGAAGTGCGAATTTTCTCTTATGTCACTGAGTGTTTCTCCAAATGATCATAGAAACACATTGTGTTAGCTAACTGCACCAAGCAGAAAAACGTGAATGTTTAAGGATGTCACATTTTAACCAAACTGTCCTTCGTGCACATTACTGGTGCTTTGTTCCAAAATGTATGGGAACTAATGGAAATTCCTGGACGTTATCTAAGTTCATTTCAAGGCACGATGGGCACTGAGCTTTCAAGGCCAGGATGATGTATCTCTGTCAGAGGGCATTAATAATAAGCTGTAAGTGCACCATGTAATTAGGCTAATAAAATGTACTATAAGCATTTTTCAAATATTGGCAATAGACCACCCCTCATTTCTAAACAAGGCTTCTCTGGAGTCTTCATCCCTTTCCTGATGGCATTACTGTTTACTGAGTGTACAGCTTCTCAGAAAGAAGTCTTCAGAGGTCAGTTTGATTTTCAAAGCCTATTGTTTTAACTTGTAAATTTTTTCTGAGTCAATGCATTGTGAAATGCTCTTAGGTATGCTGGCATTTAACATTATAAATCACTATGAAATAAGAACAAAACAGGTAACCCAACACAATTGAGCTAACTTTACTATGGAAAAAAATTGCCCCATGAATCTCACACATTTCTCTTCTCTTTGCTTATTGAAGCCCTTAGAAATGTTTAAAAGGCACAGTTAATCTTAAGTAAACTGATGCTGGGTGAGCATAAGAGACTAGTGATGAATGATCAATTTTTGAATAGTTTTCTGAATATGTTTTTCATTAGCATTTTTAAATCGTGTATCAGAGCTAAGCTTTTTAAAAAAGCATTTTGGCAGTCACAGAAACATGGCCTTCTTGTCTGATTTGATCAGGCAAAAAACGGCTGCTCTTTCTGATCTTTTCTTAGAAAGGCTGACAGCTACTATACAGAACACCCAGGAACAACAATAAGTATCAGAAATACCGATTAGATGAAAGATCTATTTACGTTTCTCTGCTGAAGTATCAATCTTAATAAACAGATGGCTTTTAACCAAAACAGCAATAACACACAGTAAAAAATTTTAACACTGTAATAAAGGAGCTACAAAACAAGAATTGTTGCCTAATTTTTAACAGTATCTCTGACTAAATTATTTTATCCCACTTAATAATTTTGCTAATATTGCAACAAGAATAAGAAGTGCTACCACCTACCATTTAATAGGTGCTTCATATATGCCAGGCTCTGCACTAAATACCACATGCTTTATTGCACTTAATCCTCTCAACAGCCCTCTGAGAAGGGTGCTCATTATCCACTTTTGCAAAAGAAGCAAAATAATTTGCTCAAGGTCTCACAGCTGGTGAGTGGCCTCGCCTGCACTAGGTTTAGCTCCAGAGTTTGAGCATTTTGGCTTCACTCAAGAGTTCCAAGAGTATCTCTTGTACTTCATGGACTCTGCTGGTAGTTAAAGAATGTTTGTTGGTTTGTGTGTTTTGAGTTTATTGAGCAGTAAAAGAAAATGAAGTAAAGTCAATTGAAATAAGTCAAAGTTTCAGAAGATGCCCTGGTAAAAATGTCATTGTTTACCTCTTAGCAGAAGCGGGCTTGTTAGCTGGGTGGTAGTCAGATGTAAAGTTGATAAGTTGCTGATTTACTCCTTTGGAAATAATTTAAACAAAAGGTCATCATGAGGGAGTTTTTGTAGGAAAAGCAAAATCAAAAGATTTTGGGTCAGAATGTTGAATGTCTAGTCCTCACCTGACCAACAAAATAATACTGGTTTTGCCAATCAATGTGATCAACAGCCACAAAAAAAATGAGAAATAATATATTCACATATATGCTTTTAATTTTCCTTCACAACTGAGCCATAGCAATAATGAAAAAGTCATGTGAAAATCAAAATATTACAGTTCCCTTAAACGCTTTTGAAAGTTAATATTCGTTGTAAAGTTAAATGATGTGTGTGTGCGTTTGTGTGTATTTCAGTGTTTAGGGCATTTCAAATTCATAGTCTAGCTTTGTCTTTAACATTTGGACAGAGAGCTTTTCCTCTGAACAAAGAAGAGTTTGAACTCAAATAGTACCGTGGCCTTTTTTTTTTTTCTTCCCAAAGAAGTGGCGCCCAGAGCCCTGGAGTTACAGTGTGGAGCGCGGAAGGGCAAGCTGTCCCTGTGAGTTAAGTTGTTGGAAACGTAGTCCACCGAGGCAGGCATTATACTGAGATGTATGGTTTGCTGCATTTATTCTCACAGCTGTGGAGGGTTGAGCATTCTTACAAGTGAGAAAACCGAGTACCTAAGAAATTCAGTGTAGCCAACTGCAGAGCAGTGGGTGGGAGTTGGACATTCGCTGGGTGCCTGGGCCACGTAGGTCAGCGCTGTTGGATTCTGCCTCTGGGGACAGCCTGGTCTTGCCCCTGCCCCCTCCCCCGGCCCCATGCACCCCAGAGCCCCCAGGAGCTCTGCAGCAGGCAGCACCGCAAAGCCATGTGCTCCAGCTTTCTGGGGAACTGCTCATTACCTAGCTGGTCCTGGGAGGCAGCGGTAGGGGAAGAAAGCATAAGGGATATGAGACCTTGTCCTGTGGGTTCCTGTTCAGCTGGACACTGTCCCCTGACCTGGCCATCACCCCTGAGGGCCGCACGCAGCCTCGTGCGTCCTCACTGCTGTCACCGGCTCCTCCCTACTCCCCTTTCTCTCCTCTGTTTCTTTCCTTTTCAGCCTTTTTGTTTTTCCTTTTCTTTTAATTTTCCCCTGGATTTTTGGATGTGTTATTCATTTGACTTAAAAAAACATGTTAGTTCTTAATCACACCTCTTTTTTATTACATCTTTTCGTCTCATGGATTTTAGCCTTTTTTCTAACTGGAGTGTGCATTTTAGTCTGGACTTCCTCTGTCATCTCATTGTCTTCTTATGCTTTTTTAAAACTCATGTATTTATATTATTTTTTAGAATTAACATTTAATCTTTATTGGAATATAAGCTTGCTTACATTTAAATTTCTCCTTAATTTTACTTTTTAATTTCCTTCTTGCTCTTCACATTCTTTGAAAAAAATTTTTTTAGAAGTCCCTTTGTTTCTTTTTTCCTTCTTTTTGTTTTCTTTCTTTTTTTAACAATTAGCAAGTGTTAGGGCCCCAAAGATGGTAGCATTGAAAAAGTCTCCATCTTTTCAATCTTATTTATAATTCTTATATATTTATCCCAGTTTTAGTGCTCATTTTATATGATAAAATATTCATATAAATAATTTAATGAAGCAGAGGTATTACGGTTATGGAAACTTTGGATTCACATAGACATAGGTTTAAGCCTTTGCTCTCTCTTGGGCAAATTACTTAACCTCTCTCAAATTGTTTCCTCCTCCGTAAAATTGGAATCAGCCTACCTTGCCAAGGGTTGCTGTGCGGATTAGGAGTAATGTATGTAAAGTGCCTTAGCGCAGCTTCTGGCACGTGACAGGCACTCAACACATAGGAGCGTCTTTCCTTCTAGAAGATATTGTGAGTAGCATAAACATCCTATGACTTTAAGTTTTATAAAAATAATCAGTCATCGGGACTTCAAGTGGACTGCCATAATCTACCTCAAGCCATGTGGTTGGGGTCTATCAGTAACACTTTTATAAACAATGCAGGGACAGCCACCAGGCTTCCCGCTGGAGGCGGTGGGTGACTTGGAGTGCTCAGCTCTGCGCTGGGTGATCCAGGTGAATGAGGGCAGAGGGGAGTGAGCCTCTGAGCCTCCTTCTGGAATATTATTTTAGGTGATTAAAAAAAATACCTTGGAGGGAGGGTATAGCTCAGTGGTAGAGCACATGCCTAGCATGCATGAGGTCCTGGGTTCAATCCCCAGCACTGCCATTAAACAAACAAACAAACAAACAAATAATTAAACCTATTATCTGCCCCTTCAAAAGACTTAAAAAAAAATCTTATGCAGAGAAGTTTGTCACTCAGTTTTTCTACTTCTCCACTTCATCTTTTCCTTTTTTTTTTGCCTTCTCACTGTTTCCTACAACACAGTAGACAAGTCTGTTGCTTTGTTTATTTCATCTTTCTTTAACTTAAATATTTCAGTTGAGTATCTGCTACCACATGTTTCGCATATGAAAGAAAGTGGTGGGACACAGAAATGAAGGATGTCCCTGCCCTTAAATGAATACTGGTAATGACTAACATATATTGATCACCTACTGTTTGAGAGACTCTATATTTAAACCCTTCATGAATACTATTTCATTTAAAGAATTCTAAATTTTGTAAAAATCCTATGACATAAAAACTATTATTATCTGCATTTTATAAATGAGGAAACTGAGGCTTAGCATAGTGAAGTAAGTTATTGAAGACTGAAAATCGAGTCTGTGGGGAACCTGAGAGCCTAATTCCTAAGAACCTTGTTATAATACAACCAACACGGCTTGAAACCAAAAGGGATATTTAAAAGGGTAATTACAGCACCGTAAGATAAAGACTTAGCTACTGTGAGAACATAAAGAGGAGAGTGATTGACTGAAAGGACTACTGAGAAAGGCTTTATTGAGGAGATAGTATTCGAGCTGGGTTTTGAAGTGTAAGTAGGAGTTTGCTAGATGAACAAAGTTGAGAGGTAGCATTCTAGATGGATGGAAAATTATGTGAGAAGCAAATGGGTACAAAAAGGCATGAGATGATTTGAGTGAGAAGTTCGGTGAGGTGCAGTGGACCAGAAGTCTGGGGAGAAAGATTGGGGCAAGATTGGGAGCCCCTTGGGTGCTGCACTTCATGTCTGCTGTTTTATGCCCGTGTTGAAAGAAGGGAAGGGAATTAGTATTAGTGTTTAATGAGTTCTTTTTCTGTGTTTTACTTATATTAAATCATGCCTTATTTACATTATTTCATTTAATTTTCACAACCAGACAAGGAAGTAGGCTTTAGTTATCATTGTTATTATTGTTACTTAAAATATACAAATTGTAAGGGTAGCTCTCACTGACTTTCCACAAAATGAATGTGCCAGTGTAATTAACACCCAGAATGGGAAACAATATTGACCTCCAGAAGCTGCCTGTGTCCTCTTCCAGTCATTATGCCCCCAAGGGCAACACTGCCTGACTTATCACACCATAGTTCAACCTTGCCAGTTTTTGAACTGTGTAAAGTGTAATGTTTGCCATATATAATATTTTGTGTATGGCTTCTTTCCTTCTGCACAATGCCCATGAAGTACATTCATGCCCCGGTACTTCATTCCTTTTCATTGCCGCATAATATTCCATTGATGCTTATATGATAAATTATTTATCCAGCCTCAGAGTAGTTATTATTATCTGTCTTCCACAAGTGATAAAACTTGGATAGGTTAAATAACTAGTTTTAAATCATAGAGCTAGAGAGTGGCAGAACTAAGACTTTGCTCCAGTATCCTCTTATTCTAAAACCTGAAGGATAATATAATATGGGGTTTGGATCAGTCAATCTCTAGGCAACACTAATTTATTGAGTGCATCACACAATAATTTATTTGTGTTCCGGGGACCTCTCTAGCTGCTGAGGGCACAGGATGGAACAGAGCAGATTCCATCCTGGTTAACATTTAGACAGGAAGGTAACATCAGCCACCACAGGGTGCTGTGGAGAAGACAGTAACTCACATGGACAGAATGCTGAGCTTACAGCAGGCCCTGTTCTAAGTACTTCGCCTGTACTGCTTCCTGTAATTTCAAAACACAACCATGAGCTATGTCCAATAGCTATTCCCACAATCCTTGCCTTACAGAGAAGGACGCTGAAGCAGGCAGCGTACAAGTCCTTCTGTCCCACGGTTAGTAGACAGAGGAAGCAGGTTCAAATCCAGACCATCTGGCCCCGAGCCTGTGCATGGAGCCACAGCGCTGTGGAGGGTGAATGATGGAGAATACCGCAGGAGACGGCTGCTCTAGCCGGGATGCTGGAGACGGCCTCCCAGAGGAAGGCTCGCCTGGTACGGAGACCTGGAGAGCGGAGAGGGGGAGCTGGGGTGAAGCTCTGGAGGGAGACCATCCCAAGCATAAGGAGCAGCAGGTGAAATGGCTCTGCGTCAGGGGTTAGCTTGGCACATGTAAGGTCAGAAAGAAGGAGGAGAGTGAAGGAAACTGAGGCCCTGGCCAGGCACAGCTTGGGAACGATAGAGATGGGGGCTGAAATATCGCCTTCAATGCATTTTCCCAGGTGCTGTTTTTCTTTCTACGTTGTTGTCTTGATCACCCGCACTGGTCTCTTCTGTGGGATAAATGTGGTCACCCACACAAAGGCTTACAGCCCTGACGAGGCCAGTAGCAAGTGTTCAAGCCTTCGTTTCCTCCTGCCCGCGCCCTCCCACGCCGTTCCTACCCTGACGGCAGAGGTGCAACCAGGAACCACCGGACAGGCCCGTGGCTCGTGGAAGACTGTGACTGACTCGTCCTTCTGCCTGCTATTTGTCATCAAACGGGGTTTGAGTTGTCCTGAAGGTCATGTCAGGTCAGAGTCCTTTCCACATCCAGGTGGCAGATGTGGCAAAGGTCAGAGGGGAAGGAGAAGCAGACAGAAAGAGCAGGAGGCCCCGTGAAACTTTACCAGGTCAGGACACCTCTGAAGCCCTGAACTGCCAGCGGTCTGTCGGGGCGCATTACAAATGAGAAGAATGCCTCTGTTTGGGATTAGTGCTTCCTTCTGAGACAGGATGCTCTGCACTGTTTCAAGGTGAGACAATGTTATGGGCTGCTCGTCGGAAGAGCCTGTCTAATTATATGCCTCCCTGATTATTGTTCAGCAGATTGATTAGAACCATATTCAAGACACTTGTAGATCATAGTTCCTGGACACTTCTATATGTTAGCAAATCAAGTATGATTTATCCCTGGAATTATTGGTTAGGGACGGCTTCTTTTTTTCAATGCATGTTCTCTCTAGCTTATAATTTTAATTAGCACTTGCTCGCGGTTCGCACCGAGAATAGGGATGATTGTCACTTCGGCACTGGAGCACAGCCAGAGCTTGTAATGCAACTTTGACTCTTTGCTTTCAGATTCCTTAATCAATGCTGGAGGTAGGATAAGGGAAATCGTGGAATTCGAGTCACAGTGCAATAGGAAATTGAAGAGCCCTTCAATTTAGGAGGTGAATTTGAATTAGATCCCTGAAAGGCAAAGCTGGATTGGCCGGTCCAGGTATCCTTATCTACCATGCCCGAATCTGGGTAGATCGCCCTCGTCCTGTACTCCGACCCAGTTGCAAGTGACTAGACCCACACCCACTAGACACACACCCAGGGTCCAGGACTGCGGGGGAGACTGCTGTCCACCTGCACAGTTGCTTCTTGAGAAAATAAACTGCCGCCATCACTGCTGTGCTGTTGGAGCAACTTCTGCTGCTTCGGCTCAACTTTCCTCCTGCCACATGGGGACATCAATTTCCCCCCCTTCTTTCTTTTACATCGAGGGAAGCAGGCAGAGCTGTCCTGGGTATTTCTCTGTCTTTTGTGCCACAAGTCTGTGTATAAGGGAAGTACAATTACTTCCTGAAAATGTAAAATAGCCATGGAAAACCTGCTTTGAATTTCAGATGACACTCTGTCTATCCAAGATAATATTGCATTGTTTCTTGAAAGATCTAGTATCTTGAACAAGATAATTATATTCCTCCTGATATTCAAGTAGAATTTTCCCTCTGTGAAATACAAGAGAGCTACCTATTTCAGGAAGATTTAAGTTCAAATTTAATCACTTCGTCTCTGAACTTCAAGTGAAATTTAATTACCCTCGTCCTGACATACATCGACTAATACACAAACAGTGCCAATGAGAGCAGAAAAGTGAAAATGTATGCTCAAGAAAAAAAAGAGGCGAAAGGAGTTTGATGGAAGTTTGGAAGTTTTAAGAATGCAATCTGTTTTGTCAAGTTTAAGCTCTTGTCTTCCTAAAAATGCAGTAAGTACTAAAATACAATATCGCTTGGCACTGCAAATATGAATGTTTAACAGTAACAAGTTGATGCAGTTTAAATGTTCCTGGGCCCAGGTTTATCAGAATTTTCTTAAGGAAGATTTACCTTTTAGAAGTGAAAAGGGGTGTTTGAAATGAAGTAGAATGCCCTTGAGGATTTTTATCACCCACTCAAACTTAGAGAAGGCGGTTTATCAGGGAGTTGAGTTGAATCATCAGAAAACCAGTATAAACTTCACCCTAAACAAACAGTCCAGGTAAGGAAAGATTTTTTTTCTAAATAAAATTAATGTTTGACATCCATTGTATTCGTCAAGGCTCTCCATAGAACAGAACCAACAGATGTGTGTGTATGTGTGTGTGTGTGTTTGTGTGTGTGTGTGTTTGTGTGTGTGTGTGTATGTGTGTGTGTGTGTATGTGTGTGTGTGTGTATGTGTGTGTGTGTGTATATATATATATAGAGAGAGATTTTATTTCAAGGAATTAGGTTGTATGACTGTGAAGGCTGGCAAGTCCAGAATCAGTAGGGTAGGCAGACACCTGGGAGACCCCAGGGAGAACTGATGAAGCAGTTAAGTCTGAAGACCATCGAGTTGAAGAAGTCCCTCTTACTTGGAACAGGTTCTGTTTTTTTTGTTCTATTCAGGCCTTCAGCTGATTGGATGCAGCCCATTTCTCTTGTTTCTTGTGACAGTCTTGTGTCTCCAGTAGAATATGATTTCCATTAAGGCAAGTAACTTGCCTGCCTTTTTCCCATGGTTTTCCTTGTTTCTAGCAGAGTTCTTGGCACATACACAGCCCACATTAAATACCTATGTATATGGAACATATAAATTAATGAAATTTTGTTTCCGGCAGTAAAGATCTAGATATCCTGATTGATCCTCTCACTGAATGCACTTCAAAACGCTAAGCCAAATGTTTTAAAGTATCTTTTTAAAATGCATTGATGAGCTAGCCAGAAAGTAAAACAAAAAACTAAGAGAAAGAGAGAACCTGAGGAGTAAACTAGTCTAAGCTGAACACAGGTGGCGACGGCTTGTACTGAACCTGGGACATCGGTTAGCGTGCTGTATTGAGGCAGACGCATCAGAGGACAATTCCCGGGGCCTCTCCTGAGAATTTATAGCTTCACGTTGGCCCTCATGTGGGTTTGCACCTCGAGTTCATATTGGGAAATATCAAATTTATCATTGTTTTAGAGACAGCCTGAGTACATAAAAGAAGAGTAAAAGGTTGATATTCCCTAAATCTGCACCCCTCAACCACTCAGAACGCCCAGGGGCTTATCATCGCATGTTCAGGCCTTGCTTTTGGATGCATCTTGAGAACTAAGTCCACATTTGTTTATCTTTCTGAATCCGGTAAGGAAAGCAAACAGCAAAGAGAATATTGAAATGACTAGTGCATTGCTTTCTGGGAGATACAACATCCTGAAGTCACACACTTTCTGGACCAGAGTCAGGAAGACCTTGGCATCAGTGCATCCTGGAAAATGTTGCTTTTCTCCAACCCCACCAAGCTGAAGCAGCAGAGGTCCTGGCGTTGCCGATCTAGCCTCGGTCAGAAGCGTTGTTTCCTGGGAATACAGATAAATATTGGGATTTGGGAATTATTTATAATTAATCCCCCACCAGCTGAGGATTTTAAGAGGTTGCTTCTAGGAAGGCAAATGACAGTGGCCGATGACTATCATACATGCTACTGAGTAAAAGAGACGAGCGTGGCATTATGATGAAGTGTCACAGCAAAAGGGAAGGAAGATACCCGCCTTCTCTCAGTAGAAAGTTGTCTGCTGCAGTGTTGGAAGGTGAGAAGTGTTCTGGAGACAGGTGGTGCTGATGGTTGTGCAACAATGTGGATCTAGTTAAAGCCGCTGAACGTACACTCAAAAATGGTTAAAAGGTAAAATTCATGTCATGTATATTTTATCGTAAGTTTCAAAAGTTATCTGAACTGTTGTCCCAAGTTCAATTCCGTGTTTATTAAAAAATATCTTTTATTTAACCTATATACAACCGGTACAAAATAGACCCAGAGACCAAGTGAAAACAGTTTTTCCTAAAGTAGACCATTGATCTATATGATACTTTAATGTATAAAAAGGAATATCGTAAAACTGTAGGAAAATATTTTGACTTTCAGTGGAAGAAATGGATAGCATCAAATCTGAGGTGACATGCAAAAAACAAGCAAACAAACAAAACAAAATAAAACAAAAGCATGAACATTAAAGAGTTAAGTATAAAAATCAGAATTTTTAAAGTTAAAAATGCAGATTAAAAGGTTCAGATATAGAAGATAATCATAAGAGCAATGAAGCCTAAACAATAGAAATATGACTAAATCAAGTGAAACATAAAACTGGCCCTAGGAATAACTTAAAAGTATTAACCAAGCAATATTTAATTAAAAATATTAAAATACATTCACATTTACTAGTATCAAACAGATATAAATTATTACCAGGAGGAACTGATCAGTTCTATCATAGCAAAATGTCTAACTAAAGAACTGACTTACTATTCTTTCTAAGTTTATCTATAGTGAAACCAGTGTTCTTTGTACTGTTTTGACCTTCAGAAATGTATGTGGGAAATTTCTGGACAAGATCGTGAAGAGGCACAGAGATGATCAGACTGCAGCAAACCCAGAGAGACTGGCATTTATTTAATCTAGAAGAAGAGGTGCTTAAAAGCAAAAGCAGAATTATTATTATATCAATGGTTACTAATGGGTTTCATTTCTATGGGAAGAATGAAAAACAGGAAGTAGATCTTGCAGGATAATTTCTATTACAGTGAAGGCATTTTGGGTATTCTGAGATACCAGTTTTGCAAAATTATGAAAGATGACTCGAAAATCTTCTCAGATGATATTTAAAAACAGAAGAGATTTTCTTCTATCTCAGGTGCTTCTGGTTTAGGTTAGAGGCTCTACTCAAAACCTTTTCAAGGACTGCTGTGGAGTGGTGAGTGCAAATCCAGACTTCATTCAACACAGCTTTAAAAAAGCGTGTTTTAAATAGATCTCACTGCTTGAGAACACCAGCTTTCCGGCTCTAGGCTGAAATAGTCCTCTACTATTACAGAGTCCGCTTACACACGGGACTTGATTTGTTAACAAGATCAAGCAAATGGAGCAAGTTATTCGCTCTACCAAAATAACCCACTTTGGAGTCTGAAAATTAGGTGTTCTCTCAAGGTTTAAGTGAAGTGAATTAAATAACACTGAAAATGCCTAACCCAGAGCCCGATCATGAGAGACCCCTCAGCAAGCAGGACTTGGCACACCAGCAGAAAACCTAGTGACGAGCTGGGCAGTACATATGCATTTCAACGTTCAAAGCTGGGCTTACGTGGGTGCAGCAAGTAATAATATTTATAGCTTGAATGCAGATAATGCTTATTAAATGCCAGCCGCTTTTTAATCCTTCGCTATTTCTGTGAAGGCGGCACCACAATTATCCCTTTCTGAGCTCTAGGAACTAAGGCACAGAGTGGTCACGAGAAATGGGGAATGTAAAGAGAGGAGGGGGACAGTCCTGTTGGAGAACATCCCGAGGGTAGATTGTGGGCGACTTCGGGCACTGCAAAAAAAGTTGGTATTTTATTCCAGGTAAGCCTTTTTTTGTGCATTTCTGAGGAGAGGAATGACTAACCCACAGGTGTGCCTGTTACATTGTGCGTCATTCTTATGCCAGCGATGAGAAGTGGTGGAGCCGGGAACCATAGTCCTGAGATAATGACGTGGTTCAGATATTGGGTGGGAAAGAGATGAGCAGGATGGGAGGGAGGGCTCAGTCTGAGAGACTGTGGGGAGGGATTCGCTGGACTTGATTGCTGATTGTACATCTGGGGGAGGCGAAGGGAAGTTGAGGAGATTTTCCCTTTATTAACTTAACTTTTTAAAAGGAGGATTGATTTTCATAAGTAGCATCCACACATAGTTGACCATAATTTCTGAAATGCGTCAATTATCCACATCATTAACTTTCATCATTTTACAATGTGTTTATTCAGATTTCCAATATCCCACCAAAAACCCAGGTCTCTTCATACATGAAATGCAAAGCCAAGCAAACTATTGAAGTTGTGCTAAATGACAAAGAGATTCAAATAAACTCAAGCAGTTAATGAAATAGAGCAGCTCAATAAATGTTTCTAGAATGAATGGGTCAAGCAGGTGAGCTGACCACCTCTCCCAGATCATTATGGTGAATTCTTCTAAAGTTGAGGACTTCGTGGCAACTTTTTTGAGCCTAATCAAAAATTCAAACAGCAAAAACACCAGTCACAGGACTGATATGCTCAAACTGCCAAGAATGTAGGGGAAGAGAAGAAATTTGAGAATCAGTATTTCCAACGGTGCATGCAAGGAAATAGCACCATTTGGTACTTAATGTGAGCAAATCAGGAAGACTCTCTCTTGATCTCTTTCATTCATTCTAGTTTTTCTTGGCACCCTGATCTCTTGATCCTTTCTTCTGCCTCCTCCCCTACAATCTTCTTACCACTCAGTTCAATTTTCCTCCCTTCTTTCATTCTGGAGACACGTCAATTTTCTTCCAAATATGTACCTTTATGCCTTCCTTGTGTCTAGAGTGTTTCCCCTGGATCGGCCAAATAGCTTCCCTTATAGCCTTCAAAGATCCCTTACATTTTTTCTTCCTCCTTGTAGCCCATCGCAACTAAGTGTGTGTGATAGTGAATCTCTCTTTCATTCGAATGTGCTACTCGCTCACTCCACAAAAACCACAACTACTGAACTCAAAACATACTGTAGTACTTACTCAGAATAGGCTTGCTTTTGCCCTCATATCACCCAGGTTGGATAATTCTGTTTTGAGCACATTGATACCGTGTGGTCTGAAATGCAAGCGTGTAGACAACAGGAATTGATTCTATTTAACTCGCTTAGAAAAACCAAAGCACAGCACAATGGGACTAAATGCACTAATAATGGGTCCTGCAGTGGCTGGGCTGGAGGGCATTATGCTTAGTGAGACAAGCCAGACAGAGAAAGACAAATACTGCATTATAGTACTTACACGTGGAACCTGAAAAATGAAACAAACTAGTGAATAGAACAAAATGGAAACAAACTGACAGATATAGAGAACAAACTAGTGGGTACTAGTGGGGAGAGGTGGAGGGAAGCAGGGAGGGGCGAGATACACATTCCTATGTCTAAGATAAAATGAGCAAAGTACGCAGCGTGTACCACTTTATAACACTGATTCTGGGAGGCTGTGTGCAGAATGGCCATATTCTGACTCTGTATATTTGTGTTTCATGGTGCAGGGGTTGAATCATGGGCATAAAAGTTCTCTTGAAGTCAGAGATTGGGGGTCAAGAAAAAGAAAAAAGAAGATGAAAATCATGTGTATTTTATGAAACTCTCATAAAACTCATGGGCGTGTTAATTTCCCCTGCACCCGGATTTGGGCTGCTGTCATCATTTCTTCTCACACACTCTCCCCTCTGCTTCGTTAGCTAATCATAGAGCAGGAGCCGTTCCACCAGCACGCACTGTTTCTTCTAACTCTGCAAGTAAAGCTAACACTCACTGCTTAATCACTTTCCTCTCAACAGGTAAGGATAATAAAACAATGGGGAAAATGACAAAATTTAGTGCGCCATTTTCCGTGTTAGGAGTCACGCACAACTTTTTCTTTGACATTCAATCACTCACAGCAGCACTGTGAGAGACTCCTGCAGGTGTGACCTCAGCATCCCCAGTCCTGAAATAGGAATAAGCAGCGTCTCTGGTTCAAACCCTGGGTTTCCGGCTCCTGCAGAGCTGCCTGCGAGATGGCAGCAGAGGTCCGAGCAGAAGCCCTTGGGCCATCTCTTCTGTGAACTTCCAGAGTCCCCAAGCAGCGGAGGCAAAAATTATGAACTGGAGATCTGGAAGAGACACTATCAATGTCATCTAGTTCAGGGTCCTGTTTATAGATTAAGGAGCCAAGGCTCATGAGTAGACGTGACTTTCCCAAGTGACTTTGGGAATTGGGTAATCTGTGACAGATTGCTGAATAAAGTAGCATCAGAGAACTGTGATAAACATTTCAGGTTTTGATTTTATGTATCCCTGGTAAGCCCACTTTTTTTTTACATAAAACATTGAAAAGCAGTAGCCACCTCATAGGTGCAAGTTAGAAATAGATCATGGTAAATTATGGTAGACATTACCAGTGTGTTTCAATATAAAGTTCTCCTCTTTTCTTAGGACCACTGAGTATGACCCTTACCAGCCTTCTTGCTGTCGGGTGAAGTTGAAAGCCATGCGAGCAGTGAACATTTGTGTGATTTCTCCGGCTCCCTCTGTCTTTGCTCGTGGTCTGGAGGGGAGGCAGCGGGTGGAGATGGCTGAACCGCAGGGGTTGAAGCAGCCGGGATCCCTTAGTCACCACGTGGCTGACTGGCTACTCTGGGGAATTGTCCGAAGGACAAAAAGACCTTTAATGCTTTACGGAACTGAGATTTCAGGGTAGTTTGTTCCTGTGGTGTAAGTACAGCCCCTTCTAACTGATGGGAAGACACTGGTATTTTTTATGAGTTTGTTTACTATTATTCTCACTCTTTTTTTTGGGAGGGGCTTTTAATTTTTTTTTAATTTTAAATTATTTTTTATATATATATTTTTTTGAATTACAGTCAGTTTACAATGTTGTGTACTCTTTAATACCATGTTATACAGGCAGGATGCGTTATTAGTTATGTCAGATAAATTGGGATTTGAAAGAATTTTCCTTGACGTATGACTTAGTTTCTGGGTGCAAGCAGATCCTTTGCCTGTAATCCTGTGACTCCCATTCAGGGCCACTGGTGACGGCTTCCTCTCTTAGCAGTGGTTTTCTGGAAGACAAACCTGAAGTCTGTCTTTAGTGCTTATGGTTTACAGAAGTGGAAACCCAGGGAAGGAGAAGTGGGGTAAAGTGAGGTAAGGCCAGCACAGGAGGACAGATGTTCAGGAAGTAGTCATTTACGGACTTGGCCCCAACCCTCTGATTGCCTGGCTGCTTGGTTTCTTAGGGTGTCTTCAGAGAAGCAGAATGAAGCTCTTGTGCCTCCAGAGAGTAGGAAGCATGGACGGGAAGAGAGAAAAAGATCTCCTCATCCGCATCTCACACTGGTCAACCTCTGTCCCATGGGGTTCCAGCTCCCTGACGTCCCTGCTTTGCAGACGCGTGAGCGTAGCAGCATCTCATGCGTCAGTGGTAACAGGGGGTCCCCAGGCAGGAGGTGAGATTGCCGTGCTGTGCAGGTGAGCGGCACGTGGGGCTGGGAGCATCCCCCGCAGTGGGGAGCAGAGACCGGCTCCACCACGGCCGAGTCGAGGGGGTGATGGCTTTAGTCACCCCAGCTAGGGAGCCCCACCAATGAGCGGGCCTGGGGGGATGGATAGGCTGTACTGGTTAGAGTTTTATGACTCTAAAAAGACACTAATACTATAGCTTATTTAAGGATTAAAAGCTATAACATATATATATAATGTGCTTAGCACAGAGCCTGGCACAAAAAACCAATGTGGTAATAATACAGTTTGTTACATACACATAGGACTTTGCATATTTATTATCCATTGTCCTTTTTTTTAGATTCCTGAGCACTAGGGAGAGAAGCTTTCAGTCCTATTTTATGGTCGGGGAAATAGAGGCAGCAGAGGCATTAACTTGCCTTCCAAGGCCAGTCAGGACAGAGGGTAGAGCTTGAAGACCTAAGAACAGAATTCAAATTGACCCTGTCTGGTTCTCTTTCTTTCAGACGACTTTGATTCTTTAAGTCACCATCATATTTTCCAGTAATTTAACTGAGAACCGAAAGAGCCAGACGAGCAAGGAGACACCAACATGATTGCTAGGCTAGCATTTTATCTTTTACTTGCTACCCAACGTTCGGTCACCAGAAAGAGCTGCAAGTTCCTATGAAGGAAGAACCCTTTTAGTCCTTCTGCAGCTGAAGAACAGTTGAAGCATCAATTCGTAGCTGATATACAAGCTTGAAGCGCCTGAAGAGGTTAATATAATAAGTATTGTGAAAAAGTAAAATTCAGATTTATTTTCAAATCACTTCTCTTTCATGAAAAAACCTAAAGAAATCAATAACTAGTGTTTTCAGCAAATAAACAGATGGAAATCTTGGGTATCTGGCAAAAAAGGATGATGAGAATTACGGCACTGTGGACATTTCTAAATGAAATTTTTCATAAAATATGTTTTTTGCTTGTGATGTATTATTTTACAAAAATATAAGGAGAGATAAGCAAAAAGAAAAGAAATTTTTAAGCAGTCTTGATAGCCAGAATTAACTTGATCTAAATATCTCACAATCAACTTTCTCTTTTGCTCTCTCTCCTTCCTCCCTCTCTCCTTCTCTTCTCTCTTCCTCCCCTCAGTTTTTCCCTCCTTCCTTGCTTCTCTCCCTTTTTTCTCTTTCCCATACAAAACTATTCTGTTTTTAACTGGTTTTTTTATATTCAACATTATAGTTTCACATAAAAATTGAAAATCAAAGGAAATTTTCATTCCTATAAATTTCTACTGCTTTAGCAATTTCATCTAGTCAGTTTCAGAACATTTCTCATTAGAGGAGTCCACTTGACAGCTGTACAACTACACTCAGGGCTTGCTTTCCTGAAGGTCAAGGACTCTGATAGCCTAAGAACTCGATTGCCTTGGCTCATCCAGTCAGAGTCATCAGTTCACTTGACTCCCTCCATGTGTACAGTGTGGTGACACACAAGGCACTGGCCCTCGTCACACACCATTAGGGACCATCCCGGGGAACTACGTTTTTCAGGATGAAGTGTTGATTTGCCCAATCACATTATTGTGAAGTTGCAGGTGTATTATTTTTAAAATTTCAGAGATTTCAAGAATGCTATTTAAATTGACTGAATTTCTAATAAAAAAAAAATCATGCCTTTAGAAGCTTTGGTTAGGAAGAAACATCAGCCCTGCAGAATGGAAATCATTCAGGAAAAATCTTCCCAAAAAGACTTCTAGAATAAGTTTGGAATGACACATTGTGCACGTTATTTCCATAGCCCATGCCATTCTGCTCATGGTCTGTGCAGACAAGCAGCATCAGGAGAAAACAGCGCTTCCTGGAAAGGTACAGAGTTGCAATTTATGACACCTTTGCAAACACACTGGGGACTGGGACATCATTTCTCTTTCAGCCACTAGTGCGCAGGAAAAACAAAGGAAAAGTATTAATGTGATACATCATTGCCTTTGGAAATTGGGAGAATAATTAAGTTCCTCCCTGGCTCCCATTAACACAGTTTGCCATTTACTATAACCATCCAGCCCCTCCACACACCTTGGAGCAATTACTTTATGAAAGAAACAATGAGAAACCCCCAAACTTGAGACAAAAATTCTACAAAATGTGACCTAGGGGTGCCGTTATTAGCCCAGCAACATTTCTGGTGGCCCCGACTCTATATCATTTAACAGCTTCAAACTGCAAATGTGACTTGCAGTTGGATTTTGTACAGTCAATTCGATACATCAGTCGGTCAGTCACATTGTTCAAAAATAGCAGTTTCGTTAAGCAGTTTTGTCAATTCAGTCAAAAGGATCACACCAGTTGTAATGTAACCACGATCCTGGTAACATTCCTTAAAGAGGAATTTAGAAGCAGGTGAGGACAGACATTACGGTGTGGTCAGAAAAAGCTTATGAAAAGAGTGAGATCTGGGTAGTACTTGGACTGGTCCTTAAATTGTGATTATGTGTGTGACTTTGTGAGAAGTAACAGTGGAGAGTAGACTAGGGCAGAGCAAAAGGGCAAATGAAAAGACAAGAGGGAAACAGGCATTTGTTACTTTACTCGATTATTTTAGCAAGTATTTACGGAGTGAGATGCATGGAGGCCCACAGTCTGCCCGGTGCTGGGAAGTCGGGGTAACGGGACGGACATCGTTTGTCTCCTTGTGGAGATTTCAGGTAACCGTGACGAAGTCATGCTGGCTGCCGAGGAGGATGAGATGCAGGTGGAAGAACGGAGTGAAGATCAGGAAGAATCCTGTCCTCTCGTGTCACGTCAGTCCCTCCACAGCCACGCAAGGCACGCTTGAAAGGCTTGGAAAAGCAGCCAGTGTGGACACTGGGGGCAGACCTACCTCGCCGAGTTTCAGCGGTGTGTGTATGCAGACTGCACGTCTTAGGGACGAACGCGTGGTGTCATGATCTCCCGTAAGATGGTTCTCTTAAGAGCAGGTAGGCCCCCTTCAGGTGGGCAATGGTTGGCAAAGGTGAAGGCAAGAAGGGGATTTTTTTTTTTGACCTACTGTGTGCAAGGCCCTGTGCTGAATCTCATCCTCACGGCAATCTAATTATTACCATGATCACAACACAACTATTACTGCCATTATATAGACAAAGAAACAGAATCTTAGAGATATTTTGTATCTTCTCCAAGAGCATACGACTAGTTAAATGGGGGAGCCAGCCTTGTAACTCACACACGACCAGTCCCTTTGCTCGTTGCCTTTTACCTCTATTGCTGCTCTGCTACATCGTTACTGAGAAAAATGAGGGTGTTAGGATCAGAAGCCATTTTAAGAAGCAATTGAATGAATTTAGCAATAGATTTAGAATCCTATTCTCTGTCCTCAGATATAAACATCTGTTGGGATCTGGGTTAATAATAATAGGTATGTAAGAGGAAATAAAAAGAAAAATTAAAGGAAGACACCCCTGAGGGTAGTAATAATTAAATTTTAACAGGAAAGGGCTGTGTAGACAGAAACCAATTACACTGAGCAAAATACACTTGCGCCTTTTGAAATGGTTTCAAAGCATCTTTGGCTTTGAACAAAACCTAGTGGCGGCTGGCTTGTGAGTCTTCTTCCATCGGCAAAAGCCATTTGTGGTGGGTAGAGCGATGGCTCAAAACAGTCCCATGTCCTAATCCCCAAAGCCTGTGAGTGTGTTAGCTTACACGGCAAAGGAGATTTTGTAGGTGTGATTAAGGTAAGGCTCTTGAGATGGGAGAGCATCTTGGATTATCTGAATAGGCCCAGTGCAATTGCAAAGGTTCCTAGGAGCGGTCTGCAGAAGGGTCAAAGTCAGAGACAGTGGTGTGGTGATAGAAGCTGAGTGTTGGAGGACGTCATCCAGAGGAAGTGACCACCAGGTGACCCACCAGCTGGACACAGCCTGTCAGGGGATCCTGGCTCCCCCCCTCCTCCACCGTCCTTGGAATGTGCATCTCACTTGCCTGCCCTGTGCGAGAAGCTGCCCCAAGAACACAGCCTCGAGTTAGCAATGTGTTGTTGGGACCATCTGGATGGTACCCGTGACTGCACCCAGTGAAGTCCTCCATATCAGTTTTTACGGTTTGGCAGGCAGGTGCAGAGAGCTACCCCTCCTGTGGCTGTCCAAGACAAGCCCGGTAAGTTCCCTTGGTTGTTAAACCTGCCACCTCCCAGTCTGGAGTGGTCTGCCTCTTATTTGTTCTCTCCTCACCCACGGTGTCCGGGGGCCAATTTTTGAACGGACACGGAGGGAGTGAAGGAGATGTGATGACATTACGTGGCGCGCTGAGCCAAGGGATGCAGGCAGCCTCTGGTAGCTGGAACAGGCAAGGGAATGGATTCTCCCTTAGAGACTCCAAAAGGAATGCAGCCCTTGCAAACACATTCTGGACTTCTAAGTTCCAAAACTGTAAGATAATAAATTTGTGTTGTTTTTAGCTATCTAGTTTGCACTGATTTGTGACAGCAGCAACAGGAAACTAATGCTCTTTATGAAATACAGGTATAAGTAGTGAATCTGAGGCTCTGTGATTTCTGACCCCAACTACCAGGAGTTGGGCCAAACTTCACAGTCAAGGTCATGGTCGTCTACAAGCTGCCCTCACTTCAGCCACAAGCTCAGGGTTCCCAGGCCATGCTCATATCTAGCCATCTGACTACAATTTCAGGGCTTCTCCCTAACCCTTCAGCTTTGATAATTTGCTAGAAAAACTCACAGAACTCAGGAAAGTTATGACTACAATTTTATTATAGCAAGAAGATACAAATTAGAGCCACTAAAGGGAAAGGTGCACAGGGTGAGGTCCCGGAGGTCCCAAATGTGAAGCTTCTGTTGTCTTCTCCCCCTGGAGTCAGAGTGCATCACCCCCGCACATCGATGTGTGACAACAGTTGAGTATCACCAACCAGGGAAGCTCACCCAAGCTTCAGTGTCCAGTGTTTCTGTTGGGTGGGTCCTCATCACACAGGCTCAACTGATTGAATCACTGGTTATGTGGTTAAACTCAATCTCCAGTAGCCTTCAGAGGTTGGACTAATGTCACATGGCTCCAAGCCCCAGTCCTCTAATCACATGGTTGGTCTTTCTGGCACCATCAGCCCCCAGCCTGAGTTAGCACAAACTATCTAGGGGCCCACCATGAGACATCTTATTGTGTAAACTCAGATGTGATCAGGCTCACCGTGAATAACACTCCCATCACTCAGAAAATTCTAAGAATTTAGAGGTTATCTCTTAGGAACCAGGGACAAAGGCCAGCTAAATTCTCTAGTACACAAGAACTCTGCATAAATTACTTCTGAAGTATCAAGCTTATGTTGACATGGAGATGAGATAGATTCTGAGCTTACAGAGTCTAGGGCAATGCTGCAGATAAAAGATGCGGTACCTGTCTCGGGAATACTGAAACTTGGTTGGTAGCAGCAAGATTGACTCACTGATGTGCCAGGCTTGGCTAGGATTGGCTCAGGAGGAAAGAGATGAGTTAAATCTTTGGAAGCTGTGACATGGGCAGATGGGACTACCCTTACCTGCTGTCTGTCTTTCATTCTTAAAGATGAGTCCCTTCCTTGAAAGTGTCCTGAAATATAAAATAAAATGCAGTAAAATTGAGACAGGAGGGAAGGGGGCAGGGCAGAGCCACTCAAGGAATGACAGTAATTTAACACCAAAAGGGTGGAAGATTCAACTCCCAGTTGGCCTTGAGGATAAAGTTGGAGGGAGGTTTGACTTCTAGTAGACCTTGAGCTTTATATATGCTCATTGTAACAGTGTGATCAAATAACATGCCCACAGGCATCATGGCAGCCCAAGGCTAAATGCAAAAGGCCAAAGAATGGGCAGTGGCCCAACTCCTGGGAATCCCAGCTCCTTCCCCAGGGCAGTTGGAATGGTCCCACCTGTAGGCATGTGAAGCTATTGAGCCCATAAAAACTGGCAACACCATGCCTGGTCGCCGTTTTTCACTCCCTTCCCTTCACAGGTGGCCCGCACTCTGTCTATGGAGTGTGCACCTACTTTTACTTTAACTTGAACACCCAATTCCCACACCTCTTTCCTTGCCTTTCTCTTGCCCTACACTCTATGCAGCATGTGTCTCTCTGAATAAATCCACCCTTACTCAACGGTGGTTCGCACTTGAATTCTTTCCTGCGCGAAGCCAAGGACCCACACTTGGCAGGGTACATCTCAGGGGCTCAACCGAGACCTGGGACACAGCCCTCCTCATGCCCCACATCTGTTTTCCTGCATCAAAATCATAGTAGTAAACTACATAAGTGATAAATGTTGAACTCGCTTTTTTCTTTTACATGCTTTAGGCTCATGAAAAATCCTTAAGTTTGAACAAATGCTGTAGATTTTTTTCCAATGTGAGTCCTTGTTTTGAAGAAGAGGTAACAGTATGTTAAAGGTCTTGTCAACGTGGGAAAATGTCCCAGAACAGTGGGGGTTTCCTGATATCTACCTGAAGCCCAGACTTGTTGTGGGGTGGGGGGCACCCCTTATTGAAAAACAACACACTCTCAAATCAATCTAACAGGAGACAGGTGTTTTCAAGGCAAGGGAGAAGGTGATTTCAACAATTGTTCCTGAAAGATTCCTTATTAAGAGATACATATAGTTGGTAAAACTCCTGAGTAAAATTTGTGCCCAAAGAAGAAACCAGGAGTGACGGATGCCCCAGGACATCAGCAGTCTGAAATTAGCTATTTTTAAAAATTAATTAATTTTTTTATTTTTAAATTTTTTTATTGATTTATAATCATTTTACAATGTTGTGTCAAATTCCAGTGTAGAGCACAATTTTTCAGTTATACATGAACATATGTATATTCATTGCCACATTTTTTTCTCTGTGAGCTACCGTAAGATCTTGTGTATATTTCCCTGTGCTATACAGTATAATCTTGTTTATCTATTCTACAATTTTGAAATCCCATCTATCTCTTCCCACCCCCCACCCCCAGAAATTAGCTATTTTTTAACAAGACTGTGACTACATAAACTTAAAAAAATTTTTTTTTGGAGGGAGGAGGTAATTAGATTTGTTTATTTATTTATTTATTTAGAATGGAGATACTGAGGATTGAACCCAGGACCCATGCATGCTAGACGTGCACTCTACCACTGAGCTATACCCGCTCTGCCTCTTTAAAAAAAATTTTTGTTTTGGAGGGAGGAGGTAATTAGATTTGTTTGTTTATTTATTTATTTACTGTGAGAACATAAATTAAGGGTCGCTCTTCACAGAGCTCTTTCTTCCCAGTCACATGGTCACTGTGATTGGGACTTTGAAATGGAATTGGTGACTCAGTGTGTTCTAACACCTCTCCCTGTGATAAGCGTACAGAATAACCATGGCTGTGAATGTGTGAGTAAAAATCTTGAGAATGACTGCAGCAGGCTGAATGGCAACCTCCCAAAAGTCATGTCTATGTTCTAAGGCCTGGAACCTGTGAATGTGATCTCATTTGGAAAAAGGGTCTCTGAGATGTAATTGAGTTAAAGGATCTCAAGGTGAGACCATGCTGGATTACCTGGGTGGGCCCTAAATCCAATGACAAGTGTCCTCAGATGAAGGCCATCTGAGGGCTGGCCAAAGATAGGAGCGATGCAGCCACAAGCTAAGGAATGCCTGCAGCTGCCGAGGCTGGAAGAGGCAAGAAAGCATTTTCCTCTCAACCCTTTGAAGGGAGCAGGGCCCTGCTGACACCTTGACTTGAAACATCTGTCCTCTAGAGCTGTGAGAAAATAAGTTCCTGTTGTTTTAAGCAACTAAATGTATGCTAATTTGTTGTGGCAGTCCTAGGAACGGATACAGGGACCATACAGATACACAAGTGCACAGGAGTTTTTACATATTCTCCTTATATTATAAAATGTATCCATGAATTTGCTTTCACAGGTTTCTGGTGGCAGTTGCCCCTTCAGCCCTAGCAACTATGTCTTCAGATTATGTAGTTAGGAAGCACGAAGAACACAATGTGCTGTCAAATATGAAAAGCCATAACAATAAGACAAGAATAAGAAGTCCATTGTTTAGCTAGCACTACACAAGATGGTACCTTTATAATATCTTAAAAGAGCTCTTAAGAAACTCTTAGTGGCTTTGAATTTGCTTCTCAAATAAATGTTTTTTAAGTGTGGAATGAAGGACTAAGGATTATTTACAGAGTGGTAATGTATTTACTTTCCAACTTTAGAGTCCAAAGTAATATTTAAAGCTTGTTAAAGATGAAGCTTTAAAATTCACAATTAATATCAACCATAGATACAGGAACCAAAAATAAGTATACTTTTGACAACTATTTAATAAACACAAAGTTAAACGTGAATCTGAATAATTAATGCTGCCAGGAATATATGGGTTATTTTGGTAAGCCAAATTATTAAAATTCATTATCTACTTGAGCTCTGCTTCTTTCCTGACTTCTTCTAATTTTATATCTCAATTAATTATTTTTTTCATTTTAACATAGGCAGTAATTTCCTTCCATCTTCCAAATCTTTGTTTAATGTTATAGATAAGCGTTTACCAGCGTCTTTCCAGGGCAGCCTCAGAATATCGCCATGCTCTGGGCTACAGTGTCCATTTCAGATCATTCCATGCTATCTGTACGCAACTGGTAAAAAGTCCCCACCAAACCTTGTGTGCAGAAGAGAAGTAGATTGAATTAGGGTAAATTCTTCATTTTTACTTAGTATAGAAAACAGAACTCCTTGGTTCCAAATTATATTTAAAATTTTGCCTTTGGAAAAGCTTGGCATAATTTTTTATATGATGCCTGTACCTCAGGGTGGAGGCTCAAATGACAGGTTTAGGAATATGGACCCTACGGTGATTTTGCCATTGATAACCCAGGTTGCTGTAGTACATCTTCAAACCTTTCTGCATTGTTAAATGGCAGTAATAGCGCCGTCTTCCCAGCTCCAGGATTTTTTTTTCAAAGGCTCTAAGAGTGGGATGAATGTGACAGTACTATTGGATATTAGGGATTATTGCCTTTTGACAGCTAATCTGACTGTGTAACCAAAATACAGCATACTCACCTTCGGAACACTCTCCCTTCAGCAGACTTACCAGCACAGTGATCTTTGGGATTTAATACGTGAAAGGTAGTTCATTTAGAAACTAACCAGAGGTTCCTAGTTGAGTTTTCATTTAAGCTCTTTTTGATGTCACTCAGCGACCCAAATTCTCACAGGGCAAAGTGAGCCTTGGATGAAAAAGATTTTTTTTTTGTCAAAATCTATGGTATTCCTGGTTCTCCAGCACTTTTAATATTCACCCTCAAGTGAGAGACATTGGATTTTTCAGAGGAAATCTTGGCTTCCAGAAAAGAAAAGTCTGGGCTTTCTCAACATCCTAGCCGCCCTCAGACATGTGAGCCAGAGACCAACCCGCTGTCACAGCAGGTGCCTTGCACAAGCACAGCTGGAGGGAGAATGGACCCCGGGGGTGGCTACGTGCCGTGTGTGTCCTCTCCCCGGCGTGTCATCCTCCCACGCCTCCACCTCCGGAACTGTGCATCTGTCAGGGCCCAGCTGTGATCCCAGCTTCCTTTGAGCAGCTTTTGCCTGTGAAGTGAGGCCCTCTCGCCGTCCGCACCGCTTCTCAAGGTACCCTGGTAGATCGCTTACCAACCTGGATCCTAATCATTTGTTTTCACTCCTGCCTCTCTCCTTCCGCTGGAGCTCAGGGGCCGTGTCCTTTATTTATGTTTCCTGACAGTGACTCTCCAGGGATGAATCCAAAGCTGAATGCAGACTGCGTGAATGGATTACTTCTAGCTTCATAGTAGCAGTGTAGGAGGGTGAAATTTTTGATTCACCTTTTATTTCGGTTCGTTTAATGACTAGCTAAATGGAAACATTTTACTGGTTTCTGGTATTTCTTTAACTAAACGATAACTAAGGAGGTAATTTTTCTAAAAATCAACGTAGTACAATGCCCCGAAGTCATGGCTTGGGTTTTCGAACATTTCAGAGTATAGCTTCAGAAATAGGTAATGCCACTCTTTAATTCCTTCAGCCAGGAAGAAAGGTAAGTTTTATCCCTGATAAGCTTAAAAAAATGCAACCACCACCACCCTACGTTCCCAAACTGAGGTAAACTTTTATCCCAGACAGGGAGAGATGGGAGGCTGGAGTTTCCGCTGTCCTCAGGGCAGGTACTGAGTGGGACGGTCCTTTTAACCCTGGGGGCGGCTTTCTCTCTGACTTGCCGGCCGGCTGGGCCTCCTCTCTGCCCCCCACCCCCAGTAACCCTGCCGTGACCCGTGGTTGCCCTCACTGTTCTGAGACCTGGAAGATCTCGTTTCTTCACTTCTGCATCAGTCATGTCCTGGCTCCTTGTCGCCGTTCATCTGCTTCCCCCCATTATCCACTCTCCTTTGCCCTCTCTGGCCCCCTCACTCAGGTGCTGTGCATGGGGACAAAGCTTTCTGATTTGGAATGTCACCTCCTGGGAGGGACACACAGCTTGTCCTCCTGCCTGAGCAGTGTCTGCAGTGGCTCTGGGTGAATCCAGGGGTGAACTCAGGTGGGGCCATGGTTCTAAATGAGCAGCCTGTTTGCTCTCTGAAATACAAAACCCAATCTATGGCAGGCAGGAAAGTCCTAAAAAAATTAAGAAACTTCTCAGGCAGTGGGCACAATTTCCTAAATTTCTATTGAGCTTATGGAAATATCTATAAACCCAACTTAAACCATTTGGAACACACCATTCCCATTTCCTAATAGGTTTTTAACTCAATTTTCACATTAGAATATATAATATTCTATAGGAAAAAAGGCAGCCTTGCCAATATAATTTCAAGGTGACTGCATCTTTTATGTAACATATGTCTAACACCCTGGGTATGGTAACCACCGCCGTGTAACATCCCCTAAATTTCCATGGGCAATTAATTGATAACTGCTCTGAGGATGTTATATAAACCCTTTATTAAAACACATAATTCAATAAAGAGAGATTTAAGTCCAAATCAAGTGAAAGACAGCATTTGGGCCACTTTGCTTTCATGCACAGCTGCATCAGGGCCGCCGGGTGGGGACCACTGCCCTCTTCAGGGATGAGGTGGTCAGTCCCGGGGAAAAGAAACAACCAGCCATCAGTCCTTTTATGTAACAACTTCAAATTGAACTGTGCACAGCACTGCTATCCATGAGGCCTGTCTCCTGGCTGGAGTTAGCCTCGGTGGTTGGCACTGGAACTTTCTGTAAGAAAAGACAAATTAGCAAGCTACCCATACAAGCAGGGGAATCGATGAAACCAAAAAGAAGCTGCCACAGGAAAACAAAAATTAAACGGGAGATAAAGAATGATGTCCTCAAATATTGGAAATACTCCTCATGCGACAAAATGCTCCTTTGTATTGTTTTGCTAAAGCAGACCGTAATTTTGATGTTTCATAAAAATTTAAGTGGAGATTTTCTTTCCGTGGTAGACATAAATCTCCTGGAGGAAAGATTTTATATGTAATTCCAATTTTGTGGTGCTAAGAAAACAAAGAACAGGTGAAGATTTTACTGCAGGTAATTTTGTAAATTATTAAAGGAAAAAACCTCCCACAGCTGTGCTGTAAACACACTCTCTATCAAAAGCTAAAATAGCAAATCAACAATGCCTATTTTAGGAATTATAAGATACGATACTCAAACCCTAAACTAGAGATGAAACTTCCTATAAATATTTACTGGTGAGATGACTCTGTGATAATAAAAAGCTCTTTCAAACCAACGCAGAAAATATCAAAATACTGGAATGTACCTGTGACTGAATACGTAAAATGAATGCAATCTAATGTATGCGGCACATACCAATGTGTCTGTCAAGGCTTTGCTGAAAACTGCATCTGTGGAATTTTAAATTATGTAAGGGGCATAAAATAGTTCATTACAAACCTGTTTTTCAGCAACTACAGAATTAGATGTCTAATGGGTTCATTCATAAAGTTTAAGAGGCAAGTTTAAGAACATTTTTAATTATTATTTTTTTAAATATGGCAAGTGTGCAGCTCAAGAAAGCTCTTTCTCACAAATGGGAAACAATCATCAGGTTGCTAACATCCACCTTTCCAAAGAAAGCAAAAGAGACCGGCATGGAGAACTACTACTTGGAAAAAAAGCGAAGGCTTGGGGACTGATTGTTTGATCAACATCTTTGTCTTTTGACACAAAAATTCATTGTCATAGATTGTTTCCCTTGATGTTTAGAGAGCCGTAAAAGGAAATTGTGTCTGAGGCTCATTTTATTGCTGGAAATGGTTTAATTCTGAGAATGAGTATCCTACTTTGGTCAAGAACCTACTGGAGACTTTCCATCAAATGAAGCTGTTATTCCAATGATATAAACCTAGATACATCTCAGAGGGTTACAGCAGCATTCTGGAGAAGTTGAACATACAGTGAGAGAAAGAAAGAGAGGCCAGGGAAGGCAGAGTGACAATGAGAACATAAAAACAGAGGTAGAGAGGGAGAAATGGAGAGACGGCAGAGAGAGGCAAGGGAGGCAGAGATGGAGACAGAGACACGCAATGGAAACAAACCTTCCTGGTGAACTGCTGAGCATCTGTTGCATTTAAGGTAAACTGAACAATCCTTGCCAAGTTTGCATGAATGTAATGTGATTGGTGGCCCAATCCCCACTTTGGGGTATCATATGATTATGAATATGTATTTGGGAGGTTTGTTATGTCAGTCTGTTGCTCACCGTTCTTCGTCTTTGGATTCATCTGCACAGCAGAAGATTTTAAAAGAAAATGGAAAGTGAAAAAGCAGCTCATTTTGCATCCCCCTGCCACCCAGCCCCAGAACAAAGCGTATTCCTCAGTGGTTTACCTGAAAACCGAGAGGCTGGAGCTCATTAATGTGAAATCTATCCAATGCCTGCCCGCTTGGGCAGGCCCCTGGGAATCGCATTAGAGGTCGGTAGTCATGGTATTTGGAGAGAATGTTGCCGCAGCTTCTGGTAAGAACCCCATGGAGCCAACTGGAGTCAATCTGTCAGAGGTTTCGTCCAGTCTGGAGTTCCATTCAGAGCATCCTAATCAGGCTACCACAGCTCATTCTTTCCTGCTGTCACCTGACAATGCATAGGCTGAGCTCAAAGACCAGGAGGGAGTCCTGCAGGCCACTGCGGACAGTCTCTGCGGAGCTGGCTCTTGGGCACATCACACAGTAGCTAGTGTTGTGCTGAGATGGAATTGCTCTTTGCACACTTTAGAGGAAGTGGTTTAGAGTCTAGAAACAGGAATATGGGGGCAGGGGGTGGTGTAGCTCAGTGGTAGAGCACACGCTTAGCGTGCATGAGGTCCTGGGTTCTATCCCTAGTACTTCCATTACATTAAAAAATAATAATAAATAAACCTAATTATCTCCCCCCCCCAATAAAACCAAAAATAAGTTTTTAAAAGTCAATAAATTAAAAAAAAAAAAGAAATAGGAATGCAACTCTTTAAACCACCTTTACATATCTTTCTTGGTTCTAGTAATGTGTTCATACAACCCAAGTGACCCCCCCCAAAGCCAGTCCAGCCCTTGCTAAAGTTTCAGGGTTCACTGTGCTGGGAATCTGTGCTCAGACCTCGCGGGTCAGTAGATCCAAGTTTGCCATGAGAAGATCAGTCTGCGTCAACTGCCCATGTAGACAGTGATTTCTAACTTCAGCTTCTGACCAGTTTTACTGGATGATTGATTTTGTTTGCTTTTTCTTATACAGATATCCAGGCTTCATGAATAGTCTACTTCTTTACGTGGAAAGGACATTTGAGAACTTTCTCAAGTTCTTATCTAAAAAAAAAAAAAAATTAACTTCTGGCCACCAACCTAATCCAACCTGTGAATTCGCTCCCAACTACACATACGCCTCTTTAAATCTTATATTCTAGAAATTTCTCCTACATTTAAAATTTCAGGCTAACCTGCCTTTGCCCACGCTGCTCCGTCTGTGAAGCCTTCTCCTCTTGGCCTGTCTGGCCGCAGCTGCTCAAGTTCGAAGGCTCAGGGTCAATTTCACCTTCTCTGCTGTCTGATCTGACCCACCCTCCCCCTTCACTCCTTGCCTGGAGGCATCAACACTTCCACCTCCTGCAGGCATCCCAGGATGGAGCTCTCCACTCCCTAGGGCACTGACAGTTGTTTCACAACCATTTGCATTCTCAGTATGCAAGCGGGAAAATAGCAGGTGTTCGACAAAATGAATGAATGAATATTTCTAGGCTTGGTGTCAATCCAATCTGTGCATGAAAATCTCACGTTATCACTTCTCAGCCATGTGACTTTGGGCAAATTACTGAATGTTTCTTTAGTTTCACTACAGGCGTTTGTAAAATGGGGCGAATAGTAATAGCTGCTTCCTAGCATTCTTGTCGATTAAATAAGGTATATACATATATCAAGAGTCTAGCACATTAAAGAGCTGTGTGTGTAGTCCTCCATCCCCCATGAATACAGAAACGTGTGAACTAAAGATTGAAATAACCAAGGTCAGTAGAAGGGAGCATCTATAAATGCCAAAGTAAAGCTTTTTGGCGTTTTCAAGAACTCTTTCCCATTCCCTAGCTCCCAACTCTCCACAGGAATCCTTTCGCGGGAGTATATGCAATGTTTGTGTAGTTGAATACACGTTTGGATTTAGTAACTTACCGTTAACACTAGAAACAGCTCTGATTGGCCCTCCCATTCCCTAAAATGGTTAGTTAAAAATTAATGTATTTAACCATCTTCAGTCATTGATTTCAAAGAAGATATTCAACGAGTGTGTTTTTAGTTTTGTAACTGTCATGATCAATTTTCTTGTCGCCTCCACAATTTATTCTAGCGGGTGTGGCTTCCAGAAATGTTCATTGTTTGACTGACAGTATTTAGTAAGTACTGCTACTAATGAGAGTGAATAATCAGTAATCCTTGAGATGAAGCTAGACAGGGAGTGTTGTGAAAGAAACAACAGAAAAAGATTCTGA
Source organism: Camelus dromedarius (assembly GCF_036321535.1). Lineage (NCBI taxonomy): Eukaryota > Metazoa > Chordata > Mammalia > Artiodactyla > Camelidae > Camelus > Camelus dromedarius. The sequence goes on along the minus strand of NC_087449.1, from coordinate 9,720,864 downwards.
ATTTAAAAAATGTTTCATTCAACTACTCAGGCATCCAAACTATCTGAGAGATTTAATGGCTCATCTTATAGCTGCTGAGAAGAAAGAAATAATCTATTCATATGTGGCCCTGAATACAGAATAGTAAAGACACAACACTTTGTAATATTTCAGGCCTCTTTCGTTCATGTTCTGGAAGGCAGAGATGGCTTTATATTGTTCATCTAAAATGGCAAATATTGGAAAATGAGGTTCTGAATAATAATAATTAATAATAAATTCTTGCAATTACAAAGCATCTTTCATCCCAACATCCTCAGGAGTTTAGTATTTTCCCCAAAGGCACTGTTTAATGCTCCTCTCGTACAATTGACTTACAGCGCACTGACATGGAGAATCAAAGGCAAAATCGCACTTAACTTTGAAAGATTGAGCCACTGCAGCAAGCCCAAACACACAGCTCATCCTAGTAAACTCTGCTTTTTTTTTCTTTAAAAAATGTTGTTTTTTAGAAGCTAATAAATAAAGCCAGCTAAAGCTTTTAGCCTCTTCCCATAGTCAGTGGTCTGCAACTTGGACTAGCCCTTTTTGTGGCCATGATAGGTCGAATTAATTCTTCATTTTTATGCACAATCATGGCCCTTCTCTTTGCTGGCCCGCTGGGACAGATATTAATCATTTTTTAATAGCCCATTAGGTGTAGCCGTATCCTGTGGCAAACAGGTCTCTATTAATTTCAAAGTCTTTAGATTCATGCAGCATATCCAATAATACATTTCTCCATCTGCTCAGGTTAAGAGTGAGCTTGGAAATAATGGTCAAAACAGTGCTTTGTAAGTTTTCATTGGATCATATGCTTTTTAAGGGGAGGTGGAGGCAGTACCCTAAATTATATGCGTTAGCTATACAGCATAAAATAGGATCATTATTACAAGTAAATGCCAGTAGATTATTCAAATTATAGTGGCTCGTACACCATCTATGTAATAGATACAGAGTATGAATAAATATACATACATTACATTCCTGTTTGAACCTCAATAAACCTGTTTCTAATAAATAACAATCTTGTTGCATCTTGATGGCTCCTTTGTTCTGAAACCTGATTCCTGGACTGCATAATGCTTAATATTTATACATGGGATACGGTACATATTAAATTTGGGCATGGTAGTAACAAGTTAGTTCTAAAGAGAACTGGCGTTCATTGAACATCAATATGCCTGGTACAGCAGCTCAGATAATTGTCACAGTGAGACGCTGGGACTATTTCCAAACTTTGAGATAAGAAACTTGAGCTTCAGAGCAGCAAATGATCTAACTGACTGAATGATGTGTCCAAGATTATTTGGTTAATAAATTAAGGCTAGCTGAAATGTTACTTTGTGGTAAAGGAATTTCCTAAAAGTAATATAATTTAAAATAAATTAAACTCTTTAAACAAATCTAAATTTAAAATACTCTAGAGTTTTGCAATATGACAACAAATCTGCCATCTCCAAAAGGGCAAGAATTGTGTCTCTCTTATTTATCAGCATATCCACATGCTTACGTAGTGTCCGGCACAGACATATAAGGAGAAGAATGAATGAATGAAAGCCATCTTTCATGGCCCTGCCTGTCACCTTATAAAATGACCACACAGGCGGACGTTTCCTAGGTTGAGCGTTGCCTTGATTTTATCCTCTGGGGAGAAATAAAGCTCATTTATTATGTTAGAAATATCAGAACACATCAATCTTCATAAATTATATGAAACTTTGCTGCTCTTTTTGAGAATGCGCAACATGTTTCTGATGGATTGCGCACTCTTACAATTCTGATTTCATGAATTCAGCAGACGTTGTTTTGTTGCTACACTGGATGGCAGATGCAGAAAGATGATGAAAACAGTGGCCCTACCCTTGGTGGCTGGCAGGACGTAATGGAAACAATTGGCTGCGAGGATCAGGAAAAAAGCACTAGAAACCTGTGACCTTGGGCATATTATTTAGTTTATTTCAGGCTTGGTTTTCTTATTTCTATTATTAACGCCTCACTTTCTGTGTCTTTATGTTTTAGGAATGTCTCATGTAAATTGCTTATCTGGATTTTAATTGGTATGATTTTAAAATTTTACTTGGAGAACTTAGGCAATGTGTACTGTATTAGTATACTTGAACTGTTCCCTTTTCTTATTTTGCACTTTCTGTTTGTCCTGTTTTTCTTTTCTTTTTTTTTTTTTAAAGACTTCACTTTTTTTAGAGAAGTTTTAGGTTCGCAGAAAAATTTGGGGAAAGACACAGAGATTTCCCATACATCCCCTGTTCCCACACAGGCATAGTCTCTCCTATTACCAACATTCCCGACCAGAGTGATGTATTTGTTTCAACTGACGAACCTACATTGACACATTATAATCACCCAAAGTCCACGTTTTACATGATTGTTCACTTTTTGCTGTTGTAGATTCTGTGAGTTTGGACAAATGTATAAGGACGCGTATCCATCTGCTACTTTTTTCCTGTTCCTTTACTGCCTTACTTTGTATTGGATGAGTTTTCAACCTGTTCTGGTCACTCCTCCTGCAATCTTACTTGTCTTTTTCTTTCTTTTGAAATTATACAGTTTATGTCTATTCCTTTAGTGGTTTCATAGCTATTGTAAAATACATACTTAACCAAACCTAGAGTTGTTTGTTATTTTACTCATTGTTTAAGGACTAAAAGGAGTTCAGAAGGCATTGCTTTGAAATATTTTCAACCTGGCTCCTTCAACAAATTAGTTGTTGTTGTTGTTATTATTATTATTATTATTATTATTATTATTACTACTATTGTTTTACATAGCATTGTATTAGCTTGGTTTCCCCAGAAAGAGAGCCTGTCAGAGCAAGCACAAAGATGGGTCGTTGACTGAACCACTATTAGAGGTGACTGGGTGCACAATCTTTTAGAACCATGAGATGAACCTTACTAAATGAGCCTCAGACTGTCCACTTTGGGGAAGAAGTGGGGGACATTATTCATTGGCTTCAGTTCCTGCTGGTCAAAAGCCCTGATTATTCTTTCAGACATCAATCACTTGCTAGTCGCAGGGCGAGAACTCCCAGGGCGGGAGGTGAAAGACACAGCGCTGTCAGGCTGCAGCTGTGCGAAGGTGACTGAAGCGCGCACGCAGGCTTGGCTGGGGCAGCTGTGCCTGCACTCAAGGGTATGGCCAAGAGAATTCGAAGAGGCACACAAGAAATGTCCAACTCAACATTTTTCTTCTCGCTTCTTGGAGTGAGAAGAAAAACCTTCTTTCTCTATTTCCTTCAACTGGAAGAAGATCATTTGTAAGACCTTAGTGAGGTCTTTTTGCTGTAAAAATATCAGTTTTTTTTTTTTTTAAGAATATCTATTTCTTTTATCCTTCCCAGTGTTTGAAAGATTCCTTCCATGTTTTAACATAGATACAACTCGGTGCTGGAAGTTATTATCTCTGAAAACATCGAGGATATTATTCCACTGTTTGTGGCTTCTATTGGTGGTATGGACAAGTTAGCCATCAGTTTAATTGCCTTGTGTTTCTGTAGAGGAGCTGCCATTTTTCTCTGATTGCACGTCGGTTCTTCTGCTTCACTCTGGACCCTACACTTTCGTTCTGCCTTATGCAGGTATGCTGTCCTCATAATTTCCCATCTGGGATTCTTTGAACTTCCTGCATAGGATCATTAGTATTGTTTCATCAGTTCTGGACATTTCTCAGCCATTACTTCTTTGAATATTGCCTCTTTCCTATTTTCTTTATTAATTCCATCTGGAACCTTGATTAGTTGTCAATGTGTGCATATTTTATATTTCATTGTTCCTCTAGAGGCCATTCTGGAGACTTTGAAAAACAAACAAACAAAAAACCCACCTCCAGTTCACCAATTCTCTCTTCAGTGTGGTCTATACTTTTGTTTAATGTACCGATTGATTCCTTTAATTTAAATCATCATATTTTTCATTTATAGAAGTTCTATTTTGATTCTTTTTCAAATATGTTTGGTCATTCTTTTAAATTTCTCATTCACTGATCAATTTTTATGCTCTGCTTTTAAAAAAAAAATTAGATAGATGAATTGATCTAAACAATTCATTCTCTAGCCTCTATGTGACTGTCAACTTCTGAAGTTCTTATAGGCCTATATCTTATTTTGTTGTTTCTCCTGATTCTTATTCATGATGTCTTTTCCTCAGGTTTGTTTTATAATTTCTTTCTTTCTTTCTTTTTTACTGTGGGTGTTCTATTTTCCTCAGTCCTTATAGATTCAGTGCTATTCTCTAAGAATTTTAATTTTTCTTAAGAAGACTTATATTTGCTTCTGGCAGTTACCTGTTGGCACTACCAACTCTGGATCACTTTATAGTACATAAATTACCCACGTTTTTATTCCATGATTATTTAGGTAACACAGATTTGAATCACTAATCTCTATGTGCGCCAGTTTCAATTACAAACTATCAAGAGAAATTTTTGATTTCCTCTAGCCAGAACCAAGATTAGGCAAGAAATTCTCTTTGCTAATCTCCAGTATATGGCATATTTTATTTCAAATTTACTCTTACATTGATAATAGAGACCTTTGAAATTCCATTTAATGCAGACATCTTCTGTGAGATCCCTCATCGTGAACGATCTTTGATTTTATCTCCTATCTGCTGCTCTCACTGTATCTGTCAAGGATGAAGCCCAAGGTTTCCAAAGCTTGGCAGAAACTCTGGTGCAAAAGCCAAATTTGGAATCGGCTTCACTCCAGGATCTTGTTACTTTGTTTTTAGTTCAATGGAATACTTAATATCATCATGCCGGCTTGTAATACGTTTTAATAATTCTTTTATATTTTATCTAGTGTCTTGGTTGTTTCAATCAAGAAAATTTATAGAACAGGAATGCAGTCTTTATAATGTTGCAAAAAACTATTGCTTCCCATTTTTTCCCTCTAAATTTATCTTTTAATTATTTTAGTCATTTAAAGTTAACTTAAGCATCTTAATTCTCCTCTTTCTAGTATCCTTTCTTCTCCAGGTTGTTATTTCTTCTATTTCTCTGCTTTTACTATCCTTCCTCTTCCCTGGTAAAATTAAAAATTGGGAAGAATCTAGTATCAACTATTTCTACTTGATGATAGATTGATTTATTCCATTTTAATGTAGTTTTAATTTTTCAGTCACTTACCTATTGCATATCTCTTTCTGTTAGAAACAGGACTTTCTCCTCTCTTGTTTGCTGACATTTGAAATTCTCCTAGTAGGGGACAGATTGCTTTGGGGCATGAATACTACTGAATCTCATTTTCCACAAGTCTGTGCTGATGGTAAATGTAACTTAATATTTCAGATATAAATATAAGTAGCTCCCTACTATTAAACACTTGGTATTTATTGGGCATTGTGCTGAGTGCTTTACCTACAAAATCTCAACTCTTAAACCGTCTGGCAAGGTGACTACTATTGGCTTTATTGTATTGATGAGGAAGGCTGAGGCCCCAGCAGGGGAGGTAATTTAGCCAAGTTTACACAGTTAATGAGAGTCTCACTCTGTCTTGTCTGGTCCCCAAACCTGTCTTCTCTTTCTGTTACCGGGAAAAGGGAAATAAGAATTACCTCAGTTCTTAGTCACTAAAAAAAGGAATTTTTGACAAGAGACAAAAATCGTGATATAAGCAAGATTTTTATAAGTGAATTAAAAAAAAAATAAAAGATAGCACACTCCTGAGAATTGGGAGTGGGCCGATCCAAGAGGGGAAAATGGTGCCATTCCTTTGTTTTTCCTGTCTTTATATCCTGGTTTCATGATTGACTGACATCTCAGGTTCCCTGTGCCCTGGCACGACCATCCCCTTTGGGGCAGGTTCAGTTGCAGTGTTTTGATTTTAACTGGCTTCTTTTACTGGCCCTCATTTAGGGAAAGTAAACATTTCTGAATAGTTCCTTTCCCCTTCTTCTCCCCTGCCCAGTGCTCATGTCTATCTAAACTACCTAACAATCCCCTCTCTAGTCATAGGACCCCAAATCTTTGGGACATAGAGGGTGATGGCTGCTCTAGCTACTTCCTGCTGATCTGGGGTGATGATGGGGCTTATTGGGGACCCAGACTAGCTGACTGTCACCGGGCAGATGGGGAGCGAAGGGTCGGTGTCCATCGAGGGGCTTGTATAAAAGCTGTCTGGGCTGTTTGGTTGATTATCTTGTTGTATAGCCATTTGACGTTTGACTCTAGACAAGAAGAAACACATTTTATAAGAAGGTTGAAAAGAAAGAGGTCAAATATATAGAGCTAATCCTAGCCAAGGGAGGAAAGGGGCAAGCAAGGGTCTTAAAAAAATTGATTTCTGTGCTTTCCGTAGGTTTAGGTTTTAGAAGGCAGATGTTGGAGTGTTAGTCCAGTGAACTAAAGGAGGAGTAAAAAGAGGGACCCTAATGTCAGAGACATTTTAAATTAGTATTAAAACAGTTTGGTGGAGGCCCCGAAAGAGAAAAGGTTAGAGCCAGTAGACATTAAAACAGAGGTTTATCTAACAGGGACCCATAGTCCCCTGGGGCAATGGGACAGTCTCACCGGAGTGTTGCTTGGAAAGCAGCCACAGATCGCTAAGAGGCTCACAAGAATATGTGGCTCCCATTGGTGAACCAGTTCTCATCAGTGTTTGACAGGGGTTGGCGGGTGAGATCTGTTCTAGCTCCTAGAGAAATGGACAGGGTCTCATCACATAGGTGAAAGGTAATAGTGTAGCAGGATTGAGTGCCCCACAAATGGAGGCAGTGGCATCTGGGTTTTCCAATAATAATGCCTGATATTTAAGAAGCCGAGCATCTGAGACCCAGAAATTTCCCTTACCTTTTAAAAGATCAGAAACTTGGTGGTTAGCATATGCTTGTATAGGGGCCCCCCAAATTAGCTTAAAAGCTTCCTCCAGGAGAGTGGAGAGGGGTCCCAACACTCTTAGGCAGGAAGGCCAGCCTCGAGCAGTGGGATCTAGCCACTTGGAGAGGTACCCCATAGGCTGTTGGGTAGGACCCAGCATTGGGTGAGGACCCCCAAGGCTATTCCTCCTCTCTCATGAACATGTAACAGGAAGGGCCTTGTCGGTTCTGGAAGCCCCAAAGCCAGGGATCTTGCTAGGAGATTTTTTAATTCTTCCATTGCTTCGTGTTGGGAAGGACCCCACTGGAGAGGTGCTGAGTCATCCTTACCCCTTAAAGTGTCATATAGTGGTTGGGCTATAGACCCATAGTGAGGGATCCAAAGCCTACAGTAACCTGTTAGTCCAAGAAATGCCCTGAGCTGTTTCTGAGTAGTGGGATTAGGGAGTTGTAAGATTTCCTGAATTTGTTCAGGGGGAAGGCTACAGTTTCCAGGAGTCAGGGCAACTCCTAGATAAATTACCTCTTTGACCATTTTGGTCTTGGACCTGGAAACTTTATATCCCTGCTCAGCCAAGAAGTTAAGAGTTTGGACTGCATGCTGGATGGCCTGCTCTCCAGTAAGGGAGCAGATAAGTAAGTCATCAACATACTGGAGAACAGTTCCTTTTTTAGGCTGTAAGCCCTGTAAATCTTGGGCCAAAGCTTGCCCAAAGAGGTGAGGACTGTCTCCAAACCCCTGCAGTCGTTCTGTCCAGGGTAGCTGGCGTTGATACCCACTGGGTGAGTCCCACTGAAAGGCAAGCAAGTATTGGGACTGGGGACTAAGGGGTACATGGGAGAAAGCAGCTTTAGGTCTAAGGTCATGGACTGCTGGGCTCCTGGAGGTATGCTTTCGGTGACACACAGCGGTGTGGACCCACGGGATGAAGAGGCCTTACAGCCTCGTTTATGACTGTTAAATTTTGGACTAGTCTCTGGACTCCATCCTTCTTAATGACCAGAAGGACAGGTGTGCTGCAGGATCTAGAGGAGAAGGGTCCAGAGAAGGAAGTCAGGACAGAGTAGGTGGCCCCGGTATCCAAAAGGAAAGTTACTGTCCTGCCTGCCACATCCATTTGTCCCCACGGCTCCAGCCCAGTGATGGGGACCCTTGTGTTGGGGCTGACTGGAGGGGGCTTCTTTAGTCCCAGACAACCATCTGCGGGTCTTGGGCCGGTTCTCCCCTACAGGCCGTTTGGCTCAGGGGACAGAGGGCCAACCAATGATCTTGCTTGTTACACCAAAAGCAGGCAGATCTTGGAGGTCTGTCCCTGCAGGGATGTTCTCTGGCCCAGTGACCAGGTCGGTGGCAGATGCTGCACTTATTGGTGGACTTGCTTGGGCTGTTGGGGGCCGGGGATGTCAGGACGGTGGCTGCCCTTGAGGGGCCGCAGTCACCTGGGCAGGCCTCGCCTCCTTCCTGCTTTCCTGCTCCTGAGACTCGGCCTCTTGTACCTGCTCTAGATTATAAAACACTGTGGCAGCAGTGGTTAGCATTTCATCAAGAGTTACTCCAGGTTCCTGGATCCCCTTTTGGAGTTTTCATCTAATATCAGGGGCAGACTGAGTGAGAAACTTACCCTTTGAGATGATTTGTCCCTCATATGAGCTGAGGTCCAAATTAGTACACTTAGTAAGTGCCACTGGGAGTCGTGCTAAAAAGGAGGTGAAGTTTTCTCTGGACTCTTGACTAACAGCCAACACCTTAGAATAACCGATAACCTTTGTCTGGCTGCCTGGAATCCTGTCTTATTTTCTGGCTTCTCTGAGGACTCTTTTCCTTTTCTGTGTCAGATAGGGTCTGGCCAAGGATAATACTAATGTCTTTCCAGGTGCGAGGTGCTGGAATGCCTCTGTGTATTTCTCTGGTTTATTTGAGTAGCTTCCCAGATCAGTCTTAATTTGTCTCAGTTCTACCAGAGAGAATGGCTTATGTATGAATTGGGAACCAAATTCTCCACCTTTTTCTACCAGGAGTCAGGTCTTTGCTATCAGAGGTAATGGACGAGCCAAAGGCAGTGTCTTTCCTGAGTTTGAGGGAAACGAAGGGTATATGGTAGGGAGAGCAGGGCAGGGCGTAGGTTTAGGAGAGTCCCCCTCTCTAGGGGGTGTCAGGGACAGTAGGTTATTAGGTGTAACCATTACCTGAGTGGTTAACTTACATTATTCTGGGAGATCATTGCTGCCCCTCAGTAAGTAAAGGATAAGAACGTATGGTATTTCAGACCATTTGCCTTGTCTCTTTCAGATGCGATCCAGCTGGAACAAGATGGTTGAGTTTATGTCCCTGTTTATAGGCCATGCTTCCTCGCAGGGAAGTCGATACTGTGGCCAGGCAGCAATGCAAAGGAATGTAAGTGTTTTCTTTTGAGGGTTTGTAGATTACAACGGTCCCAGTTGGCCAACACGCAGCCCAAAGGAGTCCCAGCAGGGACAGAGTCTTGCTTCCCACCTGAAAAACAAGGTGGGGATATAGGGGATTTTCAGAGCTTAGCGTCCTAAGGTGAAAGGCCCGTGGACTAGGCTGACGTCTCAGCCTCCGTCCACAACCAAATGCATCCTAGAGGGTAGCCGTGCATCAGCAGCGCCTAGCGTCTTAGGGTCCTGATTTGGGGATGGAAGCAGATGTCTCAGCCTCCCTCCAGAAAGCGGGAAACGGCCACAGTCTTACTGTGTGCTGGGTGCTGTCTGATTGGAGTGATCTCCTTTAGGTTAGCCAGTGGCTGGTCACCTGAGAGCAAGAAAGAAAGGTGATTGGTTTATTGTGGCCCTGGCGTAACCTTACTTAGCTCCACCTGGAGCTCCCTGGAGGGCAGAGTGGCGAGGCGGAGCAGCACAGCGCAGACCTGCAGGTGAGGTGGACAAGGCGTGCTGTGGGCAGGCGTGCATGTGGCTGGGCAGGGGAGGTGGCATGTCACTTCGGTACCCTAGCACAGCGATCTGCCCAAAAAGGGGATCCCAAATGGGCCACCTGCTGCCCGACTGGCCCGGCGTCACTGGGAGCTCCAGATGCGGGGGCGGGAGGGAAGTGGGATTGAGCCCTGTGCCCTGACTCTGGGCTCCGGCTCCGGCCTGGCCCAGGGATTGGCCTAGCAACGGACCAGAAGGGCCACCTGCCACCGACAGGCCCTCAGGGCTTGGAGCAACCACATGTGCACCCGACTGCCCTCCCTGCCCAACCACGCTTTGTATTCTCGGTCCAGCCTCCAGAGGCAGCCCCAGGAGCTTGTGCTCCGCTGGCTGACCTCGGGGAGGGAGAGGGAAATGAAGGAGGAAAGATTTTTAAGCCCTCAATCTGAGTCATAGCACCAAAATTATATTACTGGAAAAAGGGAAATAAGAATTACCTCGGCTCTTAGTCACCTGAAGAAAAGGAATTTTTGACGGGAGACAAAGACTGTGATATAAACAAGATTTTTATTAGTGAAGTTAAAACAAAAAATTAGCACACTCTTGAGACTTGGGAGCGGGCCAATTCAAGAGGAGAAAAATGGCGCCGTCCCTGTGTTTTTCCTGTCTTTATATCCTGGTTTCGTGATTGATTGATTGATCAATTGACAACTCGTGTTCCCTGCTCCCTGGCACACCCAACCCCTCATGGGCAGGCTCAGCTGCAGCGTTTTGATTTTAACTGTCTTCTTTTACTGGCCTTCATTTAGGGAAAGCAAACATTTCTGGATTGCTCCTTTCCCCTTCCTCTCCCCCTGCCCGGTGCTCATTTCTATCTAAACTGCCCACCACTTCCACTATCCTCTCTCTCTTGAGTCGCTGGACTAAACACCACTTCCTCATGCTCTCTCCCCTTGGATGACTGCTAACTTTATGGGAACATTGAGAAGGCTTAGTGCTAGCTGTGTTCCTGGGTGCCTTGTCCTCAGATTCTGGGTGGAGGCTGGAGGTCTTCAGGTCGGGGATATCGGGCCATCTGTATGCTCACTCCTCACACATGTTTCTTTCAACATCTGGAAACTCCTCTGATAACTTTTCTATTTTCAGATTTTCCAAAGCAAAGTTTTACCCTTCCTTTTTCCATAAGACTCTCTGAATCACAACTTTATTTTCTAAAACATCTGATATTATTTCAGTCACTGTTGATGATATAATCAGACCGTAATTGGCTCCTTCACTAACATACTAGAGTATGTCCCTAATGCCTCACATATTTTGAACTCTGGTAATAAAGTTTCTGACAAAGTGCTGTTTGAGCATAGCTTCCTTAGTAATAGATGTATTACTCACCTTCCTGAGCAAAACCCTTTTTGGATGAAAGCTGAGATGGACCAGCCTTGTGCTGAAATCTGCTCTGTTCATTCCAGAGTGCTTCCAGAGCATCGCTTTTCAAACTCATTGACTCCTGCTCTCTTTTCCCCTTGGGCAAATGAAGACAATGACTTGCCTCCCATCTCCTTAGATGATGAGGGTATTAAGTGAGTAGATGGAAAAGCCAATTAAGTGCTTTGAATTCTTAAAACCAACTGTTATAAGTCAAGCCACCATGATCATAAAGAAGTTTATTGCATTTTGAAAAGGACAAATTTAAATCAAGAGTAGAAATTATGTGTAGCACGCATAGTTTATACAAATATGGTATTAAACTCTGAATATAAACAGCTGTATAAATTAATATAAAACACTGCATGGTTGCAGCACCCATATTTTAAAATAGCCTCTTCTAAGCTGCTTTACCTAACTGGTTATTTTTTGTGTTCTAAGAAATAGCTCCATGTGAGCAAGGTGGGAAAGCCTGGGACTGGGGGACAGGAGCGCAGTCTCTGGGTGGCCACCCCTGTGCTTCTTTGTGTTATCAGCAATCACATGCGGAACTATTGGTACAACTGTCAGGACAAGCAGTGATTAGCCGAAATGGCAAATTTATCTCGGCCGTGTTGTGGTTGTCCAAGATGTGCACTATTCATTAATCTGGGAAGAATTAATGGTATATCTATTCTGTGCTGGCAGCTGGAGATCCAAAATGATTAAGATGCAGTTATTGCCTTGGGAGAGATATGACACGAAGTTACAATAAAGTGTGATAAGCTCTTCACTAACCTATGGACAAAGGCTCACGGGAAAGTCCTATCCAGGGCTATGAGGGAAGGTGAGATCAGATTATTACAACTAAGAACTTACTGTAATACTAAAATAAAATCCACGTCTGTTAAGATGCTGTACAATTGGGTGCTGCACCTGGCGCTCTACCCACATTTAAATTTCTTCAGCTTTAATGCACAGATAACAAAGCAAGCAGAAGCAACTACAACTAAAGCCCATCAAAATTCAAACCCAGTACGTGTGTGGACGGAGGAGGGACACTGTTTTCTGCCCCCAGCCCTTTCTCCTCCCGCCTTCGCTCTCTCAAATGGGAGTTTAATCTGAATAAAGAAATAGAAATGGGACACTTCCTCTCTAAACACATGTGGTCCCCAAACTGTAAATCGAAGCATCATGGGTGTTTGATCCCTCACTGGCGTACATTCTCTGTTGTGTTTCCACAAGGAAGCGCCTCTCACTAATGTGACATCTACTCACGTTGAAGGGAAAAAGGAAGCCCTGGAATGCCGGCACGCCTCTCTGAAGGGTGTCTTCTGTCCGTTCCCTTTCTCAGTTCTGTTGAGCTGTGGCACTTTGAAGCCTTGCCTTGCTCACAAGACTCCCCCAGTTTGGTGGACCATAGAGCTTTTCTCCATTCAGGTGTCTGGCAGGAAGTGCATTAAGCTGGACTTGATGGGAAGCCTGCTAAAAATACCTTCTTTAGTGTGAGGATATTTCAAAGAAGGATCGAAGCTGCTAATTTTAGCCACTCCCAAGGGAACATGTTTGCATGGTCCAGGGAGATGGCCTCACATGTTTCTTTATAAAGCAGAAGGCAATGGGGCTTTTGTGGGCTGAGTGTCAGGGTTTTGCCCCCCTTGTCTTGTGGCACCTGGTGGGTTCTGCCCGCCCTTAGATGAAATTGACATAGTGTCTTTTATTTCTGGCTGGAGTAAACCTGGAACTGGAAAGGATATTGCAGGACATAAATAAAGGTCCACTTGTGGGGTATTTATTTTCAGAGGGATCCTTGAGACATTTCATTGCTTGTCTCCAGAGTCCCGGTGTCTTCTTTAAACAGGAGCTGGGTGTCTGGACGAACTTGAAAGCTTCCTGAGTCTTGATGTGGTGCTGAAGCAGAAGCTTTGAATCTTCAAGCTGTTGACTGCAGAGGAAATGCAGAGGTTTACAGATTATCAGCAGACGTACAGAACATACAACATCCAGAAGCTTTTCCCTCCATATTGGAGACACTGCAGATTCCACAGTTTCCCTGACAGTGAGGGGCAAATTGAATACATCATGCAGAGCCGGTCTCTGACCCCTGCTCCCCAGCTTCCCGCAGCCCCCTGTCCCCACTCTCAGGTTTTCACCTCAACTGACCTCAGACCAGCCATGGGGGAACTTTTTATCTCTAGACATGTCCCCCTTCTCTCTTCTTTGCCTAGAATGTGCCTTTGTTTTCTATTCGTCCTGGTGTATTAGTTTCGTAGGGCTGCTTCAACAAAGTACTGCAAATTGGGTGGCTTAAAACAGCAGAAATGTATTGTGTCACAGTCTGGAGGCTAGAAGTCCAAGATCAAGGTGTCGGCAGGTCCCTACTCCCTCTGAAACCTGTAGGGAAATTCCTTGCCTCCGCCTAGATTTGGGCAGATTTGTTGGTAGTCTTTGGTGGTCCTTGGTTGATGGATGCATCACTTCACCTGGTGTTCCCTCTCTGTGTCTTCACATCATCTTCCCTCTGTGTCTGTCTGTGTCCAAAATTTCGCATTTATAAGGATACAAGTCATGTTGGATAAGGGTCCACCTGAATGACCTCATTTTAATTTGATTACCTCTGTGAAGACTATCACCAAGTAAAGTCAATTTCTGGAGTACTGGGAGTTAGGATTTCAACATATCTTTTTTTAGGGGGACACAATTCAACCCCTAACACCTGGCTAGTATCTTCTCTGAGAACTCAGCTGTTGAGCAGTCTTTGTGTTACCCCAGGTTGAGATGAAATACTCTTTCTGAGAACTTGACATTTCCCCCTATGATGGGCTTTATATGCTGTGTTGCCTACTTAATTTGTTTATTTTCCAAAATAAATGGTAGCTAGCACATAAGGCGCACTCACTGAACTCAGAGCAGCAAGATGCGCAGTGGGAAAAAAAAATTCCATGCCTTTGATTTTGCAAAACGTTTAGCATTTGCAGTGAAGTTCTATATTAAATAAGAAAACAGCCTCTCAATTTACTAAATAGATTGTTTGATCTGGAAATGACCAAGTGGCTGTACTTTGCTTTGGTCAGGAGACTTTGCAATGAGTCTGGATCACATTTGGGAAGCAAGAGGGGTGGTTTGAGCATGTCCGCAGCCCCTTCTATAGAAGACGAATTGGGCAGGGCTCTGGGACAAGTGTCTCTAATAATGGGGTGAGTGGGAAGGGATGCTGTTGAGGTGATTACAGCACAGGGCAGCTAATCCAAACAGTTGGCTTCTATTCCTGACTCACCCCAGATTCACTGTGACCTCCAGCAATTCGTTCACCTTCAGACGCTCTTTTAAGTGAGCTTTAAAGTAAGGATGGCAATTATGAACATGTAAACATACGGAACGTGATGAGGACTAATTTTGGGGATAGAGTTTAAAGAGATTTTCCTGAAATCTCTTATTTACTTTAGATGTTGTAAAGGTTATGAACTGGCAAGCTGGTTTTAGCTAATATTAAAAAAAGGTAAACTCATTCGAGTAAGTAGGTTCAACTTTAGTAAGTTTAAAAGCAAATGTCTTTCTTCCTCTGGAAAATAAAGCCAGATGAATAGAAGACAAACTGCTCTGTAGGGAAAAAAAAAAATGCATCTCAACTTTTTTCCCTTGATCCATTTTGTTTCTTTCTGTAGAGAGTTAACTGGAAAGTTGATCCTTGGAGAGAGGCTGGATGGGGACCGAAATAGCAGAAGTGAAGAGTTTAGGGGAAGTAGACTTCACTGCACCAGTCCCTGGAGGATTTTGATGGAGAAAATAGAACTGGGGACTACACTCTATTATCTGCATGAACTTCAGAGGTAAACAACAGCCCCAGAATTTCTGTTTGTGAGGTTTGGTAATAGTCGTATTGCTAGAAGTGGTCCAGGTGACCAGGATGCTTAAAGTTGTGCCTGTGGAGAAATTTACATTAAATTATAAAACTGAAGTTAGACCCTTCAGAGGACAGTGGGATGGAGCTGATAGAGGTTATAGAAATGTTTCTAAAACCTCTAGTTTCCCTCTTAGACACCATACAAGCTGCCAGTGGGTACTGGGGTTCTTTTATAGAAATGTAGGCAACAGAACAATATAACTACACACACACAGACACATTCCAACTGAGCATGACGTGCACTCCTTTCTTTTGGAGCATTAATAGTGAAGGAAATTAATACATTTGGATTTCTTCAGCAAGGTTTCTCAATCAGTCCATATAACCCAATGTAGACACTGACCAGCTACTATTTTCTCAACAGTCTAAGTGGTGTGGGGCTATTTAAAAAGGGCAGGGTAAGAAAATATGAGACATTGTCCCTGCTGGCAAGTTATTTATAGTTTGGTCATTGAGGCTAGATAAAATAGAATGAAACCCAATTGTCGGATAAAACATAAAATGTACATTCTGTGATAAATGATGATGAGGAAATAAACGTTGTAGCTGGTTAGAAAAGGAGACACATTTATGGGCAGAAGTATTCAAGAAAACTATGAAAAATGTGAGTCTTCAGCTGGACCGTGAGGAAGACTCGAGCTGGACGAGGGGATGGGATAGGCCAGTGATGGCCAGTTCATGTGTCTGTGCACTTGCTGTCTTTGACAGACATTATTAACCAACCACCCCAGAGCAGATTTTTCTGTCCTTAGAGAACTGTCCACATACTGTTTTCTTAAATTCATTATTGATAATTGGTTTATTTTCCTAGCATTCTATAGTCTAGTATAAGAGTGAAGCCTTGTTTGTCTCTGAGCCTACTAAGTCAGCACCTGGGAGAGGCTCACCGTGGCGATGACCTAGGTGCACGGCTGGGTCTCGCTTGAAGAACTTCCCTTTCAGCTGTGAGGAAGTAGCTGATAGACTCCAGGTGCAGTGACTTAGGGATCTGCTGTCACGGCTGCATTTGAGCCAAAGCCAAGCTCTTCTGGGCAACCCCAGCCAGTGGCTGAGCACATTGAGGGTGGAGGGACCGGGGACTAGGGCTTGGCCATTTCTGCTGTTTGCAGGACAGTGTTTCCCTCGGAGCTCCCCAGTAGGTTGGCTGAGTATCAGATATGCATTGCAGTCTGAGACACTCCGTGTCCAGTCCTGCTCCCCCCGCCTTTATCTTTCATAGGCAATACCTCCGGGTTAGCCTCTGGCACTCCTAATGCCATTTCAGTGTCTGCTTCCAGAAGACTGAGTAAAAATTTGTGGGACTGAGCTTGTTGGTGATAAGTTTTCACTGGATCCACCAGTTTGCATTGTCTGGTTCTGAGCTGAGCCTTCATTCTGCCACTTATGAGCACTAACCAAGTTTTGGGCTCTGAGACAAATGTTGGAAATTCAAAGATGAATAAGGCTGATTCCTACTTTCGACAAGACAGACTCATGAATGTGTATGTAGACACTGAGACTTAAGAGGAGCAACTTGTTCAAAAACTGTTCTCCTGAGTGGCCAGCTGACTTTTGCATCCAAGAAAGAGGTCTTGGTGATGATGTATGAATCTGTGGCAGGTACAGTTACATGCAGTAGTGTTCACATCACTTTATCCTAGTCCATGTAGGAATTCTTTGGAACACTGATCCCTCAGGGGTGCTTCATGGAATGAACATGTGGGCTTCTGGACTGCAATTTGGAGGATTCTTCTACATGCTAAGTTGTGTTGTGCGTTAGCAAGAGCAAGTCATCAAATCAGTTTTCCAAACTTCTTTGGCTCAGGAATTCTTTTACAGGACACCTTTAGGAATGCTATCCTACCCCGTTAAATCAAGTGGTGGCATATTACTACAAGCAGTAGCTAACATCTATTCAATGTTTTCTAACTGCTATTTATGGCAAAGCACTGTTAAGAACCCCATTTTTCAGATAAGGAATCTGAGGCAGCACGCAGGGTTAAGTAACTTGCCCTAAGGGACACAGCTGGGCAATAGAACCAAGCCCTGCCCCACTACTCTTACTCCCCTGCCTCCCAGTGTCTTTGATGTGTTGAAACCAGTGAGCCTGCGTCTTGCAGAGAGCAGGGGACGTAGGACTGAAATTCACCAAAGACGCAGAAAAGTACAAGTGGGAAAATTACAACTGCTTTGCTCATCCGCAGGGACTGTGAGTTTTGTGCAGTTCTGTGAGATATATGTACAAAGGCCTGAAAAGATGGCTAGCTTGGATGAAGTTTAGCGGGAGGGGTGAGAGACCAAGCACTAACACTTCTGGCTAGCAGTCTGGGGTTCTTCCTCCGAGAATCAGCATATCTAGGGTTGATTCTGCTTTCTCTCTGATGCCCCTTCACCTCCTTGTTTTGTACCCTCTTCTGTTTTTCAGTGTCCCGGCACTCTGTCCCTTGTGCCCCAACACATACTATCAGATAGAAGCTGACGGATACAGTTAAGAGCCAGGGCTTTGCAGTCAGATGCCTGGATTGAGATCTTCCCTGTACCCCTCACTGATTGTTCAAGTTACTTCATCTTTCTAAGACTCGGTTGTCATTTGAGTAACATGGTGCTATAAAAAATGTCTATATCATAAGATTAAAGTAATGATTCAAGAAAATAATATATGTAAAGTACTTAGTACGTAGTGGGCACTTAATAAATGGTGTTGGCTGTAAAGTTTTATCTCTCTAGCTGTTTCTGAAATTAAATAGTGACCTCTTAAACTGAATATCCTCCCAAACGTAAGGGGGAAAAGTATCTAATTTCAGGTACCATGCAGGTGGTAGAGAAAGGAGGAAATATTTTGCAAGGGGATGGTGGCTTTTAGACCCTTTCCAAATAAACCCCCCAAGTGCATGATTACTGTATTTAACCCTTGACTGTAAAAGATACCCCAGCTTTGGTTTATTTTGTGATGACTTCAGGCACCACAGGGCCAGGTAATCTGCATATACTTAGTGGGTTTGCTGGCCACTGGACAGTATTAAGACTTTCTACTGTCACCTCAATACCTTGCTGGTAATTTGAGCCTTTGAAGAAGCAGACAATGAGAGTTTTAGTTGGCTCTAATGTCTATTCTGTAGCTTTATTTGCCTCTTTCCCAGAGATTGAGCATTTGTGTCTACGGGCATAAGATCGATTAGGGCATTGTGTGGCGGAAATGAAAAGGAAACATTCTTTCTTTCCTCCCCGGCTCCGCCTGGCACTGGCTGCAGCAAAGCGCCTTGTCTGAACAGCCGCGTGTCCTGAGCGCGTGGACAGGGCAACCGTAATTGCACACTTATCTCTGAGACAAAAAGTAAATGAACTCGCTATCTAATTTATTCAGATGGCTCTCAAAATGCAGCATTTCATGTCCTGATTTGATTTACAGGAACTAGAATTCACTATGAATGCGTTGTTAGGAAAATTACTTCAGCACAAAGTACTCCCCTCCCCCTGCCCCCCCTTTTATCCCAGCTGCAGTAACTAATAGCTTAAGATATAAGATAAAAATAACGTATTTTGTAATTAATATTTTAATTTACCAAGAAGGGAGCTACATGGTGACTAGACTTCTCTTCCCCGTGATAATAATGAACCCAGGCAATTTGAAACGAAGGAAGGAGAGCAGCCAGAAGTTTAATACCTTTGATTAAGAACATGTTTCCACAGTGGCTATTATGCTCCGATTTAAAAGAGCAAAACAAGACTCAGGCTGATTTTATTTTGCAACTGCAGGGGGTCTTATGGCATCAAAAGAAGACGAGAAAATGTTTAAGGATAATTAAAGGCAATTTGCCTCATCAGGTCTTTTTCCTCCTCCTTTCCCCCCATCCCCTCCTTCTCTCCCGACAGTACTTGCTAATTGCTGCTTCAGTGACCTGAGGACTTTTTGCGTTTTCCCTTCAAGTAACTTGCCTAT
Source organism: Camelus dromedarius (assembly GCF_036321535.1). Taxonomy (NCBI): domain Eukaryota; kingdom Metazoa; phylum Chordata; class Mammalia; order Artiodactyla; family Camelidae; genus Camelus; species Camelus dromedarius. The sequence continues at coordinate 9,701,897 of NC_087449.1, read as the reverse complement.
TTGGCTGTTGCCCACACTTTATAATTGACTGCATAAATCAATGAATCTTCATTAGTTCATTAAAAAAAGAACAAAACAGAACATGAGTTACTCCCTGTCTTATCATGCAGGCTAGTTAGACATCAGGAGAGCTATAGGCAAGAAATGAATTACACGTGTTAACTCATTTCATCTCCGAAATAATGTCGTGACGTCCCTGTGTTTGAACGGGAAACCAGAGTAGCTTGATTAGGGTCCCGCTGCTTATGGTGAGATTGGAACTCTAAGCTTTGTTTCCACATTATTACCTTTTTAAGTGAAGCCTTCCCTGTTTCTTTATTCATTTAAAAACTTTCCACTTAGAATTTTCATTCACTCCTTCAATTTGAATGCCCGTGGCAAGCATTTACCCGTACAACGCTTAGGTTGTGAAAAGTGAACTTGGTGATGCTCAGAAAACTCATTGTGGAAAGTCATTCACAGCGCCTTCCCCAGGGACAAGAGGAAACTCAGTCACCTCCGGGAACATTTTAGCCTAAGTTTTAAAATAACAGAACCTAGAGTAGGAGCTGAGTTCCTAAAATGCGGAGTGTTTTAATTTGACATTACGTTTTCAACTCTGCAAATTGACAGTAAAAGGCATCACATGCCCAGATAAAGTGACCTCCGGGGAAAGGGAGTGATCCAGAAATGTTCGACCTCGACGTTTGCACAGGTTTTCTTTAAACTCAGGTGAACTGAACAATATGGATGCCGAGTAAGCGAAAGATAAATGATGCTGAATTAAGTGAAGGATTAGGTGTGTGTCATGGGAGGGACTCCCACAATTTGCATGAGTCTACAATAGGGTGATTACCCTGCTGGTTTGGGGAAGGGGCAGCACGGACGAGATGGGGGGAAATAACAATGGCTGCACAGTAATTCTTCGCCTAGATAAGAGTATTGGGGAAGGGGGCGGGAATCGCAATGTGGGAGCCTCTGAGATGTAAGAAGAGGTTTAATCTCTCTTCCCAATTTGCTTTCTGCCGGCAGCTCCTTGCTATCCCCGAGCACACAACCACATACACACTCTGGGCCAATGTGTGCGGAGTTTGGGTTTTTAAGATTTTCCATTTTAGTTTTTATAGCTTTGATTTTTAACTACATTTTACACACAGAAACAGCCAAATATTTGCATATGAAGCACATTTGCTCCAAGTTCTAATTTCAAAAGAATTTAAAACAGAATATTAGAGATAAAGAAAGGCTTTGGAGAGTAACACAGAAAAGACGAATGGAGAATGCCCTGGGGTTAGCCTAACCTCCTTAGATTCTAGGGATAATGAGGTAGGGCATAACTTTCAGCTTGAACATCCTCAAAGAGAGAGAAGACGGAGTGAACCAGTTTCTAGCTCGCTTCCTCTGCCACCCTTTATTCTATGCCCAGGGAGTTGGTTTCAACTCCTAGAATCCTATAAAACATTTTATATCCTAGAAATTCTACTTAGTTCCTCACTGGTTGTATCAAAGTTAGCCCAACCTTATTTTAAGGAAATATTCAAGAAATTGGAAGTAGTTAAAATTGAAGGTGAACTTGTGGGTTGAGAAATGAAGATACTCTGCATGATAAATTGCAAATGGAATAGAAAATTACAAAGTTTGAGTTAATTTTGAAGTCACGTACATCCTAAGTTTGGCACTGTTTTGATGAAAAGTATCTTTAAGCAGAGTGGTGCATGTGCTTTTGTAGACTAGCTGTAAATTCTGTCCTTCCAACACCATCGCTCTGATTCTTCTCCTGACTTGCTAGGCTCCAGCTGCACTGACCGCCTTTCTGCTCCTGCACATCGCCAGCTCCCTCACACCCAGCGCTGGCACGCGCTGTGTCTTCAGCTTAGGACACTCCTCTTGGATCCTTCCAGTTCCCTTTTGAGGTAAACTTCTGCTCATCTGTCAGATGACTAATTAGAATGTTTCTTCTTTTGTTCTCATACTACCTTCCATTTTTCTTTATAGGACATATAAACATAATTGAAAACCACTTGTGTAATTCCTGCTTTCATATCAGTCTCTCCTTACAGATTGTGAGAGTCATGAGGGTAGAGTCTGTAATTACCTTGTTTACTGTTATATAGGAGTTATATATAATTACCTTATATACTGTTATATAGGACTGGCCAGAGCCAGTCCGTGATAAATCATTGTTGTGTGGATCAATGTATGACTGGTCTTGGACTTCAAAAATAGGATGAATACTGAACTGCTCAAAGCAACTGAAGTGGAAGTCACATCTCAGTACTGTGGGTGAACTAGCCCAGGAGCCTCCACGCCAAAAAATAGAGGAGCAGGTGTTAAACATACACTGAGCTGTGAGGAGTGCTGGGGAGACAGAAAACAAGCAGTGTCGATTTTCTGATTTTTAAACAGAGAACAGCAACCAAGGTTCACTTGGGATCTTTACATGACAGGTAGTGGTTGGGGCCTGGTAGGCTGAACCAGTTTAATGCTGTCTAATTGAAAGAAAGTCCCTGGTATCAATCATCCTTTCATGGTAACCCAAGTCTGTCAGTGAAGTAATTTCTCGACCTTCTGACAAGGCTGTGAGCTATGGATTCCGTGTTTTCTGTCCACACATACAGAATGCATCATTTCTCATCCTTCTGGTTTTCCCTGATACCTGACATTCCACAGCTTTCTCTGAGTCGTGTATCCTTTCCTTGTAACCCCGTAGTGTCCTCTGCATCTAACATTGCATATATTTGCTTATTTGTTTCCTCCTCTAGACTAAAAGCTTCTTAATGGCAGTGATTTTCTCATTTGCCTATATATTTCCATGACTAACTCAGTGTCTAGCACTAGAGGCCTGAGTAATATTTGGCAAAGTTAATGGAATTAAACTCATTATATTTAAATAATTGTTTCCTTTTACCAAGTAAATATACTGGTTGGGAAATGATTAAATGTATATTCATATATGGGAGCAAAACAGAGTAGGTCATATAGCCAAATAGTAAAATTTCTTGTTTGACCAATTTTAGTTATAAATACTTTGACAGGTTGATGGAAGAATCACCTCTTCTTCTCTGCAATGTGACTTTGCAGCATCTCCCATCAAGAGATGGAGTCTCTTTGCCCAATGCTTGAATCTTGGCTGGCCTTAGAGTTTGCTTTGGCCAATGGAATATGACAGAAGTGATGGTGTGCTAGTGTCAAGCCTTTATTTTTCCTCTGCTCTCTTGAAACTCTTGTATGCTTTATGAACAACACTGGACAGGCATTCTAGCTGAGGTCATCCTAGACCAACTGGTTCTCAGCTGATCACAGATGCATTGACTGAACCCAGCAAAGAGCAGAACTGCCCAAATTATGTAGAATTTTAAGCTAAATAAATGGTTGTTGCTTTATATCATTACATTTTGGGGGTCTTATGCAGCAGAAGCTAATTGTTGTAGATTTGTTAGTTTTAATAGGCTAAGTCAAAATGGCTGATACTGCATTTTGCTAAGAGGATGGGTAGTAACATCTGACCCATGCATAGAGCATACCTTGAAAGGAGAATCCCAGATGGAATGACTTGGCAGTGAAAGGCTTGAGACATTAGATACCATGAGTGGGAGCTGGAAAGTGACAAAGGAAAATACATTCTTTAAGGAATAAACAACAGTAAATGAATAGGCAGACCCTATGAATCATCTCATAAAGAGTACAAACTTCCTCAAAATTAGAGGTGACTTCAGAAGACAAATCAAACATCAAGATGAGATGACTTGATATTCAGGTTAAGCAAGGCAGGTCAGACACAGTGCTGGGAGGAGCCCGCGTTGATTAGTGATGACTGCAGTCTATCAACATTTAGGAAGAACAAACATCATAAACCAATAATTAGAAGATAAGCCATGGGATAAAATTTAGGGTGATTTTAAGAAAATAAGAGAATTAATGAGCAATGGCTATGAGGGTGAAGAAAGGAAACAGCCCTTCTGACGTGGAGTGCGGAGGTCTGAACTTGCTTCCTGTTAGTACCGTTACCCGGCTCTAAGGACGTCAGTGAGCCTCAGGTTCTTCAAGTGGACATTGGGTTACTGTAACTCTGTTTCACAGAGGGAATCAAATAAGGTAACGGTCAGAAAGTCACTTAGTTTATTGTAGATTGCTAGAACAATGGGTTTTTTTTTTTTTTTTTTGGTAGGGGAAGGTAATTCAGCTTATTTATTTATTCTTAGAGGAGGTACTGGGGATTGAACTCAGGACCTCATGCATGCTAAGCACATGCTCTACCACTTGAGCTGTACCCTCCCCCTAGAATAATGGTTCTTAACATCTAAGGTTAACATGGGAAACTCTAAGTAGATAATTTTAGATGATCAGCTCATGGACAGTCATATAAAGTTGTTTTTTTTTTAATCCATGGCTTCTGTCACTTATGTTCACCTCTCTCATGGTCCTTCCCCTCACCTCTAGAACAACCTTGCTGCTGCAGACAGTGGCAAAACCTCCTTTTTGCTGAAGTTGGAATGTTCACTCACCTCTGTGAATCAGGGTGATGATTCAATTTCATCTCTTTGTGAAAAATTCTGCTTTTATATGCCTGTGTCATACTCTAGGCCCCTGGATAGCGAAGATATAGAACAAATGTGTTCAATGCTATTTTGTAACCCAATTTTTGGGAATTAATCTCTTTTTTTAAAATTTGGGGTAAAGAAGGTATGCTTTTGAAACTTTCTTTTCTGTATTTTTTGTTTGTTTTCTTTTTTGGGGGGAGGGGAGGTAATTACGTGTATGTATGTATATATATATGTATGTATTTAGTGGAGGTACTGGGGATTGAACCCAGGACTTCATGCATGCTAAGCACCCATTCTACCAGTGAGCTATATCCTCCCCTCTCGTTTGTATTTTTAATTCTCATTAGCTCCTTGGCTCCATAGTCTCTCCCACTGAGTCACAACATCCATGGCTTCAGGGGGAGGGCAGAACCCAGCCAAGAACAAAGGAGACAAGTGTTCAGTTTTTGAATTCCAAAACATGCTCTTGAAGCTAATTTCAGAGACAATAATTCTGAAAAGCCAAGGCATTCATTTGCAATACCTAGGTATGTTGAAAGAGAAATCAGAAGCTTTGCTTTAAATATTAACTATTCCCTTAAAATATTAAGAAGTTAGAGGACTGAAGGAAGAAAGATTTACTATAAGCCACAGAATACAGAATATGCAGAGTGTAACGCAAGGATAATTTTCGAATACACTGTAAAGAAGAAAACTGGGGGGGGGGGGCGCGGTCTGGGGAGAAGGAGTGAGAGAATAGCAAGATTACTGAGCCCTGAACTGGGGCTGGTTCCTGGGCCTGGGTGGGACAGGGACCCCAGATGATTCTGGAAATCATTGATTAGAGTGAGCTTGGTCCTCACATCTTGCTTAGATCATTTCATGGAGATGACTTCCTCAAAGGGGGCATCCTTAGCAGAGCAGAAATTTCAGTGTTGTGTGTATTGGATGATGAAACCTGAGCTAGCCCATCCTCAAGTCTCCTAGGAGACCTAGGAAAGTTCCTAAAAGTCTTAAAATTGGAGCAGGGGATGGTATTTGAGAGCTGGAAAACAGCACGGCTACCAGAGCCTGCCACAATTGGAAATTACGGATTGGAGAGCCCAAAGCAGGGGTCATATATGGATGTGGCCAGATCTCAGAGTCTCAGAATGCTGTGCATGTTCGTGCTGAGGAGGAAGCTTGATGATATAGGCAGAGAAGACGGAGCTACTTAAAAGCGCCTACCTCCGTGCTGAAGAGTCAGACCACGGATCCGTGCATCTCACACTTCAGTGCGGTGATGGAGGCTGGTTGGTGCTCAGACACCAAGCAAGAGCCAGATGTCCTTTCTCTAACGATTGGCCAATTCATAAGCCCCTCAGGGATTGGAGAAGGCTGTTGGGGAAAACCTGGAATTTGACTCTCCAAAAGAGATTAAGCCTAACAAAGAAGAGTCTAAGTTACCCCGAAACAGGAAGATCTAATTTTTGCTTTTGGCGTCAATGGAAATGAAGGCAGGGTGACATTTTGAGGGACTGCTCCACCTTTGTACGTGTCGACAGCAAGTGAGCGGGCGAGTAACTGTGGAATTACAGGAGCGACGACGGAGACCTTCAGGGAATTTTGGAGCTGATTCTGGAAGACAATACTAGCTCTTTGAACTTACCCCGATAACCGAGTATAAACATGGCCTCTGGCGTCGGGGCCACCTCAGCTGAGCTGACCGCGTTGACTTGTACGCATTTTGACTGCTCTGTGCCTGTGACACGTTGGCTGTTCCATCCGGTGAGTGTCACCCCGGCTTTAGGAGAGGAAAGAATGTCGCCCAAGCAGAACTGGTTCTATGAGACTATACTGACATCTAGTCTTTGTTTCTCTTCTGCATTTTTTTTTCTCATAATTTTTCTAGCTTCACTGTAGGAAGGTAATAAACAACAAAGCTGGCATAGTCAATGCGCCCTTTCCAGAGATATGACCGGACAAGCCTCTTTTCACTGGGCTCCTGGGGGAAGCCCATTCTCAGGAGGGGAGAGGAACATTGAACCATGTGTGACTCATTCTACAGGAATGAGAATGTTCATTTCTCTGGCTGGAATAATGTAGAGGTTAAATGTTGGACACGTGACTGCAGGAAGGCTGTGATTTGCTTCCTAAATCATAAATCGTAAAATCTCGTTTCCATTTCCCATCCTGTGTGCATCTCCTTTGGAAAGCGGTATAACTTGTCCAGTGTGCCATTACATGGAATCGTGTCAGCGAGTTTGTGGGCCTCCCGATAAATCATGTCAAGTAGAGACTCCCCTCAGAAGCCAATCCCTCACCTGGCCACAATCCCCAGAAAAAAAAAAAAAAAGACTGCTTTGTTAGATGCGACTGGAAGCTTCCAAATCAGTCTTGGCTATTTTCTGTGATTTAGGTCCTTCGAACTTTCCCTTAGCTATTGTAGAAAAGTTGCTTTTGCTAGACTCACCGGCATCGGGTGCCCTGGAACTTTATCAGTGGGAAGACTGTCTAATCATTTTCAACTGTGTGAAGGTTTGGGACCTGACTTCTGACCACCTGTAATACTCAGTACACTGACTGCCTTTTATTTTCCTGTCTGCTTGTCACATCCTACTTGTTGGAACATAATATTTGTGGCTCACAGAATCCCAGACCTAACCAAGTGATGGATGTATGGTAGACGATTAATCCACGTCTCTGTGTAGTTTTGAGTCTATTGCTTTTCAGTTGATTTGTGCCGAGGGTTGAACAACTAATTGAATGGCTACTAAGGCTTGAGTCTTAACTGTGAGCTTTCCTAAGTGTTTTGAGTTTATATCCTTTTGAACCTGCTGATGGTCAGATGGGATCTTATTATGGACAAAACAAAACAAAAAACCTTACATAAACTAAGAATATACAGTCTAGTTAAACATGTCATCGTGACCAGAGAGTGCTCTCTCTCTGTCTGTTTAACTCTCTCTCTCTCTCTGTGTCTCTTTTGCATCTCAGATGCTTATTTAATCACACTCCTTAGTTCCTGGCAGACAAATTAGCTTCTGTCTGATGTGCAGACTCTCTTACTTGTTTGTTTCAGCTTTATTCTCTTTTATCTCTACCCCACCATCTCCCTCAGAGCAGAGGCTGTCAGAATGGAAGGGTTCCAGAGCCTTGGTTTGGAAATCTTATCCCCTCAGGTTCTGGGCCATTGAAAGTGGCACACAGCAAAGTCTGAATGGGACTCAGCAAATTTTCTTATGCCCTTGGATATTCTGTTAAAAAGTATTAGTTCTACTACTATAAGCAACAATTTTGACATAACATGCATCTTTTTGTTTTATATTGTGTTTTTACATACTTTTAACTTATGTGAATAATATCAGATGATTTCTACCTCATTTTGTTTTCCTTTTTTCACTTTTTTTTTTTTTTGATCCACCCATATTGCTGTGACCAAATCTCATGTGTGGTTTCTAGGGGCAACATGATACCCCAGACTGTGCATCCACATAAGACTGACCTGCTTCCTCGAGGTGGACACAAATTGTTTCCAGTGTCCTCTCCCCTAGTCACGACTGACACTGCAATGCAGGATCCTAGGTAAATACGTTTACCAATTAACTGATAGGCTTCCTTTGTTAACGTGTCTTTCTTAAGTTTATGAAAAACTGAATCTATGAGATAAATTTTAGTCCTTGTTTTAATTATTTTTTTTACCCTTTAAAAACATCCTTTAGTATTTGACATAGTTAGTGGCCCATAGTATAAAGGTGACTTATAGATTAGTCTTGCCCTTTGCTCAAAATTGATCTGTTTTTTTCTCCTTGCTTAAATTTACAATTATCATCGTTTTCTGTTGTGCTCACCGGTGACCCATATGTTTAAGAGAATAGCTCAGTTTGTGTTTTTGTCATGGTAACAGTACCATTTCTATAATAATTCAAAATGAAAGTAAACAAAATTCAATATTACAGCAGTCAGTGAAAGTCTTAGATGGTTGTAGAAAAAAAATCTATGTGTGATAGAGATAAAATGACTAGAAGATGTGCTTTTCACATATTTTTCTTTGTCTTGAAGAACCCATCTGTTAGCTATGCCATGGGTGGCTAAACCTGTGGTTTAATATTTTCCTATCCTCTCGAATTCTAAGCCAACAGTAAACTGAAAAAGATGAATGTAGCTCTAGTCATTAAAAAAAAAAAAAAAAAAAGCTCACAAGGCTGTTTTGGAGAGGAATCCATGAAACTGTGTGATTTTGCCTCACCCAAAGCTATGTTCTGAGCTAAGCTTCCAGAGGTGGGTTATAGCGTGCGTGGTATCATATGACTTTCAGAACTCTGGCTGTGGAGGATGGTATTAGGACCATATGCCTGACCAAAGCAATCATGTATTGACTGAGTCTTATTCTGTGAAAGGCTTCTGTATGAGAATTTGGTCCCGAAGAGGTGCTACATTTGGAAAATGATTAACAGAACCAATAAATGATCTGTTTGGAGGCTCTTAAAACATACAGAGAGACACTCATAATGGAATAGAAAGAAGCAGCTAATAGAGAAATAATGTAGTTAAAAAGATGAGTAATAGATTGATTTAATTTCTGTGGCGTCCTGAAAAAGATTCCAGTTTTCTTTGAACCTGTTTGAATATTGGGACAGTTTTCTGTGCATGATTCTGTTTCTAGAATATACATAAAAAAAAAAACCTCAAACAATCCCAAATAAAAGCATACATGAAGCCAAAAATCAAAGTTGAAAGTGATAATAAGAATGAAGTAGATTCTAATTTTAGTAATTTATAGTGTATGTGTAAGTAAGTAAAGAGGTTACTGAACCAATAAAAATATATTGGAGCTCCAAGTGGCTATAAAGGGAATGGCATATTAAGCTCTGATTGTCTCCATGTGTCTAAAATGGAAGGAATGGTTCACAATTGACTTTTCCAACACAGTAGCTATTGACCTCTGCCCTTGGGACACTATAACATGCAGATGGAAGGTGAGGATATTGCCCAAAGTATAAAGCTCAAAAGTGGTGGAAGTGTGTGTCACAGGCAGTAAGACTCACCAAGGACTCAGTCGTTCCACTGCCTTTCACTGTCTTCCTTGTAGCTGGGTTATGTGATGAGTCTGGTCAATGGTCTGTAGAAGGCTGTGGCGCGTGTCACCTCCAGACTGCTTACGATACTCATGATCAGTTGTGAGTTATTTCCACTCTCTCCTTGCCTGTCTTGGGGACTCTGGAAGCCATGTATTGAGATGGTAGAGCCACAAAAATAGAAACTGGAAGGCTCGGTGACTCACTGCTGGGAAGTGAGTTGCCCGGGAGAGTATCTAGACTTGCAGAGTGTTTGTGGGAACAGATAATAAATTTTATGTGTAGAGCAACTGAGATTCTTGTGGTTGTTTATTACTGCCAGACTCATACTGGGTGGGATTTGAATCTGGCCATTCTACTTTACTAGAAATAGTACACTTTTTCCCTACAATATATTGGCTTAAACAAAGCAGAAGGCTCTGAGATAGATGAGTTTCAGCTTTGTCATCTCAAAAAAATGGGGAAACATCCCATGGGAGTGTTCTAAAAGCTAAATGAGGTAACTTTTAAAATGTGGGCTCTACTTTTATTCATATATGGTGGGGCCAACAGATCAGGAGATGACTGCCATTGAAAAGATAGTTCATTACTCTCAGTTCCCAAGAGGAGAAGGGGGTGCCACACCATGCAGGGCCACACGGGGAAGCACCAGGGTGGGTCAGGCAGCAGAGGGAGTGAGGGGGAAATGTGGGCAAGAGTCTTTGTTGTTGTTTCAGTGGGAAGCAGTGGGCAAGGCAGAGGAAGCAGGCTCTGGAGTGTAGGAACCGTCTTTAGTTGCACTGGTCCTGAGGTGGCTGGGGCAGTGGGGTAGCAGACTGGTGCGGGAGAGAGCCTGATAAAGGCGGTGGTTAGGGCGGGGGGTCTGAATTGCTTGACTGGCATGTGGTATGTGAATTGTTTATGACTCCTAGGAATTGGCTGGCCCTAGAAGGGGCAGTCTCTTCAGGTGTCAAAGCATTAGACTAGAAAGACAGGCTTAATCAAATAACATACAGGAAAACACCCAAATGAGTGTCTGGCCCAGAGTAGCACAGAGATAAATTCAAAAGCAGTTTCAACAGGAGAAAGTTGGCGACCTAGGAGAGCAGGAAGGGGGCATTTATGGGATGCACTACTGAGCTAATCTGTCTCAATAATGCAAAGAAATTCTTCAAAACTGCGTTGTTAATTGTGTCACTTTTGTTTTTTAAAACCCTAAATTAGTTCACGTTCTTCTGTGTGTTTGAACATGACACTCTAAGCTCCACGTTTGTCGAATCAATCCTACTTGCTTTGTAAGTCTCACAAGTAACATTTCTTCTGGGAGAACTTCCCTTCGTCCCACACATCCCAGCCTCATCCCGGCCCCCTTCCCCATCAGGTCTGAGTTAGCTACCCACACGTCACTGTTGACATCACCCTACCAGGGTGCTGGAATTTTATATTTATCTGTCCATCCTCATTAACCAGAAAGCAGAATGAAAGTGGAGAGATTTTGAGAACCCCCTTCTCTAACCTAGATTAACTTCCCTTTAATATAAGCTCCCAATGCAGTTACAATTCTCCTTTATAATACTGACAATTTTTTTTTTTGTAGTAACTTATTCAGTGTTTGGTCTTCAACTGTTGGCTCCAAAAGGGTCTATGTTTTTCACCACCGTACATGGTTCATGCTCTGTGCATGTTTGTGGAATGTCTCAGGCAGGACCTGAATCTGTCTTGTTCTTTGTGATGTTCAAGCCTTTAAAAATAGTGCCTGGCATTACAGAGGCTCAGTAAAAGTTATTTGAATAAAAGCAAGTATAAATCTCATCCAGATCCTCTAAGGTACATATTGTTACAAGGACTTTTCAGAGTGAGCAAGGAGATGCCCAGGAAATGAAGACTTACTTGCCCAAGATGCTCAGCAACACGGAAGCAGAGCTGGGACCCATACCGACTGCTTCTGACTCTAACATCTGTTTTCCCTCTGACAGTGCCAGTCTCAGTACGCAGCCCGACTGAACAACAGCGGTGCAGTTCAGTGCTTGTCAAACTTCAATGTGCATACGTGTCATCTAAGAATCTTGGTCAAATGCTGATTCTGGGTCAACAGATCTGGGTGGGGTCTGTGATTCTGCATTTCTAACAACTCCCAGCAAAGATAAAGTTGACTCACGGATTAATTTTCTATCATATGTGCTTCTTCTACAGAGAAAGTAGAAGTAAAGAAGAAAAGTAACCAGTGTAAAGGCTTCTTGTTATTAAGGGGAGGCGTATTTAAGCAAGGTAAGTTGTCTGAAGTCCTCAGATTCAATAGACAGTTTTCAACCCTCTACCTAATTTTGTTGCTGGAAAGAGAGAGTCTATACCTCTGAAACCAAGCTCTTGTTTTTGTTCTATCACCAATAAGAAGTTGAAAACAATACAATTTCAGCCAAAATGAACCAAAGGTTTTGTCATAGACTTCTTATGTGACGATACAGTTACATTATCTTAGGATGGGTTCCCTGGAAAACAGACTCTGAGATGGAGGTTTGTCTGTCGGAGGTTTACGGGGGAGTGGGGGAAGCAAGGGGGGTTCAGGGAGGAGCTGACGGGCAGTGCACTTGCAGCCCAGCCCCAGCTGATGCCATTCGGGGCCGTGGAGCTGGCATGGCCTTCAGAGTTGTCCCAAGTCAAGGCAAGAGGATTGGGTCTTTATATCCCTACTGACTAGGCACTGGGTACAGATGGCCAACCCCAGGGGGGAAGCAGCTTGAGTGAGGCAGCTGCGGCCATAGGTGACTCACAGAAAGGAGCTCGGGCTGGGCCGTCAGCAGTGCCCGCGCCCAGGAGCTGGGGTGCTGGGGGCCTCAGCTCGGAGGGGCTGCCGCACCACTGAGGACACACACTGATCCTAGAACTTAGGCAGTGCTAATAAACATCTTCGGCACTATCTCTAGGATTTGTAAATGTTGCCCTGCAGACTGGGCAGAGAAACAGGCTATTTTGATGCAAAGAGCAGGAAGTCACTAGAAAAGAGTAGGGCCAGGGAGACTGAGTCAGAAAGACAGCAGTGTTCTACTACCTACATCTACTGCTAGCTATCTTCAGAGCCCTCTGACATAATTATGACTACAAAAATTTCATTAAACTTACAACACGTGGATTGGATCCACCCACGTGGATCTGCTGGTTATATTTTTCTAGCTTTTTCCTTCCTGGTTTCTTCATTATAAAATGTGGAGTTTCAAAGAGATGGCCTACAAATCCCAGACAGTTTTAATAAAATTCTGATTATATAACTTTTTCTCCTTCTAAATCCCTGCCCTTATCAACTGGCTCAGAGAACAGAAACTTGGCCTAATCCAAAAATATCTTTTGCCCACAAACATCTATTCCAAGATGCAAGAAATATTTAAAAAGAAAAAGGAACAATTGCAGTAAACAGGGGTCCTTTTACATTACACGTCTCATTTAAGCTAAGAAAATTAAATTACAACTTATTTTAAATTTATAGGAAATCTGGAATATAGAAAAATAAAAGAAAACTAATCTCTTAACATTGAGTTGTATTTCCACATTCTGTATTTTTTTTACCCTCTACTCATTTTTACTTTCTATATAATTATAACCATATAGCTATGCCATTTTGCTTCCTATTCCTTTCATGTAACATTGAATATTCAAAGCATTCCTACATGTACTGACCATTCTTTGTAATTAAATTTAAATATCTTTATATTATTTCAAACAAAATAAATTAGAATTTACTTAATGCCTTTAATTTGGAAGATTTCTCTTATTATCATCATTTGAAAATTTTGTGCTTAATGGATATAAGTCTTTGTCCACAACTTTTTTTCCCTAAACTTTGGATGATATCTTAGGATAGAATCCCAGAAGTGAAGCAGGTTTCATGGTCAAGGGAAAGCAGTTAAGACAGAGCAACAGAAGGGACCAAATCTGGAAAGATACCATTACATTGACGGGGACCACATTCTTCTGTGTATCACATTAAGGATGACACTTATTAACAGCCAGGCACAATCTGATTGTTGTAGAAACTCTAAGATTGGCAGCAAATACCATTAAGATTAATAAAAAAGAAACGGAAAGAAGGAAGGGAGGGAGGAAGAAAGTACAGAAGAATGAACAAACCTGGATTATTCTCACATATTTGTGAGTTTTGTAAATTGATCTTCTATTTTCCCCCTTAGCTAACTAACGTTTACCTCGGGGGGGGGGGCAGGGCGGATACAATCAAACAGTATCTCTTTATACTCTATTCATTGCAAAAGTCTTTGTGTGGCGAGCACGGAGGCAGGTGATGGAAGTCATTCTTCACCTCGGGCAGGATATTATTATTCTAATATGTGATTTGGAACTGGGGTGTGAAATTCTCCTTTATTGGAGGCTTAGAGGAGAGTGGAATGTTGTTTCTCATTTGGGAACACAATTTTGGAAGAAGAATGATCAACTTTTTAAAACAAAGCCTCTTTTACTACTAAACATTAAAACAGAACAACAACAAAAAACTAAAGGAAAATGACAAACTCTTAGATTGCATCTAGTGTTTTTCTTCTTTTATCAAACCCCTCTGGTGTTCTACTGAACTTCCCTCTCCCTCCCCCCCCACCAGGATATCTGTATCCCCATGTCTCAGTTTCTGCCTTTCTCTCCCTCTTTTCTTTCTTTTTGGCAAGGGTGACCAGCAATCTCAGTTAACCTTTGAAAGATAGCCTGGGAAATTTTCCAAGGTGCCTAGCCATAGATAATTTCATGGCTTCCCTCTGTCGAACTGGCATAAATGGCAGGTTAAACTCTGAGCCACTGGGTAATGTCTAATTGCTTTTGGGCATAATTCAACCAAGGCATAAACACCCCTATCAGGATTTGAACTTGGTATTCATGGATGCAACTGTTTCTTCTGCATAAATATTCTCAATTCAGGTTAACGCAAGTCAGTCCAGAGAAGTAAAATCAGTATCAGAGATTACAAAAAATACGTAGTGGTCAACTACTGCTGTTAGCAAACATCCAACCATTGACTCTCTCAGTCCGTGGCTCTTAGAGGGGTGGTAGGCTTAGGCGGGCTGGGAAAAGCAGGTAGCCTTTTCTGCAGCTGCAGATAAATTCCTTTGTGTGGAGCACCTAATCTCTCAGCATTTCAGTTTATGGCTCTGTAAAAATGAGTCCAAAACATTAACTGACCTCTGGAGTGCCTTGGTGGAGTACTAATAAAAACGATGGGAAGCAAATATCAAGTGCTAGACAAACATTCAAGGATAATTTTCTCTTACTTAATGCTTTTCAGTTCCAGGGCTTTTCTCTATTTTTTGGATCGATCTTTTCCTTCTCTGTACCCCCCTGTGTACGCCAAGGGCAGTGCCTCAGCAAGACTGGCCTGATTTCTTGTTAGAGACACTCTCTCTTGTCTTGTGATGCTCTTAGTCTGCAGCCTGCAACATGCCAGAGAGTGATCTAAGGCACTGTCACAAAAGCCTCAGAGGCGTGCATTTTCAGTAGAACGAGTGGCACAGGCACAACCATCCACAGACCTTGCTATCTGTAGGAGTAACTCTAGGAAAATACTTGAGACGGGTAATATCACATTTGAAAGCATTTGGATTCTTGGAAATGCTTGTTTCTGAAGAGTTCATTGACTCATTCATTTCACAGTTGTGTATTCGTATTCCGTACTTTACAGTTATGGGGATTAACGACCCAGCAGTAGAGAGAAGTAAGGTCTATGCTCTATGTTGGGAAATGTAGACACAATCAAGTAAATAAATAATACAACAATTTTTTTTTTTAAGAGCCATTGGTGCTATAAAGATAGTAAAATAGGGTTGTATAGGACCCTGTGAAGGAGGTACTTAGATTGAGTGGTCAAGGAAGGCTCTTTGATTGGTGGCAGCTGCTCTGAGACCTGAGTGATAACAAAACATAAACCATCAGATGAGAAAGTTCCATCTGCTGCCACCACCACATCTATCCACCTCATGAACTCTGCCCTCCTCCCGGGCGCTGCTGAGGAACTCCCCCTGCTTGTCTCCCCCACTTGTCAGCTGGATTCCATCCTCTCTTACCCACTCCAGGGAATCACACAGCCATTATCTCTGTGCTCTACTGCAAAAACCAAATTTTCATTTCCTAATGGTCCATTCCACTGATACATAAGCATATTGTGTTTTTTTTCTCCTACATGAAAAAAATGCTCTGACCCAGCGCCCCTCTCCAATTATCCGTGCCCCTTTATTGGAGAGTTCTTACAATCTGTCCTTTTCGTCTCTGTCACTCCACTTGTAGAGCCACTTCAATCACGTTTTCACCCTCAGCACTCATTGAAGCAGCTCTCATCAAGTTCACCGATAATCACGGTGTTGATAAAGTTGGTGGTTAACTATCTAAACCTGACCTATCAGTAGCAGCTGACAGTTGATCACCCTCCTTGAAATACCTGCTTCGCTTGAACTGCAGGATCCGTCACTAGCCAGGATTCCCGCCCACCTCCCTGCCTGCTTCTTCTCAAGTTCTCTGATGGCTTCCTGTCCTTTCCTCTAGACTGTGGGGTTCTCACTCTGTGGCTCATTTCCCACACTTTTTCTCTCTTCCATCTATATCCACCGCTCAGGCAATTTCATGGACTTAAATCCCATCTCTATATTAGTGATTCCCTAAGTTATTTCTCCAGCCTGGACGCTCAGACTTATATCCAAATGGTTGTCTGATACATCCAAATGCCAGCCTAATAGTATTTCAACTGAAAACATCCAAAAAAGTCCATGTGGTGTTAGAAAATGATTTGTCCTTTTCACCAAAAGGAGAAATGTGGGACAAGAAACAGTTTTATGATAGAAACCAAAGCATTCAGTTTTGGACCATTGTCTCCAGGGTCACTGGTCATATTGAGCAAAAGTGCATGAGATTGTCTGGACCAGAGTTAAAGAGCTGGGACAATATTTCTGATTTGCACAACAGTATAGTTGTCAGAAACGGGATTTTTGTTCTTCTATTGGCCATTGGCCAGTGTGATCTTTGGAATCTAGCAAAGAACAAAAGTTTTTTTGTTGTTGTTATTTGTTTTTTGTTTTTATTTTTGGTGGGTTTGAAATAGCCTGTGTTGTTGGGGAGAGACAATATATGATAAATAGATTTGCTTATCCTATTTGTTTTACAGTGAACATTTATATCATTTAAGAAGCATTGTATTACCTAAGAAGGATTTGTTGAAGCCAAATGATCACAGCATTGTTACAGAGATTGGAAAATCAAATACTGTGGCAATATATCTGATATTGAAAAGCTTACAATCTTTGAGAATATGACCTATAAGGCAAATGGTGTTATAAACAGAACAAATAGTTATATGTATTTCAGACACTTTACCAAGCATAATGTGATGTGAATAAATTTTTGCCCTAAATAGTTATAATGTATCAGGGGCCACATCTTCTACCACTTGAAGGATGTGAAATTTGCTGTCATAAGTCAGTTTAACTGAAACATCTCCTGAAATAATTCAACAGAGACAAAAACTGTCTGATATGCCAAATTTAGATATTCTCCTGGTTCATTATAAAAATTAAATTGCTTTTTATTGGTTAGATTGATATTGAATATGATATTCAATTTGAAAATGTCAGGGGGAAATTCAGAAAATCAAACTTGTAAGGCATACGTCCCATGTAGTTCTAATTAGAGAATTGTTTCATATCTTATTTCTATTCAGTACAAAACAAAACAAAAAAGAACATTAACAGTTTCCTGCATGAAAGATTTAAGGTAAATAAAGAAATGAGAAATTTCTACATAGGTGAGTGTATTCATTTTAATTATAATTTTTAAATGGAAGAGCCAATTAAAGTGCATTGAGCTTAGAAAAACCAAAACATTTGGATATTACACTTGTGTGTGTTTTTCAAATGCTTCAAGTTCCCCATTTATGAGCCCAGAACAAACACAATTAAAGTCACTGGGGAAAATGCTTAAGGAGCTATTTTGAGATGCAGACAATTTTTAGTAAGTCAACGTTTGATATATTCAGGAAATGCAGCTTATAGAGATGTGGTTTAAAGGAGATCCAGGGGGAAATGAGGAAGTATGGGGCTAGGAAAGTTCATGACCATGGATCAGCATTTCTCCCGCGATCCTTGGTACTGGGTCCACGGTTCATATTTACAAATGTCTTGGCCACTCGGCTAGACAGAGAATCACCTGCTAAGTCACGTTGCCGTCTCTCTGGTTTTCTGGTGGAATCCTGATAGTGTGTGTTTCCTGGGGGCAACATGCCTTCCTCAATCCTCTTTCTGCTCCACACAGATTTGTGAACGAATCTGAGCTCTCTCCGAAATGGTTTCTGTAGCTTCCAGCCAGCAGCAACGATGAGGACTCTCTCAAATTTCTCTTGTGATAAATGTCTTCCTCTGTGCTCTTTAGCGGTTTCTCATCTCTGGGGATCTCCTGGTAGCCCTCTTGACATTTGCTTCAGGCCACTGCTTCTTGTCTCAGGAGGGAAGCTGAGAATTTTGATTTGTAAAGGGGTGGTTTTCATAGAAGCCGTGGTCCCTTTGTGGCTTTCGTATGCAATCTTATCTGTCTCTGGTACTGTGACCTGCATGATAGATGAGGACGAAAGAGTTGAGTGATCTGCTTTTTCTCTTCTCTGGATCATCAGTTTTCGCTAGTGGACTGGCAAATTTGCAGATTTGTACAGAGCTGACACTTTTTGGAAGATGTGAATCGCAGAAAAAGCCTATGGTGGGCCAAACAGGACGATGTATGTTGGAAACACATAATTTAAGAAATGAATAGTCTTTTCTCTGGGCTGTGCTTTTACTGGGTTGCTATTTGCCTCTCCCACGGTCCTGTCCCACTTCTGAAACAGAGTCCTTCCCCTCTTGTGACTCAGAGAGGGCACGGTCGAACATCGTGAAAAAGCACTGGGAAATAAAAATGTCTTTAACTGAGAGGGCTAATTCAAGATTTCAGATCTCTGCCAGGAAGTGGCTTCAGACACTTGGAGCCTGAAGATGGAAAATCCTAACCTTTGGTGTTGCTTCAGCTTCTAGTGAGTAGGGAGGGGGTGCCTGTAAGATGGAGCTGAGGTCACTGCAGAGTACAGAGGGTCACAGTGACATGCCCGGGACCGGCTGGCTGCACCGCCGGGCCCATCACAGAAAAGGGGACATTAGGGAGCCCTGTTCCAAGTCTCTTCTCTGTCCTTGTGACTTTCTGTGCTTAATGGTAAATTATCTTTCCTTCTCTCATTTTCCATTTTCCTTGTGTCAGTGAAGTGATTCAAAGAAAAGTGCTGGGGCTGAGCTCCCACTGGAAGAAAAAGGCAGTTCTCAGTGCCTAAGAGCATCTGCTCCCACCGGGCACTGGAGCTGGTGACATTATGGGGCTTGTTAACTTCAAATCTTCTTCATTCTACATTTTTTTTTTGGTGATATATTTTACAGAACCCCACCCCGGGGAGAGAAGGGCCAGTTGCCTCTTTATTACACTGTAGAAAAGCCACATTAGCGTTCCAGTCTATATATTATGAAATTAAGTGGATACCCTTGGGGTTAATTCCTTGTTGTAATTGTAATGAAAAGAAACAATTTCTAACCCTCCATTTAAGATCTATAACTATTAAAATCCACTCATCTTAGTGACTCCTGGGGCCAGTGGAGTGCTTCAGTGTGTATGAAAAAGGGCACTCCTACAGTGTCCAATATCAGTAATTTAAAAAAACAACAATCTCCAAGTGGAAAAACTAACAAATGAGTTTTCCATTTAGCCCCTCCCTGCTGTTTTTCCCATGGTGTGTTACGTTCATCAACTGTGTGAAGTGATATGCATATTAAAATTAGGGGCCTGGGTTCTAGGGTTTTGGCTGGAACCAGAGGAAGGGAAGGGTGCAGCGTGATGCTCTTTGGGATGGAACTTAGGAGGAATTGTCATAAAGGATGAAGTTGAAAGCATCGGGGAAGAGGACCACGTTTGAGGAAACCAGCACCTTTGCTTGCTCCTCTCCACCTCCAGAGCCTTCTCTGCAGATCCTAGAGTGCCTTCCACACATGCTTTTAGTCACAAATGGATAAACGTGTTGCTTTATGATATTTAGCCTGCTATAGTTCAACTTATTGTCACAGGCAAAAAAATGTGCATTCTACACATGACCTCTGACTTCCTTCATTATTAGAGCTATTATAGCTGTTATCTGACACAGTGTAAATCACTGGTTGATATATGACAGGGGACAATGACAATAATTTAAAACAAAACAAAGGGACGTTTCAGTTCATAATAGTACATGAAAAAGAACGAGACTTCGTGAGGCTTCTAAGATTTCTGGTGGGAGTTCTTCTCAATAAATGTATTTGTTCTGTTGTAGTTGACATGATCATAGCTCTTTTTATTTCTCTCCTTTCACTCATCCTAATATGAACGACTTCAGAAGAAAGGAAAAGCAGTTGCATGCTTGACAGAAAAAGAGCAAACTAAGAAATAATTGTGTTGAAAAAAATTCATTCTGTTGCCTGGAGAAATGTGATGAAAAGTACTATTTAGAGATTTTTTTTTTTTTTTTTTTGGATAACGCATAGCATCGCATGTCACAACTTATTGGGGAAAAGTTTTCTTCTGGGTGAATAGTCCTGGTTAATTCATGCAGCAGAGCTCCTGGTGACTTAATGTATGTATGTGCGTGAGGTGTCTCAGAATGCTCATGAAAAGTCATTACTCCTCTGCTGTTCTGCCATTTGCAAATCTCGTCATTTCCAAACTTGTCTCCTACGTCGTCATTTCAGGATGCCAGCAGAGGGCTGGTAATGGCCCGTCCTGTTTAGGTCACTGGCTTGTATCCGAACCAGGCAGGTGGTCTGAGTGAAATTAGCAGGCCTGTCTCAATTCAGTTCCTAGCTTTCTCCAGTCCATTCAATCAACACACTTCACCAGTCTCATGACTGAGCTTCCCACTCGTCCCTAATTGGCCACTTTGGAGAGGAGCTTCTGAGATGCTCCAACGCAAATACGGCCATATAAGGAAGAACTGCTTTGCACTGAAGTCTTCCTCGGAGTGTCTGACTCCTGACATAGTAGATTATTTTTTATCTTAAATTTATTTTGAAACATTTTTAGGCTTACACTAATTGGCAAAAACTACAGAAAGTAAAAATAAATCAAATACTTTTATTATTATTTTACAATGAAAAAATAAACATGAGAGCAACAGAAACACTGAATTTCCCTTATAAGGCTTGTAAAGTTTTTAGCAGCCATGTTTGCCTCTTTAAATTACATAGGTCGCCTAGGAACTGATATAGCTCTGGAACTGAACTGGTAAAGGAGGCTAATTATGAAACTTAATTAATATTATTATTATAATTAGTATTATTTGCAATTGATTATTGCTGAGCCAAGATATGAAAAAAATTCTGAGATCATAAATTCAGAGGAAGTTATAATTTCACTAACAACCTGTATCAAGTTGTTATGGAAACTTGAAGAAAAGCTCTCAAAGCAAGTTACAACCATAGGATGATTTAATTATTACAACTAAAGCTATGTTTATTAGAATCAGCAAAGATTTTCTTCTGTTCAGGCTGGAGCACTAAGCCATCAAGACGTCCCCCTTAGTTTTTCCTGTGTCTGCTGGGCTGTGTGTTCTTTGTCTGTGTGGCACGATTGACATCCTCAGGGGCCAGCAATCAGTGAAATCCATCCAACCGCCGAGCAAAGATCCTTCTGAGAGCAACTAACAGATTATGTGTCAGGGCATTTCTGCCTCTGATATTCTGCCAGATCCACTGTATGGGAAGCTTTGGATACCTAAAGGCTGCCTTTCATTCATGGTCCCTTTATTTAGGGCATAATATTTTTGACATGCACTTCAGCTATCGGGAATGGGCTCAGTCCAATACAAAGTTCGACTGCAGTTTTTTCTAACTGATTCTTATTCCCCAGTGGGTTTAGTTTTTTTTTTTTTTTTTTAATCTTCAAAATTTCCTACATGAAACTTTTGATAAATAGACCTTTTTCATACTGAAGTTTAATCACTGTGTGTATATTTCAGATCAGTCCCCTCCCTGCTTTTCAGGTGCACATGTCTAATTTGAAAGGATGTTATGCTTATGGAATTTACTGTAAAGTTGAGCCTAACTTAGGATTCCGTGAGCCTGGTCAAGGGATCCAGGAGAATAACCAGTCTTATTTAGAACCTGTGACTTGCGATCATCTTGAAGAGGAATCTGTATGGTGGGAATGACACATGTTAATCCAGGCAGAATTACTTCTTCTTGTGATTCTTGACTGGCTTAATTCCTCTTCGTCATAGGCATCCGCTTTTCTCAGCAATGCTACTAGTCTAAGCTGCTGATTTACAGACAATTCAAGAGAATAAGAAGCTCAGAAATGAATATTACTGGCTAAGTATAAATTGAGAAATCAATTTGTGTTATAATCTCTACAAGAGTTTGTAAAATAGAAAATATCTTCTGGCCTTGTCTCTGAGCCTTTAAACTGGTCACTTCATTCAACAAAGCTGAGAAGTTGATCGTGTTTTTCTAAACTGACTGGCCAACTCAGTTAAACAACATTACAGTTGTACATTCAGACACTGTCCCCAAAATATATAAAATTAGGAGAGCCAAATCCCTTTCCTACGCAAAGGTGTCTGTGTTAGGTTTCTCCAGAGAAACAGAACTGATAAGACAGATAAATAGGTTTATTTATTTACATGTTTATTTATTTATTTATTATAAGGAACTGGCTCACACATTAACAGAGGCTGCCAAGTCCCAAGAACTACAGTTGGCAAGCTAGAGACGCACGAGGGCCAGTGGTGTAGTTCCAGTCCAAAGGCTGTAGGCTTGAGACCCAGGAAATGCTGATGTTTCAGTTTGAGTCTGAAGGCAAGGAAAAAAGCTAATGTTCTAGTTCAAGACTTGCCAGGCAGGAAGAACTTTGTTCCTCAAGAGGAGGTGCACCTTGTTGTGCTATTCAGGCCTTCAACTGATTGGACAAGGCCCACCCACACTGAGGAGAGCAATCTGCTTACTTTGTCTCCCAATTCCAATGTTAATCTCATCCCCACACACCCTCACAGACACACTCAGAATTATGTCTGACCAAATATCTGGGCACTCTGTGGCCTGGTCAAGTTAACAAAATTAACCAGCAAAGTGTCCAAAGGGTAGAGTATTTTAAAGTGTTAAAAAAACCTGACATTTTGCCAACTGTGAATTCAATCTCAGTAGACTGTCCAGGGTACTCCTTTTTTCCTTAAAACATTAAAGTGTGTGACAGAGTTCAGGTAACATCAGAAACTGAAAAAAATGGCAAAATATTTCCTCCCTCATTCTACAGGAATCTCAATGACTAATACAGGTTTTGCTCTGCTTGATGAAAACCCCAGAGGCAAGGTATCTGAAGTCTACAGCCAGTGAATTCCCTACTTTATAATTCCTTCTCAATATACTCCTGTATTCTTGATGAGCTGCATTTGCTTGGTAACTTTCTCTGCTGTCTGCAAATCCTCTTGTGTCCACTTGGGAAGGATGCCCTCAGCATTTTCTCTGTGGTCACTGGGGCAGTCACACAGCCTCTGACTGGGACTCTATTTGCTCCTGTTGTTGGCTCATTGTCATTCTGTTGGCATCCGAAGAGAGGACACCATGCATCTTGTACCTAAATGCTGCAGAAATGGTGATTACAGGGAGAAGCATCAGGGAGTCACTGTGGAAGTGATTTTCCTGTAAGTAATAAGGAGAAATGCGTTGTTGCAAATTATAAACTTGACTGTAGCATCAAGACCTCAGCTATTTAAAGTGCATCTGACAGTTTTCAAAAGAAGAGGTGAGCTCGGTGAGATTCCTAGGTGATACGCATTTGATTTTAAATGGATTTTTATGGAGAAAAAAAAATACCATTTGGTCATTTTAAAGTGCTAAGAAAAATAACTTTTATTTGTAGATGTTTAAATTTTTGAATATTCTGCTTACATTTTCAGTATTTCATTTCTACTCCCCTTATTGATCAACTTATTCTTTAGGGTCCTTTATAAGTGATTATTTTAAAGCATTAAAAATCATATTCCAATAATCCTACCACAAAAACACAATTAACTTATCTTTATGATCCTATTAAATTTATTTGCATTATGTCTGTTTCTGAATAGCTGTAGTAAAAAGTCATATTGTTTAAAGGCATCAATTCTTTATCTGACCCCATTGTAAGTCTTCTGCCTTCTTCCTTTGGGAGAACTTTGTATTCCATTTCCAATCCTTATCCAGTGTCAGCCACCATGATATGGGAAAACTGGTATGTGTGATAAGCAAGCAGTTTCAAGGTTTCTTCCACTATTTCCAATAAATATTAGATGACAAGTCTACTGTTAGAGAGGTAACCAAAATACTCTGCAAGATTTATTCACATATGAAGTTTATTGAGCTAAGCAGAGTGATATTCTTATAGAATATTTTATATGTATACATAATAAAATATATATTTTAAAAAATATGCTTTTATGGAAAATCTTTCATATGCTGTAGTACCTTCTGATGTGTCTTTTAGGATGGGCTATTTTAATATAAAACCAAATCTTTTAAAATAGTCTTTTAGAAAAGAACATGGCCGACTCTACATTCTATTTATGGCAGTGCAGTTCACATGACAATGGTTAAACTCTCAGACCCAGTGATGTTTGTGCGCTGAGTGAAGAGAGAGTAGTGTGTTAATGCCTCTGAATTGGCAACATATTTTGAATAAAACAAATTTTGATTTTGGAACCTGGTGCCAGAGGGCGTCATTGAAGGTGGAAACATATGGCCATGACTGGCGTCTGGTTGAATGCTCTGAAGATTTAAAATTCTAATGCTTCCTGCATAAACCATGCTCTGAGAGGGGAAATGAAGGAATTATCCTTTCTTGATGCCCCAGAGTATCGCACCATCAAGTGCATTATGGCAGTTTTATACCTCCTCAAGAGGATCATTAGTCTATTTCTCTACAACAATTTTTATGTTTTTTAATGTACGTCAGTGTGGAAGGAATACCTCACTAACCTATTTATAAGGATCGTAAAAGATTGTTTTCCTCTTAAAATTATGTTATAAAAAAAGGAATCTTCCCACTGCTTTATTGTGAGATATGTTTTCAGGATTTTTATTTTTTCTTCCTGTGAAATATTTATTTTCTCTTAAAAAAAATACTAGCCACTTTACTTGCCCTTTCTCAGTGAGGGAAAAAGAACCAATGTTAAGACTGGTTTTGGAAAGAAAGCAAGCACTTAAGGGATCTCCAGACGCAGGGAATTTAACCCTAAAACTACCTGCGCAGTCCAGTACCGACGATAGTAGGAATGGTTTTCCTATTCATAACTGGAGATAAATCTCCGTAGTTACAATGTGAGAGAATTACTACAAAGATGTAAAAGTCTAAAGTGGCAGTAATGTAAATGACTCAGTCTTATTCCTCTTCTGATTCTGCCCCCAAATACTTGTTTTACTGCCATGATACACGCACGTTGTGATAAATATGCATCCCGTAAGGAATTATTTCTTTCAATTTTTTCGAATATTTCCATATGTATTGTCCATTTGGTGACAAAATTGCACATGCAGTGCATTGTGTGCACCAGATGCAGGAGATACACTGAAGGACAAGACGGCGTTCTTTCCCTCTGGAAGCTTCTAACTCTCTCAGAAGTCCGAAACGTGAAAACTTTTGTAGGCTAGTTGTCAGTATTATTTGGGAGATTTAAATTAGAATTAAATTCAGTTTTTTTTATTATAAACCACTTTATTGAGGTTCAACATAACAAAAAGCTGTACATATTTAATGTATACAACTTGATGAGTTTGGAGATAAGTATTCAACAGGGAAGCCATCACCAAAGTCTATGCCATGAACATATCCATCTCCTCCAAAAGCTTCTTTCTTCCCTCCCTTCCTCCTTCCCTTCTGCCCTTCTTTCCTTCTTCTCTCTCTGTCTCCCATTCTCCTTTTCTTTCAAGTATAGTTGATTTACAACATTATGTTAGTTCCAGGTGTACAGTACAGTGATTCATCGTTTTTGCAGATTATAAGGGATTAACTTTCTTTTGGGACTTTTTGAGAGTTATTGTGTTACCAAGTGATAATAACATGTACATATGTGTATCTGCTAGGATGGTCAAGTTATGTTGTAGTAACAAACGCTCTCAAGTTCTCACTGGCTAAATCTACCAAAGTTTATTTCTCTCCCAATGCAGGACAGCAGGGAGCTCTGTTCATTGCTATCACTCAGTGACCCAGGTTATGGAGGTTCTGCCTCTATCTCTCTATCTGTGTTGCTACTTCCAGTGTGGCAGGGGGAAGGGAATGTAGTCAGTTTAGCAATAGCTATTACATCTTGTGCCTGAAATGGATGCATTTTACTTCCTCCCGTATTTTACTGGACAGGGTAAGTAATAACATTATGCCTAACTTCAAAGGGGGCAGGAGAACAAGAAATACGGCAAACAAGACTAATGACAATGATATATGTCATGTATCTTCATGTGTGTATATCTTAATATCTTCATGTGTGTTCTCATATACCTCACACTCAGTTTCCCCTATTATTACATCTTATATTAATATGGCAATTAGTGATTGGATGTTGATACATTATTATTAACTAAAGTCCATACTTTATTCAGATTTCCGTAGTTTTTGCCCAATACCCTTTTTCTGTTCCAAGAGCCCATCCAGGATGGCACATTACATTTGGTTGTGATCTCTTTCTCACATTTTCCTAGTTTTGGGTGACCTGGGCAGTTTTGAGGAGTAGTGATCAGGCATTTTGTGAAATGTCCCTCAATAGGGATTTGTCAGATGCTTTTCTCATGATGAGACTGGGGTTATGAGTTTTGAGAAGGAAGACCACAGGGGTAAAGGGCCAATTTCATCACAACGTATCAAGGGTATATACTGTATGTGATTTATCACTGTTGATGTTGAACTTGATCACCTGGCTGAGGTAGCGTTTGCAAGCTTTTGCACTGCAAAGTTACTTTTTAAATCCACTTCCCACAGTACGCCTTTGCAAGGAAGTCACTATGAGCTGCTCACACTTATATGAAGTAGGGAGTTATGCTCCATTTTCTTGAGGGTGGTGTATCTACATAAATTATTTGGAAGTCTTCTGTGTGAGACATTTGTGTCTTCTCCCACTTTGTTTGTTTATTTATTCAGTCATTCACCTATATTAGTATGGACCCATGGATACTTATTTTATGTTTTGGATTATAATCTGGTGCTACCTTTTTTATTAATTTGAAAATTTATTTGTATTTTTTGTTTTACTACTGCCTCTTTCCCTGTTCTGTTGAACCATGTCATCTGGGGATGTGAAGCTTAGAGCTGCTGCAACCTCCTTGCGACAGTGACAGGATTTGCTGAGCTGGAGGGGGAGGTACAGTCTGCTCATGACAGCAAAGCTGGAGGATGCTAAGATCTGGATCTTTTTTTATTTCTTCTTCTTTTTTTTCTTTTTTTTTTGCTACTTGAAAAATTTTTTTTTGTTTATTTGCTCAGATTGTTCTACCTGTGGTCATTGGAAGCTCCTATGTCCCCTTAAGACATCCCTATCATCAATTTAAAAAAAAAAAAACATTTCCTTCCTTTCTGGCATGGTAGTGGAGATTAACTTCTAGAAAGCTGAAACAGCAGTCCAAATTTTCCATTTGTTAAACTTCAATTATTTCAATTTTTATCTTTTGTGGACTGGTTCTTACTTTCTAAGAAAGATAGGAAGGTAACAAAATGCCTGCCAAATAAGTTGATCACTTAAAACGTGCCATGGGCTTGAAGTGCAGCGGACAACAAAAATCCTTTTCCTGGAAGAAACTGCAGGTTCCAAGAGGGAAAAGATGAGCATCACTGAAAGATCCGGCGTGTCTAGCCTTGGGGAGACCATCTTCCAGCACTAGTTTCTGTAGGAACAACCATCAGATATTCTCTCCCTTGGGTTAGAATGTTTTCAGGAAAAGGGAACCTAACTTATATTAAGATGCTGAGTGCACTGATTACTTTTTTCCTAATATAGCATGGTATTTTTTTTTTTTTGAGTAAAGGTAGATTTATTTACAGAGATGCGTACTACACAGCATGGTATTCTTTTAATCTGGCTTCTGAATAGGGTGCATCAGTATTGCAATTTAACATAGTATGCCTAACAATGGTAATCATTTTTATATTTACTCTGAAGGGCTGATGTTTTTAAAAAATCATTGCACCATTTTGGTCACATGATACTAATAGAGTACGGTCTCTTGCCCTCTGTTACAACAAACTAATTGCTAAAGCTGTTCATACAAATGAAAGGCTCTTTTTCAAGCATGCACTTCAGCTGTGATTTGGTTTTGTTGCCCCAGCATGGACTGTCAGCTTGGGTCATAAAGCCTTTGAATAACTGGTAGACGGTAATCACCACCAATCTGGGCTAGATGTTTCAATCGTCTTTTCAGGCCTAGAGAGCTCCGACTCGCTCTCCATCTGCCAGCAGATCTCCTTAGGCACTGGAATATCACTGCCATTGGAACGCTTCGTTTCTCATGCAAAAATATTAGAAGTATGCCAAAGGGGCACAAGATAAAGTGACTTCTGTTTTAACTGAGATAAGGGGACGTTGAACGGAAACAGTGAGGAAAAGCCAAAAGCAATGGGCTTTCTTGTTTCCAGGCAAAGTTGTCCAGAACTACACATGGGTGAGTGCTCTTGGAATTGGACGAGAAGACACAGGAGTCAGGAGGAGATGCTCAGGCCTGCGAGCAAACGTATCTGGAGAGATCGATTCTGCCATTTGTGCTGTGGAGACTGAAGAGAACATGGCAGAACGTGCACTGTCATTTGCTTTCTTCCACAGCTGAATGCCACGTCATTGAGGGGCTTGGACAGGCAGCAGCATGTTTGGTTGGTTGCTAAGTTGCGATCATCACCAGCCCAGGGAACAAAGGTTTTGGGCAAATGCAGTCTTGGTGGTTTATGCTGCCTTGTAAGAGGGTTGATGTTTTCTACACCAGATAAAAATTCTCTGTGACCTCCTGTGCCACATAGGCCGTCACCAGCCCCTCAGCACTAGGACCCCTCTAGCCAGGACAAAAGACCTCTTTCCTGCCATCGAAATTCAAAAGACTTGAAAGGCCTCCAGGAGGCACTGTGGAGACTGCGGTTAGAATGAAATGCCTTTTAGTTGAGGAGAACCAGTTTCACACTGGTCTCTGAACTTGGAAATCTTAGCCTTTTTCCTTCGGGAGACAGGGTGTTGAAATCAGATTGCTGAAGCTGTGTTACATGAATGAGAGCTTAAAAAAGATTAAAGAAGTTTAAGGCAAAGTTCAGATATATCTTTACTATCTTCCTCAGCACATTGACACAAAGGATTAAATGCAGTTTAACAGGAAAGTGAAAAAATGATTTTAATAGAATATGGTCAGAGTTTGGGAACTCAAGGATTGTTATCTATATTCCTGAAAGTAGAATAGTCTCACATAAAATTGAGAAGTCATTGAAGTTGTAGTCATCTGTAATGACATTCAGAAAAATCCCTATTTATTTTGACCTGAGAGAAGAAAAAAAAAAAAAATCCTAGGAAGCAATATTTTATTTCATTTTCTCCCTGACTCACAATCATAACTGATTTATTGTTAGCATCTACTGGTGGCTGAGGTTGTTAAAGACCCTGAGCTGGGCTTGGAGTATCTTTCATGATAAACACAAACTTTTTACAAAATAAATATTCTTGATGCTAGTAGAACAAAGATACAAACATTTTTTTTAAATGACCAAAGGTAAAACCTTTAAAACGATCAAGAATTTGAATGAATTTGCTTTCCTGGCACTTACTTTTAAAAATTAAATTAAGACCAAGATGACACTTTAAGACATTGTACTTTGACGGTACTTGGAAGAGGTAAAAAGGTCTCCCAAGTGCTTAACTTGAAGAGCCCCATGAGATTCTGAGAAATACGCTTTTTGAGTACTTCAACTTACAGTGTCTTTTCAGTACTCAATTAGCATAATTTGATACAATTATAGGTATAAACATTTTATAGACACTTGGTAGCAGGAGTGTCAAAAAAGTGTTGATCTCCATCCACTTACACTGGCAACACTCACCTAGTTCTAGCATGACACTTGAATGAGCAGTGAAATATGCTCCCTACTATTAATAAAACTCAAAGCATATTTCATCTTGACACCATATCGCAAGTTTGGCACTGCAGTTCCTCTCTGTGGAATTTTGAGTCATGGAGACATCCCCTTGCTACATCCCCATCTCAACTAGATGATAATTTGATTCAGACTATTTCAATACATGCCAATATGGATATCTCCCCTGCAAAATGCAGGCAGACCCACAGAGAAAAGAAGGCATAACTGACAAGTCAACATCATTTTTGTCAAGTGGCACCTCGGTGGTTGAAAAAAATACTGAAGTATGACTTACTGTTACCGATGCTCCTTTTCTCATGGCTTATCAACAGGACTTTCAAGAGTCTGAAATCGCATGAAACAAAGAAATTATTCTAACTGTCTTGTTTAAAATTCTATTTTTGAATGACTTACTTTAAAAAGTTTCAATTATGGGAGAGGTAATTTAAGCAGCTGTAAAGCACTTCCAAATCAAACGGCGTAGCGCTTTGTTGAAATAGGCAACTTCACACAAGTGGTTGATTTGATTTGTTGTTTTCTAAACAGTCAGACCTTTTTGTTAATGTGTGTATTAGTTAAATGCTTGGAGAGGGAAAAACAAATGAATGATAAGTCTAAGAGTTTTTGGAGAAAGAAACTCAATTATTAGGGAAAAGGGGATAAAAATAAATGAGATGTGACATTTCTTCAACTCTATTTTCCCTCCTTGTTAATCATTTCAGGTTTCCTAGAATTGAGAGGAAGTCCATTTGGCTTGGCTCTGTTTTACCTGTGATTTAGCAGCTCTGACTAGGTCTTATGCCTGATAAGAATAATCCGATTCATCTTAATACTATTGAAAATTGAAAACAAGTTCCACCTCAGTTAATAGTATTTGGGATCAATGTAATTTAACTATACTAGTCATTCAGAGTTTTTAATGGTTGTTTTTTGATATTTGTACTTATTTTTAGAAGTTGGGTTTTAGAGACATAGTCTCTGAAATCTCCTCTGTAAAATCAAACTTGCCAGAACTAGGGTACTTTTTTGTCTTAATTTTAAATTTCTATCAATATTTCAATATTTAGAATAAAACATTATCATAGGGATTGTTTTTATCTAGTTCCTCTAAAAGTAAGAAAGGTGAAGTCATATGAATAATATCTCCTCATATCAATACAGTAATGTGTAATTTCTGAAGTACTTTGACCTATTATCTCAGTTGATATTTATAGTAACACGAGTAGGGAGAGCAGTTCTCAGAGTAAGTGCGAATATTTTCCCACAATTATGAGCTGAAAAATACCCTTGGAATTCTGACCACTTTTTGAATTATGTTACATATTTTATGTACTTCCTAAGGTCAAAACAACCATCATTCCCATTTTACAGATGAAAAAAAGCAGAGGCTTGCAGTAGTTGGCTAATTTCCTCAAGGTCAGGAGGTGGTGAGTATCAGGAGGTGATGGTGACTTTGAACCCAAGTCCTTCTAATCCCAGAGTTCAAGATTTTAACCTCTACCCCAACCTGTCATTTCTGAGATCAGCTCACCCAACTTTTTTTTTTTTTTAAAGACAATATTTTTTACAGCAGTCTTAGGTTTACAATAAAAATGAAAGGAAGATATAGTGATTTTCCAGGTACCCTCAGCCTCCATACATGCATAGCTTCCTCCGTGATCAACATCATTCACCAGAATTTGCTACCAAGAGTGAACCCGCACTGGCACTTCATAATCAGCCAAAGTCCACAATTTACCTTAGAGTTCACTTGGATTTGTACATTCTATGGGTTTGGGCGCATATCCATCATTATAACATCATGCGGAGAATTTTTACTTCCCTAAACATTGCCTGTGCTCTGTTTATTCACCCTCCTCCCCTCACCTCTGGCAACTGCTGATCTTTCTATTGTCTTGATAGTTTTGTCTTTTCAGAGTGTCATATTGTTGGAATCATATGGCATGTTCCTTCTCAGACTGGCTTCTTTGACTTAGCAATATGCACTTAAGTTTCCTTTATGTCTTTTCAGCGCTGGAGAGCTCATTTCTTTTTAGCACTAAATAATATTCCATTGTCTGTTTAGATCACAGTTTATTTATCCATTCTCCTAAGGGACATCTTGGTTGCTTCCAAGTTTTGGCAATTATAAACAAAGCTGCTATAAACATATGTGTGCATGTGTTTGTATGGACATAAGTTTTTAACCCTTTTGGGCAAAAACCAAGGAGCATGCCTGTTGGCGTATGTTCAGTTTTGTAAGAGACTGCCAAACCGTCTTCTAAAGTAGCTGTGGCATTTTGCATTCTCACTAGCAATATATGAGTTCCTGGCTCCACATCCTCGCCAGTATTTGGCATTGTCAGTGTTCTGGAGTATGGCCATTCTAATGGATGTGTAATGCTTTCATTGTTTTAGATAAAGAAACTGTGTCCCAGCGGGGCAAAATGTTTGGGACCAAATTTCTTAGACATTTAGTAGAAAGACTAGTATTCAGACCTGGATGCTAGAGATCTGATGGTACTGGGTTTCTGTGGCTACAGCCCTCTCTCAACTGTACAACTCTATCCACGGATCACCGCACAGGTGAAGTACTTACTTAATTCAAACGTATGTGATAATTAATGGCAACTAAAGGTGATTTCTTACCTGGGCTTCATGAATGAGATATTTCAGAGCTGACGGTACTATAGATTTATTCTCCAGCTCAGATGGGATTTGAGCTTGTCATGATCACTCGGCTGTGTGGATCAAATCTCCTTTGTAAATGCCATTCCCCCTCGATGTGCTGTCCCTTTACCTACACTGATCAATGGGCTTCTGGTTATAAAGACAGGATTGGAAATGGTTTCTTTGATTTCTCTTGATGATTTGAAAAGCATTAAAGGCTACCACCCCTTTTGTGGGTCCCTGGGCTAAGGGTGAGGGGACAGTGCACATTTTGATAGCCAGCCAAGGTCAACCCTGACCTTTCTTTGCTGTTTCTTGAATGAGATTTTGAAATAGATAGAGACAAAGCGGGAAGGACAGACTGCAGAACAATATAGCTTTTCACATCTATGACACACTTCAGGAGGATCACAGGGGAGCTGACCCTGAGGGAGGAATAGCAACAATGATCCTTTAAGAATGAAAAACGACAAATGTAGAGAATGAAGGCAAGGAGGACTGCAAAACTGGGAAGAGATGCTGCCGTGGCTAGTTTTAAGTGAAGGCCTCTTAAACTTAACTGAGATGAGCTTTTCCTGTCTGTGTTTTTTTTTTGTTTTGTTTATCTAGAAAAAGGCATATGACATCACAAAAATGGCTTTGGGCTATTAGTTGCCTCTTTATGAGCCCATCCCCAAATGGGATAGGGTGGTTTTTGCCACTAAAATGTTGATATCAATGACTTTAAAACAGATGGTGTCTAGGAATTCGAGTGCTAGTGGTTCTTAGCTGTTGATTGATTGGCTGAGTGGAATCCTTTTTGAAATTCTGATAAGAGAATGGAATTTCCCCCCCATGAAAGTGAACATATGCCCAGACTCCATTTTAAAAAACATGTCATCTTAGGTTTATAGGCTCCCAGAAAATTATCCCTGAACTCCTATCTCCTGTTAAAGAATCTTTGGTTTAGACAGTCACACCAGACTTTCAGAAGGAGAACAGAAAAAGCACGAGAGGATGAGTGAGTTTTAGATGGGCAGAAAGATGAAACGTGAGGCACGTAGAAAATACTCGATAATAGTGGTGAAACAGAGTGGGTGACTGAGCTAAGCGAGTCTTTCCTCCAGCGCTCAGCCTCCGCGTCTTTGTTGTGCCACAAGTTAACAAGTCAGTCACCTTGGTACAGGTGTGTGCCCTTCACCACCCACTCCTTCCTTTTCTTTCCTTGCTCACCGCCTGAAGGTCAAACTCTGCTAGGGACTAGCAGTCTGGCTGGAAATACCTTGGAGCCTAATAGCTACTGATGTCAGCCATGGCGATAAAATGGTTACAAGCCATCCAAGTTTCTGGGGAATGTGTACTCAGCTTTCACTGAACAGCCCATCTTTTAGGCCAGTGCTTCTCCAACTTTAATGTGCCTATGTCTCCCTGGGGATCCTGGTAAAATGAAGATTCTGGTTCTGTCTGTCTGGGGTGAGTTGAGGTCTGCATTTCTAATGAGCTCCCAGGTGATGCTGTCCCTGCACCTCCATGGACCACGCGATGAACAACCATGCTCTTCTTAGGAAGCTCGCAGAACTGTCCTCAGCATGGTGGGGTACACTTTTTTTTTTTTTTTTTTTTGCCTGTGTGTAATCTAAGTTTACTCTCTCAGAAAATGCTAACTTCTCAATAGGACCCCATAGAAGAAGATTTTGAGCCAAAAAAGGAAGCAGAGAATTATTACACTTGTGAAAAAATCTTAACTTTTCATAAAATTGAAAATCAATTCTTTGATCTAACGCAGTGGAGACTGGTGTATGTGTAACAACATCTCCCGCGGCACAGCCTGGAGAGTAAGAGCAGGACGCAAGCCGACCCGCTCTCCCCACCAACGTCAGCCAGCAAGAAGCAGAGAAAGCTGTCCGTCCTTGCATGAGAATACATCATCTGCAGATAGGTAGTTATCTATGAAGGTTTAGCAAATTTTATAATGGATTGAAAGCTATTTCTTCATATTCATTTTAAAGGCTAGAAAAAACCCAAAAAACAAAGAGACTAAATTACTACATTTGATTGATTCAAAAATTTTTTTTTCACATTTTAACATAGTTGCAATTAGGATGTGTGTTCTACTTATGATTGCTGTTGGCTGGGTGGCAGCTGTAAGGCAGGTGTCGTTGTGTGTGCACGTGTGAGCTTAATTGTTATTCTCGGTGGCACGTCTGGACAATGGCAACGTCTTGACACTTCAGTCAAAACCCATCAGGACTATTTGAGAAAGGAACATGAGTGCAGAGTGGGGGTGAGCAGCATGAAAGAAAAGCCTGGGGACAGTCTGAAGAAATGCTGCATCACCAATGCTCTTGATGGCATAGAGGTTGATGCTGTATTACATGGTATCTGTGACTCTGAGACGACATGTAGTTCAGGAAAGCTGGACTCTACGTGTGCAAAAGTTTTTAAGCTATTATTGAACTATATTTTGCTTATATTTTCCTTTTACCCTATGAACAAGAATAAGGCATAATAAAAACCCATGTGTAAGTGAATCTGAAGGAGCTATTTTAAGCACACAATTTAATGATAAAATAAAAGACTATTTTATGTGTAGAATAAAAATCCAAAGTGGTAAGAAAGCACTGCGTCCCAGTTTGAGTGCCAGCATGTTGCTTGATTTCCTAGTGCTGCATCTTTTAATTAATGGCAACTTGATTTGATGAAATACTGCAGTTTAAAAATTATATGCTGGGGAAATAAAGTTATCCCAAATCATAAAATTGTAGATAATGGGATGAAAGACAAATACAATAAATTATCTTCGATCGGTGAGTGCCTAAATTAACCAGGGCACACACAGCCCAAGACAAGAGTGGAGGGTAGTGGATATTACTATGAATTAGAAAATAGAGGTAGTAGACAGAGCTTTGATACTGAGCAGCGGTGTGATCTTGGGCAAGTCACTTTAATTCTCTGGATCTCGGTTTCCTAGCCTATGAAATGAAGAGTTTGTCTTAGATTATCTGTATTGTACCTTTAAGATCTTGGATTCTGTTTATTAAACAAAATGCAAAAAAAAAAAAAAAACCCAAACAATTGGCATGTGTCAAAAAATGCAGTAGAGAAAATATTAAACTCATTCACTATTTATTGTTTTATCCCCTTTATCACAATGGAATTTTGCCTGATATGCAGCTGATCTTACTTACATTTTAGCTTAAACTGAACCAGGGCTCATTTAGCTGAACTCTGTTCAGCTCCTGTTCAAGTATAGGGAACAACTAGTCTGCCTCTTCTTAACAATTCTATGAATACTTGAAAAACCATAATGAATAGATACCATGGTTTTTTCTCTTTTCCAGAGAAAATAATCTTAAATTCTTGTTTACAAAAAGAACAAACTTGCGTTTCTATATCAATTTCTGTTCTATCAACTCACCGTTTGTTGGTTTTTTGCTTCCCACCAACCATTCCCATTTCTAAAGAGTGCCCTGATTTCCTTCTGAAGAGCGACCTCTCTTCAGTTTGCAGTCCTGCTGGGGTTGTGACTGGGGTCACTGCACTTCCTTAAACAAAAGGTGGGCATTTTCCCAGACCAAACCTATCACTTTTGGTGGGGAGTGGAGGGGGATCTCCGAATCTAGAGTCAAATGTTACAAGAGTGTAACAGACAGTCAGAGTTCACTCACTCCTGGGCAGTCTCCTGAAGAGAAGGTCAAGGTGGTCCTGTAGCCTCGATGCCCAGAGCTGGCTGGTTGCTGACCGGATGCTGAGCTGACTCCAAGCCTGGCTCACGTCCTCTTCACCTTTTGAGGTCCCCAAGATGGCTCTAAGAATTTCTCTTTTGAAGTTAAGCAGCATGGGTTCCTGATGCTTACAATCAAGTAAGTCTAACAAGTGCAAGGACAGAATTTGTGTGGGAGCTTCAGGACTCCAGCATTAAAAGTCATCACCAAGTCTCCCTGTGTCTTGATGAATGAGCTGTGGAGCGGGCGGAGGGGCACATTCAGGAGTCCACTGTCTCGCCACGCTCCACGTGAAAAGGGTTCAAACTTCTTGACTGGTTTCAAATACACTGAACATAAAACTAAAACGTCTCCACATACTGTTTTTTCACTTTTCTTTTGGATTGCCCAAAGCCTTTCAATCTATGTGAAGGGCTTTGGCTTTGACACAAAATTAGGTCTCCAAATAGAATTTCGAAATACAATTTTTACATCTATTCTCCTGTCTGTTATTAAAAGTAATTGTGTCTCTTTCTTGACTGATTACAAAATGTAGTGTAGGAAGAAAAATCAAGAACGAAAGCCATTGGAAGTCTGTTTAAATCTATTCGAATGCCTCTTTGCAGAGGAAGGGAAAACAAGCTGGTTTGTTTTTCTTCTGTGCTCTGATAGTTCCACTTATTAGTTACAACATTTTGTTAAATTTTTCACAAGCCAGACTGCCATTCCTTTGGAAATCTGTTACTTTACTTCTCCTATTCCATGTATTAGAAGCCACTGACTATTTAGATAAAAAGAAATACAAAGGCAAAAGAGAAAATATTTAAAGAAATCAACTCATGACTCTCTGAGTTACTTCTCTTGGAAATATAAACCCTGGAGTATCAAAGATGCCTTTTCATGTTGTCCCCACCTCTTTCCCTGTCTCTTACAAATGGCTTTCTCTTCTGCCACCTGAGGCTCACAGGAAACATCCCTGCATGTATTTAGTGTAGCAGTTAATAGTTTGAGCTCTAGAATCGCATTTATTGTGTGTCAATAATAGATCCACTAATGATGTGACTGAGAGCAAATTAATCCATGTCTCAGAACTTAAATTTCTCCATCTATAAAACAGAATTAACCAGAGTACAGCCTCATCTGATTATTGTAAAGCTCACGTGAGGTAACTAGTGTAACGTACTTAGCACAGGTACCAGATTAGACCCTGATGTTTACTATTTGTTATGATTAGCTTTTCTTTTATAGATTAAACAATGGACAGATGTAAATACATAACCAAGGCAGAGTTTTCAGTGAATCGTATGGTGTGGCATGTGGTGGATTTCAGAGGTGAGGACTTGAGGTGACAAGACTAGGAGGTTACTTTTGTAGTAAATCTGATGTGATGTTCAAAGGGCCAGATATGATGGATGGAAAATAATGATGCAAAAATAGGGAAAAATAAAATGAGGAATTAATGGAAAGGGCTTGGTGATGATCAGATGGAAGTATCGAAGGGAAGAGTCATTTCTGAGCAACTGACTCCAGAATGGTATGGGGAAGTCAGGAAGGGGAAATAGACAACGGAAGAAAGAGGCACCCAAATAGAAATATGCAGCCAAGAGCAGAGGAGGCTTGCGAAGGCTGAGCTGAAATCCTGGTAGGCCTGGTCTTTTGGATGAATGAACAGAGCGCATCATCTTTTTCTTTTCAATGGAATACACGGGAAAGTTGAGGGAACCCAGTGGCGTTTAAAAAACACGGCCTTATGGAGCCTCAGTTTCCTTTTCTGTAAACCTGATGTTGAATGATGCCCATGGGCCACCTCGCAAATGGAAATGGATATGAAAAGTGTGAATTTAAGAATTAGCTGTGTTGAAGTGAGAGTTAAATCATATAAGTAGATATCATATTCTTTACCCCATTTCTTTTTAAATTAAAAATTTTTGTTCTAGACGTATGAAATGTGTTAGATGTTATTGGCAAAACCAGATAGCATGTTTAAAAGGTAGAAAATGGATTTTCCTTCTAACTCACCTCCACAGTGCTCCCAGATTTGGTGCAGGGCACATAGATATAACAGAGAAATGGACAAACAAGAAATTCACATAATCCAACAGACTAAGGATTTCATATGACTTATATAATAATCAAGAAAATAAGATTAACTTCAAAGGAAAAATATACAAGGGGATTATTTATCTGTCCCAGAAGCCATAGGTGTAAAAATATGTGAAGACTTTACAATTTATGTGTGTGCAAACCACTCTCAATGACATATGAGTGTGATGATTAAGCATGTGACTCTAGTTTGTAGGACAGACTCCGACTGTGTTCACCTAATTGTCTGTTTGTCCACTGTGTACACAGTTCACTGATGTGCATGCTCAGCAAGACAAGCTCATATGCTATCTGGATGTTATTTAAATGTCCATGATTTGTAAAGTTTAGAGTTGTTCAAAACAGAAAGGTTCACCTTCCTAGCAGGCGTACGACTTTACTTGACCTTACTTACATGTTAATGCAACAAAGTGCCCATGGCTTATTTCCTTCAAGCTTCTTCTGCCTTTAACTCTATAAAGAAAAAAAGTCACCTTTTTCACCTACTAAAAAGAAAATTTATTTTAATTTATTTCATTTTGCTGATAATGAGTGTGCTGACTCATATTAAATCATCATATCCATGTATTTTTTTTCCACAGGTTATTGAGTTTGGAAGCAGCTTTTGAACTCAACCATACTTTCATAGTATGTTTTACTTTTTGATATTTTAGTTTGTAGAATTGCATCTCTCTGTGGTGGGGCATTTAAAACTTTGAGGAATAGCTTTGTGTTAAAGATTGGTTTTGAATATTTATACCCTTTCCCTGATTTTCACCATCAAATATTTACTGATATCCGATATCTTCTTTGATTCTGAGATCACACAGGGCATCCTTGGCAGAAAACTTAGATTGAAGAGCTGTGTGCTGGAAGGGACTTACCATTAGTTGTATGGTAAATAGAAAAAGATCTGGAAATAGGTATAAATTATAGTGTTTTATTTAGAGGTTTATACAAGAGGAGCTCTCTTTCTCTCTCTCGCTCTCTCTCTCTCTTTTTTTTTTTTTTTTCCTTTTTGCAGTACCAACCTGATGTATTTCTTTGGAGTTATTTTTACCTACCCCAAGGAGATATTGGCAGCATGATGGTCAAGTGCTCAGTCCTGGATTCAGAGTTTGAGTTCAGGTACCAGTTATGCTAATCACTAGCTAGAGGGCACTGAGCACAGCTCATAATCTGTGCTAGCTTCAGGTTTTTAGTGAAGGATGTTTTTTTGAAACAGCAATCCCTGATGGGTGTCTAGCATTTATGCTATCATACATTCAAAGCACTTGGACATAGCAAGCCCATGTTTGTTATTATTATTATTTTTAGAGTTGCCGTTTTTTCCTATATAAGGCAGTGCTTCATCAGAATTTTCATGCTCAGACACATGGTAACTTTTCGTTCAAAGGCAAACCTATTATGAGTCCCCTTTTCATAGCCGTTATTGGGAAAGACTTACAAATTAAAAAAAAAGAACTCATAGAAATGTATGTTTTGAAAATACTCATGCACACACACACAAAAAGAAAAATAAATAATATCCACTACTGGGGAGTTTAAGTGCTATAACCAAGGCCCATTCTCATAAAAATATCAGGGTTTTTTTTTATGGAATACTCATTTTAAATCTTACGATAATTAACAAGGTGGGTATTATTATTATTCCCATTTTTTTATGAGAAAATTAAGACTTACAGAGGTCAAATATGTTTCCCAAGATCAGAGTGCTAAAGACTGTGCATCCTAGGATATGTATATCATACAAAGTTTGAATTATTTTGCATTGCACGAAGTTGCTTTTTTAGCTACATTAAAGGAAAAAAGGACAATTGTTTTTTAATTAGAAAACAAAACAAAAACGAAAACTATGCACTCCCAGTTTCTGACAGCAACTCTAGGTAAAGTATATTTATCAATCCAAAATATTGTGAAATGGAAGTCAAATGAGGTGAAAACAACCCTTCATCAATTTTGAGAATACAAACATTCCCCTGAAAAGGGGAAAAAACCCTACCTTTTTCCAAAATTTAACTATTTCCTTTAAATCACATTGAATTTTTCTTCTTTCGTTTTCTTTATTCACCCTTCGGAAATGTTACTAGGTTGAATATCACTCAAATAAATAAATAAACCTATTTCTTTCCATTAACTTGCCAACAAGTAAAAAGGCTAGGAAACTGATTTACTTTCAGGAATCAATTCAGAGGTAGTTCTTCCAGATCTAGTGCAGCTTTTGATTCTTCTAATCTCACTGTCAAGCCAATAATATCTGTTTTGTTTTCCTGGCCTAGGAATTCCTTCATAGTTGGCTTCAGTAACACGAGCTAGATATGTTTCTATTATTTGTTTGTTTTGGCAAAAATACTATTGATGCAAAGGAACACAGAAATATATAATGACAAGAAATTGCTCAATTTTCACTAGACTCTACCTGGCATTTAGAAAAATGGAGAAAATGTAGAAAAATCAATGGTAAAATATTTCAAGGTAAGTTTAGTTATCCAAAAAGCAATAGTATATGTACGGGATACATATATGATCCCATATATATGATATATGCATATGGGATATGTATAGAAGAGAGAGACACGGGAAGAGAAGAGAGAGAGGAAAGAATATATATGGGAAGAGATATATATATATATATACACACACATATATATTCTTCAGAGATACATATGGAGACAGAGAGAGAGTAAGAGATGAAAGAAAATATAAAACTAAGAACTTTGTGCCAGAAGCTGGACTTCACTTGTCAAAGTGCCTCTCCTTTATTACTGATTTATATGCTGCGGCACCATAGTGAAACACTCCACATGTGCTCGCAAATAGACTACTTCAGCCATATAATCTCACATAGCTGTTTCATTTGATGTGTGAGTCAAAAAAAAAAAAAAAGAATCTTATCCATTGGAATAATCTTTTTGCAGCCTTCCCACAGATGATATAAGGCTCATTCAAAAGAAGGCATCTTTTCAAATTTGAAAACATCAACCCTGCCAATTTACTCATTACTATTAACAGGATCAAATGGTCGCCAAATCCACCTCAGCAGGCATTTATTTATTGTTCTATTAAAAATGCCTAGCACTGCAGAAAAAGGAAGACTTCTGGAAATAATAATAACAAAAAATAACAATAGCTCACTGGGAACCCACTAAGTGCCAACTTTTGACAAACATTGTCCTTCTTAAATACAACAGCTCTGCAGTGAAGAAGTTATTTCACAGGCAAAGAAAAGGGAGGCTTAGAGAATTTAAGCCACATTTTTACAACTGTGTATCTAGTAAGCTCCTGAGTGAGGGCTTGAGGTTTTACCTTTCTGGCTTAACAGACTTTACTTCCTCACCCTCTATACTGATAAAACTGTGTGTGCATATATATGTGTGTGTGTGTGTGTGTGTGTATATATATATATATATATATATATATATATGTAAAATTATATATATAAAATCATACATATATATAAAAAAGTCATATCTTTATCTGAACATAAACACATCTATACCTATCTTTATCAATTTTTGTCTCTGTGTATCTGTATTTTTACCTGTCTCTCTGGGAATTGATGATATTTTAACATATAAAATAAGTTAAAAATCAGCATATAATATGAACAAGTAAAGTACACTCTGAACTGAGTAGAATGTGAAAAGTAGTCAAGAAGAATAAATGATAGAAATCATTGTTTGCATTTAACAGAAAAAAATTACTTTGGACTTAATCTTATTGGAAAAGTGGAGCCATCTGCAAACAGGAGAAAGGAAGGAACAGAATATGTATTTATTGAGCACTTACTATGTTCTTAGCATGTAATCCTCTTATTTTCCTTACTTTATACTTAAGGACAATGATACTCCAAATAGCTGAAGTAACTAACCACAGCACAAAGCAGGACTTGAACCAAGGTCTGTGGGGAACCAAACACGCAGTGCTTTCCACATCACCGTGTGATTGACAGAACAATACTATGTGAAAGTTGATCTTGGGACGTATTATTCAGATAAATTGGAGTGCCAAAGAGACTGGGACTGAGGGGAATTTTTGAAAGTTTAATAAAATAAATCCAGAGCTAAAAAAAAAAAAATAAAAAAAGCCCGACCTAAGGATGTGATATTATGGTTAGAAGAAAACAAAAACATGATTTTTTTTCTCCTAAGCATCAGTGGTTCTTAGTCTCTGAAATCCTTATAGTTTTCCAGAAGCTCGGATGTCACCTCAAGTCTTTCATTCATTTGATGAGTGCATTCATCTAAGTTAATCTTTGAAAGTACTTACACGTGCTCGTAGACTGTCAGATAATTTAAGAGTTTAGAAATAAACAGCATTGGTGCACAGAATTCACTGGATGTGTAATGGACCAAGCTGACAGAATACAACGGAAGTTGGTGAGATTAGGTGACGATTTCCTCACTGTGCTGAATTATGTTCCAGATGGAGAGATGGAGCGCCCTGTAATTTTAAATGAGTTCACATGTATTGATTCAATGGAATTACACTGAGGGGTCTTGAGAGTGCTCAAAAATGAGATTACTAA
The DNA here is from genome assembly GCF_036321535.1 of Camelus dromedarius. Classification (NCBI taxonomy): domain Eukaryota; kingdom Metazoa; phylum Chordata; class Mammalia; order Artiodactyla; family Camelidae; genus Camelus; species Camelus dromedarius. The sequence continues at coordinate 9,659,287 of NC_087449.1, read as the reverse complement.
GCAATTTTCTGTGATTTTACTGTTAAGGAATTCTGGAGACTAGGAATTGGCAAACTGGATGTAAGCAAGTATCATTCTAAGTTTCGAAACGGAAGAAATCTTTTGCAGACTGGAGAGTGGCAAGCTTTATTGATCTCTGGGAGGACTGGAATGAGCTAGAGAGGGGTGGTTTTACACTTCTACAACAGGAAGTGATGGTCATTAGGACCCAGCACGGACTCACTAAGATCAAAGCATGTGAGAATAATGCATTTTATCTTTGAACGGCATCGATTTTCTGGTACAACAGACCGGTGTGGTGACATTTGTCTAGGCATTTCATCCATCTAGTTGTATGATTATTTTACTCTCCAGGTCTGCAATATCTCGTTCCCATTTCTCATTCTCACTTCATGACTTATTTCTTTTTTCACTGAGAAAATAAAAGCTCTCTGGGAGAACATCTGTGTGTTTCTTCCACCAGAACTCCCTCTCTCCCTGCATCTGTGCCCACGCCCTCTGCCTCTCCTCCTCTCCTAGGGACGAACTGTCCTGGTCCCACAAGTCCAGCTCCGCCCGTCGTGGGCTGCACCCCATTTCCTCTCGAAGCCAGCACACCAGCAATTGCCCCTTCCTTCCCTGTTGATGTAAATTTCTTTTCTATTAGATCATACCCATCAACATGCAGAAGTGTTATAGTATTTCTCACCTTAAAAAACGAATGAAACCAAAGTGGGAAGGGAAGTGTGGGGGGAGGGGCAAATTAGGAGTTTGGGATTAACACATACACACTGCTATAAATAAACTACATAAACAACAGGGACCTACTATAGAGCACAGGGAACTATATTCGATAGCCTATAATAACCTGTAATTGAGAAGAATCTCAAAAAAAAAATATATGAGTGTGTATGTTTATAATTGAATGACTTTGCCATTCGATACCAGAGGCTAACTGTAAATAAACTGTACTTCAATAAAAATAAATAAATATAAAAAATGAAACCAGAAAACAAGCAAATAAAAGCTTCTCTTGTCAATGAATCTACTTCCAATGGTTACTTCATTTATTCCCTTTGGAACAAAACTCCTTGAAAGCATTATTGGTCTTTAGTCTATGATTCTCTTCATGTTTCCTCTTGGACCCATTGCTTTCAAGCCTTGGTGGTCGCACTCCTGTGGACCTGCTCTTGTTAGTATTATCAATACTGACGCCCAGAGGTTTGGGTTTAATTAGTATGGGATGAGGCCTGGGACTTGTTATTTTTTTAATAAGCTGTCCAATTGATTATGAAGTGTGGCCGGGGCCAAGAATGGGCCCAGAACTTCCATGTAAGGATCCGATCCCTTAGCATGCTCACTCCATCACAGCGCTGGCTGCCCTGAGGACCCGCCTCAGATATCTAGCCTGCGTCTCTCTTTGGACGTTTCAGAGATAACATAGGGTGATTATTTTGAATTATTCTTTGTAAAAGTTACTGCAGAGTTCCCTTAACTAGAAAGCTTGCAATGCATTTTAAAATAAGATTATGATTTACAAAAAATTGATTCATTCATGAATTTTCTGGAACATAGCTATTGTGTTAGGCCAGGTCCATATTTATTTCTCAGTCTTTTGCAGATGCTCGTATGCCTTTATATACTAATAATCAGAAGGAATATGGGATATAAGCAAATCATTATAATAACTTTATTTTGTCCTGTGTGAAACATCTTCTCTCAAGCAATTTAAAGTATTTCACGTCCTTGTAGGACAATACTTGACATGCATTTCTGAATTGAAATATTTGCCCAGACTACTAAAAATTCACAGATGCCCTTAAGCTGAGGGTTCTTTTGCTTGTGTGCCCAAAAACCTTTGAAGAGTTAAGTGTTATGTGTGGAAAATGTAATAGTGGCCAATTTTCTATCAATCTCTGGGTTTGTCAGCTACTTCTTCAGTGCTTATCACCCTATCATCTATTTGCTACATATTTTCTTAAGATACACGGTTTGTACTTCCCCCTTATTTATGGCACATAATGATTTTTGATGTTTATTTGTTCCTATTTCTCTTGTGGGAAAGATCAAGATAACATCAGTGCACAATAATGGAAAGAAAGAGAGAAATAGTTGACTTTTCAGCATTCCATGAAAACTCTGAAGATCAAATCAGCCACTGAATAATCTGAAAAGTCCCACAGGCAATCACAGGCGTGAGAAGAGATCAGAACCTGTGCCAGACTGGGCCTCCATTCCCAAGCTGGCCACTTATTAGCCATGTGGCCTGGGATGAGTCTCTCCATGGTGCAGGCCTCAATTTCTCCAACTCTAAAAGGAGCTTAACTTTGAGGTTACTCCACAATGCTTGGGATTTTCTAAGGCTTTTTATAGCTATACCTGGGAAAACAGTCATCTATCCTTTAATAAGGATTTTATTGTTTAATAAAAGAATGGGACTAATGCTATATTAGCCGTGAATAAACCCTGTTTTAGTGAGTGCTGAAATTAATTAATTTGGTAATTTTTCTTTATGAAAAGTGTCAGTGAAATGAGATCTGTCTTTGAGCACAAATATGAGAATCAAAAGAATAGTAAATGCAATTTCAATTTCATTCATCTCCTTTCAGTGACTGGAGACAAACTTGGAATGCTTCCAAAAGACCCAAGTAAACAGAGAGGAAATTTTGGAAGATTGAATCAGAGCCAGAATAAACTAGGATTTCTGTTTAGGATGGATATTGTAAAAGGATCCAAAAATGGTTCAGGGAGGAACATTTAGATCTGGAACCAGGTCAAAATTTTTTTAATTAAAATGTTCAGAATTAGGAAATTAATGTGTATCAATATTAATGTGTGTGAAAGACTACTTAGTAGATGCAGAAAGGGCATTTGGCTAATGTCACATTGTTTTCCCCTACAGTATCAATTCCAATCATCCATTAAGTGGGGAAAAAAACTCAAATTAAACTCCATGTAATTGTTAATATAGTAAAATAAAGTTTCTATTTTAAAAGATTTGAGGTGTTTTGGTTTTGTTCTTGAGAATAAGTGAAATAGAAACAATTCTACTTTTTAATATAATTTTAGGAAATGTCATTTAAGTGGTAGCAAAGACACCTAAAACAATTAAAAGGAAAAAATGATCCATGGGGCCAATAAATTATTAAACTAGGTTTTGATGTCTGATGTTTAATTGGCACAACAGCAGAAGTGTACTGATGAGATTAGCCATGCCATGGCAGAGTTCTGAAGAGCCTTCCTTTACTCTTACAGTGAAAAATTATCCTAGTTATTCATGTTGACTTTGTCACTTGTTTCTGGTCAGATTTGTTTAATTTTATGTTCAGAGCAACATGTTTTCTACTCTGTAAAGTCTGGTCAATTGACTTGTCATCACAATAAGATATAAAAATTGAGTCTTTACCACTTGTAGAGAATTGTAGATGGGTAGAATACTACACATGAATGAGATCTTGGCCGACGTGTAATCTGATTTAATAAGAATGTGAAAATTTCTTTCTCTTGGTTTTTAGGAAAATAAGAGAAGATTTAAATAAACAGTATCCTAAACAACAACAGAAAAATCTCTCATTTTAATGCCTTAGCATGTTAGGGATATTCTGTGGGAACTCTGGTATCAACGCATAGCACAATATGATTTGAATTCTGGAGTTATTCAAAAGTAACAGAACTCTGTCTGCTATTCACCTAGCTAGAGAGACATTAACAAGATAAGTTGAAGTAGATGAAAATTATTTTAAGGTATTAGAATTTTCACTTTTTAAACAATTTATTTTACATTATAAGGTTTTAGCTAGATTTTATTTATACTTATTTCTAATAGTTTTGATAACATTTTACAAAAGAATTATCTTCAGTGGAATATAGCCCATTTTACAGAAGCTAATGTAAACCTCATTCATTTATTCAATAAACATTTACTGAGTGCAGACTATGGTGAGGGGCTTTGCCAGATGATTAGTATTTTTCTCCTCTTTCTAGTCTTAGCTTCAGTAAGTATGAAACTTGTACTTTATTACTCTCCATTTAACGTGTTTTGGGTTTTGTGCTAGCATCAAAAATGAATACTTCAGAAGATTTTTTTTTCAAGATATGTTTTCATTTTTTAAACTTGTGCTTTGAGCAATGTATTGGACCATTAGTGTTGTTTCGGCTTCTCTAGAACTCTGCTAGACTCACGTGTTTCCATGACTTCATATGGTGCATTACACATGGAGGTGGAAAGGTGAGGGTTCTGCAAGTGTCACCTGGAAGCTTGATTAACTCCTAATTCCTTCTTCCACAATGACATTCAAATTCAATATCCTGTCCTAAGTGTATCCATTAGCAACTGAAAAAGAAAGAAAATGGGGGTAAAAAAATACTTGGAGCAAAACAATGTTCATGAATTTGTTGCTTCATATATGTAATATCTATAAAATAGGCAGTGTTGATATTTTCTAATCATGCAGCTAGAAATTAGGGACTAATATAAACACAAAATTCTCAAGCTGGACAGGACTGTGACAAATCTAACCCAATATTTGGTCTCTTTTCATGGTAAGATTGTACAGTTAAAAGTGCTTAAACCCATGACACCATTAAGATTTTTTAAAATTTTATTTTAGTTTTTTTAAATTGAAATATAGTCGGTTTACGGTAGTTGTGTTAATTTCTGGTGTACAACGTAGTGATTCAGTTATACATACATACACTGTATAAATATACTTTTCATATTTTTTTCCATTATAGTCTATTACAAGGTATTGAATATAGTTTCCTGTGCTATACAGTAGGACCTTGTTGTTTATCTGTTTTATATACAGTAGTGTGTATCTGCAAATACCAAACTCCCCATTTATCCCTCCACTCCCCTCCCTTTCCTCCCTGGTAACCACAAGTTTGATTTCTATGTCTGTCTGTTTCTGTTTTGTAAGTAAGTTCACTTTGTCATTTTTTATAGATTCCACATATGAGTGATATCATATGGTATTTTTCTTTCTCTTTCTGGCTTATTTCACTTAGTATGACAATTTCCAGGTCCATCCATGTTTCTGCAAATAGCATTATTTTATTCTTTTTCATGGCTGAGTAGTATTCCATTGTATATGTATCACAACTTCTTTACCCAGTCATCTGTCACTTGACATTTAGCTTGCTTCTATCCCTTGGCATAGAAGAATTTTTTAAAGTGATTTTTTGGTGGGGGAAGTAATGGGGTTTATTTATTTATTTATTTTTAGAGGAGGTACTGTGGATTGAACACAGGACCTTGTGCATACTAAGCATGCACTCTACCAGTTGAGCATTTTCTCCCACCTCAGTGATGGGCATTCTGACGGGTGTGAGGTGATACCTCATTGTAGTTTTGATTTGCATTTCTTTGACAATTAGCAATATTGAGCATTTTTTAAAGTGCCTATTGGCCATTTGTATGTCTTTATTGGAGTAATGTTTGTTTAGGTCTTCTACCCATTTTTTGATTGGGTTGTTTGTTTGTTTTTGTTATTGAGTTGTGTAAGCTGTTTATATTCTGGAAATTAAGCCCTTGTCAGTTGTATCATTTGCAAATATTTTCTCTCATTTCATGGGTTGTCTTTTCATTTTCTTTATAGTTTCCTTTGCTGTGAAACAGCTTATAAGTTTAATTAGGCCCTATTTGTTTATTTTTTGCTTTCATTTCTATTGCCTTGGTAGTTGCCTTAGGAGAACATTGCTAAGATTTACATCAGAGAATGTTCTACTTATGCTTTCTTCTAGGAGGTTCATAGTGTCTTGTCTTATGTTTAAGTCTTTAAGCCATTTTGAGTTTATCTTTGTGTATTGTGTGAAGGAGCACTCTGTCTTCATTGATTTACATGTTGCTGTCCAGCTTTCCCAACACCACTTGCCAAAAAGTAAATCTTTTTTTTTAATGGAGCTATGTACTGGGGATTGAACCCAGGACCTAATGCATGCTGAGCATGCACTCTGCCACTGAGCTGCACCCCTCCCCGCAACTGCACTGAGATTTGTAATAACACAGACCTGGTTTTGAATTCTGACTTTACCACTCATCAGCTATGTGACCTTGGGCAAATTACTTAATTTCTCTAAACCACAGAAAATATTGGTACAATGGATATGATAATTTCAATCTCACACAATTATTAAAGATTAAATGGTATGCTGAAAACAAAGTGTTTATCACAGTGCTTAATCTGTGGTTTGAAAATGCACTGATTAAATTATATCTTCATTGGTATGTATTTGTGAATGTCATTATTAAATCTTTTTTTGGAGGCATTTTATATAACAGGGTCTCTGCCATGTGTTGGAGGTATAGGTGCAGCACTGTTTGGCGTGGTGGGGAGAAGAGAGGGATTGGCAGTTATCAATGAAAGTACACAAACAAATCATGCTGTGTTTTGTTGCATGCATAGTTCCGTTTATGGGAAGGAGAACATTTTCTGTTTTTTTTAAAAAACGCTTTTCTTGATAAAGCCATGCAAATCTTTGTTTTACACTGTGCTATGTAAAAAGACAAGATGGTAACGAAATTAAAAGCAGAGCTCTGAAATTAGACTGCCTGGATTTCTGTTCTGGCTTTATCACTCACTAACCGTGTGACTTCAGGGTATTTATCTTTCTCTCTCTCCATTTCCTCAACTGAAGAAGGGGGCTAATAGTATTACTTGTTGCTTAGGATTGTTGTAAGGTCTAAATATTAAAATGTACATAAAGTTCTCAGAGCAGTTCCTGGCTCATAGTGGGCACTCAGTGAATGTTGGCTATTATTAACATTATATATCATACACTATTTAAACAGAGTTAAAGACTATTTGTTGTTTTTTTTTTGGCTGTATGTGTGTGGGTGTGTGTTAGGGCTTAGAACTATGAAGTGTTATATTTGGCGAAGTAATATCAGCATTCTGTATTCTGCACATTTGTCTTAACCAATTTTAATAAGATATCCAATAACTATCCATGTTCAGTAATTTTACGTTTAGTCATAGGGATAATAGTGTCAGGTACAAATGGCACAATTAAAAACACGACAGGAGCTAAGTTGCTCAGAAAGTTGCAAAGCATATGTTCTTTCCTAAGAGCCTTGCAAATGCACAAGGAGAAAGAATGAGGGTATCTAATTTTATTCCCTGGTGGGAATCTATCCACATCAAATGCACTGCATAACTCTGCACTTGGGCAGCCTCTGCTGAGACTCCCTGCCTCATCATCCAGGCCTTCTTTCTAGGGAAAGAAATTGATGGGCATTGATTTCATTTTTAAAGGAGTCAATACATTATAAGTCTAAGTTAAAAGTAGAAGCATGTCTCATGATTCTTTTTTTTTTTTTGTCTCATGATTCTTAGAGATATTTTGGAATACATCTAGTTTAAAAATACTAATATTAACACACTTGGAGCTGTTCACAAATCATTGTGAAATGAAATTCCTCTCACATCCAACAAATGTTTTAAAATAACATTTATTCAGCTTATTCCAGGATTTTCAAATTAATTTGTTCATTCATTCATTGAAAAATCACTTACTAGGTACTCATGATATATTAAGCATGATACTAGGCACTGAGATACAAAGATTAATTACATTTCCCTGATCTCAAAGGTTGACCGGGAAATAGGGGGAAAAAGGAAATAAAAGAACCTTTTAACAATAGGTATACAACATGTTAGATTTGTATAGAGAGATTTAGAAGACAGAAAAGCAATTTCTAATTAAGACCAGGATAGATGCCATCAAAGGCTTCTAGGGGTTGAATCTTTAAGCGCTGACCTGGGTAGGCTAGTGGGTGCCAAGCCGGGCAGTGTGGAATGTAAGTAAGTGATGGGAGGAGACCAGAGTGTATTTGAGGTAAAGGGAACAGCTTGTGTGAAGGGGTGAAGGTGTGAAAGAGTCCAGCAGTTGCCTGGACTCTTTGGGAACTCCGGTGTTCCCTGTGGATGGAGCACGGGGATGGATGGGTTTACAGATTGTGCAGTGCCCTCTCTTGGGCAGGTGGAAACTGGATGCTGGGCGAGGCTGGGGAGCGGTTCCTGAGGAGGCTGTTCAGAAGTAAGGGCTACAATGTTGCTTCCCCATGGGCCGCAGCATGCAGCAGAGCACAAGGGGTGATTCAAGAGACTGCACTTTGGAGAGAGTGAGAAATTGAAGGCAAGCAGCTCTCAAGTCGAGGGAGGCAACCAGTGTTCAGGATGAAGGCAGGGGCTGAAGGAATGCCGGGACTCAAGATGAGAGCGAGGCTCACAGCTGTGGCCTGTGTGTGATGTGGAGCTTGGAGGAATTTCCTGAGCAGCCGGAACATAGCTGCAGCAGATTTTACAGGGCACTTGCAGCCTCCAGAATTGGTGGGGAGGGAGCCATTAAGGGCACTGATCTGGCTCAGGCAGAGGGCCTCGAACTAAACTGACGAGTTTGAACTGTATCCTGAAAGCTTTGGGGACTCATTGTAGGGGTTTAAGCAGGGCAATGGCATGATCGGATTTGCGTTTTAAAAAGAGCTTGTTGGCTGTTGTGTACAGTGGATTGGACCTTTGTGAGCCTGCAGGCATGAAGATCAGCTAAGAGGGTTTCTACAGATGAGAGATGGTAAGAGCCTGGTCTAAGGTGCTGCCGTGGATGTGGACTAGGGAGGAGATATTGTGGGAGGCCTGGAAGCTGGAAAGGAGAAGACTGGTTCAAAGGAAGAGAGGAGGAGGTAGGGAAGAGTCCAGGAATCACTTACTGTTTCCGAGTTGGGTCCTGGAGGTAGAATTGGGTTCCCATTCCCTGCAGCAGGGAGCCCCAAGAAGCTGCAAAACTGATTTCAAGGGTGGAGGTGTTGAGGCTGAGGGTCCTGCTGAAAAGCTAGAATGGGGCCAATCTAAAAGGAGGGGTGCATAGAGGCCTAAAACTTTGGAAAAAAGATCCAAATAAAGATTTGGAGTTCATTAAAATTTAGAGGATAACTGAAACTGATGGATTTGAATGAAGAATATACAGCGAAAAGAGGAGAGAGCCCTGGCAAACACCGACACTTAGAGAGATTGCAGGAAAAAAATCATGAAATTGAGAGATAATAACCAGAGAGAAAGAAAGGAAACGAAGAGACGGTGGTGATAGGGAAGCTATGGGAGGAAATAATTTCACGACCAAGAAGCGCTGCAGAAGAGTCACGTGATGAGTAATTCTACCCCAAGTGGAAAGTGTAGAGCAACAGTTGTGCTACTTTGCTGGACACTTCATGTAATAGGTCATTTAATCCTTATGCCAAACCTATGGGTTAAATGCTATTATTATCCCCATGTTGCAGAAGAGGCTTCTGGGGCACAGAGAGGTTAAGTCATCTGCCCCACATTGTACAACAAAACAAATACTTGAGTCCACACAGTTTGACTCCCAGGTTCAGACACAGAACAAACTAAAAACCTCAAAACTAATGTGAAATTACAGTGCACTGGGGCAGGATAGGGGAAATTAGGAAGTAGAAACAAGTGAATATCTCTCTCAAGGAAATTTCATAAAGTAATTTGGAGAGGCCCTGGATAGAGGGGAGGTAGGACTGAAGGGAGATTTATTTATTTTTTTTTAATTGGAAAGACTTGAGGTTGTTTATGCACAGAGTTAATAGAGAGGGTAAAGGTGTGGAAATTGATGAAATGAGTCCTTGCAGGCATTGGAAGGAGTTAGGATGAGAATATAGGTATAGAAATGCAAGTCAAAACTACAATGAGGTATTACCTCACACCAGTCAGAATGGCCAAGATATGGAAGCATCCTAAATATCTATTGACTGATGACTAAATAAAGTACACACACGCACATATGCACAGTGGAATACTACTCAGCCATGAAAAAGAATAAAATAATGCCATTTGCAGCAAATATGGATGGGCCTGGAGATTGTTAAGTGAAGTAAGCCAGAAAAAGAAAGACTAATACCATATGACATCACTTATATGTGCAGTCTGAAAAAAAGAAGAACACAAATGAACTTATTTACAAAACAGAAAGAGACTCATAGAAAACAAACTTATGATTAGTAGGGGAGAAGGGCGTAGAGAGGGAAAAGGTGGAAATTCGAGATTTGCAGATACTATTATATAGAAAATAGATAAACAGCAACGTCCTACTGGATAGCACAGGGAACTATATTCAATATCTTGTTATGTCCTATAGTGTAAAAGAATATGAAAAGGAATATAGATATATGTATAAATGAATCACGATGCCATACACCAGAAATTAACACGTTATAAATACTTCAATTAAAAAAATAGAACATAGCAGGTAAAAAAAGAATATAGGTATAGAAATTAATAGTGCACACATATTTGTTGAACATATATCATGTACTTGGGCCCAAGAGGTGATGGGATATAAAGGTGTATAGTATGTGGTGATTGTCCTCAAGAGGCTCAAATTTGAGTTGGAGGCAGATAATCATTACATCATAACATGTGCTGTTGCCAATGGACTGGGTTCAAGAGGATGGGATGGAGAAGTTTGGAGTTGAAACCCCACCTCCTTCCATCTGAGCCCAGGGTTTCACACTCTAGCCACCCTGGCCAGGTCCCTTCTCATCCTCAAGTCTTAGGATTCACTCCTACAGGGAGTCCTTCCCTCACCATCTGTCTCAAGTGATGCTTCCCACGCTTTATTCTCTCTCACATCACCCCATTCACCTCCACCACAGTCATTTTCGTACTTTACTATTATCTTGTTTATTCATGCATTTGTTTACTGTGTTTCTTCTCCTAGAGGTAAACTCCATGAAAGTAGGGACCATCTTGTTCACTGCTGTATTTCCAGTGTCTGAGCAACACCTGTCACGTAGAAGATGAAGTCATTTTGAATAAATGAATGAATAGAAGAAATGTTTGGGCAGAGTTTTTAATGATAGCCAGTGACTATGTAGATGAGGTGGAGAAGGTTGTTTTAGGTAAGGGGGAAAGCATGTGTAATGTCACAGAAGCATGAACCAGAATGGTATATTTAAGTAGCAATCAGTAACTTGGTATGGTCGTACCAGCGCATCAAATGGCTTAGAGGCAGTGGTGGTGAGGGTGGAGGGGACATGGGTGGGGTTTGGCAACAGAAAGGTACATTTTGGCCATAGAAGAACAGCCCTTGTATGGCAAATCAAAGGTTCTGGTGACATGGACAGTTCATTGAAAGACTGAATACTGTGGAAATTAGATCTTAATCAATTTTGTATGAATTTAGCTATTAACGTTTATGCTTAAATTCTGAATAATTAGAAAGTCTTCTGTTTATTAAGTTCTGTCTTGATGTAATTATGATCACAATACAAACTATTGACCTAAATCCTTCATCAGAAATTAGATTTCTCCGAGAAATCAAGGATTTCTGTTTAGTGTGTATCACATGTTTTCTTGTGATCACTGCTTAGTAATTCAGTAGCCAGAGAATAAAGGGCTTTGTCATTATATGAAGACATCAATATTCATTAAAACAGTTGGGCTGATCTTTGTAGGTTGGTAATGAAAATCTGCAAACTTGTTCAACCAAAGATCAAACAACCTAATTACATGTTAGTCATTAATAATAATAACCTCTCTTTTTTTTTTTGATGAGAAATGGCCAATGGTAGAAATCCAGAGAAAAAAACAACAACAAAGCAAACTACATTCACTGAGGAAATTGGTCTTTTTTTTTTTTTTTTTTAATTACTAGATTAGGGAAGTGACATTTACTGAGAAAAATAACAGATCATTTAATGGAATTGCCAAAGGTCTTTTGAACCTCCAGAGAACCGCAGAAATGAGCTAAATGATCAAAGCTAATGTTGGGAGCCAAGACTGTAGCACTTGCTAACATTTTTGCTAATTTGGTAAGTTGTATGTGTTCCTAAACAACAGATTTAAGAGTAAGGAGGGGATGTAATGGGGGAAAAACATTTTATTTTGCATCACTCTTTGTTACTTTAGTCACCTGAGGCTATTTCCATGAGATCATAGTATTGTCTTGATGGGAACTTTTGTAGGATAGATATCACTAGGTATATGTAAGGAGCCAATTCAATTTAGTCCTTAAATTCAGTCACTTGCCTGGAATAATACATCACTTTATGAAGATGCAGCTTTGCAATGTGCATAATTACTAACTGATATTAAATTAAGAGCATGAATAGTATCTTTTCAACTTTCTAGCACTTTTTTGGTTTTTTGGTATTTTCCAAACTTTTTGTTTGTTTGTTTTGTATATATATATATATATATTTATTGAAGTATAGTCAGTTTACAATGTTGTGTCAATCTAGCACATTTAATAAATAAATTTACCTTAATTCTGTTTTTGAGGTATATATCCAGCTTAATTCTTTGCATTTGCTTGGAAGCATACAGCTGTTTAAAATAGGTACAGTTATCCCAGCTCATCTACTAAACTGTAGGCATATACATGTTTTGAGCTGAAGGGAGTAGATATCTTAGCGCCTGGGGTGCCTTCCCTTTATTCAGCCCAGTTGATGAAACTAGACCAAGACTGCCTGTTTATGTCTTTTTATGTCACAGTGAAGTTTCAGGAAGTGCTTCACGGTCATTACTCCCTAAAGGACACTTGAAAACAAATTCTAATGGATAAAGTTGGTGATTTTTTTGGCTTGTATTTTTGAGAGAATGATCATGTCTCTATTTCAAGATTTGGTGTTATGGCCCATTGACTAAATGTGGTCTGCTGTGTTTTTATAAAAAAAGTTTTGTTGAATCATGGCCACACCCCTTCATTTACATATTAATTATGATTATTTGCATGCTGCAAAGGTAGAGTTGAATAGTTGCTACACAGATCATGTGGACTGCAAAGCCTAAAGTAATTCCTATTAGGCTCTTTCCAAAAAAAGTTTGCTGACCCTTGCTCTGGTACAAGATTTCCCTAAATATTCCCATATGACAATTGTTAAAGGGTATTTTAATGAGTGGGATTAGTCAAAGGTCAAATAGTTAGGGAAACACTTAGTTAAATTTAATTTTTTCCTTACTGCAGGATTTCCCCATGCCATTAATGTACTAATGCATATTTTGACCCTTTTAGAAGGAAATATTATGTTAGTATTTCCCCAAATTACTTGACTATTATGTCTTTTCCTTGTGGACTATATATGGGATTCGTGATCTGTGAAACACACTTTAAGAAATCCTCAAATACGTGCTTTCCTTATGCTTTTCTATTCCTAAATTCTCTTTAATGTTTAAGAAGTCTGTCAATTTCCTCTTTTCTCCATAGTTGAGATATTGTAACCGAGTTATTTAACTTAATATAACGTGCACCTTGCTCCTGCTACTTTAACACGATCCCAGTATGGATTATTTTGATGTCTGACCTCATTTTTAAAGGAATATTTCTTTTCATTCTTCTGAACAATTTTAAACTTAACTTGCACACAGTGTAGGTTGAACTGTTATATAACTGCATGATTTCTACCCCCAATACTACTGATTGAAAAATATTTGAAAGACAGCTGTATAAATTAGCTGTTCTAGAAAAATTAAATGTGCACCTAGCATCTTCTTCACAGTGGATAGTCCAAGTTTACAGCTTATTTTCCCTCATGTAGAAGTAATTGCTTAGAAAAAAGGAAATGCACGTGGAAAATGTGTACAGTAAAATAATGTGATTTTTTTCTCCCATAAGTATAAGGGAGTTCTGTAAAAAAGTAGTGATTAGAGATTATGTTTATATATTTCAATTGAGCTGATAAAAATTTGGGCTCATGTTTGTTTCAGTTTGCTTCAGTCATGAAATACATGGTTTCTCAGAACAGAGGATATGAAATAAATTGAGGGTGTACACTGGGTCACTTCAAGTAGAGAGAAGGGGATGATCATGAAGCGGTAAGAAGGGTGGTGGATCCAATGTGAGACCATTGTGAAACCTAATCAATCAAAATGAGGCCAAGATGTTAAGGTACAGTCATCATACCCGTTTCTCCATATGTTAAGTTCAGGCTCTCTTTTTGAGCTTCTAGTCTAAAACTTTATTATTCAATTTACTCAACTTCTTCATATTATTAGAACATTTTGATTATTGAAATTAAACTATTTAATGTTAACCACTATATGTAAAAATAGATAAAAAGCAAATTTCTTCTCTATAGCACAGGGAACTATATTCAGTATCTTATAATAACCTTTAATGAAAAAGAATATAAAAACCAACATATGTATATATATGCATGCCTGGGACATTGTGCTGTGCACCAGAAATCAACACACTGTAACTGACTGAGCTTCAATAAAAAAATAATTAATTGATTGATTAATTAAACTGTTTAAAAACTACATTTAATTTTTGAATTAATCTAGAAAATATAGTTGATGGGCATTATCAATTTTTTGCATGAGTCACTTATTAATGTCTGCTTTACAAACTGGACTATCATTTCCATTAGGCAGAGACTTTCTCTATTTGTATTATCTGCTTGGTACCCAGTAGGCTGTCACTAATATTCATTGAATGAATGAATTTTGATGACCTCTTATGACCTTTTTAATTGACCTCAGTCAAGTAGAAGTTTAAAATTCTACTTTAAATAGACCCTGTATAGGTAAATGCATCCATGTATATTACCATGCATAGTAATTTGACTTTGTGATCATTCTAAATCAGGGATTGATGAACCATGGCCTGAAGACAACATCTGGCCCGCTGCCAGTTTTGTAAGGCCTATGAGCTCAAAGTCGATTTTATGTTTTTAAATGTTTGGAAAAAAGTCAAAAGGGGAGTAATATTTCATGACATGTGAAATTTATAGGAAATTAAAATTTCAGTGTCCATAAATAGTTGTGCTGGGACAGAGACTTACTCACCCATTTCCACGTCACCTATGCTGATCTTGTACTAAGTGGCACAGTTACATAGTTACAACAAAAACTGTGTGGCCCACAAAGCCTAAAATATCACCTGTGTGTCCCTTTACAGAAAAAAATGGTCAGCAACTGCTCTAAATGAAACAAATGAAAAGAGACCCTAAATAGTTCAACTTGCTTTTGATTTGAAAGAATCAAGGTAAATGACCATGTGTATAGTTTAGTCCTCTGTTTAACTATAAATTATATTTAGATAATTTAATATCAATCAAAATTATAAAGTTATGAGCTACACAATTTTTAAACCAAATTTCCCTGTAGGAGAATGAACCAGTATTGATAAAATATACACACTGCTGAATGTCACATTAAATTACTCTTATTTCAGAGTTTTGCGTTTCATGAATTGTCCATTTCTTTTAGAACTATCCAGAGTTCTGTGATCTAAAGCTGGTAAGTTGCTGCCGCCCTCAACCTGCAGCTGTCTTGGGGTCCACAGTGGCTGCTCCAGTTGAAGTCATTTCCCCACCAGAGAGAACGAAGGGCCTGGGAGCACAGGTGTAATCCTCTCATCCTGTTTCTTAGCATCTAGGCAATCTGGTCAGATGGCCATTCTAACCCTGGAGTATGTCTGTTCACACAGAGCACAGCCAAAAGGCTGTTTGCCAAGTATAACTCAGTCTTATATCAAATAATCTTTGTTACATGAGTGGTGCTACCCATTTTATCAATTTATACTGATCAGTCAATATAAATTGACTAATATCAATTGTATATCAGAATATATATTGTAACTCAAAATAAAATTACATATCAAAATATGTATTGATCAATCAATATCAGTGGACATAAATATAGACCTTTCTTCATTTTACAAGAGAAAAGCTGTATAGATTTGCTCAGATTGACTTGTTTTTCTCATACTACTGTCTAAAATATTGTACATAAACCACTGAATATACTTAAACACTCTTTCTATAAGCTCTTATGTGACCATTTCTTAATTTTGAAACATTTCTTATGAGACTGACTTGAATAGCGAGCACCTTGGACTACAAAGGATGCATGACTTTAGGCTAGCTTTCCGTAAGTTCACAGATATACAGGAGGAAACCTGCAGACTCCAGTTTATTAGGGAAAAAAGAGAAATTCTCAAAGTAAAAAAAAAAATCTTTAAAAATATAGATATTAAATAACTCCTACTAATCATATATTGCTAAATTAAATGTAGTGATTCAACATAGTTAATTTTATATTATAAACAACCTAGTTTAAAGAATTTTTTTGATAGAGGGTTGAGGGTTCTATAGAAGGGTAGTGACTGTTAATTCTATTGGTTTTATTTTTTAATGGTATTTAGAAACTGGCATGCAATACATAGGAAACCTAAGATATTGTATGACTAATTAACACGCATTTTAAGTGGCATTTCAGTAACTTTTAAGGATAAACTCAGTTAGTAGAACTCATTAACTTCTAAATTTTAAGTGATTTGCATTGGCTATGCCTCTTTCTTGGATGAGTTCTTCTAGTAAGTACGCTAATATTAGACTGTCTCTTGAATTTTTAAACTGACTTATTAAAAGAAAAAGCTTGAGTGAGAAAAATCATACAATTACAAAGCCATCCTTTCCACTTACTATTAAGCTAACAATGTAAGGCTAATATTTAATGTTATTAACAATGCCCAAAGTCAAAGGTTTGTGATTAAAAGAAGGATACAAAAGGACTGCCATATTTAAAACATCATTTAATTTTTTTTCGAAGAATGCAAATCAAAGACGAGAATTAAAGCCCAAGAGAAAATTTTATTTAAACATATTTGAATTTCTATTCAGTTCCAGTTAACCCTCAGGTTTTTTTCTCCTCTTCTGATAAACTTTTGCCCTCTAGCCTGCTGTGAAAAGAACAATGAAGCAGCCACCAGTGTTCCCTAAACTCTGTAAGTGACTCTTCCTGAGTTATTATCCTTCAGCTTCTATAAGGAGCATGAAAAATCTCCTTTCTACCTCTCCCACCAGGAATCCGGTGCAAAGCATTACACTCGATGTCTTGTAGAGCGGAAATCAAGAAACACAGGGCCCATGTGCGTCCATCTTGCATGCTGAATGAAAAACATTATCACCATTATAAATTTACAAGAATGCTTTATCTGGCCAAGACTCTTTTCCAACACAATGTAAGTCATGTGGCCAAGATCTGAGACTTCCCTGAAATGACTGCCCCCAGTCTGGCCCCTTCCAGTGTTAAAGAAGAATGGGAACCTGGAAAATTTTCAGGGACTCACTTAGGTCATGAATCTGCTTCCTGGGCTGGTTGAAACCTTTGCGCTTTAGATTTTCAGCTTTTCATCAAAAGAAGAAGAAAAGCAAAAAAGGGAGAAAAGATCCAAAGGTGCAATTTAAATTTCGGAGTTAGAGATTCGGTACTTATTTTCTCTTTCTCCTCTCCTTTTTTGTCAAGAAGCCAAACTCTTATTTTTATAGGCAGTTTCTCTGCTGCTTTGTCAACTCATTAGCCTGTGAATCCGAAGTAGATTTTCATCGAAGAATCAGGTTTCAAATCCCAGGGACATCATTGATTCTATAAGGCAATAAAACTATTATCCAAACCCTGTGTACTTCCTTCTAATTAGCTGGCACTCTCCTTAGGAAAACCAGGGCTTTGCTAGATACCATTGGCCTTAGATTTCTCATTCAGTGTTTATTAGCATATGGAGTCATTCATTACTTGATCAGAATCAGAAGGTTATGAACCCAAAACAAAAGGAGGGAGGAATACATATTTAACCCACTCATTAGCGACGGTGCAAGATTTACAGATGTCATATCTGGATATCTTCTGTGAAAAATACTTTTGCACTTCATCTTATGCCTACCTTCTTTAATTAGCCAAATTCGCATTCGTGACCTTCTCTTTTTTAACTCTGTTTACCTACTCCGGATGCACCCTTTTTCTCCTGCTGCAGTTGATCCTTGCAACTACATCCTAATGAACATATGGTAAGTTTCCTCTATAAAAACATGTATCTACTAAATTATACACAGGCGTTTTGTCCTATAAATCTCCAGGGTGGTGAAGGGTCTCTATTATCTGTCACATTTATGACAGTAAAATTAATTGCGATTGCCACATTACCTATGTTGTTGCTCTATCATGAATAGTTATTTATTTACAGTCATGCTGTAAATTTCTGTGGATAAGCCAATGTTGTTTAGCTTTCTGGGAAGGAAGGCACGTCTTTCTCTAATTTCTAATTGAGATAGAAGTGAAAAGATAAAAAGTCCTTTGACTAAATCTATTAATTTGCAGGCATTTCTCCCTTCAACAGCAGGTCATGCTAAACATTGATTTACAGAAAAGTAAACTGTAACTACATCTGTAACTGTTTTGCACCATGATCTTGGCTCAGAAATTATAGCTTCCATAAAAGTTAATTATTGAATGGCAGAACTTGAAACGGTGTTGCTTAATTAGTGAATGTGGAACACATTGACTTAATTTTCAGATACCAATGCTTCTCCTACATAGAAATGCATAGACAGCAATGAAAACCCCTAACGACCCCTTGCAGAAGGTTATTGTAGCAGAACCATAAGCAAATGTAGCATAATTGTCACTTGGTGTGATAGCTCTGTGATCTGTATAACTCCTTGGTTGCAGAAGTTTGGTTTCAGCATCATTCTTCTGTGTTGTTTGCTTTAACTTCAAGGTGTGAGGGACCCAAAATTAAATGACAAGTGCCCAAGGACAGAGCAACCGAAATGAAAGAGAAAAGTGATTCCCATGTGGAAAACTCTAAGTGTGAGACCATATTCAACATCCAGCGAGGTATTCCTGTTGCTCATGTTACGCCCATCAAAGCCAAGCTCTTCACTCAATGACAGGCTTTTGGTTGCAAATATTGACCTGCTCTGGAAAGTCCAGTTAAGGGTGTTAGGCTTTGAAATGAGTAACTTGTAAGACTCAAAGCATGTTCCTTTTCTGGTTGAAAAACCCGTAGTGATTTATTCAGTTCTTTTACTGCTTATGTAAAACTTGGTTTAAAACATATTTTTAGGATAAAACATACATTTTAGCACAAAATAAGCAAATTAACACTTGAGAGACATAAACATCCTATTTTAAAAATTTAGGCTATTGTTAAAATTATAGTATTTTAATTAAATAAAAAGTGGCAGATAAAGCAATAATGTGATAACATATTGGCAAAAGTATGGACTGTAAGTTTTTCTTTGTGTGAAGTAATAAAAAATTGTAACTTTATTCACCTTCTCATGCAATTACTTCCAGCTTCTAATTAAGACAAAAGCTAAATATACGAAACAATTCAGAATAAGAATGTGAAATTATGTTGCAAAATTAAATGTCTCTCTTTTAGGCTAATAAGTTTGCTGTATAATCAGATTAAAAATGAATACCACATATATGATATCTATTTCTAGACTTTTTCCAAGCAAAAGTCCCAAGATAAATAGTATAAACATAATTAAAATACGCATTGCCCAGAGTACACAAGAGAAAATTAAAATCTAACAGTTGTTAAAGATTTAAAGTCCCATATAGCCCTGGAAAGAAAATTCTGTAGTTGTGAATTTTTTAACACAGTGGTAAAAACAAAGTAAGTGTTGATGAAACTTACTTGACATCAGTAACTTTTCAAAAAGGAGAATTTTATTAAATCAAATGGATAATAAGGAGGGTGTCTTTGAAAATCACATGTACTCCTAACTCAAATAAGCAGCCAATAAAACTTATACAAACATGGGATAAGTGAGGTTTGGTCTACTTTAATTACCATTACTCTCACTTGGATAGGAGATTAATGGATAATAATGGTATTATTGGGAAATTTTGGAGGGATGATGAAAAATACCTGAAAAGTTCCAAATTAATAAACTCGATTTTCTATAAAAATAAATCAGATATATATGTATGAAATTAATCTGTTTGCTCTGGAAGTTGAAGGTAGATATTAAGTGTTTGTAAAGTCTCATAAAATGCATTTTAATTTCTCCTTAACAGGTTTTTTTCCTGAAAAGATACCAAAAAACTCTGCTAAATACCTTAATTTAAAAAGGATTCATACAGTTAGAAAAGTGTGTCTTTATAGATATTTGCACACGTGATGTTTCCTTCTCACGAGCAAGCAAGCAGCGTAACCAAGCTCAGTTAAATTCTGCAAATAATTACATAAGTGACGAATGATAATGTTTTGCTGAGATGCACATTTATTGAGCATTTAGTATGTACCAAGCACACTGTCCCTCTCATGCCAAGAATACACACAAACTCTTGTAGAATCATGGGCAAAGTCAGTACTTCGTGAAATCATCGAATGAAAATCAACCTTAAGACACTAAAGTTATATTTCAGCATCTTTTAACAATCTAAGGTATCTTTCAAATTAGATATTTTTATTGATGTAACTTGCATGACATCCTTTTATCTTTAAGAATCATGTCATTTATTTCCCTTAGGATTCTTAGGCAGTAGATCTAAAAACAAAGGAAGAAATTGCTCCCCATATGGTATTCTGCAAAAACACTAGATTTGGAAATGCATGCTTTGAGTTAGTGATCCACAACTGCCACTTATTCCTATGTGACGTTAGGCAAAGCACGTACCCTCTGGTTCTGAGGTTCGTTCTCTTTCAAATGAACGTGTGTAACTTACAAGGTTGGCTTGAAGAGTCATTGAGAGCACTCGTGTGAGAGCATTTTGCTGACTGTCAGGGTCCATTTGAATATGAAATATTTTAAGTGTCTTGCTTGTGAACCTGTGAAAGATCTCCAACGTTTATGGGAGGAAAAGCGTTGACTTCTCTGAGATAAGGGTGTGTTGAGAAGTATGTGGCTTTGCCAGTTCTGTAACTGGGAACTTGGACTGTGAGCCAAGACTTCCGCCTAAGAGGATGACAAATATGAAAGTGGCAACTGGCAAGAAAGAGACAAAATATAGTGATGAGCTTCTATTTTATTGTTGATCGAATATCACTTTCTTGGGAATTAGATTCATTTTCTCACTACTCTATGTATGCTGTGTTCTCATGGAACAAGTACTTATAAAAATAGGATAAATTATGAGGATCTCATTCTGGACCATGACAATTTAAAAGGAACATGGAAAAGTTGAAGAGATTTCTAAGGAGAGCCATAAATACAATGAAAGGGTTTGGGCTTGGTACCTGTGGAGAAAAGGTTCTGGGATTATTCATATTGCTAAGGACAGGGCTAAATATAGAAATGTGGGAATGTGTAATATACTAAGGATAAAAGAACATCTGTTTTTTATGTCTGAGAAAAATCCAAAAGCAACTGAGCTTAAGCTATAGGATAACAGATTTCAATTAGCAACCAGGAAGAATTTCCTGACAGTGAGGGTTGCTGGGCATTCAAGGACTTGCTGGAATCTCCTTTGCACATCTTTGAAAAAGTGTTTTCATTTAAATAGAAAGGTGTAGGTGTTGACCTTCCTGGATGTAAGACAATGGATCAGAATACTTTTAAATAATATTTCTAACGTCCTGATTTTTAAGTATTATTACTCTGGTTAGGGAGAGAGAGAGAGAGAGCTCTGGAAAAATTCTCCAAAATAAAAAGGCTCATTATTTGTATGGAACAAAGAAAACATGCATTTTGATTCCAGTTATCCTATATTGTATTATTGTACAATAACTAAATTATTGCTTGGAATATTATAGGATATGGGGTATGTTTTAAAAGATCTCATGGAGATCTCTTTAGAAATTCTCTACGTCTGAATTCTCTCAACTTTGTAATGACATTGAATAGGATATACAAAGTGTGGAAAAGATGGTTAGTCATTCATCAACTCTTACTTCTTATTTCTCCTGTGCTAGACTGTATTTCCCAGCCTCCTTGGTACTATTGTGTAGCGATATGTTCGAGTTCCAGTCAGTGGAATGTGAATATGGTTGATGCTGTATGCAGTGTTTCTAGGTCTTTAAGAGAAGAGTATGCTCACCTCCACTGCTCCCCTTTCAGCCTGCTGCAGACTGGCCACGAGGAGGTACCAGGGGATGGCTGAGCCACAAGTTGGACGGGGGTCTCTGAGTTACCATATGGAAGGCCGGCCAGGAACATCTGTCTCAGCCTGTTACGTAAGTGAGAAAAACTTCTATTTTATTTGAATCCTTCTGCACTTTTTAGATTTGTTTCTTCTGCAGGCTTGGATGAGACAGTGAGTAACCAGGTCCTTCTTATTGTGTTAATTTCTTCTCAGGGCTGCGTTAAATACTTTTCTTTTCTTTATTTTGGCTTCTCTTCCTTGAAACAGTGAAAATAATGAACTCACTCCCCCCCCCCCCCATGTATTAGAATGATGAATGACATTGCATCTTGATTTGTAGTTTTATTATTTAACCTAAAGCATGAAAAGACTTTTCTAGTAGTTGAATAATTACATTAGAATATATTTGCTACAATATGGAGATTTGTAACCCATTTTGCTCTATCTTCAAAGAAAAACAAAAGAAAATCTTTAAAATATAGGGAAAAGGCCAACGATTTACTACAAAGAATTGTTTGCAGATGAATTCTTCAAGTAAACTCTGTTAAAAACATGATTTTTTTTAACTGAAAAGGTTTTCATCGGTATACTGAATGATGGTTATTTATAAGAAAGCTGCATTTAAATTCTATCTGTAAGTAAAATTTTTACATTTCATTCTTTTCTGCCAGGGACGAGTACAATTAATACTTCTACAGAGAAAAACCTATTTGTGTGATATTTAGCTATGTTTTTGTGAAGTTGAAATACAAACCAAAGTAGATTTAATGAGCTTTCTACTCATTCTTCCTATCTATGGACTTTGGAGGTCATGAGTATGCAGAAATCTTTGTATGTTAATTAGTGGAATAGATTACTCAGAGTATGTCTTCCATGTCCTACTTGAGGATTTTGAAAACTGGTAGTAGAAATGTAATAAATGTGGGTCTATATCGAGTTCTAGATGAAGACACGTAGACTTAGGATTAAAGGACATAATAAACCATCTGTTAGTGTCTTTTGACTCCCCAGCTTTATTTAAAACAAATCACTCATTTATTTGAATGCAGTATTGAGTGTGAGAAGGTTGGGCTCTGGGGCTAGAATATCTGAGTTTAAATTCTCACTCTGCTCTTTGCTGGCTGCTGGACTGCTGGCAGCATTCCACTTCACCTTTCTGTTCGCAGGTCCATCATCTCTCAAAATGAGGCCTAGAATAGTATCTATAGTACAGAGTTTTATGTGAAATGATAACTTAAGGCCTGGTACCCAGTCAACAATCAAGAACTCATAACTATTATTCAATAAATATTTATTGATGATCTGCTGTAGTAAAAACTACAATATATTAAATCTCATTGTATGTCAGACAATGACCTTGACACTTTAAAAACTGTCTTATAAAGGGGACCCTACTACACTGTTGGTGGGGATGCAAATTGGTGCAGTCACCCTGGAAAACAGTATGAAGGTTTCTCAAAGAACTAAAAATAGAACCACCATAGATGAACCAACAATTCCACTCCAAGTGTTATTTGAAAAAACCAAAAATGCTAATTTGGAAAGATACATACAACCCCAATGTTCATAGCAGCATTATTTACAATTGCCAAGATATGGAAGTAACCTAAGTCCATTAACAGATGAGCGGATAAAGAAGATGTTGTGTACACACACACACACACACACACACACACAATGGAATACTACTCAGTCATAAAAGAGAATGAAAATTTGCCACATGCAGCAACATAAATGGACTTGGAGGGCATTATGTTAAGTGAAATAAGTGAGACAAAGAAAAACAAGTACTGTATGATAGCACTTATATGTGGAATCTAAAAAATATAACAAATTAGTGAATAAAACAAAAAACAAGCAGACTCACAAATATAGAGAACAAATTAATGATTACCAGAGGGAAGGGGGAAGGAGGGAGAGGCAACATGGGGGTAGGGGAAAAAAGAGATTATTATAGGATTATATGAAATCATGTGATTGAAACTTTTGAAAATTGTAAAGCACTATAGAATTTAAAGAATCATTCAATTAAAAAGTAAAAAATAAAAGCTGTCTCATTAAACTCTAACAACCCCTCTGTGAGGTAAGTATTATTATGTTAATTGCACAGATGAAATAATTAAAGCTCTGAGAGGTTAAGTAACTTGCTCAAAGTCACACAATTAATAAATGGCAAAGCCAGAATTTAAAATAAGGTATCCTAAACTCTAAAGCATTGTACAGTGAATAACAAGGGTAGGTGTAAGGATAAAAATGATAAAGTCCGGAATAAGTCAGCTTAGTCACAGCAGAGATATTAAAAAGTATGTGTCTTGCTAGGTGTTAAAATAAAAATATCAAAGATGTGCTGTGGGAAGAGACCTGGTTCGTTTTTCCATTGCAGTTATTGCAAGGTGGTGGATTTTTCTGATGTTGTTTGGTTAAAGCTAGTGGCTCATGAGATCATTGTTGGGTCTTAATGATTGTCCACTCTGCTTTGCGTTCCTTAATGCATTCTACGTGCTTGCCCTAGCTCAGCCGGTTGTCCCATGAGCATGTATGTGCCTTGGGTCCAAGGAGAACGATGTAGGCATCTGTGGGTGGAAATGAGCACAGGCATTCCTGTTGTGGGAAAAGCCACACAACGTGGACGAGTAGGTCACGAGTGGAACACTCAGGTGCACATAAGCTTGTCTGTCATCACCCGGAATCTACACATCTTTGGTGGGGCCATACATTGGGGCTGAAGTAGATTTTAGGTCAAAGTGACAGTTCTAGTTCTCTACCTGCACACGCCTGGCTCTGTACAATCTAAAACGTCCTGGCATTTAATTTGATTTCTGCCTGCAGTTAAGATAAAGTTAGTCATTTATTCTGATAAATTATTTGGGGCAGTAGAAGTATTTGTGATGTTAGTTAATCATAGAATTACAAAGCCAGAAGGGACCTCAGGAATCGTCAAATCCAGTGCCCCCACAGTACCAGTGAGGGCACTAAGACCTAGGGAAAGTCTAGATTAACCTGGGCCATACAGTCTGCTGTATGCAGAGCAGGACTGAAGTTAGATTCTCTCATCACCCTGCTTACATGCCATCCTGAATCAGGCAACAAGTCCAGGGATTGATTCTACTTTATAAATTCAGATATCCAAACCTTCCTCTACATTTCCACGGTCTCTGCCCCCGGTTTAGCTGCAACAGAAAAGCCAGCTGGGTGTGGGTTAGAGACAAAAGGCTAAAACGAGTAAGACTCCTGGTTTATCAGCAATGTCTTCATCTGGCCTTAGCAAAGCAACTCGCTCTCAGGCAGCAGCCAGACTTCGCTCTCATGGATCAGAGTTGGGGCGTGGTTCTAGCTTCAACCACACCCCGTGCTTGATGTGTTACCTCTGGAAAAATTTGATAAAAGAAACTCCTTTAAAGGGAAGGGGGAAAGGAAGATGTGAGGAGAAGCTGGAACAAAGTTTCAGGATTTAAAGCCAAGAGGAACCTTAGAGATCACCTCATCTACCTGTCTCATTTTGCAGAGGATAAAACCCAGTCCTGGATGAGCTGAGTGACTTTGGAGGCTGTACAGAAAAGGGACTAAGACCTGGCTCCTCATTCTAAGTAATTTCTTCATTATGCAAGAGCCGTAGTAGGTAAACTCAATGGGCGCATCCTTTGTGCCTGGTGTGGTGCTAATGCATCTATTGCATGTCACATAGCATAATAGAAATTACATCACATCGTAGTTTAAACTCAAGGCTGGGCCCACTTGACAGCTGAGGATGCTGAGGCTTAGAGAGTTTAAGTAACTTTCTTCACATCACATAATTGGTAAACAAAAGAACCAGGTGCCTATAGGGGCCTTGTCAAGAACCATGACAAGTGTCTGA
Source organism: Camelus dromedarius (assembly GCF_036321535.1). Classification (NCBI taxonomy): domain Eukaryota; kingdom Metazoa; phylum Chordata; class Mammalia; order Artiodactyla; family Camelidae; genus Camelus; species Camelus dromedarius. Next base: position 9,633,628 of record NC_087449.1, on the reverse strand, counting down.
GACTTTAACTTCCTGGCAAGCTAGCAAGTTAGCCTGCCATAGTTTCATGGGTTCTGGGAGAAGACTTGAGACTCCTGGGTCAGAGACAAAGGATTTTATTACTCATGTTAATAACAGTAGCCATCAGTGTGTTCCTGAGCCTCAGTTCCTATAGGATGGTGAAAAAAGGGCCAGGTGTCCCCTGCACGCACAGTGAGCTGCGTGACAGGAGAGGAGTCCTGAACCGAGGAAACGCGTCTTTTATAATGGGCAGCAGGAGGGAACGATCTCGATCTCCCAAGGCTGTTTGCTGTTTAATCATGCCTGCAAAGATGTTCAGAACAAAGTCAGTCAGTGCTACTGCTTGAAAGGCACGCGGAAATGTGAGGGATCCAGGGAGAATCGGCTCCCAATGTACTCCGACTGTAAAGCCCACGTTTTCAGCCACTGTGCCACACTGACTTGGCGGCGGTGCAGCTGGCAGGAAGATGTGATGTTGAAATGGTTTGCTGTTGAAATGCAAGGAGTTCAGTAATAAACATTTCTGCCATTGAAATCCTGTTGGAAGTCAGGCCATTAATTGGGATGAGTCACACTGAGTAAGGTCTGTGTAGAGCCACAGATGTGTAATTGGGGCTCCTGTCTTTGGGCTTTTCTCTCCCTTACTTAGCAGCCTACTCGGAGGAAGGAAGAGGGAGAGAGTGAGAAAACAGAAGGGACTCTGTGCTCAGTTTGAAGAAAATAGCATCTCTAGACTCTACCTTGTGTACAGGTGTCATTATGTGAAGAACAGCACATCATGACGCCTGGTCAGGCTGCTGCTGAGGCCGCTTGGTTCTGTTCATAATATCAAAAGGGGGCACCAAGGTGGAAAGGGTGGTTTGGGCTCCTGAGTTTTGAATAGATGCTGCCCACTCACTGGTGTCCTAGGATAAATTTCACCCCTGCCTCTGGGAGTTGCATCAGCTCTAAGGGGACGTGACCCTTGTCAAACTCACAGTACAGCACCTGGCCAATAACAAGCAATCAGTTAACATTACTTGTTATTATTGCAAGGAATAGAAATCTGGCATGAATAAAAGTAATACTAAAAGATGCTTTTAATACCCGGAAACCCCATGAGAAATATCACTTCGAGCTAAAGTCAGGACAAGGAGGAATTGTACATTGACAGGGTGAATTTTTATTATTTAAAAATGTAGAATAATATTTGTGATGATAATGTGAATGCCACGGCCTTGAAATCCCAGAATGAAACTCAGCTGCCCTCGTTTATGCATCCCCCCAAAAGGAACTCTTTTGTTAAGCCTCACTTAGCCCATCTCAAAGCACCTTTCAGTCAAAGAACAGCTTCTCATTAAGGGAAAAATGATTATTAACATCCTCATTTTGCTTCCTCTCGTGAATTATTTGCATTCAGAAATGTGCATGGCATTAGTTTCAGGGTAAATGCAAATATGACAGCGGGATTTCTCACCAAGCCCTTTTTTATTATTAGCTCTTTTTATGTACTCCATTTATTATTCCCTCATCATTTTTCACATTGTATTAAAATGTTAGATTTCTTAAAATAATAATATTTCTTTCATTTGGTAATTGTCTCAGCCCTGTCTACAGCAGTCTGCATCACAGAGCGCCCGTCTATAATTTGGAATGGCTTGTAATGACTGTTCGTCGCTGCTGAGGGCAGGCCCGGGAATTAGCTATCGTGGTAACTGAGCCCCCTCTCTCCCACCGAGAATGTGATTACTCCAGGTGAGGTTCACGGGCTTGCGAAAGAGGGCAGTGGTGTGAGATAGGTTTCCGCTGTGAGTGCCGGCAGTATATTTACCGTTGGGGGCTTAAAGATACATTAAGATTTTTTTCCCACTCAGCGTTGAGCAGTGCCCATCTTCAGTGCTTTTTAAATACAATAGCTCACACTGTATGTTTCTCTCGATGTTGTGAAGTCATTTTGTGGGAAACCTTTGTCTGCAGCATCCAGTATCCACCCCCCTCCACCCACATGAGGAGTGGAGGAACTGGGAGGCTAATCTTTTCGGTCAAAGGGTAGTGGGCATGGCCTGGTTGGAGTGGAATCAGGAAATCAGGGGTATACTTTCCACCGGGGTCTGCCTTGATAAACTGATGATAATTATTTTGTTTTTCCCTGGTTATAAAAAAAAAAAAAAAGTAATAGATCTGACTAATAAAATGAAACTAATAAAATCATTTGATCATTTTGATTCACCGCACTTCACTGTGCCAAGCTTCCCTGTTGACTCACAAATTGTTGCTGTCAAATCATCTCATGTTTGTTTCTTTTGGATATGACTTAATGTCTCCTTTTCTCTCCCCTTGTTACTGTCCATCATGTCACTCCCTCCTTCCAGGGAGCAGGGGAATGATCAATGATGAAGGCTCAGAGCAAGCTCTCTGGTGGATCCTACACGTGTCTGTTATTAACATGGCAGGGGATGCAACACGGAGATGCTTTGGTAAGGCTTTTCCGTAGGACCTGCTTGTTCGTGCATTGCAGACTACAGGATGTAGTAATTAGCTTCTGTACTTTTGTTGCGTGATACGTCCATGTTTACTCTGCAGCGTGTGAGCTGGGAGTCCTGCCTTCACCATGAGCTGGGAGACAGAACAAGAGCAGGCATCCACCCCGGCGTTCCGCTGGTACAGGCCTGCAGTTAGACTAGTTCTTGCACATGTTCTACGATGCCTACCTTGCACCAATTTTATTAAAAACCCTTTAGTGAATAGTGACGAAGTGTACACTAGCTCCATTTGGCAGGCGGGAAGAGGGGGATAAAGTGTTTCTCACAACTGCTAATCCAACTGCGAATTGGCTACTGAGTAGCATGCAGGGTTCCGCCTGAAGTAGGTATTGTTCGTTTTGAGTGGTTCCGATGTGTCCAGCACTTTGCTAAGTGCCCTACAGACATTTTTTCATTACGTTTCACAGCAGTGCTGTGAGGTCCTTCCTATATTATTTGCATTTATACAAAAGGAAGTTGAAAATCAAAGAAGTTAATCAGAACTTCCCAACTTCTGCATGTCATAGGACACCTAGAAGATTGCATCTCTGTGGCACACTGAGCAAAGCGGATGAGGATGCTTGCTGTTAGAGGCAGTCAACCAAAGGGTCCAGGCTGGCCAGCGTCTGGGCAAACCTGTATCCCATTCACGGCACAGCAATGTGCCTATGATGGGAATTTGCATGCTGCCATGTTTGGTGGGATTTTTCATTTTTCTTTTTTTGAACTATTTGTATTCCTTCTTTCTGGAATTATCAGCTTGGCCATTTTTCTCCCCCTAAAGAGAAGCTCATCTTTTCCTTATTGATTCATAAAACCAGTTGAGGGTATGGAGGTGGCAAGATGACAAGCTCAGTGCTCAGGCGTCCTGGCTTCATATGCTGGCACTGTTTATGCTCTGCTTGTGTTCACGTTCCGCGACTTGTTACCTGTGACTTAACCACGTTTTTCCTGAATGACAATGACAACAGAGCCATCCTTTGGGGTTGTTATGAAATGGTACTTACAAACCACTGAGAACAGTGCCCATTACACAGGAAGCACTCATAAATATTAACTGTTAGATCAGGGATGCCGACACTTTGTTATATATAATGCAAACTTTTTGCCTAATTTATCTCCTTGTCAACTTTATCTATGAGGTTTTTGATCTATAGACGTTTTGGTGATGGATGACTTTGAAACACATCCACAGAAGTTAGAAGTAACTGTTAAGAATGCTTGTTTAAAACAGGTACGCAGTAAATAGCAGTGATAAAACCTATGTGATAAAATCTAAGACACCCACAAGTATTTTGACGACATTTGATTTTATTCTTTTATCTATACATCCCAATGGTTTCTTACAAGGGGAGAAAACAAGAAATCCATGTTACATTTGCCAGTTGAGCTTTTCCAGGTTTTCCCCCATCCATGCTCATCTTTCACAGTGTGAAATGGAGAAAGCATTTTTATCTCAGAGGAACCGCAGGGATCCAGAATGTTTGACTTTGATGCCCTCACCATAAAGCTCCACCTTCACTCGAGGTATTCAGTGTCATCACTCAAAACCTTGGGCAATTGTATTAGGAACCTTAGAATACAGGGGTTACAGCAATCATTTAACTGACACCCAGGCAACCACCCAGGGGGACTGGGCCACTAGATTGAGAAACAGTGACACGGTTGAAGGATGGTCCCTGTAGCAGTGTTACTATGTGTATTATGTGAATGACAGGCTAATACAGTTCCTCATCTACAGAGAGCTGGTAAGAAAAATATGCTCCAGATGGAAGCAGTAAGAACCATCATTTGATCTGAAGATAAACTGCCATCATTTTTTTTTAACCTAAAGTAATGGTCTTTTTCTGATATATATATATTTATATATATAAAAATTTTTTTCTTTGATATATATATCTGGAAGAATAACCACTCAAATAAAAACACAGACTTGACAGTTATCCTATTGTTTTATAAACTGTACTGTACATGATTATTTTCTTATTTGGATTATTTGGTGTTTGACCAACCACAACTTTTCCAAAGGAAACATTTTTGTTTTGTTTTGTTTTGTTTTGTTTCTGAATCCCTCTTTGAGACCAGAGTGACCCTGGCTGTACAGGTGGCTTCTCTGGCATGGGGTGCATCTGAGGCGGGAGGCACAGAGGTCCTCGGGCACAGTGCTGGTCCCCACGGGCTCAGGGACAGAAGGAAGAGGGACAGTCAGCTACACAGAAGGAGGGGCAGAGGCTGTCAGCCCCCAAAGTTCCCTCCTTTAAACACATGGGTCTAGAAATACCTTCTTGGCATGAAGCACTGAGCACAGCTGGAAGGTCCAACTTCTTTTCTGACAAAGGAAAAGTTGAGAGGTCCAGATCCCCCTTTCCATCCCAAAAAAGAAGGAAATCATCATTAAAAACATAGATACTGTAGGTCTCTAAGAATGGTGATTGTGTTAGCTTAAATTTTAGTAAAATACTTTATTTTTTAGGGATCTCTGGGAACTTAAAAACGTTCGTATCATCCCAACATTCAACAAGGTACATGAGATTTATATTAACAACTATACATGCCAATAAAGAAAACTATACATGCTTAGATTTTGTATGCCAATAGAGAAAATGATCACATTGGGACAATTGTTAAATATGCTCAGAATAATTAAATGTATTCTATCAATGAATACACTTAATTGATGTTTGCAAGCCCAGGAGGTTGTCCACATGTTCTCATTTCTTTAGGTGATGCTGGCATTCATTGACCAAACTCGAGACCAAAGAGTCTAAGCCACATGGATCTGGCAAACAGGAGCTGGCAAGGATCTCCTCATTCTGAGACAGCCTGGCTGGGGGCCAGGGTAAAAAGCTATATAGACGAACATATGAATAAGTCTACTGTCCATATCAAAAATGGGTAGTTATTATCAGAATAATTTTGACCCTTAGGCAATGCCTGCCTTAAGCTTGCCATGATAATTTAGCTGGTGTTGAGAAGACTTTTTGGTTGGGAGTGCACAAAAGTATAGTCATTTATATACTAAGAACTTAAGGGAATATTATAATTATTGAAATAACTCAATAGACATCCATCAGGATTGGTATTAATGCTTGCTGGTTTGTGCACATCCAAGTTAAATATAAACAGATCCCTCAACCTCTAAAGGCTTATGCACAAACAGATTGAAAGATACACAAGTGCCAACACCAACCAAAAAAGTAAATTGAACCAAGTATTTACATGATGTACAATTGCTTGCACAATGCTTGGGAAGTGAAATTTGAATCATGAAATGTGCCTGTCAGAATAGTTGCTTTTGAGGGAGAAATAATCTCATTAATTCCGGTTACTCATAGAGAACTTTCTAGGGCAATAGCTTCACTCTCTCCTCTCCATTAAATAAATCTTTACATTTTGAGGGGCTCATATGGCATCTGGAGCACAGTAGATGCTCAGCAAAATTTTGGTTGAAGGAACGAAGGAAAGATAAGATTCAAAAGAAAAGAGTTTCAGGTATGTGTGGTGAGAAGATTTGAAACCTAGGCAAAGTGGACAATTTAATTGAAGATCCTGAGAAATATCTTTGCTAAACAAAACAAACAAAAAACAATGCAAATAAGCAGAACCTTACTGAGATGAAAGATGGAATGGGAAAAATAAAATTTAATTTTAGTTAAGTGCTTTTTGTCTTTGATAACATACTTTTTAGTTTGGTTGTATGAAAGCTTGTGTTTGACAAACATAGTGTTGATTAATTGATTGACTATATCAGATGGAAAATAATGATAGAGGTGCTTGTCTTCTTTTTAAAGTTAAATTTTTCCCAACTCTTATTGTCATTGGTTTGGAGAGGAAAAAATGCCTTGCTCAGGATGAGATAGGAGGGATCTCGGGACCTTGGGTCTCCCTGCCTGATGTCATGCCTATAGAAAAACCTATCGGAAGGAGCCATAGAGAGTGAGAACCATTAATTTCATCTTGTCAGAGTTTACCTTTGTCGTGATGTGTAAGAGCTTTGTTCCAAAACAGTGGGATCGTGCACTGTCCGGTGGGGGAGTTTGAATTCCAGTAGGGTTGTGCTCAAAAGAAAGTGTGGCTAATCACAATGCCAGGGTTGTCTTGAGTGTGATGTTGAGACATTCAACTCCGCCAGACAGTGTCAGCGAGAGCTCTGTGCTGCTGGAGCAGGGTGCCTTTCAAAGCCTCGGAAGGGGCAGAGTCAGAAAAGGAGTGGAGGAAACCACCATAACCACCGCGAAGAAAAGAAGGAAATTTTAAAAAGCCAACGATGAGGCCATCTGATTACAAACAAAGAAACAACAGATTCCCATTCCTCAAAGTGGTCTTTCTGAAAGCCATGCATTTTATGATCTGATTTTTCACCTTCTGCTATTAGGGTAGGTTTTCAGAATGCTGGAAGGAACTGAAGTTCCATAAAGGACAAGCCCTTCCCCACCCACAGAAGCCTGTGACCTGCTCTCATTAAGAGAGCATGGTCTTTGGAATCAGACCTGAATTTAAATTCTAGCTCTGTTCGCCACCAGCTTCTTGACTTTGGACAAGTTACTTAACCTTTTGGGGTCTCACTTTTATTTTCTGTAAAATGGAGATAATAGGATCCATCAAATGGGATCACCGCGAGGATGTGATGTTAGACCATCACCTAGTGTTAGCACCTGTGAAATGTTCGGTTCCCTTCCGATGAAGAAAGTGAAGAGTAAGGAGGATGCACTTTTGAGAGAGAACCAATGAAAGTCGCTCTGCATTTTTATAGTTTCAGCAATACAGTGAAATTCAATAAACCAAATCTGAAAATGTAGCAAAAGGATGTAATTGTGATATTGTACAAATATTTATCTAAAAGGATGTTACTTCCAGTTTTATTCCTAATGGAGAAATTTAGAAATGATCTACATATTCAACACGGTGTTGCTTAAACAGATTATGGCAAATCCATTTGATGTAATGCTAAGCAGCTGTTAAAAATATCTCCTAGTTGGATACTTTTAAAGTTCTGGGATAATTTACAGTGTTTCACTGAAAAAAAAATCCTCAGTTACATTACCAGAGTAGTCCAGTTTTAAAATTGAGATTTTTGAAAATAACGTAAGAGTAAAAACATCCAGAAATGTTAAAGCTGTTATGTCTTTGGGATGATGTTGTGTATGATTTTATTGATTTTTTAGTCATTTTTGGTGTTTCCTGATTTTTCCACAATAGTAAAAAATAAATTTTATAATAAAAATATTTGAAAATAATTAGTCTTTGGTTTATACTTTAATAGTATAATTAATTAGGGACACACTCCCTAAATTATAAGGGTCAAAATGTAATAGTATGATAACTATTCAGTGGGTTATATTTCTGCATTTTTCTCAAGAAAAACAGATGAATTTGTAATTGATAATATAGATTATAAGGATGTCTGGCTCATTTCTGGGTTTTACAGATATTTTTATATTATACTTTTCAATAGCTACAAGCATTTTCATTTACATTAGAATTAACTCTTCTAAATGGATCAAGATAAAATGTTTAGGTAGAATGTTTGGGTTTTCAATTGGTCACTTATATAGAGAGATGTTTTGTTTTCTGACTGTGAACATTAAGAAAGTAGATATTGCTTTTATATAAAGTTAAATACATGTGAAATCTTCTAAGACAGAAGCTAAATATCATACATGCTATTGAATGTGAATTCAGTAGAAAACAACTGGTTTCAAAAATGCATTAATTTATTCACTCATTCATTTATTCTTTCATTAATTATAACTATTATTCAAATGTAGCTGAAGTTTAGAATAAAAACTTATAACAGAATATTTAAAATATAGTTCAAAATGTAATAAAACAATCTAGGAACAATAATATTCTTACTATTCTTCAGCCTCAATTTTAGACTAATTAAGTCACATAACTGAAAGAAAAAATGCTAGCTATGCATTTGCTTAAAATTGATTCCATTAAAATCTTATAATAGTGGACTTTGTTGTAAGGAAAATACTCCATTAGTCCTATTAGGATAGTTAATAATTTGGCGAATTAAGGAAACCAGATTCCATTATGATACTAAAGTTATAACATCTTTCTTTGCTTGTTTTTCTTCATTTTCCTGATGTATACATATTCAGGTGACCACTCAGGTATTCAGTCCTCGAACTTCTATTCTCTATGATATTCACAACCTAGTTGACCGCATCTGCCCCATAGCTTTAAATACCATCTATTCCCTAACAAGAGCCAAATTTATTCTGTCTCCGACTTTCCCTTAATTTCAGACATACATTGTCAACTTGATCTTTCTACTTGAATATTTAGTAGATATTTCAAATTCAACATGTCCAGAACTGAACTATTGATTTCACATTCTCCCGCTAACAAAACAAACAAACAACATGCCTAAATAGTTGTCCCCTGTCCCCCTCAATAAATGGCAACTCCATTCAACAAATTTCTCTGTTCCAGAGCTGGGAGCCACCATATCATTTATTCAACAAATAACTATTGAGTCATCATTATATTCCAGTCTTTATTGTAAATGTTAGGATCAATCAGCTGGACACAGCCCCACCCATAGAGTTTACCTTCTAGTGCACTTGATTTTTGTCTCTCTCTGCCCCCATCATTCCATCAGCAACTTCAGTTGATTCTACTTTCATAACATATCTAAATTTGATCACTTTTTAGATCTGTATTCCTTTCCACCTAGTCCAAGCCATCATCATATTCCCCCCGAACTGTTGCATTAGCCTTCCAACTGGTCTCCTTTATTTTGCCCCAGCAAAGATTCTTTTTGATACAGCGTCCAGAGTGATGTTTTAAAAACTGAAGCCAGATCATGTCACTTTTCAATTAAAAATCCTTCCCATTTCAAAGTAAAATCTGAAGTTCTTACTATGAACATCTAGCTCCAAATAGGAACTCAACAAATACAGTATGATTTACAGGCCCTATTTCACTGCCCCCACCCCCAACAACTTCTAAGCCAAGATCAAGCTTGTATTGTAGCTGTCTATAGTGGAGGAGGTAGACTGCACTGACACAGAGGTCTGAGTATTTGATTGGCAAATAGTCAATCTATTTTTTGACATCAAGGCCAAACTGGTTAGACATGGCCGTGGCTGCTCTAGGAAGAAGAAAAATCCCCAACCAAATCTTTTCACTAGGAGGAAGGAGATTGATTTGACATAAAGGCTTTACTCTTAACCTTTTACCATCTTCTTTTATGTGGCATTGAAGAGCTATGAATTCAGATGCTCAAGTTATGATTCAATCTATCCATATAAAATTCTTGATTTCTTTGAACCATATGTATCACCCAATAGTTACGGGTATCAGTTGCTCCGCACCCAACTCATCTGTTATCGTTAACGGTCATCGGCTGACCAAACTTGGCAAGCTACCCAGACTTTAATCCATAAGTGGAAACAAGGGGGAAAAAAATCAATTCCTTTTGGTTTATATGTGTGAAATTAAAACACTTCTAGTTTAAAAACTCTGTCTGGGTTAAAAGAACTAAGTTTGCCTCACTGTCTTTTTTTAAATGGAACGGCTTGTTACAACTTTCCTATTACCGCGTTGATCATTAGCAAATTTCACTTAGTGGTATTCAATATTAATTTTGGTAGCTAGCTCAGTAGCTCGCCTTATTACTAAGGGGCTATTTGCTGCTTTCTTTCTTTTAAAACATGGGAGCAATTATTTGTGCTTATGAGAGCGATGGGAGCAACCAAGCACTAAAAATAGAAATTATGAAATTAGCCACAGGCAAATTACAGAGCGGGGACGAGCCCATGGACATTTCCTTTGGCTGGCCTACTGCCAACCTCCCTCTGGAAGTGGACAGGCTATTAACCGGAATGGGTGACATGTTGGAGAACACCCTCTTCTCACCTGGTTCCACGTTTCTTCAGCTCACAAAGCCAGTTGTGGGCTGAGTTTGATGCTGCCCTTTAGTTCCGGAGACCAACCTATTAGAACCATAGCTGAGGGTAGAAAATGCATTATGTCAGGGCTACCTGTTAAATTTGAGCCATAACCTTTGGACTGGGTGACAATTTTGTGGTTTTTAATTCTACTTTCATGTCTTTGAATGCGAAGCTGCTTCTCTGCAAAGTTACTCTCAAGTGATACATTTAATGGGAGAAAATGTTTTGAATCAGAGAAGTGCCATTTGTTATTACTCTCCCCCTAAAACTGCATATACCACCCCTCCCCCAACAGAGCCAATAAAAAAAATAATCTGATTCATCTTCGGAGAAAAGAAAGAGAAAAGAATACATCAGGGGACAAGGTGCTAAGCAAAATCACGTTTCGTGATCAAATCCTGTATTTTCTAGGCTGCTGTTGCCAAGGCACCTGCAATTATCCTTTTTGTATCAGGATGAACACATGGAAGCAAACAGAGCTTGCACTCAGCAAACGAAGTATAAGAATTGTTTGCGTGTAGGTGGAAAGGAGGTGATGGAGTTCAGAGGAACAGATGTGCTAAGGGTTATTAAAACTTCTCAGAATGAAATTTCATACCTTTCACCTAATTATTACATTGCTGTTCTTGTATCCTGGCGAGTCAGATCTGTTAAAATTCTTGAGGAAAGTAAAGAGAAATGGAATGTAGAGGCCCAAGCACCTTGCATCATACTTTTGACAACTGTCAGCCCAAGACGTGTTGGCCCTCTCTTCAGCCCATCATTTGTAATAGCACAGCACTGCCCACAAAAATGCAAGAAAAAAGCACTTCTGGCTGCGTGTTTTGCATTCTTCGAGTACATTATTATTAGAATTCCTTCTCTGAAGCCACTCCCTGCTACATTATTGTTCTCAAAATAAGTGCTTTTTGATTTGTTTGACTTTGTGTGTGCAGTACCCTAAAACAGGTTCCATTTTGTTCTCCAGTGCCAGGTTATCTGAGCATGCATTTTCTTTCCATGCAAAATTAGGCTTTCTGCACCCATAGATTGGGAGCTAAATGCTTCATATTTATTATCTTTAAGGTGCTGTGTTAATGAAAGAATTTTAATCATTGACATTGCTCTGTGAATTATGTATTACAAAAACCCCTGCTGGTGAGTTAGACAAAATTAACCTACTGTAAGGGGCATTAAAAAAAAAAATCACAGCTAATTAGTAAGCCAACAGGAACAAAGAAAATGTAAAACAAAGACGTTGAGAACAAGGTAGGAACTTCTGCCTCCATTTCAGATGTGGCTCCTTCATTTGGGCTACATTTGTAATACTGCCTGCCATGGCTGGAATCTTCCTCCAATCTGATATGTTCCATTAGACGTGAGCATTTTTATGTTTTGTAATTAGTTTTCCAAGCTACAGTCTCTTCACTCTTTCAAACTGTGGAAATCCAAAGGCTCATAATAGAAAATGGAAGATATTTTTAAATGCTTTTAAATTATTTCCCAGGCGATCTATATTAGAGATGTAAGGCAATTCGCGGGGATTATAATGGGAAATGATTTCCATCGCTTTTTTTCCCCTTGAATCACTCTGTATGCTCGTCATATATCTCGTATCCGGTCCTGTACTTTAAAGTAGCAAAGCTTTGTCCAGGCTCCCTTCCTGAGGCAATTCCACGTGGAGCGGACAAAGGCAGACGTGGGTTTAAATCACAGGCCGCTGGCCTCCGTGGCTTCTCCTCAGGCTGACATCCAAGGGACCATGCATCACTCTGCTGGAGGGATGGAGCCGGGAGGAGACAATTGACCCTGAGAGGCTGCCCGAGAGGTGCTCACGCTGGGCCCCATTTGTTTATAATTGCTCTTTCTAAGTTATAGGTGGAGATAAAGCAACCAAAATGGGACAAGCAGAGGCAAGAGACGACAATAATGCCAATTTCAATTTTTCCCTGCCCAACAGAGGCCCTGAACATTAAAAAGGGTAAGACAATTCTTTGACCTTCAGTTTACTTCTGGATTATTTCTTTTTATTTTCCTCCTGTTAAAATTTCTCTCCCTGCTAGTAATATCCAAAACCATTGTCTTTCTGATGAGGATCTGATCTGTTGTTCTTTAGAGAAAGTGTCATTAATCTTTCCTCTTCCATCCTCTTAGCTTACTGTTGAAGTAACCTCTGTCTGACTCTTGGATGATTTAAAACAAAAGCAAACTGAATAATTTTGTAAAAATCTTGCCTTTTTTTTTTTTTTTTTTTAGGCAGAAGGAAATGAAAGTGACATAAAGCATAGAAAGATACAGGATGTCAGCCGTAGGATGCAAGCACTTCATGTGGGAATTTTGGCTCCTGCTACGTTCAACCGTGAGCAGCAGGCATTCCTTTCATGCGATTCTTCACTACTTTTTCTGGGCTTAGAGAACTTAAAGGATTGTTCTAGCTTTCAATTCAGATGAGTTTTCTCTTTTACTATAAGCTCAGTGAAAATAGGATGGAATACTGTAGTCAATTGGACTGTTCTTGAGTCTAAGAGCTTTCTAATTCTTTTTTGTTTTATGGAAGTGTAGTCAGTTTGCAATGTGTTAATTTCTGGTGCACAGCATAATGTTTCAGTCATACATATGCATACATATATTCATTTTCATATTCTTTTTCGTTAGAGGTTACTATAAGATATTGAATATAGTTCTCTATGCTATACAGTATAAACTTGTTGTTTATCTATTTTATATATAGTAGTTAGTATTTACAAATCTCAAACTCCCAATTTACCCCTTCCCACCCACTTTCCCCCCGTAACCATAAGATTGTTTATTATGTCTGTGAGTGTCTTTCTGTTTTGTGGATGAGTTCATTAGTCTCTTCTTTTTTCTTTTTTTAGATTCCACATATGAGTGATATTATATGGTGTTTTTCTTTCTCTTTCTGGTTTACTTCACTTAGAACGACAATCTCCAGGTCCATCCATGTTGCTGCAGATGGCATTATTCTTTTTTATGGCTGAGTAGTATTCCATTGTATAAATATACCACAGCTTCTTTATCTAGTCATCTTCAATGAACATTTAGGTTGTTTCCATGCCTTCTTTTTATAGCCTTCTACTTCCCCCTTCATTTTCAGGAAAGGAAGCCTCAGAAAACTTCCTTTTCCCCTACAATCTCTCCACCACTCTCTGCCTTGAATCTACCATACTTTTTCTTGTTTGTCAGTCACCTCAAGAGCCCCCAGGATCCAGGTCACCCCTCTCTACTACCCTCCAGTCCCCACCAGGCTCATCCATATCCCACATCCTTCCTCCAAACTCCTGGTATCTTTCCAACATGATTCTGTTCCATTGTTAGCAAAATATGCCATGGTCCTCACTTTAGTTCCAAATGCTCTCTTCATAGTTTCATTTGAGTGGAAATCTGGTTCTGTTTTGAGGACTACTTTCCTTACATCCAGCTCAAGAGAGAGCTCTTTCAGGCTCCCCATGCCCCCCCCCCCCACTGGCCTGGAGGTGGATCAGGTGCTCTTGTTCCTCCTTGCCTCCCCAGATCAATTTCTTTTCCCTCCACCCTAAAAGTCCCAGTTGATATCTTTTAGCTGCTCCCCATTGTTGCCAACTTCTACTGACCCCTGGGTGGTTCCCCCTTTTAACACGATGATTTTCACTCCTGGCTCATTACCACTCTCTCCAGTGTGATCTCCAATGTTGTAACTTCATTCATGGTGATTTACATATACACAGAGTTGATTTTTCTAACACCTGGCTCCTCAGTTCCTTGACTCCCTCTCTTCCAAGAATCTTTACTTTCATCTCCTTTTGCCTTTCCCTTCTGAGGTTATACTCTTGGAGGTTAGACCTGATCCTTATTAATAACAGTATCTCCTCATAATCCGATTTTCCTGCCTCACTTTCCCTGAATACTACCTCCTATCTTTCCAGCTCTCTCTCCCCACCCTCAATGACCTTCTGGAACCACAGTGACCTCTGATCTTTTGGGGTGATTACTTTGCACTTTCCTCACCAACCTAGAGTCCTCGCTGGCTTCCTTACCTGGCTTGAACTCCTCCGTCACTCAGCTATTACAAGCGTGCCTTGCAGAGCCCCTCAGCTCCCTGCTCCACTCCTGTTTTGTCGTATTCACTTGGAAAAACCGCAACCTGATGCTATCCAAACATTGCCTACCCTATGTGTGAATAGCTGAATAAGATTGGAACAAACACATTGCATGGAATGTTTCACTTCAAATTCATAACCTAGATCATCAAGTGGGCTTTTCCTGCTGCTGCTAAATGACACCATCACATCATAAAGGTGTGATATGTTTCTGGTGCATCACTCCCCCACTCTGCTGGGCAATGAACACCTTCTCTTCTCCTGTTTACTCTCATGTATAATGTATTAAACCATATCAGACTCTTGGCCAGTTCACAAATATGCTACATGCTTTCAGGCTTTCCTGACAACTCCATCACCTTACAGCTGTGTGATCTCGGACAAGTTGATTGACTTCTCTGAACCTCAGCTTCCACATATATAAGATAAATGTATTATGCCTATACTACTGGATTGCTGGGAGGATTAATTGAAATAATATCTACATGGTCCTTAGTTTACAAGCAGACACAGAGTCAGGGCTCTAAAAATACTGGATGATATTGTTATCCCATTTAATTTTTTAGGCCAGGAATTCCCTTTTCCATCTTCTAGAAACTCTTACTCACATTTAAAGACCAGGACATCATTTTCCTTTCTGCTGAATGTGTCACGTTTTTTCCTATGCTGTCACAGCATCCTGAGCTGGACTTTTGCAGTAGTTATTACACTGCATTATAGTTGTTTCTTATATGCCTGGCTCCTCGGCTGATGTGTCTCTTCCTTGATAACACTTCATATGTCTTATTTAAATTTGCATCTGGGTGTTCTATAGCCTAGCACCTGGCGAAAAAATTTAAGTTAGTTGTGTGAAGAAAGAGCTAACTAATATTTCAGAATAATATATTACTTCTCCTGGGTCTAGGTATGTTGCCAAAGTTGTTCTCAAATAAAAATACTATTTTTACAAAGAATCATTTGTAAGCAGAAAGACAGTAGAATTTGAATTTTTCTCAATATCCATATATATAAAAATTATACCTGGTTAGTTGGATAGGACCCTACCATGACACACGGCCATGTCCAGCTAACACAGTCTTAGACCCATATGTGTGGAGCTGTCTTTTAAAGTTCAGCTGTTCTCATGGTTTATTCTGCAGCGGATCTGACACACAAGGGCATGAGTTGCTTCCCTGCATAAACTTAACTTCAGGCTTCAGTGTCATTGGCATCTGTCTTCCCTTTGTGGGCTGTGTGGTTACTCTTTCGTTGAAAATCTCTTTCCTCCTTTAGAGTCATCCAGGATCATAAAACTGCTGGAAAACTAAAGCTTTGATTTGAGGCTGGCTGGAAAAGGAATATTCTGCTGTTATTATTATTATTATTATTGATGCATTTTTCCTGTAATTTTTACCTTTACCTCTTTAAGAAGACTGATTAATAGAAGTCAAGTAAATCGATGTTGTGATATGCATTTCACAGAGGAAACGTGACAAAAGAGGGGTAGGTTGTTTGCCCTCACGAGAAAGTAAGCCACCCTCGGGTCTGGGGTAGTTGTTCCTGCGCCTTAACACACCTTGCCTCTCTGCTTTGAATTTTCATCACTCAGGGCTCGACTCATGCAAGAAAGAACTACTATTTCAAGTTTACATTTGGACCTATCGCTTTTTTAAGGGAACTTGGGAGAACAATGAATAAACTGTCTGTGGATGTTGTCGCCACTTATAAACAGTTTTGCTGAGGGCATTACAAGGTGCGAGGAACTGTCAGTCGAAAGAAGATCTATTGGTTCTCTGGCTTTGCAGCATCTGGGAAAGAACTGTGCAGCGCGTTGAAACCTCATACCATGCAAAATTGTATTAGATTTTTCATAGTGAGCTCACTCCCCTTCGCCTTCTAAACGGAAAACCCCTACAGGGCTTTTCCCATCCCCCTCCACATCCAGCCTGAGGGATCATCTGAAACTCTCCGAGGGCACTTCCTGGGGAATTACACAAAGACATATTGTACGAGTAAAAATGCCAGTAGAGAACCATGCAAATATCTGCATGCATGTTGGAACTTAAAGAGCCAGGGAAAGTTGCTGCCAAGACTGAAGTCTACAAGTGGGTTTTAAGAAACTGCCTTGTCCTGATGGTTGATCAGTTAATCTGTGGTGTAACCGAAAAAGCAGGCAAAGAATGACAGCTTTCCAACAAGGCAGTTCTTTGTTACTTGTGAACTACTATCTTCCACCTTGAAACTGCAGTTTCTGAACAATAACTACATACAGGATGACAAACAGACCAAGACTGCTAACCTTGGACAACAGAAACCTGGGGCTACACAGCGCAGACTCTAGGTCGCTCGTCTTTACACTAACAATGAAAATAATATTAGCAACCACTAGTGTTTACCCACTGACTTCTAAGTACCAGCTACTGTGCTAAATAATTAAATGTACATAGGTATTTCATTTAATTCTTCTAAGAACTCTGCAATTATTACTGCCTTACAGAGGTGGAAACTGAAACTCACAGAAGTTGTCACTTGCTAATGTCCTGTAGAAAGTAAAGAAACATGATTTGGGCCCAAAGCCTGTATTACAGCATTTTTCTCTCTTTCTGCTTCTCAGATACACAGATTAGAAATCTGTTCCCAAAGCTGCAGAGGAGATGTGCTCCGTGACCAGGAAGCAGTCTTAGCCCCAAGCACCAGACATACTCAGGAGATTGTACTCATTAGATGGTAAACTTTAAAGCCAGCAGACATTTGAACTGAACAAATATGAATTGGATGCTGATCATAAGGCCAGTAATGTGCTAAATTCTGGATGAGAATAAATGCTTGTGGGGGTGGAAAAGTTTGGATCACTCTATTCTCATTCTGAGTTCCTTGCCAAAGAGCAAAGAATTCAGCTCTCCTCCCAACTCCAAAGGCCTAAGCATTCATGTGGGAGGGGGCACTCCACAATCCAGGTTACACCCACCCTAGCACCCACTGGCATCAAAGTGTCCTGTTTTGAAAAATAAGTCATATAATCGCCTTCAGTTTAGATGCTTTCCCGCCAGTGTAGGGAAACTAGAAACTTAAACCGGCCAAGCAATGCTTACTCAGGGTAATGTGTTTTCCCCACACGTTGTCTGGCCTCCAGATGACCATGTGGGGAAGAGCCTGAGAGGGATGGGAAAGAAACTAAGTATTTGACCGGCACACAGGGTCCCTGGATAGTCTGCATAGCTGGGTCCTCTGCCAGCCCTTCAGTATGTCACCCCCGGGGCGTGCTCTCTGGGCTGGTATGCCTGAGGGCCGAAGGGAATTTCATACCTTTTTGCTTTCAAAGATCTGTGGGGAAAGTTATTGCCCAGCCAAGGTGGGATCTTTTGATTAAATGAAATCCAAAGTATAGTTTCTGATAAACCATGCGGGTCTCAAAATCGATACCAAGTCCTTTTTCGAGTTTGGAACTTAGGCAGTATCTGTGCACTTAGAAACCAGTAAGCGAGCAGACATCCCACCCCTTCCGCAGAGCAGCTGACACCGCAGCTGGGAGCGCATATCCTGCCCCGGCCCCCAGTGCTCGGAGGCAGCGGCGTCAGATGGAAACAGTTGTGGGCTGTTCAAGGCACCTTTCCTCCCGCCCTTCCCCGCTTGGCTCTCCGCCCCGAGATAGCATGCAAGAATGACCAACTAATTTCTCAATTCAGAATGGACGTAGGATCTTTACATTTAAAAGTGACTGAATAAATGAAAACTTAACTTCATTTGTGTCAAAGACAGACTAATGAATGCCCAAACTCCACCTTCACTGGGGGCTTAGGTGAAACCTCAGGATTCTGTGTGTAGCCCAGGTAAGTGTTTGGAGCTGTAACTAAGTCACCTCAGAGACTGCTTTCATGCGTTTCCATACAGGCTGGCTAAATTATATAAATAAAATGTCTTCGGATTTTCATCTTTACTCAGCTGTGTTGCAAAGGGGTAATCGGACCCCACTGTAAGCACAACGGAAAAACACAGCTTAGCTGACAAATTAGTGGTATTTGGCGCTAATATTACTAATTCAACATTTGGAAGGGTTGCTCACTGGGGAAAAATAACATGTTCTGTAAGTCACAGGAGAAGCTAGGGAGATAGTTAATGGGTGTTGGCTCCACTGCACATACTGCTCACAATACTCTTCAAACCGCTGCTGACTTTCTGCCAATAGACATGGAAGTAATTGTCAACAAGATTTATTGTTACTTTCACATTTACACGGTGAGAGAAGAAAGGTTGAAAGAGTTCCGTGAAGTTCAGTCCCGACTTCCACTGAACCATAGCAACGCTCCCTGATTATGGCTAATGTGCGCCACAGACAGAATTTTGCATCATCTGAGGCCTTAAAATCATTCTTTTTGCCAGGAGCAGGTCCTCCCTCCCCCACCTCGCATCCTCAGTAGGTTCTCCTAAGATCAGCGAGTTAAGTAGTCGATTTGGTTTTTACCACTGCAGAACAGTTGTTTTGCACACGGTGAAGGGGTGTCCTCAACTGCAGAATTAGGAGTCAGATTTAGAGTGTGACCAACTCACCCCAGCCTGTGCAACTAACGATAAACTCACCTTGAGAGAGAGGAGATTTTAATTCTGAAAGGGAACGCCTTTACTTGCCAGTTTAGAGAATGTCAGTGAAGGAAGGTACTTGGTGAAAGAAGCTAATGAATATTCAGGAGATTTTGTAGTAACAGATTCTTTCCATTTCAACTCTGTTGTACGGATATCTGGTTCATATGAACTTATGAAGGAGTTTCTCTCTTTCTTCATGTGACATCCACCTCTGCAGGAGTGAAATTAGGATTATGCAACTGTAGTTTCCTGCGATTTGGACAGATTTTTCTAAGAGAGAGGGGCAAACATACGAGTGTCAAGAAACATGTCAGCAGAGAGTGTAGGCATCTCAGACCACGCAGACAATTAACCCCCCACACACCACTAACACACACAGGATATTATCTCTTCCTTGAATTTCAGGATGGCATTTCCAGGCACAAGAAGCACCTGTTGGTAAAATTTCTCTCGGTAATGAAGGCCATCTGGATAGGAGACAAAAGTAGGGTGTGAGGACTCTGGTAAGTGGAGAGAGAGCCTCTGGTCCTGATACCGGCAGCAACTGCTCTGAGAACCGTTAACAACTGTGGGGGAACAAACACGTTGGACAAGGAGTCATTTATCTAAGCAGTATTTACACAGGCAGCAGGCATTCGAAAAGGAATGGATTTGGATTATGAAACCTTTTTTTTTTTTTCCCTTTGCAAAAAACAGGCGTGATGCAGGAAATCTGAAGCCTCCTGGTATTCCCCCTGCCATCTGAATGTTTACCACGGTGCTTGTGTTCCTACTGCTGGGGGCTTAGCCCTTGATTGCCTTTGGAGAGGGAGGAGGACAGATATAAAGGGACCTATCGTTTTAAATGCCACCTTTCAGAATGTAGATAAAAGTGGGGCAGAAGCAGTATTGATGAACAACGCCAGGAATATCGGATGTCAGAGTAGAACATAGAACTTGCTGTACTGAATCGATGAAGTGGCCCATTCAGCTTTGTGTTTTGTACCTTAGAGCGTCACAAAGAATTATTTCCTGGGAGGCCACGGGGGTTTTGCATGATGTGAACCTTGAAATGACATGGAAGTAAAACCCTCTGAGGATTAATCTTCCAGGAATTCATGAACATTTGTTGGTGCATTTTATTTTCCCTTCCAGAGCTCCATACCTTTATGAGAAGATATTCATTAGTTTACTTAACAAATATCTATTAAAGCGCCTACTGTGTGTCAAGTGTGTTGCTCCAGGCACTGAGGAGACCAGATAAAAATCCCTGTCTTCTTGGACTTAGATTCCAAAGGAAAGATCGTAATAGTAAAAACATTAAAATTAATGGAGATAAGCTATCAGGAAAAAAGGCAGGGAAGGTGACATTTGAGTAATGCCCTAAAGAAGCTGAGGAGTAAGCCATGTAGCGTCTAGGAGAAGAATGTTCCAAGTTGAGGGAAGAGGAAGTGCAAAGGCCCTGGGGAAGGAGCAGGGCCAGTGTTTTCAAGGAACAGTAAGGAGACTGCCGTGTGGGAGAGAAAGGAGGAGGGAACAGAGTGGCCCAAGGTGATTCTGCAGCACCTTGTTGGCCACTGTAAGGCCTTTTGCTTTTGCTCTGAGTGAAATGGGAATCGTTAGAAGGTTTTAATAAATGAAACAACTTATTTTCAACAATACACTTGCCATGTTGGGGCAAGACTGGAAGTAGAGGAAGAATTAGAAGGCTGCTGACCCAACTCAGGTAAGAGATGATGGTGACTTAGACAAGGATGTGAACAGTGGAGGCAGTGGAAAGTGGTAGGATTCTGAGAATATTTTAAAGGTAATAGGCCAACAAAATTTGCTGGTGTGGGATACGGAGTGTAAATATAATGGGAATCCTGAAATCATCCCTTTCCAGCTTCTAGGAGCAAACTCACATGTCTTTGCATTTACTGGAGAAACCCAAGTTCACCTAATCTATAATTTTCTTGATTTTATAAACTTTGCTCATAAGGCACTCACTCACCTTTCTAGGCAGGCTTTGAACAATGTTCTCATATGGTAACCGTCTACCTCCAGTCATTCTGCCTGCCCTCCTCTTGACCTCCTCCAAGTTCAATATGGTGGTGATCAGATGAGCGCAGTGTTCCAGGTGAACTATACCACATCTTGTTGTGCAAATTCTTATTACTTCTATCCAGAAGAAAATGCATTACTACCCCTCCCCTAGTTCCATGGTCCCTCCTCCCTACCAGGCACAAGCCAGGTATCTAGATATAATACTAATCAGTCAATCCTAGTACTAAATATGCTTTATTTACTTAACGGATTGGATGGACATGTCTGTCAGCCAGGATTCCTTCAGTCAATGTAATAATAATAATTTTAAATTGTATTTCAAAAGCCCTATTGGCAGCAAGAAATTGTTAAGTGTATCATGCTTACTTTTTCATTTGATTTTCACACCCATTCTCTGAAGTCGGCACTAATGAGGAACCTGGGTTTGAGAGAGATTAGGTGCCTTGCCTAAGGTCATACAACTAGTGAGTTTCAGCTCTGGAATCTGCAATTAATTCTATATCTACCATAGTTCTGCCCTCATGTTTGGTTATCTGTAGTATGATAGTCAATTTTATGTGTCGACTTGGAGGGTGTTTTTGGATGAGATTAACATTTGAATCAGGGAACCTGGGGTAAAGCTGACTGCCCTCTGTAATGTGGATGGCAATCATCCAATCAGTTAAAGGCCTGAATAGAACAAAGGGACTGGCCTCCCCGAGCAAGAGAGCTCTCCAGCAGACTGCCTTTGGACTAACCTGGAACATCTGCTCCCTGAGGTCTGTGCCTGTTGGCCTTTGGGCTGGAACTGCACCGGCTTTTTGGGGCTCCAGCCTAATGGCCCACAGTGTGGATTTTAAATTTGTCAGCTTCCATAATCACATGAGCCTATATAAAGAATTGGCTCATGTGATTAATGAGGCTGATACACACACATATCCAGTTGGGTTTATTTCTCTGGAGAACTCTGATTAATACATGTGAAGTTATTTTCTTATTTTGATTGGAGAAGAGTTACCTTCTGAAGTACAGTTATCCCCAGAAATTTAGTTTTGGATAACTGAAGTATAAAGACACTGCATTGGGCTCATGCTGGGATATAGGGTTTCTGCCCACATGAAAGCAATATCTGTCTTGTCTCTGTCACCTTTGTCCCTTTGCTAATTTGAGTCCAAGTGATCAAGCTCTCACACTAAATGTGACGCTGTTTCCATTTTCCCTAACGGTGACCTCTCTGCATATCACCACTGTATTAATTAAAAGCAATCATTTCTTTTCATTCCTCTTTTCTGCTTAATGACTTATTATGGGTTTCCTTTTCTATCATGCTGATAGAACACTTTACAAGAATTTCTTGAATAGTAATAAATGTGTGGCTAATTCACTATTCTGAAAGTGTTGCATAACGCTCTAACTAGAAAACTCAAGTCATGGTTTCTAGTTACTATTGGATATAAAGCTGAAAATTTTCTCTTTAGAAAGTTATTACACGAAAAAACAAATAAAACCAAATCAAACCCTCCTTCTTAAGGAGATATTATTCTTTCCACAGTTGGGTATTTAGGTAAAGTTTCCAGGATGTGTCCCATCTACCATTAAATACAAATTGAAGGCTGGACTTTTGAAGCAGACGCCTTTCAAAAGTGAAGGACCCTGGATATTCCCGATAGAGATCAGTGAGTATTGGAATAGGAGAAATTGGTAGGGAAAGAAGGAGAAAATGGTAAGGTTCTGTACTGTTTTCAAAAAGATTCTAATTGCCATTTTTAGTTACACAACCATGCAAGGAGAAAGAAGGCATTTTTCTTAATTCCAGGTAATTTTGCTTAAAAAAAATCAGTTAAGTTGAGTAAACAGTATAACGTCTATGAATAAATTAAAGTTAATATCATGTTTCAAATAGATAATGAATAAATATAATTTACTATAACAAACAAGCAAAACATACATCAGAGCCTTGAGATTAACAATGTGTAACATTGCAGTTTAAGTCAGAGTGTTACAAGAGAATTGTATTGTAAACATACTAGCTAAAATTTAATTTCATAATAAGACACAGATTAAGTATAAAACTGATGGGGACTTTGAACCCAGCCTAGTTCTGAGCTATATCCTTACTGTTTTGAAGTGTCAGGCTGACATGCATTCTCCAGCCTTCTTTTCTATTCTTATGACAGGATGTCAAAGGTCAGCTCAGTGCTCTGCATTCTCAACATATTTTGGCCAGTAATTCAGTCTTTCATTGTCTCAGTTACTGTTACTGAAACCAATTATTTCTAGTTACAGCTCATTCAAATAAAAAACACTTGGACTATTTTCCTTTTAATTACCGTAAATTCTGTCCTTGTGTATCAGGCAGAGTAAGATTCGGAGCAAAAGCTTGGAAGCAAACCGCCTGAGTCTGACTCTTCGCTTTGTAACTTCTCTGTTACTTATACCTGTTCAGCCCGGGACCACTTGACCTGTCTGAGCCTTTTTTTTTTCTTTTTCTCTTCGCATCTAAGGGCTGCTGGGAGAGTTAAGTAAGATGATTTATGTTGGGATTCAGTGGTAGGCAGGTTGCAACAATTTAAGAACGACTTGGCTTGTAAAATTGTGGACCACTATAAACCTAGGATTGGCAAACTGTAGTCTGGGGCCCAAATCTGGCCCACTGCCTAAATTTGTAAACAAAATTTTATTGGAACACAGCTACTCCTTTTCACTTATATATAGTCTATGGCAGCTTTCAAAGGCAGCATTGAGTAGTTGTGACAGAAACTGGCCTGGGAAAGCCTACAATATTTACTCTCTGACCTTTTGTAGAAAAAGTTTGCTGACCCCTGCTAACACTGATATAAAGACCCCTATTAAGTAAATAGTTAGCATTCCCTTTCCAAAGCATTTGAAGATTTCACAAAGTTGGAAATGAAGATTGGTATTCGAGAGACATTCTGATCCTGCTTCTATAAAACTTCAGGGGAAAAAAAAGATAATAATGAAATAAGAGCCATTGCCCCAAACTCTATGGCAGACTAGAACATGTGTGTTGCTAGAGCTTGCTGTTAAATTTGGCATCACTAAGTTTCAGGTAGTTCCAAACACAACAAAGTGCTTTCTTTCTTCTGTAATGGTGTATATGTGTCTCTTTACCTGAACTGCATAGTAAGTATCAATTAAGTTACTTTTCTGCGCAAACTTTTTCCTTGGGAGGAAGTGAACACTCACCATCATTTCACTATTCTGAGATTTAGAAAAGATCTGGATGACTGTAAGGGTCAACAAACTATTTCATTGGATTTAAATCTATTATTTTTTTCTCTACCTCAGACCAAAACTCTTCCCCTCCTCACCCTTTCGCCCTTAATCTACCATACCTAAAGTACCGAACTGTTAAGTGCACAGACTTCGTGGCAACACTGTGGGTTTCAGATCCTGCTTCTGTCACTTAATAGCTGTGTGACCTTGGGAAGTCACTTAACCCCTCTCTCATCCCCGGTTCCCTCATTCATTAAACGAGAATAGTAATGGTATCTTCCTTGTACGGTTGTTGAAAGGATTACATAAGTTAATACATGTAAAGTGCTTTTAACAGCATATGACACGTAGAAAGTGCCAAAATACAGTTTGCTATTATCACCATTACTGTAGTGCTTAGCTTTCTTCAGGGGACATTCGTTCTCATGCTTGAGACACTTTAAGTTGTGTTCTTAGGTAAGATATGGCTCATACTTCTAGTAGGAGGAAAAAAATTACATTTCTGTCAATTGATATGGTGATTTCTAATTCAATTAAATGAATATCCATACGGCAGCCATTCTTTTCCTATTACTGTGCCTGACTGCTGGAAATTAAAAAAAAAAAAAAGAGACACCATCCCTGCTCTCACATAGTTTACAGTCTAGCAGAAGAGATGAAATATGTACACAGGAAACAGTTAGAGGCCAGTTCACTGGTAGCGTCACCCTTATCATCTCGTCATCCAATTTCTGTTTATTGATCACTCACTCTTACCAGACTCTGTATTTGCTGTTTTACATACATTAACTCTGTGAATTCTTCCACACCAGTCCTGCAGTGAGAACTTATTACTCTTGCTTAACCCGTGAAGAAATCGTAGCTCAGAGAAGTTCCATGACTTGACAAAGGTCATACATAGAGTAACATTAGTAATGGCGAGAACAGAGCCATTAAAAATGTGATTTCAAAAATTCTTTCTCCCTAGATGTCTCAGCAGTGCTCTAAATTAAAAAAATGTTATTTTTTTTTTAAAAGATGACTCATTTGCTTGAGTGTGAGTGAGGAATGCTGGAAAATATCAACCACTGTGATCTGTCCCTTTACACGAGCTTATTATAAAGCTGTAACCTGACTAACCAGGCTCAAAATAAGTGACATGAGCTAATGCCGTGGGCTACATGCTTTGGAAGCTAAAAAGAAGAATGTGGATGGATGGGAAAAAGCATTGGGCAGAATTTGTGACCATTTTAGTGATGATTTTGGGTGATTAGTTTAATTCAGCACCATTGCTTTTTTTATGTTCAAAGGCATACATTCAAATACACCCCAAAGAGCCTGTAAGTGTCACTCTGTTATCCCATGTGGTTATATTTTGCTTTTTCACAATAGACGTATTTTTTAAATAAATTGAAACATGATCTCTTGTCATGTAGTGGGTGCTTACTAAATACTAGCTAATAAAAAGAAGGAATGAATATATTTACATTGAATTTACATTATAATTTCTGACCTGCTTTATTTTCACTTCTGATAGATATTTAATGGTTGTGGCCTTGCCACTCTACCTTTAATTATATCTGTCCCAACAGACTCTGTAGAAGTAGTATTAAGTGAATACAGTCTTGCATGTCACTATTCAGATAGGTCTAAATTACATCTTGCAAAAAACAAAACAAACAAAACAAACCCCTTGATTCATCTAATCTCTAAGCTTCAGTATTTTTATGGGTTTTACTTTCTTAAAATATGTTTTTTAGAATATTAGAAATAAGATTCAACAAGCTTGCTATTAAAATGGGGAAAAATAGAAAGGCGTATTTGAGAGTACGTGGGTAGAGGCAGATTTTCTCAGCTATAAAAAATGTGTGTGGGGAAAATATGTGAAATTTTAAGAAATCTACAATCATTTTTGTATGTTATTGAGAATTTGATACAAAATGGAAGCAAAATGTTAATTGTCCCCTTAGTCTTGTGTTTCTCCAAGTGAACTTTGAGACCCACCCCCGTGGGGTCACCTGGGACATCTATTAAAATGCCCCTTCTTGGGCCCGATCCCAGATATATTGAATCAAAATTTCTGAGGTCAGGCCAGAAATACATTTTTAATAAGCATGCCAGGATATGTTTACACATGGTCTAGGGAAGAATTACTTCTTCAGTCCTAAAGAAGGCTGAAAAATAGATTAGCTAGACTCAATAAATTTTCTGAAACTGGTATTTGAACTACCTATTTACTAGGTAGTAAAAATGAAATCATTATTATATAAAAATATATATCCAGAACATCAGAAACCCTTCCTAATTAAAAAGTTGACACTTATTAAACAGAATATGGAATATTCAGTGAAGAATGAATAACCTAATTGGAATGGGGGTGTAATCATTAACACTTATCTCTGAAATAAAAAGTGTTGTTTTGATTTGTGCATCTTTACTATGGCCAAGGTAAAAGCGAAGGGGGCAAATGATGAGAAGTTTAATTTTGGCAAATGACAAAATGAGTAGTCCCTGACTCCTATGAAAGCTACTACATTTCAATTTTTGCAACTAAACATATTTGGCTTCTGTTCAATATCTTCATGATCATTATGCAACATTTTAAAAGATAAAAATAATTGTTGGGCTACAAATAAGGTCATGGGTTAGCCTCAGTATGCAGTATTCTTTCTTAGAAAACCTGTCTTTGGTGATTCTTTTTTTTTTTTTTTTAACCCCACTGGTACTTAGAATAATTTTTGGCTACCTCCAAAAATCAAAAGATACATTGATGCTACTATGTCTGTGATGGTGGTGCTGTAAGTATTAGGTAATTATGTTGCATCAGGCTTCTCTGCTTTGCACTTTATGTCATTTATGCATATTTTTTCAGTGACTTCTCAAAATCAGCTTCAAATGGGCATTACTACTAAGATTTGCAGATGAAGAGGTGGCTACTTAGAGAGGTTAAATAACCCTTGATGTCACAGTTAGAGGCAGGGCTGGGGCGTGAACTCAGGCACATCTGCGTCCAGAGTATGGGAGCTTTAAAAAGCATCTTGCCATGTCAGATAACCTATTCATAATTTGGAAACAGGGTAGCAGCATGAGACTTTACTGAGCTAAAGTAAAAAATCTATCATCTCCCCTCATGCTTAATCCCTTTGTATTTTCACTACATTAGTCTCTTTGGCCAACCTGGAAAACATGTCATGTTTGACTCACTTAATCGGTATCTAACATGCCTGGATTTGCGGACATCCAGTGGTGCTTTTTTGTTATCCAGAGCTATTTTAAGGAAGAATCAAAGACTAAGGTGTTGATACTCATCAGGGAAAGCTGAGTAAACCATCAATATTTTTTAGTTCCAGGGTAGATTCTAGGATCTGACTGTGCTAAAAAGGTCCTGAACTGTGGAAGGCTGAGCTTCATCAGAAGTGACATCACGATTGTGGCCTGGGGCCCAGTTCTTATGCCGCTCCTTCCTTGGACAGGCTCAGTGTTCTATTTCCTGTCACAAAGTTGAGAAGGAAAAAAAAAAAGTCACCTTTCTTAGGAGTGAAGTTTTAGACCAAGTGTCTGAGTAATAATCCTGACATTTTTCCAACTGGAATGAAAAACTGACTGAACTCCAAGAGAGTCAGAAGCCAATTTGAGAGGGGAAGTTTGGAGAAGAGCAGAGAAAGTCATGATTTCTAAAATGGAAAGGGATGGGTTAGGCAAACTCAGCATAGCTCTGCGCTCTGATGAAAACCAGGTGAAGTGTGTTAGCCTGAAGGGGATCTCAGATATGTGCAGTTAAAATGAATATTGTTGAATAATTAAGAGAAAAATGATACGTGCAGTAATAGCCAGTGAGTGAGCAAATAGAAACACAGAGCGTGTTTTTTGAAAAGGAATCAAAAAACCCTAACTTCAAGAAAGACCCAAGTGCAGTTTTTTCTGAACTACTGCAATGGATAAAATGTGATAAAAGCTTTTAGTGGCTTATGATAAAAGTAATACAGTATTTGAACACTAACAAAAGTTCAGTGTTGGTGGATTTCCAACACGATACAGCGATTAAATCCATGATGTCATTTTCAAGGACTGATTTCCTTTCACCAGAGAATGAAAACTCCCTGTAGTCACACTCAGCAAAGACAAGGTCTGTGCTTTGGAAGATCATACAAGACTCGATGTTGCAGCTGGCCTTCCAGAAAGGCAGATACATTTCTATCAGCTTCTCTGATTGAGTAGTAACTTGAGATTCAGGACCACAGTGTACCCAAGGACCAGGCATGCCTTGTTCTGGAGGCTCCAGAGGACTTATTTACATCTTAGAGATACTTTAAAACAGTAGCTTTGACTTTCTCCTAGTACCCAAGGGGCTTGACCTAAAGCAGCAGGCCTCTTTTAACAGGAAGTTCTCTTGGGAAATTTATTGTTCTGGATCAATTTTAGCATGGTTCTTTGGCCAACATTATCTTCAGTTGTAAGTAAATTTGCAAAAAAAAATTCATGCTTGTGAAACTGGTTGTTCATGGAAGAAAAATAATCTTTCTCTTTAAATAAATATCTATAGCTTGTACTATAAATAGGATTTTTATTTTCTAGAACGTTTTGCTAAAATAAAAAAACAAACCATCTATTTATGTTTGTTTTAATTCTGTATTGACACTTGGTATAAAAACTATATTTGATGGTGGGAAGGAATTATCATAATAAGGTGGAGAATTTGCCATTTGAAAGAGACCAGGATAACATAGATGTAAATATTTAGCACAAAGATAACTTAAATGTGCACAAAGCCATCTGGATGATTAAACATGCATTTCTCCAAGTTCCCACCCAGCAAAAGTAAAGGAATTAAAAATAAATAAATAAATACATGAGAGAGAAAAATAGGAGGAAAGTCAATAGTAGACAACGAATTTTTGAGAGACAGAGAATTGAAGACTGAATCTGATTTAGGCAAGATGAGAAAGGTATTATGTAAGAGCTACAGAAGAAAACACTGCAGGAAGGGGATTAAATTTGTTTCTTGGAACTTCAGAAAGGAGGCAGCAGCCACCTTGGAAGGCGTGAAAGAGGTGTGGCAACGAACCCAAGGGTCTGCATGTGGGACAGTTAGACTCTGCGGGTCATCTTGCAAGTGTGTCCCTGCGTGGTGACTCTGGTTCTTACTCTCTGCGCCCTCCCCAACACCAGGCCCATACATAACCTCTACTGATGAGTAGAGTTTCAACTTCTAAAGAAATTGAACTAGAAAGTGTCTGATTTAAGGTACTCCAGACTCAGCTGAGGGGAAAGGTCAGGGAAAATGCTGAAAATGGGACGACTACCTGACACCTGCATATTGAAAGGTCAGCTCTCTATCTCTTGTTCTAGAATGCAGAGGGTCAGGATGACACCCCCTCCCACCTCCTGTTTCCAGGTAGGAGGCAGAGAGCTTTTCTCTGAAAAGGTGGAATGGCCCTAAAGGAAAAAACAAAAATGGGAATCGTAGTCTTTAGTTTGGGTGGCCATGTGTCTTGTAAAATCTTAGAGCTTCTATTACAAAAGGAAGAAGGGAAGACTGGCAGCCTCTGCCACACCCAGAGATAAAAACGAACCTAGAAGCTCACACAGAGAAACAGAAAAAATAAGCCATCAACCACTAGTCACATATAAAGGATTAGGGGGAAAATGATATTTTATTTCTCATTAGCAACTCTTTAAGCCAGAAGACAATGAATGATTCTTTCCACATGCAAAAGGAAAAAAAAATGCCCATCCTATATAAAGGGAAATAAACTAACAATCAAGTGTGAAGATTGAAATAAAGGCATTTTCAAACCTGTACATTCTCAGAAACAAATTGTCTTTCCATGTATCCTTTCTTAAAAATCTACTAACGGCTGTTATAGGATAAAAAAAAAAAAAAGTCACAGGATCAAGAAAGCAGGGAAATCCAACACAGGAGAAATATGAAGTGAAATCACAGCTGTGCGGGAGACCTGCAGAGTAATGAGTCCAGGCTGGAGCATAGGAATTTATTTTAAACCTTGGATGGATAGGACTGAAGCTATAATGTAAAAGGAGTTTCCAGTGCCTATGAGAATGGGGAGTTCTTAAGGGCTGAGAGAGCCTCGAGCAAGGGGGAGGCTGGGCGGGAATGAGACTCGGCTGGGACAGGCTTAGGTCCTTTGCGAATCAGTACTGCATGGGAGGGGGACGGAAGAGGGCAAGAGCAGGAACCTCAGCACGCTGGAGAGAAAGGTCTAAAGCAGAGAAGGCTTGTTTGGAATTCCTGAAAGAGATACAGGCATATGAGGACAGTAGAAAAGTTAGAATTCTGTTTGTTTAGGCAAAGATAGAACTTGTCTACCTCAAAATTTCCCTCAAGTGGATGGTGAAGTGGAACAGACAAAATTTTCCATGAGATCCCTTTGGAGGATGCTGAAGGCAGTGCTGGAGGATGAATTTATCTAGAAGGCCTGGCAAGGTAAGAACTGAAGTCCTCTGCTTCTGGGAAACTTCTCAGGCAGGGTCTTAAACAGGAATTACAGCCAGATCACAAAAGATACCTTGAGATTTAGTCAACAGGCTGGTGTGCTGAGTTCCCAGAGAGTGTGGCTGTGTTTCCTGGAAGCGATCATGGTACCTACCTTTGAGAGAAAACAAACCACAAGTTGAGTCTGAGAGAATTGTGTGTTTGTGTATATGTGTGTGTGAGAGAGATGAGAAATGAAAGAAGTGGAGAGAGGAGTTTTAATGTGTTTACCATTGCATTCCTAGTGCCTGCCACGATGTCTGGACCGTAAATACTGTTATTTTAAAAAATATTGTTAATGAATGATAAGGAACATGGAAGAGATACTAAGGAGAAGAATTTAGAGATATATACTAAGGGCAGGAGGAAATCGATGACTTTGATTGAGCAACATGTCCAGTTTATGATATTTTACGATTTTACTATTATGGACATATTATGATGTTGCATTTTCACAACATTAGGCATAAACAGCAATATTACTGCTTGGTATTTGACCCAGGAACTGAATAAAATTAAATCCAGGCCTGCCTGGATTCAACTTTTTAGAAGATGATTTCCCATTCCTGATTAGTCGAGACAATGTTTCTCAACTAATTAGTTGAAACAATATTTCTACTTAAATGTAGATATAACATAGATAATCCTTCACTGGATTTAAAGAAGAAAGTATTAAAAGTAGAAGGAAAAATTTTGTTATAAGTATGAAACATAGGCCATAAAAGGCTGCCCTATAAGCCAGAAAAATATTGGCTTGAGTAACCAAAAAATAGTATTCTTCTGAAAGATTAAAGACCACAAGGCAGTGCTTGGACTGTTGACTGAAGCACAAATTTTAACAGTGAGGGTTTGGAGAGAATAACTAAGCTGATAATTTATAGTCTAGGCTATGATCCTAACCATATATGCCAGGCATAGAAGGAAAAAATGTTATTATAGAATTTTTCTCTCAGTAGAAACTAAGGAGCCCTCAGGATTTTATAAGAAGTCCACTTCAGTGAAATTTTTTTATTTATCAAAAGAGCTTCCAACTCAGACCCCATTGAGATTTGCTTATCCGTAGTTATTAAGCCTTCAGTATATTTTGACAATAGAACACAATAATAATTATTGTATTGTATGTACTTGTAGCAGCCTCCACTATGATATACAGAAACTGGGGAAAAGAAGCAATCATTCTGTATATTTTATTAACTCATTCATTATATGAGGTGACACTGGTTATGTCAAGATTGCATAATGGTCTATTCTAAAGCATGGATTTTTTTCCCCATAAAACAGCATGAGTGTATCATGCCAAAGTACTATGAATGTGAAAGAATATCCATCATACAATAATAAAAGGAAGATAAAATCATTTTACAAAATGAGACACAGAATTCATTTGCTCAAGTAGCTGCCAGTTGGTTGTCTGATAAAAGAGCTAATATATGAGTCAGGTTATAGATCTGCATATTAATGACAAAGACGGCATTTCAGCCTTGTGGGCAGTAAGCCACAGACACTACCATGTGTGTGGAAGAGTGGAATTTTGGATATATTTGCTCTGTGTGTAGTACTGGATTCTAATTGCATTTTCATTGTGCAATCTTGATCATTCCTAGCATTTTACCTCTCTAGGCTAAAGTAAGTCATAGTTTCTTCATCTGTGAAATGAGAGGATGGGACAAAATCTTCTCCCATTTTCAAAATATCATCCTAGTATGATTTGAACTAAAGGAGATACACAGTTAATCACAGCAGCACGAAGGACTGACTGCTGATCAATTTCAAGAGGTTAATCTCTACCTAAGAAGAACTCCTATGGAAAATGCTTACAAATGATTGTGTACAGGATGTTGGAGAAGGAAAAAGAGACTCACAGTGTCTCTGACTGCTGGCTATGTGGAGATAATGGGGAGTCTTTGAATCAATTGGCTAACCTTGGCAGTGTTCCACTGTGAGGAGGTCATTTAGAAAGCTCTTCCTGGATTAAAGAAACAGGAGGGAGTGGATCTTGTGGTAAAGAAAGCTGAGTGGGCGAGTGAGAAGCAGAATGCAAAGTGTGTGTCTGTGCTTGTGCACGTGTGCCTGCGCATGCAGGCAGCCACGTTCCTGTGGACATGTGTGGATTTCTATGTTTCCATTGAGAGATAAAGGGAGTTAAGTAATCTCTGGTTCCATTACTTTCCCAGTATGGCTTGGCAGAAGTTTCATTTGACTACTCACAAATGACAAAAGTTCAGCTTTTTTTCTGGTGAAGCATAGATGCAGGTAAAAGTTTCTTGTTGATTTCAGACCATTATAATTGCAGGATTTAAAAGTTCTGGGATTTAAGAAAAGTTTGAAATCTGTCAACCTTTAAAAAAGGTTATGTCGCTATGTCCCTTCTACTACATTGGGCAGATAACTATGAAATTAAAATAATGATTCAGAAAAACACCTTTTTTAAAAAAAATTATAGCCTGTAACAATGGATAAATCAGGTGGAAGATTTAGCTACTGGGCAATTAATTGGTCAGGGATACACTGAATTTGAGATTATGTGAGTAAGTTTGAAGGAAGAGGTACAGAATTTAAGGGTAATTAACATACATTTTGGAATCATACACATATAGTTTGAAATCTCTCCCTACCCTTTTACCAACCGTTTGACCTTGGCTATTAATATTTTTAAGTAAAAATTTTCCCGTGTGAGAAAAGGAGATTATATTTCCTCTCTCCTAGTGTTGTGAAAAATAAAAGCCATCAGGTACACAGTGCACTTCACACAATGCCTGGCACACAGTAAGTGCCCAATAAGGGACCATTACTGTCTTTGTTAACACTCCCAAATAGTAGGTGCTCAAGAAGTGTTTGTTTAATTAATGTTTCCTGTAGTCATAAATTCAGGACACCCAAAATATTATGCTCATTACTGGCATAATTAACTG
Organism: Camelus dromedarius; assembly: GCF_036321535.1. Taxonomy (NCBI): domain Eukaryota; kingdom Metazoa; phylum Chordata; class Mammalia; order Artiodactyla; family Camelidae; genus Camelus; species Camelus dromedarius. Next base: position 9,599,959 of record NC_087449.1, on the reverse strand, counting down.
CAACTTCATATAAACTCTTAGTCCTTTACTAGCCTGCCAAAGAATGCATGGTTCTGCTTTCTTCTGGTGGGTCACCTGGGGATAAAGACACACTGCCTCTGGAAGAGGCTAAGAGCTGCGGGAGGCAGAAGGACAGGAGAGGTCGCAGTGTGGAGGCTCTGACAAGGAGCAGGCCTGGGGAGGAGGTGCATGTTAAGAGAGGGAGACTTCAGAGTCAGTGGAAGCAGAGAGGTAGGAGTATATAAACGTAATTGGCCACCAGGTACCAGATCAAGACTCATTCTCTGCTTTTGCTCCTTCCTCCTCCTACCCTCTCCCACCCTCCCTCATTTCCTTCTATCTCCTCTCCCCTCCCCGCCTTTCCTTTCTCTCCCATCACCTCTTCTTTCCATTCCCTTCCCTTCCCTCCTGTTCTCAGCAGGTGATGCCCGTTGGGAAGTGACAAGCCTAACAGTTTGAGTGTGTCTTGTGCTGGGCTAGGCGTTGCCCAGATCTGTTGGCACCGTCAAACTGCTTTCTGTGAAACCTCAGGACGCTTCCATAGAGTTTCACATGTAATCTGACTAAAAATTACATTTCATTATTTTGAAGGATGTTACTAGAACCAAAGCAAAAACCCCAAACAAAACAAAACACAGAAATGTGTTTTTTGTCAATATATAGAGACTCTCAAGCACTGGATTTAACTTGTTTTTATGCAGATTTCAGGCTGCAGTTCCTCTTGTTTATTTATGCATATATTTGACCTTTCTACAAATGTGTAATTGATTAGGAAGGAGGGGGTTTTCCTCTGGTCTTTCTTTGAATTCAAGCCTATACACGTCTGCTCATATAAAATTATGCAAGTGAGTTCACTAGTTCAGCACATGTGTCCTGTGCGCCATTAAATGGCAGACAAAGCTCAGGCACATCTGCTCAGCTCATGCTTTTATCGTAGCTTATTAGACAGTTGTGCAACACCAGGTGAACTCCACACACTGCACCATGGCCATGTTGTACTAGAGATCATGTCAGATGTTACTTGCCTAAATAAAATATACCCATAAGTGTGATGGTTATAACTGAGGTGAGGTAATTGCTGTTGAAACTGGAAATCCATCACTAATTAAAAACAGGAAGTTTCAAAAGAAAATAAAATTCTGTGGTTAATACCATAAAAATTATCAGGATCAGATGATACAAATCAAGCAACCAGCCCCAAATAGAGTGCCCTCTACACAAAGTCCTATTGTGTTTGTGAAATTAAAATTCACAAAGTCCTTTGTGCTGTGAATTCTGACAAGTTCTGAAATTCTGAAATGAAAGATTGAGTATAAAAATAAGTCTCCAGCATCTTTTAGTGCAGTTTGAACCACCACTTAATGTTCTTGAAAAAAAAATCCACTTAAAAATGTAAACCTGTCAATAAAAAAGTATTTATAGCACTATTTCAGTTAATCACATTGTAAGTAAGGGAAAAGCAGAAGTTAGCAAGAAAACACTCATTCAACCCTATGCCATTGATTTTGCAAAAGCCATGGTAGACGAGAAAGCAATGAACACACACTTCTTGCCATTACTTTAAAATATTATGTGAAAGGGACACTAAAAAGCTGCTCATTTCAAATTTTATTTTCATTTCAAAAAGTGAATTATGTGAAATCATTACAATTCAATTGTTTCAGGGTATGAATGAATACTGTGTGTTACACTAATTTATTTATATGGTAAGATAAGACCATATCAATAAATACAAAGGGTATGTATTACTGGGTAAAATCCTTGAGGCACATACAACAGGAAAAAGTGTTTAAGTATTATGTTAATTTTTAAATATGGCACCAAATCAGTTGCCAAAAATGTATTGATATTTCAATTAGCATTGAGAAAGTAATGGCTAGAAAAACTATGGGATTTGTAATTCATATAAGAGCAGCTGCCAAAATGAGTTCAGGTAATTGTGGTATATTGTGTAGACAATTACTTGCTATTAAGCAGATTAATGAGCATTTTTCAAAGCAGTGTTTGGTTTTGTGATAGAAATTGACAAAATTTTAAGGTGTACTCTTTATAATGCAGAAGTTTTAGCATTATTTGTGATTATATACAAGACGGGTTCCAAAGATCCTTTCTCAGTTGAAGTCATTTGTTCTGGCAAGGCAAAGTGCTGATACAAATCTTTCATATGAGACAAGAAATTCTTTTTTCTTTTTCCTTTTTGGAAATAGCACCATTAACAAAGCCTCTACTAAAGCACAGTTGTGCTTGCTTGTGTCTCTTGATGACATTTTTAATAAGCTGAAGGAACTCAATATGGCAATGCTAGCCTGCCATGTTAATCTCATTTACAACTACCTATAAAGTTAGCAGGAAAATTGAAACTTAAAATTCGGATTCAATGTGAAAAATAAAATAAATTCAATTCTTATAAAACTCTGAGTGAATATGTGATACAGATGGCTCTTGAGATATATGAAATTCTTCAATGTCATTTTGAATGTCTCATGCTATTATAAGATATGTATATCTTATATATATGCATATATATTTTATTACATATCAATAAAAATGTAAACTTATTGAGAAAGCCATTCATCAAATGTAATTCTGAGATATTGTGAGATACCCAAATTTCAAAACAAAAAAATTATACTACTTCTCTTTGAAGATTCTGGATGTATTTAATTGAAGACTTCTGAAATTACAAAGTGAGAGGTTAAAAAAAGCATTAGTCATCTGTGTAAATCAGGATTTTTCATCTATGCAACCAAAACAAATGCAGAAATAAATTGAATACTCATGCTGAAATCAGATTACAACCATCAGTTGCAGCTCCTGGTTTCAGAGTTTCATGTACTGTCCAATAATCTTATTTTCTTATCAATTGACTATATGAGTAAATATTAAGAATTCAAACTCACAAAATAAATTCATACTAGAACAAACATTTGCATATTTTTATATTTAAGTGTCTGCTCAAGATCTCATTTTTTTAACATTTTTTATTGATTTATAATCATTTTACAATGTTGTGTCAAATTCCAGTGTTCAGCACAACTTTTCAGTCATTCATGGACATATACACACTCATTGTCACATTTTTTTCTCTGTGAGTTATCATAACATTTTGTGTATATTTCCCTGTGCTATACAGTGTAATCTTGTTTATCTATTCTACAATTTTGAAATCCCAGTCTATCCCTTCCCACCCACCACCCCCCTGGTAACCACAAGTCTGTATTCTCTGTCTGTGAGTCTATTTCTGTCCTGTATTTACGCTTTGTTTTTGTTTGTTTGTTTTTGTTTTTGTTTTTTAGATTCCACATATGAGTGATCTCATATGGTATTTTTCTTTCTCTTTCTGGCTTACTTCACTTAGAATGACATTCTCCAGGAGCATCCATGTTGCTGCAAAACATAAGACAAGATACAATAAACCTCCTAGAGGAAAACATAGGCAAAACATTATCTGACATACATTTCAAAAATTTTCTCCTAGAAGAAATAAAAGCAAGAATAAACAAATGGGACCTAATGATACTTACAAGCTTCTGCACAGCAAAGGAAACCAGAAGTAAAAAAAGAAGAAAACCTACGGAATGGGAGAAAATTTTTGCAAGTGAAACCGACAAAGGCTTGATCTCCAGAATATATAAGCAGCTCATACAACTCAATAAGAAAAAAATAAACAACCCAATCCAAAAATGGGCAGAAGACCTAAACAAGCAATTCTCCAAGGAAGACATACAAATGATCAAAAAGATCTCATTTTGTTTCACTTTCACAGCTATGCTGTCTTTCATTTACATTCACTGAACATCTATTACGTGTCATTCAATGTTCTAGGTTCTTGGGATTTAAGCGTAAACCAACCAGAAAAGATTCCTGATTGCATGGTGCCTACATTCGTTTAGGCAACAACAACAACAACAACAACAGCAACAGCAACAACAACAATAAAACTACTATGACATTTTTGAAAACTATGATCCTGGAGTTTCATTTTGGGCAGTGACACGCTGGACTGGCTCATGCCATCTCCTGAGGTCCAATCATGCACATTTTTTTTTCAGTTCTGCACTGAATGTTGACATTCAATACTGGTTATGATGGAAATTATTTGTAACATGGAAAATGGCAAACGCTACAAATCAGGGGGTTTTGTTTGTTTATTTGCCTTTGTTTCTTTCTTTTTCTGGAGAGTTGCCTGATAAACATTTACCAGTATTACACTGGTCTGTTTGGATGCATTCTAGAAGGATAGGAAATACTTTGGGAGTGGAGTATTCCATCTGCTGAATATGATCATGAGTCTATTGCCTAATTAGCTTAGCAAATCTTTGTTCATGAAATAGATGGTAACACTAGAGAAGTAATAGGCAAAGAAAATCTTGTGGCTAGAGGCATTCTGAGGCAGCCCATTTCCCATGAAGATGTTCCCAGTCCTTATCTGTGTAATGCTTTTCTATTTCCCTAAGAATGTTAGAGCCATGGATGCTCTGCTCAGAAGTGCTATCCGCCTCCCTCCCCTGTCAGTTTACCCTTCCAGAGTCCCTTGCCTTAAAATATCTGTTTCATCACATCTTATTAAAGTGTCAGTAGCTTGTAAGGGCTCAATGTGATAAGCATTCCCTTGGCATTCCCTTTATTGTCAGATAGATTTGGGCTCAATCCTGGCTCTGTTTCTCATTTACTCTACAAATATGCGCACCCTCTAAGGTGACTTGGCCTCAGTTTCCTTATTTGTTCCATGGAGTTAATAATATCTACTTCATAAGATAATGAGGCATAAATGAAATAATACATGGCTGTAAGAATCTATCAACGTTCCTGGTGGCCAGTAAGTGGAAGCTATCACTGTTTTGTGTAGTATTATACATAAATATCACACAGAAACACATGTTTATAAATATTCTGGCTCTCTAAAAAAAAATTTTAATTGAGGTATGTTTGACATAAAATGTTAGTTTTAGATGTACAATGTAGTGATTTGATATTTGTATATATTGCAAAATGATCACCACAATGTTTAATTAATATCCATCACCAAACACTAGTTACATTTTTTTTTCTTGTGATGAGAATTTTTAAGATTTATCCTCTTAGCAACTTTCAAAAACACAACACAGTACTATGAGCTATAGTCACCGTACTATGCATTACATTCTCAGACTTGTTTATTTTATAACTGGAAGCTTATACATTTTGACCCCCTTCACCCATTTTGCTCACTCCCCATCTCCACCTCTCACAACCACCAATCTGTTCTCTATATTGATGAACTTGGCTTTTTGTTTGTTTTAGATTTCACATATTAAGCGTGATCATACAGTCTCTGTCTTTCTCTGTCTGACTTATTTCATTTAGCATAAAGTCCTCTAGTTCCTCCCATATTTTCACAAATGGCAAGATTTCCTTCTCTCCTTTAGCTGAATAATTTCCATATATATATATATATATATATGTGTGTATATATATACATATATATATATATATATACACACACACACACACACACCTATTTTCTTTATCCATTCATCCGCCCATGGACACTTAGGTTGTTCTATGTCTTGGCTATTGTAAATAATGCTTCAATGAACATAGGGGTGCATATATCTTTCAAGTTAGTGTTTTCTTTTCCTTCAGACAAATATCCAGAAGTGGAATTGCTGGATCATATGGTAGTTCTATTTCTAAATTTTTGAGGGAGCTCCATACTGTTTTCTATAGTGGCTGAACCAATTCACATTCCCACAAGATTTCCTTTTTCTCCGCAACCTCGACAATACCTGCTATTTCTTGTTTTTTGGTAACAGCCCTTCTAACAGGTGTGAGGTGATGTCTCACTGTGGTTTTGATTTGCATTTCTCTGGTTAGTGATGCTGAGCATCTTTTCATGTACCTGTTGGCCATCTCTGTCTTCCTCAGAATATGTCTATTCAGATTCTCTGCTCATTGTTTTAATTGGATTTTTTTTATTCTGAGTTGTATGAATTCTTCACATATTCATAGTAATCCCTTCTCAGATATATGATTTACAAGTATTTTCTCCTATTCCATAGGTTGACTGGCTCCCAACTTTTAAGGAAGAGTTTATGCTACTTTGATATCTAACTTAAAATTTCTTTTATGTAAAAATATGAGACAATGCTCTATTTACCTTCACAGAGGTTTAGAGCAGCAGGACCATTCCCATTATTGTTGAGATATATGTAGAGAGGGGAGGTTGGCTACACTTGTCTGACAAAAAAAAAAAAAATGTAAAGGGGTTTGTAGGACAATTTTTGAAATAGTTTCTCCAGTTTGGGTTTGGAGATGGGCCAAAGTGAGATAATACCAGAGAGAAAGCTGTCCTGAGGTAGGAGGCTGCTGCAGCTTCTGTTTCCCTCTACAGTCAGATTTATGTACATGCTTACAGTCTGATGCCAGCATTTGAGTGGTGTGCACGCTGTAAATCTGAAATCACCCTCAAAGCTCCAATGGATCAACAAAGCATCATCATACACATCAGTGTAATAGTGATAATACTTTTGTGATATTAAACCAGTGTATTTGTCAGCCTCAGATCATGTAACCTTTAGTATCCCATTTCCAAGGCTGAGAGATGAAGTGATGGCCTTAGGAAATGAGAGAGTGTGGTTTCTCCCCGGAACCTGTAGGTCACTGATGCACTTTGAATCTCAAAGCTGGCTCTTTGGAATACAAGGTGATATCCAGACAATCTCAAAAAAGTAAAGCATTTTCCAAATTCTTTAGATCCAGACATGAATTATTAGAGAGTAAAGGGTTTTTGTTTTTTTAATGTATCTGGAGTAGATAAAAGAACAGGATATAATAAAGAAGTAGAAGGTCTACCCCTTCCTGTGCTTCTGAATTATGGAAAGGTGAGACTAAGGTAAAGCAAAGAGTTTTATTTTGTGTTTTCTTGTCCTTTTTTTTTTTTTTGAGTGGAAATTCAAGGAAAGAGTGTCAAAGAAATATCTATATATTATTAAGGAGTCCATGAACATGGTTATGAGTGTGTGTGTTTGTGTGAGTGTGTGTGTGTGTGTGTGTGTGTATTCTGGTGTAACTTCATTGGGCATACAAGTAAAGACTGCAAACCTTTAGGCCAAGGAGTGGCAAACTTTTCTTGTTAAAACTCAGACAGTAAATATTTTAGATTTTGGGGGCCATGTGGTTTCAGTTACAATTATTCAACTTTGCCTTTGTACCACAAAAGCAGACATAGACAATACATAAATGAATGGCTGTGGCTGTGTTTTTCAATAAAACTTTATAAAATCAAATAGTAGGCTAAACTTGTCTTTCAGACCATAGATAGCCAACTCCCAGCCCAGGAGACACTTCAGATGTGGATATTCCCAACATGTGTCAGGTCTTCTGTGAGGGTATGAGGGCATGCTTTGAGAACTGGTGGGGCAGTAGGGAATTGAGAGACAGAAGCTACTGATTTTAGGGAATGGTGATTGGAAATTAATGGCTGGGACCAGCACACAACCTTCCAGAATGCCAGAATGTATTTCAGTCATCAGTAGTCAAAAGACCAGAGTAGACAGCTAGTCATGTCAAAAGGGTCCAGAGGGCCCTAGGGAATCTGAGTTCTCCTTCACTTATAGGACCTTAAGATCCTGTAAACTTGGTCTCCTCCTATATTCAGACATTATCAGGATGAAAAGCAGGGGAGAGGAAGGAAGCCACCCAAAAAACGGAGCAGTTCCTGAACAGACAGCGTTATTTAAATGGGATCAGACTGCATTTACTGGGTTGCATGACATGTCATTCTGTACCCTTGGCTACACGGTAGGGAAGGGATAATGATGAGAACTTAGTCATCGTTTAGAAAATCGATAAAAGTAATAGAGGGCCAAAGAGTCTATTTTCTTTGCACGTCTGAGTACAGTATTACTACATCGTTATCTTACTAATAGTGTCTCAGTGTGAAAAAGCCCTCCTCCCTTTGACAGAAATGGTCATGCTGATTCTACCCTATTCCCACTTCCCAGACTGCACTTCGATGCCTCTGGAGGACGGGCTTGGACGAAGGAAGGGGACTAGAAATACCTTCCACTTCTTCCCAACAGCCAACAGTGCTTTGATGATTTTTAATTTCTATCTTTTATATTAGAGATAGTTATTTTTTTCGTATTTCAAATATTTAATTCTACTGTTGAACACAATTTTTGAAGACACACTTGATTTTGATTCTGTTGCTCACCTCTAGACATCAGTCATTTCTCCACGATTTTCTCCACCACCAACTCTTCCCTAATCTGCTTACCCAGTCTCCTCAAGCCTCAATCAGTTGAGAATCACTGATCTATCTCTACACTACTCTATCAAGGGCAGATGATGTTGCACAGTGGAAAAAATAATTTTTTAGGAGACATACTTCTATATTGAATATAACATTAATGTTTTTGGAAATAGTTTAATCCCCATTATGGGCTGAATTATGTCCCCCCAAAGATGCTGAAGTCCTGACCTCTAATACCTCTAAATGTGACCTTATTTGGAAATTGGGTCTTTGCAGATAATCAAGGTAAGAGGAGCTCATTAGGGTGGGTCCTAATTTGATATGACTGGGACTTTTATAAAAGGGAAAAAAACTGACACCAAGGCAGATAGGTACAGAGGGAAAACAGTGTGAAGACACAGGCAATATCTTATTTACAAGCCAAGGAATGTCTGAGACCATCCGAAGCTAGGAGAGAGGCATAGAACAGATTCTCCCTCGCAGCCCTTGGAAAGAACCAACCTTGCTGACAACTTGGATTTGGACTTCCCGATTCCACAACTGCAAGCCAATATATTGCCGTTGTGTAAGCCCCCCAATTTGTGGTGCTTTGTAATGGCAGCCCAAAAAAACTAATACAATCTCCGTCATCTTTTCTCTTGGAAGAATATTCAGAAGTTTAAAAGCCAAATCTTCCAAATGAGCACACATGACAAAGATTTCACCCTAACTCACCCTGTGATCCCCAGTTAGTCCTTTCCAAATACTTTATTGAATACACTAAACTAATTCTACAGTTTTCCATCCATGTCTGGATAAAAATTCATGTCTAATAGCACTCTTAGGCAAGTGTATGCAAATCACAAATAAAGAGAGTCATTAGATGCCTTCTGCTTTCAGCAGGGCTAGGCTCCAGGTTCTCAATCTCACTTTTAGGTTTTGGAACCCAAGGTAATGCAGGGAGCTTCCAACCCTGATAATTTTTTTCTCGATCGAATTCTTAGCATTTCTTCCTGGAAGCCAGAAGACAAAGGTTGTGTCTTTAGAGTAAAAGAGAAACACAAAGTGGGTAATTATCCTGTTAATTTTAAGGGCATAATTTTCTGCCCCGAGGTGAATACTTTGTATTGGGAGTTATCCAGTTTGGCTGGATAGAGAAAGCCAAAGAAAACAGGGTTATGACAGACTTGACTTTGGTTCCAAATCTGTGGCTTCTGCCCTCTCAGAGAGTGATCTGAACTTGGAGGATGAATTCCTTGCATCGTCAGGTATTCCATTAGTGTATGAAGATATTTTTGTGCTATTCTTTAGCATGTACACAGTGGTATTGTGTGAGCTATACCACAGGGAACAAAGCATGATTAAAAACATTTGTGGCTCATCGTTAAATATAGAAATCATTATAATTGGATTAATGTAGGAAATACACAGTGATGCCTGAGTTTCCCCTTGAGAACCAAATGTACATTAAGAGCTAAATTTCCAAAAAGTACAGAGTTGACTTTCTCTAGTAAGAAAATATGGATTCATAACTCAGACTCCCTTAATCTCAGGCTCACTAAAGAAAGTGTAACATCTACATGCCATGTTGGGTGATATTTTTGCTTGAGTCAAATCCATCTTCTCTGGAAAATCTTAATATGGATTTCTGCAGGTGATTCTAGCACTGGTTTATGAAAATTCAATTGTCTTTGCAAATGGCACCGGAAGCAGTCATATCAATCCTGGGAGGAGAAAGGAGAGTCGCAGATGCAAAAAATATAAATGATGGAATAGTCATATAACAAAATACTTTCAACATATCTTTTGTTATGTAATGTTACCCATGACATGCCTATCAGTAATATTGTCAGAGGCTGTAATTGAAGAGATATATTAATTATTATCAATCACTTCTAGCACTCTTACTGCTGGTGGAGTGATGTCTTCATAAAATAATGACACTGATGGTTGGAGTGCAGGAGGTTGTTGGAGATGAGATTTTTTGCAGCAGCTAAAGATGCTCCGGATGGGATTTCCTTTTAGAACCATTCCTAAATTCCTAGACAGAAAAACTGCTAGAGATGAAGTGAAGTGTCCAACTTTCCTCTCTCTTTCCCTCCCCCCTTTCAGGTCTGCTCTGGGAAAAGAAAAATTAGGAACATTTTGTGGTTAACAAGTCCAGTGGCCAGTGCTGGGAGGACTCACGTGGGCTCCACTATTCAGCTGGATTCCCCCTTCGGCTCTTCCGAGGGATTCAGCTGCTTCCTTCTCCACCTTCTGCCCCACCTCTCATTCTGCATGTCAGCGCAAAACAAGTTGAGATAAATTAAGGCAGTTCAGAGCCTGCTTCTTGTATTTACCGTCTCCTCACTCACCAGCTGCAACTTTGTTGAAGCAGGTAGTGGGCTGTTACGAGAAAGTAGTAGATTCTCCACGAGTTGGGAAAAGCTTTTTTATGTTCGGCTGTTGTTTTTAATTGAAACTGGGAAAATACATCCGTAAGAAAACGCAATTATTTTCAACGTCACTTTTACCCCCAGTAATTTGAGATTGTACCTGGAGTTACAATAAACTCTCTCATAGCCTGTGTATAGGTTAGTCTGTTTGGCCAAAATGGGAGTCAAAATAATCCCTTCAAACCTACAGGGGCAATGTGATGTGGGTGCTGTGATAAACATCTTCCCAAATGATCTGAAATGATTCCAGCAGGATGGAATGAAAAATAAAGAAGGGTTGTTGGGAGTGGTCCCTGGAGCAAAAAATGGGGGCAGAGTGATGGGAAAAGTCTGTAACTTTTCTTTAACTGATATTTTCTGTTTAGGTGGATGTGGATTTTTCAGGAACCACATTTATGTCATTACCTTATGGTTGTTCCTGAAAATTTTCAATTATCAAAAACTCAGACAAATAGATTTGGAAATATGTGCTCATTTTATTGTATGAAAGAAGACAGGAGGCAAAAAGAAAAAAAACAACTAACATATGGCTCATGACTAGTTCTTGATGAGGACTTAATCTGGGTTAGATATTATCTGATTTCCCACTAATGATCTTTTATTTTTCCCCGTTGGTTGTCAAAATTATTAGCCTAGGTTGTTAATCTCATTATAAGGTTATTATATTACCAACATTTTATCTTCAACATTTCAGGCTATTTTGAATTATCTATCAAACTACATTTTTAAAAATTACAGGTTTATAAATTTTGAAGGTGTTATTTTATATTGAAGTTTGTATATAAATGTTGGAGATTCACAGGTATCTTAGCAATCATTGTGTGTCCTTAAGTGATCTTTGCATAGAGAAACCATTCTTCTCATACATTTTACTCTTTCCTCCTTCTTTGTCATTTCCCCACACCCACATACAAAACCATGCTACCTACAAGTGATTGTAACATTTTGCTAATTTTGGCTTACGGATTTGAAAATGTTTTCCTCCCTGTCCACCTAGATGCAAAATGTTTTGATGATAAATGTCATCATTCACATTGAAGAAAGGAGAGTTTGAAGTTTTCCCAAGTATTTGGTATTAAGAAGTTTCTTGTGCAGAGTCTTTAAATTTCTTAGTAAGACCTGTTCAGTATCATTAAAAATATTAATCCACCATGATCTTTCAGGTCTTCCAAAGGAATTTGAAAAGTGATTCTGTTCTTCAAAACCTCAGAACATTGACTGTTATAACTCCTATTTAAGTCTTCACTATAAAACTCAAGGAATTGAAAAATTAAGTTGCCTAAGCTGTTTTTGAAAACTCATTTCCCCACATGAATAACTTTCTTTTCTGTAATACCCTTGCCTTTTATGGACTACTTTCTGCCAACACACAGTTTGCCTTCAGTGTATGTAACATGACATTTGAAAATTTTTGAGCAGTCAGAAATAGCTATTTATAGGGGTTCCTACACCCTTCACCCTCAAATGATGGCTTCACAATATCACTGGCTTTGCATCTTCGAATTCCATTATGGCAATTCAGGAAGGCCAAGAGGAAGTGTAGTGTAATGGTTAAGAAAGTGAACTTTGAGATTTGAAAGACCAATTTGAAATGCTGGACAGTTCATCTTAGGCAAATTATTTCATCTCTCACTTCCTTCATTTCGTCATCTGTAAAAATGAAGATAATGATAATATCAATCCCATTGCCATGAAGATTAAGTGAGATATTGTAAGTAAAGAGTATCATACATAAGTCAGCAAGCACTAAATGTAAGGTATTAGTAAGATACTGATTTGTCACTAAAAAGGTGCTAGGGATTTTGTCCAAAGTTAGAAATTTCTTTGTTGGACACATTATGTTATTTTCCTAGTATAACTTATTATTTTATAATTACCACTATAAATTATTCCATGGTTAATCCTCATTTGATATTATTGCTCTCCAATTGTAATGTGGAAATTGTAATTTATCACAGCCTGGGCCACAAAGGTGATTGGATTAAAAGGGACCTGAGAAGTCTCTGAGGGAATATTGTGTGCTTTTGTTTTTTTATTTACATATTCTAAATTCAGATTCCACAGTTATCTTTTCATGTCCTGACCTGGACGAGCCAGGCCTTTGAGACTGTCTTGGCTCATAAGTCTACAATAAGCCATCCTTCAGGCAATGGTAGAGTTCTGGGGCAGTGGAAGGGGTACTGAGCTTAGATTCAAATTCTAACTAGTCACTTACTCTATATCTGAGGAATTTTGGACAAGATAGTTAACCTCTCAGAGCATCAGCTACCACATTGATCCAGCAGGTAATAATATGTTCATTATGGTTTTGTTATAATTAAATGAGGTAACATACATAAAATATACATATTCATATAATATACATATTTGGCACCAATAAGAACTTAATCAATATTAGTTAAATCTAAAAAAATTTTCTACTCCACTTAGTTTATTGGTGAACTGTCTTGTCTAAGATTCTACTAGTGATCAGTCAGCCTTGTGTGCTTAGTTGTGTGCAAATACTTTTAACTCATCTTTTTTGGCACTTGGACTTGACTTGTGTCATTTCTGTGGACACGGACCTGCTTTGGATTATGGATATTTGTATTTGCATAGCAACTCAGGGAGTTCTTGTTAGGAGTCTCTGATTCTCACTCTGCCGTTGTCAAAGTCTACAGATCTGTCTGAGAGTTGTGGAGAAAGAATTTTACCCAGTATGAATTGCACTGCCATGCTAGATAGATTGAAATACATTTCATATAATTTAACAAATTTCCTTCAATCTATGATGGCTTTGATTTTACAAAGGCATCCAGATTTCAGAAAATATGCATAGTAGATTCTATGAAATGTGGTAAATATTAATCTTCAAGGATTTATTCTTTTTAGGAAACGAATATGCTTCGTGATTCAAATTCCCTATTCCCTCCCCATCACCAGCTTAAGGGGCTGATTGGCACTTAGAAAGATGAGAAAGTCTAGGAAACAAGCTTTGATAAATATTTTTGGACGCCTCTGTTGGCAGAGCCAAAAAAGTTCACTATTTTAATACTACATTAAGATAATTTTATATTTTAAAAAAGAATAGTACAATAACCCCTACTGTTAAATATAACTAAATGTACTCATTTTAGTATGTTAAAGGATATAACATGACTTATAATAATTAATGATACACTTAATAAAATACATTTGATAAAAATAGACACATTGTATACAAAAATCTTCATGATTATAATGACATGCTTGCATAACTATTTGGAGTGTTATATTTCTTGTTATATTACTATTAAAATGTATTATTTATTATAATTTTCAATAAAACATAAAATGAATTTAACATATATGGTATCTCTTAGTAAATCTTACAAATGTATGAAAGTACATATATTTTTAACAGCCTAGTTTGATATAAATGAAAAATGCATAGCTTGTATGGAATCTGTGCCTTTGGTTTCATCACTGCTTATTGGTTCCAGACCTGCAATTCTTGTTATGGAGAGTTTCTTTTCAATTCTTGACAGAAATCTGAGCTGTGAATGCTTTGGTCCTTAAACTTCTCTATTCAATCTCATCTCATCTGCTGACTGCATCTGTAAATTTAAGGTGACCAATGAACCTGACAAATTGGCTTCAGTCTGGAAAACAAATGTATAAAGAATTAGACATTTTTGAGGTAAAATTATAGCTAATTTATTGAAAAAGATTATAAGGGATAATATATAACCATATGTTTTATATATAATGTATAGTGTTCATATATATATCAGGAACATATGTGTGATATCTTATCTCAAAAATTGAACAATTACTTTCAGAAAAATGAAATATTAAAACCATCTCAATATGAAGGCATCCTTTAAGATGGGTATTAAGGTGTAGCATAGTGGACTTTGTTAAAGCTCCAAATCAGAGAGAGCTAATTAAAACATTCTAGCTCTGTTGTGAATTAGCAATGATCTTAGACAAGTCACATGAGATGTGAATACCCTCCTCACAGGTGTGTTGAGAAGTTGCTTGAGATAAAGTATGTAAAAACGATTAACTCCATGTCTTAGAGAGACTAAGTACTCAAAAATTCACTTTTGCTTTATTCTTTCTCAAAATCAGTAACAAAAATGCAAATGCACTTAATATGGTTCTGTACTCAGAAACCTCAAACAGCAATCCTAGGTACATACCAGGAGCCTTCAGTACCCCTCTCCATATTTTGCATCTTCATCAAGAGGATTTACGAGGAGAGCCCAGACCCTTACCCGTTCTCCAACTCTCCATCACTCCAACTTGCCACCGTTACCGGCTCTGAGACCCACAAATCAAAACATGTTATTTTTTTTTTGCTTCTGTTTTTGTTTGTCTCCCATAAAAGCCCCAAGTCCTAGGCCACCCTTCATCTCTTACACTTTAACACCCTATGTCATTTCAGGAAATCCTGCCACAGCATCTTCTGAAAATCATGGGTCATTATTTGCAGAATCCTCTGCATGTTTAACACCTTCTCCAAACAGTTGTCTCACCTCTTGCCACCACTGGAAACCTGGCTGTAGACATGGTTACTTCTGCAACTGTCTACAGTTGGTGTTAATTTTACTCCCACTCCACTTATATGTGTGCATGGTAGGTGTCCACCCTTCCCTCATTCCTGTTTTTACTCCATTTTCTTACCTTTCTTCATGAATACTCCCAGCATTGAATATCATGTCATATGACTTTTTACCACCACCTTCCTTGTTGCAATCAGCTTCCAATTCCTGGGTTACTCCCCTTGTTTATTTAAAGACTTTTGCTCCTGGCTCATTGCTTCTCAATCCAGTGCCATCATAACTCTCGGTAATTTTACTGTTCTAATAGGTGATCCTTCCCATACATTAGCCTCTCAGTTCCCTAATCTCTTCCTCTGATGATCTTTATCTTCCGTCTGACTGCAGACACTCATTCACTCCAGGGTTACATCTTAAACCATCTCGTTACCAAAACCCTTCCCATCATCCAAGTTAATGTACCCCACAAAATGACCACTGTCTCCTATTTTTTTCAGCTCGATTTTTCTAGTGTCTTGACTCCAGCAATCCTTAAGTTCTGCTTGAATCTACATTTATTGATTCTCCTGTTTTTACTGTTCTTTACACAACTCGTGTTTTCACATTCTTCCTTAGATGGCTTACCTTTCACGTTTAATTAAAATCATCTCCTTCCATTCACCCTCACCTTTCTCACTCAGTTATGAAAGGGTTTGTCTGGGAGACTTGGGGAGATGTGTCACTAAGATCCTTCTTTGAGAAAGTAGTTGTCCAATGATGAGGAGCACGATTGGCTGACAGCCTTCAGATTTTATAACCTTTGGGTGTGCTGTGAACTCCTTGGAGTGGTCCAGTGACTCCAGCCAAGGGCTGAGCAAGGCCGTGGTACTAAGTTCTAGCCATTGCCACTCACTGCAGGACTTCTCTGATGGGCTTCCTACTCCACTGGCGGAATCTGTCTGTACCAGGCTCTGCAGACTCTTCTTTCCCATATCGCTTCCTCTCCTTTCATTTCAGAGGCCTTACTCTCCAATAAACCTTTTGCACTCCAAATTCCATCTCACCATCTGGCACAGCTAGCAAAATACAGTTGTAGTTAAGTTGAACTCTGCTGGTTTTGTGCCTACACCTGGACGTGCTGTCAGTCTCATTCTAAATTTATGATCAGGTAGATGAGCTGGCCCTTTGTGCTTCAGATAATCACACTGAATTTTCTTAGTCCGTTTGCTATTTGACTCTCCTAGATCATTGTTTCAGAGCCTTCATTTTTCTCATGCCGCCTAAATATTGATAACTTTCAAATTTGTAGCTCTAGCTCAGTCCTCACTCCTAAACACTAGACTCTTTTATCTAACAGTCCATCCACCATTTCTACTGGAATATTTGGCAGACACCTGGAATAGGCACAAAATAGAACTGATTTCCACCATCTGCTCCAGACCTGCTGCTCCTGTAGTTTTCCCCAACTCAGCTACTGGCAACTTCAGTTTTTCTAAGTGATTATGCCAAAAACATTATAATCATTTTCAGTAACTCGCTTTTCCTTTTAATTCACGTTCAAACTATTAGAAGTGCTATAGTTTCAGCTTGAAAATATATCCTGAATCTTATCATTTCTCACTGTGTCTTCAACTATCATCCTAGTCTGAGTTACCATCACCTCTTTCCTAGATTGTTGCAAATGTCTCCTGTCTCTCTGCTTCAGTACTTGGGGTTCTACTCTTAGCACCGATGCCACAGTGATGCTCCTGAAGTGTGAAAAATACGTTAGATCATGACACACTTCTGCTCAACTCCCCTCAATGGCTTCCACTCAGAATAAAAGCACATAAAAGCCAATGTCCTTAAAAGAGGTCTAAGGATTTGATATGATAGGGGCACCTCTCTGACCACTTTCTCCTTGCTTTCTTTACTCTCACACAAAGTGCTGTTCTTTGAACACCCTTGGAATTTTACAACTTCATAGTTTTTGTCTCTGCCTGGGTTTCTCTTCCCTCAGATATTCACAATGCTTACTCTCAAACTTCCTTCAGATCTTTGTTAAAATGTGTAACCTTTTTGTCCACCTTATTTCAAATTAATTACTCCCTCCCTGACATTCCATATTCCACTTTCCTGCTTCATTTTACTTCATAGGACTGCCTTTGCATATACAAGTGAATTCATATTTTATTACAGCCTCATCTAACATGGGTTTGGAGTCATAGCATGTTAGAATTACAGACATATTGTCCACTCTTTATACTATAAAACAGCACTTATTCTTTAGTGTCATGCCTTTTATATCTCAGTAATGTTTAATTCAACTTTCCAATTTATATATTTTGTCATGATTATTCAATAGCTTCATGTGAGTAATTCTCATTTCCAAAACAATAGCATAATAGTCTAGTTGAAATCAAAACTACATGTCTTAATCTAGAGCAAGGGATGTTGCAGACATCCAGATTCTTGAGAGTTTATTAAAATGAGCAACTCTGATTAAAACAAGAGGTCTAAATAATTAGCCTTCAGTATGAAAGTTTAAACAGAAAACAATTCACAAATTTCCTTATTGCACTATTACCATTTATATAATTACGACTTTTCAACTTTGTCTCTAGTCCAGATCCCTCCTAAATGTCTCACTCAGACTCATATACTCCTCTTCCTGTTAGATATTTCCATCTGATTGCCCCATAGCATCTCAAACATATAATCTAGCTTCATATGCCTGTAGCTCTTTTATTTCTTGTTTCACTAAATGGCGTGATCATTTATTCAGTTGCCAAAGACAGAATTTGAGTGTCTTTGTAGAGTCATCTCTATGTGTATACTACTATGCTAGATGCTCAGAGTGCAACATTGATCAAGATACAGATCTTGTTCTTGAGTAAGTTATAGCTAGTAGGAGAAATTGACACAAAATTATGATTTCACTTTATTGTGGACAGTGGTAAGATTGATACAGAAAAAAAAATCTTTTCAGATTGGATTAGAAATTTATTGAAAACTTCCCTTTGCTAAGTATTAAAGAGTGAACCTTGAAGTTAAAAAGTAAGAATAGTATATTAAGCAGAGAGAGCAATCAAAACAAAGACACAGGTGAATTTCAAAGTTTAAAGATAGAAGTGTTATGAGCCATGTGTATAACAATAATGCATAACACTATAAATAAAATGTTTATGGACTATGTAGTTGGGTGGGCACATATGGACAAGGCCAGAGAGAGTCTTATACACCATACTAAGAAGCCATGGACAATGGGGAACCATTGAAAAATTTTAAGTAAAGGAATGGATAGTCAGATTTGATTTTAGATCCACCACTTTATTTGTTGTGGGGAAGATGCAGTACAAAGTAGAAAAGACTGGAAGGAGATGAATTAGAAGGCTAGAGCTTCAGTCCAGGAAAACAGGAAGGACTGACGTAGATCACTGGAAATAAAATTAAAGGCAGGTAATAGATAAAAAAACAATGAGAAAATTCTAAGTATCAAGTGATTAATCATATGGTGAGTGATGAAGAGGAAGGAGTTAGAAAGACAGATTTCTCCTTTGGAGACTGAAGAAATGTTTCTGTTAATATCTAAGAGGAGACTTGATACTTTTTGGAGAAGACTATGAGTCCTGGTTAGGATATGCTGATTTTAAAATGACCATGAGATAGCCAAAATCATATATATGTAGCAGTTAAGTAAAAATGCAAATCTGAAAATAAGAGGTAAGGGGAAATAATTGCGGAGAATGGAACCCTGAAGGAAAATCAGGATTTGAATAAAATAGAAGTCCATGAAAGATATAAAGAAGGAACTGTCAGTTGGGGAAGAAATGGAAGATTATAATGGATGGACTACATGAAACAAAGCATAGAAAAATGGATACAGACTATTCAGTTAAGAGACTTGGTTGACAAGAAATTACATGAAATTGAGTTTTGGTTAAGAGGGATTCCAACTTATGAGCACCCTACAGATGAGGAATGCTTAGTAAGGTCAAGCAGTTTATCTGAGAATATCTGATTGTAAATGTTACACTCCAAGTCATAATTGTGATTCCAAAACCTGTTCTTGTTTTAAATCAAATGGATGCCATGACATCAATGGTAGCCATCAAAATAGCAAAGTAATAACATCATCACCCTAGCATCCTCTCCTTTCCCCACTATACCACGTTTCCTTACTGCCTTAGTTGAACCTTCTTTTAGGACGATAATTACAGCAACAAAAGAGAGGATGGATTGACGAAAAGAAGCACTGTGGGAAGTAAAAAGAGGGCAAGAGAGAAAGAGTTGTCAGGGTGATCTGAATTGATGGTGATGCTGTGAAAAGAAAAAGGCAGCCCCCAAAAGGAGCTGCATGTTGGGAAAGGAAGAAGAAAGTGGTTGTGATGGCGAAAATGGTGATAATGAACTGTTCTATTTCCTTGGAATTTGCCAGTCTTGATAGTCTTAACATACACAATACCTTTGAGAATTTGGTAACACTTGACTCATTTTTCATTAGTGAACTGAATGTCTATATTCAGTGTTGCATCAATTAAAATATGAACAAAAATCTACATTTTTTTTCCCAGAAAGTGGCTAATTTGGTCATTAGTATCACTTGTTAGCTAAGATTTTAAGTGGTAGATGGTCCTGAAGAGAAAAAGTTGCAAATGAAGCGTTTTTCTTATACATTTATTGAAAGATAAATTTGTGCAAAGTAATGCATTGCTTCATTGAAACCACTGGGGAAAGTTTTATGTTGCCTAGTTTTATGTGAAAACCCTGTTTTTCCCTCTAGAGATTTTAATCGTCATGTTTATCTGAGTCCAACTATGACATGAAACTCCTCACCTGGAATTAGTCTGAGTGGCAGAGAGAATTTGGCGGAAAATAATTAAAGAACAATGACAGATAACTGGAACCATATAATTTCAACCCACTATTCCATCAATACAATTGAAAGTTAATTTTAGAATTTATACCCATTTCTTTGGAATCTGGAACCTTGGAAAACAGTTATCCATTCAAATCCTTTCCTCTAGAAGGCTGAATAGGGAGAGCCAAAATAAGGGTATATACTGCCATTAAATTTAAAAATTTATTAAAAAATTAATACCTCTGACTTCATGCCAACAGTTCCATTAATAGGTGCTTCAGAGATCACAAAATAACAAACAACTAAAACATACAGTATTAAAATTAAGAATATTTGAAATTTGTATTTTTTGCATTATTAACTTTAATCAGGGAAATGGCATTTGAGTACATGTGTTCCTGACCCTCCCGAGTTGGTCCCCAGCAAGAGTTGTTCCAGCCAATAGCACAAGACTGAGTTCGACTCAGAAGCAAAGGGAAGCTTCATTCTTTCATCAGAGAATGAAGAGGGGAGCTCTCTCTGTAGACACTCCCAGCAGCTGCGGGCAAGGCTGCTATTTGGGGAACTTGTCAGCGGGGAGGGGGCGGAGTTCTCGAGGGTTGGGGCGGAGCTCTCGAGGGTGGGGCGCAGGCGCACCGCTCACGGCCCCGCATCGCAGCGCCCGCGCAGCGTCTCTGCACGCAGCCCGCCTCCGCCATCTTGACTTGTTGCGCCACGCCGGGCGCTCCTTCATACCGCCTGCCGGCTGAGGCACCCGCTCAGGCGCCTCACGTGAGGAGCCCTGGTCTGAAGTGCCAGGTGCACGGCCTCTGCCCATCGTACCCTGTAAGCGAGAGAAACTGGACTGAGCACAAAGGAAGAAAAAGGTTAGACTTTATTTTATTACCCGCATTCTCTGTTTTTATTCCCCAGGAATTGTTCATGGGCTTTGCTGGTGACACATGATTCAAACATCTTAGGTGTGAGTTTGAAAAAAATCCCAATTTTCCCTTATGTCTGTGAAGTGTTTATGTATCCTGACGGCAACATCTGTACTTGTGGCCTTTATTTCTACTACCCCAAAGGATTAAGGTCAGAACAGTGGCAGAAAGCATTTGTAAGGCGAAAACCCGGGTTTGAAAAATTTCCACGATGCCTTTGTTCTCCTGATATTCTTCCCTAAAAATCGCTGTGAGAGACACCAGTAAAGGAAGGGTCAGTATTAATTACAGCAGGTTTAGCTTTTCTGCATATTGCATGAGACGTGAGGATAATAATAGTCTCCTATCTCGGTACTTCTGCATTATGTTAATGATCGTCAGGCAGGCAGTGTGCCAGGAAGACGGCCCAGCCTTCTACTTCTGCCTGAGGTATCTGCCTTTTAATCCAAAATATCTACGCTTAAATTCAAGTCCCAGAAGAGACTCAAATGAGCCTACTCTGTCTTATGAAACACTTCCTCGCGCCAGCGAGTGGATTTTCCTGCTGTGGTGCAGTCAGACGTACTCCAGCAAGTGCTCCTTAAAGAGGAGCTTCTGAATTTGGCTTCCTCACTGGATACAGCTTTGGCAATGGTCCAGGGAGACTGAGAAAATACTCTCAAATCAGGCATGGACTGGTGATAATTGCTAATTATTGAATGCCAATGGGTGAGAAAAGAAAAATCCATGTAATGGCAAAGGGGTGGTATGTAAAAGTGCCAGGAACACTGTCATAGTATTCAAACCATCAGTCTTTATAAATAAATGGCAAATTCAATTAGGCTAAGTAGATGGTTATTTAACAATAGTCAATAAAATATTTCTTTACTGTATAGTAAATAAGGCTTATATTTAACCACAGCTTAGTATATTCCAATGTTAATACCAGGGCAGTTTGTTTTCATAGTTTGATCTAAACAGCACTTTATGTTGACACTTGTATTGCGTATTTAATGAACTCATATCAAATATGCATGGCGAATAAATACTATGCTCCTGGTAAACCTTTATTCTTTCCCCGCTCTCTTGATCTTTTCAAGTGAAGTAATGCTCTTTTCACAATATATTTCTTCTCTCATAAAAATGCGTATCACAACATTGTAACTAAATCTTATTTCAATATTTTTGCAAGACAGAAAAGAGAAATGTAGATCAGTGTTAAGTGTGGACTTGCTGCTGTTTTAAAATGCAGCTTGCAACTCTACCTCAGCTGGCCTCTGAGCAGCCAGCCGGCTGAGACGTACCCTCTGACAGAAAGGATTAAGGCTTCCTAAAAAAAATCCCTAATCTGCTGTGTATATGAAAAAGCGCTGTGGCAATGCATATGATGCTGCCAGTAAGAATCAGGGCTGGCAGTGATGGCTGCTCTTGCCTTTGTATGTATGAGAGTGTATAGAACGTGGAGATGCGGCGTGACTGGGCGTCTGGGCATGGGAACAAGGTATTATTAATCTTTCCCAAGAAAAAAGTGAGGAATATTACAGACCAGAAATTAGGCTGGTTGGGTGTGCCTTCACTGTTATGAGGTTGATACAAAATAATATTACAAGTGACTTGGATTTCAAAGAGTTGAAAGGGTTATATATTTGGCAGGGCCTTAAGTCTCCTATTTAATCCATACTTAAAGCATCAAGTAAAAACTGAGCAGTGGAAGGAAATTGATGAATACATGTGCAGTGTACTGCCTCCTGACTTTTGGCAAAGTCCTCTTCAGACTGTGATGCTGCCACGGGTGTCACTTTCCCTGAGGCAGCAGAGGACTGCAATTTGCTCCCCAGGATTTTAGAACTGGCATGTGGTTCAGCTAAACAGAGAGGAGAATAGTGATTTCTTACTTTCTCAGCAGACAAATCTGAAGACAGAGACTTTACTGCAGTGTTTGTCTTGCCCAGAGACAGTGTGCTATCTGTAAGGGTTTTCCTGGTAATTAAATTTTGAAAAGGATATGAATCCCTTTATTTATACTGGGTAACTTTGAGACCAGAAATAACAAATGTTTGATTCTTTAGCTCAATGGACTTTGAAATAAATGCATATTTTTGTTCATCTCCAGCTTTGGGTATTTTTTGAAATGCAGCTTTAAAGCTAGCCTTCCTTGTAATTCACTATGGGATGTCTTTATACACTGCTGACAGTAATACAACTCATTTTGGGTGATTAACTTAACCCCCAGTATTGCAAGTGTCGTGCTGTATTAGCATATCTTTCAAGGAATAGTTGCAGTGTGAGAAAATTGCCTGTAGGATTATTTGCAACTAGGAACCTGTGAAATGTAAAATAAAATTGAAGACTATAAAGTAAACATCAAAGCTACCTAAAATATTAATAGCCAGCACTCTAAAAAGTAATTTAGAAGATTGCATGAGGTTGTGAAAATTGCTAATTTAAAAGCAGAGTTAAAAAAAAAAGAGGCAGGAGTTTAGAACAAACAACAGACAATAGAAATTCATTTTGTTCACACTGTAGAAGGAGTTCAAGGGATATTGAAGCCTTATCAGTTGAGAGGGTCCAAAGTTCAATATTTGATCACTCTGAACTTAAAAAAAATATGGAAGCAAAGCTGACATTTTCTCCACTTCAGAATTGAAGGGAAAATATTCTGTACCCATAGTAAAATATTATAGTGGATCCAAAGAGCATTTTCAGTTCCCCCTGGACATTTTGTTTCATTGAAGCATTTGTTTTTTAACTTGCTTAGTGATATCTGCCTGTAGTTCAGAGGTCATTTGTTTGACTGTTTCTTGGGCATTTTCCAGGTACAAAGCCAGTACTTGAGTATTTGTCTTCTCACTCAGGTTTTTGTTTTGGGAAGAAAAGTATTGAGTGACATGGTGAATACTCATGCCTAAAGTATAGAATTGGTTTTATAGGCAGAATGCATGGATTTTGGAGTTATACATATCTGTGTTCAGATCTTGTGCCTGCCACTTGCCAGCTGTGTGACCTTGGGTAAATGACTTATCCCTAAGTCTTACTCATTGTAAATAGGTCAATGTGTTGTTAAAGAGTCCATGAGATAGCACTCATAGAAGTTTAAAATTTGCTTGGTAGCAAATATTTAATAAATGGTGATTATTTTTATGATCCATCATTTAAGATAATAGTTACAGAGGTGGCAGACAAGGCTCAGTGCAAGATGGCATGGAGCTCCATGTGAAGACTGTGACATGGCAGACCTGAGGGCTTTTTATGGTACTTTTCCACACTGGGAAAAATGTTCACTGCTTAGATCTGTGATAGGGCTAAAGGAAGAAAGCAGAATCTAGAAGAGAAGAGATGCATTGTGAGAGAGGGGAGGAGGATTACACTTCTTGCATCTGGGTTCTTGAGGCTCATGCTAGGTGCCTAAATTTATTGTGCCTCTTTTAGGTGATTCCTACCTAATGCAGAAAAAGAAAATGTTAAAACTGAGCATTTAAGTAAAGCACATCATGTTTCCAAATATTTCAAGATATCTGATGAAGCACAGGGTGTACTTGGAGTAGAAGAGTGAAGTTAAGATTGGAGTAAGTGAGCACATTAAAGAAAAAACAATAGAAAGAAGAAAGGAAAGGTTAAAAAAAAAAAGGAAAGAAATCACACATGTGAAAGAGGTTAAAAAAAGAACTAAAAGAAACAACTCAGAACAAAGGTGATAGAAGTCATCATAATGATGATAATACCATTTTATGAACACTGGCTTTATGCCAGGCTCTGTACCAGGCATTTTAGTTTAGGTTTTTGTTTGTTTGTTTGTTTAATTCTTGAGTTTTGAACAAAGATCTTAATATTTCCATATACAAGTAGGTAAATAGATTCTGGAAAGTTAAGTAACTTATTCAAGGCACATAATATTTAGAAAATCAGGATTTTAGAAAATATGAGGAAAATTTTTAGATATTGGCACCAAATGAGATCATGTTATGACCTGAAGAAGCCAGAATATAATCATAGGAAAAGTTACCATTAAAGTCATTGTAAAGTTGAAATTAGACCATATAAAGCCCATTGAATTATGATAGGAGTACTCTTATTACAAAATATATTTTTATCATTTCATACATGTCATATAAATCATATGTATATGCTATTAAATTTTTCAGATTATTACAGCACAAATCTGGCATACATTTAGTTTAATTATTATGCAGATCATCAGAATTTTTTAATATCAATTGAGCAATTATTAGAAGTATACCACTTAACAAAACATGCTCAGGATTTAATAAGATGGTGAACATAATGCCTTCCTTTTTACTTTGACATCAACACCTAGTTTTTAGCAGGTTATATTCTGTATTCAGCATTGTACTAGGGCTTTGTGGATATAAAAGAAGAAAATTTGTGATCTGTATTATCACTGAGCTTATAATTTAGCTAGGGACAATAAGAGACAGGATATGCCATAATATAATATAAGGAAAGCCATAAAATTGCCATACATATATACAAATATGTTGTCATATTATTAAGAAAGCAAGTAATTATAATAAATGGTGTGGATCAGTCAGTGCTGGTAGAATTCATAAACAAAACATTGTGGCTGGAATATTTGGGGTTAAATTTTAATAAATGTTAAAAACTAATTTTTAAAAGGTAATAAAAATAAAATTTAAAAAGTACTAAAATGAGACATTGGGAAAATCCTTTACAAAAGTAGAAAAGGTCAAACATGATTCAAAGTCTAGAAGTTAAAAAAGAAAAGATTTACTACATAAAAATAATGATCATCTGCTGAGTAAAAAAAAGTGCCTTAAGCTAGGGTAAAACTCAGTGGGTAAACAAATGATCAATGCAACCAGTACATGAGACAACTGGGTCAATCTCTAAACTACATAGGGAGCTTATAGACATCGTTAAGAGAGGGATAAACAACCCCAAACTAAAAATGGACCTGGGATATAAACTGACAGTTCATGGAAAAAGAAATACAAATGGTTCTTAAGCATATGAAAATTTGCTTTACCTCATTCATGACATGAAAAATGTAAAATACATTGAAATACTATTTTTAAATTATCTAAACTAGGAATGGAGCCCTAAATAAACCACATAAACTAGTCAGAAAGACAGATTATCCAAAGGAATTCTGATATAATGGCATAGAAAAAAGGGAATGCTGGGTAGCAAACAAAACAAAACAAAATAAAACAAAATAAAAAATTTGTTATAAATGCTAAAACTGTAATGTCATTATTTCATCATGAGTACTTTATACCATAGGTGTTTCTAATGAGGAAGTTATGTATTCTAGAAAGTTTCAACAGATTTTGTGTACTCAAAAATGTTTTAAAACTGTTGCTTTCAATCAGGATGGAGTAAAAGGCCATCAGATTTACTCTCCCACTTGAAATAACTGAAAAAGTAGACAAAAATATATTAAGCTAGAGTTTGCAAGACATTGAACAGTAGAGAATGAAAGCCAGTGACCCTCAAGAGTTGGAAAACAAATAAGCCCTATAATTACCCCAGTTTATTGCCTTAAAAGAGTTTCCAGGCTGCAGTGCAAGGAGGGAGAACCCAGGCAGTGCCTGGCTGACTTCCTGAGTTTGAGAGGAGGAGCCAAGAGTCTAGGGAGACCAAAGTGAACAAAAACCAACCAACCAACCAAAAATACCTCTAGATATCTTTAGGGAGTCCTCCTTGAGTAATCAGTAAAGTACTGCTCAGCAAATATGCATGAGGAAACTGCTGGAGGCCAGGGGAGCTACTTGATAGCATTAGAAGCAACAGTACTCAGAGCTCACACCAGGCCAAGAATATCACTTATTCCCCAGCCAGACTGGAAAATTAATTCACAGATTTGGGTAAATACTCAGGAAGGTCTTGCCTCAGTAGAGGGGAAAAATTAGACATAGGCTACTTTTTTAACTTCAGCTTAAGAAATCTTAAAAGCAAGACCTGAAAGGATCAAACTGTTTCCAAGTTACTTAACTAAATCCCGGAATAAAGCTCAGGAATTTCAGAAGAATATAAAAATATTCAGTGCCCAACAAGGTATGATTCACAATTTCTGGCATGCAATCAACAAATTGCCAGGCATGAAAAGAAAGAGGAAAATAAAATCCATAATGAGGATTAAAATTAATCAATTGAAACCAACCCTGCTCTGAAACAGATGTTAGAATTAGCAGACAAGGACACTAAAATAGTTATTATAACTATACTCCATATATCCAGAAAGCTAGAGAAAAGATGGAAAATGTTATATAGAGACATGGAAAATATAAAAAGGACAGAAATCAAACTTCTGGAAATGAAAACTATAATGTCTGAGATAGAATGTACACTAGATAGGATTAATGACAGAATAGACATTTCAGAAGAAAAGATTAGTGAATTTAAGGTTTAGGAACAGAAATTGTCTAAAATGAAAAATGGGAAAAAAGATTCAAAGAAAACAACAACAAAACCAGATTATCAAGGAGCTGAGGGACAACATCATGCAACCCAATGTATGTATAACTGTGTCCCAAAGGAGAGGAGAGAGGAAAAGGGACAGAAAATATTTGAAGAAACAATGGCAGAAATTTCCAAATTTGACGAAAACTATAAACGTACACATCAAAGATGCTTAGTGAACCCCAAGTAAAAACTACCAACATACAAAATAATCTATTTACCCAAAATGAGTAATAAAATAAAAATCTTAAAAAGCAGTCAGATGACAAGACATGTGATCTACAGAGAAACAACAACAAAAAAGGATTTCAAGCAGATTTTTTTTTTTTTTTTTGGTCAGAAACAATGCAAGTGAGAACACAATGGAGCAGTATTTTGGAAAAAGAAAAACTGTCAAGGAGGAATTCTATAGGTAGGTCAGCTTCTATTTCAGCTTTGGAGAGGAGAGGTCTGGAAAGAACACGGCAATAAGAAAAATACCAAACTGCAAATTAATGACTTTCCTTGAATTTATCAGAGAATTGCGTGGGAAATCTTGGGAGTAGTGAGGCATTTGCAGAGAGAAATAAGATCCAATCATTTGCTTACCTGGTGCAGGTATCACTGGCTGTTATAAAATCTGGTAAGAATTTACAGCTAAAAATTGTTAACAAATTACTAAAGGTGGAATGTGGGATGGCATGAAAGTGAAAATCTCCTAGGACTTCAGATATTGTAACATTCTCACAAGCTTGCCTTAATCCCACAAAGCACTAAAAGGTATGGTGGGTCAAGTCCTGAGATAGGTTTTCTCATGGTGCTCTTTGGGGAAAGGGAAGAGCAGTCAAAACTTCACCCGGAACATTTTTCCTATTTCCCTTTCAGATCAAAAGCCTTCATCTTTGAGAGTAGGTGGTGGTGGTGAAGAGCAACAGAGAAGTGTTGCTTTAGGGCACTGGTGGAAACCCACTGCAGCTTGGAAAGGGAACTTTTAAAAAAGTACTACCCATGGGGAGGAGCAGAATATGTTCCAGTAGGAAGAGAGACAGGAGAGCTTGTGAAGGACGCACTGTGGGTGGACTCATACACACTGTATCAGCCTAAGATTGTCTTAAATTAGGACATTAGAGAATGACCCTTTCTTTCACCCACCTCAAGTAGGCTAACAAGTGTTGAGTAAAAATTATAGTGGAATACAACTGAAAGCGCTGCAAGGAAGATTCTTTCTGAGGGGGCGCAAAGGGGGAGCAAAGACTTTACAAATTTTCCTGACAGTGATCCCACACCATATATCCAAGCTATTACCAAGGGAATTTGAAGCCTGTGGTGAACTGAGGTCAGTCATTGCAACAACAAATCTCAAACACAGCCCAACTTCTGAATAGACTAACATAAACCCTTTGCTAGTGGGCTATCAAAATAGGTATGCAGATTTTCAAGCATAAAAATATTTATCTCAGTATCTACTGTCCTACACAAGATGTCTGGCTTTCAACAAAAAAATTATGGGTTATCCAAAATGACAGAGAAGAACATTTGAAAGAGACAAATCAATCACTAGAGCTAGTTACCTCAGTTACAGAGCAGATGTTGTAATTATTTGACAGAGAAATAAAAATAACTGTGACTAATATGTTAAAAGTTCCACAGGAAAAGTTAAATTACATACAAGATTAATTTCAGCAGAGAGAAAGAAAGTAGAAATAATCAAATGGAAATGCATGAAATAAATAAACATGCTGACATAGATGAAGAATGTCTTCCTTGGATTCATCATTGGACTTGACACACAGAAGGAGAGAATCAGTGAACTTGAAGAGAGGCCACCGATCACACAAACTAAACACAAAGTACAAAGAGTGGAGGAAAATAAAAAACAAAAACAAAAACAAAGCAGAGCATCCAAGAGCTATGGGATATGCAGCTCTTGCAGTTAATGCAGGCATAATTGGAGTTCTAGAAGGAGAGGAGAGAGAATGGAGATGTAGAAATACCTGAAGAAACAGCTGTTAAAAGTTTTCTAAAATTATTGACAGACATTATGCACACTAGTCCAAGAACATAAGAGAACAAGAAACAGGACAAATACCATTAAAAATATAGCTAGGAATTTCATATTTAAATGACTGAAAATGAAATACAAGAAGATGATCTTGAAGGTAGCCACAGCAAAAAATATATGTATTTACAGAGGAATAAGATTGTAATTACAGCCAGCTTTTGTCAGAAATCGTTAGAGCAAGAAGACAAGTAACATCTTTAGAATGCCAAAAGAAAATGAAAAAAAAAAAAAAAAAACAAAACAAAACCCCAGTCAACCCAGAATTCTATGCCCAGCAAAAATATCCCCTAAAAGTGGAGGAGAAATAAATATTTTCTCAGATAGAAAAAAACGGAAAGAATTCATTCCTAGTAGACCTGCTATATAGAGCATTTTAAAGGAGGTTTTTCAGGCAGAAGTATTACGATATCAATCAGAAGAAATGAGGAGTGTTGAAAATAAGTTAAGGTAAAATGAAATTTATGTAATTTTATAGCTTAATATCTCTAAGACATACTGATTGTTCAATCAAAAATATAATGTGTGTTTAATGTATATGTTAAAAAAATATGACAGTGGTGCAAAGAATATGATGGAGTAATTGGAATTGTATTCTTTTAAAGTCCTAACACTGCAGCTGAAGAGGTGTTATTTGAATGTAGATTCAGATTGTTTAAAAATGCATATTGAAAAACCCTGTGGCAACTACCAACATTTAATAAAAACTATAATAATTTAATAGAAAAGATTTAATAGAACCATAAAAATTGATCAGTTAACTCAAGAAAAGGTAGAAAAAAATAGAAAAAAGAAATAAAGGACAATATGATCCAGCCATTCCACTTTTAGATATTTATGGAAGTAAAATGAAAATGTATGTCCATAGAAATATTTATATACAGATGTTCATAGCTGCTTTATTTGTACTAGCAAAAACCTGGAAACAATCCAAATATTTACCAGCAGATGAAAGGATGAGCAAATCATATTAAAGCCATAAAATGAAATATCACTCAGCAATTAAAAGGAATAAACTTTTTGATTATATATACAATGACATGGATGAATCCCAAAATAATTAGGAGGAAAAGAAGTCAATCAAAAAAGAAGTATGTTTTTAATTGTGTGAAATTCTAGAAAACGCAAACTAATCTAAAGTGACAAAAAGTAGATTGGTATTTGCCTAAAAATGGTGCAATGGGTAGGAGATTACAAGGCAGCAGGAGAAAACTTTTGGAGGTGTAGAGTATGTTTATTTTGATGTGATGGTTTCATGAGTGTGTATATATGTCAAAACTTCAACTATATTCATTAAATATGTGCAGTTTGTTGTGTGTCAGTTATACCTCAGTAAAACTGTTGAGAAAATAATATTTAAGCAGATATTATAGAACTTCCCATTTTATAACAACTGTATTTTTAATTTTCTTCTAACTTTACTGTGCTTGTGTAAATTTGTTTTCCTACTTTGCTCATTCAGAGTCAGAATATCATGACTAACTTCACTTATGCAAAAGTATGGCCCAAAACTATTAAAAATTTACTCTACAGCATAAACTACTTAATGGTGCCACAGTCTAAAATTATGACTTTTGATTTCTATGTAGTGTTTTCATTAAGTTGTTATTTGGCTAGTTTCTCACCAAGTTTCCTTCCTCTTCTTCCTGGGCACACAGCTACGTTTCCTATTCTCCTTGCGTTTTAATGTGGTCGTGTAACTGAATTCTAGCCAGAGGCATGCAAGCAGAAGTGACAGGTATGACTTTCAGACCTGACCCTTAAATATCTCTTGTTGTTTTATCTTTTTTGGGGGGGTTAGTAATTAGGTTTATTTATTTATTTTTAATGGAGGTACCGTAGATTGAACCCAGGACTTCCTGCATGCATTCTACCACATGAGCTAAACCCTCCCTGCTAAATATTTCTTTTACATGACCTTTCTTGTCTTTTCCCATTGCCTGGCTGAAAGAGGACCCTTCCAAGTCTCTAAGAGAAGGCAAAGTCACCATATAAAAGTGCCTTTACTTGTAAATTACAATGTGGAAAGCAGCATGCTAGCTAGGGACAGTGAAATCAGACTGCTATGTGAGTCATGAATTAAATTTTATTGGGTTAACTCATAAAATTGGTGGTTTGCTATAGCATCCATATTATCTTAGCAAATATGTGTTGCTAATTCTTACCAGAAATAATGGAGGTAATAAAGGGGAGCCTTAAGTTAGCATTGTTTTCCCCTGGACAAGTCTTTTACTGAGCTGTTTTTGTATATGTTGCTCTGGCACTAGATTCACAATAAGTATTTAATAAGTGCTTTTTAACTTTCTTGACTTACTTTTTTCTCTTTCCTTTTTGGAATATGGCATTGACAAAAAGAGAATATACATTTAATTGTTTCAACTGACCTTTCTTTTTGACAAAATTAAAAAGTAAGTTTTATCAATAGAGTTGTTGTTGCAGTAGCGTTTTCTGTTATCTGTAAGAAGAATCATGTAGCATTGTGATTGAGAGAAATAATTACTATTATTATAGAATGTGTATAAGGATTTGTAGTTACCTGCAGAAATTATTCATATTTTTGATCGAAATTCCATTACACAATTCCAAGTTATGTTTTCAGAAACAAATTACAAAACAAAATACTCTTCTTCAGTGCAAAATCATCTTGTAAAAGGATTATTTTCATGAATAGAGAGAGATACTTCATTTCAATTTATGGGTGTTATTTCTAAAAAAACTATTAAGTGGCTCTATTTCTCTATAGGATTTACTAAAATAAACTTGACTATGTGGCTGTAGAAAGAATATTGCCATTTGGTTCTACAGTCCAGCTAACTGGTAATTGATGAAAATGCTACCCTATGGTGTTCCTTTTCTGAGTGGATTTGGTAGCTGCTACACCGCCTCGATTAGGCACTCAGTCCACCTTGCATGTGGCATAACCACAGACTCTGAAGTCAACACGGACCCCAGACAAGGAAAAAAGGGACTCTCTTCTCAAATTGCAAGAAATAGCCTTTCTAGAGAAATTACTACAATCATAGAATTGCTATTCCTTTAAGGAATAAAAAAGGAATGCATGTTATATAGTTGGGAATGTAAGGAGCTTAAAGTGGAAGATGTGAAATGGCCACTCCAAGATGTAGAAAGCCCTTCCTTTGCAGCACATTGTTGAAACAAGCCCTTACTTGACAAGTACAGATAAGCTCAGAAAAAAATGTGAGCTATCACAGTTCAGAGGGTAGTGTTGCCTGGGGGCTATGTATTTTACCTACCAAGATCACAGATGCTCAGTGAGCATTGAGGTATTCTTCAAGAAGCTCTGCCTTTACTACTTTGCATGCTTATTTATTAGAAATATCTATTAATTAAAGAAGTAGACACACATTTGGTAATAGATAAACTCATTCCATAAATGCTACAAATGATATCTTCATCCATAGAGTGGAGAGCTTAAGAAAGAGCTTGAATAGGTTGGGAATACTCCAAAGAGAGGTTGAAGAGAGAGCCTTGAGGCAGTTCACGGGTCACAGACCTTCAGATGAGTGAGAAACCATTCAAAACCCTCCTCTATGACTTATTTGAAATTTATCAATGGACTTAATGTGAATAAATCAGCTCCATTCCTCTGCCCAGGAAGATCATAAATAGAAAATCAAAGATCTAGAATCAGAGGGCTAAGAAGGACTTAGAGAAGTCACAGAGTTCACCAGTTTGCCTCCCAGCATAGGATGGCATCTAAGTCTAACAAGGCAGGTGATGAATATTCTTAAAGGTAGCTGGTGTTTCACACTGTTCAGATGGATGTCCAACTACCATTTATTAAAAGATAGAGCTTTTTTTTCCTCTACTGATACCAGTGGCAGAACCATTATAACTAAAATATATGTTAAATATCAGAAGCTATTATTGTTCTTATAGAGGTGTATATTTTTTGTACTTCTCAGTAACACTAGGCAGTGTGATTTAAAACTATGACTTTTTTATCACTTACCTGTGCATTTAGGGGACAGATGTTTTTAAACACTATTTTGCTTTTACTTTTCTCCCTGTCCACCAGCAGTTATAGTTGGGGTTTAAAAAAATTTTTTTCCCGTGCTTTTCTTTCCTCTCTCTCTGTCTTAATCCTGAGGCCATGATTTTGAATTAGAAAACTTTGGCATAATGGAGCAAACCTTGTCTGAGAGTCTTAGTACAGCAGGAGCAAGAAAACTGTTTCAAGGTGTGTGGTGTAGACTCTGATGGAGTCACGTGCAGCTAGTCACTGATGGGTCAGTTAACTCTTATTGCAGAGTCAGGGGAAGCAGTGTGGAAGTAATTTGATCAAGAGGAAGGAGATGGGGGCGTGTGAAGGGATGGTGGTGTTCCACAAAGAATACAGCCTGAGCAAAGTTGTGAAGCTGTTAAATAGCACAGTCCATTAAGTGTTTCAGCAGTCAGTTTGCCATTATTGAAGATTTGAGTGGGGAGTGTGGGAACTGAAAGAGAAGTAGAGGCATAGGTCAGGACCTGGAGGGACTTATTCAGGAGAGGCTCTTGGATGCTACCATTGGTATGTTATTAATTCTTAATCTTTCTGGATGTGCTTTCTTTCCATGAAGGTAATTCAGAAATTAGCAGGAGTCCCGCAAAGGCTCCAGGAGCTGTTATGGATATAGCTGGAACTAGAGTGACAGACCCACAGAGAAGGGAACCCAAGAAAGAAAAAAAGACATTTTTATAACCCACCCCAGCTGTCTCTTTCTCTTAGTAGCGCATTCTGAGGAGCCGTCCTGCGGGCCGAGAACAGCCATCATCTCTAAGGTATCAACAGCTATGCCTGTAGTTTAGATTTTGGTGGCAAGACCTACTTTAATTCAGATCAAAGGTTGACCTGAAGTTTAGAATAAGGATACAAGTTTGTTAGATAATCAGAATACTGGATAGCAGAGTTCTGTTGTCACACACGGCAATGTCCAGTTGCCATCCAAGAGACTATATCTCCTTTTACCTCCTCTCAATCCAGTGCAGTTTATTATTACATCATTTCCTTAATATGCGGACAGGGTTGCACAGCACTGATACCGTGTCTGAACTGCTCTTTCTTAGAAGCTAATCTGAGCTACACAGTAAATTCCAGCATTATTGGAACTTGTCTCAAGTTGCAAAGTCAGTCTCCCTTAATGATGATTTATCAGGATAGCATTTATTCCTCAAGTAAAAATTAGTATAAAAAAGTTGAAAATGATTTTCTGGGAATCCCTGTAGCAAGAAAGCAGAAGCCCAGCTGAACTCCTTCACTGTTACCAGAGCAGCAGACGTGTTGAAAATATAGGTCACTCTGTCAGTTGGTTTTCACCTTGCATTCACGTGCATCCCAGGCTAGGGTCAGAAGGAGGTGCTTGCTAAGGCTAGGCAGGGATGTGAACAGTGAGGAGTGGAACAGTGTCAAGGCTTGCCTGGCTCTTCCCCAAGATCTGCATTTTCCCAAGTACAAAGGTGTGCTAGTCAGGTTTCAAGGCTGATAATGAAAATAAAAATGGACTCCTTGTCCTAAAATATAAACAAACAAATAAACAAACAAATAAATAAATAAAACATTTAAAAATGGGGAAAGAAATAGAGGAAAGAACCAAGTCTCCAACCTGAGTCCCAGAATTCTACCAAGCCCCAGTTCTAGGCCTGAGTTTCTGTTGGGGCACCCAACCCAAGCTATGGATCTCATTACTGTCTCCTGCTACATGTGCGGAGAGCACTTTTTCTTCATCTTGGGCTCTCCATGAGTGTCTAATCATAAGTGGATAGGAATGAACGTTCAAGACAACGGACCTGGCCTGTGTAGCTAAATGTTTGTTACTAATTAGGCCTGTCCCCTAGCGCTGTTCTTGCACAGCTACAGACTCTTCCCCCATATTCGTCAACTCCTTTCTGTGACCCAGACCTCTCTGCGTCTCCAGAAATAACGAGCACATGGAAGTGGTGGGTCTGAAAAAAGGAGATCCCTGGTTTCAAAGGGAAGGTGTCCTAGGTCAAAAGCCAGTTTGGGAAAGCTACATTTCACTTTTTATTACGTAAGCATCAAGACAGTGAATTTTTTTTGAAGTTAAAATTTATTGTCTGAAATCTCTTTCATGCAAAATTTGAGACCATACTTTAGAGTTCTGTTGGCAATTTAAACTAATAATTTTGAGATGATTTTTCTAGTGCTGCAGTATAAGAAACAAATCCTCTTAACCATCTTTTAATGAGTATGTCGCGTTCCACAATACTTGATTTGTTAAGAAGTTAGTTATTCCCCATGTCTTTGTAGTTCTTTTCTTTAGACAGAAGATCAAAGTAAAATCCTTTAATTTTTAAGATTGTGGTTAGTGCCATTAAGATTTATTCCATTTGCTTCTAGTTTACTTGCTTTTTTTGTTAACATGACTTTTCACAAACTAAATGGTCTGAAAATAACTAATTATATATATAGTGTGACAAAATAAGTATATACATTTCTCACCCAAATATATTGTGCTGAAAGCACAATTTTTATTTTGTTTTTCACATTGTAAAAATTAAAGGCAGATTTTAGGAAAAGTAATTGCCTCAATTTCATACAACTTTCTTTTCTGTTTAGAGCTCTCATTGCCTATGACAGTTGATGTGGTTTCAGTAGGACAGTTCTATTGTTTAATTTGATATCCTAACATTCTAATATTTTCATCATGACATCTAGTTGTCCCAGATCTCTTTATGCTGTTCCCTGGGAGTGACAGAGTCAAAAATACTTGCCTCTTTAAGTTGTCATTCGGCTTAACTCCTCCTCTGCAATTACATTTGCATGCATAATACATCATAACAAATTAGATGTTGCAAAGACACACGGCAGAAATTATGTGAGTTTGTGGCAAGAGATGTAGCTGATGTAACACGAGAGGAGGAGATTGAAAGGTGAAAGAAAACTAATGAATGAAAACCACCATAGAAGATGGCAGCTGAAACCTATCTTCTCATCTTTTTAAGGCCAATGGTCAATTGCCAAAAAGTAAATGAAAAGTGAAAATGCAAAACCAATTTTGTTCCTACCAGTGTGCTAAGAGATTAAAATTAAACAATGTATTTGTTTCTGGATGGGAAAATATTCATTGGTTTTTAGGCAGTAAACTATGACATTGAGGAAATCTCTTTATTTCATGTGTTAACCTAAAAAAAAAAAAAAAAGAAAGAAAGATATTGAGGTTGTAATTCAAGCTTATTGGAAGTGTTCTCTAGTAGACTGGAAACAATCTTCTTGACTGAATGAAGCTAGGCCGAAATTACAGCTATCCCCATAAACACCTCAGCTACTCTGTTCTGCTCCTATGTTATAATGACTGGATTAAAGTGTTTTTCTTATGTGATTGTATGTCTTCTGGCCTCCTGACACATGAAATTGGCCAATTTAGAAGCACTGGTACCGGATGGTCATCGAAAGGCCATTGTCCCTGAAGTGCTATTAGTACATGTCATACCTTGGCCAATAACTGGTGCAAAAACCAGGTCCTTCTCTAAAAGGTTTGAATAGCCACTTTCAAAATGATGAGGTTCAGCCAATATCTGATGGTGATTTTAAATGTTTCACTTAGTCTGACAAAAGCAGGAGAAACAGGAATTCAACTCCTGGTCTCCTGCATTTTTGTCTCTTTTTTTCTGTCTCTTTCCATTTTTCTTACTCATTTTTGGTCTGTTTTCTACCAATACATAAGGGAAATAATAAATTTCAGTAACGTTGAAGTTGGATTAAGTTGAGGAGAAACCCAAAATATTAGAGTGGTTACGATACATGCTATAAATCTTTGCTTTCTGTCCTGCTCTCCTCAGCTTCTATTTCCTTTGCTTCCTCAGTCCCATGGCTTCTTTTCTCATCTCAGGCCAGGCGTCCCACTCTGCAAGGAGGAGTGTAACAGATTGCTTCACTGAAGCATTTGCCATCCTCCAGGTTTTTTCTCATCATTCTCTTACAGCCCTTTTCCAATGCTCCTGACAATGTGGAAGAGCTCCCCAGCCAATCATTTTCTGGCATTCCATCGGTTCCATGGCGAGATCCGAGGAAGCCCATCAGCCTCTGCTAGGCTGATAACCATCATTGCTTCTAATGCGTGCTTCAGTATTTCTCATCACAGCATGCATCTGTTGGGGAGATAAAAGAAGAGATTTACAAATATATAATCAGCAGATGTATGAAGGCTGTTGAAGCAAAGTAGACTAAGAAGGAAACAGATCCATATTTCCTTGAGGGTAAGAGTAGATAAATATGCTAGCTTTTGTATGATTAGGTCATTACTAACACCTGGAGGCTGTCTCGGTCCTTGGAGGAAAACCATGGAGAATATTTGGTAACGAACACATTTGGTTCACAGAGGGGGTGATTCTGAGCCAGATTGGAAAACATTTTAAAATGGAATATTGCCTGCATAAAAGAGGCAGATATTTCAGCTTTGCTGCATAACAGGAGTTCTCTAGTGGATCCTTCTGCATAATGGAGCCGTATGGTAGGTCTATGGAATATCACACTCTGATGTCAGAAAAGCACACATATCCTTAGCCAAATGTTTGCATGTGCATTTGAGCATGTACTGTATTATTTAATCATTTTCTTCTGGGCACTTGTGTATTAGCATCACAGCCCCAGTTGGATAAGGAACCTTACTTAAAACCAGTGGGGTTTCTGAATACTAATGAAGCGTTTTCATAAATTTAGTCTTTGAAATATTGTTTGAAGTCTATGTCTTATTAATCTTTATTATTCTCTTCCTCTACCCTGTAAATTTCCTTCATAGAAAACGTGGAAAATTTTGGAAAACTTCAGAATAAATGTCAAAATAATTTTTTATTTGAGGCTTTCCTTTTAGCTTAAATAATATAAAACTGATAGATACAATTGTGTCTCCACCTAAAACACACTTTTAGTGATGAATTTCCCCAGCATATGTGTTAGAATCCATAATTTTTTAAGGAGGGGAAAAAGGACAGATCATAAACCTATGGGGAAGGCAACAAATATCAAGAAATTAATTACCTAGTCTTTGCCTGACAAGAAAAAACTCAGTGTAGTGATTTCTTACCATGGACCCAGATTTTTAGAAAACTATACATAACCAAGAGAAGCTCTGTGGGTCACACTAAGTCTTCAGGATATTGGGAGGTTGCATTAGGATGACACTGTCTGACAGAGAGGAATTGCTTGCCCTGGTAAGAGATTAAAAATTTAGTGCTGTAAGGTACTATATCATTCTAGGCCTATCTCTTTTCCTTTCCACTTTCTCTCTCATATGGCCTAGTTGTTTTCTCCTTTCTGCTTTATGTATGATGAAAATCTTGTACGTTAAAAAGTCTTTTTTTAAAGAAAATTTTCAGCCTTTTCCTTTGTAAAGTGATTATTTCTGTGGACTAAATTATCGTAAATATGAAAATTTCCCCTCCGTATGCTGGAGTTAGAGGAAAGAATTAACCTGGGTGCTGAATACTGCATTTATGATAAAGCGAAATGGCAGTGATTTTTGGATAGAATTAAATGAACAGAGACACTGAAATAAGAGTGGCACAGAATACTGTCAGTATCTGCACCCGACATGCAGGCTTCCTGGCTTTAACGTTACCAAAGCTGTTTTAGGACACAGCTACATGTCTTCAATGAT
Source organism: Camelus dromedarius (assembly GCF_036321535.1). Taxonomy (NCBI): domain Eukaryota; kingdom Metazoa; phylum Chordata; class Mammalia; order Artiodactyla; family Camelidae; genus Camelus; species Camelus dromedarius. The sequence continues at coordinate 9,560,969 of NC_087449.1, read as the reverse complement.
TACAAATCTGCTTTCATCTCTAGAGTGAGATGAGAAAGAAGTTACCTGTTTTTCTTCATTGTCTAAAGGGTATACACATACTCTATATGATAAACATGTGGCAAACAACTGACACATAAATAATTCAGTAATGTTGACCAGAGGATACATTGCAAAGTGCGATTCCCCACATCACACCTCCCCCTTCCTCCTTTCCATCCGCAGTACTGAATGCCATCATGCCATCCATCGAGTGCAAGCCGGTGTGCTAAAGTTGAAATTTAGGAATCTTCTCAAGTTTTATTATAGCGCCAGAAACAAAACAAAGCATAATGAAACAAAACTTGCTATTTCACTATTAAAGTGCTATATTTCTTTTTTGAGAGACAGGTTTAACCCCTCTCCTAGTCAAATGATTTTGAAATTCAGATGAAGCTGAATTTGGAGGGGATTTCTCTCTCCCCACTTACATTCCACTTTATACAATTTCCATGAGTCATATTGTTTTAAAGGTTCATAAAAGAAACACACTTGGTATTGTACCAATTTAATGTTCCAAAGGAAACATTTGCCCTGAGATTCTTCTAATATGCTGCATTTGGATTCAATGAAAGAGTTTATGTGCATAATTTTTGTTGTCTTATGGGATTTTCTTTGTGGTCTGTCTTATGGAAATTTGGGAATGAGAAAGGAAATGAGAATCAGTATCATATTATCAGTTTCTGTTAATCACCATGAGCCTTCTGTCCCTCCCCCTAACACATTCTCATCTACATGCACAACCTTTTATGGCAGTGGTATACTATAAGGCTTTACTTCACAGCCCAAACACAATATTGTGGAGGAAAAAAAAAAGCCACTTTAGAACAACTATAGGTTTTGTAGCCAAACTTCTCTTCAATTCTTTATGCAGAAAATATAAATTGTAACAGTTCTATTTTTGCATAGTGTCAACAGCTAATCACATTACTAATTTATATGAGAGATATGCTTATATTCTGTCTGATAGAAATGACTTTTCAATTCTTAATTTGGACACGTATTTTGAACAGTGAAAAGAAAGTATTAAAAAGATTCAGAAGCTTATGATATTGTAACATCTTATATGCATGCAGCTTTCCCTCTGTGTTGGTATTGGTGAGCAGACACTAACAATAACACTTGGAGAACTTTATTATCCAATTTTGTGTGCATTCAATAGGATTATGAGTTTTTGATCATACAAATGCAAAAGAGATTTGGCAGTAAGAGGAAGCAACATAGTTCTAGAAGCACAATTTCCATTTTATTAATCTGAGAGAGAACTACTTTTTCCAAATTGCTACACAGCTTGAATTATCTGTTCAGCTTTCTCTGTTTATTCCTTGCACCACTAACCTCAGAATGTTGGTGGTTTACATAAATTCACAATCCTATGAAATCTGGGGTTGGGGGGGGGAGGCTGGAAATCTTTGGATGCCATCCACATGACTAAGTTGGAGCCAATAAAATTTTTAGCTTTCTTTGTTGGTGGTCTCCGTTAGTCTTGGTTAGTGACCTGTGTAAGTTGGAAGCTATGAAGAAGACTCTTGAGATTTAGTTAAGGTAAATAATTTTATTAGCTCACAAATTTACTAGAAATCTCTTTAATATGCCTTTGAAATCTGTGCTAAAAATCCTCTTTTTTGTATGAGAAACTCTTTAAAGGAGGTGTCTCAGTTACTTCAGCAGCTAACTCTCCTGAAAGGATCCATCCAATTTTTAATTCTACTTCCCTTTGGTTCAGTGGATGACAAGGGTCCAGGGTAGTAGCCGTGAAAAAACAGAGGTCTGGAATTCATCCACAAAGGGCATTCTCCCAGCTTTCCCATTGCCTCTTTTGTACTTTGTCACCTTTACTCAAAATACTCTGAGGCTCATGCCCTCTGGATGAGCGTCAAATCTTCATCTGCTACCTTCTAGTTACCATATCTCCTTATAGAGGGAGTTGGCATCGTCTTAGTCCTCCTCTCTAGCCACTCCCACGGGCAGCTGCAGCCTCCACGTGGAAAATGCTCCTGACAACTAACTTCAGGTTTTCAAAAAAACTATTTTACTTTTAACAACTTTCTCTCATGGCCACAGCTGGCCATTGTCAGTACTCAGGGCTCTTCTACTTTGTTATCCTACTCACTGACAGCAACACAACAACCTATCAGCCCTCCAGTTCCTTCAGCTCCTTAGTCCCACTAAAAGTTGTCTTCCACCCCATTAATATCTCCAGTCTTGGAGAGTCTTTCACTCTCTCTCTGGCTGCAACTTCATGTTGCAATAATATGCAGGCCTCTTTTGTTAAGCCTTCAAACTTTGTTCATCGTGTTCTTTTGACGAATCTATTTCATACTTCAACCTGAAGGCAGGGTTTGCACCTGATTCAATTTTGAAATTAAGGCAAACATTGCCAGTCATGGTGTCACTGCTGAGTTACTGTTTTACAAAGCTGAAATTGACAGAAAGTAGCAGCAGGAGACTTCAACAAATGAAACTTAAGCTTTAAGTCCTAATGACTGAACTAGTAATAGTACCACTGGCAGAAATGAAAACTTTTTTGGGGGGAGTGAAATGTTGCAGTAGAGAGCCCCGAGGAATTGTCCATTCAGTTATCAGATTTGAGGTGAACGTGAATATTGCCTTTGAAATGTCCCTTAAAAATTTAAAACGTAAGACTGTCAGTTGCTGGAAAGGTGAGACTACAGGTAGTGATGTGAAGTTTGAATAGCTGTCACTTCAGAACAACAGCAGTAAGGGAGATTGACTTTGCAATTTCTGTATTTAATACTTTGTCATGGGTTCTTTTATACCTACTACCTCATTTAATCTTCATAGCAACTGAGAGGGAGACTATTATTCTCATTTTATAGATTAGAAAACTGAAGCTTAGAAAACACATTGATAGAGCTACAAGATGTCTCAGTGGGAAGTATAAAGGAACAAAGTCCAAGGGACACAGACAGGTTTAGTGTACAAAGTTGCTCAACAAATGTTTCTTGGTCTAAGGAAAAATAGTTGATTTGGCATTCCCAGCCCATTTGACACAAAAAAACCCATAACTTGGAGAAATACGGCAATGAGTGGATGGAAAGCTTGAAGGATGAGGAAGTTTAAGTGAACATTGGCCTTAAATTAGTTTTGTGGTTTGTATCAGTTGATACAGTCTAGGTAGCCCTGGTGGAATCCCAGGAAAGTCACTGCAGGAGAGTGACACGAGGGCAGCTTTCATCCATGCGTTTCCTCAGCATGCCAGATGGCTTTCTGATTGCTCAGGGGTCAGGTGAGAGATCGTATGGAACTTTCTCCCACTCCTAAGTGTGTCAGCCCAGAGCATCTCTTCAATTCCCAGCCCACTGACCAGAAGCGTCAGTGGCCCTCACTTACCTTCAAGGGAAGTTAAAAAATGTCAGGGGGCATATTCAATGCTGGGTGAGCACAGCGCTCTCCACCACAAAAGTGAAGTAAGTTATAATGCCTATGGAGATCGTAAAACTGCACTTCACAGGTTGGACTCCACAACTGGTCTTGGACTGTTTTTGTTTGAACCAGGAGATCCTGGAATGGCTTCCAAGTTCCAACTGGAAGTTTCTCCAAGTTAGGCTTCAACATGACCTTCTCTCTCTGTTCACCATAATGCCTTTCCCTCTGTAGCAAGTTAAAACTAGGGATGGTAATTTTAGATGGCTTTTACCCACAAAATATATGTTAACATTTGGCAGCTTCACGGATGTGTCATTTGGCATAGCATTGCCAGGTTGCTTGCTGGCTTGGGTAGAGAGAGACTGAAAGGTAACATTTCACCTGTGACGAGAAAGGTAGATGGAAAATAGTAAATGGATCGCAAGACCGGCTTCCTCTGGAGATTCTGGGATTAAATCCTCTGGGGTTGAAGCCTTATACTTTCCCTTCCTTTATTGCTGCTTATAGAGTTGCCAAGTCTGCATCCGTTTTGTATCAATGTCGGCCTTCATTCAGCTAACCTGGGGGACAGGGCATGGGGTGGGGAGGGGAGGGCAAGGCTGGGTCCCTCTTCATCCCTTCAGCCAGCTGTGCTTTTCAGTCTGGAGTCCGAGCTCAGCATCCAGATTTCTCTAGTGTACATTACATACAACAGTTGCTACTCCTCTCTCCCCAGGTCTCAGAACACCATCAACCATCCTGAACAAAGCCCTGAAAGCTGCAATAAAAAGGTTTTAAAACCTCAAAAAGGAGAGCCTGAGGAAGTACCACCACAGTCAAGGCAAATTAGTATCACCCAGTGGAAAAAGCAGGCTCTCTCTTCCATAAAGGGAGTACTCACAAGCCTGCCTCCTGAGGCCTCACAGATTTCCTGAGGCCCTGTGGACTAGCGAGTTAGGCCCCATTTTAAGACAAATGATCTGATATGATATAATATGATGATCCATGGGCAAGCAGTCAGCAGAGAAAACGTTGATAAGCTCTTGGAAAACAAAATACAAGCTCCTTTAGGCAAAAAAAGAAGAAAATGTGGATGAAGGCCATCCATAACATATATAAATAACCTTATTACTCATGGCAGATAGTAACTTTCTCTCTCTCTTTCTCCACTTTTCTTGCCTTCCTGCCTTCCTTGACTTTGGAATCCTTCTTCCAATGATTCTTATGCAGAAGCCCAGAATATAAACTAAGGTTGGTGGCAGGGAGCAGGGTAGTTTGTGCGTGGAGTGATGTGATGCTTCTAGCCTGGGGTCCCCCTGCCCTCCTCCCTGCGCCCAGCCCAGTGCAGGCCCCGGCTGAGACAGCTCTGGAGAAGTCTAGGATTCCAGAGAGCATGGTATGAAAATCACTGATCCAGGGTGGGGGAGAAAAAGGCTACAATAATACGTTCTTAACTGTGTATTCAGATAAGAAGACATCATGGTTTATATTTACAATTCTGGATTTATTTGTGTCTGTATTAGCGATTTTTTTCATCTACCCCCCAAATCCCTGACATCTAGGTTCCTGTGTGATCTTACCTTTCCCTGTGTTTCTCTTGTCACTCAGCTCCATTCTGCTCCTTATTTTCCACGTGTCAAGGTCTCATCTGTGCTGCTTCTCTGACTGCAGTCTTAGGCTTGGCATTTACCTGGGTAACTCCCACTCATCTTCTAGGTCTCAGCTAATGTCATTTCCTTAGAGAACTTCACCAAACCTGAAATATGGTTGAGGTCTTGTTTTATGCTCTCAAAATATATTCTTCCTTCATAACACTTGGTCATGAGTTCACTTACGTAATTATTTGTGTGATTATATCTGCTTAATATCCAGCTCCCCCATTAAATGCTAACTAAGCTCCATGAAGGAAAGTTTACGTAACTTATTCATCCCTTTGTAATTAGCAACTAACAAAATGGTCGAAAAATAATGAGAGTTCAGTAAAGATCTGTTGAATAAATAAATGTCATAACCAGACGAGGGTTCTCATTAGCTTCTCTTTAATGTCAAATAAAAATGTTGTATTTCTAACATGCTAGTAAATGTTTCCTAAGTTTAAATTTCATGAACATTGGGGTTGATGGTCTAACAATCAGATAGGTTTTGGCGTTTATAATGTCCTATATTTGGATTGTACTTTAAAAAAATGGTTTTCCTTATATGGTAGCATTTAATCTTCCTACCAACCCTGAGAAGAATGTAAGCTAGTTATCATTATTATCCTGTGCATGAGGAAATGAATGTCACCCAAGAAGCTATATCTTGCCTTAGCTTCTAAAGCTAAATACTAACAGACCTAGAACAAGACCCATGCTTCCTAGCCCAGGAATAATTATTTTTAAAATTACATATAAGTATCCCAACTTGGAGCATATTGTATGAGCAGTTTAGGAAGCCAAGTACATAATATATCTAAGCTAAAAAGGTACCATTTAATTATATCTTCACTTTAGTTTCTGGCTTATCTGAGTGAACAAATACCTCGTCCTCAAGAGGGTTTCTGGATATACAGTCAAGTTGTCATTTTATGTACATTTTTATGTATACAGAAGTATGCTGTTCTCTCCTCACAAATCCAAATGTGGCTATACAAAACTGGCTTTTTCCTAAAACTTGTGATAATAACAGTTGGGACAGCTTATTAAACAGCTGCATCCCACATACCTGGAGAGAAGTAAGGTTGAAATGCTTCCTCTGAAACGAATGGAATTTTGGTAACCAAAGGGGTTAAAAAGTGAAATATATTCAGAGGAAGCCTTGTTAAAGGAATTAGTAATGGAATACGGGAGCATGTTATCATCAATTTGTGGGCATGAATCCAGACTCAATGACTAGTAATGACAAATCTATTGCATTTGGGAATTTTAGACACTCTGGTGGAATAATTTAGGATGGAATTCCTCTGTTAAATGGATCACTGTGCATTGACATTTTTCTTTTCAAAAACAACATTTTCCATGTGCATGTGTTTCCTTTTCTGACTTCTTTTACTTATTGCTGAGGAGGTACTTCTCATGGCCTACTCTGACACTGTTTCGTGCTGAAGTTCATCTGTTCCTAATATTGAAACTCTAAGACTAATTGCCTCTGAAAATATTTTCATAATTAAAGCAAATCTCTTTAGAATTCCACCCAGGAGAATTTAAGAATTCTAAGGTAGCAATTACTTATTGTTCCACACAGTCTTGTCTCAAGAATGTTCCAAAGTCTTGGGACTCCAAGGAGGGCTTCATAAGAGAGTGCCTTCAAGTTCTCATAATGTTCTGGAAAGATCGTAGCTCATTGAGATAGAGATCGTTTTGAGCTCCCTCGTATCACCAGGACATCCCCCAGAACATTTACTGCTAGGTGGTAAAAGAGTGCATTCCTCCAAAGAAAAGGGCAGAGAGAGAGTTGGGGGAAATAAGGGAAAGCCAGAAAGAGAGCTGTTGGCCTTGGGCTTGCCCTCTCCATCCTCAGCACACATCACTATTTTAGTTGGAGGGCATTGAGGAAACTCTTATGATATTGATGGCTCTGGGCCAAATAGAGAAGGAAATGAGTCAAAATTGTATGAAGTAGTACATTAGAGAGGTAGTATGTTTTTTTCCCAGGCCTCGCTGATTCTGAAGAATTACTGTTGCAACTGGTTACAGATAATGTCAAAGGGTAGACCAAGACAGGCCACAGAACCTCAACTCTACCGATCTCTAAAAACAGAGCATCTAGAGTAAGCTTAAGGCATGCTAGTGCAGTTTGGGGAAGTTTGTAATACCTTAACTGCCACTCCCTCTGTTGCACCTGTTCACGGGTGATATGGTGCCCTTCACTTAGGAAAATAAGCACCTTCCACAAGCACTCAATTTAGTTGTTTGAAAAAGTAATTGAAGAAAAACAAAGAGATTCTGTTCAGTCTGAAATTGAGAAGAAACTCTTGCCAGCTTTATGAATGATGAGAATTCCACTTTCCATGTTGAAATCGCTGGCCCTGTTGCTGATATCCATAAATTAAGCAGCTGGGTTGTTGTTTTGTTGTTTTTTTTTTTCCTTTTTCTCTTTTGCAATTAAGCATACAGTGCTCACAATGCACAATAGGTCCCTTAGAAGTGTGTCTAATCTATCTACTCCCATTAAAAAAGTACTGGGTAGAGGATCATAAACAAAGAGTCAGTTACAGTACATCTGTACAAAGCTGGAGAGTTGAGTTCCAAGAGGATTTACATTGGGAAAATCCTTGAAGCAATAAAAAGAGACAAGCCTAAACGTGTCCACGCTCCAAATTGTGAGGCAAAGCCTGCTCTCAAGCCAACATGCTGATTCAAAGGATTGGAAAGCTTGTGTTTAATAAAACATAATTCAGATAGCTGTGTTCATAGTATCTCAGGTTGCTTGTAATGATTGTGTCACTGAGAAAGAAGGACCACATTAAATTGTTTTCTAATGCAATCTGCTAATTTAAAATGTCTGCCTTCTGGCTAAAATGGTTTCATGATTTGAGTACCCTAGCGACCATCAGAATGTTGATTTCCCCCATTCCAGCAAAGTCTCAGACCTAAAAACCAAAGCTGAGAGGCATTAGTTCCGTTTCGATAATGATAGACCTCAATCACCATGTGATTCTTTTAAATTGTGGGTAGCAAGCACAATCAATATTTTTGTGCAGGTCTAACTACTTATTTAGAAAAGAAGTTTATTGCAGTCAGAGTCGTCCAGGCTAGGAGTTATGGCACTCTCTGATTCACCTTCACCTCAGCATGACAGGACAGGCAGCAACCTGGAGCATTCACTGGGGGATGAAGCTTGGCTGTGTTTATAAGTGACACCTGTGTTTATCTGTGCTCAGAGGTGCCAGATACCCCTTTGTCAAAAATAGCTAAGCTTCTACCAATATGCTAGTCATTTCTGAGGAAGGCTTATGGTATCATTTTGTTTTCCAAGAATTCTTTTTACTCCAGCTTTCTACGTTTAGTTAGTTTTGAATAGAATTAGAAGCATTCAGAATCAATCATTCTGGTCTGAGTTTCTAGAACTAAGTGATAGAAATAACAATTTACAAATGATAATCCTCCTAATTTATTACATAGATTCCCTTCTTTATCCTCATTTTATCTCTCTCTTTTTTTCCCCCCAAGCAGCCATACATGTGTTTTTGGAGGCATAACAGCTCTCACCCATCCAAAAGCAGACACATTGAATGCCTCACTATTGTGATTACAGTTCAGGGTTTACTTTGGACCTTGAGCTCATTAGGGAAATATTTGACATCTCAACTCCAATTATTTAGTAGTCACCAGGCTGCAAAGGCCACACATAACTGCCTGCAACTGGTTATAATTGGAGAGGATCAGAAGCATGATAGTAGAGGACTGCATGTCTCTTAATCTCCAAAGACAACAATACCTCAGGTCACAGTTGAGTGTGCTGAAAAGCTGGAAAACAATAGAAGTCCTTTCAGACTAGAAGCAACCAAAATATCTCTGCAGATTGGCAATATTATAAAGTCATACCAGCAAAGTCTTACAGACTTTTGTTTGTCTATTCTTTTTTTTTTTTTAAACTGTGTAGAAAGCATTCTTATTTTCTTCCTGAAAGATTCAGTTACTGGATACCTATCTGGTTCTTCTCTTTGTTCTTTTCTGTCTCCTTGTCCAGTCTTGTGTCTGAGTCAGTCTGCCAAGGACTTTTGTTTCCCAAGGGTTTTGTTTGTGAAAAGAAACCATTTCTCCACTTAAATATGTTTTAAAATATTTCTTTAAAAATTATTTTCTCTTTGAGTGTTCTGTAGTTGAACTATTATAATCAATATATTAGCTTTCTTTTCCTTTCTGGAGACTATTTTATCAATACCTTCTTTATTTTCAGGAAGGAATCCTTGTGGTTTCGATGGGTTTTGTAAAGAGGGTAATGTTTATTTTCAAATGAGTAGTTTTTCATTGTAAATATAGATGCTAAAATTTTTTTAAAAAATTTATTCATTCTATATGATTCCAACTATATAATATTCTGGAAGAAACAAAATTAGGGAGACAATAAAAAGTTCTGTGGTTTCCAAGAGTTGTGGGGGAGGAGAGATGAATAGACAGTGAAAATATTCTGAATGATATTATAGTGATGGATATATTTATCCAAACTCATTGATTATATAACACCAAGAGTGAACCCTTAGGTAAATTATGGACTTTGGGTGATGTATCAGTGTAAGTTCATCTTTGGTAAAAAATGTACCATTTTGGTGAATAATATTAAGAATGGAGGACACCTATAATTCAATTTCTTGTAATGAGCTGTAATGGAAAAAGAATCTGAAAAAATATATACGTATATATATATACGTATAACTGAATTGCTTTGCTGTACACCTGAAACTAACATTGTAAACTGACTGCGCTTCAGTAAAAAATAAAAATTGTGAAATTAAAAAGTAGAGGAGACTATAAATATGTGGGGGCAGGGGATATATGGTATATCTCTGTACATTACTCTCAATTTTATTGTTAACCTAAAACTGTTCTAAAAAATGTATTTTAAAAATTATTCACTACTAAGATTTTGTTGTATTTCTTTCTATATATTTTTCTCCCAGTATAGCTGTTTTTCCTTTCCTTTAACACTATAGTTTAAGAATTTCTGTATTTTTTTTTGAAAGGAGAATATAATGAACTAATGCACCTGTAACTTCACTTCAAGTTATCCCCATTTGACCAATCTTTTTTTCAACCTCTTTATTTTTAAACCTTGTATTACAATGTAGTAGCTCTCATGCCACTTACATAACTCTTCCTCTATTGTCGAATATTACACTGTTTCTAGTTTCCCACTAGTAAGAGAAATGCTATGATAAACCAATTTTTTTTACATGCTTTGCCCCCTCACATTTAGGTTTATTTCCTTGAGTTCAAAGGCCACTTTTCATACTCTTGACATGTATTGCTGAATTACTTTCTAAAAGCCTTGAGCAATTTTTGCTTTCAACCACAATTTTATTTTACATAATGAAAAAGTTATAGGTTAAAAATGGTTTCTCTTTGGTTTACTTGATTTTTCTTTTGTTAATGGAAACACTGAACAGTTTTGAACAGTTTTCATTAGTTTTGTTGCTAGTTGTGCTTCCTCATTTGTGAGCTGCCCTTGCCCTATGCTCATCTATTTATTGGGTTCTCAGTTTTTTTCAAGTGTTTCAAATAAAATCTCTAGATAATAAGGATATTAACCATTTGAGAGAGGTATTTTTTAAGGACAAAATTGTACAGTTTTTTAAAAGTGAGAAATGAACGTAAAGACATTTTAAATCTGTAGAGGCTTGACTTACGGTTTGAGCAGACCTGGGTGAGCACAGTGGATGGTTTCATGGCCTCAGCAGTGTCCTTAGGGGGATTGTTCTCTAAGATCATTGGCAAATCTTCTGTTTCTTGACACTGGAATGCAGATGTATGAGGACATGTGGACAAACTTAGAGAAAACTATGTAGAGAAATTTAACCCTTTAATCTCAGAATTGTTATTAGAATGCATTTTAAAATAATACATCTCCTAAATAACTATCCTCTATTTTTTTCATACTCTATTTAAATATAGTATGAGTCAGGAGGAATTTTCAAAGAGTCTGTGATAGGTGTTTTGTGATTCCAGGAGCTGTTTCAGTAAGAACTATGCTATTATGTCTGGCACCAGTCCTGGACCTGCCTTTGATATTTAGGTGATTATTTACCCACAAATATGCAATTATTGTTTATAAATGAGAAAAATGTACCTTTAGCTGCCATTTCCTCTTAATTTGTCCCTGACTATTAGAACAAGAGTGACAGACAATAGAACTTGAAAGAAGAAAAAGTGACAGAAAATGTGCTCTGAAGAGCCGTGTATGGTTGGCACCATGGAAATAGTCCTGTAGGTCTGAAGAGTGTTTTGTCATGGTGGGAGGCAGGGCTCTGCTGAGGATAAGCTGTTCCATATGCTGTAGAATGTGAAAATATCTGTCTGATTACAATGCTGTGTGCATTAATGCATTCAGTGGTCATTTCCATCAGCTCTGAGAAGAACTTGGCAAAATAAACTCAAATGCAAATTTTAGGAATAGCAAACCGATGAAAGCTCTTAACCTTTCCCTTCTCCATCCTCTAATATCAAAGTTACTTATTCTTGTTCTAGGTGATCTTGTTCTTCAAGGGCTGCTAGATGATTATAGTTAATCAGTTAAACAAGATTGTAGAATGATATTGATGGCTTATAATGATTTAATGTGGTATATTTGCATCCTCACTCAGTAACATAGTAGTTTTAACAACAGTCTTTGATGCCTCAACTAAAAAAAAATGACTCATGGTGGAAGTTTAGGGAACTGTAAATTGCTGGTGGTAAGTGTAGTGATAGTGGCAATGTGCTAAGAATTTGACGAAAGGTTTATTTCAGTCTTTCAAATTTTCTGCAGTGGAGGCCACCTATTCCATCTATGGAGAAAAGATTTACTTACCATATATATTTTTTTTTTCAGAATTTCTCTCTCTCTCTCACACACACACACAATTTATGTACGATTTAGGCTAGAAATGCCTATAAGAAAATACAGTTTTAACTCTCTTTTACTCTAGCACATATAAATTTTAAAGGATACTGTTGTTAATTCAGAGTAAAATAGAAAAATTTATTCTTGAATTCTAAGGCTAGTTCTCTATCTATGAAAAAGTAGATTTTTATTGAAGGGAAAAAAGATTTATCATTCTGTTAATACCTAGCAGTATAATCTAGGCACGTTTCTTAACTTCTCAGAGCCTCAGTTTACTCATCTGCAAAAAAAGGATCAATAGTACTAATCATAGTGGATTGTTTTGAGAATGAATCGAGCTAGTACATGCTAATAATTCATTGTATACATTTTAATAAGCGGGTGATGACATAATTAATGATAAAACGGGAATGTGAGAATTGCAATTTAAGAAAGAAAAGGAATTTGAAATTCTGACACATTGAATTCTTTTCACTATTTGTTTGCTAGAAATAGTTGTATCTAAGGAGATAAAAACTGTAAGGCTAGATTTGTTTAAATATACTTGGTTGGTGACCTCTAAAAGGTACATTATCTTACTTCAAAGGACTGAATGAATAGTTTTTAGGAGGTTACATTTCTTGTGTTGTGTTCTTTGAGATTTTGTGAGTTTCTTCTAGTACCTGCCTGTCAGGAGAATCACTTGTTAACAAATTCCAGGGGCAGCTGTGAAGACGAAAGCTAGCTGTCGGTAACTTCCCATTAAGTTCCAAGCTTCAGTCTAGCATGGAGAATGTGCTAGCCTCTGTGATGGATGATCCTTCCCAAATGCTGCATTTGAAGTGGCTTCCTGTTGTGAATGGTTAATCTTATTGAGCTCAAATTGAGACTTTCTCGGAATTCACGTATCATTTCAGTTTTGAAAGCTTATCCAACTATAGCTCGGATATTTAGGACTCAATTTTTTAAGTCATACTTTTTATAATATTGTGGAAGGAGGTGTTTGTATAAGACAGTATTTTCTCATTTTGCAGAAAAGTAAATAAATTATTAATATGATTTTAGATGAGGGCTTTTTACCAGAGCAGTGAATCCATTTTGAGGACAAAATTATTTTGTTATCAGTACTGGAAATAATTCCCAAATAAGTTGAATTTTAATATCCCATTTTACTTGATCATTGTAGGTGAGAGCTTCTTAATTGTTTTGGTTAACTATTTGCCATTAAAACACAATCTCTGCAAAGAAAGTGACCTTTCAGGGAGATGGTTTTCGTTTGAAATTGCATCAGTGGGCTATTCCCCTCATGGGATTGTGGAGTTTTTCTGTTGTGGCTCTGGTTTAATGAGTGTGAAACATTTCAGATGCTAGATGAGTTGTTGTGGTCTGATTCTCTTCACCAGGTTGATGTAGTTATGATCTTTGTCATCTGAGTGAAATGAGTTAATCACTTGGGTCCTTTGGAACCTAACTGGTCTGGTGGAAGGGTTGAGTGCAGCTTTGGCAGTAAGTGCCTTTCATAGGTGGATTCTTAATAACCTCCTAGAGGTCAGCTATTTCTCTGTAACGTATCATCAGTGGCTTTAGGATGTTCTAGAAAATATTTGCCTAAAGTAGGTGAATGAAATAATAGGACTTACTAGAGATGATCCCCAAACCCTTGAAATTTAACATTGAGTAGAAAAACATAATGGTTAATGACTGTGGCTTTGGACTCAACAGATTTTGGTACAAATCTTGCTTCCACTGCTCAGTCATTGAATGGCTTTGGGCAAATGGCTTACTGCTCTCTATCTCTATTTTCATGTCTACAAAATAGAAATAATAATTCCTACCTCTGAGTGTTTTTAGAATTTTATAAATTCACAAGTATAAAGTACCTAGTAGAATCCTAGACTATAATGACATGCAATAAACTAAAGTTTCTTTATGTACGTATTTCCCTAGGTAAACTTTTTTTCCTCACTTAATAATCCTTTCCCTTTCCCCACTATTATGGACTGCCAGAAAGAATGCTGTTTGGGGTATAATAGAAAGTCTTTCTCAGATTTTCCTCCCACAGAGAACAAAGGATATAGCAAAAGGACCTCTATTCTTGGGCCATCATTATCCTCAGTGGAGCAAATGCATAGCCATATTTGAATGCCCCGCTATTTCCTATAGCAGCAGTCAAGGTCAAAATGATACTACTGGCCATCAAAAAGTATAATCTGTTGGATCTTGAAAGGCTTTAACCAGAAATTCTTCTCCTTCTCATATGCACCATCCTAAAGGCCAGTCTCAAAGCTTTTCCATTTCTCTTTAGACTTTTATTTTTGGTCCTACATACTGTTAGTGTGCCTTGCCTTGAACTATTTGAGGTCCATTGTTTACTTTTTTTCTTCTTTGGAGTGTATTTCAAGCATGTTATTCTTAGTGGTCTTTTGCTAAACCTCTCAGAGGCCTTCAGGCTCTAAGACAACAATGAATTAAAAGTTAATGTGTTATTATTTTTCCTTCCTGTATTTCCATCTTAGTGTTTGAGATGGCTTCACCCAGGAGTGTCAAAGCTTTCAAACACCTGACTCTAAACCTGCCACAACACTTCAAATGTCTCTCAGAATTTACAAAGACCCCCAAATGAACCAGCAGAATGATTTTCCCAGTGCTTCAGAGTCTGAAACACAAAGCTTTTAACCCCTGAAAAGTAGTACAGGGAAAACACAGACAAAATGGTAATGCTGAATTTTCCTGGCACAGTAATGCAATTTGATAAATGATGGCTGCCTCTGGATTACTTGTATACCCCCTCCTTTTTTATTTTAGTAGACTTTAACTTTTCCACCTTTCTTTCTTAAAAAAATCCTTCTTTAATTCTTACCTCCATTTATATGTGACTGTAAAGAATGGCCAATTTTAAAAAAATTATGAAAAAACAATAATTATTATTTCCACTCCAGACAGTATGTATCTAGTAGCCAAACCATCTTTGTTGAAGAGACATCTAAACTAAGTATGATATGGACGCTAGATGCAGTCAGAACAGAAACAATATGGTTCAACCCTAAATTAATCATTTATTTTTAAAAGTTTTGTTTACAGGTTAAATGAATGCCCTTAATAATGCTAAATCTTGACTCAGTTTCTTGGATGATGCATCCTTGTTACTCATCAATTACATCTTTGACACAATTTTTAAAATCTGTGCCCAAAATTCTGTCAATGGATTTATCCTTTGAAATTATAGATTGACAAACAAGGGGCAATGAGACCCAGAGTGTCCAGTTACTACAGCGGTTCTGGCAAGGCAGGAACTGTGCTCGTGGCCATGCACTGAGAGCACACCTTCTGCATATCAGTTGCCTGATGGGTGTTTTTGTTTCATTGTCAGGACTGTCAGACTGAAACGCTGATATGAGTACCAGGAGGAGTTTGTAAAATCCTCAGAAACTATTAGATGAAATACACCTTTGGGTTCAATGCAGTACATTTTACTAAAAAATCTATACCCGCAAAATTGAATAGTTAACAATGTAAACAGTGTAGATTATGAATAAGTCAATTTCATGTCATAACATTTTACATGACAGAAAGTTACTCCAACCTGGAATGCTGTAGCATGTTTGCATTGTGGGGTTTTGATTCTAATGGAAAATATCATGGATAATTGATTTTATGTACTACCAAATGGCTGAAGTGTTTTTAATGTTAAAAAAAAAAATAAAAACAGAAAAAAGCAGGAAGAGAATTTGTTGTGATTGTGGCAGAAGTTGAGAGATTGAAATTAAAACAAAACTTCCCTAATTGTAACTGAACTGTGTGTGATGGGTGCTAGGCAGCTGTGATTAATTCTTTGCTCTCTTCTA
Source organism: Camelus dromedarius (assembly GCF_036321535.1). NCBI lineage: Eukaryota > Metazoa > Chordata > Mammalia > Artiodactyla > Camelidae > Camelus > Camelus dromedarius. The sequence continues at coordinate 9,545,238 of NC_087449.1, read as the reverse complement.
GAACTGGCTGCCTTCCTTCACACTTGATTTTGAGATCTAGACCAGATGTTCTAATGAAACTTATTTTTATGTTGTATTGGCCTACACTCCATCTTGTAGAGGATTTCTAAAGGCCTATCAATGACAACCATTCAATTAATTGAAATATTAATTAATTATTCATTCACCAAACTGGTTACCTTAAATACCTAGTTATCTTTAACTCCACGTCTAGGACTTTATACTGAAATCTAAGTGGTAATTTTACTTAAACCTTATACATTCAAATACTGTGGTAGGCAGAGTCATTGGCCCAGAAACCAAGATTCTTAACAAAGAAATTTGCAAATAATACTTAGTTTTGTTTAGGTTGTTATAGAAAGCAAAGAAAGGGAACAGTGGTATTTGAAAGCCAATCATGAAATAATAGTCTTGTGGAATCTCATGAAGAGCTGGGAGAACAACTGTGTGCTCCAAATAATTATTTACAAAAGATTATTAGTTGACCTGTTATTTTTTTCTTCAACGGTTGTATATCGTACTCCCGTTTATAAATGAGATAAAACACTTGCAGACACATGTAGGGTAAAAAGCATTGCTCTCAGCTTTTTACCACTTTCTAGTCTATTTGAGACTTTGTCCTTTACCCTCACATCGGTCATTTGAGATCTGTACCAGGTAAGTAAATTAATTGACTGAGTATAAATGTGTAAAGCTTTTCTACCAGCTCTTGAAAACAATGAAGCTGCAGAAGACAATAGAACTTGTAGCAGTAGCAGTGAAATGGCTTACTAAAGTGAATTAGTGGGTTGCACCAGATTTCATCAGGCTCTTTAACATATGTTTATCTATCCAGCTATCTATTTATCTATCTAATGTGTGTGTTTACACACAATACATAAATGTTATGCAAAAAGTATATGGAAGCAGATGCCTTACAAAGATTAAATGTTATTTTTTATATGTCTCTAAAGTCTGTGTCTCATATTAATACAATGGATTGTCAGATTTTTCCATTGTTCCACTTCAAAGCATGCAATTATATTGCCTTAATTGGAAGCACTGATGTGTTTTCACCGAGGATGTTTATTTGTATTCTGACTACTGAGATATAAATATGGGACCATGTGCTATTTTTAGTTTTCTACTAACGTGGATTTCTTTTTTAACTTTTTGTCTTTATAAACAGACACATTGAGTTTATTGTCAGTTCAAAACTCTGAATTTGTGGTGGAATCATATTAAAAAATCTTACTAGTTGTTGTACTGAAATGAAGGGGTCATGATAATACATAGCACAAAGTGTAACAGACAAATCCGGGGACTTGCTGACTTATGTATTACCATAAATCCAACTGGCATGAATTTTATCCAACAAGCTTTGGTGTCCATTTGACCAGAAGATTCTTAAATATTTGGTTATCTCTGATCAGTTTGGTCAGCATGGATTTAAAATACTTTTTGATAGTCACATGCTGTTAGCAAAAATAGTTTCTTGCAGAACTTTTTGAGGGTATAATCTCTCCAGGGATTTTACTGGAACAACATTTCCACCTTGTCAGGTAATATCAGTATCAAATTATACTAATTCTCACCAAATAGGAATTACAGACTTTTCTTTAACCCTGTGTATGACAGCAGAATTCTTGATCCAGGCTGCTTAGGTTCTGCCTTTCCTTTTGTATCTGTGGCTTCAGTGAGATGGATTAATCATCTAGTCTGAAACTGTCTTTGCCATAGACTGAAGTAAATATCAGTTCTGGAAATGCCATTTTTAGCACTGACTGTGTTCCAGGTACTATTTGAAGCACTTTACGTCTCTACACTCATTTAATCTTTGTAACACAAATGATGTACATTTGATTGGCTTCCTCATTTTATAGTTGAGGAAACCAAGGCAAAAGAAGATGTGTGGTCTCATAGCATTGGGGCTACTCTTCTTTAAGTAACAGAAACATCACTGCAAATAATTAATACATAGTGAGCATTCGTTAAGAGACCATCCTAGTACCAACATTTCATTTACTTTTTCTCAGATTCTTTCTTCAACACTAAGAAAATAATCAATTCCTCCCAGTACTTTATCTAAATGGGAACATAACCAAAAGAACTTTTTGTGAAACTCAGACAGTGGTGAAATGACTGTAATTTGTTCACTCGTTCATTCATTCAACAAATACTGTATTTATTGTACATCTGTCATGTGCCAAGCACTTCCTGGGCAAGAGGGATGCAAAGGATACAAAGATCCTCAGGGAGATTATATTATATCATACAACCAAATAAATGAGGTCATTATATACTATGGTGTATGTTCAGAAAAAGAGTAGATGCTGGAATAAAGAGATGCAAAGAAGGTCTTCCTTTAGAGAAAGATAGTCAGAAAAAGCTTTTTTGAGATGAGATTGCACATGATACCTAAGGAGAAAGAGTAGTTCATGAGGATCCAAGAGAAAGGTATCAACAAGACCCTGGGAAGGCGAGAGCCCAGATGGTTCCAAGGCCAGTTGGCTTGAGTGTGGCAGTGAGCATGGGTCACGTACATCTGAGGTGAGACCCAAGGAGGTGAAACATCCAGACCTTGCCACAGCAGCAGAGGCAGCTTGACTCAGAGCCCTGTCAGCTGCCCTGATGGGGTCCATCAGCACAACACAACCTCAGTGGCATTGACTTTGTTCTTGGTGGAGTATGTTCCATGGCAGTGACAGGAACTAAGATTTACCAAACACATCTTATATAATAGTCCCAGTACTACATATTTTATATATTTTTCTCATTTCATGCTTACAATTCTGTAAGTAAAATGCTTTTACATTTACCTAGGTAAACAAACAGCACAAACACTGTCTGGAGCAGCTAAGTAACTTATCCAAGGTCACATGGTCATGAGTGAGTCTAGACTTGACTCCAAAGCTTGGAAGTCTTTCCACTGTGCCAAGCTGCTGCTTTGTGACAGTGACAAGGCAGGATGCAGAGGATGTGGTGGTTACCTAACCTAGATTTATTGGACTCTGGGGAGGTGTGGCCTGCATTAAGCATTGTGGAAAGCACCTGCTGAGGCATAGAAAGCAGAAATCGGTGCTTCTTTGGACCAGAGTGGAGGCTTGGAGAGGACAGTATTTCTCTTCCTTCCCTGGGGCACATGTCCCTGGATAGTGTTTATTAGCAACCATGGGGCGGAGTGGCAGGTAGAAATGGGTTATTATCAGTGCAGCTTCAATCAAACTAGTCTAGGTCTCATCCTTAATTTAGTATCTCCACTTCTGACCATGCAAAGTTATGACAGACATGAGCATAGCCTGAGGCTCAGAGAGTGTTTTAAGAATATGACATTGGTCTGTGTGCAATGTCATTCCTAATAGACCTAAAGAGCTAAGTGAGAATTTCTACTTGGTTTGGGTCTAAAAAGATAGGCACTCTGTAGTTTCCTCTTGGTATTAACATAATTTCCCCCTTTTGAATTCAAATTACACATGCATTATTCTTTTTAAAAAAAATAGGGCTACTGCTTTCTCTCTCTAGAAATCTGAGCACTGATATCATATCGTCCTTGGTTGTTTCATGGGGACAGATGGTTTACAAGACTATGAATTCAAATAGTGGTCGAGTGCTGCTTTTTAAATCACCAGGATCCTGAATATTAACTTCACATCTGCACATCTTAAAGCATAATTAAGTTGAGCAGCAATCTGATGGAAGGTTCCGTCTTGTTGTGCTCAGACCTCACTCTCAGACTCCTTTGGGACACTATAGTTTTCTTTTTCTACTCAACATTCTTCATTTGATACTCCTCTTTTGGGTTATATTTTTCCATAAAGTTATTTTAATTTAGGAACTTTTTAAAGATAGAAATATGTTCCCTGCTTTCAGGGCAATCTAACAGGATGATAAAGTTGTGTAGAGGAGTGGAATAAGATGTGCGGTGAGCCTTTCTTTTTTTTTTTTTAAACACGAAGTTCCTGGAAGGTGAAATACAGTGTGGGTTTATTTAATTAATTCTTGTTCATTGATCAACCCTAATGGAGGAAAAGAGAGAATCAGAGAGAGAGGAAAATTGTGTGTCATAGTGGTATATTGCCATTTTTTTAAAAGAGGTTTTTTGTGGAGATATGAATTGAAAAATTTCTTTAAGCAACTGCACTTTCCTTGGACATTGGCAAAAAAAATCTTCTTTCTCCCCGTCAGTCTTGGAGAATTCTATCAGGCAAAGGGATTTAGGATTTTGGGTGAACGAGTTATCAGAAGCTCCTAGTTACTCAGCGTTGACATAAGCTAGAGTCGTTCTTCGCAATTAAGGACCATCGCTTGTAACGTAGTGATCTGGGAGATTTCTAAAGCCCCTGAGACTGGCATGCAAAAATTCAAAGTCAATAGAAGTAGGAGGTGGGGCAGGTAACACAATGACAAAATTATGTGCCGAGTGCTATGGAAGCACAGAAGCAAGAAGACAAACAGCACCAAGCTGAGTCAGCCCAGGGAGGTAAGGGAAGGATTCCTGGAGGGGAACGCAATGCTTAAAACGTCTTCAAGAATATGAAAGAGCTAGATGACAAGAGGGGTACTAGAGTGCTGTGGGCAGAAGGAACCTAATCGGTATTGGTGAGGAGGTGTGAAGGGTAGGTTGTGGACTGGGACCTACTGGAGGGCTGTGTTGGATGAGATGGAGAAGTAGATGAGAGTACCACGAAGAAGGCCGTGAGTAACATGCCAGAGTGCTCGGGTTCTTTCCTTCAGTTGGTGGAGTCCTGTTGAGGAGTCTGCAGAGGAGTGTGTTTTAGGTCAGTTATTTATTTTAATATAAATATATATATAAACAGTAGTGCTGGAAGCAAGGAGACAGAACACAATAGCCATATTCTGGCAGCTTGATTAGAGTGGGAGTGATTAGAATAGAAAAAAGAGAGGGTTTAAGCAATATTAAGAGGCAAAGTTGTAAGGTTTAGACAACTTATTCATTAATCTTAAAATTAATATTATTTGAGTGCCTGCTATGTGCCAGGCCCCAGTCTAGGTGCTTGGACACATCAGTGAACAACACAGACAAACATCCCTGCCATCACAGAGCTGACATTTTAGTGGCAAAAATGGGCAGTAACAAATAGTAAATGTGTCAGGTATTGCATGGTGATCAGTGCTGTGAAGTGGAGGAAGGGGATAGAAAGTGTGGGAGCAGGATTACCAGATTTAGCCCAAAACAGAACAAAACATGACACCTGGTTAAATTTGAATTTCAAGTGAACAACATATAATTTTTAACTATTAGTATATTCTACGCATTTTGGGAGATATACTTAGACTAAAAGATTATTAATTGCTGATCCAAAATTTAAATGTAACCAGGTGTCCTGTATTTTATCTAACAACTCTAGTGAGGATGGAGGTGCTATTTATAGAGGGTGGTGAGTGAGGGCTCCCTAATATACGATCTTTGAGTATCGCCCAGAAGGAAGTGCAGAGCAAGCCGTGTTGCTTGTCTGGAAAGAACAAGTTGATGAGGGAATAGTGAGGGCAAAGGCCAGAAGCAGGAGCATGATTGTGCTTCAAAGATTGCAAGGAGGCCAGTGTGCAGGAAGGAGAAGGTAATCGTAGTCAGGGAAAACTCCAGGTTTACTGGGGACTGAAGTGACTACAGTGTGGGGACTCTCTGTCTAAAAATGAACATGAAGTTACAAAAATTTAGTGTGAGCAAATATTTGTTTAAGAATTTACAGAAAATTACAAAATCAAAAACATACAAAATAGTGCAAACATCACAAAATTCAGAGAAATAAAATGTTCCTTTTGTTAACTTGCTGATGCACACCTCAGTAATACATTTTCCCCTACATTTTTGGATGTATATATTATGATCTTCTTTTCTTGTTAAAATGATATTGTAGTGTCATTTTCTGTAGAGAGAGGAAATAAAGATAATTCAGTCTTTCCTTTAGCAAAGCTGATCCAAATTTGTGCTTTATTGATATCAAGAAAATCTTCTTTCAGCTAAATAATTTATTAATATTGATGCCAAGTGAAGTTTCAGATTTTTGTCAGATTTTGGAAGAAAATCTCTATCAAACTTTCTTCATATAGTAAGATTTCAAGATATTTCAAATTTTCAGAGGCACAGACTAGTCTTCAATAGTTTTGAAGCAATAACTCTCATGCAGTTTGTTGATGACATCCTCACTATAATAGTGTATTCAAAATTTTATGTTTTATTTTTCAGTGTCAGGATTGTGCTGTAATGTGGAATGTACTTCTAAAAGGAGAACATTATTTTGAGTAGGCTCTGATGAGAACTGAGTCCTCCATAAATGATATGACATAGACTAGCTTCAGGCGCCGTACATTTCAGACTCTTTCTCCTTTGTGTTCCCAGTGCTTGGTGCCCTAGTGCCTGAAAGTTCATATTGCAATAAAATTTCACACTGCACTTCTGATCATGATCCCTGGTGAGCTGGCAGTGAACAGTAGCAGTAACAACTTTAAAAGGTGGCTAGCCACATCTTAACAGTATGTGGAAGTGACTGTAAACGACATAAAGATATTCTCTAAACCCGAAGTCAGTGTATCCTCATATAAGCTTCCCCTACAAATATGATTGTGGTTAACAAATCATGACGAGAACCATGACAGACAATACATATGAAGTCAGAGGAGAAAGGACCAGTTAACTGGTTGCAATGAAAATACTTTTTATAACTTTTACAAAAAATATGATCAGGTGAACACATTGCTATATATCCTGTCCAGGGGGCTTTGAAGGTTCTCATCCTAGTGAGGCGCCCTTCATTATTTCATAGTAAATTCACCTCTGCAACGATTAGCTTCTACATGGTTCTAATAAATAAGCATTGAATATTGATCTAACCAAAACTGTATTTTGAATTTTGTTAATTTTACCCTCTACATTTTAACATATGTGAAAATTAGGATCATCTTGTAATAAATGATGTCTTACGAATTTTTTGGCCAGGCAGCAATTCATAGTAAGTTTGTCATCCCCTATGCAAGAATGCACATCAACAAACGCTAGGGGCAGCATGGGCTGGAGGTGTCCTGTAACTGACATGGCAGTGGCTACATGAATATATAAATATGTAAGGAATCAATGGTGTGGGAATAAAGTAGTGAACTACATGTATTTAGTAATATTCCCAAAAAGAGAATAAAAAATCTGACTAGCCGTGCATAATGCAAAACTGGATTAAGAGACTAACATCACAGTCTTCGGATTTTAAGAATTATTTTATGAAAATGACACTATCAACATTGTTGATGGTACAAAGGATGGTCATGTGGAAAAACATAGAGAGTAAGACTCTGAGTCAATCAGGTGATTTGCAATAGCCAAATACTGAATTTGAAAAAAAATAGGTATATTTTAAATAATTTATTTTGCTTACATTTTCAAGTTGAGTAAAAATGACACATGATGAACTCTATGTCTGGCTTATTCTAAAAGACTTCTTTCAGTAAAAAGTCTAAGTGATAAAAAAAAGTTTTGTGTCATAGTTTAATTAGTAGCATCTTTCTTCCTTAGTGGTGCTTAAAATGATAGTATATCTTAAAATCAGTGGCCTCTTAGATCGGTAAGATACAGTAACTATATTCAGCAGATAAGTGGCATGGCTGCTCATGTATGAGGATATGGGTGGGGGAGTGGTGAAAATGATGTAAATTTTCATCCTTTTTAGAAGGAAGTCAATATATATTGCCTAAATCTGAACAACCAAGAAACATCAATGCGAGTGTATTATTTGGAGATAAACGAGTTTATTTTATTAGTTTGTTAGGGTTGCCATAACAGAGTTCAACCAACTGGGTAGCTCAAGAACAGAAATTTATTTTCTCATGGTTCTGGGGAATAGAAGGTCAAGATCAAGGTATCAGTAGGGCTGGTTTCTTCTGGGTCTCTTTCCTTGGCTCATAGGTCTTTGCTTTCTCCCTGTATCTTCACATGGTCTTCTGTCTGTGTCTGTCTGTATCCAAATTTTCTTCTCTTATAAGGACACTCATTGTATTGGATTAGGGCCCACCCTAATGACTTCATTTTAACTTCATTACAAAAACCCTGTCACATTCTGAGGGGGAATTTTGTGGGGGGACACAATTCAGCCCACAACAGATATCAAACAGCTCACCCATATGATTTAAAATTTCTTTTCACTGAAGAGGAGAATATGAGTTACTGTTGTTTTCTTAACAAAATTTTTACTTATCTACTTGATAAAAAATAAGTGGGAAAAAAAAAAAAAAAAAAAAGAAAAGCAGAGAGACGAGAAGGAGAAGGAGAAAAAGAGAAGGAGGAGAGAAATTGAAGCCAGTAAGTAGACTATCCTTTTGGGGGGTACTGTTATAAAGGGAATGGAGAAACAGCAGTTAACTGGAGAGCTATATAGGGAGAATTTATTGTTATTTTTTAATAGGAAGTGTGTGTGTTTATGAGAATAATCCGAGAGAGAGAGACAGCCCTCCTCTTGAGAAGAGAATGGAGACTGGATGGAGCATAGAGTGGCTGACTTCAGGGGACTCAATGTAGGTGGGTCCTGATGCACAGGAGACAGATGTGGAGGCAGGAAATGTAGAAGGTCTTATGGACGACTTCTGTTTCTCGGTGAAATAATAATGGAAAGTCATCAGTTGAGAATGAAGACTAGAGACAGGTATTGGTAGTTTGAAGGGAGGAGAAATTATGTGATAGTCATTTAGGAGAGAGAGAGTCAACTTACTGGCGGGATGCTGTTGGATTGCTAAGAGCACACTGGAGTTTAGTGGTCATGAACCTAAAGTGAAACCAGTCAGTATGTGGTGATTGACTACATGCTGGAGTTGAGGAATGTTACTGAGGAAAAGGAAGCATGTAGAATAGCTCCTGAGTTCTTGCCTTGAGCAGTGGGTAGATATTAGCACCATTGAATCAGGGCATACAGGAGACACTGATATGGATTAGGGAGTACAGATGACATGAATTCAGTTTTTAAGATGTTAATTTAAAAGTGCCTTTAAGATATCCAAGTGGACTAGTATTCAGCCAGAATTTAAATATATGAGCTCCAAAAAGCAAAAGAAAATTTTAGGCTTGGTGATATCAATTCACATCACCAACTCATATAAAATGGATTAAATATCCTTGGTCAGGAGTAGTGTTTAGAATGAGCCTCATTGTGATGTTTGCTGTTTGTAAGATATTTGTAGGGGCTGAGTTATTAAGGAGAACATGAAAGATATTCTCATGAGTATCATGAGAGAAATTTCAGGAACGGAGAGGCAAGGGGTCTGTACCGTGGGGGACAAATTCAGAGGCTGATGAGGTGTGCCAAGATGTTGGACTGAGGGTACAGTGGTACTGAGTGGGTCCACTGATCTGACAGCCACTCCAGACTTATGTGGCTTTCATTTCCTCAGTGCTTATTATTATTTTTTAATTAAAAAACTCTTTATTAATTTATTTAGAGAAATTTTATTGGAGTCAGAAGTCAATTGAATAAACAAAAACCTGAATATTCTTCCAGCTTTCAAAGTATATAGGAATATTTCTGTAACACAGAAGGTACTTAATATATATGTGCTAATTAAAATCAAAAATTTCATTATGTTAAAAATCTATGACTATTATTTTATTTTAAGAGAAAGGGCTCTTTTGAAATGTTGCATCATAGATGTTTAAAACTTCCTTCATAAATATACCATTTCCTTTATGTTTCTTAGATTTTTAAGTCTACTTTCAGCTCATTTTTTTAAGCAGATCAGATTTTGAATAAATGACAATTAGAACAGAATCCAATTCATGAATACTTCTCTGATTTAATTACAGGAACACTCTAGGATATCTAACAGAGTCATACAATACAATTTAATTGTGCATCACATACTGCTTAACACTGAAGTCTTGAAATTTTTCATAGTTAAATAGTCCAAAAAACAATTAGAGAAATCAATAGTGTCAAGATAATATTTAGAGAATAAATGAAAACATTCGGACATTTGCCCAATAGCAGAGGGAAAAATGCTTTAAAGGGAACTATATTAATACATTTTTAATAGTATTCTACATCATAATGTGTAGCATTATGAAACAGATTAGATTGACTTCATACAGTAATGCATTTTTACATACTTTTATTAAATTATATTTTAATTCAATACTTTATAATCATTTAAAGCAGAAATGTCGTTTTAAATTTTATAATGTGCTAAATACTTAAATTATTTAATAAGAAAATTTAATGTACCATTTTGATAGTGTACCAAGATTTATAGAAAATTAGTTTCTTTTATCTTTTATTCCTGAATTTCTAAAATAAAGAGTGTCAGCATATGAAATTCAATTTACATTTTTCTCTTACAAAGATTTCCCTTTAGTAGATTTAGAATAGAATATTTTGGGGGATCTAATAAAACTTTCAGCTTCAAAAATTAAAATGTGTGCACTTACTAATGGTGTTCTGATCAACGTATGCATTTTTTTGTGTGTGCCCTCTTGGGAGAAGGACTTTATTCCACCTCTAGGACAGGTCATGCACAACAAAGTATTGGAATGGTTTAAAATTCTTTACTTATTTGCTGTGTGTTTGCTTGCATATGTTTGTGGTGCATAGCTTTGTTTAATATAGCTTCATTAATCTTATTTATTTACATCTGCTACTTCTCTATCATTTGACAAAGATAGCCCCTGATGTATTTTCTATATACCATCTTTTTTCTTCCTCCTCCCAACATACTACCTTTGTATTATCAGTTTTGTGCGTAATTACTGGATGAATTCTTTTCTTGCATCTGTATACTGACACAACTAATCATCTAGGAAAATGTGGGTTACTTTATATACTCAAATATCTTTGCTATTAGAAAGGCAGGATTTATAGTAGTTCTGATCACAAACTTTGGAGTTAGACAATTTGGGATTCACTCTTCCATTTTCTAGCTGTATGATTCTAGATAAATCACTGAAGCTCTCAAAGCCTCAATTTTTCATGTGTGAAATGGGATAATAATATGTATAAGGACCTTTACCTTATAGGATTATCATAAATATAAAATGAAATAACCTAGCAACATGTTTTGCTTATAGTAATTGGTTATTATATTATCATTATTTTCATTAAGCTCAGTTGGATTAGTTTCTGAGACAGAGTCTTGTATATCTTTTGGATGGTAGACACCTATTGGAATGTCTTCTTAGCACAGTATAATATCCACCTTTCTGAGAATGGTCCAGATATTCAGCAATGCATCATGACATGGTCCCTTTTTTTGGGGCGGGGGGAGGAGGTGGAGGGAGGCAATTAGGTTTATTTTTGGTAATTTATTTATTTAATGGAGGTACTGGGGGTTGAACCCAGGATCTCGTGCATGCTAACCACATACTCTGCCACTTAACTATACCCTCCCACAATGTGGTCTCTTTGATCAGAGTCAACTGGACTAGGGCTAATTCAAGCCATGCCAAAGTCCCTCCTTAGGAGTTTTTAAACAAAAGCGGGAGAAAGAACTTTATTGAATCTACCTCTGAGAATGGAAGTAAAAGATAAGATGATCAGAAACTGCTGGCACCTTGTATATAACCACATGAAGGGATCAGGTTGTTAATTAGAGAGAATATGGTTAAAATGAGGAAAAATCATTACTTCATTTATTTGTTTTATATTTGTTGAGCACTTACTTGCTAGATAGTGATAAGCATTAAGATCACAATGGTGACTAGAACCAGACAAGGCTCCTCCTGTTTCTTGGAGTGTATCAGCTAATGAAATGCCTAGTGTTGGAGACGAGCACTAATGGAATAAACACAACCATGAGTGACTGATTTCACACTGAGTGCTATGAAGAAAGGGATCAGGGTCCAATGACAGCATTGACTAGAGAATCAGAAAAGTCTTCTGTGTGTAAGATACACTTGAGCTGATATAAAGAATCAGAAGTGGCTATCTAGGCAAAGATGGAGAAGAGGGTGGCTCTGGTAGGGAAAAAAGATGTGTGAAGAGTATAAAGAGGAGCAGGAAGGCTTTAAAAAACTAAAAGAAAAAAACATAGGCTATGGGCTCAGAACACTTGGTTTCAAACAGGGAGCTATCAACAAGTAAGCTGTTGCTCTTTGGGCAAACAATTTAATCATGTTCTGCATCAACTGCGTCAGATGCTTAAGGGGACAACACAAGTTACATAGCAACCTCAGAGTGGCCTATGAGGATCAAGTGAAATCATAAATGTAAAGCACTTAGCACAATGTGTTCAGTATACACTAGGAGTTCAGTGTAAATTGCCATCTCAGAGGATAAGAGTGATGCAAAAAGTCTGAGAGATGGTCAAGAGCGTGAGAGTTTATCTGATTCCCATTTTGGAAAGATTTCCCAGTACAATAGAGAAGAGAGCTGATGAAGACAAGATTAGATGTAAGGAGACAATTGCTATGCTATAGGGCTAGGTGATAGGAGCTTTGATATGGGTGGTGGCAATGCAGGGGACGGATTTTAGTGTTTGGGAAGTGAACTCTGTAGGACTTGGAGACAGGTTGGAAAAGAATAAAAAGGAGAAAAAGGTATCAGGAGTACCAAGGAAATTCTGAGAGATGAGTAGGTGGAGGGACAGGAAAAACACGTAAGTACAAAAGCTGCAATGCAGGATAGTAAATCTTTTCACCAATATAGGAACAAATTGCTAAGTGAGCACAGAGGATGGAACATGTTTGTAAACATTCTGAGGATCCCTGGGAATTTCCATTATAGAGTTTGGAAATTTGCTGCTTTTTTTTTTTTTTTTTTGACATTCAAAATAGGGAGAAAATCATGTTGGGATTATGTTCTTATGCTTTCCTCTGAAAAAACAGATAGCGATGCACCCAAATCACAACATTTAAATAGCTGTTTGAGTGGTTTATCTTTTTGTTTCATTGTTTTATCTTAATTCTCCTATACTTTGAAACACATTGTTCAATACTGACTTCTAAATACAAAACATAATTAGGAAAAGTGAGCACTTCTGATAGACACATCAGGCAATAGGATATTGGACCCTTGGATCTCCTCAAGGGAAATCTCTTGTCTTCTGTGGGGAAGTAAGCTGAGGTGGAAAGGGAGGGGAGTACACACTCCATGCTCTTTGTTGGCTTCTGGAAGAGAAGTATTTCATTCACTGTGTATGGAAATTTGAGGAAAAGGGATAAGTAAACCCTCACAGCAGAATGATAGAGCAAGTTAAAATTAGATAACTGATTGAAATTTCTGGAAGTTGAAGTTCTGAATGTGTGGGTGCCACACTTCACTTTTAATAAAACAACAGAGACATTTGATATAAGAATACTTTCTTTTTAAATAATTTGAAATGTATGCAAACAAAAATCAGTAATCAATAATGCAGATTTCTAAAATGGAAACAAATTTGTATTTCTTAAAATTGATTCAAAAATGTTTTATCACTGAAGAATAAAGACTAGCTGTGGTAAGAACCTATAGTTTTATTATGATAAAATTCTTCAGAGGAAACAAAAAAAGCAGGGAGCAAGATCACACAGTCTTTACTTAGGAAAATTAAAAATCCTAAGCTGTGAGCTCTATTGCTTATGTTGAGTATACAAACACCTGCTTTCATTTTTTCAAAAAGCTATGACTTTTTAAGTGTTTTTTGTCTGTTTTACATCATGACTTGAAATGTCAGTTCTTAAGGAGTTTATTCTCTAGAACTTTAGAATTGCAAAATTCTCACACATATTGATACCATGATGTTAAATTGTGAAAGTGAATTTTGATCATTTTAATGTTCACTTACTAAATAAGTATATATATGTGTGTGTGTGTATGTGTGTGTGTGTGTGTACACATACAGTGTGGTATTAGTTTTCTGCTGATGCTTGAATTGCCACACACTTTGTGGCTAAAAGCAACACACATTTCTTATCTCACAGCTCTGTAGATTAGAAGGTGAACGTGGTCTCACTGGCTGTAATCAGGGTGCTGGCAGAACTGCCTTCTGGGCAGGATGATCTGCTTCTACTCTCCTTCAGGTTCTTGGTAGAATTCAGTTCCACACAACTGTAGGACTGAGGTCAGCGTTTCTTTCCTGGCTTTTAAGCTGGGAGTCCTTTTCAGCTTCTCGATGCTCATCAGTCACTTTCATCTTCAAAGCCAGCGAAGGTGGCCAAAATCATTTTCATTTGCCTCTCTGATCTCCTGGGCCTCATCTCTCCTCCTTCTTTCACATTTCTTTGACTTCATCTGGAGAAAGTGCTCTGCCATTAAAGTCTTATGTTGTTGGACACACTGGGATAATCTAGGATAGTGGAGCTCTCCCTATTTTTAAGGTCTCTTACCTTAATGGCATCTGCAAAGGCCGTTTGCTATGTAACAATGTTACATATTTAAGGTCCAGGGATTAAGTTTAGAAATCTTTCAGGAGCCATTATTCTGCCTGCCACAAGTATATATGTTCAAATAGTTATTTGTTTGAATTTTTGGAGTGTCCGTAGAGTCTGAGAAGTTTTTTTTTTACTAGTAAACAATTAAGAAAAATATATAACATATGTGCTGCATTTTTATAAGGAAATTTGTAAATCATACTTATATTGGCTAACATTGTTTTATATCTTAAATTACCACCAAATTACATATGTTTGGTAACTCACTTTGAAGTAAATGAGCAACATTTATTCTCAGTAAAGCTTCCATTTTAACTAGGCACATTAAATATCATTAGCACAAATTCATTACAAATTACATTCCAGATTTCATACAGGGTTTATTTACCCAGCACTTTTTATATATGAAAAGTTAACTATGATAATATTAATATTAGTTTTAGTAAATGCCCTGCAGTTAACTAGAATATACTTAATATGAGAAGCAGTTCTAGCCCTTTCCTTTGTAATATTCACAATGGACAAATATCAAATCCATGTTTAGTTTATACTTACTAATCTAACCATTTTGACTATTTTATCTTTATTCTAATGATTTACGTAAATTCAGATGCATAATTTAAAATACACAGACTTCAAATTTCAAACTTCGGTGTTTTATGCCATTAATTATGTTAAAAGATACATAAATTCTCTATAATTACTGAGCTTATCACTATTTTAATGTAATATCCTCTTTTAAAACTGTAATTTGGATTTTTGGCATTAGCCCTTGATTCATATTTTATCCAAGCGCCACAATCGTGGATATACCCTGCAGAGATGGATCCATTGCTAACAAGGGTCTTTATTTTGGAACTTGGTAATGATTGTAATACAGATGACAATCCCTGTCACTCTTTTTAGGCTGTAGTTTTTAGAGGCAGAATGATGCTCCCTGATCCTTCTTAAGCCCCTGTTTAAATGTAAATTAGAAGAGGCCAATTTACATTACTTATTCCAGGCATCCATATGCAACACCAGATTGCAAAAAAGAAATATTTATAAGAAGCTATCCCTATATTTATCTTATGATACTCATCACTATGACACTTTAGTGCTTGAGCTGCCAAACTAGAATCATTTCAATTATCTACCTAAGTGAAAAACTATCCAAAACAGACAGACCTTTGTGTCTTTCAGGGCTGAACTGAGTAAGTGGAAAGTGCATGACTTTTTAGTGCTCTTGGCCTAATTAGATAGCAGTTTGGTCAAAGGGGTTATTTGCATCTTTTCCTGAGTGAGAGAGATTAAATGCCCTTAACTGGATTTTGAAAGGCAAAGGGGGACCTTAGAGGGCCTAAATCACCTTTTCCACTGCAGATTTTAATTTTTAAAAAAGTTCTATCTTTAGTAAATGCGGGGATAGTAACATGGGCAGAAGGCAATTATTAGCAGCATTCAAGGGCAAAGAAGAAAGAAAAGTAGCAAGACCCTCCCCCCCTCCCCCAGCATTCTAATAAAAAGTAAAAGAAAGTTAAAAAAAAAAAAAAGAAGAAAAGAAAAAAGACCTTTATGAAAGGAGAAACTTCCTTTCTATAAATTTTCATCAAGTTTCCTACTAAATGTAACTGACGATTATGTGCCGTATTAATTTAGAACTGGACTGTGGAAATTTTTTCTTATCAGCAGAAATGCAATTATTATCACCAAACATCATTATCATTTGAAAACAAAGAGGCCAGCAAAACAGAACACTCTTCTTATTGGTATTTAATGAACAGATAGTCTCAGTGATCCCGTTTATACAAGATGCCATCTAAAACTCTAGGAATTTGAATCTTGCTGCATTCTCATTTATAATCTGTGAAATTTTAGTTCTCTGAGCCTAACGATTCTCTACTGCAGAAGTTGATCAATATTATTCAATTCGTAGGTTTCTTCAATGGCTAATTGAGATAATGCTTGTGAAATCTTTTGCATATGTTTATTATCTAAGATACTGTTATTGCTTTCATATTATTTATTTTACTTGATGCTTATAACAAATCTGTGCAATAGGCAAGAAAGGCATTATTATTATCATTTCACAGTTGAAGAAACTTAGATTTAGAATTAGTTGGAGGCTTTCTTGTATGTAATAGAATAGAATGTCCATGGTGAGTCCCACCACTAAATGTTGCTTCTCAGCCATGCAGTTGTCAATCTAAACATGAAGAAAATATAATTCAGAGTATCTTCTTGGTTTGAAGATGTACAATCACCTATTACGTTACACAGTACGCTGCTAAGGACACTGGAGGAAACAGAAGCGTAATTGCTCTACCTACTACCTGTTCAGTGGGCATGAGGTCTGTTCTCCTGCTTGGTTCCTTGTCCTTTTTGGCTCAGAGAGTTGACTGAAAAGCACTGTCATGGGGTTGAGGTTATTGTGTTTATAATGCTGCTGATAACATACATTCTGTTAGGTACTAAGGTGAAAGCTGCTGCTGCTTCTATTTGATCTTTAGGACAAAATTATCACTTATTGCTCATTATTTTTTCCCTTTACCCTTTTTTCTCACTGAGTGGACTTTTACTGGAAGATAAATAGTTGAGCCTGAGCTCTTTAGTAAATAAATATATTATTTCCTCTATGTTTGTTTTAGTGTCTCTGAAAAAGTCCAATAATAAACCTTAAAAGTGGAAGTTTAGATAACTTTTTTTCATTTCAGTATTAAAATTAACCATCATTGGATATTTAGTTAAAATGTCAATAAGACATTTGAATTTTTCTTCCTTGATAGAGAGATTAACCAGCATTGGTCAAAGGATATGGATTATTATTTTTTTAAATAGTGGATTAAATTAAGGGGATTATAGGTGATTTTCTATAAAGTTTTTCTTTTATAGCTTTTACAGCACTTAAAAAGAGCTAACCTTATCTTTTGAGTGACACAAGGAGATGGATGAAGTTCCCTACAACCTGACTATGTTGTCTTGTATCACATAGCATGCAGGAAGATTGAATTAAATTTTTCTGTATTTGGGTTTTTTATGTGATATATGTGTGTTTGTGTGTGTGTGAATTAAGTGAATTAGAACTGGAGGGAATTAAAAGTGGGAGAGAGAGTAAAATCCAGATAAAATGGCACACAAAAGAATCCAAACACTCCCAAACCCTAAACACTGATTTTGGTCAGAATCCAAAGGAGCACGCACTTGATATGTTTCTTACTGTATTTTTTTCTCCCCCTGCTTATCATCCCCCTTCCATTTCATTATGCCTCATTTAAATCTGTTGGGTAATAAGACTACTCTAGTGAGCTATATTTTTTCCTCCAGTTTTATTTCAATATGAGGTCTATATGACCGGAAAAATCTGTTTGGAGGCAAATAGCATGACCCAGAGCATAAGACTATTTCCCGAATGATAGAAAACCATATTTGTTAAAGCAGATTCCAACATTAATCTTTCCTGGGTTGTCTGCTTAGAGCACAGTCTTAAAACATGTATGTCCTTCTTGCCAAGCAGACAGGGCTAGTTGTCTTCTCCCCCCTTCTTTTTAATTGAAATTGCATAGGAAATGGCTAGAATACCCATTCACCATAAAAATAGGAACAAATTAAATATTTTGAAATGTACCTCTGCAAATAGTGAAAACCACATGAGATTGTCTTTATTCCTAATTCTAGATGGCCATCATATTTTAGAATCCAAAAAACCTGGCAGAGCAAAATGAACTACTTTTTTGAGGCATATTGGTGAGACTGTAGGGAACGTTTTTCTCTTGTGATAAGCTATGAGCATATATCTGCATTTTAGAGCTAGCAGGTGTCTTATAAACCATCTAGTTTAACTCCTGTTTAATAGACATGCCAACTGAATCTTACAGGGAAACACTAACTTGCCTAATTTTGCACAGCAGTTGAGTGAAAAGTTCTGAATAAGGACAAATTTAAGATTCCAGGAATTTTATATATTAGAAAAACCTAAGAAATTTTGAGAAAAAAGTGATTTAAAAAATCCTAAAATTGTTGTCGAATGAACAAGGTGCTTTAATTTGACTCATCTAACAACAGGAACAATCCAACTACTCTTTTCAAACCTAAGTGAGGTGTGGCTTCCTGATAATCCAGTTCTTTCAGCTGTACGTACCCAACATGCCTCTTTATGGTGAATGTCACCTCACAGCTGAAGCAAGTTTATGGGCCACTGCAGTCCCCTGGCGCTCTTTGTTCAGGGGAGAGCCAGAGAGCTTCAGTCTCGGGGACTGTGAATACACTAGCTTTCATCAGCCTGAAATGCATTTTAAATCAATGTCAGGCTGGCTGCAAGATTTATGTCACCAGCTACATAGTAACTCTGGCTGTCCCACAGTCCTGTGAGTGAATACCTATGCTGATTACATGATAAAACATAAGAAATGAGCGGAAACAATTACTTTCAGTAACTGCATTTAATAAAAGAGATGAATATGCAGAATCAAAAACAATAATTCTATTAGTGCCATAGAGAAGAAAAGTCTGTTATATTATCATGAATGTGAGGAAAATATATACATATAGAAATTTTGTCACTATACATACTAAAGCGAAACTGTTAAATTTTGGTATCTTCTCTGAAGAATGTTGAAAATCTTTCATTTTCTACGTTTAGTATTTCTGAAGCCATCTTTTCTCACATCTGAGTTTGGTTAGTCACTATTTCAAACATTATTATACTGAAAACATTACTATACTGAAAATTCAAATAAAGTGATCTTGCCTTTGGTCTCAGATACCACACAGGATTCTTTAATTATTAGTCAAGAAAGCTTGATTTTTTCCATATTGAAACCAGTTTCTTTAGTGCTTCAGGACTAGGACTCAAATATTTTTGGTTTTAATTTCATGTCACTAATGTCATCAGAGATGGTACATTTTGTTCTTCGTTATTCCCCTGGTTAACGATTACCTGAAGTGGTACGTTCTTCAGTGAAGCAGTGCTTATCAGCCATCTGCCTGCAGGTACAATTATGCTGAATATGATTTCGCTGCATTGACAGATTTGTATACAATGTGATGGCCTGATAATGTCCTTTGCCTTATTAGCATTATTGGGAAAATTGTAGACAATTTGGTTGTGTTGGAATCTGCTTTAATATTGTCCAAATTAGAGGGAGAAATAAGTGCTGGTTGTAACCAGAAAAGAGAAAAAAGGGGAGAGTGAAAAATAAATAAATCATGGGGAAGGGAACAAAAAAGATGACTATCTGAGAAAGGGAGTTAAAAAACCAACTTACACATCTCTCTGTCAGTTACTTGGGAGACAAAGGGAGGGAGAGTAGGAAATACAGTTTTATTTAAAACAACAGGACGCAACAGAGGGCACTGGTTGAACATGGAAATGTGGAACCAGAATACCTGGGCTTAAAGCTTATCTTTAACACTGCCTGCTGTGGGAAGAATGGTGAACTGCTTAACCTAAGTGTCAGTTACTCAGCTCTGAAATAGGGCTAATAATTGTACCTACCTCATAGATTCACTGGGAAGATTCCATGAGATCAACCATATCTTGATCTTTAGTCCAGGGCCTGATTCTCTCTAAATGTTGGCTGTTATTATTATTAAATCTCAAGAGTGTGTTGTGGTTATGATTGGCGGAACTCTAAGGAAAACTGTAAAGCCAAAGCAAAAGAATATAAAGTTATTTTTGTTGATAAAAGGGATTTGATATGACAAATATTTGCTACCATGGCTACGATGTAAACTTGCTGAAAATAACTTTCAGAGTGTTGGATTGCAACAGTCAATTTTAAGTTGGAAGAAAAGTAGAGTTATTATTTCTTAGGTCCAAGTAGAATTGCCTAATGGATTCCATACATAATGTAAGACTGTATGCCTGACTTACTTTCCCTGGCTCCATTTGAAGGGGGAGAATGAGAGTTCTAGTAGAAGGTGACTTGGCATTTGGAGCCACACAATTTTATACTTGTCCTTGAAGATACTGATGAGACAAGGAGCTGTGAAATTTGCTGGAAAGGAGACAAAAATTTCTAACCATTCTTCTTAGAGGTTAGAAAAATCTTGAGACCATAATTCATCACCAGACTAGGCTTAGCCTAAAGGGAACCCTCTGCTTTGGTTGTTAAACTGTTTGGTGGAGACTAAGTGGTAGTGTACAGGAACACGTGAGGTGGGGGTAGATGGGCAGGTTTCCTTATGCGTTGCAGTTTCTATATTTTAAAAATTGTTATAAACATAACTTTTATAAGAATTTTAAAAATCACTTATAAAAAACTACCTAGCACAATGTTTGGTACATAGTAGTTGTGCTACACTTGTTAATTCCCTTTCCTTCACACATTTGTTTAGAGTTTCTTCCACGATTCCTTTCACTGCTTCCTTGCTTATACCCTTTTGTGGCATCTGATTGAAAGCATTATGATTTATCATACATTATTCTTACCTACTTAGTCGATAGCCTGTTGCCTTTCCTTGGACATTGCATACTTCCTTTGCCTACCATCTTGGTCCTCTAACAGACGTTCTTTTCAGTTCCCTTCTGTGCTCAATATCTTCCATTGTTTTCTCTAGATTCATCCCCCCCCCCCCCACACTACTGTGCTCTGCTTTAATAATGAACTATGTCGATTGTCCAATGCTTTCTTGCTGGGTTTGACAAATAGATAATGAGAAAATAGTGAGTATGAAGAATTTATTTCCTTAGCTCCCTTCCTATGGGATCACCAGGACTGGCTGCATCAGGTTAGGTGGTCCTCTCCACATAGCTCTGTCTCCTCATTCAGATTAACACCTGCTCTCCACTTCCCATCAGACCTGAGGGTAGCTCCTCACTGTTACTAGGTCAAGATCTTTATAAATATCTCCCTTTTAAACTCTTCTCTAATTACCCAACTTGAACATGCTATCTCTTTCCAGCTAAGATGCAAGGAAGGGTATACTGCCTCTGCACTCGATCTTATTCCCCTATATTCATATGAGCACCTATCTTATAACTAGAATATTTCAAATTTATAAGAAAATCAAAGCACATTTAAATAATACATATCTTAGTATAGATCACTCTGGTTTCCAGGTTTCACTGGTCTAATTATTAGGTGCCTGAGTGGGTGAGTTTCTAATCTGTAAATACATTTTTCATGTCTTAGTAAGTAAACTGGAACCTGGCTAACAATATAAAATATATTTTGGAGTTTAACATATAGTGGTTTCCTTTCAAGATCTCTTGTTTAGAAAGTAGCAGCTGATTGTCAGTGGACTTTATAAATGAGATGCTCTGAGATAAAGACCTTTGGGATAGAATTATAAAGACGTTTCACGCTCTGAGTGTATTTTGTTTAATTATACGTTTATGTCACTAATCCAAACGTTAGATAAAAGAATAGGTTATTTCAGTAAATTCTAAATGGGATTTGCTACTGTTTTTATTTTTTTTAGTAGTTAAAATCCCAAAGATCTGAAATAAACACCTGAGTAGAAATGTATTCAAGGACATAAAACATACAAAGAAAGGAGGTTTATTAGAAATTAAATGTTCTTTTTAATTAAATCTGGTGTTCACATCTAAGGAAAATCAAATGGCCTTTAGCCAACACTTTACAAGCATGGTTTTTGTATAAGGAAAGATAGGTGACATAATGATCAATTATGAGACTGACATACTATTTTCTTTTATCTTTGGCTTTTCTGCTAAAATTCAAAGTGCTGTGTTGTACTACAGCATATCTTTTAGGAACTCAACTAGATGTGTATTGTATTTGCTAATTAGTGTTGGTAGTTCCTCAATTTGTAACCAGTAGGGCACTAGGCATTGCATCAGCAAGATATCTGACAAGCACTGACGTGTACTATGAAAAACAAAAATGAAATTTATTTTATTTTCTAATATTATAGGTGGCTTTAAAAAATATTTTCTTTGATTTATATGTATTCTCTGGGAAAGATAAATGTTAAAACAGCATATGACAGTCTGGTATACAAAGAATTGTATATCCTTGCTTGTATGATATTAAATACCTTCAGTATAACAACTTAGGTAAAATTTGAAAAGTAGTCCAAATGCTATCTTTTTTCCAAATACAATATTGCATGTGTAATGTATTATGTTAATCAGTTGTATATTAAATTAACGTAACATAAAATATATGAGATGTTATACACACATATCCTATTTATTGATTTACTCAGCAAATATTTATTGTGAATCTCTGATATTTGGGCAGTTGAGCTACAATAATGAGCTCAACATATTCTCTGCTCAGGAGCATTATATATGTTTAACCATTTGCTTTAGATATGAACAACTTTCTCCAAAAAGAATACAACCACTTAGGACCATACTATTCAAGACAGTTTACAGATTCAGTGCAATCCCTGTTAAATTACCAATGGCATTTTTCACAGAACTGGAACAAAAAATTTAAAACTGTTATGGATACAGAAAAGGCCCCAAATAGCCAAAACAATCTTGAGAAACAAGAACAGAGCTGGAGGAATCATGCTCCCTGACTTCAGACTATACTACAGAGCTACAGTAATCAAGACAGTATGATACTGGCATAAAAACAGACACACAGATCAATGGGACAGGATAGAAAACCCAGAAGTAAACCCGCACACTGTGGTCAATTAATGTACGACAAAGGAGGCAAGAATATACAATGGAGAAAAAACAGTCTCTTCAATAAGTGGTGCTAAGAAAACTGTATAGTAGATGTAAAAGAATGAATTTAGAATATTCTCTAACACCATATATAAAAATAAACTCAAAATGGATTAAAGACCTAAATGTAAGACTGAATACTACAAAATTTCTAGAGGAAAACTTAGGTAGGACACCCTTTGACATAAATCGCAGCAACAGTTTTTTGGATCTACCTCCTAGAATAATGGAAACAAAAGCAAAAATAAACAAATGGGATCTAATTAAACTTAAAAGCTTTTGCATAGCAAAGGAAATCATAAACAAAATGAAAAGACAACTTACAGAATGGGAGAAAATATTTGCAAATGATGTGACTGACAAGGGATTAATTTCCAAAATACATAAACGTCTCATACAGCTCAGTATCAAAAAAACAAACAATCCAATAAAAAAACGGACAGAAGACTTAAATAGACATTTATTCAAAGAAGACATACAGATGGCCAACAGACATATGAAAAAATGATCAATATCACTAATTATAAGAGAAATGACAATCAAAACTACAATGAGATATTACCTCATACCAGACAGAATGGCCATTCTCAAAAAGTCTACAAATAATAAATGCTAGAGTGGGTGTGGAGAAAAGAAAACCCTCCTACACTGTTTGTAGGAATGTAAATTGGTGCAGCCAATGTGGAGAACAGTGCGGAGGTTCCTTAAAAAGCTGAAAATAGAGCTACCGTATGATCCAGCAGTCCCACTTTTGGGCATGTATCCAGAGAAAACTCTAATGTGAAAATATACCTGCACCCCAGTGTTCATAGCAGCACTATTTACAATAGCCAACATATGGAAGCAAATGTCCATTGACAGATGGATGAATGGATAAAGATGTGGTATATATTTACATATATAATGGAATATTACTCAACGATAAAAAGAATGAAATAATGCCATTTGCGACAACATGAATGGACCGAGAAATTATCATACTAGGTGAAGTCAGACAGAGAAAGACAAATATATGATATCACTTATATGTGGAATCTAAAATAATGATACAAATGAATTTATTTACAAAACAGAAACAGACTCACAGACATAGAAAACAAACTTACGGTTACCAAAGGGGAAAGGAGAGGGAGATAAATTTGGAATTTGGGATTAACAAATACACATTCCTATATATAAAATACATAAACAACAAGGACCTACTGTATAGCACAGGGAACTGTATTCAATATCTTGTAATAACCTATAATGGAGAAGAATCTGAAAAAGAATACACATCTATAGGTATGTAAACAAATCATTTTGCTGTATACTTTAAATATTGTAAATCAACTATGCTTCAATAAAAATTAAAAATAAATAAATAAGTAAATTTAAAAAGAATACAATCATTTAGGAAAATTTAAAGACAGAAATAGAAAAATTTTAAAAAATTATTGTTAATCAAGCCTTTTTTTAAACAGTGGATTGCCTCTTAGCTAATCCTGAA
Organism: Camelus dromedarius; assembly: GCF_036321535.1. Taxonomy (NCBI): domain Eukaryota; kingdom Metazoa; phylum Chordata; class Mammalia; order Artiodactyla; family Camelidae; genus Camelus; species Camelus dromedarius. Next base: position 9,520,809 of record NC_087449.1, on the reverse strand, counting down.
TAAATTTAAATACCAGATCTCAGGGTATCATCCCTATTTTGAATCAATATGGTTTCCTCCTGTTAACAGAAATTAAACTTCTCCCTTTTTCAAATTCTTAGTTTATAATATTAAAAGTAGACTTCAGTTGCACTGTTAATGTTATTACCACTTACCACATTGTATGGTTTGACCTATTTAGGTGTCATTAAATAACATCTTTGCGTTAGTTACTTTCCACACATATCTTTATTTTTCCTGGGAAAGATGATCTTTTTATGTTGCCAGAAAAAATGATTTCATCTTCTAAACACCATTATCTGATTGTCAGATTTATATATTCCATACAATTTACTGATCAAAAGAAACAATGAATTGACTGAGTAACCCACTGTCCACTCTTACATGTTCAGGAGATGCCCAAATAAGACCTCGACAAGGTATGAGTAAAGACAGATTAGCAGAGGGCAATTTGGGAACCTTACTGGTCTCCCAACAGTGTCAAAGATCTTATTAATTTTATAGCCATTATAAAAAGAAATAAGAAAACAATAATGAAAACATAACAATTACTATAATATGATAATAAAAATAAAGAAAATAAATTATTAATGGCACAATAAAATGAAAATATGGTAGAAGAATGTAATAGAACTAGAAGTGGTATAACCCATAACCATACATTTAAAAAGGCATTAAATTGCAACTGTTCTCAGCATGGTCATCCAAGTTGAATATCACGAAATGGCTAATGGTTCACTTGATACTTCCCAAAGTTTAGAGAGCAGCAGGGGTAGAAAAATTCATTTGTCATCTGAGCCCTTATGAATGACTAAGAGAATTATGTTCTCCTCTACATTCACCAGGCAGCAGCAGGAAGAGTGGGAGGCACATGGTAGAGGCCTGTGACATCCAACACGAGAGCTGAAAGGTGTACAGCTGTTGGTGAAGGAAGGAAATGTTGTCGTTCAGTGTGGGTGGAGAAATAGTATCTTTCGGAAGAGAAGGCAGGATCCTGGCAGGAAGGAATTTCAGAACACATGATATTGAAACCACTGATCCTGAAAATAGTACAGAAGTCGCCTTGAGTCTTCATAGAGTCTATATTCTGCAATAATCAGCCTAGCAGTGGTTCTCCCCATCTTGCACAGATATGTTTGCAAAACCGCAGTTCCACCAAAGCAACCTGGTTATCAAACGTGACTGTGCATAACCATTTAGGGGGACAGAAGAACAGAATGAAATAATTCCGCTTCATTTAACTGAAAGATTGTTTTGAAAAACTTTACATGCAAAAAAAAAAAATTACAGGGTATAATTGGTGAAAACTTTAACAGAATTTTCATAAAGCCTTTAAATTGTAAAAGAAGATCAGGGATTCAAGGTACTGTTGGGAAGAATAAACAAAGAATAAGAATCTAGGGGCCATTTTCTATATGATGAAAAATAAATGGGTACCCTGAAGACTTCACTGTGAGTAGAGGGATTCTGTATATTTATGATCTGTGGACAGGGATGGGGAGGGAAAAGGGATGGGGAAGGATAAATTGCTGGATCTGCTAGTTATACAAAATTATTTAGACTGAGGATTGGTAAACACTTAGGACCCAATTTCAGATTTTAAAAATATTTTTGAAATTTTTAAAATGTGTAAGGAGTTTAAAAATCCTTTAGAGTGCATACACATAAAAATAACTTCATTTTCAGTAGTTATATTCAACCTCAAATAGGCCAGCATTTTAGTCACTGGCCAAGAAATTTCTATAAAGTTTGTGAGGTGCAGAAATCCTTTGGATGTATTTTACTGGGTGATTTAAATGTAATATATAAAGAATTAGTGAGGAGAAAGTATAAAAATTGTAACCCCATAACCCTTTAAATTTTAAAATGAATTATCTGTATATTAAGTGCTGACGGTGTAACTTAAAAGCACATAGGGAGGACTTAAATATATGAGTGGGGCACAAAGTGAGTACCCTTATTTTCCATTTTCTCTGGCCACTTTTATGCATAATACAGATCAATTAGCTTTCTAATCCATTAATAAGGATGGTTTCTCACTTGAATGTGCTCAAATGAAAGTGTGAAAATATCCCAGTTCAAGACTGCAGTGGTTTCTTACTTTGCCTCTTTGCTTTAACTCACAATTTATTGCTAAAATCAAGCCACGCTAGATCTAGTAGTAACCCTTGTGTAGTTTATTCAAGGGTATAAATTTTGTATGTCTTCTTGAAAGAAAAAGTTGTTTTTGTGATTATGTTACTTGTGACCTAGGTGAATTTATATAGAAAATTTATAATAAAAAAGCTATACAAGGTACTGGGCATCTGAAGGAGACATGGAGTGTTAAATATGCTGGAATACAGAAGAATCACTTGCTGAATGTGAACCCTGCAGTATCTACTGCATGACAGAGCTAACCTCTGGGAATAACGTACTAGTATACATTAGAAAAACAAAGTAGGTGATAATGGACTAAAATCATGGAATCTTCAGATTAAACGGGTTTACTGTGAACGATGAAAGAATTCTCTAAAGTGAGACCGCTTAGACATTTCTCCCAGCTGTGACAGAGGAGAAAATTATAGAAATCATCTGACACTTTTTGAAAATACAAACAAATTTTAGAGAAGGGAAAAAGGGAGAAGAAAGCCAGGAGAAAAAAAAAGCTGGGGACTCGGTACTTTTTAAGATTTAAGTTTAGGAGCTAAGGCTTGTCAGTTTTTATTGGTTAATAAGATTGAGGAAATAGGTAGCAAGAATAGATGGTAAAAAGACTATATTCTGGATACAGCCTCGACACCCTTCGAAGCGTATATCTTTTTCATGGAATGCTCTTTTTCTTATTTGACACTCTTTCAGAGGGTTTAATCCACTGTTCCAACTTTAACTTGCACCTACAACCTGATGACGTTTTAATAAATATCTCCAACCCATTATCTCTCAGAAACTCCAAATCTGAATTTTCAAGTGTTTACTGGACATATGTACCCTGATGTTTTACAGGAATCTCAAACACAGCCTTTTTGTTGCTTTCCCATTCCTTCTGTTTTAAAACTTCCTGTATCCCTTACCTTGACTGATGTAGCACTATGTATGTACACAATCGCCCTAGCTAAGAGTCAAAATCAAACCAACTTTCCCTTTGTAGCTCCCTAAATCCAACCCACCAGCACATTTTCTTCAAATATATTTTCATAAATTTTTTACCAAGCCCACTCCTCTTTTTTTTTCTGAAAATATTGCTCTAGTGCCTTTATCATTTATTTTCTAGTTGATTTCCATAGTTTTCACTTAACTGTATCGAGTCTCTCCTTGTCTCCAGCCTTTGTTCCCTATAACTCTTAGTTGTGTTTCTTAAATGAACACATACATGTCTTCACTCATTCTTGGCAGAAACTATCCATGGTTCTCAGATTCCTGAGAAAGTGGCCCAGATTCTTTAGCTTGTGCTATACACTCTCGAAACATTGGATTCAGTGGTTGTTCTGTGGGAAACCCCTGATTTTATGCCTCATTTTCTTGCTCTAAAAATACCCTTTGCTTAGAATTACCTTTGGTCCAATCTCTTCTTAAGGAACTTGTAAAACATCTGGTTATCCTTTAACTCCCAAATCAAATATCACCTCTTCTGTAAGACTTTTCCTGACTCTCTCTTGCAGAGCTATTTATTCTGCATCCACTAATTTGCTTAATACCTCTGTTAAAACATGGACCAAACTGTATTAGAGGTTGTTTTTGTTTGATTGATTCTATCTATATACTTCTCTGTTTCATTATTTCTCTTTGAGTTATTCTTTTAATCCTATAGTTCCTTTTATAAGACTACAAGATCCTTGACATCAAGGACCTTTATATAACCAGTGCCAAGCAAAGAATTAAAACATGTAGCAGGGCCTCAGTAAAGGTATAATGAGGTAAGCTGATGAGAGGGATACATAAAAATGAGAACCTGAGAGATCTGAGCAGCCACCTTGGACTATGGAAAAAGTTCTTGAATAGGAATAAGTAAGATGATTTCTGAGTGACGTTAAAGTTCAGCTAAGACTGAAGACCCTCATGATGGGTCTAATCAGCAGGTGTAGTGCTGGAGTAAATGGGGCAGAACAACAAGGGAGAAAACAGAATTTAAGCTTACGGAAACATTGATATAATAGAAGTGATTATCTAAGAGGTCCCAGAGTAGTCAGATAAATGGATCAAGATGGACCAATTGATCAAAGTGAGCCTAAGACCATGAGCATTCTCCATTTGCATGAATTTTTGGAGAAGTGGCACCATCATGACAAATCCAGTTTTTATGTAAGGTGAGGGGTAGAGGTCATGTTCTAGGAAAAGATTCACATGATTTCCAGATTTCTTCACAAACAATTGAGGATGATAGTAAAATTGGTGGTGGCTGAAAAGCCAGTGAAAAACATGTTTGGATCTAGATTTTAGATGATTGGACTGAGTAAATTAGGTAGATAGGATTGGCAAGAAAAGTGCTGTTCAAGGGGAAGGATGGGCTCCAGAATCCAATTGGAAGTAAATGTTATTCCTTTCTTAACTTACTATAATTTCCTCTAATGAACCTGTCTCACAAGCATAAAACCAATTTTCTGATTGAAAAGATCTATCTTCTCTTTGTTTATATAACTCTCCATCTACCACTCCTTACTATTCCCTACTATTGTAACAAAACTCCTTGAAGAAATTATATTCACTTTCTCTCATTCTTCTTTTCCATTGTCTCTTGATCCTAAGATTTTGCTCCCATGACTCCATTGAAACTTGTCTTATCAAGTTCACCAAAGATCTCTAAGTTACTAAGTCAAACTCATGATTCTTGGTCTTCTTTTTAACTAATATGTTAAAGCTGATTGTATGTATGAAGCTGATTGCTTCCTCTTTTTCACTTGGCTTTTTCACATTGCTTTTTCCTCTTGACGTCCAGGACACCACATTCCCTTGATTTTCCTTTAACTTCACAGACTGATCCTTCCTAGTCTTCTATATTTGTCCCTGGTTTCTATTGTAAACCTTTTGCACTAGGGATCCACCCTGGCTATGTTTCTCTCTCTCTCTCCCTTTCCCCCTCTCTCTCTCTCTCTCTCTCTCTCTCTCTCTCTCTCTCTCTCTCTCATTACACTATGCTTACTTCTTGGATTAACTTATGTACTCTTATGGCTCTAATTGCTCTCTATCAATGATGACTTCCAAGCGTATATTTTCATTTCTTGTATCCAAAACCACATTACTGATCTTCCTCTTCAACCTACTCTTCTTGTAACAGTTTTTCATCTCATTCAATTGTAATTTTATTTTCCTGTTGCTTAGGCTAAAATTGTGGAATAATCCTTGTCTTTTTCTCACACCTCACATTTAATCTGACAGCAATATCTATTGACTCTAATTTCAAAATATATCTTAAATCTGACTACTTTTTACCATCGCACCACTCCTTTTCTGGTCAAAGCCACTAACATCTTTCATCTGATATGTTGCAATGACCTTATACATGGGTTCTTGCCTCATTTCAAACTATTTTCAGTATCACAGCCAGAAGGAACCTGGGTGAATAACAATCAAAAAGCCTAATTCTCTTGTGCCCAAAACTCTTCAGTAGCACTTTATTTATCACTCTCATTCCTCCTCTGATTTTGTCTAATACGGTTCTCACCCTCTCATTGTGCTTTAGCTTCACCACATTGACCTCCTTAATTCCTGAAACATACTAGGACAACTCCTGCCTCAATGTTTTTGATTTGCAGGTTCCTCCATCTACAGTGTTCCTCCTAGGGTATCAAAATAATTTGCTTTCTGACTTCCTTCAACTCTCTGCCTATATGTCACCTTCCCAGGAAGGCATTCTCTGGCCACCTGATCTATAATTACTAAAACCTCATCTTTCCTTCTTCCTGCCTTATTGTTTTTCTTAGCACTTAACTGACAAGAACTTAGTCAGGACTTTCTGTGAATGAGGCACTGAAGAAATAGTAGCTTATTTAAAGATTAAAACAATCCTTTGAACTTGACAGTATCATAAGTCTTATTTTATGGATGAGAAGACGTGAACCTAGATTGGTAAGTGACTTGCCCAGCATCAAGATGGATTCAAACTCTGGTCACCTGGCTCTGTATATTATACTATTAACTAATGTACTAGACAGCCACTCACCGTGCAAACATTTTATTCATATTAGTTATATGTTCTGTCTCCCTGACTAGACCTTAAGCTCCATGAAAGCAGAATTTCTTTCAGTGTTGTTTAGTCCTACAGTCCTAGCACCTAGAGTAGTATCTGGTATATACTAGGGACTCAGTAAATATCAGCTGTGTGAATGAGAGAGCTCAGAAATAAACTCAAGTATATATGATCAAATGATTTCCAACAAGAGTGCCAAGAATACATAATTGAGAAGGGATACTCTCTTCAATAAGTAGTTTTGGGAAAATTGGATATCCACATGCATAAAAATGAAATTTGACTCTTACCTTAAACTATACGTAAAAATCAACTCAAAATGGATTGAAGACTTAAACCTAAGACCTGAAACCATAAACCTTCCAGAAAAAAAAATACAGGGAAAAAGCTCCTCAGCATTGGCCTTGGCAATGATTTTTTGGACATGACAGCAAAAGAACAGGTAACAAAAGCAAAGATAAACAAGTGGGATTATATCAAATCAAAAAGCTTCTGTACAACAAAGGAAATAATCAGCAAAATGAAAAAGCAGCCATGGATTGGGAGAAAACATTTACTAACTATGTTTTTGATGAGATTAATATTCAACAAGGAACTCACACAAGTTAACAGAAAATAAATAACTTGATTACAAAATGGACAAGGATAGACATTTTTGCAAAGAAGAAACACAAATACTCAACAGGTATATGAAAAGATGCTCAGTATCACTAAGCATCAGAGAAATGCAAATCAAAACCACAATGAAACATCACCACACATCTGTTAGGATGGCTACCATAGAAAAGATAAAAGGTAAGTGTTGATGAGTTTGTGGAGAAAAAGGAACCCTTGTATATTGTTGGTAGGAATGTAAGTTAGTATAGCCATTAAGGAAAACAGTATGGAGGTTCCTCAAAAAACTAAAAATAGAACCACCATATGATCCACCAATCTCTCTTCTGGGTTTATATCTAATAAAAGAAATGAAGTCAGTACCTCAGAGAGATACCTGCACTCCTTTGTTTACTGCAGTGTTATTCACAATAGCCAACATATAAAAACAACCTAAATGCCCATTGACTAATAAATGGGTTAAGAAATTGTGATATATCCGTGTTACTGCAAATGGCAGGACCTCCTCTATGCTGTATGTATTGTGGAATATTATTTGGCCTTAAAGAAGGACATTCTGCCATTTGCAATGACATGGATGAAATTGGAAGACATTTTGCTAAGTAAAATAAGCCAGAGGAAAAAAAAAATACTGTGATCTCAACTATACACAGAATCTAAAAAAGTCTAATTCACAGAAGCAGAGAGTAGAATGGTGGTTATCAGTGGCAGGGAACTGGGGGAAATGAGAGATGTTGGTAATAGGGTGTGAAGTTGCAGTTAGGTAGAATGAACAAGTTTTAGAGATCTAATGTCTAGCATGATGATAATAGTGAATAATACTGTATTCTGTGCTGGAAATTTGCTTAGAGAATGGATTTCATGTGCTCTTACCACACACGCACAAAAATGGTAACTATGTAAGGACATAGATATATTAATCAGCTTGACTATAGTAATCATTTCACTATGCATATGTATATCAAAACATCATGTTGTATACTTTACATATGAACAATTCTAAAATTAAAAGTGTGTGAGGGGGGAGAGTGAGAAAGGGAATGAGATAAATATGGGGGAATGAGCCCTTGTGTTGTGCTGGGTACAGGGAAGTGGAAATCTGGAGACTTGATTTATGCTTTCATACCTGACCCTAACTATTTGGATGACCTTTAGCACTTAATTTAATCCCTTGGATGTTTGTTTTCCTCATGTATACAATGAAACTTGGATTGTATGAAGCTTATAAGTCTATGATTAAGTCAATTGTGAACTTACTGGGATAGAAGAGAATATGAGAAAACCATGCCTGGCTATCCTGTAGCATCTGGGAATAGAGAGCTTGCTCAGGGTGAGACAGAGCTGGGGACTGAGAGTTGGGAGTCATGGCTGAGACTACCACTTCACTAGAACCCTTTTCCATTCACTCTTTGATATATTTTGACTCCACATTTCAGCCTTCTTTCCAGTTAGGCGTAAAAATATTTTGGTGTTTTGGCCAGTGTAACGTGGGCTCAAAATGATGGGTGCAACTACCAAGCAGAGTCCAAAACAAAAACAAAAGGAAACACAAAATTCCTGCATGGTACTTAATGCTTTCTCTTTTTTGCATCTATTAGCAAGAACACAAAGTATCTAGTGAAGGTCTCATGGATGGAAGCCAATTGTAGGAGAGCTGCCCTGGAGAGGTGATTGACCAGAAATACCTTGGTGGGATCATTCTATGAGTAATCCAAAGTTTACAGGTTGGCCTTTCATGAATAACTCAGGAATCATCCATATAGGAGGGATAGTTGAAGATAGTGATTTAAATCATTGGAAAACTCGGGAAACAGACTGACAAATAAAAACTAAGGGCACGTGGTCAAGCAAATGAAAAGATGCTCAACATCACTAATTGTTAGAGAAATGCAAATCAGAACTACAATGAGATAATCACCAGCCAGAATAGCCATCATTAAAAATCTACAAAGGATAAATGCTGGAGAGGGTGTGGAGAAAAAGGAATCCTCCTAACACTGCTGGTGGGAATGTAAATTGGTGCAGCCACTGTGGAGGACAGTACGAATGTTCATCAAAAAACTAAAAATAGCCTTATCATATGATCCAGCAATCCCACTCCTGGGCATATACCCAAGAGAAGAATATAATTAAAAAAACAAACGTACCTCAGTGTTCATAGCAGCACTATTTACAATATCCAAGACTTGGAGACAACCCAAATGTCCATCAACAGATGACTGGATAAAGAAGATGTGGTATATATAAATATTTATATATATACACAATTGAGTACTTCTCAGCCAAAAAAGAATACAATAATGCCATTTGCAGCAACATGGTTGGACCTGGAGATCATCATTTTAAGTGAAGTAAACCAGAAAGAGAAAGAAAATGCCATATGATATTGCTTATATGTGGAATCTTAAAAAAAGAAAGGGCACATATGAACTACTTGTTATTTATAATTTAGATGATTGATTTCTTGAATATGTGTAAGCACATTTGACTGTCCTTTATGATTGGATTACTGCATTCTGTTGATTCTTATTTTGTGGTTGGCTTTATTTCTTTGATAACTATGCAAATTCAAAAAGCTAAAGCTCTAAACTGTTCCTAGAAACAATGAACAGTACATATATGTAAATTTAAAAATGGTTTTCTCTCTCAGTGATTTGCTCTTCCTAGAATAAACTTTGTTTACAAAAGAAAAATCAACTTGGTCATTAAAAAAAAGAAAAGAACTAAGGACAGAGTCTGAGAAACACTATTGAGGGATGTAAGAGATGGAAAAACCATCTGAAGAGTGAAAAATAGGAAACAAATTTAAGATGGTTCATTACCACTGAAATCAGAGCAGAAAAGAATCTGCAGAAAGATGCAGAACAAGACCAGTCAGAACATGTCATTTAGAATGACTAGAAAGAGATTATTACTAAATTAATGGAAACTAATTGGTAGAAGCTTATTTAAAATGAAAGTACCCTGAGCCTTTTTTTGAAGAAGCAGAAGAGCCAACATGGAGAAACTGAGAGGCCCATGGATTGAATTATTACAGAAAGTAGGAAGGAATAATTTCTATAGGACAGGTATTTGGAGTAAATTAAGAGAGAAAAAGAAATTTTCTTTGAAGGGAAAGATGAGAAACAGAGAACAGTCGTGTCACAAAACACATTCTGTTTCATTTTTGTAGAAAAGCAGTGTTCTGACTGAATCTGGGAATGGAAAGCAACACTTACATTGGTTATTATGGATTGAAGCTATGCTGTAAAATGATCATGAGAGAATTCTGAAATCTTCTTAATGTGACCCCTGGCGGTTTCCAATTGCAAATAAAAATGTGGAATCAAGGAAGAAGAAAAATTTACATGTACAATAATGTATTTTGGAGTCATTTAAAATACATCCGTATCTTTCAGTGCTAATTAGGCAACTAATTTAACTCGAGTAGCTACATTGGTGTGAAGAACTGTGAACAAATAGCACAGAAGATATTTTCTCTTTTTATGAAGTGAAACGTCCAACAAATGACAGTGATAAGAAAAGCAATCCTTAATCTAATGTCCTCTTTTTCAAGCGCAAAGTTAATGAACGATAGCTGACCATGTTTATAGTTTATTGTTCTGTTTTCCTTCTTAGAAGACATATTTAATAGGTTGCTAATAAGATCAGGAAAAGTTACTTAGTAAAAGAAAGAGAATCAGTCACATACAGCCTCTCGGGGCCTTAGCTCACCACATGCATATTCAGTAATCACCAAGATCCATTCAAGTCATAAAAAGTTTTAATTTTAGAGGTATAGCAGTTTTCATTGATTCGTATGTAGAAAGGATTATACAATCAGATTAAAACAGATAAGCAAGTGACCATTTTTGGATATTGGGGTAAAGAAGTGTAATAGAGCATATTTTCTGGACTAAGATATAAGCATGAGCATTGGTGAAGTCCCTTTCTCCTCTGTTCCTCCAGACAAGCACTAAAGCTACTTCCTTCATATCTTAAAATGCCTAGCTACAACCTAAATGCTAATCCCGATTCTGAAAATGTTATTATTCTGTATCTTTGGTTAGTACTGAATGACATTTAAGAAAATGCTGTAGAGGGGAAAGATACAAGTTTTTTTGTTTGTAGATAAGGATCAATATGATAAATGCTGTCACATTTGTTTTCTATGCAACCCTGAAGTGGCCTGAGTGATTATATAATTTGTGCAAACCTGAGAACTAATAGTACTGGTATTTATAATATAGCACAATGTCTACTTAAAGGCTAATAGAATTTCCAGTAATACTCTGCATGACATAAGACTGCCTCAGAAATTGATCCTCTTTCACTGTAAACTAGCTATGTTAGCTCTAAGACTTGTGCATGTTGCTATTGTGATACAGTCATATAGATACATTATCTTGGCCGCAAACTGGAATTCTAACTGTGATCAGTTAACATAACTGTCGCAATGCATTTAAGAAAGATATTGTTTAAACTAAATAAAGGAGCATTTTGTTGAGAAATTCTGTAACAATCAGCAGTAGTAACCCTGTAATTTATTAAATAGAAATCTTATATGATTTGGCTTAGTCAAGTCATGGAAAACTATAAAGGAGTAACTTCAGCCTTGATCACCTTGTTTTATTCTTTTTGTGGTTTTGGGAGAATGAAATAAACCCTGGTAGGGAGCAGATCAAAAGGTTAGAGAGAAGAGATAGCATCAGACTCTTTCCTGATTAGTCTATGAAGGCAATTAAGTGAGAGCTATAAAGCAGAATTTTTCTTTTTCTCTTTCTTTGGGGGGAAAATATGGGACATTATATAATCACAATCCTTTTGAATGCTGTTTGACATGTTGAGATGCCTAAGGTCTCTTACTAATTGGGATACTTTTGCATGGGACTCATGTTGGGATGACATAGCGTGCTGAGGGGACCATGTTGGGTATGAGAGAGGCAGTAAGATACTTTTTATACTTTTATAATTTCTCTGTGACTTTTAAGTTTCGTGTAGGTCAATCAACTCCTCCGTCTATTATTAAGCATCGGCTAGACCTGCTTCTACTTGTTAATCATGCTTCATGTCTGACATTACAGATCACATGAAAGGTGGTGTTTGCCTGTCTGATCCATGGGTCTGTCTTTTTGGCCTGGTGCTATGCGCAAGGGACCCACATGGGCAGGATATGGGAATTTTTTATTCAGCTGAAAATTACGAAATCTAGCTATGGAAAGGAACTACTTCTGTTTCAAAAGGGATTTAGGCCTGGTCTGAGTGATTCCTTCCCAATGTTATAAGGTAGAAAAACATTAATTTGGATTTAGAAAACCTGGATTCAAATGTTGGTTCCATTTATGTAGCAGCCAGACAACTCACTTAATCTGCCTTGATTTTCTCACCTGTAAAATAAGGACCTGTTCTGTTGAACTGTTCTGAAGGTTAAAGGAGGAGATGTATGGACATTTATTTAGTACCAAACTCTCAACCTCTAGTCTGAATCCTGAGGAAGTTCAGAGTGAACTTCCATTTTTCAAACAATATATAAAGATCTGGCTCTGGGGAGCAAAGGCAGAGTTCGTGAGCCAGCAGGGACTAGTTTACACCTGGAGAAAGTGTGGTCTCTGGGAAAGGCTGAAGCCAAGTAGAAGCTATATGCAGATTTTCAAGCCTAACGAGGTAGGGTCTGCTCAGTGAGGAAAAGGCTTAAGACAGGCAGTAGTGCATAGTTAAGAGGAAACAAGAGGATTTTGACTAGGAATCTGGGTATAGCTCATAATCAGCACCTATATGGTGGATGTATGAAAACACAGGGTAGGAGGGAGGTTATAGGTCAGTGGTAGAGTGGTGCTTAGCATGCACAAGGTCCTGGATTCAATCCTCAGTACCTCCATTAAAAAAAAAAAAAAACACAAATACAACTCATGTGTTTTATTACAAAAACAGAATGTTACCTAAACGTACAGTTTTCTATCTTGCTGGCAGGACCCCATCTCTCTCTCTCTGCACAGCCTAAGCCCACTAGTCTTTAGTCTCCACATTCCAAGAAAGCTGTTTATAACCAGAAGAAAGGTTAGAAAAGCCCTATTCTCTTCCTTCAGAAGTTTCTTAGGCATTCCTATCAGCATGAAGCAGGTAAAGATCCCACTGGGCACAGGGTAATCCTTGTGGATAAATGGTCCATATTGAAAGATCTCTTGACTTATCATCTAGTGACAGCAGCCCAACTACCTTTCTCCCTACTGTGAGAGTCACTGGCTGAATCATCAAAAGTTGATTAATAGTTAAAAAAAGAAAAGTAGACTCTGCTAGAATGTAGGAAATAGTGACATACACACTGCAGCTGAGAATGAAATTGGTACAACTTTTTTTCTGGAAGGGAGTTCTGTTTACATATTAACAATATTAAAATATGGTTACTCTTTGACCTTTCACATTTATAAAACTATTTAAAAAAACTATCAGGTAACTGTGCAAATAAGTATGTACAAGGATGTTCATTGCAGCGTTGTTTATAATAATAAAAATTGAAAATTAATTGGTCAACAAAAGGGTTATGGTATCTTTGTCTGACAGAATAGTATTTACACTTTTAAAAATGTCATAAAACTGCATAAATATATAGGAAGTATTCATAAACTAATGTCATGTGAATAAAGGCAAGATAGAAAACTGTATGTTTAGGTAAAATTCTGTTTTTTTAATAAAATACTTGTGTTTATACATTTAGGAAAAACTTCAGGAATGTGTATCAAAACACACAAGTTGTATCTGTGCTGTTATAGGTGCTTTTATTTTCTTCTTACTCTATTCTGTCATACCATAAACATGCTTTAATTTTGTAATCACTTTAAGATAATTGTGATTGTGAAAGCATGCCTTTTATACTAGAATTATAAATGCCTTCAGCAGGGATTTTTTTTTTAATTAAAAAAATTTAAAAAATCTTTCATTCATCGCTATATGCTTAATACTTCAGAAGAATATCTGACCATAGTGAGGATTCAGTAAGTATCTGTTTGATAAATGAATACTCACTCTGTTTTATATCCTTAAACATTATCAGAGATCTAGCACCTTCTTAGGACAGTTATGTTGAAATGAACAGGAACTCAGGAGGCCTAGCTTCCCAAAAAATCTTAAGGTACAGGAAAATCTAAGAGACTTTTTAAGGTGGTATTTTATTGCTCTAAAATACCCTCAGTTTATTTTATTATTTGTGGATTTTGAAGTGGAGGCAAGGTATCAAAACAAAGAGATAACAAATGGCTGTGCATAAAAAAATAGTTACCCATTCATTTATTTATCCATTTGTTCAACAAAAATTGTGAAAAGTGCTGGGAATATAACAGCAATTAGGTAAATACCTGTATTGTTGTAGTCAGACTTTCTTTGCAGTTGGGGCCCAGGAGTTTGATCTAGGTTCCTCCCATCAGATATTCCCAAGCAAGATTTTGGTTAGGGGACATATCACAGAAAGAAGTAAGTGCAATGTGAACCCATTTTTCTGATGAGGGTGACCAGAAGATATTCCCCTTATAAGAGATACAGAACACACAGCACAACAATTCCTATCATCTTGTATTCTTACCTCACCCCAGCCACCCATTCCCACAGTCATGCCAAACACTGTGCCACCATCAAACCCCTATTTCAGGTGTCCCATTTTCTTAATCACTATCTTTTTCTCTAGGTCACTCCTTCAAGTTTTCCTGCTTCAATAATTCCTTGAACTATTGGTTCTACCCTTTCACTGTCCACTGCTCCTGCTCATGTCCTTACTTCCCTCTTTAGCTGATTAATCTATGGTCCATTATTATAACAGTTATTTCACACATGTTAATTGATTGATCTCACTTTATACTCAACACTTAGAATATCAAAAGACCCCTAAGTGCCACCCAGCTAGCCTAATATGTCTCTGTTCAGCCGAGCACCTCTTACATATCTGAGACAATGTCTTAGCACATCCTTCTCCTCTCTTCTCCCCATCTATAGGATGCTGAAGAGACTGTCTATATAGTTGTACCACCAAACCTACCAATCTGCTTACGTCTGCACCCAAATACTCTGCCTCTCTGTCCACTATAGTAGTTAAATTCTTCCTGGTTCACAAAGACCACTCCATATTTTTGCATTTGAATCTCACTGTCTCACCTACTAAAGGACATGACAACTAGCCTCTCTCAATCTGAATCATCAACATTTCCTTAACTGGATTGTTCCCATCAGTGTAACATATACTGTAATACGTCCTACTAATAATTATACATTTTCTCACTACATTTTCCAGTGAGTGAAGTATTTTTCTGTTGTCTTCTATAGCAAACTTCCTCAAAAGAGTTGTCAGGGTTCCTAGTTTTCACCTCCCTGCATCTGCCATCACCCCAGGACAAACTGCCACCACCAGTTTTCACCTGGACCACTGCAGTGGCCTCTTTTATGTTTCCCTGTTTCCTCACTGACAAACCTGCACTCTACTTAGAGCAGCTAGAGTAAACTTATATAAATAAGGAAAAGGTCAAGTCACATTTTGCTCATAATTTCCCAATGCTCTCATCTTACTAAAATAATAGCCACAAGTCCTTGCCAGATCTTACGAGTGCCTGATTTGGCTCCTCATCTCCAATTTCTCTCACCCTTCCCCACTCCCTCTGTTCCTCTTCTTTTCTTTAAACATTCAAAGTATGTTCCCACATCCAAGCTTGTGAATTTACTGTTTCTTCTTCCTTGAACACTCTTTCCCTAAGTGCTCGCTGTCTCCCTCCCTCAGTTCTGAATTTGCCCAATGTTACACTTCCATAGAGGAGTCCCACCCCCATCCTATTCACAGTAGCTCTCTTCCACCCTGAATGCTCTTTGCTCAGCCTGATTTATGTTTCTTCAAAGAACTTATCACCTCTGCCCTATATTATGTGCTTATTTGCTTATTATCTATTTACTCCCACTAGAATATTATCCTGATGAGAGCAAGAATGTTGTTTTGATCATTGCTGTATCTCTAGTGCTTAGAGGCATTGAGTAAACATTTATTGAATGAGTGCCTGGTATCCTGCAAGAGCAAAGAGGAGGGAGTGTCATACTCTTCTTAAGAAGTTCTCAGAGGAGGTGACTCTGGAACAATTACTGAGTAATGAGACATATGCCAGGCAGCAAGTGGAGGAGAGAGGAGAGGACACTGTGGAAGAGGGAAAGATATGTTCAGAAACACAGAGAAATAAAAGTTTTAATTCTAAAGAGAAGAGTACTTCCTTTATACCTAGAGCCTCAAAGTGGGTGGAGTAGGAGGTGGTGGTGGAGTTTTTAGATAAACTCTGAATGGTTGACACTATGATAAATGTGTTAGGATTAGTGTTCCAAAGTTTAGTGGTATAACTTTATGAATACTGTACCATTCCAAAGATTTTTCTACATTATTCATATGTTTATTCTATTGAGTATTGGAAAGAAAATCAAACCACTCTATATTGCTGTGGATGAAATGATGCAGAACTGAAAATCCAATTGCCTAATTTATGTCTTCCTTTCTGAAAAAGCATCTAATGCTTCCAGTGTTTTTCAGCCTCCACCAAGTGGTATAACTTTATATATAAATTATGTACATAAGCTATGTTTATATGAAATGATGAGTCAGAAATCAGATCATTCTTTACTTGAATGAATAGTGTTGGCTTGTGTCATTCTGATTCAAGAATAGTAAATAAAGAGGATTCTTTTTATCACGCACAGTGGTTCTTCTTAATCATTTGAGATTGATAAAAGCTGTGGAGAGTCTAACCAGAAAAATATGCTAAACATACATAAACAATCTTGAATTAAATTTTAAAAGATGTTAGATGCCACTCCAAGGCCATTCGTGCTTCCTTCATATTCAGTGGCTTGGTTAGTATACCCCTTTCTAACATATTTACTCTATTGCATGTGTGGTGCCTAGTAACTAGTCAGAAAAGTATGAAATGAGTCAACTATTTTCAAAATTAAATACTTGGTAGATATTACTAACATATGAATATTTTTTATATTTTTGATGTCATTATTTATCCAGTGTGTTACTGAATGGTTTGTAAAAACCTTTGCTTCTCTAAATATATAAAACATCTTGGAAAATAGTCCCTCAATAGAAAAAAAACCCACAATAGGCATAAAAATAGTATTTTAGATTAACTGAATTAAAATAATAGGCAGAATTAGAATATTTTTAAATCATTGATGAAATAGTGAAACAAAAATCAGTTAAGATATTTAGTTTCAAAAGTCTGCCCTATAGACCAAATGTAATGAAGATTTTTTTATTTGTTATAATATTGGTTAGGTTTGGCTGCAAGTATCAAAAAAATATATAACTCTAGAGAAAGTTTATTATTGCACATATAAATGGTTCTGATATAGGATGACTCCAAGGTTGAATAATTCAGCAGTTCAGCAACGTCATCATAGATTAAGGTCCTTCCACCTTCCCATGAACACAAGTTCATAGAATTGTCTTGGTCCTCAGGCCAGCTGCCCTTATGGTTGCAGTAGAGTTACCTCAGTTAGAGCAGTCATACCCAGATATGTCAACATCCAGAGGAATAAAGTGGCAGGCTCTTTGTTTTTCTTTCTGTAAGTCCCTCCCCTTAGACTTAGGAGACCCCTGTTAGATTGCATTGGCCAGAGTGGGTCATATGCCTATCTGTAAGCCAACCATTGTTATGGAGGGTGGTGTTCAGGATTAAATTGTTCAGGATTTTCTCCTGAGCTGAGAATTTATATAATATTTTATATATACATATATATATGTATTAAACAACTTTGGGGTTCTGTCTGTCCAGGAGAGTTTCTACAGATGTGTTTTGTTAGACCTTGTCAGTGTTCTTTGAGGGGGTTAGTTGGTTTTGATTGGTTGGTTGCTTTTTGTTGGCCTAAGCTTCACCTCAGAACTACTGAATCATAATATCTAAGATAAGGCCTGAGTATACATATTAGAAAAATCCTCACATTTGAGAATACAACTTTTATATATATAATATAATAATTATAATTACATTATATTCCCTGTAGTTTAGAATTGTATTTTCTGAGGTATAGGTACATGGATGAAATGGGGGTTCCATTAGCAAGGAAGGAGGGTAAATTGTGGATAGGCAGCCATAATCTCTGTTACAAGAGCTGGGCAAAAATATGACAGAAAAAACATTTTCTTAGCAAAATAGGGTCATTTAGAGAATGTGTCTACAACATTGATTTCAGTGGGTGATGGCTGGAGGAAAAATGTCATAAGATCATTAGCTCCATAGGAGTTGATTAATATACTTATTGACTACAAATTGAAGCAGTCATGGTTTAATCAGAAATACATGCTAATATTTAAAAGGTATTACATTCTGGTTACATTGAGTAAATTGTTTAACATCTTTGAGACTGATTTCCTCACTTGTAAAATGTGGATAAAGCAACTTGCCTTGCCTACTTCACAGACTTCACTTGGAAGCCAAAATTATTATATATGTGAAGGTTCATTGTAAATGATAAAATGTAATTCAACTCATTACTTAAAAAGGAGGAAGTTACGCAATGAAATTCATGAGTCAAAGAGTTGTTCCAAATATATCTGACGTATTTTTCCTAAAGTTAAACAAATTCATATAATATTTTTGCTTAGAATCTATTTCTCTCAGATTTCAAAGCACTTGATGTAAATGGTCTTATTAAATTGCTGTCAATGAGGTAATTTACAAGTACTATCTTATGACTTGTTTAGAAATAAAGCCATTTAGAGACCTTGACTTGCACAGGGACCAGCAATGTATAGGTAATGAAGTTAGAAGTGGAATTATGTGTCAATATCTGGCTCAGTCTTCTTCATGGAATTTAATCACTTTGACATTAAAAATAAATTCTAACTTTTTGTCTTAATTTCTTTTGTCATCTAAAATAGCTGCTTTAAAACTTTTTGAATATGAAAGAACAAATTAGTTTTGTATTATGAACCAGAACATGCATGCATACACACATACATACAAACATACCTACACATGTATCTATACAAATACATATATACATAATAGATGAAAAAGTATTAAAAAACAGTACTTATCTTTCTATGTGCAATTAGCTCTGGTATTTTCTATTATGCTAAAAATTTCACTAAAATATTGCAGTCTACTAAGTTGATTTCATGAACAACAAGTAGTTTGTTTGTGACCCATAGTTTGTAACACAGTATCTAAAACAGTGAAACAGTGTTAACCTAGAGATTTGGGGGCTCTAGCCATACAGCAGAGGTCCTACAGGTGCGTTTTGTTAGGTATGGTCAGTGGGGTTTTTTTTGTTTTTTTTTTTAGTTCGTTGGTTGGTTCATTTTTATTAGCCTAAGCGTCACCTCAAAACTTCTAAATCATAATACCTAAGGTAGGACCAGGGTATACATATTTAGAGAATCCTCATAGTTGAGAATGCGACTTTTTGTATCTTTTGTGAATAATTTTGTCTAATCTCATGATCTTCCAACTATCTATATTCTACTTTACTGCTTATACCCATCAAACTCAACAGGTACCAAATTAAATTTACAACCTCCAAACAAACTCATCCTGTCTGACCCCCCTTTTCTCTTCAGTGTACCCACTCCCATATATACATGGTTTCTTCTGTAACAGTTTCAGGGTCCAGCAGTTCTAGCTGGATGGAGAGCAAGCATCATCATATACTCAGTTAGCGGTGAGCTAATCTTCCTTCTACCCACCTCTCCTCCACAAATAAAGTAATTAGCATTACTCATTAGTTCTGCTTTCACTGCCTCTTGCTAGTTCAAGATTTGCTCATTCTTTACCTGGTATATTGCACAATCCCTCTTAGCAGGTTTCTTGTCTATCTTTATTCTCCTCAGATCAGTTTTTGATGCTGTAAATTAGAGGGATCACAGAGTCCTTTCTTAAAGCCCTTCAGTGACTCTACTTCCCAATAGGATAAACTTAAAACTTTTTGGGCAGCAAACTAACAGCAGAGTCTTCTTGACCAGTCTTCTATTTACCTCTCTCACTGCATCGTTGCAGCTCCCCTTCATGCCTGTCTTCACTTATCACATGTCCAATATGACCATGCTGTTTCATGCTTCTGTGGTATTATGCATACCTGGACTTCTGACAGCTCCCTCATTTGACTCTTGTCTCTGGTCTTTTCTTCTTTCTATCCATATTCTACACACCCTACTAAATGTTGGGGAAATACATCTGTATTCTGATTCTGTACTTTAATCTGCCATGATCTTAGGCAGGCTACCTCCCTGGACCTTGGTTTGCCCCTTTGATTGTAAGGATCTTGCAAGGTTTAGACTTAATACATGGAAACTGCATAGCACAATTTCTGGACATCTACACAGGCCTTTTCTAACCCTTTGTTTTACAAACTCACATTTATGAAGTTATACCTAAGTGTTTTATAAAACAAAATTAACACACTTAAAATTATTTGGCTTGGAACAAATGATGCATTATCTAAAAATTCAAATTTAATTTTGTGTGGATTTGTTGAATCTCTACTTTTTGCTAAATCTGGTGGTTAAAAAGTGAATAAAGTTCTTTACACTTACAACCTATGTCTATTTTCCATCAACATCACAAACTCTAATAAAACATTTTTTAGGCATTTATATAATTCTGATGATGATAGTGACTTCTGTAAAATATTTTGCAGTATCACATCTTTTTTTTTTCTTTTTTGGGGGTGATCTCAAAGCCAACGACTTGAAAACTGGCTTAACTTTTGTAAACAAAACATCATGATGCTTTCACATGGCCATGAATTGATCAATTTGGAGAGGTAATGCTACAAACTATGGCATTGACGTTACTCAAAACAAAAAAATCTGTAATGATATATAGAAAAGAGTAAATTGCACTTCAATAAAATTTGAAAACAATGCCAATATTTGTAAGAAAAGAAGAATCATAAAAATGAACCGTACTGTATTAGAACAGAAACAGGGCTTACAGATAAGTAAGATTTAAGTGCAAAAGGGGACAAATTAACCAGAAACATACATGCTCAGTGGACAGAAGTGGCTTCTAGGGGGAAGCAAAATAGCTGCTGGGGTTTGTGGGCATGTCTCTCCTGAGTGCTTGAAGTAGAGTGGTGGGAGAGGCACTTCCTTTTGCAAAAATCTTCTGAACGTTGTCCCAGTCGCACCCTCTTGGGAAAACAGTACACACAAAACAGTTGGCCTGAGGGGTGATATATGTTTCCTAGGGGCAGCCTTTCAGGAAAGAAAGAGAACCAGCCACTGGATTTATCTTAGATGAGTAATAGAAACCAGAGAATAATTCAAGGGATATTAGAATAGTGCAAATATCTAGCAGCAGAGGAAATTTTTATACAGGATCTGCGGAATTAAAATGAGAAAAAAGGATGAGGAAATCAGTGAAGTCAAATTTTATTTCTGGTTTTAAGGGAAAATATCTATAGTCCAAGAACTCTGCTATTCAGAAATAAACTGCTAAGAAAAGTGGTTGAAAGCTATGACACAGAATGCACTAATTTCCAGATGTATTACTCCAGACCAATCTTCTGACAGAGCAAGATTGAATGGATAACCTATTTGGTCTTTTCTATCTCTAGATCTTTTTCACTTCCACTTCCATTATTCTATGAATATACAAGAAAGGAAAATATAATACTGTTAAAGCTCAGGTATGATTTATTGACTCACTGTATCTTCAAGATAACACATGTACATTGTGTTTTTATACTTCATAGCATATTTTTTCATGGATAGTTGTGAATAGAGTAAACAGACTCATAAAGCCTGTTTAAAGTGTCAGTATGTAAGTTACTGCCAGTGGTGTCTTGGGGCTGCATTAACTTATACACGTAATTTTTCTTCCTTCCTCTTGCCTCTCTCCTCCCCTTTTTAATTAATAGATTTCCTTGCTCATAAGCATTTAGCATTGCCTTGTTTGCTTGATGTAGTCCCCTTTGGGGTTTCCCCTGTGGATATAGTACCAGGACGTGGGGGAAACAGTTTGATGAATCACAGTTTGTTGAAGGCAGTTATGGTAGCAGCGATAGAGAAATGGATATTTGCAAAATGCCAGAGGTGAAGAAATAGGACACACGTGATTAAAGTTGCCATAAAATCAAAGCTGTCAAAGCAACAAAAGCCGTAAAAAAGAAATATTCTGGCAACGTCAGTCTCCCCACACGTCCACGGGTGCCATGAAGCGTATTACTGAAGAAAGTCCATTAGGAGCAGAGGAAGAATGTTTTCCCATTGACTATGAAAACATGTGCTGAGCTATAAATGTTCTCTGCCCCAGGAATTTTAGCTTGAGACACCTGGGAACTGCAACTTTAAAACACTATTCACAGCGCAGACACTGGCAGCCCTGTTTGAAAGCTCTGAAGAAAGAAATTGGAGGAGGAGAAGGAGGTAGAAAGGTTGTATTGAGGAAGGAGATTCAAGGGCTGAGGCTGACTTTGATGAACCCTGGTGAAGGATCTGGAGTCTTCCACTGAAAAACTCCTGTATTGTTCTTTCATACAGATCATATTGCCATAGAGTGAAAAGCATAGAAAACAGCCCCATTTCCTTCCCAGAATCCACAACTGCGGGGCAGGTGGAATTATTCCTTACTTGATGAGATCTACCTACTTTGGCAGAAGGTGGTTGATTAGAAAGGGAAATGATTTGTTAACTTTATGGAATAACTTAAGTATTTAGGGAGGTACCAGGAAGTGGCTCCAGTGATTGCTCTGGCTGCCCTGCATGGAGAAGTCTTCCTGGTGGGAGGTAGACTCCTAACATTAGAGACACATTGTGGTCAGGGTTTGAGTGGGAGATTAGAGAAAACTCAGGGTCTAACCAGATTTAGAGTTTGGTTAAAACAGAAACACTGTTCAGCTTCCATGTGGGAAATATATACACAAATTTTTAAAAAGTCACATTGTTTCTGTCAGGCTGCTAATGACATAGTTTAAATACTTTTGCTAATACGTAAAAGTATTCTGTGGTTGCTTCGGTGAATTTAGTTGCACTCAAATGGCTTGACACCGGGAATCCATGACTACTTTCCGATGAGAAACTCATTTTCCTTTCCTGTAAGCTTTTTTGAAATCTCTATTAGGAGTGATGATGAGATAATGAGAATGAAGATACAAAGCTGGAGGAAAGTGAAAACCCACGTGTACATGTATTCTCCTCCAGCGGAAACATCCTGGCAGACTGAAAAGCAGGATACACTGTGTTGACCACCAGGTAGGAGGGTCACTAGACGGACCACAAAAGACCTGCTAGGGTGTCAGTCTTCTGCAAATTCTTCTGTCAATTGATGCCTGAATTTCCTAGGAAACCTCCTTTTACTGACACTCTGGGCTACTTAAGACCACTTGATTACTTTCAACTCTTTTTTTTTTTTTTAACATTTTTTATTGATTTATAATCATTTTACAATGTTGTGTCAAATTCCAGTGTTCAGCACAATTTTTCAGTTATTCATGGACATATACACACTCATTGTCACATTTTTTTCTCTGTGAGTTATCATAACATTTTGTGTATATTTCCCTGTGCTATACAGTGTAGTCTATTCTACAATTTTGAAATCCCAGTCTATCCCTTCCCACCCTCCACCCCCCTGGTAACCACAAGTCTGTATTCTCTGTCTGTGAGTCTGTTTCTGTCCTTTATTTACGCTTTGTTTTTGTTTGTTTGTTTGTTTTTGTTTTTGTTTTTTAGATTCCACATATGAGCAATCTCATATGGTATTTTTCTTTCTCTTTCTGGCTTACTTCACTTAGAATGACATTCTCCAGGAGCATCCATGTTGCTGCAAATGGCATTATGTTGTCGGTTTTTATGGCTGAGTAGTTACTTTCAACTCTTGTAAACAGTGTTCAGAAAATAGTGAACACATCTTTCCTAAGACTGACTTTATTTCTGGTGTGGGGCTCATACATCAGAAGAGCCTGGATGCCTGTACAGCCCTTTCTACACAGCAGTCAAGGGGAGAGGCTCACCACTTATCGAAAGTTGGATCTTGGAAAAATCATCTACATCAGATCTCTTATTTGCAAAACAAAGGAACTGGCATCGGACGTTTCTATAATGCCTCTTCTGGATGAAAAACTTAACACTTAAGTAAATTAACTTCTCTAAGTCTGTTTTCCTATCTGTAAAATGGGGATATTAAAATTAATCCTTTCTTCCAGGGTTGTTGTAAGCCTGTTTGTTGTAGAATTTTATAATATATATAATTATAATGTATCATTAGCATTGTCCTTATCATCACCATTATAACTTTATTTTTAATATTTCCCTGTAAACATGAAAAGTTCCATTTGCGAACTTGTTCAGTTTCTTTGAATGGATTAAAAGAAGAAACAAAATGTATTTTTAAACACCTTTTGTAAGATTTTGCTTTAATTTATTCTTGAAAAATATCTGAACTTAACTTGCAATAAAATATGTATTTGTGTGATTGTAATCATTTCCATGCTAGTGGATCAGGGGATCAGAAACAAAGGTCTGAGACTTGACTATAGGTTCAAGCAGCAGGAGAAACTGGTTTGGGATGAAATAAGCTCTTACTCAAGTAAAACTGTTGAAAAACACTGCCAAGGGAATACAGAAAATAACTGGGGAAGAAAATTGCTTTTGGAATAAATGTTCTGTTCTTTCAAGTTTGCTCTGGCAGGAAAGTGCCCCTTTGAAGAGACTTAATAGAACCATTAGAAGGACGAAACATGAAATATCTCATGAAAACTTAAAACGTTTATTTTATAACCATTTTTCCTAATGGTGTTTGTGAAAGAAAAAGAAACCAAGGAGATAAAATTTGCACTCTTGTACAAAACTACAAGGCTATTTGATGTGGAACAATTACTTATGTCTAAATCTATTCCAAATATGCTATTTGACCTGTGCTTTGCCATGTTTCTTGTTATTGTTTATGTATCCTGTGCTGCCCATATGTTTGCATATCACACTGAAGTGCTTGGTTTTTCCTTGACTTGCTCATTTACTGAAGTTTTGCAGTTGCTCCTAGCTCTTTAATTAAAGCCAATTTGAGTTCTCAATTTTGGTGAAAGATTTTGACATAACTTGCTTTTCTTTTACTTATCAGTTATTGAATATCCACTGTGTACTAGGTAGTGTTCATTTATTTGTTCAACAAATATGACTTGAGTGCCTGTCCTAGGTCCTGGGGAATAAAAGAATAAGATACATTCCCTGCTCCCAAATAATTTGCAGTTAGGTGGCGTTTAAAATCTAGACAATTTGAATACAATAATAAGGGGCTACATTGTCTATCATTTATGAAGAGTAACTAATCCAGTGTTGCCTAGAGGAGGGGTCAAGATTGTTAGATGAATTAATAATTTTGAGGCATGAAAGACCAGCAGGAATTAGCCTGCCCATTGTGGGGGGTCCTGAGGAGATGTGGACAAGGGGGAGGGAGGTATTTCTAGGCTCAGAATGGAAGGACGGTGTATTACTTTGCTAGGGTGGTCGTAATAAAATACCACACACTGATTAGCCTAAACAAGAGAAATTTGTTTTTTCACTCGCAGTTCTGGAAGGCTGCAAGTCCAAGACTACCAGGCCCTCAGTTGGTATCCCTCAGGCCTCTCTCTTTGTCTTGCAGATAGGTGCCTTCTTGATGTGTCCTCACCGTGACCTTACCTCTCTCTGTGTGAATGCACTCCTGCTGTCTTTTCTCTTTTTATAAGGGCAGCCGTCCTGTTGAATTAGGATCCCACCCTTATGACCTTATTTTACCTTAATTATCTCCTTAAAGGCACATTGAGGGTTAGGGCTTCAACATGTTAATTTGCAGGGGACACAGTTCAGTTCACAACAGAGTAATGGGCTTAATTTCAGCAGTTCATCACTTAAGTTTAGTCAGTGAGGTAGAGGAATGGGAAAGATCATAAAACGCTTGAATGTCACACTGCATCTAAATTAATAAATCTTAGGGCACTGGGGAGCCATTGAAGGATTCTATCTGATGGGCTGCAATGATCAGATGTGCCCTTTGTCAGGATTATCTGGCTTCAGGGTAAAGGGTGAATGGAGGTAAGGTAAGTGGCAAAGGCAAGGTCAGATGCACAAAGATTGGCCAGGCCAAAAACGGACAGTGGTGGCCTGCATCAGAAGTGGATAGATTAGGGAGAATTTTGGGAGGTAGAACTGAATTATTGGTTCAATTAATTGTATATAGAGAGTGAGGAAAGAAAAGGGCTTGATGTTGACTTTGCACTATTTGAGGTAACTAAATAGATAATTAGTTAAGCCATATAGGAAAAGAACTTGGATTTAGAGGTTAGGCAGGTAATGATGTAGTCAGCCTCAATATGATGAGTTTAATGTCTGTAGAATATCCAGATGGTGATGTCTATGTAGATATGTGAGTCTGAATCTCAGAAAAGAGGTCTTGGATGAAATCAGTTTGAAATTTTTAAGGAGCAGGGCAAATTAAGAGTTAGAACTGTGACAGTAAATGAAATTACTTAGATTAATGTAAAATAAGAGGAGAGCAAAAAACATGTCCTGCAAATAGAAAGGTAGAAAACATTGCTATTTAAGTTATAAGTAGAGGAAGACAAGTCTTTTCTTCTTATTGGTAAACATAAGAAATAGAATTTAAATAATACTTTAATTGTGAATTTGGTTCAGTGCTCCAAACAAACAGCAAATTATGTTTGTATTGTGATTTACCAAATAAATTGCATTGCAAAGGCTTATTTCTGCTATTCCTAAATATTTTTATTCTCTTTGATTTAAATTTCAATTTATGATTTGATTTTCAGCTTAAGGTCTTTTAAAAAGCTAATCATTATTTTGGTTGCAATAATTTTTCAAGTCTTCCAATTAGTGCTAAGATTAAAACCTAAATCCCTATTAACTAGCAATGGAGTTTTAAAATTTTAAATAACTCTAATCATATACTCAAATATGGGAAAATTTAACTTTTTAAACAATACTTTGCTCTGTGCTTTTGATTTCGGGTTGCACAACTTTAACAGCTGTATCTTACAGCACTGTGAGGAGATGCTAATTGATATTCTTGGCTGGGGTATTTCGTCACTGCTGTGTCTCATTCATACTAGTTATACACACACACGCACGGGTGTATCTACCTGAGGACATTTACTATGATTGTGAGGGGGAGCAAAATATGCCACCCCAAAATATGCCACTTTGGCATCTTGGTTATTTTGAATTAGGATTACTTAAGAAACAGCAGATGCAAGAAGGACACTATGTTCCTCCTTTGTTCCCCTGAAAACAGAAAATAAATCTCCCAAGGGAAAGGTACCCTCCCTGTCCTAGGAGATAGAGAGACATCCTTATCACCAGAGGTAGGGAATTCAGTGCCAAGGAGAATGTATAAACAAACCATGCTACCTCTTTACTAATTAGCTACCCCAAACCCTAACCCTTTTGTTTTATTAATTCTTCACAAATTTATTGTTTCTTGGTCCAAAAGGTATAAAAGCTGACTGCTTTGGTCACTTTTTTGAGTCTCAGATTTTTATAAGCTTTATATCTGCAAAATTAATTTTTCCTCTGTTAGTCTGTTTTATGTCAATTAAATTATTAGACCAAGCCAAAGGACTTAGAAGGGAAGAAAGAAAAACTTTTTCTTCCCTGCACTTGTATGGTTGGCTTCAGGGAATTGGTGAGGCTACCAGAAGAAGGAAGAGATCCAAATAGCTGGTTACAGTCATTCTTGAGCTTTGACCCATTCATTCTTTGAGCATCTTTTTATTGCTTCAGGCACTATTCTAGGTACAGTGAATACAGAAAACAGCAGTGAACAGAATTTGCATAGACCTTGTTCTTTCAGAGCTTACAGCAATCTACAACATGAATGTGCCTGAAAATACTGCTATATAAACTCTTTCCCTATTATTATAAGACTGGGATGGTGCAGCTCTTTTGCTTGCAGTTGTCTATGGAGCAGGCATTTGTAACATGGCTTTTTAATTCCATCATCTGCATGAAGGCTTGTTGTAAGCAGCTATTTTGTGCTCCAGATCTTGCCTCACAATGGCTTGGACCAAGATCAGTAGCCATGGAATCATTCGTCACTGGGCCCAACAGGGTAAGAATAAAGATATTCCTAGGGTTCTCTTTGAATTGTTATTGCTTCCAAATCTCTGTAATGGCTCTCCCTCTCCAGTCTTGAATATTCAAGAATATGGGAGGTATTAGTTGAAACAGGAAGGAAGCAGATGTGGGATTGGTTTTAGTTAATAAAAAGTGGTGGACCTTTGAGCCATATTAATTGTGGTAAGAATTCCAAGGCATCGCTATCCACTTGAATATCGATTTCCACTTTTTACATCATTGTTTTAAAAAGTCAGACTAACTTAAGGTAAGCAACACTACTGTACATGATCTATATTATATACTTTAAGGAAATGTAATGTTGTTGACACATAAAATGGAAGAGACTTTTAAAAATATGTATTTAATGCTGTGGTTGAGCTATTAAATAGCATTTATTGTGCCTCCGTTTAGAACACTTGGATTAAAAAAGTCTATAAAATTTTCGTATTAATGGTTTTCTTTCTTAAAATGTGAAAGAGAACTGTTAAGTAAACACACAATCACTTTAATGTGAAATCCTTCCAAGTATAAAATGAATGAATTTTTTCATTGTCCATTCTTTTTCATATTTGCCATGCAGTGGACTAAAAATACAGAAAATTTAGACTGGCCTAAGAATGTCATGATTTTTAACTCAGGGGCTCACTATCATACTTCAGTACCTTGATCATAGATACTAGGTTATTATCAAATATTAACAGAAAAGGCTGTGATTTGAAAGCTTCCTTAAAAATTTTGCTATAATATCTCTTAACATTTGACAGTGTTTCATGACATTAGAACCACCAACGTCATTGAAATTCAACATTGGCTGAGTTTCTTGTGTACGCTTCTCGTTTAGAGATAGCACTTCTGTTTCCTGATACAGAGATTCCAAATGAATATCTCAGAAAGGAGAAAAAAAAAAAAAACCCGGAAACTACAAAAAACTCATTTCAAACAAAATCAAACGTACCAGAACAAGTACCATATTGGGAAACATTTTAAGTGCGAGGGAAAGGAGCAGATTTAAATGATAGAAAACAGACTTTTGTACTCAAGTTCAAACAACTCATCTTTTGTGTCCTGTCAAGGCAGTACCAAATAAATTTAGAAAGTAAATAGTAATAACTCAAATTGCCCTAGGGCTGTTTTATCAACCTCAGTGGTTCTAGAATTTACAATTAAAAGTATAACTGTCTCACAAATATTAACCTTTCAGTAGTATTTGCAACTTGTTTTAAGATGTTTATGGCCAGAAATTTTCCAATCTATTGACTTTGTTCCCTTTCTATCCCTGTGTGGACATATTTATTCAATTTATATAGCCAGCCACTTTAAGATAAACTAGATAAATTAATTCAATTTAACAACTCTTGAGTATGATCTTATGTACATTTGCTATCAGGCTGAAAAATAATCAAAATGCTATTCTTCATTCTCATGGGATTTTCAGAAGGAAAGAAAAAAATGTTTGTAGATGCTGCATCTTCTAAACGGGTCCCATGATCAGAAAATGGCACACAAACTCATTGGACCAAGATAAGAAGTAGATATTCAATGTGCTTGCTGACTTTTTAGGAATTACCTTTTTGTTAAATGTAGATGAGCAATATTAGCCATAAAAGTAGGCCAATTTTTATTTGGGGGAACTTATGAAGAACAAAACATTAATAGTTAAATAATAGTTAAATAGTTCAATCTTTATGAGATTCTGCCCATTAAAATTGCTCAAAACATATAGAACATTTTAATCAGTAACATTATTTTTATACTTCCTAAAAATGACAGGGTTTTCTCTGTTGGGGAGACATTAAAATTTATACAATGAATACATATTACATGCCTATTGTATGTCCGACATCATGCTGTTTTTTCTAAATAAAAATTTAAAAAAGGGACACACAGTCTGACACTGAATCTTTTTGCACTTCTCTATGGTCTTGCAGTTTCTTGTATATCCTCTATAATCTTCAACCTCTAGATACACAATGAATGATAAGTTAATTAATTTTCAGTTTACAGATACTGTCTGATAGTCTATTATGAATGTCAAACTTGAAATTTCCAGGATGAAATAATGGTTTACGTTATGGGAAGTAAAGGACAGAACATTTGCAACTCTGACTGTCCTACATAAACTGAAATTTATAAACCCCATCCCTATGAGCAACTAGGAAGAATGCCCTTTAAATTAGCATGTGTGTGTATGTGTGTTTGTGTGTGTACTTGTGCTAGCCTGCTCAATAAACACACATACGCCTTTATGAATGTTAGAATTGTAACAAAAAGGCCATTGCACCTTTGAAATGTCTCCTGAAACAGCCCAGTTTCTAGTTTCTATTTTGCACTTCTGAGTGTTTTCTAGATCCTTTGGAATGCCTTGTCTACAATGGCTGTGCCATTTTTGCAGCTTGATCTGTGCCTTTCTTGCAACTTTATTTCTAATTAGTTATTGCCTTCTTAGAGATGAAAGCCCTTTTGCACCTTGAAGGGCAGTGTGAACTTAATGAAAATATGCTGATACAAGTTAAAGATGTTTCTTTATACCAGTAAGGGCATTGAAGGTTAACCCTGACCTTCTCAGAGGGAAATTGCTATACTGTGTTTCAGTTAAAATCATGTATTACCATATTTCTTTCAGCTAAACCAGGCACATAATTTCAGGGTGAAAAGAGCTGTTTTCTTTAGAGTTACCTAAACAAAAGCTGGTTTAAATGGATAGCTGCAAAAATAAATCTTTGGCAGCAATAACAGTACTAGGAGAGAATGTGGTATGTTATCAAGAGTCACATCAGTGCAGAGGATCTGCCTTCCCATTTGTTTTCCTTTGACTGGGGAAATAAAGTCCCTCTGGCAATAACTTCTGAACTTACTTTATGTATGTTGAAGTAGCCATCGTGGACACTGTGATGTGCTGCCCAGATTCCCCTTTCAGGAATAATTGTTGGTCCTGCTGCTGGGAGTGCTGCAGACAGAAAGCTTTCAGGAATCCCCTTTGGGGGTTATTGCCTCAGCTGAAGAGTGGCCCTGCCCATGCCCGTGCTTCTCCAGGGCAGCCCCCATCAGATGCCTGATGGTGTGGGTGGAAGGACATGAAAGAGTGGTCATCTCAACCTAGCTTGGAGCAATTTTAAGGGCCATACTAGTCTTAGGGTTGTCTGAGAAAAGATGAAAGAGAAATACAATGAACAGTCATATAACAGTCATTTAAATTCACCCAGTTGCCACACTTGATTTATCTTGTGCAAATTGCTAAACTTTTAGAAGTATATATCAGGCATTATAATGCATCACCCTGAAATACATCAGCATTTTTGAGAAAATTCTACTGCATAGCTATAATAATATTGTCACTCCCAAGGATGTAATTTGGAAATGTTGCAATCATATGATGTACCATCCGCATTCTCATTTTTCTAGTGTCCTAATAATGTCTTTTATAGGTGTTTTTCCCCACTGAGAAACCATCAAGGATCACACGTTGCATTTATTTGTCTCTTTAGTCTTCTTTAATCTACAACAGCTTTCCCATCTCTTTTTTTTTTAAAATCATGTGATATTAAAATTTTTTAACAGTTCAGAAAAATTGTTTTGAAGAATGTCACATAATCTGGGTTTGTCTGATTGTTTCTTCATGAATAAGTTCATATTCAGCATTTTTGGAAATAGTACTATACCTGTGGTACTGTGTCCTATATACATGCGTTGCATCAGCAGGCACATAAGGTCATTTTGCCCCTTTTTAGGTAATGCTGAGTCATGACTTAATTAGTGTCTGTCAGACTTCTCTGTGAAAATACCTATTACTCTTCATAATTAATATGTAACCTCTAGGGAGCTCTGTTTAACCAAAACTTTAGGACTTCGGATTTTATGTTCCTAATAACCTTCTCTAATGGTTTCAGCATCCATTGAAAATCCTTCAAAATCACAGTTTTCTATTTTTCCTTCTGTATTTATTAGCAGGAATTCTTTCCTTTTCTCTTCCTCTGCTTTTTTCCCCCATGGGGGGTGGACTTACGAATTTTAAAAATTTAGTGTGTTATGTAATTTATTAAAAGTTTTTCATTTTATAGGGCTCAAAATTTCTCAAATTTAGTCAGTGAAAACCTCTTAATTCCTTTAATAGTTTCAGGGTACTTCCTTGCTTTTAGGCACAAAAGTGTATTCCATTTTTTTGCCCATAATTGTGATCAGTTGTTTCTCCAAATGGTACTTACTAACCAAGATCCAGTGCCACTCAGATCATTGTTACTGCTCTTACATTTCTAGGCCTCTTACATTTCCAGAACAGGGAAATAAACAAAAAACCAAAAATCATGTGTTCTTATAGAGATCTTAGGTTTCTTTCCATCCTGGTCTCATTCTTTCTTCTCTCAGTGTAAAATCTGATTCCTGAGTAACATCAATCTATTTACTCATTGCCCTTTATCTATCTATCTATCTA
Organism: Camelus dromedarius; assembly: GCF_036321535.1. Taxonomy (NCBI): domain Eukaryota; kingdom Metazoa; phylum Chordata; class Mammalia; order Artiodactyla; family Camelidae; genus Camelus; species Camelus dromedarius. The sequence goes on along the minus strand of NC_087449.1, from coordinate 9,488,544 downwards.
TCTATCTAATCAATCAGTCTATCATTCTACCTACCTACCTACCTATCTATCATCTCTCCTGTACCTGGTCCTCCTCCCCCTCCGTCATCACCATTACTGTCTACGTATTAATTGGAAAAGTTAGACAAAATCCTCCAAACCACACTCCCACTGAGTAAAGCTCAAGTCATTTTTGCTACCTTTGTATTTAGAATAATATCCAAAATGTACAGCTGAAATAATACTATAGTCAAAAGATATTTATATTAATTCTACTATTCCTGTGTAATTATAGTGTCCATTTGATATATCCATTTGTTTCAGTGTGTAATTAATTTTACTGGTTTTATTACATCCTTGTTGATTTATTTTTGAATATATATAATGTTTTTCATTGTTCAACTTCTAGTTTTTCTTATTTCCCTCTCTTCTCATTATTTTGCGTAGGAATGTTGGAAGTTCATTTTCCATTTCTTCTTTCTTCTGGTTACATGATATTCAACTTTGACTATGATTGCCTTTGAGGAGTAATTAACATAGTTGAGAAATATATGTCTCTACAGTGAGGACTTTGTGTTTACCCTTTTGGAGAAGATGAGAGTATTCATATTTGAATGAGGGTCAGGTGCATAAAATTTTAATACATTTTAACAAACTTATGAAAGCATTAAATTTTTATTCTGTTGCATAGAATTTCACATTTGTGTAGGTATGTGTGTGTGGTGGCTGAGTAGCCAAAAGGGATGGGCTCTGTTGGTTTATAAGCTATTGTCTTTCAGCCCTTAAAGCCCCTGTCCATATTCTTTTCTCTGATGCTGGTACTCTGAACTATATTTCACCCTCACCACCTATCGTCCTGTCCTGTTAGGTTCTACCGCTGGCCGCCACAGGAGACTGGAGAAAAGAAGGAGGACTTTCTTCTTCTGGTTTATTTGTTGTCCCTTTTTGAATTTCCCCAGGAACAACCCTTTTCCCAGACAGTGGGAGGTCTTTCTAGCAACTTTCGTTTCCAGCTTGCAGGTTCTTCCAGTACCTTTTCACTAGGCAGTAGGAACCCTGTTTTCAGTGGTTTGAGTTCCAGCTTCATGGTGCCCCTCCTCAGAGCTCCTGAGGTCCTAGCACCGTCTGGGGAGTTAGTTAGGTCTCTGTCTTTAGAGAAGTGTGTTCCCACCCTGCAGATTCCCTCCTCCAGTCTCTCCTTTGTTCTCCTAGCCTTTGGGGTGGGAACTGCTCAGGCAGTTGCAGTCTCTGTTACCTCAGTGCATATGATTGCCTTTTCATTCTTCTAACATTAATGCAGGCAAGTTCTGAAATTACATTGTCAATATAATTTGTGTGGTTTCTGCTTTCCTGACTGGATGCTAACACATGAGGTATACTAAGAATATTTTTAGACATTACCTGGCCTTTTTATATCCACACATACCTGTAGGTAACCAGTTTATTACAGTTTGGTTTATCCTTCCTATATTTTATTTTGAAAAAATTAAGAATTTTTATCTGTATTTATAACTAAATCTAAACCTTCATGTATTAAATGACAACATTTCCTCATGAGAATCTTTCTTTTGTAAACATTTCTAGAGTACTTAGTCTTGTGAGTTATGATATTCGATCATTCTCCTATAATTGGGCATTTGGGTTATTTTCAGTGTTCTTCATTGCAAATAATGCTGATATAAAAAATGTTTTACAGTTTTTTTCCCTCCACATTTTTGGAGCTATATCTAAGGAAAATTTCTAAAAGTGAGATTACTAAATTGAAAGGTAAATGTTTATATAGTATAGTTAGATATTGTCGAATTCCTTTTTATATAAATTGTTTCATTTTGTACCCTCACCAACAGTATTAAGAGAATATTTCCCTAGAGTTTGTGGCAATAGTGTATTCTCAAGCTCTTGTATATTTTTTTTAATTCAACAGATTAAAAACTGTATCTTTACAGTTTAGTTTTAATTTGAATTATTTGCATTATGTTTGAATATATTATGTATGTGTAAGGGCAGTTTTATACCATTTCTCATAAACTGTTTCTTTTTACCCTCTTTTTTGGTTTTATCTTTTTTTTTTCTCTTCAGTTTTCAGGAATTCTTTATATGACAGAAAGGTTATCACTTTATTTGCCATATATATTGCAAAAGTTCATTCCTTCTTGGTCATTGCCTTTTGAATTTGCTTTAATTATTTTTTCCAGGCAAAATTTTTTAAATAGTCAGAATTATTAATACTTCACTCTATTGCATTTAGATTTTGAATAGAAAGGAATTCAGTCATATTTTATTCAAGTACTTACTTCAGTTTTTTGGTACACTTATATATTGTGATGGTTAATTTTGTATGTTTACTGGGCCATGGTGCACAGATATTTGACCAAACATTATTCTGGATATTTTTGTGAAGATATTTTCTTTGAATGAGATTAACATTTCAATCAGTGGACTTGAAGTAAAACAGATTGCCCTCCCAAGTGTGGGTGGGCTTCATCCAATCAGTAGAAGAAACATTGACCTCCCTTAAACAAGAAGGAAGTCTGCCAGAAGACTGCTGTTGAGCTCACACTGCAACTCTTTCTTGAATTGCCAGCCTGCCAACCTACCCCATCATATTTTAGACTTATCAAGCCACAGCTGCATAAGTAAATTCCTTAAAATGAATCTCTCTCTGTGTGTATGTGCATACTCTACTGGTTCTGTTTCTCTCAAGAATCCTGACTGATACACACACCTTATCCATTTGGAATTTATTATGATGTATGGTGGTATGGATCCAATTTTATCTGTTATCCAGTTGTGTCAACACCATTTATTAAAATGTCTATCATTTTCAGTCATTTGAGAAGTCACCTTTATCATATACAAAACTTTGATATGTACTTAAGTCAATTTCCAGACATTTTATTCTGTTCCACTGGCATGTGTATTCTTGCAACAATAACATATTCTTAAATTTTAGAAGCATCATGATGTTTTCTGGTAGGCCTATTTGCCCTTTCACCAATCTTCTTTTCTCTCCTACCCCCAAATATTTTCATCTTATGAAAAAAATTTCAAATGTTCAGAGAAGTTTTAAGAATTTTACAGTTAACACCCATATACCACTGGTCATACTCTAAGATGTTCTTCTAAACTTACTTTATTACATAATTATTCATCTATCCATCCCTCTATCCGTCAGCCCATCTTTTTTTTTTTTTTTGATGCATCTCAAAGTAAATTGCAGACATCACTATCACCCTCCAAATATTTCAGCATTCATAACATCAAGTAGAGTTAAATATTTATTAGACTTGTCTTTTTTGAAGTAAACTTTATGTAATGAAATCCTCAGATCTTAAATGTAGCATGCAATAAGTTTTTGCAAATTCATATACCTTCCAGTCAGTACAGTTCTCTCATTCTCATGCCAAATATGTTTGTGTGTTTCCTTGTGGGATTCCTGATACACCATGGTGCCGTATGACATTTTCCCATCAGCCTCGGTGTTCCATTTCCTTTGTTTTAAATGAAACATTTTAAACAAAAAAGATTATTGCTTTTGCTCCTCAATGAGGTCCCTATTTAAGGATAATGATGCTCTGCTGGCTTTTTTTTTGAGATCTCTAGGCCTTCTCATTTGATCTTTTCCCACACCTGTCTGCTCTTTTGCTGCATTTGACAGTTCTTCAGAAAATACTGAGGTTTCGAGTTAGAGTGTCCTGTAATTTTGGAAAGGTGAAATGCTTGTGATTCTATTTCTTCATTATGCTCCTTGTTTTTCAGTAATTTTTAAGCAGAGGTAGAAGCAGGGCTGTTACATACACTGTTTCTTGACTTCTTAATACTGGAGGGCTACCATAAATGTCACAAATCTTAACTAATGTGAAGAATCAATAGCCGGGATGATGCTGAGACACTGAGGTATTTGTAGCTTATGAATCTGCTGTCAGACTCAGAAGTGCTTTGGGTTTGCGTCGTATGCTTGATGAGGGGACTCAGTCTTGGCCTTCTGTGTGTGAGGTGTAATTCACACAGAACGTGCACCAGCTTCACGTTGTAGCCTAACACTTGCTTTTTGTAATTTTTCTTTATAGCTGTTTTCTCATATCACCATTTATTGTTTTTTATATAATTCAAATCTCTTTTTTGGGGGGTAATTAGGTTTTAAAAAATATTTTGCTTATTTATTTTTAATGGACATACTGGGGATTGAACTTAGAACCTTGTGCATGCTAGACATGCACTCTACCACTGAGCTATAGCCTCCTGCCCATCACCATTTACTATTTATCTTGCTGCCATGTGTTGTATCAGATAGGAAGTTTTGACCCCAAGCAACAGAAGACACAGCTCAAAATGACTTCAAGCAGTGGTTCTCAAACTTTAAGGGGTCATCAAGATCACTTGCCCAGAGTTTTGGATTCAGTAAGTTTGGTGTAGTGTCTAGGAATTTGTATTTCTGACAAGTTCCAGGTGATGTGGATGTTGCTGATCTGGAGACCGTACTTTGAGAATCACTGAGTTAAACAGAAGATACATTTTCTTGCAGTAAAGGATGGTAGGATACTTCAATGGTTGGTTAATGTCATAGTTCAACAACAATATTATTCTTTCTTCTCAGAGGTGTAGATTATCTTCCTTCATGGAGCAAACTGGTCATAGTACCTTAGGGCACAACAGTGTTCAGAAGTCAGGAGGAAAAATAAAGACCTAATCCTTCTCGTCTTTTTTTTTTAATTTGTATGTATATACTTTTATTGACGTATAGTCAGTTTACAATGTGTCAATTTCTGGTGTACAGCATAATGCTTCTGTCATGCATGAACATACACATTTTGTTCTTATATTTTTTTCACCATAAATTACTGTAAGATATTGAATATAGTTCTTTCTGCTATACACTAGAAACTTGCTGTTTATCTATTATATGTATATTAGTATCTGCAAATCTTGAACTCCCAATCAATTTGTCCCTTCCCCCTGGTAACCATAAGTCTGTTTTCTATGTCTGTGAGTTGTTTCTGTTTTGTAAATATGTTCTTTTTTTTTTCAGATTCCACATGAAAGTGACATCATACGGTAATTTTCTTTCTCTTTCTGGCTTACGTCACTTAGAATGGCAGTCTTTCAGATCCACCTTTCCATGGAGCACTCTCACACATAAAAATGAGGGAATCTTTTCTATTCCTGTTTACTAATAAGAAGGCTGTAACTACTCTGCATATTAGACTGGACTAATCAAGACTTACCTCCTGGATCTGGCCCCAGTCTAGATTAAATGAGACCAGAGCTTGAGTTGAAAGTGGTAGAGGTTAAATTGCCTAGACGGGGAAAGTGACAGCATTCTAAATTACTGTATGTACAGATTTCCTAAGGCCATTTTACAGTTTGGGCCGAGTCTTTCCCAGTTTATTTTCATCTGTTTAGTAGTTAAAATCTAAGTGTTAAATGGTACATTAACACTTCTTGTTAATTAGCAAGAACAACGATGTTGCAATTGATTCTTTTAAATTTACAAGTTGTATTCTTCCTGTCTTTAAGAGGAATCAAACTCTGCACACGTTCAATGTTACAGTTGTGCAAAATGTTTTTTTCAATATTTGCCTTAGTTTTGATTTTTCTTCCCTGTTTCTGTAGCAAGTATATATACTTTTTCTGATTTCTGGAATAAACTTGGAATAACCTTTCTTCTGCTGAAATTCTGAGCAGCTCTTTTTCTTATTGTTTTGGATATTTCACAGCTTCATTTGTTTATGATTAATTCACAGTGACCTATTCCCTCCAAGTAATTACTGTTTGTTTGTTTTATAATAAAGGGAACGGAGAATTTTGTAATATATCTAACATTATTATATTATGGGCATTTATTGAAGTACACACAGGAGAAAAGTAATTACCCTGATAAAAATGAGCATACTCCTTAAACCACCAGTCAGATCAATATGTTGAATATTGCGTGAATCCTTAGAATCCCCTTTATATGCTTTTCTCACCAGCATTTCCTCTCCACAGGTGACAGAGGTTAGTTTTGTTTAGTTTTGAACATAACATAAATGGAATCACATATGTAGTATGGAATGTTTTCTGTCATGCTTGTTTTGCTCAATCTTATGTTTGAGGCTGATCCCTATTTTTTCATGTGGCAAAGTAGTTGCACAAAATTATACTCCAGTAGTATGTGAAAGTTTCAGTAGATTCATTTCAGGCTTATTTTCTCTCCTTTTATGCTTAACGGTTCTGGTGGGTGTGTCTGGCACTAATTTTGGTTTTAATTTGTGACTAATGAGACAAATTTTTCATTCCATGTTTACAGTCATTAATACATATAAGACTGTTCAGATTTATGTTTTTTTCTCATCAGTTTTGCTAAGTTATATTTTTAAAGATTTATGTATTTTTACCCAAATTTTCATATATATTGATTTACACATGTTTATAATAGCTTCCTATTATTTTTTTATCTGTAAATTCTGTATTGATGTCTCTTTTTCATTTCTAATATTTATTATTTTTATGTTTTTTACTTTTTTTTGCTTCTTTATTTTGATACAGATTTGCCGTTCTTTTATTTATTTATTATTTTTTAACATTTTTTATTGATTTATAACCATTTTACAATGTTGTGTCAAAGTATAGGCAAAATAACATGAAATGGAGTAGAGACTGTTAAGATTAGAGAATGAGCAGTTGGAGTAATGTCTAGTTTTCTATAAAACCCAATCTGACTGGTTTCCTTTTAAGCTGGAATATGGACCCACAAAGAAAGATCAGGGATACAGGTACATAGAGGAAAGATCATTGGAGGCTACAGTGAGAAGAAATAAAAAGTATATGATCATAAAGGGAGATTTTCATACACCTTTCTCAATATTTGATAAGACAAGCAGACAAAAATCAGTGAGAATACAGAAATCTGCACAGCATAACACACAAATGGTATAAGCTCAGCTACTTACCTTTCATGAATAATTTATATTTCTTTAAATAAACTTAAAACACATTTTCCCCCCATAGTCAGAAAGTGTACTGTGCACTAAAGTTGGTCAATAGTGTTTGGTAATTAGTATCTACATTTGGGTTTATTTCAAAGCAGATCTTTACTTCAGGAAAATGTACTTAGATTTAACCCTGTGTTTTAAGCTCTAGGTTTTCTAAAGTCATCCTCAGTGTTCAAATGAATAGCACTGTGATTCTTCAGTTTGGAAGCCTGGGACTCCAACCAGGAAATTTCGTAGATTATAACCCAAATTCCTGGTTCAGACAGTGAAAAATCCAAATTTCATGAGATTATTCCATTTTTAAGTAAAAGAGTCAGTGTATACCCAGAGCAAATCCAGAGCAGGATTACACTGTTAACAGTTGTTGAAGTTCAAAGTTCATATGTTCACTTGCAGGAATGCATCTTGGTAGCCCATCTTCTATAAAGTAATGAACACCCAGAATATGCCTGGTTGATTATAGTCAATTTCTAATCTGTGTTTCTCTGTAAAAGTGAATTAGAAGATGTTTAAATGAAGATCAAAATGAGAAAAGTCTAATTAGAGTTGCATTCAATTACAATCCTACTTTACTTATTTAACATTATTTGAAAGCTCATCTCATATATTTTGGTCGCTGAAAAATACTGAATAATTTTAATTCTTAATAGTATCATTATATTCACAATCTGTTTTCAGGTTTTCATGAATTTTACATATATTTATTATTTTATGACAATTTATATATTTTATGCATTCCTATTTTCAGAAGAAAAATGGGTTGTAAATAAAATAGGATAATTGCTAATATGTATTCCATGACTTTAATGGCCTTTTCTTCCCTGTGGACCATTATTAGTTTTCTCCTAAAACCCTTTTAATTAATCAAATAAAATGGGGGATTTTCATTAATATCTCAGCAACTTTTTACCTCAATTTGTTCTGAAGTGCATTTGTGTCATAAATTGTGAGCTCATGGAGAGATAAGGGAAAAAAAAGGAACCTCCATGTTTTCTTATATAGGTAAAAGGTGGCCACTTCAGGATCTGATAGATTATAATGGTGTTATTGGCCTTTTTGGTGGCAAAATATGTTTTTCCAGGCTTCTTTGCTCTTTCTGTTTGACAGTCCCTAAGGAACAGAGTGTTCATAAATGTGACAATGTCAGATTCACTGACAGATTTTTCAAATTATCTAAACCAAATTTATGTTATTTGAAAGTTTTTTTTCTGGGTGAAAGGAAGAAAATAAGCATGCATCACCAAGAACTGCACTTTACAGTGTGTACTCAACACGCAGAACCACAAATAAAAAGAAATTGATGTCATTAACTTGTGGATTTCAGAAAAGGAAAACAATAGGTGGTCTCTGGGGATTTTGTTCATGGGAAGGGTAATTCATTTAAAATTAAATCCCTTTCTTGATACCAGGAATTATAAAAAAGATATAAAGATATAAGGAACACTTTGAGATATTTGAGAATATTGAAGACCCAAATGAGATAACCAGACATTTTTTTTTATTCTTTATGATTTTAATTTGTTTAGTTCCCAAAATATGAGAGAGATTATCACTTAAGAACTTAATTGTTCAGATGGAGCGAAATCCCAAAAGAGGGGAGGTTATGGAAACATCAGGAGAGCAGAGTCCATCATCACTGGGTATTGTGTAAACCACAAACAAAATTACTCTAACATGTCTTATATCCCAAACTGAATTCACTGGAATAGCAGAAGACAAGTGATAGCATTTCTGATTTCCTGACTGGAAAGATGACTGTAAGTCTGTACCTGGAATCTAATTACAGGCAAGCCACTAATAAAACCATGAGATACTTGACAATATGAGAGGGAAAATTGTACAAACAGAAAATTTATGACAGTGATCCACAGCACTGCTGCAATAAAGGAATCTAGTTTGAGTGACACTTCCTGAATAGTAATAAAAAATTAGAAGCCCATTCAACCACCCGGGATATTATCAATATTTACTTCTTCTTTGGTTGTCAGTTTCATATCATGCCCCCAAACCTCCTTTAAGGAAAAGAAAAGATATTCTCCTCCCTACATAAATTTAAAGCATAAGTCTTTAGCCTTTAGGACTTTTTTATTTTTCTGTAGGCAAAGGCAAGGGATTTGCTTTTGTCACTCTCAAGAAAAGCTGCTCTGTAGTTAAGAACACAATTTTAGAGCCAGACAGGCAAAGAATTTGATTCCAATTTTTCCACATGCTAAAAGAGTATGATCCTTCCTGTTTATGTATTGATTTTCTCATTTTTAATATGAGGATGATAATAATTACCTGAGGAGATACTGTGAGAATTAAATTAGATATTATTTTAACTGTGAAATGCAATGTCTTGCAAATAGTAAACACTCAGTACACAATAGCTGAGAGAGGGGGGGAGAGAGACAAAGAGACAGAGAGAGGGAGAGAGAGAGACTGAGACAGAGAGAATAATTTAATGCTGGTTCTGAGACAGTGTTTCAAACAACACAATCCAAGCACTACTCAAAAGATCTGGTCTATTTAAAGTAGAAGTAATGGATTAAGTTTTTAAAAAGTTGTAAATAAAATGATTGTTTTTCTACATAAAATTCTAATTTATCACTGGTTTAATTGCATAGTCTTAATTTAACAACCTTGTAATTGAAGATTATTTATTGTTGATCTTTTTTATTGAAGTATAATTGACTTACAATAGTATACTAGTTTCAAGTGTACAACATAGTGCTTTGATATTTTTATACATTATGATATAATCACTACCATAAGTCCAATTATCATCTGTCACCAAAGTTATTACAATGTTGACTGTATCCTCTGTGTTGCACATTATGTTTCTGTGACCCATTCATTTTATTTATTTATTTATTTATTTAAACACCTTTATTGTAGTATGATTCCTGTACAGTAAAACTACACATATTTCAAATGTATAATTCAATGAATTTTGATAGATATATACACCTATGAAACCACCACCACAATCAAGATAGCTAACATTTCCATCACTCCCCAAGAGGCGCAAATTTGGAACTCCTGATTTAGCCCTTTCTACCTTCCCCTTCACCTATTTCATCCATTCCCCCCACCACTGTCACTGCCCTGTGACCACCATGTAGTTCTTTCTATCTGTGGCTGTGTTTCTGTTTTGTTGTGTTTGTTGTTTTGTTTTATTTTTTAAATTCCATATTTAAGTAAAATCATATGATATTTTTCCTTCTTTGCCTGACATTTCACTTAGCATAATACATTCTAGGCCCATCCATCTTGTTGCAAATGGCAAGGTTTCATTCTTTTTTATGGTGGAGTAATGTTTCATTGTGTATATATACCACATCTTCTTTATCCATTCACTTACTGATAGACACTTAGGTTACTTCTGTGTCCTGCCTATTGTAAATAATGCTGCAGTGAACATGAAGGTGCCTGTATCTTGTCAAGTTAGCATTTTCATTTCCTTCAGGTAAATAACCAGAAGTGGAATTACTGGATCATATAGTAGTTCTATTTTTAATTTTTTAAGGAACCTCCATATTGTTTTCCATAGTGGCTATACCATTGTATATTCACACCAACAGTGCAGGAGTGTTCCCTTTTCTCCACGTACTTGCTGATGCTTATTTCTTGTCTTTTTAATGATAGCCATTCTGACACTTGTGAGATGGTATTTCGTTGTGGTTTTGATTTTTATATTCCTAATGATTATCAAAGCTGAAATCTTTTCATGTGTCTGTTGGCTATCTTTATGTCTTCTTTGGAAAAATGTCTTTGCACATCCCCTGCCCTTTTTTAATTGGATTTTTTTTTTTTGATATTGAGTTGTGTGAGTTCTTTATATATTTTAGATATTAAGCCCTTATTGGACACATCAGTTGCAAATATCCTCTCCCATTCAGTAAGTTGCCTTTTCATTTTATTGGTGGTTTCCTTTGCTGTGCAAAAACTTTTTAGTTTGATATAGTCCCATTTGTTTATTTTGCTTTTGTTTCCCTTGCCTGAGAGACAGATCCAAAAAGATATTACTAAGACCTATCTGTGTTAAAAAGCATACTGCTTATGTTTTCTTTTAGGAGTTTTATGGTTTCAGGTCTTACATTTAAATCTTTAGTCCCTTTTGAGCTAGTTTTTGTGCATGGTGTGAGAAGCAGTCCAGTTTGACTCTTGCATGTGGCTTATCCAGTTTTTGCAACAGCATGTACTGAAGAGCCTATCTTTTCCCCATTTCATATTTTTACCTCCTTTGTTGTAGATTAATTGACCATATTAGTTTAGGTTTATTTCTGGGCTATCTCTTCTGTACCATTGAGCTGCGTGTCTGTCTTTGTGCCAGTACCGTAGACTTTTGGTTACTGTATCTTTGTAGTATAGTTTGAAATAAGGGAGTATGATACCTCTAGCTTTGTTTTCCTTTCTCAAGTTTGTTTTGGCTATTCAGGGTCTTTTGTGGTTCCATACAAATACATGTTATTGATCATTAATTGATGAGATTCTGAAAACATTTCCTAACTCGCATGGTAAGATATATTAAAAAAAGTTAAATACACTGGATGAAATATCATGTAAAATAACTGTTTAATGCAATTAATAATCATTTCTATAAGAGCAGTTAATCACTGATTAACATTTTTGCTCTTCAGTACCTAGGAATTACTTTTCCCCCAAGTGAATTTGTAAGTTTATATCTTTCTTCATTCTTGGTCAAGGATTGAGACCAAAATCAAACTATTTCAAGAAAACCATACTGGTCTGGAAACCATCATTTTAGGTTTGGTAGAATTTCAGAAGCCTTTACTCTCTGTGTCTTAAGTTTTGGGAGTAGTATCACTTTTGATAATTGATTAAGTTTCAGGAAGCATCACTGAGAATTAATACCATGGGATGTTTAAGAAGTGCAAACGTTGTCTCTGGTCAGCAGCAAAATTTAGTAAATTCAAAAGCAGTGTAATTCTGCAGACTGAGACAAAGGCATTTCCTGACATACATGGCATTTAGGATCTAAAAGCAAAGCAAAACAAAAACAAACAGCCAAATTGGATACCCTGCTCAATGTAAAGATAAAAGGCATTCCTAAGAACTTTCATATGACAGGACAGGTAGATATACACAGATAATTAATAAGCAATCACAACTTTTTTCCTTTTACATTCATTATGCTTGGATAAGGGAAGGAAAGAAATCTGAAGAGGAAGGAGAGACTTTGAAAGAGGGACATCAAAAATTTATAATTCTACTTTATTGCTTTTCCTTTTTTTTAAACCTATGGATAGGGGGTACCCACAAAGTCTATTACTCAAGGAATCTAGCAAGACCTTAGTTCTCACTTGTAAGAAATGAAACTAGTTGTGGAACTATATCGCTGAACAGTGTCTTCCTTCATACCATCCTTGTGGCCCTGGTGGCCACAGTTACATTTCCAACTGCATGGAAAAATAGAAATAGTAAGCCATGTATTTAGTTCTTTTACCAAATGACTTGTGATTCTATACACTTTTATTACAATGGAAAGTAAGCTATTTATTAGTAAAGCATTGATTTTTTAGGGCTTACCAATTTTTGACAAGATTAGTATCATTTCCTCCACCTCAAAAACTTTAAAAAAATGGTATTTGAAGAAACAGAGCCTGGCAGCAGATTTGTAAAACTCACCAGTGGAACTCAAGGAGGTGAATAAAAAATATATATATAAAGAGGAAATAGGAGCAAAAAGGGGAATTCTACTGGGAAAACTGCCTTATTGAGGATCCTGACAGAATCTGAAGTTTCTCCTCCAAGTGTGGGGTGGATGATTGCCAATCCATTCAATCACACCTTAATCCGCCACTGCTGGGTTGGACCTGGAGCAACATAGATTTTTCTGTACCCCCTGCCAAGAGTCTAATAATCCACATCCTTTCTTTTGAAGGGTAGAAGTCTCGATAGGATTGGAAACAAGTCACGGAAAAGGTGCCGGCGGGGGGCTTGTTTCATTATAATAACAAACCAGCTCCTGTTCAAAGAGAAATCACACTGAATTCCTTGCTGTCTTGTCCTAGTTGATTCTTTTCTTATCCTAAATATTTACCTTAATCCCTTTAAACCAGGGTCCTCTCAAAGGAAGAGCTGCACTTCTTTCTGCGCCTGGAGACGACTCTCTTTTGTGGGATTCCTTTAGTTGTTGCTGTGGGTTTACTCTTCTCTCTGGAGAGCGTTTTGTCGCTTCTTTACTTCCTGGCTCTACGTTTTATTTTCATTCTAAACTGTTAACTTGAGTTTACTTGTTTTTTTTCATGTGGACTTTTTAAAGACCCAAGTGTGGAATACTTCAGATTTGGACAGTCTGAGAGGGCTAAGTAGGGTGAATATCTGTATTACCTATGTAGGTTGTGGTCAAACCCAGTGAGAATAAAACATGTGTACTGGGCTTACCGCATTCTTGACTGAGCTACAGAATCATTGTCATCTTGTGTCTATCAAGTAACAAATGATTCTAACAGCTGTGAATGTTTCTCTGGGAATAGCGTTCCTTTGGAGACTCTGCCTAGACCAGATGGCCCTTCTCTGAAGATGAAGTAGATTCTGGACTTGCCATACCGGCCCCAGTTTATTGAGTTTGATATTTATCTGACTCAGTCTGACCCATCAGATTTGATTGTGAAGATGTTTGGAACTGAGATTCAGAAATTCTAGTTAGGCTCTAGTAATAATGGAACTGAGTGTGAAGGCCACCCCTCTGGCAGCCATGTTCCATGTCTAGCAAAGCAGAGAGAATTAATCTGAAGGCAAAGAAACACAAGGCTAATATTCAGAGACTGGCAGGCATAAAAATCTAAGAGCTCCCGAGAGTCACAGAAGAAATCAATTACAATCTTGTTACAGTCCCAGTTTATAATCTTAGTCCCTGGTGAGGCCCCTTGTACATTTTTACCTTGGGGTCTGGGAGATAACCCTGTGTCCTTACAATAATCTACCTCTTTGATTACACTTGGGGTTTCTGTTATGTGAAATGAAAGATCTGTGAATAAGATAATTGGTTTCATGATGGTCATGGAATCATGCTATCTTCCAGCCAGACTGAACCATAGATCCCTAATTCAAATCACTCATTTTACACATGAGAAAACTGGGGCCTATGAGCAAAGTCATGTGCTCATGGTTGAAGAAGATAATTAATGGAAAAACCAAGAGTGAAGTTACAGATGAGTGGTAAGAAAGGCTGGCAATCTCCAACAACACTGAAAAGCGTGATCAGGGCAGAGACCTGAAACTGAAGTTAGCACTAGTCCTTCCTTAGCGACTCACCAGCTGTAGAGCCTGGGTTATGTTTCTGGAGTCCTGGGCTTGTATTTATTGAGGAGGTTGGGGTATATGTTCTACCCGGTGCTTTCTGACTCTAAAATCATATGATTCTAAGCTGTGTCTCCAAACATAAAGTGAATTGGGTATCAGAAGTAATTATCTAGAAAATGTGGATGTGAATATATTTGCCTGGGGAGAAAATAAACCAGTTCACACAGGGTGAGTGTCCAAGTGTTAAAGTGGAAGCACTCTTTTACAGCTCAAAGCTTCCTATTGAAGTTGAGAGGTCCCCAAAGTGGTAGTTTTACTTTGTGGGTTTCTCATATCAAATCAAGTAGTAAACTGATTATGTGTGCAGACAGTGGGTTTGTATTGAGAATCTGTTTGGAAACCATCCAGAATCAGACGTGTGCCAAAACAGCATTTCTTCTTCCACATAGTAGGGAAATTGATAACAGTAAATTGATTTGGTCTCTTTGCTCCTTGAAGAGATGGAATGAACTGAAATAAACCAGTCTCTCTGGCTCTCTCCTTCCCTACTTTTCTTCCTTTCTTCTTTAATTCTGTTTTTTTTTTTTTTTCCTGGCTGATGATATGTTTGTAGATTGAATGAATGTGAATATGAGAGCTTTTCTTGTTTTTATTTGTAAAAGGTAGAGAACAAAGAGATTGTTGATGGAGTGAGAAGTTTCCATCACCAAAACTGAGTCCTGACAAACATAAAATACATGCTCATCATCTTATACATGGGACTTGAACAGCATAAAATTCCTTCTGTAATGCACACCACCTATAATCAAATTCCCTCTGCTTGCGAGCAGAGGTAATTTCCCAGTGCGGTATGTCTCTGTCTGATTTTCTCTCCTTTCCTCTTCCTGAGGCCTTTCTCATCTGTCTCTTGATTTAACCATTTTACTAAATTGTCTTATTTTTCAACCAGTAGTAAATATGTGAATTACCAAATTAGTAAGTTTTCCTAAGGTCTCATTCTATGCACCACCTTTGACGACTGGTAGATTTGCAGCTTTTCCTTCTTAGAAATTTTAACTCAGCTTATAACTCTTTGCAATTTTATGATCCAGTTAATCCTGACTACTCCTCCTTTCTGTTCTCATTGATTCTTCGTCCTCTTCTCTCTTCCTAAATATGGCTATTCCTAAAAGTTTTCCCTTGTCCTTTTCCCCCATTATTAAGATCTTTTGGTGTTTCATCAATTTGAGTTATACTGAACTATCATTCAGTGAAGTATGGGGGAGACTTGGGGTGAATGGAAGAAGGAGTAGTGAAAGAGGCTATAGAAGCAGAATATTTAACTTGTTTGTAAGTGTTTGATATGAGATAACTGATGCAAATTCAACTTTAATATTCCCTATCCTATCTTGAATAAAGATAAATATTACTCAGTAGTCCATATTATATGAATCTATGTGTTTTTGTATATTAGTTTTATTTATTATTTTTGTAAATTAAATGGACAAGATTTACCTTTCAACATCTAGGTAGATACACATAGTACATGTGGAAACCAAAGACTAGAGGAAGAGTATCTATTAATGTGTTAAGTCTCCAGAGAATTTTCACACATCTTTTAGAGGCTTTAGACTTCCTGGAAGTACAAAGATATTAGTTGCTTGAGTAAAACTTATCCAGGTGTAAATGGCCAAGGAAGCGTAACTGACATCTAAGTTACTTGTATAAATCTAAAGTTATTATCCTCTCTTCACCTCTCAAATGTTTCTCCTCTTGGATTCTAAATTTTTCTCAGTAGTTTCACTCATTTCCCAGTCGTCTAGTGGTGATCCACAGATTGAGTGAAGTATGTAGATCTGAGGAAGTTCGAAATCAATAGCAAGTGAAGATGGAAGGTTATCAAATTTGTGTTATATGGTTCCCACAAAGAAGTAAATTGAGAAGTAGATTTAAGAAAGCCAAAGATGAACAATCGAGGAATGGAATGCAGAAAAGAACAGGAGTAAAACTGGAAGTGAGAATCTGGAAGTAAAAAAGTATAGACAAAGCTCAGAATTTAAAAAAAAAAGCAAAAAGCTGTATTCTAAACCCAAAATTCTGTCAACTTAGGTACTGTTCCATTTGGCTTTTAATTTCTGTTTACTCTATGTGTTTCTACCCTTGGAGTTCCCTGTAAGTATTGATAGTGGCACTGATCACTATAAAATTCATTTTCCCTTCTCTTTTACTCTTTACTAAAGTTTATACCCAATTGAGTCTTTCTTCACCAGTTCTCTGAATTCACTTCTTTTCATTTCTTCTGCCAAGGCCCTTGTTCAGAATTTACCACCTTATTTTTAAAATTTTGAAATAACTTCTCAGTGCATAAATTGTCTGTATTCTCTTATTGGGTCCCTCTTCTGGGTAGTCCCTCATGCATACCTCACAACTCACATTGTTACAACAGCTTGGTCATGACACTCACCTGCTCAAAAATATTTGGAAATTCCTTATTGACTATGACCAAAAAATTTTAATATTTTTCTAATTTAACGTCTTCCAAAATCTTTCTTTACCTACCTTTAACTTGTATCTTCTATTACCCCCATCTTTTCCCTGTTTTAGAAATTTCATCTCATTTATTCATTCCTCTAACATATCTTACATTTTTATACGAATTCTTAGTTCTCGGAGTCCCCTCTCTGCCATTTCTAGTTGTAGAAGTCCTACTCATTTCTAAGATCCAATTTAAACAGGTTTTACATTCATTCTACAAACTTTTAAAAAAATGCTTAACATGTTTCATGACTTTGTGTAACATGCTGAGAAAACAAACAAATGTCATTGTCTCTTACTAAAATAGAAATGTATTCTATGATATAATGTATAATATGTAATAGATACAGGTATGCACTATAATATATTTTTTATTATGATAAAGAACTATGGTAGCACATATCCTAATCCAGCCTGGGGCAGGCCTTCTACAAGGATTATCCTTAAACAGGTACTGAAGGAGAAGGAAAAGTCTACCAGGTTAAAAAAAAAAGCAACTGGGGTTGGGGATTTTTCCATCAAAGAGACAGCAAGTCTATTAAAACATATGAGTTGTATGAGAGAGCACAGAATTCTCAGAGTATATTAAGCAGTTTGCTCTAGGCAAAAATAATCTTTCCCCTCTCCAAAGTATTATACATTCTACACATAAGGCATTCTTAATGCTCTCCTTGCATTTTGGTCTTGTTTCTCTCTAACTTTCATAAAAGGCAGGGACTATGTCATATGTCATTATGCATGTTTTTCTACCTAGCACAGTATTATACACTTAGTAAATGTTCAGTGTGTGATGATAAATATTAGTTGAATGAATAAAAGTTACCCTAGACTGAATGTTTTAGTTCTCATTCACAGGTTTGGTTTTCCCACTAGTCCACTATACTGAGGAAAATTGAAAAACTGACCTTTCCAGGGGCACTGTGTCGCTCAAACAGAAGTGTGAAACTACAAACAAACTTCATAAAAAGAGAGGTGGAAATTTTTGATGGATTTTTTTTTTTTTTTTTTTTTTTTTGGTTAAACAAAAGGGCAGATCAGAATCCTGTTCTGGGTATTTTTACATGAAGCTCTTGGTTTTTCAGCACACAAAATCTAAAAGTTACACATAAATTTAAAAGTTATTTTGACTGGCATCTTGAAAGAGCATGACACATTCAGGATTTTCTTAAATGTGAGAATGTTAAAAATAGCATTTATCTTATTGGAATGCTGTAATTTTAAAGTTCTGAAGTTCTAAAGTTTAGGAAACTCATAGAGAAGGCTGACCAAGTACCTTAATTCTGCCCCCTTGGCCACTGTAAGTAGGTCTGGGGACTACTTATAACCCAACTTTGGAGAAGTCAGTGCCTGGAGAGCTTGTTTTTGTGTGTTGAGAAAGTAAACTGAGTTCCTTCTGATACATTGTTTTGTTAGATGTCTGGCATATTCTTTTCAGACCAGAGGAAAAAAATACGGTGAAAACACAAAAATAGACATTTTATTATGTTCACATTTCCTTCCATTCTGCCACCAACCCTCTGCACCACTATCCTATTGAAGCTGTGAACCTGTCGTTAACCCAGGGCGACCACATGAGGTAACAGCCTCGCAGAGGCAGGACAGTGTCACATCATGACCACCATTCTGACTTGCTCTTGTTTTATCTACATTCTGACCCCTCAATTCCTTCCATCTTCTTTTCTAACATGTCTCTCCTAACTAGCTCCCAACTTCCTACCAAACCAGCCTCAACACCTTCTCCTCCAAATCTTATTTTTCTATAAAATATCCTTATACCTATTAGTGATGCCTCCATTTTCCCACTGTCTAAGCTAGAAAATGTGGGCTATAATTTAGACAACATGCATATGCTGTCTTCAATGTCTGGCAAGTTTAACCCATTATTTCCACTTCTATGTTCTCTATTTTGGTTGAACTACCTAGCTTTTACTCGTCTGGGTCACTGTTATACGTCCTAACCTTTTTTTCCTACATTTTCTACATTTTCCCATTTGGCATATTCCTTGCTCAATGTTCCCTGAGATGCAGATTGAATGAAAACATATTCTGCTATTCAGCATCCTTCAGTAGCTCACTATTTCTTCACAAACTACATGGAAATTCTTTTCCTAGACATTCAAGGCCATCTATTCTACAACTTAAACCTTGCTCCTTGGACAGTGTAGATATATTGGGAAATGGCCTTTTAGAGAGAGATGTGGATTCAAATTCTGACTCTGCCTCTTACTAGTTGAGTGACTTGAACAAGTTACTGAACCTGCAAGTGCTTCAATTTCCACATCTATAAAACAGAGCTAATGGTACCACATGGCATCATTGCATGTACCACACGTAAGTAATGGTACTTGCTGTGAAGGTTAAATGACTTAGGAAGGTGAAGTGCATTGGACAAGGCTTTGGACATGGTAAGCGATGATTAAGTATTAGACATCATTATTAATATCTTCCATTATTACCTTTCTTGTAATACTTAAGTTATAGAATCAAAAATCTTTGAACTACATGAAAGACCTTAAGGCTTTCATTTCACTTATGATAAAAGTGAAGTCCAAAGAAGTTATATAACTTTGTTGAGGTCACACAATAACTTAATGGCAGGGTGAGGACCATACCCTTGTCTTCTGATTTGGCTTCTGATTAGGTGTTTAAGGCTTTTGGGGCCTTAAGGGCCCCAGTTATTGGTAATTGGTGGCAACTAACCTTGAAATCAGTAATTTATTCCATAGAGAAAATAGAAATAAAACACTCATGAACCCATGAATTGATAGACTAAAAAGACAAAGAGGGAAAAAAAGGATACAAATGGAAATTGGATTCTGTAAATGATAGTTTTAGACTATTTTTCTCAGACACATAAAGAATCTGAGCAACTAGTAATATGATTGCATCAAGTTTCAAATCTGAAAACTGAATGTGTAAGAATCTGAGAATCTGTAATGCTGTCTTACAATGTGTCTGCCTTTCAAAGTCATGCAGCAAGTTTTAATGTTATTTTATTTAAAAAAAATGTTATCCACGTATTTCTTTCTCTGCTTTTGCTGTTAACCAAGAGTTCACTCTATTGGGTTTTTGATTGTTCATTAAAAATCTCTTTCCTGGGGCAGAAATTAAGAGCAGTGTATGCAAGTATGTCAGTAGTATTGTATCTTACTTGTATGCCAAGTCTAAGTACACCGATCAACTGCCATCACTGTTGACCTTCCCCACTAGGCTAAGATGTCGAGTTACTACCATTTGTTATTCCATGATTCATGCTCTCCAAAATGCTCTGATTATCCAAGATTTAAGGTTAAGGTACAGTGTATAGTAGGAAGGCCCTGCCTTTCCTTTTCAGGTTACTAGACCATGGGGAATCTAAATGGTCAACTCATGTTCCCCAAATGTTTGCCATATTACAATATTTCCCTTTATTTGTTATTTAAAAAATGAATCCTCAATGTTCAAATTGGGATTTTTCTTATAATAATATTATTCATAACTGGTTAGAATGCAAAATAACGTAATTATAATTTCTCTTCTGTCTGTTTTCTAAAGTAAAAATAATCTATGAAGGAAAGGGAAAAGGGAGGAAAGCCCCCCAAATGACCAATGGAGTAAAATGATGAGTTCATGGAGAACACTCTTCTTTATTCCTCAAAAGACAATAGAAAAATAATACATCTTGCCAGTGTGTTTTGTGTGTCACCTGTTTCATCTCTAATCCTTGCAGCAGTCCTTCAAAGATCATTACCACTATTTGGGAGACAAGGAACTCAGGCTGAGGGGTTAGTGGTTTGCAAGGGGTTAGGGCATGAAACTGCTGTATGCCATGATCTTAATATATTCTCAGGTGGGCCTGACTCCGAATTTTGCTCTTGCCCCATCATGGCATACAGCCTCCACATTTCTCATGTTCTTTCAGAAAGACCTGAGAAGTAAGGTCTGATCCCATCAAGTTGGACTCTGTGTTAGGGACATGTTGACTGTACACATTTCTTTCTGCTATTTGTATCATTACCATTAACAAACACACACTGATTTTAAAACCTCTTTCTTATTTATTTGGACTTCTTCTTTCTTTTTAGAATATTTAACAGTTCCAAATTAAAACAACAAATTTTGCAGAAAGGATAGTTGGAATTTGAACTGATTTGGTGAGCATATGGCATGGAAAACCTTCTCCAGGCTGTAAGAAGTTATTACAAAAAGGAGTAAATCGTCTTTAAAAATTATGAACACAAAAGCACACCCCTGCAGGTAGCGTAAAACTGTGCACTAAGTAAATTTTTCAGTATAAAGAAAGCAGAAAGATAATTCGTGTTGGAGTGATCCACAGAAAATGAAAATATCCATATACTAAAGTAAGGATAAGTCGACTTAAAACTTTACATCTGACTCCAGGTGTTCAAAACCTAATTCTGTGTAATCATTATGAATAAGGTTTTGCAACCTCTTAAATAAATAAACATGTACCTTTAAATTTCTTAAATTATAATTTTTTTTGTTAAGAAAAGCAAATAGTGCTGGGAAGGAAGAAATAAGAAAAGAATTGGAACTCTGTCCTGTGACTTACATTGGATTTAGTAAAACATATTACAAAACCTTGTATAATGGAATCAGGCTACTTTGCTATGTTTAGAGATCAGGTCAAGATTTTGGCAGCATAAAATTATGAGACAACAGTTCAACTTTCCCAAATCAGAATTCTTTCTCATAATCAGATGTTTTCATCTGTGCCTTTTGGGATCAGAAGAATTTCATGACATACTCAGGAAATGATATCAGCTGTATTCAGTAGCAAGGGCTCTTGAGCTAAAGAAATAAAAAGTTACTCAAATTATTCTCTCTTTTCTGAGTCTAGCACAGTGCCCCACAACAGAGCAGGTACTCCATGAGTACGGACAGAATTAATTCATGAACAACGAACACCTGTTCCGGGTCTGTCACCGTTCTAAGAATTGAAACAAATGAGAAAGACAGTCAGTAACTTCAAAGAGCTAATAGTCCACTCTAGGGAATAAAAATAAACCATAAAATGTAATGCAATAAGCAATTTGATAAAGTTATTCGTAAGATAATATGTAAGGAAGAAATTCAAATAACCTTAAGGGAGGATCTTTTGATTTCTCTGTGACTGAGTTTAGTCTTAAAAACATGTGTCAGAGTTAACAAAAGGGAAGAAATAGGGGAGAAGCCTTCCTGCTGGAGGCAAGAATGACTAGAGTATTTGTGTATGACTGGAACCCAGCTTCATGTCGATGAACGGCCAAGAGATGATCTAGAAAGGTAGTCAGTGGTTAGATCATGAACAAATTTATATGCTAAAAAGAAAAAAAAGGGATTTTTTATTCTCATTGAGAAATGTAAATTCAAGAATCATCATCAGATTTGCATCATATAGAGGTCATTCTCATGGCAGTTTGTGGTGTATGAATCCATGACTGGAGAGAGGGGAAATTTGGAAATAACCTAATGGAAAACTCCATGTGAGCCTTCTGTACCAAGGCAGTGGCAAAATGTAAAGAGGAAGCTATTTTTTCCCCCCATAAAGAACATAAACATCTTTATGTTATCAGTTATTGAGATTTTAGTGGTAATCTATTACTCAAGTTTAAACTAGCACAACCCAAATTCTTCAGAAATTGGTAAGAGGAATGCAGTGCTACTGAAACAAAGAAAAAAAATTAAAATATGTGGGATTAGCTTGATAGGGGAGACGATTTGTAGGTTTCATCAAGGAAACTGATATGGAGGCTGGAAGAAAGTCAGTCCATGTAATGGAACTTTGCTAAGACTGTTGCTTGAGGTGGCAAGGAAGGAGGACAATATACCTAAAGAATTTATGTCTTGAAGGAAAAAAATTGATGTTAGAATGTTAGTAGGATACACTGACTCATTTGGTGACATGTGACGAGACAATATAAGAAAGAAACAAGCTCAGAAGATAAATGATCAGTTTGCAAGTGGGAATGAAAGAGTAGATATAGAGTCTAGAAATAGAGGCAACTTTAAGTGCCAAACAATAAAAGCTAAACTTGAGTTATCTTTTATGCTACAAAGACTTATTAAAATCCAAACCAGAAACAAGAATAAAATTAAGGGCATGGTTGTCACATGTATTGTTAGTACTTCTAATTGGATTAAGGGGTGCCCAATAAATCTTTCAGTTTGAAGAAAAATGCCTCAGGGAAAGGAGAATAAGAGTACAGCTCTATCACTGAAGCCAGATAGCCTCCAGATGTGTGCAACTAACAAAGTAAATGTCTTGAAGAGGATTTTTGATGCACTTGTTGGCACATGGAACTATCGAACAAAAAGGAAAAGACATCAGTTAAAAAGAACCTAGAACCTGGATTACCGGGTCAAGGAGTGAACTGAAGGAGCTGCTCAGCCCACACAAGGGTAGCCTGTTCATCAGTGCTCACTCTCAAATGGCCGGAGAGTGTAATGAGCAAAGATCAGATCCACGGGCCAGAGGGAACAACCATCTAGGAGACCTTTCCCAGGGAATAGGATTGAGGCTTAATCAAGAAACATCCCCCTGCTCCAGGTAAGGGGCTGTGGATCAGTACTTACTGTGTGTCTTTCTCACTTTCTCCTTTTCTGAATGGGCGTGCTTCCTGCAGTTAGCTTGCTCCTGTTCCACCGTTTTCATGTTAGTTGTGTAAGAAGCAGATAACTTTTATCTCTTTTGTGTGTTTGTAGTCCTCCAGATAAAGGGAAGGCCCACTTGGATATGGACACGCTATTGCATATAACCTCAGTGTAGAAACAGCCACGTAGAGCCCAGAGCTTGTTGCTATGACTGTGTGGAACTTTGGAGTTTTCTCTCTTGGGGTAAAGATGAGCATACTTTCCATGAAGAAAGGATGAATCAAATGTTTGGTGACCCAGGAGGGCAGATTGTGGTAGACACTGTTAAATACTTGTTAAATATTTCAGGTTTTCTTTCCTTCTGAGTATATCCTGGCTCCCTTGTGGTTGCATTGGGCCATGTGACTAATCCTGGTCAATCCATTGTGAATGGAAGCATGATACATCATTTGTGGGGTGAAGACCCTTCTGAACACATTTTTGTTCTCTGACTCAGTGAACAGGAATGTTCAAGATGGTCTCTATTTTGTCAGCCTGGACCCCAGGGTAAAGAGATACAGAGCAGAGCTCCCAGTCGTAGTGGAATTTTAGCATGAATGTGAAATAAATCTTTGTCTTTCTAAGTCAGTGAGATTTGGGGATCCTCGATACCATAGCCCATCCTGTCATCCCTGGTAGATACTGGGTCACCAACATATATACATTGATCACAGTTCTTTCACTGATGACATAGAAGGGAACCAACAAATACCTATTTGAAAGAATAAAAGAATGATGACACACAGTTGCTCTAACATTTACTTTAATTAAAGCATTTGATATTTTTCTGTGGAACTATGTTTAGAACGATAGGCTTTTTAAAAGGAAATGTTTTAAAAATAGGAATTGACCAATTTTTTTTTTTTTTGAGGAATAAAAAAAGACCATGATATTTCGTCCTTTGAGTTACAGCTATTATGACAGTTGAGAAGGAGCGGGATGCAGAATTAGGAGGGGTCTGATGGCTACAAGTCTAGTCCGCTTAGTTTTTGTACTGGAAGGGCTCATCGCCAGTTTCGTTGAGAAGACACGTGCGGATGAGGGCTTCTGTCACCGCAAAGGGGTCACAGTTGGCAGAGGGGCGACGGTCTTCAAAGTAATCCTTCTTCTCCTGGCCGACAGTCCGGGGAATGCGGATGCTAGCACCACGGTTGGCCACGCCGGCAGAAAAGTCGTTGATGTTGGAGGTTTCGTGGAATCCAGTTAGGCGCCGGCGTTGTCCAGGCCCCCCTTGGGATCGTAGGCTCGGATGTGGTACTGGTGCCGCCTGCTCAGTTTCTCGATGGCCTCCTCAGTGTACTTCAGGCCTTTCTCCTCTCGCATGGCCTTGGTGCTGAAGTTGGTGTGGCAGCCAGCGCCGTTCCAGTTCCCAGGAATGGGCTTAGGGTCAAAGGTGGCAATCACGCCGAAGTCTTCGCACACGCGGTGCAGGATGAAACGGGCCACCCAGAGATGATCGCCCATGTCGATTCCTTCGCAGGGTCCTATCTGGAACTCCCACTGGGCAGGCGTGACCTCGGCATTCGTGCCCCCGATCTTGATGCCGGCGTACAGGCAGGCCCGGTAGTGAGCCTCCACGATGTCCCTGCCGTAGGCTTTGTCTGCTCCCACGCCACAGTAGTAGGGACCTTGGGGCCCAGGGAAGCCATTGGAAGGCCAACCAAAGGGGTGCCCATCTGTGCCCATCAGAGTGTATTCCTGCTCCATTCCAAACCAGGGGTGCTGGTTGCACACCATGTCCATTATCCGTTTACAGGTGTGCCTTAAATTGGTCTCTGCAGGCTTTCGGTTGTACTTGAAGACTTCACAGAATACCAGCTTGTTGGGGTCCTTGCGGAAAGGGTCCCGAAACATGGCAGCAGGGACAAGATACATGTCACTGTTGGAGCCTTCAGACTGAAAGGTACTAGAGCCATCAAAGTTCCACTCAGGCAACTCTTCTATACACTTGGGCTCACAGTCCAGGGTCCGGGTCTTGCAGCGCAGCCCTTCTCCGGTACCGTCAATCCAGATGTACATAGCCTGGACCTTCTCACCCTGAGGCAGGGACATGTACACCTGCTTGATGCCTTTGTTCAAGTGGGAGCTCGCTGAGGTGGCCATGGTCGAAGGTGTTCCGAGGCGGCGAGCAGGCGGCAGGGCGGGCAGGCCGCGAGAGCGAGGTGTGGAGAGGAGAGGCGAGGAGGCCAGGGGTGCCGCTTAGACGCCCTACTCTTCTCCCATTCTCGGCTCTGACCAGTCAATTTTTTAAGTTAGTATTTGGCACTATGTTGTCTGTTAAATAACTTATTGCCCTCTATTTTTTTTTCTCTTCATTTCCTAGTACATCTGATTGATAGACCCTATGACACATCTAGAACACTGGCTGAAATGGAGAATGGGAAATGTGATTTTAGCTGGCTCAGTAAGGAAGGTGCACGAAAGTGAGGCTGCAGCAGAGTTGAGCAAGCCACGCAGCTGCACCCATGGCAGTGTGAAAAGGCACAGGGTAAAAGGAAAAGCACAGGGTGGCTGAGCACTGGGAAGCTCCGGATAAGAAGGGAGACAACAAAATGGTTGTGGAAGAGATAGAGAAGTAACAGGGATCACCTTGTGGGCTAAGGAGCTTCGTGTTTATCTGAAGGGAGGCAGGAATCACTAAGGAACTTTAAATGGAGATGGAAAGATCTGGCATGTTTCGGATTTGCAATTTAAAAAGATCATGCTTACAGTATTTTGCATATTCAACACCTCCTATACCTTCCAAGTCCCCCCTTCTCAATTCTAGTTAACTTATTAACTAGGTACAGACTGCCTGGAAAAGGCATGAAAAGGATTTGCTGAATTTCCTGAACCTGCTTCTTCAGTTATAATATCTATTAAAAGTGCTCCTGAAAGTCTCGACCTGGATTTTAATAGTAGCCCTACCCAGAGTCAAAGTCACAGTTCAGCAACTTGAGATTTTATTATTTCCTCTAATTTGTCAGATAGTGAGGCATCTGAGCTATCTGCTGCTAACCCTTGCAAGCAGAATTGCTCTTTTATTTTGTGTAGTCGTGACACTGATTCTGACACTGTAAAGACGAGCTTATAAGAAAAATGGATCTCGAGGGACAGGGTCAGGAATGTCCCAATCACGTGATGCTTCTTTATCGTGTTACAATGTGGAGACAGAATATTGTAAACTCATTGCAAATCCTACATGTTTGGAATGACTTATTATGGGTCATCCAGAAATTTAAAATTCAAGGTTGTGGTGTGCTTTCTGTAAAATATAAAACTTTCCAGAAACCTCTTCTACATGCAGAATTAATTTGACAATGCATTTAAAAAGCAACCGGTAGAATCTAGACTAAGTCACCTGTAGATCTGTTCACAGAAACGAAATTTAAATAGAATGCCATCAATTACTTTGGATACTGGCTCTTGGCATATGGAAACTTTAGCTTGGTGCCTTTCGAACCCAACCTCAAGCTAAAGGGAGTAGAGTGGACTGTTTGTGTCCCACCAGATTCGTATACTGAACCCTAATTCCCAGTGTGATGGAGGTGGGACCTTTGGAGGTGATTAGGTGGTGAGCCCTCATGAATGGAGTAAGTGTCTTATAAGAGAGACCCCAGAGATCTCTCTCTCAGAGCTCCCTTACCCTTTCTGCAATGTGAGGACATAGTGAGAACAGCCCTCTAGGAGCCAGGAAGTAGGTTCTTACCAGAAACCAAATCTGCTAGCCCCTTTATCATGCACTGCAGCCTCCAGAACTCTGAGAAATAAATGTCTGTTGTTTATAAACCACCCAGTCTATGGTAATTTGTTATAACAGCCTTAACAGACTAAGTATTTAGTTTATTGTAGTTCCTTGTAAACAGTAGTTGGAAGGAAGGAAGGGAGGGAGAAAGGGAAGAAGGGAGGAAGGAAGGAATGAAGGATAGATATATCCTATGTTGCATGACATTGAATAATATAAAGATATGTTACTTGTTAGAATGAATGTGAAGGACAGTGAGTTTTGGGCAGGCTTGAAGAATTGAGAACATGAGGGGAGCTAAACTATTTAGTATGTAGAAAATTGTGTAAGGCTGTTCATTGATAAGAATACCAAACTTCTACAAATTAGTGTCTGAGGAATTCTTACTGTGAATTTAACCTAACATGTATGGATTTGCTGGATGAGTTCAAGAAAGACCCACTTATGACCTAAGCTTAGATGCTCAGTGCAAGAATTAGAGCTTCAGCCATAATCTAAAGGGCCCTCGACTAAGAGATAAGACCCATGCTCTATTATTGCCTGTCTGCATCACTAGAATACACATTTGAGCAAAACATAAACCATACAGGACACTAGGGTATCAATCAGGACTTCCCCTCGCCTCCTCTTTTAGGCCGTCCTCATTCTTTCTAGTTCATATTTTGAGTAGGAGCTGGGAGAAAAGGACTCTTTGCAGGGGTTGGCATGGTGAGGATGAGCAAATCATCTTTTCTTCTTACGATCAAAGTCCTGACCGTAGGCGAGTCTCCTCATTTTGTCTTTTCTTACTGACATAACCAGCGTAGCTCAGCAGCAGAGTAGCTTAAGATATTGGATACGTCTCTTTCTACTCCACTTAGTGCTGTCAGACAGAAGTTCAGGTCTCGCTGGCCCCTGTACAATTGCTGGACCGATTAGCGCAGCGCGCTGCAAAGATTACACGTCCCCGTTCTGCGCCAAGTGTCAGTGATTTAATCAGCCCCCTTCAGGTGAAATGCAAAACCACGAATTCCATGGCAGACGGTGTTGGTGGTGGCAATGCACCCATTGATTTCCACTTGTAGAAATAGTTTTCTTCGGAGAGCGACTCTTTAATTACCCTTTACCAGTGTCTAGTAGGCCAGCTTCCTCATGACAGATTAAATTTACCACATTCTGTTTAAATACCAAGTGAAAATTTCTGAGTCAATCTGATTATCTTTCTCCTTCTTTCCGCTGTGGCCTTTCCTTCTGTTCTATTTGCAGGTGCTTCGACCTCCTTTTCCTAACATTTTCAATTATACTCCCCCCTTTTTTTTTTCCTGATGGAGAGATACAGATGTTGCCCACTAATTTCTTTGAAAGATTGAAAGGGCAAAAATAGACAACTCATTGAAATAATTTCTTCAAAAATATTTAAAGTTCACAAATCCAAACCACCCTATCCTAATACATCTTTTGAAATAGTAAAGAAATAAAAGTTGGGACAGAGTTGTTAGGTAGCTGAAGAGTAAGTTAATACCTACTTAACTGGAGAAAGAAACACTTCAGAAAATTGTTTTTTATGAATATTAAATAAACTGCAGGCTGAGAGACTGGCACCTCTCTATTTGCGCTCTCCACCTCCTTTCCGTCTCTCTTTCCTATTTGGACTAAACAGAACACAGAGCAACTTCTGGCTTTGTCCCAAGTGGGACTTGGGGAGGCCCTTAAACCTTTCTGAGCCTCATTTTCCTAGCTGATAAATTAAGACAGTGGGATAAACTATTTCTGGCATATCTCACAGCAGAAGCATCTCCAAATCTTTGGAGATGAAAGGATGTCTGGATTACACACATGGTTTGCCCCAAGTAGCCCCCAGTAGGCCATGGCATGGGAGGTTTTGATACATACCAGCATTAATGTAAAAGTAATTCTCTTTAACAACAGAGCAACAGCAGTAAAGGTGTGTGAGGTTTTAATAATACCTTTTCCTTCCTGAATTCAGTGAACTATATGATAAATAACTTTTGAATGGCTTCCTGTTTCATGCCACTTTCATGCAACAGCAGGCTCATAGTAAATTTCACATTATTTGACTTGCTCTCACAGTAATTTATCACATTGGGGAAAACTTGCATCTAGCCACAACAAATGAAACCCAAATTTGATTTAATCATTTTCATTTTAACAGAAGCCATTAGCATGGCAGAATTAAGAATAAATTCCTTGTTTTGATTATTTGTGTTGAATAAATTTATTGGATTCCTTATGAAATTACTCTTTACATTCTCTTGCTGCTCTGGCCCTGATTTGTTTGTTAATGATTGAGGTCACTACCTGATTTATGAACAAAAGCATCTGTCCTATTCACAATACCTCTCATGAAAATTCCTGGTGTTTATTGCCTTGCAGTGAAACCGCTGATGGCGATTAGTGTCAGGCAAGGTTCTAAATATTTATAGATTTGATTCATAAAAATATCCAAAGTGTGAGTTTCTTGAAATTTGAGCTCTTGTAAGCGTGCTAGTTACGTTTTTCGTAATAGTTATTGTTTGATGTCCAGAATGCAGTTGGGGTATAGTGGATGCTGAAATGGATCTGGAGTGGGTATCAATACTTGACATTCATCACAGCTAATATGTGTCATGCATTGTTCTAAATGCTACGGGTCTATTACTGTATTTGGCCATCACAGTAACCATATGAGGTATATATTTTCCTTATGCCCAGTTTATAAGTGAGGAAACTGAGATCCAGGTAATTAACGTGTACAAGGTCCACAGTCAAATCGAGAGCCTGAATGCACTGCCAGGCAATCTGGTAGTAGAGCATTCACTCTTAACCATTCTACTCTGCTGCCCCTGACCTGGAAAATAACCCTAGCTGCACCATTATAACACTATGTGTCAGGTACTCCTCAAAGTGTTTTACAAATATTGCTACACTTAACCATGTCAACACTCTATAAGGAGGTAATAGTAGTCTCCCCATTCCAAAAACAAGGAAATTGAGGCACAGAAGTTTCAGTTAACTTGCCCAAGGTCACAGAGCATGCAGTGGGGCCAGAACTGGATGCACCAAGTTCATCTTCTGAGCCTGTGTTCTTAAATATTAACTCTTTCGACTTTTCGTAGGATACAAATGTTTTATAATTTACTAGCTGTGTGTAATTTTGAGAAGTATTTTATTACATATAAATAGTCATAAAATACTTGTTTCCCAAAGCTGCTATGAAGATTATTAAATCAGCACTGATATATTGAGTGGTTTTGGAAACTACAGCATAAGAACATGGACTTGGCGATGCCTTGGTTCCAATCTTGGCACCCCTTCTTCCTAGTCAGGTGACCACGATGAGGCATCTAGTCAAGACCTTTCAGGTCTCAGTTTTTTCTAGCGATAGTGCTTACTTCCTTAAATATTCCTCTAGGTATTCTCCAGTCCCATGACTTTGGGTACCATATGTACATTGATGAATCTTAGTGTATACTTTTTTGTCTGGATCTTTCTTCTGAACTTCAAAGCGTGTCTAAAGCTGCAGTGTAATAGCTCTGCTGGGATGCCGGAAGGTCGTCTCAAACCGAACACTTCCAATACTGAGCCTTTGATCAAATGTGCCTTCTCCACTACTCACTGACCATCCCTGCCACCATCTAACCCTGCTCCAGTCTTCCCCATTTAGTAAGTGTTTAGGCCAAAACACCTAGAAAACCTTCTCTTTCCCTCATTCCCAAGTACTGACATGCAAACTCTCTTCAACTTACCTTCACCATTTACACACTGCATTCAAAGACCATCATGTCCAGTAATACCACTCTTATCCAAGCCGCCATCCTCTTGCACCTAGGCTGCTCAGCCAGTCAGTCCTCCTGTGGTGACTACCGACCTTCTGTAAATGCCAGTTGAGGATGTCACTTTCTTGCTCAGACTTGGAGCAAACTTCTTACTTATATAGCCTCACATTATCTGAACCCTGCCCTTCTCTTTGACCTCACCTATGACTCTCTGCCTTGCTCACTCTGCTCTAGCCACACTGGACTTCTTGTTTTTGTTCAAACATGGAGTTTGTTTATTTTCCATTGGTTTTCGCCTTTTGTTTGCTTTCTCTTGAAATTCACAGGGCTAGTTTCTTAATTTCATTCCTGTCATAGACGATGTCCCTACCTCAGAAAAATTCCCCCTGAAATTCTCACTTTCTCCAAGGCCCTAAGCTTACCAGCCATGATTTTCAAGTTTTCTTCTTAGCACTAACCCCCGTTGAACATTATTTTATAAGTTTAGTTTTCTATTATCTGTCTCTTACACCAGAACATAAAACTTCTGAGGTTGGAACCTTTGCCTTGTTCATCGTTGTATGAATGGCAGCTAGACCACAGGTGATGAGGATATATTTTTTAATTTGCATGAATTCCTTGTAAGGTCTAGTGTAAAAGCTCAGTGTGTTTGGCTCCTGGTGACTGCATAGTTATAGGCTGTCTAGAGAAAGTGCCATTGCATACATCCAGTGCTCCTAAAGCACTCTTTTGCTCACTTTTACATATTTGGCAGTCTCACTTCTGACCAGTAATTCTGATTTTACTCATGGATTGGTTACCTTCCTGACTTCCAATTTCTGGCTCTGTTTTCTAGCTTCCATTTCTATTTTTCCATTTGTCTATGGCATTTATATGGCTGATAAAAACCTCACTATTGAATGTGGCCCCAGACTTCCTACCTGGAGTGTTGACTGCTTTCACAGGCAGTTCCTGACAAGAACTGCCTGGCCTTCTGTATATGTTAAATTGCTAATTCTTTGACTTTCAGTATAGAGAGGGTCCAATAAGTCCTAGTCTTATTTCTTTTTTTCCTTGATTAGAAAAATTTTAAAATGTCTTTCTAAGGGATAGATACAACTCTCAGTCTTTATTTGCTTCCTGTCTGAAGTCTCTTTTTGCCTGAATTCTCTCCCCTAACCAATCCTTGCATTGCTAAGAATAAAGTATGGTATTTTGTTAGAATCTTTAATCCCAACAGTATGTGTGTTCTGGAATTGTCTGTTATGCTTCCATTGGTATCCAGGATGATTATCTTTATTGCTATTTACTACTCATGTGACCTTGGGCAGACAACATAATTTTAGTTATTTTACCTACAAAATGAAAAATATTTATAAATGTCATGGCTTATAAAGTCAAAAAGACTGAGATTTTAATGCAGGTTCTGCCTACTTCTAGCTGTATGATTAGCTAATATTTAGTTTCATAAGGATGCTAATGGCCATTGCCCAGATATTGTGAGAACTGGATAAGAAAATTTACTTATATATATGTACAGCAAACTTTAGCTTTCACCCCATATGTCCATGCTCTGGCCCTATTTCTGATTCTCATCCCAGTCCCCTGGGAAACCTCCCCAGACAACTTGCTAGACCCTTGCCATTCTTTTCCTAGGTAGTTAGACCTTGCTCATGTAAGTCCAGCTAACTCTTTGGATCTTTTTTAATTCAACCACCCTGGGCTGCCTCATAACTTAGCAAGAATTTTATCTGTCCTTAAATGCCTATTTTTGATTCCTTTCACAGCACTGAACTCGTATGTCATTGTTCACTCATTCTGAAGTTAGCTTTATCTCTTGAACTTTGCAGTTTTAAATATTCCCCACTTTTCTCCCTAGCTACAGGGAAAAGGTCATTTATCAGGTTCTTTCATGACAGCCAGTGAAGCCCAGCATGCCACATGGATGTAGCCTATAAGAGGCATAATAATAGTCAAATATTCAAAAGATATCCAGGAGTGATATAAAAGGAGCAATTTCAGTTTTAATTTTGCTTAACTTATTGTTGCTTTCTGCATTAATCCGTAACATTTTAAAATTGTGTCCACATACATTTGAGAACAGAATTTTTCTCTGGCACTGTAAAGGGAACCAATTGGTAAATTTAGCTTTTTGGGTAAGAGATTTATGGCAATTATCTAGTGAATCACTTTGTTTTAAAAATCTAAGATTACATTAATCATACACTTCCTTTCACTGGAGCAAGAAACCAAAGGGTTACCCCACAAACCCCACTCCCCTCAACCATGCTTACTTTTCATACCTGCTTTTTCTAAGTTAATACCTCTTAGTGGCTCTAAGATTGGAACTGTTTTAAAATTGAGTCAATATTAATTACATACAAAACTTATTGTGGTTAGTTGTAGAAAAGGAATTGATAATTATGAAAATGTGTTTATACATAAACATTTTACTTAAAACTTAGAACTCCTGAAAGATATTTCAGTTCTTGGAAATGAGACAATTTAATCAGCTGCTTTGGGGGTTTAGAATCATAGGTAGAAACAAGCCTTCCCTGAAGACATTTTACCTTTCTTCCTTCCTTCTTTCCCTGCACCCTCCCTTCCTTCCTGCTGTCCTTTCTTCTTTCTTACCCTCCTTCCTCCCTTCCTTCCTTCCCCCCATCCTTCCTTCTTCTCTCTCTCTCTCTTTTTTATTATCTTTTATTTTTGGTTAGTTGGCTGATGATACTGATCAAGACATAGACTTAAAAAAATACTAAAAAGAACTTAAAAAATACTAAAAAGAACTCAAATATATTTCTTAGAAAAAAATCATAGAATTTAAATTATTTTATTGTGTTACATATTTAAATTACCACATTCATAATTTGTTCTCTTCAGTCCTAAAATCAGTGCTCAACTTGGGGTTATAACTTTAAAAAAGCAAACCTTGGAACTTACTAGTAAGAATTCCTTAAAGCAATATCAAAATTGGATAAAATTTGCTCAGGATCTATGCTTTCAAAATTATAATCTCATTGATACTGTTTACCAAAAGCAAGACAAAAGTGTAAACTTTGTGTAGAATGTCTACCATGCTTTGATTTGGTAAGTTCAGAAACTAAGTTGTATTACAACCTAAAAGAATTAGATGTGCATTTTTATCTACAGTTAATCTCAAAACACCAAAATAATTTATGTTTGTTTTGTGAAGAGCATTCTAAGCATTTTCAAAAAATTATTGAGAAATGCTTTTAAAATTCTCATGGGAACTATAAATCATAGTGAATTGCTTTATTGAGACCCTACTATCATCAAAGAATTGCAAAGATGGTATCTTCTGTCTTACAGAAGAGATAACATATGGAATAAAGTGCTTACATCTCATAATGAGTGAGTTGGTCAGATTAGCTTTGTGTAATTATAAAAAAACTTCTTAAATGTCTTTTTCCTTTGACCATAGTTTTCTAGCACCACTAACTTTTATAAGTAGATAATCTTGTCTTCCTAATGATGAGTAGATTATTTTGTACTTACATCATTCCTTTCATCTGAACATCTCAAAGTCGATCTAATTATCCCCATTTTACAGATGGAGAATCAAACTTTTAAAATTTAAATGACTTGCCCAGGCTCACAGAGTCAGTGTCATTCAGCTGAAGAATCAAGAATGGTTGGAAATTTGTTGCATTGGTCCAAACACAAGACATTGCTATCATTCTTAATAAGCTTGAATTTCATGTACTATACTTAATAGGGCAAAATGACCCATTGTGTTTGATAAACTGCTGTGCACATATAATCAGTATTCATTCACAAGAATTATTTGGTTGTCAGTGGAATGCTGTTCTGTTTACATCTGCCAGAACCACAGCTGTAACATATGTGTGAAACAATTAAAACTTGAATCAAGCTATATCTCAGAGTACTACAGATCCAGTATTATTTAGGTGGACAGAAAAATAGAAAAAGGAACATTTTTTTAGGGCTGAATACACACATTATATATCCTGGAAATTCTCTATAATCTAAGATTAGTTAAAGTGGAGTCACAGTCTAATTGGCAACCGTATTTTCCTTTCTGCTCTTGGGAGAATTCTCTATATGTTCATATAACCTCGGATTGATGGTCCTTTGGTGGCAACTTATTCTATTATTTTTCAAATTTATCGTGAAATCTTTGAGTATTAATTTTAAAGGACTAAAAGAGATATGATTTAGTGGGGAAAAATTAGTGATGATGAAAATTAAGTCCACATGTAAATACCTGGTAATTTTTGGTGATATAATAAAATCCTGAAAGATTGCCAATTGCAGTGGTAATGTCTCTTGACTCCTATGCCACATCACAGTTTCTCTGTATTTCTACATTGCTATTGGGGGTTTCACAGTGGGATGTAATGGGATTAATGTGCTAATTATTTTCCTACTATCTTCTCACATCTTACCTATCCTTCAATATTGCCATGTGATGCTGGAGCTGAAGGTTTGCAAGTTACATTTTCTTTCTCCATCTTTCTCTCTGTTCTGCCAGTGTTTCTGGAAGTGGCTGAGGTGGCTCTCATATTCCTAATTTTTGAAGCAGTGTCTCCTCCTCCCTGGGCCCTTGCTCAATGTGCTCTTGTACAAAGTGGTGCTGGTGGCAGTATTCAGGTTGTACAAAGATTCGAAAACAGACTTTCTGTTGCTGGTGTGGTTACTGTCCCTGATCAGAGGAGACTAACTGGCCCAGTATCAAAAGCCAGCATGGAGCCCTCCATGTAGTCCCGATCCCAGAGGGGTCAGTTTGCCTGACTGAAGTTTCATGAGTTCTCCTACATCACGGAAAGGGTAGCGTTTTACTGTAACTTGAATAAAACCTCTGGATATGGATTTGCCTTAGTTGCCCACAGTGTTGCTGATACCACCATCATCCATTGAGTGTTGAAATGTCTTACTCACATAATGGTATCTCACCCAAAATTACTTCAGACTTAGGAATTTATTTTATATTAAAGGAAGTGTAGCAGCAAACTATAGGAAAAAAAAAAAGAGAATGGGGAAGGAAGAAACAGAATAATGCAAAAGAAGTTACTATATATTAAAAAATTTATATCAAAGCAAGGAGGAAATACTCATTTAATATTGCAGTCATCATTTATGGTATTTATAACCTTCCTTTTTCCATTCCATATTTCCTTTGATCTGAGCAAGCCCCTCAGTTGGTCATGGTTCCTTGCCTGCTGAGTGACTCAAAACTTCAATTTTGAAGAGTCTGTGACATTAGTTTTCCTACCTGTGTTTCTACCTGTTGTTGAAGTTATACATTAATTTTTATCATGGGACATTGGAGTCCTTAGAGGTGCCCAAGATGATCTGTGTTCAGACATATTTCTCCCTTCATTATGTAGAAGCAACACAATTTCCTACTAATAGTCAGAACCAATCGTTCGATCCAGTACACTAATAACCTTTTTGTCTTTGGTTTACTAACATCAGGAACCTAAAGTTTCCAGTTTAATGGAACTGCTGTTGTATCCCCTGGTGGAGGCATGTCACTCTTGGGAACTAAGACTTCTGAACCAAAGAGAGCTGTAGGTTGCAAGAATGCAAAGTACAGAATTTATTAACGGATAATTAAGATGAATAGTATTGGTCTCTGCTGTTGGCCAGGTCATCACTTGGCAGTGATTGTTACCAGATTGACCTTGATAAGTGAAAGTTCACATTTCTGAGCCTATGTGTAGCCTCCACTCTTGTCATCATCTGCTCTTTGTTCATAATCGTATGGTGCAAAAACAAGGATGGATGGGAAAGATATATAACTGATATTTAAACGGGCCCTCCGCTACTAAAGTTGCTTTTTGGTGAACCTTCAGGTGGGACATAAATATCTTTCTGCTTGGTGACCAGTCAGAGAAATCTATGCCCGTATCTCTCCCTCAAAGACTTTCTTGCCACTAATTTTCCATTTGTGTTTCTTCAAAGTTCCTGGCCACTCAGCCGTTCCTCATGAATCAATGTAGATCCATACTTCTTGCCATCTCTCCTTTCGAGCAAAATTAACAGCTGGGCGCACTACTTGAAGTTCTGCTGACTGGCTGATTTTCTTTCACCACTCTCCTTCAAAGTTAGCCTTGACTGGGGCTCCAGTGCTGTGGCCACCTACTTTGTGGTAGTGCCACATATCCTGCAGAGCCGTCTGCACTCCGGGCTTGAGCTTTTCTTCTTTTGTTGTTTGGTTACAAGAAACTCTCCGTAAAGTCATAGGTATGGGTGGAAAGAGAAGAAGCAATGTAGTAGGCAGGGAATGTGAAAATCTCACGTAATTTTTTGTGCTTTTGGGATTTTTCTCAAGCTCATCTTGTATATAACACTTCTATTTGATGTAGAGGTGCTTGCTCAAAGAGCTGGTTGGTTTGAGACAGCACTGAGTTTGTAAGGGGAAACTCAGATTGCACAGTAACTTGATACCCCACAGCCAAGTGTTGAGTTTCTACTAAGTTTCCGTAGAAAACCAGAAGCTGTTTCTCAAAGGAGAATAAATCTGTGCATAGCGTAACTTGGCTTCAAAATCCTAAATTGGTGAACTGTGATCACTTATAGGGACACGCCAATGGCTCAGTACCATGTAGCTACCTGCCACAGATGCATCATACACCATCAGATCTGTTAGGTCATAGGTGAGGTTCAGAGGCATGTAAAAAAGCCCAAGCTAGCCGTGTAGAAAGAGCCACATGGGGAAAGACAGAGAGAAACAGAGACAGAGGGGGAGAAGATGAGAGAGCTCAGTTTTCTGTCCATTTCAAAGCAACAGACACGTCATAGTAAAGCCATCTTGGATGTTCTATCCTCTGTCAGCCATCAGCTGACTGTAACCTCCTGAGTGACCCCAGCTAATACCATGTGGAATCAAAGGACTGCCCAGAGGGACACAACCTGTATTCCTGACTGACTGAATTGTGCGAAAATAAAGGTCGTTGTTTTAAGCTACTAAGAGGTAGTGGAAAAATAAAAACCTTCAGTTAAGTTGCTTTTTGGCATATTGATGGATCCTATATCCATATAATAAGCCCTTCACAAAAAAGTTTTACTCATACGGTGTCAACCAAATCCTGGCTTTTCTTATTTAGTCCTACTTTTAAATAGCCTCACCCATTGTGCATTACATTAAACTGTCAGCCTGTCTCAGTACTTCTTTCAAGATATATGTTCCCCTAAAATCTGGTTTTGAATAATTTAATAAGATAGCAAAATATAGTTTGTTAATCAATTTAAAATGGAATTGACAGTTAAAAATTGTTCAAAGTAGTATATTTATATTTAAATAAAGTAAGTATAGTAATATGACTATTCAGAATTCAATTCATGATAACTTCTTAAGTACATAGGGAAAAAAAACCACTCCATATTTCCTTGCTTTCACACGTATTTTCAACAGAAATTTCAAAGATCCTTACTTCCTCCCTCATCTTTACCCAACTAGGTGTCCTACAACAAGTATAAACTATTTTCTACCCAACCAGGTGTCCTAAGTTTTCTGAGTGTATATTATTTAAATGAAAGTGGCTAAAAACACTTCAGGTAAGCAGAGTTGCACATTCAATAAAATTAACTTTATCAAAAGTATTATTATGAAAGGATGACCTGTTCACATGTAAATTAACTTACATGGAATTTATTCATGTTCAAGGCACATAGACTCCATCAGTTTCCTGCATGGTGAACAGATACAGTCTTCTTTTTTTTTTTTTTATTGAAGAATAGTTGATTTATAATGCTGTGCTAATTTCTGGTGTACAGCATAGTGATTCAGTTATATATATATATTTTTTTTGTCTTTTTCATTATAGGCTATTATAAACTATTGTATATAGCTCCCTGTGATATATAGTAGGACCTTATTGTTTATTTTATATATAATATATATATTTTATATACAGTAGTTATTATCTGCAAACCCTGAACTTCAGATTCATCCCTCCGCCCTCTCTGCCACTTTTCCCTTCTGGTAACCATAAGTTTGTTTTTTATGTCTGTGAGTCTGTTTTGTAAATAAGTTCATTTGTGTCGTTTTTTTAGATTCCACATATAAGTGATATCTTATGGTATTTTTCTTTCTCTTTCTGACTTACTTCACTTAAAATGACAATCTCCAGGTCCATCCATGCTGCCACAATGGCAGTTTTTTTATGGCTGAGTAGTATTCCATTGTATAAATATACCACAACTTTATCCAGTCATCTGTTGATGGACATTTAGGTTGCCTCCATGCCTTGGCTATTGTAAATAGTGCTGCTGTGAATATTGGGGTGCATGTATCTTTTTGAGTTAGAATTTCCAGATATAGTCCTTATTTGAAACTAGAATACTATAGTGTTTTTCTGTTGTAGAATTATACATGCTTATGATAACAAATAAAAATTGTAAAATAAATTAAAAGTCACCCGTATTCTCTCCAGGCAGAGGCAACTACTGGTAACATAGCTATAAACTTCCTTTTTTACATCTGTCTTTGTGAATATGGAATGCATGTGTGCACACACATACACACACACACACAATTTTACATGCTCTATATGTTGTTCTATAACTTCTAGTCTCACATGGAAATTTATCAAAAACCTATTTGTCAGTGATTAAAACCATACTTTTTCATTTTAATTGCTGAATATTATTCTGTGGATTAGATACATTATCTTTTAATTAATTCCTTTTAAGTGAGATTTAGGATGTTTTCAAATTTTATGTTATAAAACCTATTTCAGTGAACATTGATACAAACATATACACATACATGTGTAAATACGTAGATATATGTGTGTATTTTTCTAATTATCATCTCAGGATATATTTCAAGAAAAGATACTGGTGGTTATATACATTTAAATATTAACACATGTTGCCAAATTCCTTGTGCCAATTTATGTTCCATGAAAATTTCTTGAGAATAGTGTTCCTTTTAGAGTAGGACATTTATTTAAATTAAAAGGCTACTAAAATGTAAGGCTTTTCAAACCTTTTAAGAACTGAATTGTTTGCTCAGCTTCCTGTTTTCTTTTAGATTAAGGCTGTCTTTTAAGTGGAAAAAGACAATAAATATTCATTCTCTAAATAGCTTTGATAATGTGGCTGTAACTGGGGCATAGTCGGCATATTTCAGACATTTGATTTTTTTTCTATTTTTCCATATTTTTTGGCACTCTCTAGGGATTAACAAAACTTTTTAAAAAATATAATTGCTAAGTTTCTTTTCTTGGAGAAAGAATTATACTCCGATTTTCTGGTAAATATCTGAAGCTTATCCATCTATTCCACATCATTTAGTAATACTCAGAGGCACTCTTATCCATAGATATGATGGAATTGGATTTCTAAGTCAGCAGTAGGCAACTTTTGAGATAAACTTCTTTTCTTAGAGATGAAACCTAAGAAAATGCCTACAGTTGTGATGATATATACTTTTTATGGAAGGAAATAAGTATATCCAGAAAATAAAACCAAAGGAATAAGTACCTCAAAGCTGTCAAGAACGAGTAACAAGATTAAGGGAAAAAGTCACCCTTCCAACTAATGCACAATGTTTGTGTAATAAAACTGTGAATTCACCTGAAGTTGGACTGATGGGAGTGAACACATATTCTTGGACAAAGGTAAAGAGTGCAAGTTTTTAAAATTTGTGATTATTGTATTCATGATCAGGCTGCTAAAGGTTTTTGACCAATTCCTATTGTTACAATCTCTGTTTTTTTCCTTCCTTTTATGATTTTGCAGAAACAAAATAATATTCTCTAACCAGTGGTCACTTAAATAGAGATTTTTTTGTTGTTATTTTTAACTTAAAATATCCTTGTTTTAACAGTAATACTTTATATTGGCAAAAATGGATTCCATCTTGCAGTGGTCTTGGCAGACTGTCAAAGTCTTAATTTCCCCAGCCTCTTCTTGCTGAGGCTCCATCTCCCAAGAACCCAAATATCTTTCTGTATGCCAAGAAGAGACCACCAAGACTGGTGCTCGGGCGGTGAGATAGTATGTGCCCCTATTAATGCCGTTTCAGACAATTCTGTTTATTTGTTTAGATCAGTTTTATTTTTTCTAGAAGGCTGTCCCTCTAAATGGCACACATTTTGAGATACTTAAACCCAAGCATAGATGATTGGAAAGTGCTGCAGTGAGAAAGCAGAGAGAAATAATCAGAAAGCGAGACAACTCTGGCAAGGACTGCGTGGCTTCTTGTTTCTTTTCCTCTCTTCGTCATCTCTGCCATTATCTTTTTTGGTAACTTGGCTTCCTCTCCTTTTTCACTGTCTGATTTCTCCTTCCTCTGATTTTATTTACATTTCCAGTTTTGACTCTATGTAAAATTTCAGCTCCAGAGCTTGTAAGAACAGTCAGTATTTGCAACTCGACATTAATTTTTCTCAAGAGAGAAATCTGGTTGGGCTGACTTCCAAAGTAGAAACATCCCTGTTGCTGAAAGAATTCAAGCAGAGACAGGTTGGTCATCAGTCAGCGTAGAAGAGAGAGTTCTAGTTTGGGCATGGAAGATGAACCAGATGACCCCTGATTCCTTTCAGCTCTAGGATTCAGGTAATATATCTTTGCTTAAAACCCTCTCCCTAGAAAATATCTTCCAAAATAAACATCTACATCATTATTTTTTCTTCAATCTCTGTCAGAAGATTTGCTTGTCATTATTGAAAAATGATGTAGAACATTCCAGCAATCTCAATTCTTCAAAATGCCAGATGTTATAGTATTAATCATATATACATATACATAAATATATATGTATTTACCTATGTACTGTATGAGGCATGCATGCTCAATGGTAATAGATAAATTCTTTAAAAGAAAACTTTTTAGCATGAAACATTTCTATTATAAATTAGTAAAATTCTACATGTAGTCCACAAGTAATAATCTAGGCAATTTAACACTCTGTCTTTGTGTGGCTGCTCTCATAAAGTTGAGCTGGGTGCTTAATACATACGGGTAGCATTGCTAAGGAAACCATTCCCTTGGTATTAGCAGGCTTTGTCTTGCTTTTGAGTCTGACCTAAAGTTACTATATATTTAAAATAAGACTAACATGACATATTTTAAAAAAACCTCAAACCCCAAATACCTTCATTTTCAATTAACTCCACTTTAAAATAGAGATCAGTATAAAAGTTTAAGGAAAAATTTAATGAGACTACTTCTGTGTGTCAAACTTTTGTCTTTTCACTTACAGTCAGCACAAATTGATTAGACTTGATCTGTTTTGTTTCAGAGAAAAGCAGTTCTACTATTTTTATTCTGCTCTCTGTCTCTAGAGGTAAAGGGATGATGTCAAGCAGCATGCTACCTTCTCTGGGGAAAAAGCCAAACCGTCTTCAGAGCCTCCCTTACTTTATAATCCAAGACTTTGGAAACTGCCTCTACAAAGCAGTAGCAGTAAAATGTCTCTTCAAGAAGCTGTTATTCCTCATTTTTCATTTTTTTGTCCATCGAGGGTTAATTCACAAACAATAGCATGCAGAGACCTTAAAAGCTTCAGGTTGATGCATTTTGACATTTGTATATTTGATAATTGTAACTGGCACCCAAACAAGATGCAGAACATTTCCTTCACTCTAGAAATGTCCTTATTTCTTCTAAACAGCTCACTTCTGTTATTTCTCTAAAGCAATCACCTTTTTGTTTATATCACTGTAAATTAGTTTTGCTTGCTTGCTCCTGGATTCATACAAATTTAATCATTCAATATGTGTTTGTGTCTGGTTTCTTTCACTCAACATGTTTTTGAGATTCATCCATGTTGTTGTATGTATCAATAGTACAGTACTTTATATTATTTAGTAATAGTCCACATTACAAAATATTATCCACATTTTTTGTCCAATCTTCTGTAGATGGACATTTGGGTCTTTCTAGCTAATGGCTATTCTGAATGAGGCTGCCATGGGCATTGTACACATCTTTTGAACTTCTTGTTCCATTCTTTTGGGCATAAACCAAGAAGTGGTATTGCTTGTTTATAGATTAGTGTGTACTTAATTTTATGAAATTTTATAAGAAACTGTCTAACAGTTCTCCAAGTGATTTTACCAATCTTCACTTTCACCAGTAATGTAGGAGAGTTCCAGTTCTTTCACATTCTTGTCAGCTTTTGGTATTGTCAGGTTTTTTGATCTTTGCTTTTCTAATGGGTACACAGTGGTTTCTCATTGCAGTTTTATTATGTTTTCCTCATAACAAATAATGTTAAGCACTTTTTTTGCTTACTGGCTATTTATGTATCTTCTTTTGTGAAGTATCTGTTTAAGTTTTTGACCTATTTTTTATTGTATTGTTTCTCTTTTCTGTTGTTGATTTAAAAGAATTCTTTATACATTCTTGATGTGAATTCTTTGTCAGAAAAAAGTTTTATGACATTTTTTCCCCAGTTGTGACTTGATTATTCATTTTCTTAATATCTGTAGTGGTTAATTTTACATGTCAACTTGGCTAGAGTATAGTATCCAATTAAACCAAAGACTAATATAGGTATTTGTATTTGTGAATACAAATATACACTTGTGTATACCTGTGTGGTAATTTGTATAATGGTCAACATCTATAATCAGTGAACGTTAAATATGGGAGATTACCCTTGATAATGTTGGTGGGTCTTATCCAATCAGTTGAAGGCCTTTGGAGCAAATACTGAGATTTCCCAGAGAAGAAATTCTGCCTCAGAAACTGAAACACAGAAACCCTGCTTGCGTTTCCAGCTGCCCTAATTTTTTTTTTTAAGTTTTTAAAATTTAAAAATTTTATGGTTAATACTTTTGTGACTTCTCTAATGCATCTTTGCCTAATCCATGGTGGAAAATTTTTCTCTTATATTTCTTCTAAAAGCTCATGGTTCCAACTCAGCAATGTTTTGTGATTTTTAGTCAAGTACATGTCTTACTAGATTTATTTCTAAGTATTTGTTATTTTTATATATTCTTTTCAAGTTGTTAAGAAAATTATTCCCTAATTGTCCATTGTTAGTATATGGAAATAGAATTCATTTATTGTATATTACTCTTGTACTATGGGAATTTTGTATTAGTTCTCTCTTTTTGCTGTAACAAATTACCACGATCTCAGTGATTTAAAACAATACATATTTTATTATCTTTTAGTTTTTGGGTTAGATGTCTTAAAGTGGATTGTCAGTTTGCATCCTAAAGGCTCTGGGGGATGATCTCTTTTCCTGCCTTTTCTAGTTTGTAGAGGCTACCCTCCTTCTTTGATATGCATTCCTTGGAAGCCATGTCTCTCATCTTAAAATCCAGAAGCATAGCATCTTCCAATCTCTCTCTGTTCTGCTACTTTCTTTGTCACAGCAATTTTTGTGTGACTTTGACATTCTTACTTTACTTATAATCTCTGTGATTATTTTGAGACCACCTAGATAATCCAAGAAAATTTCAACGTCTCAAAATTCTCACTAAATCACATCTGCAAAGTCCCTTTTGCCATGCAAAGTAACATTCACAGTTTCTAGGGATTAGGGCATCTTTGTGTATGTGTGTGTGTGTGTGTCTGTGTGTCTGTGTGTGGTGTGTGTATTGGGGAGAGCATTATTCTCTCTACCACACTACCACATTTTCTTAATTCTAGCAAGTTTTATTTTGATATTAATATAGACACAGCAGCTTTTTTTATAAAAATCACTGCTTGCATGAAGTATCTTTTCTTACATTTTATATTTTCAGCCTATATTTGTCTTTTATAAAAAAATATATCACTTGCAAACAGCATATAAATAGATTTTGCTTTTTAAAAAATCTAATCTAACAGTCTCTGCCATTTAATTGGAGTGTCTGTTCATTTACATTTATTGTAATTATTGACATAGTTTAAGTCAAATGTATCAACATTTATTTTCTGTAACTGTCATCTGTTCTTTGTTCCTGTTATTCATCTTTTGTCTTTATTTTAGTAAATCCAGGTTTTCTTAGTATTGTATTTTTCTGCTATATTGATTTTTTGGAATTTCTATCTGTGTTTTGTTTAACATTTCTCTAAAGATTCAAATATCATATCACAGAGTACCTTCATGTAATATATTA
Source organism: Camelus dromedarius (assembly GCF_036321535.1). Lineage (NCBI taxonomy): Eukaryota > Metazoa > Chordata > Mammalia > Artiodactyla > Camelidae > Camelus > Camelus dromedarius. The sequence continues at coordinate 9,443,702 of NC_087449.1, read as the reverse complement.
TTATTTCAAAAATAAGGTAAGAACTTTGAATCTATATACTTTCTTTTCCCCCTCCTACCTCATTTTCCCTTTGTTGTCATATATTTTACTTCTTTACACACTGTTACTATTTTTTCTTGAACTAGTTAATAGTCTATTAAGCAAAAGTCTTATATCTGCCCGTATATTCACTCTTTCTGTTGCTTTTAGTTTTTCTTTATGATCTGGTCTTCTCTCTATATCAGTTTCCTTCAGCCTGAAAAATTAACTAACATTCCTTGTGGGGCAGTTCTGCTAGGAATTGATTGTCTCAACTTCTTTCTAAATAATTAAAAATCTCTATTTTACCTTTATGAAATTGATGGATATTTTTTTGCTGGATATATAATTTTAGGATGATTTTTTTTCTACTTTTTAAATATGTTGCTTCAGTTCCTTCTGACCTCATTGTTTTTGATGATAAGTCAGCCATCAGTCTTCTGGTTTCTTGGCATATAATGTATTTAGCATTCTTCTTTGACTGAATTTTTTCTGTTCTTTTTTTCTTTGGTTTTCAGAATTTTGGTGAAGTGCCTATATATACATATATATAATATCAGATATTATACCATTTAATATTTTAATATTCCACAGATCTTGTATGCTAGTTCCTTTTGTTCATTTATATTTTCCCTTTGTATTCCATTGTGAATAATTCTCATGATCTGTGTTCAAGGTCACTAATTATCTTCATTGTTGTTCCCAGTCTTATGTTAAACCCAAAGAATACTTTATTTGTGATAATATCTTTTATATTTCTATTTGATTCTTTTATGTTGTTCCTGTCTCTCTGCTCAAATTCCCAGATATTCATGCATTTTGTCCAACTTTCCACCAAGGATCTTTAACATACTGAAAACAAGAACATAAGATTTAAAATCAATATCCCGTAAATCTAACATCTGTACTATATCTGGATTCATTTCTGTTTTGTCCTCTGTTAATTGTAGGTGACATTTTCTTGATTCTTTTCATGTCTCATGATTTTTAATTATATGCTGCACATTGTGTGTAAAAGAACATTAAAGACTGAAGTAAAGAATATCTATTTTCCAGAAAAAGACCTGTTTACTTCTGTTAGACTGCTTAACTATCCCGTGGTTTCAATATCATCAGATAATTGAGTTGCATTAGGGCTTTGTAACACCTTTAGTTAGTTGCAAATCACCCCCAGCTTTAACAGTTTGAGGAACTGCAGAGGTTTCTTTATGTTTTAGCTTTTCAAATTGTGGGTGAGCTCTCTCCTTCACACACAAATGCTTGTGAGTTCTTTCTTTACCCCAATTCTACCCTTGGCTTTCTGTACCTCAGGAGTACTCTCTCCACTCAGCTTTCCTGTACTAACCTCTTGAAGACCTCTGTGTTGCACTCAGTCAAAGCTCAAGGTGTCTGGGAGGAATTTTTTTCAGTTTTTTGACCTTTCATCAGATCTTTTGCAGTCACTGACTTCTCTTGATAAAGACTTTGAGTGTGCCCCAGAGGGATTTCCCTTTGCTCTCTTCTATACCCTTGCCACTGACTCACTCCAAGGGAAGGCCCTACTAACCCCAGGAAGAAGTGTCTCTCAGAATTCATGCTCTCCCCCAGCCTTTGGCATATTACATCTTTGTGTTTGGTGAAGTGTCATGGAAAATGCTGGCAAGTAGATGCAAACTCACTTTATGGCTTTTAGCAATTCTAATCCATTACACCAGCCCACGTGCGGTCACTACATGTTTGTTAAAATTTGGCTGGTTTACCCTTCCCAATTCCTCTGCCACTCTAACAGTACTGAAAGTAACTGTGCTTCTCTTCCAGAAAATACATTGCTTTTTGGAATTTAGTTTATTTTCATTTCTTCAGTTCTCATATTGGTTTAAAATCTATGATTTTGTCATTTAACTGGCTGATTATTAGGTTGGAAAGACTGTACCTTGCAACTTTCTATATCCTAACTGAAGTTGAAAGTTCTCTCTTGATCCCTTTTTAATGTCCTTTTAAAAAACAGACTACGTATTTGAGACTGTAAGTGATTATGATATTTACAGTGTAATTTTATTCCTTCTCTTCATTTCTTAGTTGTAGATACTAAGATTTTAAAACTCAACATACAATTAGGTGATTAGATGCCAACTATGATTTGTGTATGTCTATTCATGAATGTTAAGCATATAAGCATGTAAAAAGTGTGTTCCTATATGGTAGCCCAAACCAAAAAACTGTCAAAACATAACAAATGTACCTAATGAGATGGAGTAATTTCTAAGAAAACAAAGTAAGCTGTCAGCATGGGGTGTTTGTCCCCATTGATTCTTGTACACTGTCTGATGCTGTCACCTATGCTGTAATTCACAGTTATAGGAATAAACTAGTCTTGCTTGAGTAACAGCAACTGCTTTCCTAGGAACAGTATTGCTAGTGAAATAAGATGTCATAATAATTCCAGAATGCCTCTCTGAAGAACATCTTCTCTTTATATAAATTAAGAAAAACAGAGAACATAGGTTGAAGGTATATGAATAATAACACCAAAAATCAGTAATTTTTTTTAACATAAACAAAAAAAGTAACCAAGACTGATTTTACAGATTGAACAGTTAGAAAAACAGAACGAGTGACTGGGTCACAAACAGGCACCTTGCTGGCACACAGGAATCAGAAGAAGTGATGCTTATCAGGCTGGGTAGGAGGCTGCAGAGCTTTGCATGTGGGAAAGAGTGTGGAGAGCATGGGCCGTTTCTCACAGGGAGAGTTTCTGAGAGATTGGAGACAATCTACTTCTGAAAAAAAGGGCTAACATTTCCAATAGCAAATGGTTTGTGTGGAGCCCATGGTAACAAGGAATGGTTTAAGTCAGAGAATATGCTCAAATCAAATGAGATGCTATCAGACCTTTAACTATCTCAGTGCTAGCAAGGCCTCTGTAATAGTTAACACATAAAACAAATTACAACAATATCCCAAGATTACCACAGAAGTAATAGTGCTATATAAAAACTCATAAAGACAAAATGTATGGCCACAATAACCATATTAAAACAACTACAGTTTTCTCTTAAATAACCATATAACACAGGCTTGGAGGGTATTGTACTACTTAGTGATTAAGCTCGAGAAGCAATGTCTTCCAGCCACTTGGGACTGAGGAAGTAAACAGTAGGTCAGTTTCTTCCTTTTCCCTGGGCATGGGGTGATAGTGACCTCAGCCAGGGAATAGAAGGAATCAAGGCCAGGGGTTGGGGGGTGGGGGGCTGGGGGACCAAGGGTGTGATGGAGGAGCAAACTTGTCTCCAATAACTTTTTTCAACAGCTAAGAAAGAACAATTCCTCTGTTGAAAACCATAAACACACACACACACACACACACACACACACATATATATATATACCACCCAAAATTAGTAGAGAGATTTAAATGTATGAGCAGGAAGACTTTTATTTTTAAGAAAATGTACAGCGAAGGACTGCATAATTACAAAGCACAAAAAATTTATACTGTTTACTGAGTATTTAATCTCATTTTTTTGCTTTCTCTGTCCTTTTCTGATTTGCTATAGGTACAGAAAATTTGATCTCTAAGATTAAGATATTTCTGAGCTTCTGGCAGAGGGAGTAAGCAAAAATAAATACATGTGATAGTCATTTGCAAGCACAGTTCAAAGATATTGCATAATAAGTGCATTAATTTGCATTTGTAGAGGATGTTTGAGTTTTGAGGGAAGCCATTAATATTGTACCTATTTCCTACCCAAGTTTGGAACCATATGAGGAATAAATACAAAAATCAGTGAGATGGAAGGAAAATTAAGAGTTTTGTTACTGATGAAAGCTAAATTGAGGGCATGGAATATATGTGTGGCCACAGCAGTTTTGCTAAAACTTTACCTTCTAATTAGACAAAGTTACTTTCCAGTTATGGCATGGCTGGCTGGCTACAGGCCCCTGCACACTGGGGACCACTCTTTAAGCTTGCAACACAGAGTAGCTGAAAATAGGTGCATCCTTAGGTGGCTGCTTTCAAGAAGGAAACAAGAAGGGATTGAGGAGAAGACGGCCACTTCATTTTTTTCAAACACTCCAACTAGGTAAATTAATGTGGGAATAGAAAAGAAACCAACAGTATTATCCTGACAGAAGTCCCTTCTTGTGGAAGTATAGAGGTTCCTAAGAACACAGGCCATTTAATACTCAAAAGCAATCTTATGAGGAAAGAAATTTCTCCCAAGTTAAACATGCAGAAACTGGAGTCAAGAGACCGAAAATAACTGGCCATGTTAAAAGAGCTGGTGAGATACAGAACTTAGACTTGGGCTAAAGTGTTTTCCTGCTATGTTCTCAAAAAGCAGTAGTTTTTGGCTATTCTACAGAGAGACCAACACGTGTCCTGGTGTCCCTAACTACAGTTTCAAAAACATTCTTAACTCTCAGTTTTAAAAGTGATGTTTCGTTTCTACTGTCAGAACACATCCTTTGTCTTTATGGATGGCTTTTCATTTTATGTCAAATTGAGATGTAATATGAAAATCACAGACTGGGGGAAATTCACCTTATATTATCTGATGTCAGTCAATGAAGGGTCTATGCCCATTTTGGTAACTTTATCTAGTAAGGTCATGGTATAAAGGAGGAGAGAGCATAACTTCTTTACACGTTCCATGGCTATTCCCATGTCTTTAGACTTTAGTCAGCTACACTTTCACAAGCAGCACTGGAAGCCTCTCCGTGCAGGGGCCTGGCCCTCTTAAAAGTAATGGTGCAGGAGAGCAAAGCACATGCATCCTGTGAGGAGTCTTCTGAAAGAGGAAAGAGGAAGAGTGTAGACTGAGCTAGTCTAGTTTATCTATCAACCTCACTGTGAGGTAAGTTCCATCTCCTCCGTTCTGGAAAATGAGTGAAGAAGCCATGAGAGGCCAAGAGTTCTCTATTAGGTAACTTCCTCAACAAAGAAGGAATCATCAAAAATGTATGATGGAGCCTAGCTCTGATCACACAGTGTCCCTACATAAGATAAAGTTCTGTTGGTTCACAAGTTAAGTTTGAGTTTATTGTCTTCTGTAATCCAAATGTCTCCCGGTCTGATTTCCCAGGTTTATATTACAAGGATCCATTGGTAAGCTCAAGATGGGTATATCTCGCTGTTCATTAAACACTTCCTGTGTTTTCTCACATTCGTGACTATGCTCTCATTAACAAATATTTATTGTGTGTCACATGTATCAGGCACTGTTTTAGGCAGCTGGGATACATTAGTGAAAAAAAAATACAAAAATCCTTGCCATTGTGGATTTTATTTTCTAGTAGGAGATAGCTAACAAACAATATGTATTGTTAAGAGTAAATTTACAGTGCTTTGGAGAGTAATGTACTATAGAAATAGAGCAGAATAAATAAAATCATAAGTACCAGGGGCATGGCAGACAGGAGAAGACATTTTAAAAACTGCAGTGAAGGTAAGGAGGTAAGGTTCATTAAAAACTTGGTATCTCTTATTAATTTTCTAAGGCTTCTGTAACAAGTTACCACAAACAGGGTGGCTTACAACAACAGACATTTATTCTTTCACAGTTCTGGAGGCCAGAAGTCCAAAATTAAGGTAGTGTCAGGACTGCACTCCCTCTGAAGTGTCTAGGAGAATATCCTGCCTTGCCCCTGTCAGCTTCTGGTAGCTCTGGGCATTCTTTGGCTTGGGAATGCAAAACTCCAATCTCCATCTCTGTCATCATACGGCCTTCTCCTCTGTGCTGTCTTCCCCTCTCTGTCTCTCCTCTGTGTGTCTGTTCCAAGGACACTTGTCAGTGGATTTAGGGGACAACCAGATAATCCAGGATGTTCTCATCTCAAGAACCTTAATTAAATTACATCTACAAAGATTCTTTTTCCAGTAAGTGTGCATTCATAGGTTCTGAGGGTTAGGAGGTGGACATACCTTTTTAGGGGCCACCATTCAGCCCACTAAACCATCTAAGGAAAGATCTGGAGCAAGTGAGAGAGTTAGCCATATGACTATCTGGAAAAAGAACGATGCAGGTAGAGGAACAGCCAGAGTCAAGTCTTTGAGGTGGGAGTGTGCCTGGCATGTCCAAAGAGCAGCGAGCAGGCCAGCGTGATTGGAGTGCAGTAAGAGCAAGCCAGAGTGACCCAGATGGGGCAGCCAGGGAGACTGGAGAGAAGGCTTCAGTGTGTTGGAAGTCAAGTGAAGGAAAGCAGAAGGAATAGTCAATGCTATCTACTAACGCTGGTATGTCAAGTAAGATAAAGTCTGATCAACTTGAAGGTCATGGGTGGACCTTGATAAAATCTTTTTGCTGGAGGAACAGGAAGACAAATCAGAGAGAATCCAAATTATGCCCATTCTACAAAGCAAAATCAACAACACGTCTGTGAAGGCTTCCCTGAGCTCACTACTTGCACAGTAGTGAACTTGAATGTTTTAACCCTTATCTTTCACATTATGTAGGAGTTATTTATGAGCTTATTTTATTTCCCTTACCAAATTATAAATGTATTATGATAGAGTTTATTTTAGATTCATCTTTTTATCCCTCATAGAGCTTAATATAATGATATGTATACATTAAATGCTTCTTGGTAAATATTCACTGAATAAACGAGTGAATCTTACTATAGTCATATTATCAGAATTTCTACCTAAAACAGAGTTCTATCTTCTATAGGTATGAACCATTTTCTCACTATGGAACTTTGCAGGAAACTCTGCTGCAACATTATATTCAATACCAATCTTAGGAAAATTTTTAAAAAGAAGGTATTTGGACACATAAGGGAAAAAAAAAGAGAGAGACGAGATCCTTCCTTTTCATTCTGCCTCTTGGGTTTTGTCTTACTGAAGTCATAGCACCAAGTCTATTCTTACCATTTTTAGTTCCAGAGAGGAATGATGGCACATTGCCTGGCATAAAATTACAATATTCTACTTATACTATGCCTAACTATAATGACCAAGAACTGTTTGCTTGTAGTACAATTGTTTGTGGTTTGTCATTGTGTGAAGGTAGGGTGTGATATAAAAGATGTGATTGGAAGGGGGTCCACGTGGGGTAGTTCTAAGCCTACGACAGTATAATCGCTTTCTGCCAAATCAGGATAGGCAAGACTATTTCTGGCAGATTCAATGACAGCAATGTCCATGCTGCCCCCAAAAAGAGAACTAGCATTATTCCTGTGATAACTTAGTTGTTAAATCATAAAACATAAATTATTTTTGACCCCGTCTCCTCAGTCATTCTCAATAAAACTGCAAAATCCTGTTTATCACGTTAATTTTCCTCTTCTATCAAAACAGAAATATATATGGGCAGAGACAGCTCTTTTTATTTCTCTGTCCCCATGTTTGTTCTGTTATCTCACAGACTCACTTTAAAGATAATATGGACAAGTTGGCAGGTATTTTCTCTCTTGTGTTAGTTAAACTTATATCAAACAATGTCTGAAGACAAAGTCTTCCTCTGTCTTGGCAGTAGTTGGTGAATAAGTGCTCCTTTGTGTTGGGATCCTTCTATTTTATTTGTATATCACACTGGATTGCTACCTGTCAACTTTGCATCACTCCTCCCCTCTGTCCACCCTCTGTACCTAAGATCTACTCTGCCCAGTGCAGGAAAAGCCACTTTCCATAATCTTCTTTCCTGAATGGTCCCAAGTTAAAGTGTGACAATGAAGAGGCAGAGAAAAAGAAGGGCTATTATTCTCAGAAAATTGTGTTTATCAGATGTGGTGGCTTCTAGTGTAGTCCAGGTGCTCACTCTTCACGCTCAAGATGGCCAGACATTGCAGCCTCTTGGACTCCTTTACAAGCTTCCGTTTGTCCCACAGTTTTTGTAGCTTCTCAAACTTCTCTGTGAGCTCTGGCACCTCTACCCACTGCAGAGCTTCAGTGGAAGTCCTGAGTGAGTGTATCGTCACCCCTCTAGGTGCAGCCTCCTAGAACTTCATGTCCCACATTTGGTTATTCCCACTTTTTATATTAAGCTTCTTTCTCTCCGTAATGCCTATAGTCTTTCTCATTCTCCCTCTCTCTTTCCTGACCAAAACACAGACTGATACATTCATTCTGTAAACATTTTCTTAGTATCTAAGTTGTAACCTACGATGGGCTAGACTCTGAGGCTACCGAGCTAAAGAGATAGTCTTGCCCTCAAAAAGCTGAAAATCTAGTGAGAAGACTGAACATTAGCACAGGGTACACATGAGAATATGTAGGAAGCTTATCTAATACAGATGGGGAAGGTCAGATAGCACCTTTAGGAACAGGGAATATCTGTGCTAAAACAAATTAGTTTCCTTACTACCTATTATTCCCATAATATAAATTTGTTTACAATGGAATACTATTCAGCCATAAAAACCGACAACATAACGTCATTTGCAGCAACATGGATGCTCCTAGAGAATGTCATCCTAAGTGAAGTAAGCCAGAAAGAGAAAGAAAAATACCATATGAGATCGCACATATGTGGAATAAAAAAACAAACAAACAAAACATAAATACAAAACAGAAACAGACTCATAGACATAGAATACAAACTTGTGGTTGCCAAGGGGGGTGGGGGGTGGAAAGGGATAGACTGGGATTTCAAAATGTAGACTAGATAAACAAGATTATACTGTATAGCACAGGGAAATATATACAAGATCTTATGGTAGCTCACAGAGAAAAAAATGTGACAGTGAATATATATATATGTTCATGTATAACTGAAAAATTGTGCTCTACACTGGAATTTTATACAACATTGTAAAATGATTATAAATCAATAAAAAATGTTAAAAAATTAATTTGTTTAAATTTTCCAAATAAAATATTTTGCATTATCTTCCTAAATACAATTTACTTGATATGACTTAAATGTAAGCATATTTGTTAATAATAGCCAATGATGGCACCTTCTCTAAGATCATTCTGGCCACAGAAATATATGGGCATTTAACTTTTATCTTTCAATTTACAGAGTTTTAAAGAATTCCTACACTTCCTAAGTGCTTCTTTGCCTTGAAACAATTCAATTTCCATCTAAGGAATCCCTGAGCAAGGCTTCTTCAAAGTTCACTCAGTGACTGAGCACTCCCACCCAGGATTGTATCATTACCAGAAAGATGCACACTGCACTCAGAACACTGCCTTGTCAGCTCATTTATAAAGATCGTAAATAACAATGGTCCAAGGATTGATCCCTGAGGAACCCCCATAATGACATCCATTAAATCTGACATGACACTGTTTAATAACACAAGTGGTGTGTGCCCTCTTAAGTAGCTAGCACACCAATTAATTAAGGGTGATGCCATACCTAGTCTTTTCCATTTATCCAGCAAAGAAGCATGCACTACCAATTAGGAAATAAAATGACGTTTGAAGCAACACTAAGCTATTTATCTATGAGAAGATCTCTTGACTTGAGCTGTAACCCTGCTCAGGATGACTGTGTCCACACACCCTCTCCTTCAGTGAGCTGTGACCATGTTGACATCCCATTTTACAGTGGAAAGAGAGGTACGATTTTAACTTGGAAATGACCCTTCAACATCGCTTCCAGGATCTTCTCAATGAGGGCATAGTTAGACGTAATTGCAGTAGATGAAGCTTTGAAGTAATAATCTTGCATGCTCACTTAAATAGTTAATAGAACAATCTAGTCCATTGGTCCTTCACAGAAAGCCATTTCCACATCTTCACACCACTGAGTGAAGTCTGAAATGCTGTCCAGTGCCAACTTTCCTTGCCAATTTATTTCCAGTTAAGGAGCTGTAAATAACTGCTGGTAAAACAAATAAAGGGAAGAAATAAGAGAAAATACATTGACAGTATGTAGTATTGAGGAAAAGGGAAAAGGAAAGAGAAAATAACTTCTTCTCTTGTAGTCAGAAACAGAGAGGTTGGCAGTGAGAATAAAGATCCTCTTATCTTGGAAGCTGTGGGAAAGAAAGAGAAGAAGGGAGGAACATGCTTTGGCATCTCCAGCTGCCCGAGATAATGATGATGATAATGCCACATGATTGTACTTAATGATGTTGAATCAATTTATGAAGATGATGATGAGTTTTAACTTGAATTGTGTAATGTCCCCTTATTAGGAGGAAGGTAGGCAGAAGGGAAGAGTAAAGAGAAGAGAAAAGGAAATGGAGAAGGAAGGCATTAAGAAAGAAGGTGAAAAAAAGTAAAGAGGCAAGGAAAGATGAGTTAATTTAGTATTTTCATTGTCAATACTAGTTAATTTAGCATTATCATGATCATTTTAGCATGGACAGCTTTTTCAAACCTATGTAATTTGATAAAGAAGATTTTTTTTTAGAGATAATGACTTTCATTACAGTTATGAGGCAAAAAAGTTAGGAAAAATGTAAGTAATGTCTTTATCAACTTGGTTTTCCTTAGCTAAGTGTCCAGAAACAGGGTCAGACTAGAGAATAAAAAGTCTCTGGCAGAAATACAGTCAAAATGTTCTCTTTCTTGCAGGAAAGGCCAACTGAACAAATGACTCTTTGCCCCATGGGTCAATTCAAGCCTGGACAGAGGAAATCCCTTTTCTAATATCAGGAACTTTCCCATCCTTAGAGGCAGCTGCAGCAGCCTCTTTGATGGCAGAGGAGGCTCTGTTGAGTGCTTGACATTTCAAAGTTGCTTATTTCCTCAAAAACTTCAGTCTTTACAAACAGAAAAGTCATAAGTTTCCTATAATTACAATCTGGGGCAAGTGTGAATGGGCTATAGATTGCAGAATTGCTTCTGCTGGATTTGGTTGATATTACGGGGGTTTAAAAAATAATAACAAGGACACTTGTGTGAATGTACTCTCTACGTTAGGATTTCAAAAGATTTCAGAACCTTAATTGTATAATTAGGGGCCTCTCCCAATGCACCTAATTATCAAACTGCACTAGAAAATTAAGGATAGCTAGCTTAATGCCACATAAAGGGGAACTAAAGTGCACAGAGATGGAGAGTTTGATGTCAGATGTCCCAGCAAACTGCTTTGAAATTGAGGCCCCTAGTGACTGACTGCTTCTAATAAATCTGAATTTACAGGAAACCTTAATGTCCATGATACGGTTGGATATTTTAGACCCCACTCGAGGTGTGGTCCGTAGACCAGCAGCATCTGCATTACCTGGAAGGCTCCACCCCAGACCCAGTGAAATCCGAACTTTTGGGAATGGAGCCCAGAAATCTGTGTTAAGAAACCCACTCTACAGGTGCTTCCAATGCTTATTAAATTTGGAGAGGCTCCAGACCTATTTTAATACATACTTACTTCCCTTCTTCTTACTACACTCTTCTTTGTGTGAATTGCAAGTTTTAACAATATTGTTTAATTACTCACATTCAGATTCTACTAGAGTCTGAATTATGTCAGTTTTGGGGAATTTCCTGAAAACATCTTCAATATAGTCCCCCTTTTCAAGGAATTAATAACTGTGTCTGATGTTTTTCAGCTGTGTGTATGGATGTATATGTGTGTGTGCACGCTCGTGTACATATATTTGCCCCTTTCCACCCACACCTTTCCTTTCATTCATTCGTGATATGTACCCACACTCAAAAGTGAGTTCAGTCTTGGCTTTCCTCCCTGCCACTGGAGATTCCTAATGTTAAACTTCTACATATTTAACAAACTTCAGTCTGCCAGTAGCTTCAGTATCAACTGTCAGCTCACTCTTCTCTCTTAGATGTAGAAGAATAGGATGGGACCTTCCCAATGCTGGCTTCATTTTCTTTGCAGCATGCTCAAGTGCACTGCTCTTATAACCTGTGACCCTTGACCGTCCACATCATCTCCATCCTTACCAGCAGCAGAAGATGACGATGTGCCGTCTTGCTGCCTCCGCAGCATTAGATACACCTCTTGCAAAACCTCAGGAGCATTTCCTTTGTTTTTTTTCTTTATCACTCTTGATTTGCTAGTGTATTTCTATTTTTTTTTTTTAAATCATTCTTCCACTAGCATTACTAAACGAGTCTGATGCCTTCAGTGGCCAGCAAAAGAAATGAAAAAAAGTCACCCCAAGGCTTTGGTGGTGGGTTACCATCCTGTGGGAGGCCTGTGACCTTTCTCTACCATTGTCAGGGTCGCTGTGCTGCAGTAAGTCCCTCTTTTAGAGATTTTCTTTAGTAGGTTTTCAAAGATTCACTCAGTAGACGGAAATTGTCCCTGCTCAATAGAGATTGATTGTGAACACTGATTCTGAGAGGCTAATACAGGAGAGAGGCCCCCTGCTGGGAAAGCGCTGTCCCACTGGGGGAGGCGTGTTGGCTGCTATGATATCTGATCATTTTTCTTTCCCTTTTTGATTTCACAGAGACAAATCCCTAGACTTGTAAGGCTGCTTTTAAATTTCTCTGGTCATGAGACCTTTATCAGCTGTTTCACCTTTGCCAGTTTTACATGTATTAGAGCTAATACGTCTTTTTTCCTATTTTCCATTAGTTTTTCACATGTCCTCTGTTCTTTTTCCTTTAGTCCTTTGCTTTGTGACAAGGAAAATACTGAATGGTAAATATTTACCTTCTCTTTCTCTTGCCCTTTAAACAAAATAGGACCTAGAGAAAGAGCCAATGTTCTGCTGAACAAATGGGTAAGAATTCATGTGAGAAAAGTCAAGAAAGATATTGCATTATGGGGGAGAAATAAAAAGATACGAAGAGGGAATCAATAAACCTGGAAGTAGCGCAAGGGTCCAAGGAAGAGTAGGGGTGGTGGTCCAGGTAGGAGCAGTGTGGGTGGGGAGAAGAAGGGGTCCTGGTGGGAGAGTGGGAAGGCATAATTGCAAACAAGGAGAGAGAAGAGTTGAGGAAAATGAGAAACGATTCAAGGAGATGTTTAGGAAATCTCATAACCAGATTTAAAATAAATGTTCCCTACTCCATACATATTAGTAACATTCATGAAAATGTTAACTAAAATTTTAAATTGCTCTTTAATGCTTTGAACTCAGGTAGGTCTATTTCTTGAAAAGAATAGTGAGACTTTTCTCATTTATATCTGGGTTTAAAATTTCCTTTTTAATGGAAAAATGTGTAGTTTAAAATAAAAAGACTAGCTCTACAATCTAATGAAGGATATAAAATACTGGTTTTAGATGCGCTATTCACAGGTGTGCTGTGAATTCTTTCTTGTTTTACCTTCCTGATGTCTTTCTCAGGAGGATGCTTGTTCCTAGGACATGTATAAGTTTTAGACTGAGAAATATGTTCTTAACAAAAAAATCCAATATCGCAAGCACTACCTACACTAGACAAATCATTGCAAGCTTTGTGACTGTTGGGAGATACAACATCCTTTGTGTCCATGTGAGTGTGGAGATATTGGAGCTGTGTAACATTAGTCCCATAAAAACCAATATGCAAGTGGGCAACCTATGAATATCTATTCATGTTGATAAGGAATTATAATTTTGCAATTCATATGAAAATTGCCGTAAGTGAGAAAACACTGCTGAAATAATTCCAATAGTGAGGTAAATACATTAAACTTTGGGAAGATCAGGATGGGTGGGGACATTTGATTTCAGTTTGATTTTTTTATAAACTCACTATTTTGTATATAGATAGTTGACATGAAAAAAAAACAATTTTGGTAAAATTGATTATTTAAAATTTCTAAACTATAGATGTTAAATTTTAAATTAACATCCAACCTTGAACTTTGTCCTTAACCAATTATACTGAAATATATAGAATCCCCCAATTCTTTGGTCATTTTTGGCAGATATTGATGCGAGTATTTCTAGACTATGTTTATTAATTTCTTCCCATCACGGCAGCCAACAGCAACATGTTTTGCCCTATTAGTCACCACCCATCACTACCTGGTGAGTCAATAGACTAGGTTTAAGGCCCCAAGTCATCTAGATCAAATGGAAAACAATTACATCATGTGGATTGCTTAAGTATAATAGACCTACATTTGCTATGCGCTGAAGAAAAGAGCATTCTACTTCTCCAGGTCTGAAAGTTATCTGCCTCTCCTGCTTCCTAAGTAACCTTGTCAAAGTCATTTAACCTCTTAGTGTGTGTTTTCTCATCTGTAAAATGAGGATAATTATCCTTACCTATCTCATAGGGATGGTGTTCAGATTAACTAATTAATGATTAGAAAGTGCTACAAAAATGCTCAGTATTATCAAGGAAAACTTCAGTATTTTCAGTGCCTTGGGGTAAGAGTGCCACTTGGCAGAAATGACTCCCAACAAGTGTTTGCTCTCCTGCTGAGCTGCCAGCTCCTTCCCTAAGGAGAGATGACTGGCCCTGCGACCTTGCCCTTCATTGCCGTTTTGTTAGCTGAAGAGCACAGATTCTGCCTGTGTAACAAAGAACACTGGGGTCAAGGATCCATTCCCTAACTCTGACACATTTGAAGAGCTGCCGAGTGGTAGCATGGTATGCCACTTCAACCTGAAGAAACCATCTTTAACTACCTATTCAGAATGCAAAAATCCCTGCAGGATACAGTTACAATGACAGCTTATAATAGATCCTTATGCAAAATGAATTCAGCTTTGGATTTTCTTTACAGGTGAAGAAATATTTTTTCTCATCTTTCGATTTTACCTTTTGTCTGGCAGACTCATCAAGCAATGGATATAGGGCTTTTCTCATTAAACACTTTATATAGGCCATTTGCAGCATAATGGACCTCATTGCGTCTTTCACATCTTTCTGGGCACCAGATCCCTTGGCAGTAGAAAATTAGAACACTCCTCAGGGCTTTACCTGGGTCTTTTTTTGATCCAATAGTGTTCCTAGATTCTCTGCACACCTTTTCTCCCCATTTTCATCACTCTGTTTGGCTTTTCCCTTCTCTCCCATTGGTGCACCATGCTAACTGCTCGACTTGTCTCCAGCCCGTTCTCTGTGTAGCAACCAAGTTGTCTTCCTGAAACACAAAGCCTGTTGTTTTACTCTTTTGCTTAAAGAGTAAAGTGCATCGTAAGTAGTTCCCCTTACCTTTGGGACAAAGCTGCCTACTTAGGATGACAGCTGAAGTCTCTCACATCCAGGCTGCAATCTACCTTCCAGCATCATTGCCTACAATTCCAGGTATACTGATCCTAGGATCCTCCATTCCTGGAAACAGCTCTATGCAACTAATAGTGTTTACTTTTTCTGAAATAGTCTTTCTTCCTGAGTTATATGCTATTTGTACATGAAGAATTTGTCCTAATGTCAACTTTTCTATGAAAACCTGCTGTCATTTTCACTTAAAATTATTTTTTCTTGCAAGATCCATTATACTTTGTAACCAAAATTTCACTGGACTCCAATCCATGTCTTGTGTTCTCTGTAAAGGGAGTGGTGATGAGCACTTATAGGTATAGTCCCTATGTCTCAGCTTCCTGTTACATTAATTGATGGTGTCAGGGATAATAACTTACCTACTAAATGGGTTTGTTATTAGAAGTAAATGAAATAAAACATGTGAAGATTATTTGTAACCTATCAACTGCTATACAGATGTAAGTTATTATTACAATACTTACCACTTTGTATTATAGTTGGTTGTACAAATGTTTGCTTCCCCTGATGGGTTATATGATCACACTGAGAGAGGAAATTGTTTTGTAATTAAGCATTGCACTCCCCAGCATCTATATGCATGCCTGGGATAAAGTAGTTGTTTAATAAATATTGATTGAATGCATGAGAGGAAGCAAGCAAGAAAGCTAAATAAAGACTTCATGCTTAAAAAAGCGATTTTATGCTTATTTCTACTTACATGGGGTTCTTTTCCTTCTACTCCTTTTTTATTCTTTATTTTTTTCACTTATCCACTCACCAAATACAATGTTCAAGGCCCTATATGTTAGAAAGGAACACAGCAGCATGCCTTTAAGAGATGTTCACTTTATCTTGTTACATATTCATAATAAAGAATGGACTAAAACTTTTTTCACACTGAATCACTCTCGGGATTGTAATGACAACCACTTTTGTGATTTCCTTATTTTCAGGATGTAATTAACCCATAAAAATTACTTGATCAAAAAAACTTCACACTGAAGGAAAAATAAATATTCACTCATCGTCAAACACAATCGACTGAACAAGTCTTAACAGTGCAGTGAATAAGACTGTTTAGGTCTTAAGAGAATTGTTGATCTTGTTCCAATTTCCAGTAAGCATAAAAAAAATCCTCATGGCAACTATACTTTTCAAATTACCAGAGAAGCTAAGGGCAAAAATGACATCAAAATAGAAACTTTCCTTTTTCTCTAGGTTCTGTTTATAAGTTTAGCCTTAATCATACTGCTTTAAATTTTAGGTGGCGGCAAATGGAAAAATAATTAGAAAATTCTGTGTGTGACAGGTTGTTTTTTTTTTTCCGCTACTCTTTTGAGTTTCTCTACTTGAAGTATTAAAAATGTGTTTACTGTCAATAAATATGATTAATATCTTAAATACCACTTTTACAAAAGCTTGTTGCGTTTTAGACAGTGGTGGTTCATTTAACATAGCATGGGGTTGATACAAAAATTCAGAAAACAGGGTTGACAAAAGGGGAAAAAGTTACTTGAAAATGTGTTTCTTAAAACTTAAAGAAATATATTTTACATAATCCAAAATGCTACTGAGTTCACCATTTCTAGGGCTACTGACAAAGCATTTTTTTAAAGATGGAAGAGTAATTTAAACTTTTCATTAAAAGCCTTTTCAGTCTCAACTGAATAAAGCCAGCTGTTCTTTTCACTTCCTCTTCTATAGCAGCGCATCATAAACATTTAGACCAGAGCTCTGGATGACACCAAAACTGCTTACCCACAACGGCCTCCTTCCCAGAATTCTGACAGAGGATAGGAGCTGGCAAAAGATAAAGACAAGATATCTTAATCAGAGCTCTGCCAATTGCTTGATCTGGAGGAATTTACCACCTGTGAATAACAAAGCCGTACTGTTCTGAAAGCAGCTTTTACTGGGTGGAGGAAAAAACTCCCCGTATAGCATTTGCTCTAGGATGCTTCTTTAGAATTACCTCTAGAGCTTCAAGAAGTACCAAAAACTAAACCTAGAATCCACAGTGACAACCCCAGAGAGGAGAGCAAAAGTCCATTTGTTAGCCTCTCTCATTTCTCCTCCTACTCCGACTTCTGGCTGTTGCTTCCTTCTCTTTTCTCCGGCTGCTTTTTACCCAGTGATCCTTCTAAATACAAATTTTCTTTACGAATCCACCACTGTTCCTTTTAGTGAACTCATCCTTTGCAAACCTTTAATTAAAATCTGTAAGGATGTGGCTCCAAAATGTTTTATTCCCTCATCCTGATTTTTCTTCTAGGTTGATGCCTTGTGTGATTCACTGTCTGTTGGATCTCTCTTCAGGGTCTCCTCTGGTCTAATCCATCTAACACCCTGCTGTTCGATGTAATCACTCAGAAGCATAGCTCAGATAATGTCACTTCCCTGCTCAAAACCTCAAGGTCTCTTTATTGCTTAGAGAAGGAGATCTAAACACTTAAGAGGATGTTCAGGATGCTCACGATTTGTCTTCTGCTTTTTCCAACTCTGATCTAATATTTTTCTCTTTTATGTATCCTCCAGGACAGTGCTATCCAGTAGAAATATAATATGAATTGGATATATAACTTTGGATTATTTAAGAGATACATTAAAATAACAGTAAACAGGTGAAAATATTTAATGATTGATTTGATGTATGTAAATTATATTCATATTATATGTTTATGTTTGCTTACATTTAAAGTAGAATTTATATTTAATGTTATATTAAGTACATAAATGATACAAGTAATTCAAATCATGTAGTCAATATAAAAATAATAATTAAATACTTAGTGCGGTAGCCAGCTTCTAAGGTGGCCCTCTTTGATCTCTGCAAAGATCAATGGTTCTTGATTATCCTTGTATAATACCCTCCCACAGAGTATCAGGGTTGGTTGGTGTGACAGAATATGGCAGATGGTATGTCACTTTTCAGGCTAGGTTATAAAAGACCATGTGACTTCTGCCTTATTCTTTCTTGCATCATTCACTGGGGGGAGCCAGCCGCCATTGGTGAGGACACCCAGGCAGGCTTGTAAAAAAATGTACATAGAGAGGAACTGGGGCTTTCCTCCAACAACAAGAGAGAAACTGAGGCCTCTTGCCAATAGCCGCAGAAGTCATCCATCACAGAGCAGATTATCTAGCCATAGTCAAACTTTAGATGACGACAAACCTGGCTGACATCTTTACTGCAAACTCATGAAAGACCCTGAGTCAGAGTAACCCAGCTAAACCACTTTCCATATTCTTGGCGCTCAGAGATTGTGTGAGATAATAAATGTTTGTTGTTTTAAGATCCAAAATTTTGAAGTAATTTGTTATGTAATAATTTTAAGCTAATGCAAACTTGGGTACTTGCCAGTGAGGTGTGGTTTTAACAAAAACCCCAAAATGTAGGAGTGGCTTTAGAACCAGGCAGTGGGTAACAAGCTGGAAGATCTTTAAGGAGAGTTAGTGAACTCTTAGACAGCCTTGTAAAATCTGTTTTAGAAACATGATACCCTTCGAGGAGCTGTGAATGAGGGCTTAAAGCAAATTGAGGACAGTTTTGTTATGTAATGTCAAAGTTTAGCAACATTATTGACCACAGTAACTTGGAAAGTAGCATATCTACCCAGTGAACTCTGTGATCTAGGTAAGGAGATTTTCAGGCAAAGTGGTGAAGATGTGAACTGGATTCTTCATGATACTTTATAGTAAAGTGAAGGAGGAGAGAAATAAACTAAACAAAGAAGCAAACAAACAACCCCCCCAAAACCTGTTAAACATGAAGGAAGAACTTGATTCTTTTGAAAATTCCTAGCCTACTTTGATGATGACTGATATTAAAATTAAGAAATGCTTATGAGCAAAGATCAAATCCAGAGTACTACCAAAAAATGTGGTTCAAAGATGAAGTTGTGGGTGGAACTGTAAAATCCTTCATGAGGACCTCAGAAAGATGACAAGTATTATCTCAGAGTGCAGTACAGTTCATTTAGATAAAAGTCCTTCTAAAAGTTAAGGGTATACCTTACAGAACTTCTCAAACAGTAGGGCTTCTAAACACTTAAGGGCCTTGTCCCTCAACCATCTCAGGAGAAACTCAAGATAGAAAAGGACTTCTTTTTGAAGAGAATTGTGGTTGCAACTCTTTTCTAATGGAAATGAACCCTACTAACAATCACAGGAGATCCACGAAGTTTTAATGACAGTTACATTCACAGAAACACTGCCAGCTTGGACCAAAAGGTAAAGCGAAAACACAAAATGAGGAGAGTACTTTCAACCTCCCCTCCCCCAATAATTCTACAAGTAGGAATGAGGCTGTAAAAACTACACAGCTGCAAACACAGGTTACTTTCTTGGAAAAGGAAGGATGAGTCAGAGGAGGGATCCAAGAGCCCAGAGTAGAACTAAAAACTATGGAGGATTTTTCTTAGGAAGAAATGGGACTGATTCAAGGGACATCCAACATTTGCCTGGCTCAATATCAGAAATGTTGGAAATTAATGACTTTGTGCTTCTCATCTCGCCCCTTTTTTAAACAGAAATGCCTGTAGTGGCTGCATTATGCCTGTGCCAGCAGTTTATGTTATATGTGTGGGGAACATATAACTTGTCTCTTTAGCTCACAGGTCTTCTGATAAAGAGGGGCTGTACTCGAGGAGCTGTACTTAAGGAACTATACCAACATGGCTCTGTTTGTACCTATACCTGGTCTAGAAGACAAATCTGGGCTTCAAGCTAATAGCATGATTGGCTGAGACTTTTAGGGACTCAGAAAGAGTGCATATATTGTCCATGTAAGAAGAATACAAATCATTTGCACCCAAAGGATGGACTATGTTTAACATATCTCTTTCCTTAAAGAGGTGAAGCCAAATTCCTCCTTCCTTGTGTGTGGACTGGACTTAATGAATTACTTTCTAATGGATAAAGTAAAGGTGATGGTGTTTGACCTTAGAGACTAAGTCATGAAAGACATTACAACTTCCTGCTTGCTTTGCCTCTCTTTGATCAATCACTCTGTGAGAATCCAGCTGCCACAAGTGACGATTCATCCATGGTGATGGTTGATGTGGCAAGAAACTGAGGTCTCTGAGTAACCCAACATGAAATCAAGGTCGCCTGCCTACAGCAATGCAAGTGATCATTGAGAAGTGGATCCTCCAGCCTCACTCAAGCTTTCAGATGTCTGCAGCCCAGACTGACATCTTTATTGTAATCTCATGGGACTTCTTGAGCAAGAGTTACTCTCAAATTCCTGACACACAGAAATTACGGGATAATTAATGTTAGTGTTTTGAACTACTAAAATTTTAGGGTAAATTGTTACCCAGCAATATATTGCTAATACATTTTATCATCTTAAAAAATACTTAAAAAATCTAGTGTATACTTTACACTTAAAGTGCATTTAGATTTGAACTAATTCAAGTGTTTAATAGCTATATGTTCTACAGACAGTTTCCAAACTTATCATGGTTCAACTTACAATTTTTCAACTTTATGATGGAGCAAAAGTGATATGCATTCAGTAGAAATCACACTTCAGATTTTGAATTTTGATCTTTTCCCAGGCTAGCGGTAGGCTGTAGGATACTCATGATTCTGGGCAGTGGCAGCAAGCCACAGCTCTCAGTCAGCCGCACGATCACAAAGGTAAATAATCAATATACTTAAAAACATTCTGTTTTTTACATTCAGTACAGTTTTCAATATATTACATGAGATACTCAACATTTTATTATAAAATAGGCTTTGGTTAGATTTTGCCCAACTGTAGGCTACTATAAGTCTTCTGAACACGTTTAAGGTAAGCTAGACTAAGCTATGATTTTCAGTAGGTTAGCTGTACTAAATGCATTTTTGACTTCTGTTTTCAACTTACAATGGGTGATGGGTTTATTGAGATATAATCCCGTTGTAAGCCAAGAAAGATCTGTAGTGGCTACCATATTAGACAGTGGATCCCTAAAAGGAATAAATATCTACACATAATTTAATGCTCCCATAATTTTTACATTTACAGATGTGGTTTTGTCTGTTTGTTTGTCTACTCAGAATGTCCTTTTATCCATTCTCCATCTGGTGACAATCTACTCATTCTTAAGATCTCATTGTTAACTTTTCTGTGATTTCTTTTATTACCCAAACATTCAGAATTATTACCTTTCACCTTTTCTTAGCATGGGTCTTATAACTGATTACACGTGTCTCTTTTCTTCTAGACTGTGAGGCTCTTCAGGGCAACATTAATGTATTTGATCTTTTAAAAATCTTTGCATGTACTTAGCTTACTGCTGAAAACTTAACATTCAATAAATATTTGTTAATACATAGCTGGTACACACTAGACAACTACTTGGCAATGAGGATGTGAAAGGGTTCCTTGCATTACATGAAATATTGACCTGCAAGATGCCTAAAAATTGTCAGTATCCTACAAAATGCATCATAGAGAGTTGTAGTTTCTACCTGAGGGCATCCAAAAACATGACATATTTCTCTCCCCAAATAACTGTGTTCAGATTTGTTATGCAGAACATAAATAATCGAGTGAAGAGGTTTGCCCATTACTCACTGAATACAGCCTCAAAAAAAGAAAGTCTTGTTTCACAATTCCATTCCTTCTGTCCCTAGGAAATGGCCTTTGTGCCAGAATGAAAATTGTGCTGCAGGTCTTCCTGTGAGCTGAAACCTCTACTAAGCATTTTCAATATTTTATTGTAGATGCTTGAGGCAGAAATCAAACAACACAAATCCTAGGTCCATAGACAGTTACCCTTTGTCTCTGGCTCATGAGAAAAAGATCTAAATTTTGTTTTCTGTGCATGAATATTCTTTAAATATGGGAATAACTTATAAGAATAAGTTAAAAAGAATGAACACAGTATCAGATATGCCATGATTAAGCAGGATGGAGAAATTATAAGAATGTTACCAGGGTACTGTCCATCAGTAAATAGATATCCTTTGCTTTTTTTAATTTTTCAGAGACAGGAAAGCAGATGGAGACAGAGATATGAGTCTCATCCTGGTGGGTTATTGTTCTAAACAGTAGCATGAGAGTGTTATCTGACCATTTGAGTCATGAGCTTCCTCTCAACATCGTGTAATGACCCACACACTGAACTTTTGTCTCTTGCTTTTTGCCCCTTTTCTGGGACAGGCAGTGCACTTTCAACTCCAAGATGACAGTGAAGCCTTGCCTGGGCAGGTGGAGGATGGGGGTGGAGTGGGTATCATCAAAGGGAATGATTTTCTTGGCAACTTTTGCTAGTAAATTACAGTTTTCAGATTTTCTTTTTTTTTTCTCTCCCCACAAAGGGAGGATGCCGCCAGCAGCAGCGTATCTTGTTCTTGTCTTGTTGGTGAGTTGCAGAAATATTAGCATCCTGGATGAGAAAGCCATGGAAGCCAGAGGCTGAAAACTCAAGTGATCCATATGGTTTATAATACATACTCTTAGGCAGGGCTCCTGCGTTGTGGTTGTTTAAAAGAAAAAAAGATACAAAACAAAAACCGAAACTAAACAAAGAAAGAGACAAAAGTGACTTTCTTATGTAAGAAATCAGTCTTTAGAGCTGATTTCCTTTGTCTGCCATGCCTTTAAGGTTGTCACCCAATTACTCATGGAGAGAGTGCACAGACTCACATGGGCACCCCACAGGAAGGCAAACTGAGAGCTATTTCCGTGTCCACCTCGTATTAATTTGTACAAGGGAAATTACAGTGGACTAATGGAGTACCTTCTTGCCATTTGTGGCTTCTCTGTCAGTTTTCAGCAGGGAAAGCGTAGGACAGGAAATTTGCTTTATGAAAACCACCTAAAACTGTTCAAAGTGCTCTTAACTCCTAGTGCTTAGAAAATTAAGATTTCCTTCTCCTATAAGTTCACGTTAACTTGTTTTCAGAGAAAGTTTGGGTTTTGTTCTTCTCTCACCAAAACTTTACTATTAAAATAATACTGAATGTAGTTACCCCTGTAGAAATTAGTCTGTGATATAGATAATGATAATTTTGCATAGTTGGTTATAATTTCAACAATAAAACCATCTGTTTTATATCATTAAGATATACTTTATAATTGTACAAATTGCATTACTATTTAAATTTATGTGAGATAGAAAAAATAAAAACATTCTCATATGCTGTATAAGGTAAGAGACTATTGACTAAGAATACAGTTCAATTATTTAGTCATATAAATATGATCAATGTGTCTAAATCTATTTATAAAACTCATCTATACATTTAGAGATACTAATACTTGCTCTGCTTATTTCTAAGAATTGATTTTATGTAACAATTTTTACTAAAACTGTAAAGTATGGTAAAAATGAAGATTATGCTATTTATTGAGACCTTTGAAATTATCAACTTTATATAAATTAGCTCTTCAATTTCATAGGTATCTTAAAAATGCTCTTTTATTTTTTTTTCATAGTAATTTTTCTTTTATTATGATCTTGTTTATCTGGTCAAGAGTTAGTTTAAAAGAAAAATTAAACCATTAGAAGACAACCAGTTAATATATTAAGGAATAATGACCATGTATTTGCCAGTTAGTGGTCTCTTGAGATTGAGGTGGCTCTTTGCTAATCTTGAATTTAAAATAGATTAAATCAGACTAGAAAGTCCATCAGGCTTCTCCATATTCTCTGCTAAATTTGCTATAGGATAATTTTAAGGTAACAGATGGCTTTGGCCTTAACATGGTCATTGGAACCCAGCTGATGTTTGTTAAGGAGTATGACGTTGGTGATCATTGGGTTAATGAGAATGATAGGAAACTCAACATGCCAAAGGGGAGTCCAAAGTTAATGCACAGCATAATCTCATCTGAAAGATCTTGAAGCAGTTGCTGTAAGGTCCTGAAGGAGCTGGTGATATAATACAGAGTTCCAGAACTAATGGCAAAAAAATTTTGGCTAGTTCCTTAATCTTCAGAAAAAGTGTTTACTGGAAGAGGGTACAGCTCAGTGTTAGAGCGCTTACTTAGCCTGCGTGAGGTCCTGGGTTCAATCCCCAGTACCTCCATTAAAAAAAAAAAAAGAATTACTGGAAAGTGTGGTTGGATATATTATGATGTTTTTAGAAAATACATGGAATCATGCTTGAACAATCATATATATAAGCTAGATATGTGTAAATTTTCACATATGAGAACCAGAGGGAAAATGTACTGTCACATGACTATAAAACTAAATCCGAGTCCTGGAAAATTTTTTTTAATGTGCATTTAGATTTATTAAGATAAGAAAACATTTTTTATATGTGTACCTTTATTTTCTAACCTAAAATGAGGAATGGGCCTGATTTATTTTTCCAAGAACAAATTAATTTCTTAAGAATGAAAAGGGAAATGCCCTTTTCTATTTTTAATACCTTGATTCCTCAATATGGCGTAAATCTAAATTCTTTCCATTTCTCTCAATAAAACAGTGATACCACCACCATCCTCCTCAACTCCTTCCCACACATACCTGAAAAGTTGAGAAAAGTCACATTGATCCATTTCGTTGGGGGCCAGTTCTAGGCTGTGTAGTGAGCCTAGCCTAGTGCTGAGGAGAGAGATGCTGGAACCACTACAGATGAATTAAAACCATAAGTGGGCAGTTGGATTGCTTGAGCCAGGTGGTTTCAGTGTGTGGTGGATCTTGGGGCACTGAAAACTGAGAATGGATATCCTTTATTTTATTCCCCAGTCCAACTCAATGCAGGAAACACGAGTTACCATATTATATTGAATGGATTTTAGGATCTTTGTATAAAGTATATTTAAAAAAAACATTCTAAGCACAGTAGAGAGCTAAGAGTTTGCTACAAAGTTTATAAGTGATTATAAATAAATCTAACCTATATATATTTTTAAATGAATTCAACACTATATGTTTTTAAGGGATGGTGGAGACCTCCTCTCCCTCCCTGTTGGTTTCTTTCTTTCTGACTATCCTGTGTCTCAAATTGCTTCCTGCAGCATTTATCGCGTATATCTGAACTGCGATTTGGGCTTTTACCAATGAGGTTGGCTTCCAGGTTTTATAAACGTCTCTCACTCATTTTCTTCTCCTATCTTTACAGCTATTTTAAAGCTTTTGTTGGTGGGCAAGTAATGATGAAAGGTAGCAAGCAAGTGACCTCTTATATATTTCTGGAGAAGTAATTAGTGAGTTACGTCCCCCAGAGACATGGGTGATATATTACAGCTTGTAGCTGGTTTGGCACTGCCGCTATTACTTCACCCACACAACTCTAATCAACTTACATATTTTAAAGCAGAGGTAAGACAACAACAGGAGATGGGACAAAATATGTTTATAAACAATATATGTGTGCTTTCAAGGTTGACACAGAATCCATAGACATTCATTACATACTTAATGTCACACTGACAACTGAGGGGGGAAGCAGATAGATTTCAGTAAACCCTTTAATGTGTATTTTAACAAACACGGATAAGGAACTCTAAGCTCGGATTTCACAATAAGAAGAAATAAATAATGCAAACTAGGCATACTCACTCTTCACCTTCCCCTAAGGGTAGTCAGGCTTGACATTATCTCCAGAGACATTTACTGTGGCATGAGTGTGACCAGAAATTGAACTGCAGAGCAGTGTATTACTTAGAATAGTAAAGATAGCGGTGCTTATTTCCATGCAAATGTTCCATTTCCTGTTGACAATGTCAAGCTAAATATTTAATTGATCTCATTAACCATGTTCAGGTATTTTTACATCACAGGTTGTGAATTTAAAATGAGACTATATTGATTAAGATAAGGCACTGGAATAAAAATTCTTCTAGCCCTGTCATGAGCTCTCATAAATATCTTGGTTGAAACCACTTAGCATTTCTATATCTACAGTTCTCAGGCCGATTTCTAAATTGTTAATCAGGAATGATGGGCAGCATGTATGGCCTGGGTAGGGAACAGATATTGAGCTCCTATTCCAAAGAAATGTATTTTTTAATCCTATAATGGGGATGAATGGAATGCTAATCCAATCCTCCACCCCATCTTCCTACCAACTTGCTGGTCTCTGAAGAGTGAATGCAAATATCTAGCTTGCATTCCACCAGTACTCATTCAAAGCCTGATTGACATCACTAATTGATCATAGCCCTCTTGGCTCTTCAGCTCAGATCTGGTGTCAGAATCTTTGTCAATGTAGTTCTCTAAGAAGCCAATCTAAATAGTTCAGAATCGCTTCCTGAGGTGAAACCTATTTCATTATTGCCATTTCAACTCTAAACAGACATAATGGCTTCCTGGCTCCTTATAGATGGATCTTAGATTCCCTCCACACATGAGAAAAGCTCATAAAGACCCTTCCTTGATTTCTCAATAATAATTAGCATATACCTGTCTTTTTCTCTAGCAGAAGATAAAGTCTAGGCTAGCTGTCTGTGCTTTGAGTATCATCTAATTTCTCATTCCAGATTATTAGTACCAAAAAAGTAAAATAGAAAAGCAGAGAAAAGCTAGAATTAATGGTCAAAGCAGATTCCTTGCTTTAATCTGTTTGCCCTGATAGCTTAGTTACGATAACTATCTATAGATGTCACTTTAGCAAAAGGTTTCCATTGTCCACCATATGCTCAGTTCTCCAAGGTTCTGCTCTCATTTCTCTTTTCTGGGAAAAAAAAAAAATAAATCAAGCAAACAAAAATTACCCATATT
Source organism: Camelus dromedarius (assembly GCF_036321535.1). Taxonomy (NCBI): domain Eukaryota; kingdom Metazoa; phylum Chordata; class Mammalia; order Artiodactyla; family Camelidae; genus Camelus; species Camelus dromedarius. The sequence continues at coordinate 9,417,023 of NC_087449.1, read as the reverse complement.
TTATGGGGCTGGGAAGGACAGGCTGGGGAATGGGTGTTTGAGGGGTAGTGATGGCCTCAGTTTGGTTTATATCCATTCATCCATTATTTTTTCAGTAGCTCTTTAGCATCTGTGATCTGTCAGCAATAGTGAGCCTAACAGGAATGCAGCAGTGATCTGAACAGACTTAAAGAGCTTATGGTATAAAATGGAAGAAAGGAATTAATCAAATAATGCATAAATATGTAAATACAAACTATGATAAGCACTAGGAAAGAAAGGTAAAGGGACTTGGGAAAACAGCAGAGAACGGAGCTAGTCTGGTAGGTCAGAAGAGGCTTTTCTGTGGATGTAAGGTTTATGCTAAACTCTGAAGGCTGAGTAGGACTTAATCAGGTGGAGGGTAGATACGGGAGAAGTAAGAAGAGCCTTTCAGGCAAAGGGAATAATGTGTGCCAAGCCCTTGAGAGAAGAAGGTGTATGGTAACTTTGAAGCACTGAGTGTGAATAGAGAGCAGAATGAGGGAGAGATACCAGTAAGGGGTTGCTGGAAGGTGTTGCTGGAGAGGTAACCAGTAGACAAGGTCGGGCTTGTGGACCCTGCCAATGCATGTAGCTCAAGTGCTTTAAACAAAGATAGGATACGGTGGTTTTTGTTTTTTTGTTTGTTTTGTTTGAGATCACTCCAGTTTGGAGAATACATTGGAAAAGAAGCAGAGTGGATATCAACAGATGGGTTAAGAGGCTATTGCACTTGTTCAGCTGTGATAATGATAATGGGTTGGACAAAGGTGGCTGGCAATGAGGATGAAGAGAAGTAGACAAATTCAGGAGATATTTAGAAAGGAAAAATCAACAGTGTTGTAAGATGGTGGGGGTAGAGGGAATAACTGGAAATGTAGGGATTAATAATAATTCTAAAATACTATTTTGCACCCTTGGATTGAGTATTTTGCTGTTTACTAAGATAGGACACACTAGGGAAAGAACCGATTTTGAGGATTTAGAGTATGGATTTGTATAATTGGTGTACAAGTGAGTTTTTCAAATAGAGTTGGCAAATGGGCAGTTGGATATACTGATCTCGACCACTGTGGGGTGAAATGTAAACATGAGAGACATTCACATATATCCACTCATTTTCTGATTACTTTCATAAAGATACATTCAGCTCAATTAAGACTTCTTTCCTGTCTGACTTATCATATGTAGGCCCAGTTTCCCTACTACAGATTTTGTATTTTGTAGAGATGGATTGAGCAGGTGTGGAGGTGGTGGGAGTTGGGGGAGATTTACTAACATGCATTGAGCAAATACTATGTGCCGAGTACTGGACTAGGTGCTTACATACATTATTTCATTTAATCAATCTCACATCCTGGGGAATATGCACTGTTACAAAGGGAAGAAAACTGAGGCTCAGAGGAATTGGAAGAACTTAAGATCCTTCCACAATTAGAGTTCTGAGGATGCCTTTCTTCCCACTGTGACACGCTCTTTCACACAGGTTTCAAAAAAGTAAACGTCTGTGTGATAGCGTGCACAATATCCAAATGCAGTGCTCCGGATATTATCTTTTTTTTCTTCCATGTAATGTTGAAACATTTTAAATAAATTTGGAACTGGATAATATTTATCAGAGAGTCAGTTAAAAAATATTCACCAGATTTTTATTGAATGCCCACTATATGCTAAGGAACTGTGTTACTAGTGCTGTGAGAATACAAATAGAAATAAAAATTGACACCCCATACCTTCAGTTTATTCCTTGTCTAGTAGGAAGGACAGAGAAATTGGTATTTATTAATGACCACCTATAGGCCAAGCATTGTGCTAATTATTTTACATGGTTTTCCTCAGTTCATCTTATATGATTATGAGCTGAGTAGGTATTATGTTCTCTGTGTTACAGCTGAGGAAGTAAGGTCCAAGCTCATCCAGTGATTAGCAGAGCCAGGTTTTGGATTGAATTCTGTTGGGGTCTATATCCCAAATTTGGTATTAGATTACTCTCTCTCTCTTTCTGTCTGTCTTAGACTAATAGTTGAACCATGTAATGGGTTATACTGGTTTCCTGTATCTTGTAAAATGGGTAAACAAAAGAAGAAATAGTCATGCTGATGGTAATTTCTAGGAAGACAAATATTGAGTTCTGTTTTTAAAAGTGACTTAAAATTTACTTTTAAGGGGAAAAATGTGTGTATTTACTAAATGTTAACAGTAAAACCTTATCCATTTTTCCATGAGATTGAGAATTAAAAACCATTGTAGAAAAGTGGTGTGCTTTAACCATCTTTATTAGTTCGGAATCTAAGGAGATTTCATATATTGCCTTCCATATGAGGACTGCAGTTTATTTTGTAGGCTTTGTGCCATGTTCTATTTTAATTTAATCTTACAGATTTTACAAATATTTTATTTTTATTTTCCCTTGAGACTAGATAGAAGAACATCAACTATTAAAATAAATTTCCTTCTATTTATTGGGGATTAATCTGAAACAAAATATATCTCAATTTAAATAACTTATATTCTGACATTTTACTATTGCTTTGTTTGGATTGTCAGTGGAAAAAAGAAGCTCTCTTCGTATATAGGTTGATCACCTGACTACAGTGAATTTCTATTTCTGGAAAAGAAAAAAAGAAAATGTTAGTAAAGGAGGCTAAAGTTCTTAAATAGCTTACAGATACGGCTTTCATATTTTAAAACTTCAACATTAATGCTTCATAAAATCTGGCTTGTTTATCCTATTTAATCAAAGTCTGAAGTTGAGGGGAACTTCTAAGTTACCCTTACCTGTCTTTGGAGCCAAAACAGTATATATTCGAATAAAAAAACAAAAAGACCCTTTCACAAATAAAGCCTTCTACTGTTTTCTAATATTTTGAATCACGTGGCTAAATGTGTCGTGTGTCACATTATTCAAAACAATTTCATGTTACAAAAAGAAATTTTGTGCCTTTGTACATTTGTGCATTGGTACGCTACTAGGTACCAGACACCATGCTTGCAAAGATGACATCATGCAGTCTGTTTTCAGGAAGCTCAAAATCTCCTGAGGGAGGGAGGCAGACAAATAGTCTAATACTAAAAGTTAAACAGCTGATCAAACAGAATGACCTAGTTCTGTATGATATAAGAAAAGAAAAATAGAGAACTTAAGAGTAAAGGGAAGGGGAACAGAAGAGAGGGAAAGGGGAGAAGGAAGGAAGTAAGACTAGGGCAGTGGAGAGGGGAAAGAAGGAAGGAAGGTAGTAAGGCAGACAAGGAGAGAAAGAGAGACCTACAGAAGCACAGAGTGTTAGCCCAACTCCTCCTGCCCAAAATAATTTTAAGTTCACTCAGGGTCATGTGTGTGTATCTCTCTGTGTCTTTGGGATGCATACACAGAAGTTAAATTAACAGGTTTTAATAGATATATATTAAATAATATATATAATATATATATGCTTAATTTAACTACCACTAAGTTGTTTCCCAAAATAACTGCATCAATTTACAACCCCAACAGCAACAAATGCAGTAGCAGAAAACAAAATCATATTCTTCCATTCTCACTTACACTTGCTATTTTTATTATTATTTTAATTTTATTGCTCTTACTTCTTGTGCAGTTGAGTAGCTGTTCAAATACATATTAATGCCTTTTATTTCCCCTTAGGCTATTGCCTATTCATATCTTTTGCTAAATTTTGTATTTTATATGTGAGTTCTTAGTCAGCTGTGTATTTTGCATTTTTTTTCCTAGTGTGTACTAAGTCCTTTAAAACTCTGTTTATGGTAGTTACTTCATAATTTTGATTGCTATACATTTCATTCTTAAAATTTTATTTATTTTGTAGTTTCTTTTCCCTTGATATTTAAAATCAAATCTTGTATTTATTTATCTGTAGTTAACAATTCCAATACCTGATGTCATTGGTGGAACCTAAACCCATTGTTGTTTTATATTCAAGGTGGCTCATTGCCTCCTGTCCTTGGCAGTCTCGGTGCTGACTGCATTGTGACATTTTATCTGTAGAAATCCTGTAGACCTAAGGAGACACTTTGCTCTAGAGAAGGTTTTTCATCTGGTTCTTTTCAATGACGAGCATGCAATTACTACAGAATCAAAAATGTGGGAGTGTAGATGTTAATTCAGTCACATCTTGGGTATGTTCACAAAAGCTGAATTTTCTCTGATCATTTTCAGTGGAAATAAAATTTCTGGGGGCAGTCCAAAAATTTCTGGGAAGTACTTGAAAAGGTATTCAGAGTTACCTGAAAGGCATAAATATAGAACCTTAACTAAAATGTGCTATAATCCAAGTGTTTTAATGTCTTTTAAGAATTGGTTTTTATGGAAACCAGGCAGTAATGTGGGGAAAAAAATGCTTTGATTGATCCTTGGGATAAGGCTTTCTAAATTCTGTGCCATATGTTTTGCTAATTTGGTGGTATATTCTGTCATTTTAGACTTTTTTTTTTAAAAAAAGTGAGATTGGTACAATACAAAGATATGAATTCTTACATTTATTTTGAAGATCTTTCAGAAATTAGACTTTTGAATTAAATGTGCCCAATAATAAAAGACTAATAATGATACAAGGGCCCATGGAAATCAAAAGCCAGAGGAACATTCTAAGCATGTGTTTTCCTCTTTTGTACCATTTGTGTTCATTGTGACTTTAAATGTCATGTGTATATTTTGGGAGGTTTGCTTGGATTAATGTTAGAATATCTTTTCTGTTTCAGAGAGCTCATGTCCAAGTAATACTGAAAGGAAAATCATGAAAAAACTTACAGCCAGTTCCTAGTGCTTGAGCATAAAGTAAAAATTAAAAAAAAACAAAAAAACCCCACAAAAACCAAAAATCAAACCAAAAAAACCAACCTATAATTTGATAACATTGTTAAGTGTGACAGCATAGCTGTAATACTTGATGACTGGAAAGGAAAAGTGAATTAAAAATGTCCCATTTTAGAGAAAGGTAGTGGAAAGACTGAATTGAAAATAATAGCCTGAACTTATGATGACTGGGGAGAAAGTTACTTGTTTGCCCAGTCACTATAATGACTTAAATATTCTCTCTTGTGGCTCCTATTTACCTCCAGTAGTGTGTTATATGATATATTGTGTATCCTAGCCTCAGGCTGGGTCCCCTAAAATATCCTTCACTGAAAGGAACCAAGGCTCCTTGTAGAAAAAATCATTCCATGATTGGGGCAAGAGTTTTCAAGATGAACACTGAAGTGTCTTAGATAAAACTCATGCCTACTTATTTTTAAAAAAACAAAATTCAGCAATTAAATTGTAAAGATCTAATTGGCTTTCTTGAGTGATTCGACAGGCCATCTAGCAAGCAGAGGGGAGTTCCAAAGGGCTACAGAAAGGAAAGGTCTTTAAAAGCAAGACGAGGAAGTCATAAACAAAAGGAAAAAAAAAGGAGTATTTCAGTCTTAGATAACTTCTGTATAAGGGTCAGAAGGGGACTATGTGGTTTGTTACCTCATCTTCCTTTGAATGATGGAAAAGATTACCTCACTGGAACTAATCAATTAGAAAATTCCACACTGACCAATTAGGATTACATTCCTGGGGATGGTTGTAACTGCAGTTAGGTTAGGTGTTAAGTCTTGGTTTCAGCACAGGTGTCTCCATTTTGAGCCTGTCGTTTCTTTTTTAATACTACTTATCAATATGATCAATCCATTGGTACCCAGTAACGCATGCACACACACGCACAAACGCACACACACTCAGGTTGGAGGCAGGTGGTCAGATCATTCAGTAAGTAGAGGAAGGTAAAGAATTTTATTTGTTTAAATGGTAAAATATCTTCCCAGTTTGGTGGTTTGAGTTGATGTTGAATTAATACTCCAAACATACATTTAAGAGGAGGATTTCAAATAGATCTGAAATACAGGCCTAAGTTTGGTTTCCCCTTCTACACACCTGTGCTTCACCCAGCTGGGCAGTGAGCATTCAGGAATGTTTTGGGCCTCTCCCACACTAGTGACTTGTTCTCATTCTGGGGCAGGCCTGTGTTAAAGTCTCCCCAGTTCCCTGTGGGGAACTTTGGAGTACCTGGGAAGCTCTCCTGCTATCTGGGCACACCCTTTGCTATTTCTAACTTCATAGATTTATCTCTGTAATTTTCTGAGTCATTAACTAAAAGAGACACTCTGCATCCTCTGTGTAGGCCAGCATCTGTGTCTGTCAATCACATCTCTGTCTCATTGTGTCATCCACCACTGTGGATCCCCAAATGGACTAGATTTTAAAAAATTAAGTTCAGGGGCCCAATTTTAAGGTCATAGGTGAAAAATAATGTCACGATAATGTACTTTGCACATTATAATTAGGTACTGAGTCCATAGAACTGAAATTGTATAAATACCAAAACAAGCAAATAAAAATAAACTCACGTAAAAATTAATTCATCTTAGTGCAAAAGTCACCTGGTCGTGAAGGCTGATTAATTATATTGTGTGAAGGAATGTAAATACTTAGAAGTTGAATAAAGAGAGTGTTAATTATTTCAGAAATGAAAGACGTATTTATGGACGTAATACTGAAGACAGTAAAGATGAAAAGGGCCTGTTGGATAGGCATACCATAAAATTGATTGACAAAGCCAAAGAATGACAGTGTTTTATGGATGTCAATGCTAATCCATTTAAAAACGTTTTGTATACCTGAGACCTAAGAAGAGAGGCAAAGAGTAAAAAATATGAAAAGAAAAAAAATTAAAAACCAGCTATTGAGGAAGGGGATGAGGTTTATTTAGCTTTGAGCAAAATGAATAATTTTTTTGAGTATTCTCCAAAGAAGAGAAAGGTAGTACTCTAGAAACTGCAGTGCATTCTCCTTAGGGGGAAGTGAGATGTTAAAAGGCTTTACCATCACACTGGAGCAGATAATTAGGCAATTACAGCTATTAAATTTGACAGAGCATTAGTTTAAATGTGTTACTCACTAGAATTTTGAAGGAAGTAACAAATAGTATAATTTTTAGTGAATACTTTTTATAACTCTTTCAGGACAACATCTCACCAGAGGGCTGGAGAGTGCTAATGTATTCTCATATTTGAGAACTGCACGCACGCATGCACACACATACACACACGCACACAGGAGTCTGGAAGAAACTCCTCAGGAAAGCCTGAATCTTCTGAAGTGCTTTTCCTGTTTTATATGCAATTATTAGTGTTCTAATAGATATTAACCCACCGATCATCAAAAGACCTTTCAAAAGTAAGCAGCAAATATCATTTCCAGAATCTCCTACCTTGATTTATAAGTATTAAAATCTAAACAAAAAGAAGTCACCTTGAAAGCTAGTGGAAAGACCCAGCCTAGGATTTAAGTAATTGACAATTACCAAACATTTGGTAATGCATAATTTAGTAATACCAGAGTCAACTTCGAACACTGTCCTTATCACCTTGCTATAAAATCTTTAAATGGATTACTGCTCCATTTTTCAAAAGCATGAAATATTGCTACACTGAATAATAATTTAATATAATATTCAGAAAATGCTTATCACTTACTTTCCAAATTCTGCAGGTTTTACAGGTCTCACTAAATCCTGCTAGTATCCATATGAATTATTGCTGTTTGGAATAAAGAACTTTTAAAATAATAGTCCTGTCCATTGCACCAGAAGTGCTAAACACTTTGTTTCTAAAGATTAGCAGTTACTCAGTGGCATCATTGACACACTTGTTTTCATCAACCACTCTCATTGCATGGTCTTGGAGATGGACAGCCTAGGTCAGTGACAGAAAACGGTCAAATTATAAGGTTAGACACCTTAAGAATCTTCACTTTGTCTGACACCCTCTATGTCATGAGGCAGGGCTCTTAGGTTGGGTTGAGAGTTCACTGGGATAGTCCTGGTTTGTTTATTTCCACATTCTCTCACAATATCAATACACTTAGTTTGTGTTAATTCACTGATTCACTGTTGGCTGAAGGAATGTCTGAATACAGGATCCATCCAATAAGCTTCTTTTTTTTTTTACATTTTCCATAGAGTTTGGAGTCCCTTTTATGTTGGCCTTTACTGCAGTATTTACAAACTTCTTTGCAATCTCCTAGTTAGAAGTTCGGTGTTTCCACGGTACGGTAACTGCTCATTCTGGCCTAGCCACATATTCTGCTAATAATTATACATTCAGTGCCAGACACACAATAGATGCTTAGTAAATGTTGGCTGACTGAATAAATGCATGTGTTCCCACCTCACCTCTACCTGCTAATATAAACCTGTCAGTAAACAGTAACAGTAATGCACCTATCTATACATTTGAAAATTCAAATATTATTTTAGATATGCAGCCTTTATATAGTTAGTGGTTAGTGGCTGCGTCTTAGAGATGTTTGTAATTTTATTTTTAACTCCATTTCTCAAATCTGCTACCATTTTTTTTTCCTGTGAATAGCCCTATGATTTTTGATATCAGCATATGGTTCATATAGTTCACAAGTTCATAAAGAATTCAGAGTGAATTAGTAGAAAGACCACTGTGGATTTATATTTAAGAGACCAGGGTTCTTGTCTTGGGTTTACTTTGAAGAAATAAATTAACCTCTCTGAGTTGAATATCGTCATCTATAAAGTGGTGTGATTAGACTCAGTGATATTTAAAATAATCCAACCCTACTAACTCTAAATATCAATTACTCTAAAGCAAATAAACTGAATAAACATTTATTGATTGTTGTGGAATCGCAGTGTACTGAGAGAGAGATGACATTCAGAGGGTGAGAGTCTTTGTTGGGGCAGTGCTGTCTGATAGAACTTCCTGTGATGATATAAGTGCTCTGTAATCTGTGCTGTCCAGTACAACAGACAGTAGGCACAAATGATTATGGAACACTTGGAAAGTGACTAGTGCAATTGAATCATTTAATTTTATTTAATTTTAATCAATTTACATTTAATAGCTGCATGTGGCTCTATTGGACTGTGCTGGTTTAGGGAGACAAGAGGCAGGAATAAAAGATGGAGACTGCAGTACATTTGAAAACAAAGTACAATGGGAGACGAGATTAAATTTGAAGAAACTTCTCTATGTTTTAAAAAAGTATATCAAACTTATAAATAAATAAAATGGCTTAAAAAAGTACCTCATATATATTGAAATTAGTTGAGTGCTCAAGTGTTTGTGCAACTGTCTTTTAAATAGTGTAGAAATGACCTTAGGTAAGGAATTCTTTCAGAACATTTAAAGCTGTTTATCATACAGATTTTTAGCTAAGAATTAGAAAATACTGAGGAATAGAACAAACATAATCATGTTTTGTATAATCGGTTTATGGGATTCCAAATGACTATTATGATCCCATATAACAGTAATGAGTACAGGGATAGAAAATAATCACAAAGGTTAGAATCAAACCCAAAGTACAACATAGATTCTGTATTTAGAAAATGACAGGGAAAATGATTGTGCAAGTGTATTAGTTATTAAAATTCTCACTATTAAATACTTTGGCCAAAAATAAAGTGACATAGTCCATGTTTAGAAACCTTAAGAAAGAAAGAGGAGATGGCTAGTCGGAGCATGGAACCTAAGTAAATCCGAGTTACGTTGGCAGACCGTGATGAAAATGAAGCCATGTTTGGAATAATATGCTATGTACACTTCAGATCACCATATTATTCTGTTGAAAGAACATGACTAAAATTAAAGAGGCAGAATGGAGGTCAAGCAAACGAACTTAAAATTTAAGAGGATAGAGCATTATTCATGAAGAATGATTATCCAGCTTAGCAAATGTGACCTTAAGAAAGATGACTATGCAGAGAACTGCAAGAGGTTTAATAGGAACTGCAAGGAAAGGCTGGACTGATGATGACCTGAAATTGAAAAGGGGGAAATGTAAATTAGAAAACACTTCCTCACGGTGAGAGTCAAGCAGACAAATGGAAAAGCTTGCTAAGGAAGGTGCTTGAAGTACTATTACTAAAGATATTAAAAAATGGATTAAATTATAAAATTAACCCTTCCCTTCATAAAACTTTACAGAAGAATCCAGCACCATAATATTGATAACAACAAACTAAAAAAACTAGGATATAGGCTATATCTCTAAAAGAACTATAAGTGTTTAGTGGAACTCCATCCCACGCATGTGAAAGGCAAATACAGAGGAAACATCCCAGAGTAGAAGGGCATTGACTTTGGAGTAGGAAAGATACACTTGAATTTCTCATTCTGCATTCTGCCACCCATAACATGACTGGAGTCAGATTGCTTTGCCTCTCTGAATTCAAGTCTTCAAAACTGAAGTGTGTTTAATGAGACCTCCTTAAGAGTGTTGTTTTGACATTTAATAAAATAATATGTAGGAATTGCCTAGCACTGTGTCTGTGCATTCTTTTGTTCCTTATACACATCGGCCTCAATTCAGTCGACATTACTCAGTTCAGTAATATACATGTACCTACCAGTCTGGACAGCTCCTTCTGATGTTTATTGAGCATTACCCTGTGAGAGGCATTCTCCTAGGTGCCAGCTGTGTAAATAGAGGAAAGAGGCTACATTCTCTGCCCTCAAGGAATCATAGTCTAATCAGGGAAATAGACTCGTCAACGACAGTTACATAAATCAGACCATGAGAAGGGTTCTAAACAGCCACAAACAAATGCTTTGGAAAAAGAGGAAGGCTGGGTTGGAAGGAGTGAGCAGGATAACAACCTGTATAAAATAGGATAAACTATTTTATCTTGGTGTTAGGGTGGCATTGTCACTTAGTTAATTTTGAGTTTATTCATTTGTTTCTTTAACAAATATTTTTTAACACCAACAGTATTCCAGGCTCTGAAATACAATGGTGGATGCCTGCCGTCCCGGAGTCTACAATGCATTCTGAAGTGCATTGGAGAGGTGTACCACCCTTCATTACATTGTCCCTAATGGGCATATTGAATCAGGGGCAAATTTCATAGCATGACCCCCATGTCTTACAATGTTTAGATTAAAAGAAGCCTCAAGAGCAAGTCAGAAGAGTGAATACATCCATAAAAAGCAGATTGAAGGGTGTAAATGTGGAAACAGAGTAGGTCAGTCCTTTCTGTTTGGGCTATTATAGAGACAGAGTAGAAGGAATTCTGGGCATCCGAGAGGATATTTGGCTTTAGAATGAAGATAAATCTTAGAGTTTTTAAAATTTTTAAACACCAGTAAGCAGAATCAGTCTTTTCTCTCACCTGTTGCCTTCCTGGTTCAGGACTAGTCTTTTTAAACCTCAATGCTGAATAAATGTTGTTTAATAAATTAATAAGTAAATGAACATCTTTAAGTTAAAAGGTTTACATATTTTTCTGAAATGAACATTTCTAGTAATTTACATTTTAATAATTATTCTTTTTGTTGAGGATGACAATTTAGTTTCCCTCCTCATAGATCTGGTATTCAAGAGGAAATTCAGGGTTATATTACTGCAAAAAGTAACTACACATTGAGATTATGTTATACTTCTCTTTCTCCAAACACCCTCTTAACCTCCACAGACTAACTACAACACTTATGTCAAAAGATGGTATTTCATGAATATGAGAAAATACTTTCTCTCTCTCTTTTTTTTTAAAAATGCTTTGCCATTTGCAATTTGAATGCTTTTCTTTGTCTTTTTGCCCAGAAAGCCATAAGAAGCAGGTAGTACAGATATTAGAATACCCTAGCTCAGTTAAGGTCATATAAGCACTTAGCCAGATTTATTTGAAGATGGCTGCACTTACAAACCGCTCACACACAAATGATCTATGTACCAAAACTGAAAAATAGTCTAATAAATTTCTGGTGTATAAAAATAATCAAAACTTCTGAGTTTTGCATAGTGAAGAAAACCATCAACAAAACAAAAGGGCAACCTACTGAATGAGAGAAGATATTTGCAAATGATATGTCTGATAAAGGATTGATATCCAAAATATATAAAATATACAACTCAGTATCAAAAAATCCCAAACAATCTGATTAAAAATTGGGTAGGGGATCTGAATTGGCATTTTTTCCAAAGGAGACATACAGTTGGCCAATAGGTAAAATAAAAGATGCTCAACACCACTAATCATCAGGGAAATGCAAATCAAAACCACAGTGAGATGTCACCTCACACCTGTCAGATGGCTATCATCAAAAAGATAAATAACAAGTGTTAGTGAGGATATGGATAAAAGGGGAACCCTAGCACACTATTCATGGAAATGTAAATTGGTACAGACGCTGTACAAAACAGTATAGAGGTTCCTCAAAAAGTTAAAAATAAAACTACATCAAATGATGGAGCAGTTTTACTCTTGGGTATGTATTTAAAGAAAATAAAAACACTAATTCAAAAATATATATGCACCCCAATGTCTATGGCAGCATTATTTACAATAGCCAAGATATGGAAGTAATATAAATGTCTATTGATAGATAAATGGATAAAGAAGATGTGAGGTATATATAATGGAATATTACTCAGCCATAAAAAGGAATGATGTTTTGCCATTGCAACAGCTTGGATGGACCTGGAGGATATTAGGCTTAGTGGAATAAGTCATACTGAGAAAGACAAATACTGTATGTTTTTACTTATATGTTGAATCTAAAAAAAAAAGAAAAATGTAATGAAATAGTGCAGACTCACAGATACAGAGAATAAACTAGTGGTTACTGCAGGAATAGAAGTGGGCATAAGGGCAAGATAGGAGAAGGAGATTAAGAAGTACCAACTACTAGGTATAAAATAAGTAAATACAAGATATAATGTACAGTATGAGGAATATAGCCAATATTTTATAAGAATGTTGTATACAGTCTAATCCATGAAAATATTGAATCACTATGTTGTACACCTGAAATTAATATAATATTGTAAGTCAACTATACTTTAATTTATATATATATATAACAGATAAGAAGACTCTTAACACACTCAACAAATAATGAAGAGGGTTGATACTATATTTGAAGAGAACCAGAAATCAGATACAGAAATACTAATGTTCGAGTATGCTCCTGATCCTGAGTGTGTTAATTAAAAATAATATGTTTTTAAATTGCTAATTGATTTACTGGGTAGCCTCCATAATCTAGGTGAATTTTTCTTCTTGCTTTTAGGAAGGTCAACACACATTCTTAGAATTTTTCTCAGCACTGGACTCCAACACTTATTTCTTACTTTATTCCTCTCTCTCTGTGGCACTAATTATTTTAGAATAAAATTAAGAGTTTCGCCTGTCTTTTTGATCCCTTTAGAGAAAGAAAATAAGATTTGAACTCAACTTTGGTTTACTTAGCTTCACGTTGTCTGGTAAGAATGCAATACAAAAATTTAAACACTTTGTGATTTGTTTGGTATCATTTGTTCAATATTTTTGAAAAGACAATTGCAGATAATACTATGGAAGACAATGAAGAACTAAGTGTATTGGAAATAATTCTAGGTTTTAAATAATGTCTTTCTCTTCTAACTATGATTAGTTGTCAGGTCTTCAGAAACTCTCTTAAACAATGAGACTTCAGGGCTAATTTAATATCCCAACTTCAAAATGTGGTTGAATAATGAATGGTTTAGAATGAGTCTGAGGCACAATAAAATTTTTGTGTTTTAGAGACCTAGGTTTGAGCCGCAGTTTTTGCTGGTAGACTGTCTCTCTCTGGGTGAGTCACTTTTGTGATTCTTTTGTTGTCCATCTGTCACAGGGTGAATGACCTGCCTTATTCCCTGACAAAAGGAATAAATAAACGTATCCTAGGTTTTTCAAATGCCAGTTCGATCCAAATGTTGAATGCAACTGAAAACAAATGAAGTAAGACAAAAGAGAAAGGCTTTTTCATTATGACAGCTGGAAAATACAAAACATTGAAATATTGTTTGTCCCACGCACAGTGTTAAATATTGTAGCTGATTTTTATTCATTGAATAGATGCTTTTGCTGACAGTGTGTAGGCAAAATCAATTTCAATTTTTAAAAAATAAATGGGTTTTTTGTGCATTAAAATTGCTAGGAGAATCATTGGAGTGTTGACTCTTGATCTCTTTTACCTGTAGTGGTGATATGTTTGCACTGAACCAGTGAAATGTCTGCTCAGTCTCAACTGATCCCTATTGTGATTGAAATGTTTCTGAGACAGCTGGCCAGGATTACTGGAGGCGCAATATATGACTGAAGAACAGATGTCTTCTTCGTTTGAAGTTAACTAGTCTGTTACGATTCAGCCTTTGACCTTATCCTTACAAGTACTCGGAACTAGTCAAATTAACTGGTCCCACTTTCCTTCTCTCATAGGCACTGGGGAATACTCTCAGAGAAAGAACAATATGTAACAGGTGTTATGATCTCTACATAGGAGCTATTAATTGTCTCAAGTTCATGTTTCGTACATTTTGAGAACATAAAATCTAGTGAAATATTTTAGTACTGGGATATCGGCTATCTTGCATTATGCTTTGGCTAGATAAGACTATTTTCATTTAAACTTTCTATAACTGATGATAAATTGCCATAATTTTGTTTCCTATAATTGTAGATATTATTCTGTTAGACAGCTAAAATTAAAATGGCCAAAGCGTTAATATACCTGTTAAGGTACTTTATCTGTGGGGAATTAAGGCTTCTCTCCATCCCAAGACAGCACTGAAGTCTAAGTGGAAATAAGTGCCTTTGCCCTAATTCTGAGCTAGGGTAAGATGTTAGGAAGGAACTTAAATTGATAAGGCCCAATTACACAATTATTATCTGATTTCAGATTTCTTATTCGGATGTTTCCTCTTAAGAGTAAGATTTTGAAGGAAGAAATTAAATAACTTATTATATGACATAGATTGAATATTTGCATCCTGCCCAAGTTCCTACTTTGAAACCTAATTCCCAGTGTGATGCTATTTGAATGTGAGTTCTTTGAGCGACGATTACGCCATGAGAGTGGAGCCCTATGGATGGCATTAGTGCCCTTATAAAAGAGACCCCACAGGGTTCTTTGCCTCCTTTGCCATAAGAGAATGCAGCAAAAAGATAAACATCTATGAAACAGGAAGCAGGCTTTCACCAGACTGCCAGTTCCTTGATCTTGGACTTTCCAGTCTGTGGAACAATGAGAAAGAAGTGTTTGTTGTTAAAGTCACCTAATCTATGGTATTTTGTTACAGCAGTCTGAGTGGACTATGAGCCCATATATCCCAGGAAGCTAACATGGTTTAGAGTTATCCATGCCTTGATCCCTAAGATAATCATCCAGGTATCATAGTATTCCTGCCTTGTATAGTATTTGGTTTATAAAGATCAAGCTGACAAAGAGATGTTATTACAGTGCTTTGAAAAAAAATGTCTTCACCATGATGGCCTTTCTCAAGTACAATCAATTAAAGTCAGATGAAGGTAAAAGACTTAAGAATTTTGACAATACCGGTGTCTTTCACATAAGGGTATCCTGCTTTGATCTACAACAAGAAGACAAGGTAGTTCATATACTGTGTGATGCACTCGGTAAATAAATGTTCCTAAAACGTATTCTAGGATGGATTCATTCACCTGCTCTATTTATTCTCTGATAAAATGTATGCAATTTTATTAGTTATAGCAGCTATTCAACTTTAATGATAAAATAACTGTAATCAATATTGGGTATCATTTCTGGTTGACATTTGTCTAAATCATATATTTCATTTTGCTTAAAAGTTAAGAGTTTAATATGAATATTATTGTATGTTTTTCTGTTTACATATGTATACAAATAAGTATTTCTTTTTGTACATGTCTATTATCTAGTATTTTAGTGCATTTAACTTTCTTAGGATCTTTTGTTCTACTTCAAAATCCCAGTCATTTCTATTCACCTAAAATAACTGGAGGTATATGCTTCTTGGTGTCTTAATTCCACTTTGTAGACCCACTGAAATTCTAATTAATTGTTCTGATCATCTCAGATTTCAAAATTTGAGAGAATACTCTCTCAAACTCATGATTGGTTAGTGTGAAAAACTAAATCTTTCTTTATCATTAATATTTACATTAAGCACTCATTCATAATAATCAATTAGTATTATATAGTGAAAAGGTAAAATAAAGAAATATAAATAATTTAAAAATTTACTGCTTAAGCCATCATTCTTCAATTAAATATGTTACATGAGCCTGTATAAACTTGAACATTTATATTTTTATTCTTTTAAATAAAGATACTGCAGAATTTTTTTAAATAAAAGAAAATAAATAAGTGAAAGTAATTGAATTTAACACTTCTATGAGCAGCATTAAAGGGCATTAATGACCAAAAGTCATACAAAAAAGAATTCAAATTCTATCTCTGCTGATTCTGAGATAGTAACTTTCAAAAGTTACTTAACTTTTATAAATTTGGGAAAATATTCTCTCCCCGATTGCATTACTGGAAGGATTAAAATAAGGTCATATGTGTAAAGTCCTTAATGTAATCTCTGCCATCATCACTGTCATCTCTCATACCAACTTTCATGTAGGTGACCCTTACATTTAAGGGTGCTATTAATTTAAGTAATCCTTTTATGTAGTTGATTTTGAAAACTGTGATCAGATTATTGAAAATACACGTTTAGAAATATAGATATGTAAAATGAATGTAGAAAAATCCCACAGGTATAGAAAATGCCATAAAACACGGAAAACCTTTCTGAAAATGAGGCTCCAGCCAAACATTATCAGTAATAGATACTCTGCTAAGCATTGTAACCCATGTAAAGCTACACACCTTTGTGTGTGTGTGTGTGTGCGCACACACATGCACACAAGTAGGAGGAAGAAGAAAGGAAAGAGGAGAATAAGAAATGATCTTTCTAACCCTGTGTACTTCACCTTTTCTTTCCCGTGGGGAAATTAGGCCAAGTAGAGAAAAACAAGCTTAGATAAAAGCCAAAAGGCCAGCGTATTACTAATTAGGTAAATAAACAGTATGCTGTAAAACCTTTCAATATATTATCTGGATCATTCAGAATAGCATGAAGTTTGAAATAACTGCTACTCCCCAGCCTATTAGATAAGATTTTCCCATTAAAATCAGTCACTTAATCCGAAGTACAAAAATATGTATAATTTGAGGTGGAAATTGGGTCCCAAGGGTACCTTGGGTTGCTAAATTGGTTAGATAACTTGAAGTGAATGTCACTAAATAGTCACAAGTTTGCCATAAGTGAAAGAATGATCTGTGAACCATTCTGATTACTTGTCAACAGCAGAAGATGGAGCACCTTAGACCATCAAGGAAGTAACCTTTGCAGATGGCTTCTCATACTGACAAGTGATCTGGACAATTTACTGTTTTTCTTTGAAGGTTCATACATGCTTAGCTCTCATGCAGGTTTAATGAGATACAGACATCTGATACTCAAACCCCTTTGCCTCTGATTTGCCCTTCTATTCTAATTAACTAGGTTTTATGGTATTTTTTATTTGTTTTCTAGTCTCCTTTTTGGATTTAATTAAGAGACAGTATGATAAAATGGTTATTTCCTTTGTGCACATGCACTCACTGATGTTTGCAAGTTTAACTCAAGCTTCTGGCTAAGAGCATGGCACATTGGGTTGGAACATGCATTAGGTTCCAGATATCAAAGTTAGCTTTAGTTTGGCTTTGTGAGATTCTAAAAGCAGCCGTGCTCTGTTGCGCTTGCTTAGATCCCAACAGTGATTTAGTTCTGAGGATCATATATTTGTCTCTTAATGTGTCAAAAGTCCTATCCCTTGTGACTTTACAACTCTGTTTTTGTATTTAATGTAAAAGCATGATAGCTTCGCATTGATGATTGTCAGCAGTTGCTATTTATCATCTGTCAAAAGTTTTTCTCATGGGAAGGCAGAAAATCAAATGGATTATGGCTGTTTTTTTAGTTGCTTCAAGGAATCTTACATGACACAAGGAAAAAAAAAAAAAAAAAGGTAAAATGACTCCTTGACAAGTAACTTAGCATTCAGATAAATCTGTGATTTTATGCACATAACAGAACTGTCATTCACCCCGACAAAATAGCATATTTTAAAGTGCTATGTCAATTTGCTTGTTTGACCTCTAGGTTGCTTTACCACCTGGCCTAGTAGATACATAGTTTTGCAGTTACTTGTTTCTGGTGAAACAATAAAGTGAACTGGTTTGATGGCACCTCTGAAGAGTGTGAAAGGGATACAGCTATTGGATTATTCTCTTCAGATTTTCTATCGGCTTGTTGAGATCACATTCTGGTGACTTGTCAAAACTGGGAAGCCAGTCTCACTGGAGGGAGATCAGTGGAATTTTAGTAATTAATTGTTATTGACCTAAAATACAGGTACACATACTAGGTTACATTTGGAAATATAAATTGGGATGTTCAAAGTGAAATTGACTACATAGAAATTTTGGAATAAGAAACATACAAAATGCTAATTGTGTTTTAGGAATAATCATCTATACGAATAGATCTGGAATTTATAATACTGCTAGTTTCCCATGAAATATTTGTTGTTAACTTTAGATATAGCTCTAAAATAGATGAAAATAAAGATATGTTCTAGCCCAGAGTTTCCCAGCCTCAGCCATTATGACATTTAGGCTGAATAACTTCCTGTGCCGCTTTCCTGGGCATTGCAGGGTGTTTAGCAATAGCCCCAGCCTCTACCCACTAGGTGCCAGTAGGACCAACCTCTGGACTTGTGGCCAGTAACTATATCTCTAATGATTCCCAAATGTCCACTGAGGGCAAAATTGCTCTGGGATGAGAACCACTGTTCTGGAGAAGTTGATTCATTTCTTTCTGACAAGGTTTTGAACGGATTTTTTTCTTGTCCTAGAATTGCAGCCCACACTCTAAATAGAACAAATGATTCCAACTACTCTGAATTCTGAGTTCAAGGAGTTACCATGAGTTGGGGCAAACCACTGCCCTGAAGGGCTTACTGGACGTCCGTTTAAAGCTGATCTTACCAAAATACCCATCTGCACACTACATCCCTACCCCTAGTAGCCACTGTTCAATAATCCAATATAAACAGAACTGAGAAAGGGTTTTTTCCTTTCTTATTTTTCTCTTTTAGGAGCTTAGTGTTTATAACAAAATGTTAGACCCTCTCCTCTTCTGGGAGAAGCAAAGATTGTTTTATCCTCTCTCAAGATAAAGGGACATTTTCCAAGAGAATAATTCTTAAATATTAGGGGTGGCTGCAAGTAGCAGACACTGGTATTCCATTTCTCAACTTATGTTTGTTGAGCTGCAACACCCTTAATCCCACCCAGGGGAGTGGAATATGTTGCAGTGTTCTGGCAGAGCATTCTGGAAACCTAGATATTTTGGCACATTGTCCTTTTAACTTTCCTACTTGATCATGGAGAATAAGAAAAAGAAACAACTATAACTCTTATGTATTCTCTGACATTTAGGGGCACTTCTGAATATCAAAACTGTGCACAATTCTGGTCTAAGGCTATCTAAAGCTGGAAGGTCAGTGGTACTTAAAACTACCACAGTGTCATGTATCTTGAAAAAGATGGAGATAATCTCCGCCTCACCGTATTGCTTCAGAGTCTTCCATGGCTCCAAAAGAAGGAGTGTAGGGGTAAACAGAGGAGCAGGGGATATGAGATAGCTTGGATATCTGCTTGCCAAATGATTGAACACCTATTTCAATAAAAAGTCTAGAAGCCTGTAACTTAATGATAAAGGAAGCCAGTGAAACCAATACATCAGCAGCCTTAGATGGACCCAGAATGAACTGGAGTGAATCCAAGGACATCACTCCAGCACCACTTGTAGCCAGGCAGGCAAGGGGAACTCCTCTTCTCCTTTTTCCAACACTGAGGGAGAAATCTCGAAAATTTTATTATTACAACAACCCATTAATTGTCCTTTAACCCCTGTCAGGGATGCTGCTTCAGCAACTGTCTACAATTTTGCTCTCTATTAAAAAAATTATATTGATAAATCAGAGGTCTATAGTACTATCTCTCTTTGGAGATTACTTTTGATACATATTTGCTACTTTCATGACCACATGACATTTATTCAGCTCTCGTGTCTCACATAACTGAGTTTTTCTTAACTCAGGCATCACTGTATATTTAACTTTGGACATGAAGAATTTTTCTTGAACCATCCATTGACTGATTTTTTTTTCAGCATAATCTCTCTTTCTCTCTTGTGTTTTTTTTTTTCTTTTTTAATCTTAATTTTTCTAAGAAGAAAAAATTTTCTTTCCAAGCTGTATCTCCTTATTACAGAGGACACATCTGCCATCTGGACACTACCCTTCTACTCCTCTCCCCTTGACGTGCCAGTCCCCAAATTCTGTTTCCTTCTCTGTACATTGATTTTGCATTACAAAACACAGAGAGCCATCTGGCAAGAGCAGATCCTCTCTGGAAGGAGGGCAACAAACTAAGAGTGCAGAAACCAGAGCCCTCTTTAGCATAAAGAAACAGTAGAAAGATTTGGAACTGTAATACATTAATGAGTTGTGTTCAGTCACTCTTTCCTTCTGGTGAGGATTTGTGGTTCCTGAAAAAAGATGAACAATATTTAAATGTGCTGCCCAGATAAACTCTATTTCTAGTCCATTATTCATTTTCCACCTTTTTCTCCTGGGAATGTGCATATCTCCTTTCGTGTCTTTCTGCGGTCATCTGTGGCTTAGGTCATCACTGCTCATTTTCACAAGCTTGAGAGTTATTGGTATAGTTGAGTTTATATCCACCTATTGCCTATTTGTTTTCTACTTTTGCTCACATGTTCTATATTCATTTTTTATCTTATTCCTTGCCTTCAAAAATTAGCCAGATATTTTATTCTTCAAATTTTTTAATCTCAGTATGGTTACCTTAGAGATAATAACATTTTCTTTAACTTATTAAAATCTAATATAAATATACTTATATCTCTTCGCAGATAATGCTAAACTCTTCAAATACTTCAATTCCATTGATCTGATCCCACTAGTTGTATTATTATTGTCATGCATTTTCATTCTAAATACAATTAAATCCAACAGAATGTTATGATTATTTGCTACAGTCCAGGTTCTTTTTTATATGTAATAGCTATCTACCATTCCTGTTGTTCTTTGTTATTCTTGCTTTCTGTGTTTCTGTCTATGGTCATTTTCTTCCACTTGAAGAGTTACTGTGGGTCTGCCAAGGAGAATTGCCACAGTGTTTTTCTCTTTGTGTCTGAAGATACATATTTTCTCTTAATTTTTGAGGGAGTTTTCAATAGGTATAGAATTTTACACTGGCAGTATTTTCTTTCAACACTTTACAGGTATTTTTCTGTTTTCTTACTTCCATCACTTCTATTGAGAAGTTTGCTGTCAGTTTTATCATTACTCTTTTGAAGGAAGTATGTTTTTTTCTTGTTATTTTAAATATTTTTCCTTGTTTTTAAGAGATTTACTATATATAGTGTCTTTAAGTGTGGTTTCATGTGTATTTATTCTGCTTAGAATTCATAGACATTCTATGGCTTGCTGCTGTTACTGAATTTTGGATTAAAACTCAGTTATTATGTGTTCAAATATTGCTTCTGCCCCATTTTGTCTTCTCTTTTCTAGTATCCACTAGACTTCACTAGTTCCCACATATCTCAAGAACTCTTTTCTGTATTTTCAATCTCCCCCCACCCCCTGTGCATTGGTCTTGATATTTCTTGCTGTCATATCTTTAAGTTCAGTTGTCATTTCTTCCACATACTATCTGCTTTTAAACCCATAAGTTTTCATTTTAATATATTTTATTTTTCAGTTGTAGAACTTCTATGCTGAAATACTTCATCTTGTCCTACAATTGACCATGTTAATTGTAGGTTTTCTAAATTCTGTCTCTCTTATCTCAACATCCCCTGTAGGTTTCTTTCTATTGTCAGTTTTTTTTTTTCTCTTGGTTCTGCATATGGAAGTTTGATCATTTTTAATTGAATGACAGATATTTTGAATAATACCTATCTACCTATCTCTCATATGTCTGCCCACTCCACCCTGTTTTTGGTGGATAGCTAGAGTAAGGATACATCTCCACAAGCCAATCAAAATCTGAGCTGACAGGAAATTGAGTTAAAATCTTTGTAAGATTTAGTCTACCTCTGCTTTATTCCCTTTCCTAAAGTAGAGCTCCCCAGTGTTCCTGAGAGCCTAAGGGTCTTTCCGATTCCTTTTCCCTTTTCTAGGAATAATAATTTTATGGGTTTTTTTTTGTTTGTTTGTTTTAGTATCATGAAACAGTCAGAAGCTCTGCTCAGCTTTTCAGCTGATTTATCCTGGGTTTCTTATATTCTTTTTTAATGCAGTTTAACAATTGGCAAATGCATCAAGGAGAAAATTGGTTCACAATGTTAGTTTCACTCTTGTGGTCTTTCCTTCTATTTGAAATCTGGACCCCTCAAGTTCTGTTGTTTACTAGGGGTATTAACTATTATTTTGACATGAACATATTTGTTAATCTGAACAGTCTATTGGTAGCTTCTCAGAATAGTATGTTTAGGTATATAAAATAAAATGGTTACAAAAGAATTAATTATATTGATTGAAACACTATCAAATATATATACATATTTGAATTTAGAGTTAAAATATATGTACTTCATTATTTTGCATTAAATGCTAATATCTAGCAGATTTAACAATTACCATAATTTCAACATAAGATGTATTGGTCAGGATTCTCCAGAGAAAAAGAACCAACAGAATGTGTATGTATATATATATAGAGAAGAGAGATTTATTTTAAGGAATTAACTAATGTGATTATGGAGGCAAGTCCAAAATTGGTAAGATAGGCTAGCGGGCTGGAGATCCAGGGAAGAACCAGTGTTTCAGTTCAAGCCCAAAGACCATCTGCTGGCAGAATTCCTTCTTGCTCAGGGAAGGTCAGTCTTTGTTTTAGTTATGAAGGCCTTCAACTAATTGGATGAGGGCCATCCACATTATGGAGAATAATATGCTTTACTCTAAGTTCACTAATCTAAATGTTAATCTTATCCAAAAAACAGCCTTACAGAAACATCCAGAATAACATCCAGAGTAATCTAAATATCTGGGCACCACAGTCCAGCTATGTTGACATATAAAATTAACCATCACATTGGATAAGTGTAAATCTTATCTTAAAATACTTACAAGTGTAGTAAGAAACATATCTGGAATTTTATTATTCAAAATATCATAGTTAATACTAATACTAATGTAATTTTGTCTTTTATTTATAATGGAAGAAAATGCTAAATTTTAGTTTGAAGTCAGTGAAGAAAATAGCATAATTGTTTCTCCCACTCAAGTTCACAAGCACCATAAATTCTGTCCATGGATCCCACACTGAGAAATGTTGTCTTTTTTAAAAATTCTACTTCTTTGGTTCTAGTTTTTCTTGCTAAAATCATTGATATGCTACAAGCTATTTCTTCATAGGCAAAATGGGAATCTTAATAAAATATTTATATTAGTTACCTAATTTAATCCTCACAATAAAATCCCATGGGGCAGATTCTGTTATTATTCCTAGTTTACATATTAGGAAGTTGAGGCATACACAGAATAACTGGTCAGACTCACCTAGCCAGGAACTGTCAGAGGCAGGATTCAAACTGAAGTGTGTCCTAGAGCTTGAACTCTTACTCTGGATAAACCTTACACCATCAGTACCTCTGTAGGGAATCCAGTTTGAATCAGGCAGAGGTTTTGAACAAATGTGAGCAGTATTTATACAATCCCCCTTTATTCATCTCAAAAGAGCTGTGACTAAAAATAAGTGAATTAAAAGAAATAAAACAAAAGGCATACACTGGATGCCTGTTGATGTGGGGAATAAATTTATTTACAGTATCCACGTCCTAAAAAGGGGGTCTCAGACTTCCTTTATTACTTAAATAGTAGTAGAACTCCATACAAATTTTTCCATTGCTGATAACTTCCATTCTGTAAAGAACATTCTCCCATAATTTGCAACTCTGACTATACTATTGTCCCTGAGATATTTCTGCCTTTATGGTATTAGTCCAAGATCCACAAAGATCTGGATTAACTACTGAACCTCTGCAGTTTTGATTCAACAGTCTTGTAGTCATAGTAAAACTTGTACTTGACTTGGGCTTAGAATAATACTTTGAACTAAGAAATGTAACATTGAACAGTACCTCAAATCCAAAAAATCCAAAATGGTAATCCCTCATTACCAGTGTAACCCTATTAAACACTGGATCCATTTGATCCAGTATTTGCTAGACAAAAAAAAGTACACAATTTAAAAATACATCTAAGTTTTTCTTTGAATTTCTTTAAACAGTATGAGATTGACATTAGCACACAGCAGTTCTTCTGCTATTGCTTTCCCTTATACTTTCTAGCTACTCCAGCAGATTTCCTCTCAATATACCCCTTCCCTTACTTACCCCTTTCCCTATATTATTTATATTTGTATGAAAGTAGAATAAGGGAAATTAAACTGAACAGGTGAAACCAGCTTCCTCTTTAAGAGCAGGAGCTGTAGAGAGGATTTTCATTTGTTCATTGTTTTTATCCAGCTACATCTACTATTTTTTAATGTGTAGCAAATTATACGAAGCTCCTATAAAATAAGTCTTCTTTTTAAGGAATGTTGGTATAAAAAGTTTCTTTAAAATTATAATTATATACATCCTTTAATAAAAATTTCATTTCTAGACATGTTTTATAGAGTTCTACTCATGTGAAAAATAATTTGTGCACAATTTTATTCATTGCTGTATTATGTGAAATAGCAAATTTCTGGAAACAAATTAGTGTCCACCAGTAAATGGATGGTTAAATAAGTTATGGAATACACAATCAATGGAAATGAATTAATAAGATTTTTTATATAAAATTTGTATGACCTCTCAGATATGTTGAATTAAAAAGAATCAAAACAAGTGTGTTTATAGGATGCTATACCATTTGATTAAAAAGTTGGGGAAATGGATGTGTGTGTGTGTGTGCATGTGTATTTTTTTTTTTTTCTGCATGGAGAATATTTGGGACTATGCAAGAAACTGATGATGCTGGTTGCTTTCAGGGGAGTGAGTAGCTATGGGATAGAGTGGGAGAGAAACTTATCATCGAGTATCTTCCCCCTTTTTTGTAGATTTAGAATATGTAAATGAATTGTCTACTAAAAATTAAAATTGAAATTATTTAAAAATCTTGCTAGTTTACAGTCTTTGCTCGATCTTGATCGTCTTTCAGGGGCTATAACACACACATTTCCCTTGAGATTTGTGCTGAGAAGTCCATTTATCTCCTTATAATCCTATTTATTAACCAAGGAGAGGACTGGACCATTTACTGGAGAATTGTTATGCTATCAGATATCCTAAAGATATGTGATCCCAAAACAAGTCAATCTGCTTTTAACAAATTATGATCTGGGGAGTTCATCCTACAAATTGGGGAAGTCCATTATTCTACCAAGCCCCTCTTCTTGGGTCTCTTAGAAATGCTTACATGTTCTGTATATTTGTCGTAGGGTCACTTGTCAGGTCCATCAGCCATCTTTGTCCCCAAATTTGCATATTTCAGAACATTTCAGGTTAACATCATTTTGTTATTGTCTTTTCTCAGTTTTTCTTCAATCTCTACAAAAATTTACTCTTAAGTGTAAATTTAAGTTTTTAAAATCTGAAGCATAGCTCAAGCCAGTATGTTGTATTTAACAAAAATGATCTGAATGCTCAGTCAGCGGACGTTGACTTCTACAATGCAAAGAGGAATCAGACTACTACAATGGAAGCAATTGTTTTTAGGACTCAGAGGCCTCAAACCTCTGGATATGGTCCTAGTTCCTGGCAGGTTTTCACAAGTTGCAGCCTAACATGATTCTCACTTACGAGAATATCCGGCGTTTTCCCTGTTTCTGAGTCCCAGTTCCCAACTGTTGTAGCCCCAGATGAAGAAGTCTCCTTTTTTCCCCTCTAATACCTACTTATCTCAGACCCAGCACACTATCTTTGCTGAACTAAAGCATGGACTAGACAGAGATGTGTATCTTTCTTCCACGTATTTCTTCACATGAAATTACAGAATGGGAACAATGCCAAGAGGTACTCTGGAACAGTCCTTCCTGAAGGAGAGAACGTGGAAGCATCGAATCTGGCTAGATTGTTGGTTGCACATTCTAAAAGGAATGTGTGTTCTCCCTGTTAATAATAGTGCAGAACCGTCCAAAAGTTTTTACTGTATAGAACACAACACTTAGGTTTATAGTACTTGTGTTCAGATTTTAATGCTAACAATTTCTCCAAGAACCATGGGTGAATATTTGCCTTACCTGTGCGAGGCTTAAAAGGTTGACTCAATGATTTCTCTAAAACAACAACAAAAAATTCCCTTAAGGCAAATTGATGTTTTCACCATCAAAGACCAAATACTGCTAGCAAATTTAAATGGCTAGTGTTGCACAAAAACAAAAATCAAACAGACACGGGTCCAAAATCAATCAATCAATATAATTCTCCTGTTTTCCCCATTGTTAACCTGTTAACCTTAGGATGAAACAACTTTCCTCCTCTGGTCTGCAGCTCAGTGGCTGCCTTTGCTCTGCAGCAATCTTCTCTCAATAGGTCACATGCTTTCCCTCCTTCAGGATCAGGGGCCTCTGCTCCTTAGAGATGGAAAAGTAAGGAAGGGAGATGTTTCAAAACCATTTCACAAGAGGAGGACTTATTAGATAGGGTTCAAATTTTTTTTTAAATTTAGAAAACATGGACAGCATGGTAGTTCTTGTGTAATCCCATTACATGGCCCCCTTCTCTCCTTATCTGACCAGAAGACAAAGCCCAGTGCTCCCTCAGTAAGAGGTGGGGTTCCTCATAATAGTACTTAGTATTCTGGCTTGTGTCTGTTCATTATTCGTAACCACTGTTGAACTATTCCTAGTACGTAGCAGATTCCTAGCATATAGTTGGCACCTACTATGTATTTTGTGAGTAAATGAATATTCATGACATATCAAATACTATGTGGATTATTAAGCACTAAATTTGGGAATTCTCCTTCCACTACTTGGATTAAAATAAAATATCTAGATATGTGTGTTTAGAGAACAAAAAAGGCAGTATAAAACAAAATAATGAAGTATATGGCGTAGACAAAAGCTCCCAGTTGGAGAGTTGTGAAATATATGAGTCTATATCTGCTATGTATGTAGATGTTTATGTATGTATACTCTCTATGCTCCCAGTGTATTTCAGATGGCTTACAGAACACATAAAAGATGACAACGTATTATTTTAAAACATGTTGAAAAAGAAGACCTATAGTAGAATGGGGGTGTATAATCGTGCCAGAAGTTCCTAGTAGCTTCCAGATGTTTCATGGAGGAAACAGGAGTTGATTTGAGCCTTTAAGATATAGTTGTGGAGGGGGAAGGAGAGGTTAAGGGATAAATTGGGAGTTTGGGATTTTCAGATACTAACTACTATATATAAAATAGATAAACAGCAAGGCTCTACTGTGTAGCACAGGGAACAATATTCAATGTCTTGTAATAGTCCATAGTAAAAAAGAATATGAAAAGGAATATATATGTATAACTGAATCACTATGCTGTGCATCAGAAGTTAACACAATGTTGTAAACTGACTATACTTCGATAAAATTTTTTAAAAGGTAAAAAAATAGAAGAGATTTAAATATTTGACGTGAAAAGCAGAAGGAAAAGGGAACACAAAAAGCTGGGGTAATATTTTACAGTAAGAGAATGAGATGAAAGTATTTGATGTTTTTGACATATAGTCATGGAAGTTCAAGGTTTTTTGGAGGTCTCTTTAGGAAAAAGAAAGTAAAATTATGAAAATGAAGTTAAGACAAGCCCCTTTAGAGGCTTGTGAGAGTGAGAAGCCCTAAATAAACTTCATTCGTTTCTAGGTACACCTGCCTGTGCATGTTGTAAAGTGACCTACTGAAAAGAGAACTAGGACGTTTTGGCAGGAATAAGGAGAACTGAGACTAGAGAGAAGAGGTGAGAATGCGAAAAACTAAGATCCCAGAATGGTAAATATAAGCTTGATTCTATGACAGTGACAAGCTACTGGGTGTTTTTAGCAATGTCCTGAAATGTGGAAATTGATATCTTTTAAATATTCATTTAGGGAGACAGTGGGTTTAGAAGGGAACGGAGTCAAGAGGCCCACTGCAAGGGTGCACGTGTAACTCATGAGGTGACAAACGTCTTAACAGACTTCATGCCTTGTGCCGTATTAGGAATTATGTTCTTTATGAAACCTGCGCTTTTTAACTTGTACTAAAAATGACAAGATACAGTACTATATCTGAAGGAAGAAGTTACACGCAGGGAGGAATATTATTCCTATTAAAATCATTTTATTTAAAGAGCCTTTGAGAATAATAATGAATTGATGCTTTTACAGTTCATAGTCTAATAATCATTGGATAAGTTAGACATAGCATTCTCCAACTGAGATTTTTTAAACGAAGTGTTAGAATTATTAGGAATTTTTGTTTTGTTTTGATTTTGATTGACATGCATGTGCTGAAAGATGTAGGACCCACGTCTTACCACATTGCCCTCTGTGCTCAGAACTGTTGTAGATTTCACTGAGCGCTTCATGCAGTGATAGAGTTTGTCTCAGAGAGCTATAAGGGGAAGTTTAGGCATGCTATCCTGGTTCTTCAACTGGCAAACAAAGCTGAAATTCAGTCTTTTGGTATCCCAGGAAAACAGTTTATTTTCTAACAGAATGTCAAGATATTTTCTTGAATTAGATAAGATAAAACATTTTTAAAAAATAATCTGGGAGAAGAAGCTTTCTGATGATATTTTTTCTAAAGAAAAATCAGCATACTCTATTAGACATGCTCTATTATGTCCAGATTTTTGGACAGAACTTGGTAAAAAGGTAAATATTAAAATAAAAAAACTATAGAGAGACATCTTTTTAAAAATACACATACCAAGGACTATCAATTGATGCTAAAACTATGAGAGAAACGTTGGGGTGAACAGAATATTTGTTGATGAAAAGATGTCACCTTTCACCTTACTTACTAGCTGCAGTGGGACAACAAGGTATTATGTGCCACCTAGATTGGAGTCTTGTTTAAAAAATTTTTAAAAAACACTAAATAATTGAGGGATCGGGGGAGACAGCTGAAGGAATTTGAATATGAATTAGTTACCAGGAATTAAGTGTAATAATGTCTGTGTATCAAATTGTGGTTTGGACCACTTGCTTGTCACTGTGGTTTGACTTATGTGCTGTGTGTGGGGTGTGTGTATATGTGTGTGTGTGTGTGTGTTTGTGTGTATGTGGCAGCAGCAGCAGCAGCAGCAGCAGCAGCAGCAGCAGCAGCAGCAGGGAAGGGTAGGCAGGATGAGAGAATCTTTCAAAAAGAATAGGTCAGGATCATATGCCCTGTAGAAGAGGTTAATAGGCAAAAGGGAGATAGATAGCTATCGAGCATGCAAGCAAATACCGTATCATTCCCTCATTTTACAGCTTCAGTTTTCTGGAGTTTGTTCTTCCCCTTTTTAAGACACTATTTTTCCTGCAACCCTGTTTCTCTGAGGTCCCTCAACTTCTTTCAAGAGTTGCCAGAAGAAAACTCAAAAAACTACTACTGTTCCTCTTTTATGCAGAAAAATAAAAAGCTTTCAGACCATGCCAAGTTTGTCTTTCACAACCAAAAAGGTTTGTTAAGGTATTTCCTAAGAAAATAAATAAGAAAAATAAAAGTTAAAAAAAAGCTTCTATCTTAAGTCTTCACCTTTAGTAGCATAAAAAGCAAACAGATGCTTTGAAATTTGAGCCTTTCTTTAAAATGATGTCCTCTACCACATGCTGTCTTAGGGTAGGGGATAGGGAGCATAAAATCCTTTCTTTGCCTGATAAAAATCCTAGGTATCGTGACTTCTCCCTCCTTCCTGCAACTCCTCAGAGTCTGTACACTGTATATTACCTGTGATTCATGAGTGCTACGTGAATTTCCAGTTTCTGGACTCTACTTGCACACTACTATCTTTGGTGAATGGAATGCTGCTGTTTTCATATGTTTCTTAGCTTAACCCTTCATTCTGCTGTTTATTGGTATTTCACTTGTCAAGCCCTACAAGTTCCTTTTCAATAAATACTAAGACCATAGAGGCTTCAGAAACATGGCAGAGCCCTGGGTGTTGTTGCTGGGTGACAAAGATAAAGGCAGTGAAAATCTCGGCTGGTTCTGGGTCACCAGGACATAGAACTGTTGTTGTTACACTACAAGCCTCTGCTGAGCTGAAAGTTCCAGACTGCCATGTGACTAGATGGCCATGGCATACCCAGGAACGTTCTCCTTTCCTCATTTTTGCAAGTACAATTTCCCTTTCTTTTTTTCTTTCTCTCTTTCTCTCTTTCTTTGTACTGGGGATTGAATCCAGGACCTCATGCATGCTAAGCACATGCTCTACCACTGAGCTATACCCACCTTCCTGGAAGTACAGTTTCTTTAAATGGTTCTATTGCAGGCTGTTTTGCCATCGCTGAGATAAGAATTGACCCTTTATCAATCTGTCAATAAAAAGCTTGTCACACCATGAAAATCTGTCTTTCATTCTACTTCTCAACATTCCTCTCAGGTAAGTGTCATTAGCATCATCTATTGCATGGGTGAGGAAGCTAAGGATCAGAGAGACGTGGGCTCACAAATCACCCTGGTGAGAGAGCTAGGCACAAGGTCTGGCTTTCCTGTCTCTGACCTTTGTTATTGCATAATGTTACAGCATGATGCTAAATTGTATTTGAAATGTTATCTTTATGCTTGCACATGTCTCCTTCTATTACCTTCTCCAGTACTAATCTTAAGTGGGGTCACTTGACCCCATTTACTGCACTGGGCAGAAGTGTAGGAGCAAGACCTTCTCTGTTTCCTGACCACCCTCACTACTGCTCAAGAGAGCTCCTGAGAGTTTATGAGAGTCTGCTCTCTGACCCTTTAGGGAAAAGAATCAGGGTCAACATTTTCACTAAAATGTCTTGACACTCTTCTTTGTAGATATAAGATAAGATAAATTTTGAAGATGGTGAAACACCTTGAGCTGAGCTGTAGAGAAAAATATAACATGATTATTGTGAATCATTTACTCTTCTCCTGCCTTAATCTGCTTTAACCCATTAAAAGGGTCCTAATATCCATGCCATTGCACCGTTTTTGTCCACATCACTCCAGAGATCAGTGTTACTGAAATGGACTCAGAAGATGGAATCTAGAATTTTTATAATTGGATTCAAAGAGTAAGGATATCTCCTCTTAATGCTTCATTTGAACTTTCCACTATCTCTGGCTTTTAATGAATCAAAATCAACAAGTTCTAGTTTTGAGTCCCAGTGATGTTCCCAGTGCTGTTACGGGTATACAGAAGAAGCATAAGACTATGATGGCCCTTAAGAAATTTTCAGCTGGGGTTGGAAAATACAATTCATTTAACTCTAAAAAGAAAAAAATATATATATCAGATAGGGAAATATGGAATAACCGAGTTGTAAGATGGTAAAATATGCAAAGGACTGAAAATAGAAAGACATATGGCCGTGATCAGAGCTTGGGGACTGATAGTGATGAGCCAGAAGGAAGAACATCTTATGTGTAAAGCTTCTTGGTAAGTAGGTTAGAATTTCTTAGTGGTCCCTGGGAAAGGAATGTGGACACAAAGAGATGGAGTCAGCTTCTTTGTTTGAGCTTGTGGGCTAGGGAAGCTATTACTGCACATTCCTGATGGTCACAATGTCTAGATTTTCTTTGGGGTTGTGTGACCTTCATAGACGACAGTTTTCAGGTCATTTTCATCAACTTGGAGGTGCTAACCAAAAATATTTATTTCTTTGAGAAGAAGCAAAACAAGTAAAAACTTACAGATCTTTCTCTTCTACTCTTGCTTAATGATCTTCTAATCTGATGACAGTACTGACTGAAATTGTCAATATCTTTGAAATAAGCAACTTTTACCGTTTGTCAAACTACTGTTAGAGAGAAGGCTAATAATTACTCCTATCCATCTCAGGAAAACAGGGGGAAAGCTACATTCAAAGTGTTTTTAGAGAAACTAAACATATAATCCTAGAAACTGGCATTTGAGCATTCAACAGACAGAATACACTTCTATATATGTCCTTCAAAATTTTTTTAAGTCCTCAGAAATATGTTGGTAGCATACTTCAAAAAATTTAGACCATTTTAGTCAATGGACCAAACTTTCACTGATGAACTGAAGAGGTTTTATGCCTGTAGTAAAAATACAGCACTTTGCACTTCTGATAATCTTTTTATCTGAGGAGCTCAAGGCACATTAAAGGAAAAATAGAAATAGAGGGAATGGAAGTAATAATAGCACAGTTAAAGCAAGAGTAGATATATTCTGTATAGATCAAGGTCAAGAATTTCCAAAGTGGTGACAATAATGTTACTGCATAGTTACTGATCTCATACACAAATGTAGCAGCCCCTACACACTGCAACAGAAAACCAAGTGTAGACATTGAAACTACAAACATGTTCCCCCAGAGAACTTCTGACTTGCCACAGCCCTTTAGGGCAGAATGTTATATCTTTGAACTCTAGTACAATATCTTGTCTATTCACTACTGAAGCTTTGGAAATTACTGTCCAAACAGTAACAAGAAAAAGCCTGCACCAAGTTGACATGATTTAACACCAAAGCCTCTATGAGGACAAACCAGAAATGCTGACAAAATTCATCGACAAAGAATAGAGATGATTTCTCAAAGTGCTCTATGAGCTCCTGTAAAATTATAATGGTCACTATAACTAGGATTGTATGTGGCCAAATACTTAGGAAAGACCGTCCACTGTTAAGTTAAGTTCCGCAAGTTCCCCTTATGGAAAATCAAGATATGTTTACTTAAGCTTTAATACCTCCCGCAACCCCAAACACTTAATAACATCTTTTGGGATACCGTGTTTTTTAAGAACATTGTTTAGGAAAAGTGTTGTGGTGGAACTAAAGTTTCTCCAGAGATTAAAAATTCTGGTCTTGATGTCAACCACTAGATATATTTCTATAGATAAAAAATTTAAGTTTTTTAAACCTCAGTTTATTTCCCAATAAAGTGAGGATTTTGTAATAGATAACACAGTCTTTAGTTCTTTTTGACAATAAAATTCAGCGATGCTATTTGCAGCATTCAGTTAGAGCTTAACATCTGGGAATATATAAGATGGACCTTATGCTAAAGTCACACGAATTTATCAGAGAGTTTAATTCATAAGGGTAAAAAAAAGTTTTAGTATAATGATTCAGACTTACCTCACTCTTCTTCAGGTGAAATTCCTTACTTTTGCAAAGGAAGAGTTCATCAGTTTCTTTGTTTCCTCATGAACACCTTATTTAATGTAATTTTTCTAGCAATATAATTATGTAAAAGTTTGGTGAAATGCAGTGTCTAGATGATGGTACTTTTCATGGGAGGCCAACATGTTCCAAGAAGTGTCTCCAGCAGTTAGCACTCTCTATTTAATTTCTAGGCACCAGCAGCAAAGCCATTAGCTAATTTATCGGTTTATCAGAGCACACAGTGTTGTCTTTGTTGGAAAAGCTGCCGTAGAGTATGGTAATACTACAAGGTCCCAAATGCCTTCCTTGTCGCTTCGGCTCCCTCAGTCATCCACGGTTAGAAAACATGCTCAGAGTTGTAAGATTAAGAAGAAAATTCACTCAAGTGATCTTTTGGAGCCTAAAGAGAAAGCTGTAACAGAAATTTCCAAAAGCATTACTTGGGACATTTTGCTTTTATGAAATAAGGACTCATGGCTGTTAAAAGGTTAAATAGTTAGAAAATTAAACATATTACTTGAAAATTAAAAATATAACAGTGGACATAAAAAAATGGTTTGAAAGCTAAAGCTGAGAAAATCTTCCCTCAAAAAAACAGAAGGAATAATGGGGATGAATTTAGAAAGGCAAAATTAAAAAATAATAATAAAAGGCCAGTTTAGAAAGAGAAAATAAAGAAAACAGGGAAGATAATCATCAAATAAATAATTTTAAAATATTTCCCAGGACTGATGGACATTTATTCAGGTTAAGGTGTTCTACTGAGTACCAAGCACAGTGAGTAAAATGAGAGATGTGCTATGATAATTGTCATGCAACCTTAGAACACTGGTGAAGAAAAGGCTATTCAGCAGTCTTCTAAAAGCAAGATTTTGTAATAATGATCCAAAAATAGGAGTGGAATTGAAAATCTCAACATCATCAATAGAATCTTAAAGACAGTAGATATGTTGTCAAAATTTTAAGGGAAGTAAGTTTCAAACAAGGGTTCTATGCCAAATAAATGTGAAGAGAATAATTGTGCTAAGACACAAATAAAAATATTTACCTCTCTTTTTCACAACGGGTTTGCTGCCAGGACACAGGTTTTATGAAAACCTCTGCTAAATGTAAGCCAAAATGGGAAAGGAGAAGACTCACATCAACATCGTGGTCATTGGACACATAGATTCGGGCAAGTCTACCACCACCGGCCATCTGATCTACAGATGTTGTGGCATTGACAAGAGAACCATCGAAAAGTTTGAGAAGGAGGCTGCCGAGATGGGAAAGGGCTCCTTCAAGTATGCCTGGGTCTTGGACAAACTGAAGGCAGAACGTGAGCGCGGTATCACCGTTGATATCTCCCTGTGGAAATTTGAGCCCAGCAAGTACTACGTGACCATCTTTGATGCCCCCAGGACATAGAGACTTTATCAAAAACATGATTGCAGGCACATCTCAGGCTGACTGTGCTGTCCTGATTGTTGCTGCTGGTGTTGGTCAATTTGAAGCAGGTATCTCCAAGAATGGGCAGACCCATGAGCATGCCCTTCTGGCTTACACTCTGGGTGTGAAACAGCTAATCGTTGGCATTAACAAAATGGATTCCACTGAGCCACCCTACAGCCAGAAGAGAGATGAGGAAATTGTTAAGGAAGTCAGCACCTACATTAAGAAAATTGGCTACAGCTGCGACACCATAGCATTTGTGCCAATTTCTGGCTGGAATGGTGACAACATGCTGGAGCCAATCTAACATGCCTTGGTTCAAGGGATGGAAAGTCACCCATAAAGATGGCAATGCCAGTGGAACCACGCTGCTCGAGGCTCTGGATTGCATCCTACTACCAACTCAGCCAACTGACAAGCCCTTGCGTCTGCCCCTCTAGGATGTCTACACGATTGGTGGTACGGGTAGTGTTCCTGTGGGTCGAGTGGAGACTGGTGTTCTCAAACCTGGCATGGTGGTCACCTTTGCTCCAGTCAGCGTTACAACTGAAGTCAAGTCTGCTGAGATGAACCATGAAGCTGTGAGTGAGGCCCTCCCTCAGGACAACGTGGGCTTCAACATCAAGACCGTGTTTGTCCAGGATGTTTGTCGCGGCAGTGTGGCCAATGACAGCAAAAATGATCCACCAATGGAATCACACCTCAGGTGATTATCTTGAATTACCCAGGCCAGATCAGTGCTGAATATGCACCTGTGCTGGATTGTCACACAGCTCACATTGCTTGCAAGTTTGCTGAACTGAGGGAGAAGATTGACCGATGTTCTGGGAAAAAGCTGGAAGATGGCCCCAAGTTCTTGAAATCTGGTGATGCTGCCATTGTTGACATGGTTCCTGGCAAGCCCATGTGTGTTGAGAGATTCTCTGACTATCCTCCTCTGGGCCGTTTTGCTGTCTGTGACACGAGACAGATGGTTGCTTTGGGTGTCATCAAGGCAGTGGACAAGAAGGCAGCTGGAGCTGGCAAGGTCACCAAGTCTGCCCAGAAACCTCAGAAGGCTAAATGAATATTATTCCCAATACCTGCCACCCCAGTCTTAATCAGTGGTAGAAGAATGGTCTCAGAACTGTTCATCTCAATTGGCCATTTAAGTTTAATAGTAAAAGACTGGTTAATGATAACAGTGCATCGTAAAACTTTCAGAAGGAAAGGAGAATGTTTTGTGGACCATTTGTTTTGTGTGTGTGTGTATGTGGCAGTTTTATGTTATTAGTTTTTAAAATCAGTACTTTTTAATGGAAACAACTTGACCAAAAATCTGTCACAGAATTTTGAGACCCATTAAAACAAAGTTTAATGAGAAAAAAAAAAAAGAATATTTGCCTCTCAAGCTTACTTTCTTAGAAAGTTACTGAAGTATCAAGTCCAGGAAAATGAATGGATAAAGAAGAAAGAGGAAGACAAGGGGTTCAGTGAACATGGGATTCAACCAAAGAGATGAGGAAGGAGAATCCCTCAAGGAAAGAGACCCTACAATGAGAGCTGTTCTGTACATGAGTCCTTACTGTGAAAAGATGAAGTAGGTAGAACACCAAATGTGGTTTTATTCATAAAAGCAGATTAAGTGATTGACAGAGAGTTTGGATCTAAACTAGTGATAATTACCAAAAAAATTAAGCAAGCTATAAACAAGATAATTATTGACTTCAGGAAAAAAGTTATGCAGGAAATAAGATGATATCATGTATCATATGATTCAGAGGTGAAATGCTTTGCATGATTAAAATAAATATTGGATGTGAATCTACACAAGTTATGATATGTCTATCTTAAAGTGATGGAGTATGGAAACCATAAATACAACGTGATCCAGGGGAGAGGGAGATTAACAGAAAGTAAGATTCTCATGTTCCATAGCTAGAAGTCAGAGGCTAATGCTTAGGTTTGAAATTAAGCAGTAAAGTGGATATCTCTGTGAGCAAGAAGAAAGGATGGTGATGGGGAAGAGGGGAAACTGATCTTTTTCAAAACAAGCCTTGTGGAAACATTTGACACTTAAAAATATGTGATGTGTTAATTTGATAAGAAATCATATTAAATAGAGTCTGTTTTCAAATATTGTATCATTTCCAGCCTGGATACCATTGTGATTTAGAGATCTAGTGACACACTTTGGTATTTGTTATTGATACACATCTACAGAAATGCTATAAATCAGTGTAGTGTTAATGTTTACATTAGCATTTCTATGTAGGAAATTACAGGAAAGAGGCTGTGGATTTCTTAATTCTTCTACTGCAAAATGATTTCACAGATAAAGTAATATGTTTCTGTTTGGTATTGCCAAATATGCAACTCTATTCTTTTAGAGGAAGCGTTTCAAGAAAAACATAGCTTTCACAATGAGGGATCAGTTTCCAAGGATAGTTGGCAAACCATCTTTAGGTCAGTTTTCTTTAAAAGAAGATTCTGTGAGTGCATCTAAGCATGAAAAGTAAAATGTTGACGGCATGGGATAGCTCTTACTAGTAAGAGGAAAAGCACATATATCTTGTTTTATGTGCTGACAATTCTAAAGATCTCATTGAGATTCGGGAAACTGTCCAATAAGACCAACTTTGCAAGCTGTTTAAATTTTTTTTTAAGTGTCCCATTGGATTTTCACACCTTTTCTTCCCACATTCCAGTTACGCAGCAATAGTACTTCTAGACCTTGTAGAAACAGAGTACTAAAGCTTTGTTTCAGGGTTTCCAGACACTAGAATTCTTATTATACCACAGTTTGGTTTTATCAGTTCTAAGACCACAGTCTCTCTTCATTTCCACAGATATTGGGGTCCTTTGAGGGTTGTTGGGAGGGCATCACCATCAATCTTGGTTTCCAAAGCTAGCCCATCTCTGTAGGGTCACTCATTCCATTCTTCTTCCCCTAAACTGCTACCTTTTCCATTTTGACTCTCCAACTTCATCCTATCTTTCAAGGCCAAGCTCAATACTCTTTTCCTTCATAATTATCATTAGTCTTTCCAGACATAAACATCTTACTTCTTGTATTACTTTATAAATTATTTTAAGATTGTTTTGAGACTTCTCATATCATAGCATTAGATGTTAATTACTATTTAATGTAGTATTTAGTTTTCATTTCTATTTACATTTATCTTCTAAGGCAGAAGGTAAGATCTTTGAGGGTAAAGGCTATCTCTGACATATTTTTATATGAACCTATGGTGCTTGCACACAATCAACACTGAATAACTTCTTATTTATTTAGCTTCATCATTTATTAGTCAATGTGCCAGCCACAATCTGGGAACATAGCTATCAATAAAAGAGACATCATAATTACTCTAGTGGATATTGAAATATATTGGGGAAAATAAACATGTATAAAATAATAAAACAAGTACAATTACATGTAATCCAGATGAGGGGTACACGATGGTTTATGAGCATTTAGTATCAGGGGTCAGGGGAAGCTTTCTTAGGCTTGTCCCATTCTGTTAACCAAAGCTAAGCTGTTTCTGGGGTTGGGGAATTTTTCACAAGGCTATGTCATGTGAAAAACTATGAAGCATTCAAGACAATGAGACAAGGCCAGTGTGTCTAGGGTACAGTGAGGCAAAGGTAAGAGAAAAGGATAGAGGGGAATAAATCAAAGATGAATCTGGAAAGATAGAAGAAGACATGACTGTGCAGTGCCTTATAAGTATGTCAAGATGTTAACTTTTTAGGCTAAATACAAGGGGAAACCCATCAAATATTGGGAATATATGATTAGTTTTCCATTTTGAAAAGGTCAGTCTAGTTGCAGTATGGATAATAGATTGGACTGTCTAGAAATGAACTTGGGGGAAGAAAAAGTTAATAGATTATTGCAGTCATGCAGACCAGAGGTAATGTTATCTTAGACTTGGGAGACCA
The DNA here is from genome assembly GCF_036321535.1 of Camelus dromedarius. Lineage (NCBI taxonomy): Eukaryota > Metazoa > Chordata > Mammalia > Artiodactyla > Camelidae > Camelus > Camelus dromedarius. The sequence goes on along the minus strand of NC_087449.1, from coordinate 9,378,416 downwards.
GAGGAGGGAAAGAAGAGAAAGAAGTGGAGGCAATTCAGAGATATATAAGAGAGAATCGACAAGGTGATTCTAGATGTAAGGATGTGATGGAATAGGAAGTGTCAACAGAGGTTCTTAGTATTCTCAATTACACAACTGAAAATACACTCTTAACATTCATTGAGATAGGAAACACTGGATAAGGATCAGGATTTAGAGGACACAGGGGAAGAGGAGGGCTTTGCAGAATACAAGTGAAATGCCATGATTGGGTATGTGGTGTGGAACACAGAGGACAGGTATGTGTGGAAACATTAACCTGTGTGTTATCTCCATATTTGATGGTAGTCAAAGCTAACAAAGGAAATGAATTTAGAAGAGGACTTACTACAAAGCTGGGAGACCCTCCAACAGTGGGGAGGAAAATGTGGTGCCAAAGAAGCTGAGGGAGGAGACTATTCTCAAAAGAATTGAGGGGTCAACAGTATCACTGCTGTGGAGAGATCAAGTTTGATGAAGATTTTGAATTAATTATTACATTTAGTGGTATAGGAGAGCCACTGGGAACTTAGCAAATGCCAAGATGAGGCCAGACAAGAGTGATGAAATAAAGGAAGCAAACATTGAAAACTTTTTGAAAAATTGGTCTTTAAAGTAGAGGAGAGATAATAAGAATATATCTGGAGGGGAATGTAGAATCAATTAAGGGACTTTATATATATAATAATATTTTGTATGTTAAATATATATGAGTAATATGTAGATTATATATAATAAAACTTTAAATATGTAGTATGTAAGGTAATTCCTAAATCATAAGATGTTCTATCTCAATTGAATTTATAATAAGATTACTAAAGCATTGTTTGAAAAATACAGACGAGTCCAGAAATTCTGTGATTTGCTAAATGGAGAAGATTCTCAAGGGAGGAAGTCTTGGTACATTGTAAGTGGAGATTCAGACAAAAGACGTATGTACTCTCATATCTATCATAGACATAATAATTTTATATTTATATAAAGATTTGGTGTCCTTGAATTGGTGTTTAGTCAGTTATTCTGCAAAAAAATATGTATCTACTGAATGCCAATTATTTGATGCACTAGGAAATTAGATGAGCAGGACAGAGCCAGTCCTTATCTTTTTATTATTAAAAAGTAATAATTGGCATGATGTTTTTATGGGTCAACTTAACTGGGCCATGGGGTACCCAGACATTAAATCAAACATTTTCCTGGGTGTGTCTGTGAGTGTGTTTTTGGATGGCATTAGCATTTGGACCCACCAAAAAAGCAAATAGTCAAAGCAATACTGAGAAAGAAAATTAAAACCAGAAGCATCACAATTTCTGATTTCAAACTATACTACAAGTTTATAATAATCACAACAGTATCATACTAGCATAAAAATAGACACAGAGATGAATGGAATAGAGTCAGGAGCCCAGAAATAAGCCCTTGCATATATTGTCAACTAATATTTGACAAGGGAGCATGGATGGATACGAAGTGGAGAAGATATTCTCTTAAACAGAAGAATTAAAACCATAAAACTCCTGGAAGAAAATATAGGGGGAAAGCCCCTTGATGTTGGTCTTGGCAATAATTTTTTGGATATGATACCAAAAGCCCAAGTAACAAAAGCAAAAATAAAGTGGGACCACAACAAACTGAAATGTTTCTGCGTAGCAAAAGAAACAATCAACAAAATGAAAAGAGAGCCTACAGAATGGGAGAAGATATTTACAAACCACATATCTGATAAGGCATAGCCAAAACTTACAAGGAACTTATACAACTCAACTGCAAAAAACAATTTGATTGAAAAATAGACAGAGGACCTAAATAGGTATTTTCTTGAGGAAGATATGCAAATGGACAACAGGCACATGAAAATATGCTCAGCATTACTAATCATCAGGAAACTGCAAAACTAAACTACAATGAGATGTCACCTCATGCTTATTAGAATGACTGTTCTCAAAAGGACAAGAAATAACCAGTGTTGATGAGGGTGTGGAGAAAAGGAAACACTTTCGCACTGTTGGCAAGATTGTAAATTGGTGCAGCCACCATGGAAGACAAATGGAGTTTCCTTAAAAAATTAAAAATAGAATAATCATATGTTCCAGCAGTCCCACTACTGGGTATATACTCAGAGGAAATAAAATCAGGGTCTTGAAGAGCTATCTGAAATCTCATGTTTATTGCAGCATTATTCACAATTGCCAAGATATGGAAATAACCTAGGTGTCCATCAGTGAATGAATGGATGAAAGAAGATGTGAGATATATCTACCTCTATACCTGAACCTGTAACTATATATACATATATATACATATAAGCAGTCACTTTCCTAGGTGAAATAAGTCAAACAGAGCAAGACAAATGTTGTATGATATCACCACATGTGGAATCTAAAGAAAAAAAAAAACAAAAAAAAAAACCTCACAGAAACAAATAGTAGGATGGTTGTTGCCAGGTGCTGGGGAGAGAGTGAAATGGGAATATGCTAGTCAACATGTACAAATTTCCAGTTAGAAGATGAGTAAGTTATGAGTATCTAATGTATAGCATGGTAACTAGTTAAATGATACTTCGTCATACACTTAAAGATTGCTGAGAGTAGATCTTAAAAGTTCTCACCACACACACAGAATGGTAATTATGTGCAGTCATGGAGGTGTTAATAATACTATTCTGGTAATCATTTTGCAATATATAAATGTATCAAATCATCATGCTGCGTATCTTAAAGTTACACAGTGTTGTATGTCAGTTATATCACAACAATGCTAGAAACAAATAAGGGAACAGATACCCTGTTTTGTGCATACTGGTCAGCCTCTTCCCCTAGCCACCTCTGTCATTGCCAGTAGACTCATAAACAAAGTGGCCATACTAAAGGAATGGAGGGCATGCAGTGGCTCGGCACCACTGACTTCCACTCCCCAAGGCTTACCCGGTGATGGCCACTGCTAAGTACTAAATACAATATCATCAGAGACCAACACTGAGTCTTCAGTATGGTATCATTTCTCAGGGTGTCCAGCCTGCTTCCTGGTGGAAGGTTGATTATACTGGACCGCTTCCATGAACAAGGCAGCATCTTGTTCTTACCGTCCGAATTTATCATCTGTGGACCTCATAAGGCATTATCCCCCATCATGATATTCCACACAGCATTGTTTCTGATTAGGGAACTTCACAACAAATTAAGTGCAACAGTGGACCCATGCTCATAGAATTTATAGTTTTACCTTATTCCTCACCATCCTAAAGCAACTGGCTCAACAGAATAATGGAATGGCTTTTGAAGACTCAGTTACAGTGACAGCAAGGTGGCAGTACAGAAGGATGCAGCAAGGTTATCTGTAAGCCTGCATAGGCTGTGAAATAGTGTTCAATATGTTGTGCTGTTTGTTCCATGGCCACGATTCATGGATCCAGAAATCAATGGGTGGAAATGGCAGTAGCACCACTCACTATTACCCCTAATGACCAAGACCACTAGCAAGATATTTCTTCCTGTTCCTGCAACTGTATGTTATGCTGACCTGGAAGTGTTAGTTCCAAAGGGAAGGTGCTTCCACCAGGAAACAGAACAAAGATTTCACTGAACTAGAAGTTAAGAGTGCCACCCAGCCACTTTGGATTCCTCATGCTTCTGAATCAATAGCCAAAGAAGGGAGTTACTACACTGGCCGAGGTAATTTATCCTGACTACCAAGGGGAAACTGGACTATTACTATACCATGGAGGTAAGGAAGAGTATGTCTGGAGTACAGGCAATCCTTACAGTGTGTTGGTGTACTCCCATGCTCTGTGATTAAGGTCAGTGGAAGACTACAACAAGCCAATCCAGAAGGGACTGCTAATGGCCCAGACCCTTCAAGAATGAAGTTTGGGTCACCATGCCCAGTAAAGAATCAGAACCACCCGAGGGGCTTGCTGAAGGCAAAGGAAATATAGACTGGGTAGTGTGAGAAGGGACATATAAAATCCGACTATGACCAGACAGCCAGGTATGGAAATGAGAACTGTAATTGTCATGAGTATTTTCTGCTTTTTTTGTTACGAATATGTTTGTGTGTGTGATTAGCAATTATCTTTGTTTTCTTTCCTCTCTTATTCCTTTATCATGTATCGTTAGATGCAGTGACTTTATATCATAGTATTTAAGTATTATTAATTCTACATAGTAGTACTTAAGTTATGAGATATCAAGGAGAAGGGCAAACATCCCTCAAGGACTTTACCTCCTGGTTAGTGCATTTTTGGTTACACACAGATATGTTAGCGAAATTCTGACCTTGTTAATGGAGATTGAGTATCGTTTAAGGGCAATATGTATGGATGCCAAGTTGAAAAGAGGTGATCTTTTGATGGTTAACTTTAGGATGAGATTGACATTTGACTCCTAGACTGAGTAAAGCAGTATGCTCTCTCTAATGTGAGTGGTCCTGATTTCAGTCTGAATTAAGTTGAAGGCCTGAGTAGAACAAAACGTCTCACTGCCCCATGAGTAAGAGGGAATTAATTCCTCTTGCCTGACTGCCTTGAGCTGGGACATTGTTTTTTTCTTGCTTTTGGACTCACACTGAAACATGGGTCATTTTGGGTCTTGAGCATGTGGACTCTTAGACTGATACTTACACCATGGGCTTGCCTGCTTCTCCGCTTGTTAGTTCTGGACTCAGACTGGAAGTACACCATCAGCTCTCCCGCATCTCCAGCATGCCGACTGTAATTCTTGGTACCTCTCTGCCTCCATGGCCATGTGAGCTAGTTTCTTATAATAAATCTCCTACACACACACACACACACACACACACACACACACACACACACAGGTTCTTTTCTCTAGAGAATCCTGACTAATACACATAGTTATCAAATAATAGGTATCATTTCTTGTTAAGGCTGAGAAACTATTAGATTGTTAATTGAAATTGTGGTCATCTATCACATTATTTTTTAAAAATAGAACTAAAATAGATTTATTGGAAGAACAAAATTATTTATATGATTTTTTCTAGTTGGTCCTATAAAATTGCCACATTCCTAATCATCATCTTGCCCTTAACTAGAATTTAAGTTCTCTGGGAGCAGAAGTCATGATGCATAGATCTCAGCAGGTGGTAAATAATTACTTTTGGCTAATTAATTAATTGTGCCATTTCAGAGCTTATGTCTAAAGAAAATATGACTTGGGTAACAAATTTATGAAGAATATTTCTCGAGCTGAATTTAAGCAGTATTGGCATAAGTAGGTATATTTGGCACCATAGAAATGCCTGTTTGACATTGTACAACTTAGTGTTCAATGCACCAGGAATTCTTCCCTCAAAGATTTTGTCTGACCACAAAAATAGTTTCTTCAGATTCATCCAAGAAGGAAAAGTCCAATTTTAAAATGCCAAACAGAAATGGTTCTGTAGCTCTTTTGGTTTTTCCATGAGTGGTATGATCTGGTTCCCCCATAGAGGTGGTCAGCCTGTGAAACCTGACTTCCTTCCACTCGCTAGCTTTAGCTGCACTTCCTAAGCTTAAGCGCTAACACCTGCAGAGAGAGACTGGAAAACCTAAATAATGCACCAAGATGTCTGTAGGGAGCCGCACACTCTATGAAGGCCAAGAGAGCTCTCATTTCTCAGAAACTAGTTTCCCCTAACTTCTGTAATCAAAGATGAATGCTTAAAGATTTGCACAGCAGTAGAATGAAATGCAGAACCTACTTTTTGATGCCTTCAGTACGCAAAGGAAAAAGTTTCAGGAGCAGGAGTCTACGGGGTCTGAATCTGCAGCATTCAGAACTTGTGAGACTGTGTCTTTAAATATGTTTCAATTTCTGTTTGGATTGTCTCGCTTTAAGAAAATATATACAACAGTTTTCCTTTCTTGAGGGGTAAATTCAGAATCTGGTGAATGTGGAAAGTAGTGACTGTGTGTCTTTTGTGTCTATATGATGAGGATGTCCAGGCAAAAGAAAGTAGCATTAATGTGCATGGCTGGTTGTGTGGACAATGAGTAGTCATGTAAGTTCTCACTGAGGTCCCCGATTGCTTTTCACATAATTTAGAAAGTGAATCTCTCAGGAGACAGACAAGCAGACATGGAGCAGTGAAAGTCTGAGTGCTGGGCTTTTCCTGTGGGGAAACTGTAAGGAACATTCTACCTTCTTGTGGCCTTGGCGTTTACCACTGTTTTATGTTTATTGAGGACTTTTTAAAAAGAATCTACCTCAGTAAGCATATACGTTTAAGAATCGACAGTATAGAATTGAAACATTTTAATCACTGTGGTATGCTCTTAGTAAGTAAACCATGCCATTACAATGCTAATAGCTATAAAGTCATGCACAGTCTTAGTAGTTCCTTTTATTTAGTTTTCAATGGATTTTTCAGTTGATATGAATGAATCTACATCCCTGCAGTATTTTTGTAGACTTTGCTTATGAAAATTCAAGATGTTTTGGAAGTGGTTTAGTAATAGAAGTGAATAAAAAAGTTATAAATAATTTGTATTTAATTAAAGCAATTATCAAGTAAAATCTGCAACTAAGCTAATTTTCCTAAGGAGCATTTTTCTCCCTCAACCTTGTGGTTACTTAGTTCTTCTGCCCTAAGTTCTCTCTATCCACATGTCCTAAATGCAAGCCAATAGGGCCTTTACTCAGGGTCAGCTTTGCATGCATGTGGCAGCCTCTTACACTTTTAGTGTCTGTGGGGATATCCAACAACTAAACTGTTTCAGAGAAGATCAATCCTTAGTACTTGGTAGGAATTACAAAACCCTAGAAGCAGCCATCATTGACATGTGCTGGAAATGTTGGAAACTAAGAATGATCCGTACAGCATCATATATTAGTATATACGCTGGACTTTCAGCTTTTATTTCACTTGTGTCCCTGGACCTAGCACACTAGGCCTGGTATAAAGTAAATGCTTAATAAATGTTTTCACAGAAGTATTAAATTTGTATTAAGTCCTTAGAAAATAACTGTAGAAAAAATAGGACAAAGATTGGAAGCTATCCATCAAAGGGGAGGAAATTCATATGTAAAATTTTAGAGTATACTCAGAAACTTGGGAAGTAAACCTCACCATAGAAGTTTCTCAGTGCAAGGGATAATTAAAACAAATGTGGAATCCTAAATAAATAAAATTATAAAAGGAATATTTATGATTTTGTTTTAGCACATTTTTAAAACCAGTTTTCTCCACACAACTCCTAGTACAATGTTATTTTTACCTTTGGTCTCAGCATCCATTACATTACACTAAGGTTAATTATGGGATCTGTGATGTAGTTATTAAACATTTATAGGAAGCATGAAGCCAATCACAGGCAACCTTCACTAAGAGGCATGAGCAATACCACTTTCTCTCTCTCTCTCTGGTTATTTGGATGATGAGAAGAGTGAATTAATAATGATCTAATGATAAGATAATTTAAAGTATTAATAATAAATGTAAGATTTGACCCCTTTACTCTCTTGTTCTAGCAGTTTCGAGTAAAAAAATATTTAATAGGAATTTTAAGAATTTGCAAATAAAAGAATGGTTCAAGCATTAGAATCAAGTGACTTCTGAAGATAAATGAAAATAGTTGACTTTTATTTACTTGAATCAGAAGAATGTGAATACTACCATAACTTATTTAAAGTCCAGGTAAATATCATATGGAAATCAAGGATAAGTTTGTAGTTTTCTTAGAATAACAACAAAGTGATTTAACTAAATAGAAAAATAGGGTTTTGTATTAAGTAGAAAAAGCAAACATCTCTCCATACCCACCAAAACTGGCCAGTGAATTAATTACATATATCTTTAAAACCAAACACCCAATACTCTTTTTGCCTAAATTTAAAGATTTGATTTATTTAAGATTTTATTTTACCTTGAATTGATTGTTTGGGTAAATTAACCAAATAAAACTATTATCCTTTGAATCTTTAAATCAATCCAAGACTTAAATTCTCAACTGAATTTCCCTGAGAGACCTTTAATTTTAATTATTGATGTAATGCTTGAAAAAAATAATTAAGGGATTCAATAGGATGTGCTTTATTTTAGAAAGATGAATTTACAGCCATCCAAAATGATTTAAAAGTCATTCCAGTAAACAGAAAATAACGTATAGAATTTTCTACCAAGCGTATGATTTCTGCAGTCTGAATGTTCTAGATCTTTTTTCTTTATATCAAGATCTCAGAATATACTTTCACTCCCTCCAAAACCTGCTACCTTCTCTGTCAATTATGTTCTTATGAGGTAAGCTGCTCAAGTTTTCTATGTGCTTTTGCAATTCCAATATAAAAGTTCATATTGTTAATGGCCTTAGCAATGAAATATAGTAACACATTAATCCAATTATAGGCAAAGCTAGAACCCACGCACCAGTGTGTTTTAATCCAGAATACTTCCCATATGGCTAGGCCATTTTTTGGCTATAGTTACTAATGAAAATAATTTGTCCTGATTAAAATTGGGCAATGAAGGTCATTTTACTTAATGAAGATAGACGGCATTAGTAAATATTTATAAAATGAGATACTTAAGTCTCTCAATGGGAATCAAAGGCAATTAATATCAAGGAATGTCGTTTATTGTTTACTGTGTGATATTTGGCATTTTATGTATGTGATGTGATTGTATTTTTTTCTCCCTTCCACTGCTTTTCCCACTATTCCTTCCAGCCTCTTCTCTATCTCACCCCATTCTCTTTCCCTGCACCGTCATGGATACAAACAATCTGATACTAAATTCACAGAGTAGAGACTTAGAAGCTAAGGTTAGAAAAAAGACAAGCACTCCTTTGCCTTGTTAAGAAATAGCTTTTGGAATCTATTAAGTGTTTATTACTTCTCAAAATCTATTTATTGATTATGAAATTGAGAATAAATTATTACCATTTAACAGATGGAGAAATTGAGACTATAAAAGAAAAATATCAGATTTTTCCTCCTTCTGTGTAGGGAAAACCCAGTGATTCTCTCCCATGAGTCTCCTTTAACTTCTCACATACAACAGTTTACTTCTGACATTTTTGATCACCAAATATGTGGCAATTTTTCCTCACAATAAGTGATTCTCTGTAACACCAGCTGGTGTCCTATAATTTAACTCAGTTCTAATACTGTCTACATGGAGATAGTTTCAGATCCCACAGGTTGAAGGTTTAGTCCTACCAGACGGCACCCCTCTGCTGCTTAGCAGCTTCAGATGCTGGTTAAAAGCCCATGTTACGCATAACATCTGTCCAATTTGGCTACAAATCAGAGGTTCCCACGAATGACTCCTCAGGTTCGATTACTTTGCTAAAGCAGCTCACAAGAACTCAGGGAAAATTTACATTTAGCAGTTTATAAACAGATATGATAAAGGATACAGATGAACATCAGGTGGAAGAGATGTACAGGGCTAGGTATGTGGAAAAGGAAGCTTCCATGCTCTCTCTGGGTGCAGCACTCCATGAGTTGACCTCCATAAGTACTTTCATGAGTTTATCAACCCTGAAGCTCTCTAAACCCTCTACTGGTGGGATTTTATGGAGGTTTCTTCACAGGGGATAATCAATTATTAATTTCATTTCCAGCCCCCTCTCCTTTCTCTGGAGAAGTGGGAGGGAGGGCAGGGCTGAAAATTCCAAGCTTCTAATCATGCCTTGATCTTTCTGGTGACCAGCCTCCATTCAGGAGCCATCTGGAACTCCCCCGGAGTCATGTCATCAGAATAAAGGTGCTCCTAGTGCTCTTATTACTTAGGAATTTACAGAGGTTTTAGGAGCTTTTTCAGGGACCCGGTCAAAGACAAATATTAGAGCAAGAGCTGCTTCTAGTGTTCCTATCACTTAGGAAGTTACAAGAGTTTTAGAAACTCTGTGCCAGAAACTGGAGGCAAAGACCAGTAAGTACTTTTTATTATCTCACAGAGACACAAGGTGGTTAATAAGTAGCCCAAATTTATAAAGCTCAAATTTACATACCATTCTATTGTGGGATGAAAGAAATAATGATGGAGATGGACCAAAAGTTTCAAGCTTTGAATTATAATACAAAACCTCTTTCTTTGTTAGCTTTGAGGTGTTGAGACTTCAGAAGGGGTCAGGAAGAGATAAGACAAAGAGGCTATTTTAGAAAGTCCCTGCCTCATTTAACCTTAAACTACCAGTAAAATGTCAGTAATGTTATTTGACAGATAGATGGGTATTCCAGGACTTATAGAAAGTAAATTGTTTCTCCAAGGTCACATACCACAGAAATGGAATTACAGAGATTTGAACCCAGGTTTATGTAATGCTCATACATTTAGCGATGATCTAGTAAAAATTATTTGCAAAAATACAGTCAAAAACTTGGAAGTGGGTGGGAGATATTCCAGGAAGTCCTTTCAGTGGAGTGGTAGGCATTCTCCAGCTGTATTTTCAGTTACTTTATGTAATATCAAGATTACTGCACATCTGAAATAAGACTTGTGCCATCCAATGCCTAAATCAATGCTGGCCATTTATATGATGGTGAAATCCTCAGAGATCGTTTTAGCAGGAAGTGGGACTTTTGCATTATATTAACCTGATGGCCTTTGAGATCTTAAAAAGTGAAATAGAGTGTTAGATTTTCAGTTGCCCTCCATAATGCTTATGACAAATTCACAAAACCTTGATAAATGACTACCAAATTTACTTAGTTATAAACCTATAATCTGAGTTTTCAAGTTCTTTTTTTCTGATTCTACTGGTGAAATTGGTATAGTATACAATATATAACATATTATCACCAAATCTCAATATCCTATCTAGTATTATCCTCTGCCTTATAAATTATCTTTCATGTAACATATTTGTCTTATAACTCAATTGTTTTATGTAAGCAGAAATTTCTTTCTAGCTCAGATTATATTTTGCCATATATTTTTAATATTGTTTGCATTATGTTGAAGTCAAGGGTGAAATGAAATAGCTTTCCTGAAAACTAACCAAGAATTGAAAATCATAGAAGACAAAAAATTTAGACAGGTTGTAAGTATTTGTTCAGATTCTCAAGAATGTATCCATAAGGGGGCCAAGTAAATAAATATTTATCTAAGAAAAAATAAACACTATCTTAATATCAAAACACCACTGGTGAGAGAAGCTAGTAAAAAATATTAAATGTTATTTTTGCCCAGGTTGGACAGTACATTCTTGAAAAATGCAAAATCCTACTGTAGGGCACACATTCATTTGTATTTTGGGACAGGAGTACTGACATTCAGCACTGAGAGATTTCCTAATTTATGTAGAGAAGAATGTTTCTTATCCTATGGACAACATTAAGAAAATTCTGCATGAGAGATAAGGAAGGAGGAATAGTGAGGGAGATTGGTTGAGGGAGACATGAACTTCTAAGTATTTTATTAATAGTGAATCTCACATTGAACATTTCCTCCACTTAGAGTCTTTTAACTTACATGTTGAGATCAAATATTGTGACCAAAGAATTAAAATCAAAGAGCGAAGCCCAAAAATCTCAGATAGTGCTGCTTTGCCTTGGAATATAAAACAAGGTATATGAAAGCGGTTTTCTGAAACTATTTGAAATGTAGCATTTAATTATAAAATGTCCTTTGTTCCAGATGAATGGCTAAAACTAAAATAGTGCAGAGCAGACTAACAAAACAATCAAGGAAAAGAATGGATTGATAATGGTGCCCCAAATTAAAAATACATAACATATTAATTGAAATTACATTACAGTCATAGTTTCTGTTTTAAAGGATTCATTTCTTTACTAAATTGCAATTGCGTAATATATAATGAGAAAGTACAAAAATTTTTAAAATTATAGAGAAGAGGTTAATTTTTATTTCTAGGACTGTGGTTAGCATTTGTTTGGAATACTTAGAATGATTTACAACTGCTTAATTATTCTTCTAATATCCCGTGGAGTACTGGGATTGTAGGTTGAAACTGAGAAAGGGAAATTTAAGGCACTTCCTGACATAGGAAAATATTGAGTTACAAGAATAGTCCTGCAGGAAAAGTGAGTGATAGAAGCTTAATCAGCAGGGACATACAAAAGTCAACAGCACTAAAATATTAGAAGGTTTATCTTTGGAAGCAGTTTTCCCCTGCTGGGGTGTGTATGTGGGCTGGGTTGCTTACCTGATCTTTCCTCATCTCTGTTGTCCATTTTCTTGCCTAAATTTGAGTACAAGGAGCAACATCCTTAACATCTGAGATTATGTTACTGATCTGATGCTGCCTCCCTCTGGCATCTGTCCACCACCCAAAAAATACAAAAACACTTTTAATGCTGCTCTCTTGATAGCTTCCCAGTTACCATCATTTACCTGAAGCTTACAACCCCTTAACATTACAAAATAATTTACAATAATCTGTGACCAAACACAGAAAATCTTTATATGGAACATGATTTACTTTAGTGAATGACTCTACATTGGGAACTTTTCAGATACTGTGTGAGTTCATTAAGGCAATTATGTCTTAAACTCTGGAAAGGCACGACTGGCTTGGTCGTGGTTAGTGTTAGTGATTTCCTGTGGTGTGGTGTTTCTGATAGTAGCATAAGCCCAGCTTGAAGTTACGTTTGCCTGGGGGCAGTTGTAACTTAAGTGCTTGCTGTTTTGACATTTGTTCATATTCTTCAGAAAGAAAATTTATTTTTGTTGGTTTGTTTGACCAATCTTTACTTTTAAAAAAAGGCAGTAGAAGCTATGTGGCTTAGAAATATATGTTACAAATGTGCTTGCCAGGGGAGTTAGACTCCTGCTGTCTTTGGACAAAGCAGCCTAATATTTTGTACAAAATGCTCCAAATGCTGAGATGATTTAGATTCTCTTTTCCCTTAAGGAGTGGTATTCTCTAAATTGCTGTTTCTCTTCCTTAAGTCAAGAAATCATGACAAAAATACTGCTTTACGATTAAAAAAAAATAGGTAAAGGTCTGCTTATTGCTACAGAATAAGAACTTTTCAATGTCCATCTCCCTGTGAGCCGTTAAGCAGAGATGGCACTTCTTGCTTTTAGTTATGTCTATTTGAGTTACAATTTTTGCAATTTTTTCAGCAAGAAGAAGTCATAGCTCTTGCTTTCTCTTCTTTGTATAAAAAATTTGGATCTTAAAATGAAAACTTCACCATTTATACTGACATCTCTGTCAAAGATATAATTTGTATACTAACAGCAGTGCATATAGGATGGAGGAATCTCCTCAGTAAGACCAAATGAGAACTGCTGTTGGCTCTGCCTTTGACAGTCTGTACAGTTGGAACAGATAGGGGCTTTAGGAACTGCTCACTCTACTTTTGTTCAGTTACAGTTGGTTTGAGGGTTGTCTAAATCCTTATAGGTCTGCTTTTCTCATATATCACAAAATACTGTCAATTTATGTAAATACACATCTTTTTAGGACAGTAATATTGTTACACTGATGTCTAGAATAAACACTCCACTAGCTCCAGGTTTAGTATTCAAAAGTCTAGAGCTGAAAAACAAGGCTGTTTTCTCTTTCTTTTTTTGTCCCTCTGAAAATGATTTTATACAGTTTGTTTGGACATTTCTGAGTTCCAAATACCAAGCATAGTAAAGGAGACATTTGGTGATATCAGATGTCATTCTTTATTTATGTGTATTGTCTAATCTCAAGTTGGATAAGAATACATCAATTTTTGTGGATCTTTTCATTGGCAAAGTTAAATGTACTAAACGGAACAGTGAAGCTTTAAACAAGCCCTGTGACATACTTACAATCTCTGTGCTTAAAAGATTATGCATTGTAAATCTTTTGATAGGGGCCAAAATTAAATAACCATGAATTATTCAGTGACAAGCTGAAGGCTTCCAGTGTAGCTTGGTTCAGGGTACTATTTGTTAAAGCTAAGCAAATAAGAAGGGTTTGGCAGTGTGCCTTCTCCCTCTTTTTGGGGGTTGTGACTTTTCAAGCTCTGAACCAGGCTCTTCCCCTCTGCTGACATCAGTAGTGGGTTGTGAAGTGGCTCAGTGAGAAAAGCAACGTAGTCTTGGAAACTTTGGGCCTTTGGACCGGACCCAGGGAAATCCCTGGGAAATAACAAAGCGGCACTGTTTGTATCTGAGAAAGAAACATATTTATAACAGATTTAAAGCACTTAATCTATTTTGCAAAGCATAATTAAGTAAAATCAACACCAAGCTGTTAAATGGAATAATAAGTAAACAAAAAACAGATTCAGGATTAGCCAGCTAGTATGCTTGTAAGCTACCTTGGGGTAAACTTAATATTACCAGATATTTATTAAATAAGGCACAGCCTGTGGAGTTAGACAGACTTGGGTTGAGTCCTATTTGGCAGCTTCCTTGGTGTGTGGCCCTGGGCAATTTGCTTAACTTCTTTGAATCTGAGAGTACTCAGGTGCTATTTTTGTTAATGAAAAAAATGATGCTCGCAGCAGTTCTCCAAGTTGATACTACTGCTTTCCTCCCAGACAGCTGATCAGAGAAGCCCCCTGTCCTTTTATCCTTTTCCTTTATGGTGACTCTAGTGCCACTGTCCTCCTTCCAGAGCTACTTAAGGCAGTGGTGTACCTGTGCCGTCTCCCTTGTCCCCATAATCTCTCTTCTTTGATTTTTCTCCTTTCTTCTTTGACTTCCACTGATAAAGTCCACTATCCACAGTACTTCCTGGAGCAGATTTCTGAAACAAATACCTACTTTTAAGTTCTTCCTGTCATACACCTGAGTTTGAGGCTTTTCTAACCCATTCATGCATTTACTGATGAATTCAATTAATAGTTTATTGAAGGCTTACTCTGTGCAGAATGGTGTACAACACGTTATAAGAGCTATAAATAGGCATAAGCCATGGTGTCTACTTCAAAGAATGTGTAGTAAAATAAGGGTTAAAAAGCATATGAAAAATATGACTACAAAGTAGGAGTTAATAAAATTTACATTAGTGTTTAATATAATAGTAATAATAATAATGATAGCCAGTGTCTAGTGCTGGACCACTACCTGCCTGTACTTTTCTAAATGCTTTACATGTATTAGCTCATTTAATTCTACTTGTAATTTGATGAAATTGGTACCATCGTAACATTCATTTTACAGATTAAAAACTGAGGCATGAAGAGGTTAAACAAATTTTCTCAAGGTTGGAACAAACTGTTCGGTGGCAGAGCAATCCCTTAGGAGGCAGTACTGGGTGTCCTGGTTCCAGTCAGGGTCTTGAGCCTCCCATTGTCCACCCACTGGACCCCTGTTCAGTGCTGCCACCCGAGGAGAACCACTCCAACGTGGTGGGCTCCATATCATGAGTCTTTTTATGTAGCTACTTCAGTGAGAGAAAAGGGCTCCTAATTACAGCTAGGTTTTCTGGTAATATTTCCTGGGGAAGGTAACTTCTGAAACATTACTGAAAGGGCTGATGGAAATTTTTTTAGGTAGTATTCAATTTTCCTGGTGATAAAAGTAATGTAAGCACACTGTAGAAATTTTAGAATATACTTAAAAGCACATGGCAGAAGATACAAATCACTCATAGTATCTGCACTCAGAGTTAATAATCATTAACATTTTGGTATATATCCCTTGCGTGGGAGTATGGATAATTTCTCTTCTTTTTTGTGCTATGATACATCTCTCAAATATCTCCAAAGCAAAGAATTGTGTTTATAAGAAGAAAAAAGACAAAATAGCACAATACTTTAAAAATATATTTTTATCCATTAATTCCACTTTTAGAAAGATTTCTTTAAGGAGAAATCGGGAATGAATACATATATGTATATACAATCTACCTGTCTGACTCTTTCAAATATATATATTCTCTTTATCTCTTTTTTTTTTTTTTTACTAAAGTGGGATTGTAATACCATTTTATAAATTTGATGGTATAATAAATATTTTCCCATGTTACTACATATTTTTCTATGACAATATTAATAGATTTGTTATAATATTTTTAATCAGTAGCATGTTTTTAGGCATTTAAACAGAATGGCGGAGAAGCTGGAGAAGCTGTCTACCAAGGCTGCACTCCCCTCCCATGATGTTGAGTTGTTGCTGGACAGAGTGGCTGCTCAGCCTGGGAGTCCATTTCCCAGCATTCCTCTGCATCTTGGTGGGGCCATGTGACTGTTTTGTGTTAAAGTAGAATTGGGCAGAAACAATATGCACACTTACAGAGCTGATCTTTAATGGACTCCTTTCTCTTTTCTTCTCTTCACTCTCTGTCTTCCCCTATTCTCTGTCTGTAGAGAGCAAAGGACTTTAAGACATAAAGAATGACAGTGACACAGGATGGAAAGGGCGGGATCAGTTTCACCGTGTGGAAGGGTACCCACCAAACGTCCCCAGTGAACCTGAGCAAGTAGTAACTTCTATAATAATTCACAAGGATTTGGGAGTTCATGTGTTAAACAGCTAGTCGTACCTTAACTACTACAGATAGTTTCCAAATTTTTCTTCTCCTAAATAAAATTTTTCAAATTACTTCATTGCCTTTTTTTCTTCTTTCGAACTGCAAGAACAATACATCAGTTTTGAAAAATACCTGGTAACAGAGATGTGCTAAGAAACAACCAAGAGTTTTTAATTTCCCCTGTTTTTCTCTTTTCCCCAACCAAATTATCCTCTCTACATTCTCTAAGTGTCCTATGATCAATATTTGGTGTATACCTTCCCATACTCTTCTTTATGCTCATTTTGAATGTAAATGAGCATAAATATTTACTACATTTATTTATATTTTTTCCCAATTTTTAAAACATAAGGATAAATTAAAAATAGGCTGCAGGAAAAAAAAAATAGGCAACAGAGTATTAGTATAGTATGGATCCATTTTTGCAAAAAAGGAAAAATATTTTAGCATTTTAAATGAACATCCTTGTTAAAGAAATCATTTTATATGTCTCCGAAGAGTATTGTATTATGATAAAAGATAAGAAGTGGAATGTCAAATCAAAACTACAATGAGGAATCACCTCACATCAGTCAGAATGGCCATCATTAAAAAGTCTGCAAATCTGGAGAAGGTGTGGAGAAAAAAGAACTCTCCTACACTGTTAGTGGGAATGTAAATTGGTGCAAACACTATGGAGAACAGTATGGAGGTTCCTTAAAAAAACAAAAATAGAGCTACCTTGTGATCCTACAATCCCACTCCTGGGCACATACCTGGAGAAAACCCTAATTCAAAAAGACACATGCACCCCAATGTTCATAGCAGCACTATTCACAATTGCCAAGACATGGAAGCAACCTAAATGTCCATTGATAGACGAATAGAGAAAGAAGATGTGGTAGATAGATAGATATAGATATAATGGAATATTACTCAGCCATAAAAAGAATAAAACAATGCCTTTTGCAGCAATATGAATGAACTTAAGAGATTATCATATTAAGTGAAGTAAGTCAGACAGAGAAAGACAAATATCATATGATATCCCTTATATGTAGAATCTAAAAAATTATAGAAGGAACTTATTTACAAAACAGTAATGAGATTCACATATACATATTACTATGTATAAAATAGATAAAACAATGAGGACCTACTGTATAGCACAGGGAACTATATTCAATATCTTGTAAAATAATCTGTAATGGAAAATAATCTGAAAAAGAATATATATTTATACACATAACATGTACAAGTATAACTGAATCACTTTGCTGTACAACTGAAACACACAACATTGCAAACTAACTTTACTTCAGTTGAAAAAAAAGAAAGGGAATCAGAGTAAAAGTATATTCAAAATTTCAAGTGTGTTGATCAACATGGCAAGTCCACAGAAAATCCAGACTTATTTTACATTTCTTCAGAAATGTCAGAGCTGCTTTTGTTGCTTGTAGTGTACTGTATTTAAATTAATATCACCATGGAATGGTTAGTTTCCTTATATCAGTTCTTTAATTCATTTTTCCTTCTCATTTCAGTGTGTTGTCTTGTAATTATCTTTCTTTTTTTTATTTCAGAGAATCTTTGTTTTTACCATTTTATTGAGAACAAAGTTGAGTTTCAATTACATAGCAACAATTTTTAACTATACAAGCCTGCCTTCTTGTTCTTTTTAACGTGGAATATTCTTTTCACTATCCCTAAAGTTTTTTGATTTTATTTATTTATTTCTTGGTTGGCTGATTGATTAGTTTTGTTTTTGAGAATCCTGTGAACTCCCCGGGTGATGTCTTAGGCTTCTCTCAGAATTCAAGCACTCCAGTGGTTGTGTAAGTTTACAAGATCAGATCACGATGCCTGAGAAGTGTGAGGAGTGTATATGGACATGTGCAGAGTGTGTTTTCTAGTGTCAGAGTTTCTTCTCTGCTTTTGAAGAAATTAGGGGCATAAACAAAGTTATCCAAGTAGTACAGCACATGTCATGTTTGACCATAAGTCCAGGATATCAAGGGGAATACTAAGAGATAAAATGAATTTGAAGCCAGTGGCAGAAAGCCTTGAAGATGACAGAAAAATAAAAACTTTGATTTGCGTTTCTCTGATAACTAGTGATATTGAGTATTTTTTCATGTGCCTTTTGATCATTTGTATGTCTTCCTTGGAGAATTGCTTGTTTAGGTCTTCTGCCCATTTTTGGATTGGGTTGTTTATTTTTTTCTTACACTGAGTTGTATGAGCTGCTTATATATTCTGGAGATCAAGCCTTTGTCAGTTTCATTTGCAAAAATTTTCTCCCATTCCGTAGGTTGTCTTTTTGTTTTACTTATGGTTTCCTTTGCTGTGCAGAAGCTTGTAAGTTTCATTAGGTCCCATTTGTTTATTCTTGCTTTTATTTCTTCTAGGAGAAAATTTTTGAGATGTATGTCAGATAATGTTTTGCCTATGTTTTCCTCTAGGAGGTTTATTGTATCTTGTCTTATGTTTAAGTCTTTGATCCATTTTGAGTTGATTTTTGTATATGGTATAGACTACAATGAGGTATCACCTCACACCAGTCAGAATGGCCGTCATTCAAAAATCCACAAATGACAAATGCTGGAGAGGCTGTGGAGAAAGGGGAACCCTCCTACACTGCTGGTGGGAATGCAGTTTGGTGTAGCCACTATGGAAAACAGTGTGGAGATTCCTCAAAAGACTAGGAACAGACTTACCGTATGACCCAGGAATCCCACTCCTGGGCTTATATCCAGAAGGAACCCTACTTCAGGATGACACCTGCACCCCAATGTTCATAGCAGCACTATTTAAAATAGCCAAAACATGGAAACAGCCTAAATGTCCATCAACAGGTGACTGGATAAAGAAGAGGTGGTATATTTATACAATGGAATACTACTCAGCCATAAAAACTGACAACATAATACCATTTGCAGCAACATGGATGCTCCTGGAGAATGTCATTCTAAATGAAGTAAGCCAGAAAGAGAAAGAAAAATACCATGTGAGATCGCTCATATGTGGAATCTAAAAAACAAAAACAAACAAACAAACAAAAAAAACAAAGTGTAAATACAGGACAGAAATAGACTCATAGACATAGAATACAGACTTGTGGTTGCCAGGAGGGTGGAGGGTGGGAAGGGATAGACTGGGGTTTCAAAATTGTAGAGTAGATAGACGAGATGATACTGTATAGCACAGGGAAATATACACAAAATCTCATGGTAGCTCACAGAGAAAAAAATGTGATGAGTGTGTATATGTTCATGTGTGACTGAAAAATTGTGCTGAACACTGGAATTTGACACAACAATGTAAAATGATTATAAATCAATAAAAAATGTTATTAAAAAATAAAAATAAAGAGTAGAGGAAGCACCAAAAAAAAAAAAGAAAAAGAAAAACTAACATTTGTATTCTGCTTTACAGTTTTTAAAATGCTATAATATGCACTATTCATTTATGCTTATAACAGCTCTGAGAAATAGACCTTTAGTTTTCAAAGGAGCCTCAGAAAGTTTATGTTCTGTGCCCAGTTTGTTCAACTAGTAGGTAGAAATACCAGGATTTAATCCTGAGCCTTTCTGGTTCCAAAGCCCGTGTTTACTCTGCTACACTCTGCCATGTCAAAGAGAATTATACTCAAAAATTCACTTTGACAAAGCATAATCCATTGATAATGCGCATGATGGACAATCGAGAGAGATACCAAAGAAGGCTCTTCCTTTTTAGAATCAAGCTGTTGCAAATATCTGCCATAATATAGCAATGTGTTTAGGGGTGTGGGCTCTGGAGCCAGAATGCTTAGGCATCACTTCCAAGCTAACTGTGGGCAAGTTACTTAATATGTTTTGTGCATCAGTTTCCTCATATTTAAAGTGTTTACCTTATATAATTATTTTTAAGTTTAATAAGTAACTGTACGTAAAGTGATTAGGGTGATACCTAGAACATAGCAAACTGTCCGTAAGTTGTAGCTGTTATTGTTTTACAGCCAACTATAAGCCAGCCCTTTATGGGACAATTTGCATACATCATATCTAGCCTCATGAAGTAGTTATTTCCTGTTTTAGAATGAAAGAAAAAATATTTGAGAGGAGGATTTTTGAACTTACTGTCTTAATTTTTAAAATTAGATATGCTGTAGTCTCAATTAGGAACAGGCACTGGAGGGACGGATAGTTCATTTTTGCCCCCACCTGCCCACCATGCCTGGTTCTGTTGCTCTGTGTCTAGAAGATAAAAAGTGATTGTTTATCGATGATAGAGATGATGAAAATGGTGTTGGTAACATAATAGGTCAGGCAGCAGAGGGACAAAAACTGTTTGTGGCAGAAGAAAATACCTTACTGACTTCTAGTTGGGAAAAATTTTCACCACCTTACTCCTCCAAAGAAAGCTCTGCCATGAAGTTTTCCAGAATCTACCTTGAAGTAGTCTACCCCAAGTTCTTCATTACTTTCCTTATTGTTGTTCTATGCTCTATAGAACTCACTTTTTTTTTTTTCTGGACTAGAGAAATTACTCTGAGAAGCTGAGTCAGAATTTTGACCATGCTATGAAAATACAATGAGACTAGCATTTGTTTTTACTCACTATTGCTGACCCAACAATGTTTGGAAAAGAGATTACACTAGAAAGAAAAGGACATTTATCCCATTTCATTGTTTATGTTGCCTTTTTCACTACATCTGAAAGTAACAGTGAATCTGAAACAAATGTTTAGGGAAGACATCACTTATTTCTGAAGGCAGCTAAACTCCCAAGCAAAGTAAAACTTTTGATATAGCACTTATGATTTTCTAGACTTCCTAGGGCCCTAAGGGTCAAGGTACGTTCACAGGGAGAGTTTTAGATGTTTCTAGAACAGCAAGCTTCTTAATGACTCCTGTGTCTAGTTGTGTGTCTCAGTATTCGGCATGAGGGCTTGATGACAAGGAGTGCTCAAAAAATATATATATACATAGACTAATAACAGCGACACACTCGCTGAACAATGTCATTCAGTGAGTATTGCCCATATTCTACTTTTAAAAACATCTATGTCACCAGAAGAGTTTAAATTTTTAGAGCTATGTCTATCCTTTTTATTATCTACTGAAAGCTGTAGGTCACTGTGTTTGCACTATAACAATTTTCACGTTCCTTAGTTGGTGTCAAAACCACTGTAATCATAACATTTCTCAGGTACACTATGCTAGAGGAATAAATGAGCAGGTCAAATTTTAGGTTCTGAAAGAATGTGAATATCTTCAGTAATGGAAAATTCATTCAGATTCCACTAAGACAGTGGGATGGCCAAGGAACACCTCATCTTGTGGGTGACTTTTGAGTAAAGCCTGTAGGAGGTGAAGAAGAAAGCCATGTGGTTATCTGGGGAAAAGTGCCACAGAATGGGAGGACGGGAAAGGCAAGAGCAAAGACCCTGAGGCAGGAGATGCCCATTATGTTTCTGGAGCAGTGAGGAGGCCAGTATGAGTGAGAGCAGCCCGTGAGGGAGAAGCACTGGGAGATGAAGTCAGAGAGGTAGCGGAGGGAATGGAAAGAGGAAAACGAGATGATGTAGATTTTGTAGGCCCATGCAAAGACTTTGATTCATACTCAAGTGTTGTGGGAATCTATCAGGTAGTTTTAAACAAAGTCATGATGTGATTGCACTTATTTTTAAAAATAAACTTTTAATAATAGAATAGTTTTAGATTTACAGAAATATTGTGAAGATAGTACAGAGAGTTTGCATACACCCACACCCAGTTTTCCGTACTGTTAACATCTTACATTTTGTTACAACGAATGAACTAGTATTGATTCATTATTATCAAATAATGTTCACACTTTTTAATATTTCCTTTATTAATATTTTCCTAATTTTAGTTCCTAATATTAATATTAGTTCTTAAACTACTATCTTTTTCTATTCAAAGGTCCCATTCAGATTTATCATACTATATTTTAAATTTTTTTCTCATAAGTGGAGGGTGGCATTCATAAAAAGTCTTTTTTTTTTCTTTTTTCTTCCTACAGTGAAAGACTTTCTTAAAATAGGTATTCTATAATCATAAAAATAATAAAGCTGTCCAACAAGAGCAAAATACAAACTTTTTACTTATTCTCGTCTCATGCTCTCTTAATCTCCAGCCCAAAGGAGATCCAACAACAACAAACCACCAAGAGGTAAATGACACAAAATGATCTACTGAGATCATTCACCTCACCTCTAAGTCATCATTTTCCCCAAGTTTTATTGAGAAGTAATTGACATACACAACTGTGTAAGTTTAAGATGTACATCATGATGGTTTGATTTACCTATATTGTGAAATGGTTACCACAGTAGGATCAGCTAACATCCTTCTTTTCATATAGATACAATTTTTTAAAAAAGAAATAAAAAAAAAAAAAAGAAAAAAAAGGAAAAAAAATCCCCTTGGTGAGAACTCTTAGGATTTACTTTATTAACAATTTTCCTCTATATTCTACTGCAGAGTTAGCTGTAGTCATCATGCTGTACATTATATCCCTAGTACTTTTTTTATCTTATAACTGGAAGCTTGTACCTTTTGACTACCTTTCTCCAATTTCCCCCTCCACTCCCCTTTGCCTCTGGTAAACCTCAAGTCTGATACCTTTTCCTATGAGTTATTTTTTTTGCTTGCTTTTTAGATTCCACAGATAAGTGATATCATACTGAGTATGGGGGTATATACTCAGCCACAAAAAATGAGAAAATCCTGCCATTTGCAACAATATGCAGGGACTTTGAAGGTATTATGCTGTGTGTATAGCTCATGTCTTAACAAGATCACTCTCGCTGTTGTGTTGCCAGTTGACTGCAGAAGCAGGGAAACCAGTGGAGGAGATTTTTATCAGAAAAGAGATGATAAGGACTTGAAGCAGGGACTGTTATAAAATATAGTTATTAATTCCATTCGTTACTGATGATTCTAGTGTCTGTCTAAATAGACTCTTCTATACTTTTGCAAACTATCCCGTCACCAAATACATAAACATTTACTTGAAGCAAACTTAGTATTAGGCAAGGAAGATACACAGTCATGTGTAAGACTTTTTTTTTTTTTTTTAGTTTTTTTTATTGAGTGATAGTCATTTTACAATGTTGTGTCAAATTCTAGTGTAGAGCACAATTTGTCAGTTATACACGAACATATATATATTCATTGTCACAATTTTTTTTCTGCTATGAGCTACCACAAGATCTTGTATACATTTCCCTGTGCTGTACAGTATAATCTTGTTTATCTGTTCTGCATTTTAAAATCCCAGTCTGTCCCTTCCCACCCCCTGCCCCCTTGGCAACCACAAGTTTGTATTCTATGTCTATGAGTCTACTTCTGTTTTGTTTTATTTTTTATTTTTTTTAGATTCCTCATATGAACAATCTCTTATGGTATTTTTCCTTCTCTTTCTGGCTTACTTCACTTAGAATGACATTCTCCAGGAACATCCATGTTGCTGCAGATGGCGTTATGTTGTTGGTTTTTGTGGCTGAGTAGTATTCCATTGTATAAATATACCACTTCTTCTTTACTCAGTCATCTGTTGATGGACATTTAGACTGTTGCCATGTCTTGGCTATTGTAAATAGTGCCACTATGAACATTGGGGTGCAGGTGTCATTTTGAAGTAGGGTTCCTTCTGGATATATGGCCAGGAGCAGGATTCCTGGGTCATATGGTAAGTCTATTCCTAGTCTTTTGAGGAATCTCCATACTGTTTTCCACAGTGGCTTTCGTTGCTTCCCTCTCCCACTCTTAATGATTTAGATGTCTTCTTTTACAATTTTGTGTTTATTCTTTTTGTAATTCATGGCAGTTATCTCCTTTCTAGTTACGAGTTTCTCATTTTTGTAGCATCCTGCTTCTTTTCTATTTAGAGTATTTCTTTTAGCATGGGTTTAGCGTTGGCTAAACTCTTTTGGTTTTTGCTTATCTGTGAAGTTCTTTATCTCTCCTATTCTAAAGGATAGCCTTGCTGGATAGAGTATCCTAGGCTGCATCTTTTTTTCATTCGGGACTTTGAATATATCTTGCCACTCCCTTCTGGCCTGTAGTGTTTGTGTAGAGAAATCAGCTGAGAGCCTTATGGGGGTTCCCTTGTAACTCACTCTTTGTTTTTCTCTTGCTGCCTTTAGGATCATTTTTTCATCCTTGACTCTGGCCATCTTGATTATGATATGTCTTGGTGTGAGTCTGTTTGGGTTCTTCCTGTTTGGGACCCTCTGAGCCTCCTGTACTTGGATATCTGATTCCTTCTTTAGGTTTGGGAAATTTTCAGTCATCATTTCTTCCAATACCTTTTCAATCCCCTTTGTTCTTTCTTCCCCTTCTAGAACCCCTATTATGCGTAGATTGGCATGCTTTACATTATCCCATAGGTCCCTTATATTGTTTTCATTGTTTTTTATTTCTTTTTCTCTCAGCTGTTCTGATTGGGTGCTTTCTGTTGTCCTGTCTTCTAGGTCACTTATTCGTTCGTCTGCATTGTCTAGCCTGCTTTGTACAGCCTTTAGTTCAGCTCTCATCTCAGCCAATGAGTTTACTAATTCTACTTGGTTCTTCTTTATGGCTTCTATTTCATTTTTGACATCTTATATCTTTAAACACTATTTCTTATAGTTCCTTCAGTACTTTGATCACTCTTTCTTTGAAATCTTGATCTAGTAGGCCTTCAATGTCTATTTCCTTGATCGTGCTTTCAGGGGATTTCTCTTGATCTTTTAGTTGGTAGTGGTTCCTCTGCTTCTTCATATTGCTCATGTCTCTCTGGCACTGTGGCTTGAGGAATATCAGTTATCTAGTTCTCCTGGAGACAGTGTGCTCTTAATGATTTTATTGAGAGGTCTTTGTGTCTTTGCCCCGTTTTGCGAACTCAGCTTGCTGTTTCAAGGCCCTCTGTTGGCGCCCTCATCTGTGTTGCTCCCAGTGGCTGTTGGCTAGTAGATCGTGCCCCCTCCCAACACTGGGTCAGGTGCTGAGCTCTTACCCCGTGGGTGGGCGGGTCACCCCCACTCCCAATGCCACAGTCAGATGCTGCGCTCGGGCGAGGCAGGTGGGCGGATCGTACTCCCTCCCAGCACCGTGGTCAGGTGCTGTGTTCCTGCCAGGAAGGTGGTTGGCCGCCTGGCCTCTCCCAGCGTTGGTAGCTCCGCTGCTCTGTGCAGCTTCCCGCTCCGCCTCGGGTTGGTGCTCCAAAGGCGGGCTCGGGGAAGACTGCGGAACAGCCCTGCCTCTGCTCCATGCCAAATCTCAGCTCCTTGTTTGTCTTGGCGGCGTAAGTTCTCTGAGGTGCCAGGGCAGAAAGATCCTATCTACCTCAGGCTGTAAACAAGTCTCAGTCCTGCCTAGGAGGTTGCGGAGCCCCTGAGTGAGGATTCAGGTCTTGGCCCCTCCCTGGCCCAGGCACTGCCCACAGGAGGAGGTGGCGGCTGTGGCTGCACCCCGCCTCTCTTCTCCCGAGAAGCAACAGTAATGGCGGTGCGGGTCTGAGGAGACAAAGGCTATGGTGCCCCTCCCCCCAGGGCACACCAGCCTTGTTGCTTTGTTTTTTTCACAATTTATGGGGGACCGAGGTTGTTCTGCTCCGTATCCCCTCCCAGCCACAGCGCGCAGCACCCTGCAGTCCCCCGGGGCTGCCTCAGTGCAGCCGCCCCAGTCCTCCGCCCAGTTTGGGCAGCCTATCCCGGACCCAGCTGCTGGCTCGCGTATTGGGCTGGGTGTCACGGGACCCTTTGTGCCTGTTTAACTCAGTTCTGTCAGTCAAGGGGTGCTCAGGGCAGATTTGAGCCTCGGAGGCTCCCCCCTATCCCACTGGCCTCTCCGTTGGAGAGGGGGAGACCCAGAGAACGAGCGCCAGTCCTCCTTTGCTGCACCCTCCCTGAAGCATCGGTCTGGCACTGTTTTGCTTTTTCTTCTTTCTTTTTTCCTTTTCTCCTACCAATTTTTGGCGTCTTTGTCTTTCAAAGAGGGCGGTGTTTTGTGGGAGTTCGGCAGGTGCTCTGGTTGGCTGAGTGGGTCCATAGATGTGAGTTTTGGTGTATTTCTGGGAGAGGGTGAGCTACAAGCGTCCTTCTACTCCTCCATCTTGCTTCTGCCAGCCATGTGTAAGACTTGATACTTTTATATTTAAACCCATACAATGCCTGTTTATTGACATTACTGGTATTGTTGAAAACAATGATGTCAGTGATGTAGGTAGATGTGGGAAAAACTAGGCTTGGGGTGCTAACAGTAGCCACAAAAACAGAAGGATACATATGAGAAGCAACTAGATCAGGAATCAATAAAACTGGTATTTAACTAGGTATTGGGAAGTGAAGAAAGAGGTTAATCAAAGATGAGCTCAAACTTTGTAGACTATCCTCAAGATAGTGATATTCAAAAAAAGCAATGAATTTCAGAGTTGTAATTTATTGGAGGGGAAGTTAATGAGTGCCATTTTAAATAAGTGCGGTTTGTGGCAACATGGAAGATTTTAAGTGTATTTAAGTGGAAATACTCAGTTGTCTTTTTAAAAAGAATGAAATTTCATTTGTAGACTATTCAAGAATTCAGTAATTTGAAATTTGCACCTCTCAGGGAGTGATGGAAGCATTAGCTATCTTGATTGTGGTAGTGGTTTCATTGGTGTATGTATCTATCAAAATTCATCAAATTGCACATCTGAAATATGTGTAGCTTACTGTATAGGAATCATACCACAATAAAGGTGTTAAAAATGTATGTGGTTTAAAACTTCTGAACTATAAATATTAAAAAATCTGATACCACTCTTATATAAACATTTTTCACCCATTTACTATGTACATGTATGATAAGAGCATAAAGACTTCATATTTTCAAGGCTCATCTTGACAGGTAATAATCATTGCTGAATATTGTTGATACTAGCACTCACTGAGAGTGACCAAGCATTTAATAATTTTGTTCCTTATCTCCATAGAACTGAAAAAAACAGAAGGATTGTAAATGCCTGGTCTGTTCTGGTCAAGTTTTATAATTCATTTATTATGAAAAATAGATTGAGACAATGGAGTTGTCATGTGTTACCATGTTAGTCTCAGAGATCCAGTTAGCGTTTAATAATGTTTACATACCTGACATGAAAGGCCATGGATTAACTTGATAATGTCTAACGGCTGCTAAGATCTGGTACTTTTGTGATGCTTCAAAGGAAGTGGATCAAAGAGGAATTCTTTAATAGAATACTTCACACATTAATATCCTTTGGAGAAGCTAGTTCAATTGACTACATTGTGTAGAAAAATCCTCAAATTCATCTAAGAAACTGATGTAACCCCTACTGTTGTTCAAATGTAACAAGGATCTAAATGAGATCAAGAATGTGTATACTTTGCCAATTGTACATGTGAGTGTATTAATATTCTTAATTCTTGGGGCTCTAAGACTTGTTTATGTACAGTGATATTAGATAAAAAATTTAAAATATTACACTTATGGAGACTTCTGCAACTAAAAAGTTTTTTTGGGGGGGCATACATTACCTCATTTAGTCCTTACAGTAGCCTTATATTATTGGAAAAGTAAATAATATTATTTCTGATAATAAAGACTATTTGTAACATAGGAAAACAAGTAATTTATCTCAAATCTGAAAGCTAATAAATGAAAGGCCAAGACTAGAACCCAACCAACTCTGCAGACTTTCAGGCCAATGTATTCACCAGTAAACTGTACTATTAGAATTGAAAACAAATGAGAGGGTGTCATAGTAAATGACCTTGAACTTCAATTTTTCCATCTGTAAAATGAGGATAAGATTAACTTTCCTTCACAAATGATTAAATATGAGATAAATCCCAAACTGTTTGGATTACTGTCTCACAAAACAGTTTATGGATTATTTTATTTTTTGAAGGCTCCTTTTTCTCTACATAGGTCCATCTGCATCCAAGTGAGTTATGTACAATTTTGAAATTTGACCAAGGAGGAATAGTTTCCATCCTCAGTTCTATATACAATAAATAAAACTATATAAAGCCCCTTCCGTTTGTTACTGAACGAAACTCGGGTGCTCTTGCCTAATGCACAGCAAAGCCAATCTATTGACACCAGGTTGTGGTGAAGGAAAGTACAGCATTATTACAGGGCAGCAAGCAAAGAGAATGGGCAGCTAGGGCACAAGAGACCTGAACTCCCCAAAGGCTTTCAGGGAAGTGTTTTTATTTATTTATTTATCTTTAATTCTTATTTTTTATTGAAGTGTAGTTGACTTGCAGTATTAGTTTCATGTGTATAACAAAGCAATTAGTTATATGTATACATACATATATGTTTTTTCAGATTCTTTTCCATTACAGCTCATTACAAGAAATTGAATATAGTTCCCTGTGCTATATAGTAGGTCTTAGCTGTTTGTCTGAGGGAAGGGTTTTTAAAGGCAGCATTAGGGGTGAGGGTCGCAGGATGCACAATCAGCTCCTGGAATTTCTTCCGATTGGTTAGTGGTGAGGTAACAGTGATGTTTCCGGAATCTTAATCATCAACCTTCTGGTTCTAACTAGTTTGGGATCTACATGCTTGTGGCCAGCACGCAGTCACCATCCTCCTCCTGGTGGGGGTCTTAGTTTCTGCAGAACCACTCAAAGATATGATTCAGATTATTATAGCTCTTCAGGAGGAACTGAGAGAAACTATGCTTTATTTCTGCATTTTCCACTTCTCTAATCACTAACTGTTTGAATCTGCTCTTTGGAACTGGGGGAAAGCCTAAGAGATTAAAGCTTTTTCTACAAACAAGAAGGAGAACATGGTAGGGCTTGTACCCAGGAGGGCACTACAGAGTCCTAGTTGGTTTCAGTCCTGTCTTTTCCTTGATATCCCTCAATTCTGAGGGGAATAGGGGCAGGGCTAGAAAGGGAGTGAAGTTTTGGATAGAGAGTTAATCATAAACTCAGCAGGGAGCTCAGTTTCACATTTAGAGTTTACCTCTCACGGTGAGGACTCCACATAAAAGGGGAAAGAGTCAGAAGGTGTTAGCTTGGCCAAGGATAATGGCTGATAAGTTAGGGAAGGGGATTTCCTGTGTAGCAAGGTGTGTTCTATGTGGGAAACCTTCTCTACTTCCCATTCCAGGCTACTTTGCTAGTCTTGGCAAGAATAGATAACAAGAATATCTTTTAATTCTTTCTCCCTGGAGATCTGGACAGTTTTACTTTAAAAACTCAAATTCCATCATTTGGTATAAGCCTAAAACTTTCTAAGATTTCTTCAAACTCTTGAAAAATCATTGCTCTGGCTCCTGGGACTATACCAATCTCATCCTGTGTCAAGCTTAATACAGAACTTTACTGCTTTTAAAATAAATCCAATTAGTCAAGGCTTTTAGGAAATTTCACTAGAATTAGCAAATTGAATAGAAGACTTGGGGGTTACTGAGAGAATACGTATAATACTGCACAGTCTTCCCTCAGTCTCTTCCTATTCCTTCTCTTCCTTCTTTCATGCTCCAGTTTCCTCCTTTTTGTTTTTCATTCCTTTCTGGTCTAAGCATCTTTTGTTGTTTGAGTGCCCTTGAGGTATCATCTCCACCCTTAAGGCTCTATGGAAACTTACAAAAATGTTTCTTTTGAGCAATCAATCACAAGGTTGTCGATGAGAAATTCAGATGAATTGTTTTCCCTTCAGTGTATGACTTAGTCGTATCACTAAAATCTCATTTAAGACATTGAGAGCATAAAGCAGCCCAAACCCTTTCTATCAAATGGAGAAGAGCAAAATGGAGCACAAACTTGGGTACAGGACACTTCCCATCCCTCAGAGAAGTGATGTTATCAGCACAGAGCTGAGCTATTACCAGCAGCAGCAGCAGCAGCAGGGGACAGCCACAGTGGTCTAATCTAGACCAGCTCATCCAAGTGTGACAACAGAAAATCAAGGCGTTTGTGTCCAGCAGGAAGGTAAGAGGACAACAACTTCCTCTCCTGGGCATTGGGCCCTAATTCTGATATCAGGAACAGAAGGAGAATCACTGTATTTGCCTTGGCACAGGGTGAGAACTGTTATCTGATCTGGTGATTCAGAGTTACAGTGCTAGGAGTGGGGAAGAAGAAGACTGTTATATATCCAATGGGAAGATCACATCCAGTAGTAAACATGAAATATTCCCTGGGGAATTCCTGCATCAGTCAGAAGGAATTTGACCGTGAGCTGGTGTTTGCACAATGCTGTGGATGAGTGCCAAGCCTGAAAAGTGCCATTGTGCCACTGCTTGTGTGTGATGCTACCCCACTCCTCAGTTTGATGTAGAGCGAACAAACATGCGTTACACTTGTGTTACCCCTAGGTAACAATTAGCCAAAGACCCCCTGCTCATTTCAAAACACCTGTGCTTCCTTTCAGGCATTGCAGGTGAATTTGAACAATAGTGCCACCTTTCTCCTGGAAGAGTTCAAACTCTACTTGACAGCGATACTCTTTTTTATAGTCTCAGAGCACTGATACCTTCACTTAATGGTCTCAACTGGAAGTAACATTGAAAATAATGGAGAAAGACAAAGGAGTATGAAACATTTGGGAAAATTTAGTTCTATTTCCATTTCCACTATCTCCTTTGTCACTACCTATATATTTATTGAGGAGTAACATTTTAAAATTGGCACCAGGAACTTTGTAATTATAGTGAAACTAATGGCTGGGGACTAATTATTCAGTTTATGCACTGCTTACCTAGCCCCCTGACCTGCCTCAGTAATTCTCTTTCCAATTTGTTGGTATTTGTTTTCGCTTTCGTTATCGAACGTATGACATTCACTAAATATCTAATTGGAATTCTTACAGCTGACACTTTTGGATATTTATCAGGTTCTAGATGATTTACATACTTTATACCTTTTAATCATTAGAGGAATTCTTAAGGTAGTTATAGCTTATCCTACTTTGTAGTTTGGACCTAAAAAAGTTCTTTAATCTCCCATAGGTAGTAAGTGCCAGTGCGAAGATTTCAAGTGCAGGTTTGTCTGGTACCAAAAACTTTACTATTAATAACTATCCTATATTGCTTGTTCAGTTTCATAATAGGAAATAGGAGTGCAATTGTGGAGAAATGGTCAAAGAAATTGTTTTTCATATCAACAACTGTAGTGGTTTTGTAATTTATCCACTTGATTAGCAGGAACTACAATCCCAGAATCCCTTTCCTATGGGGTTGGCCAAAAGAGACAAGTACTATTTGGAAGGTGGAAGCAAAGGAGTAGCCACAGTTCTCTGAAGGTCACTGTGGGAGACAGATGCAGCGGTGCTGGCAGGTCTAGCCTGCCCTCATTGTCTCCTTCCTGTGTCTAGCCATGCTTCCTGACTACTTGGCATTTTCTAGGAGCAACAAGGACTGGACTGGAAAGAGTCACTGCAGCCATGTGAGTAAGGGGACAGTGAGTAGAGATTTAGACAGTGACACACAAGGAGACCATTTTATAGGACTCTGCAAGGATTTTGGCTTTTACTAAAAATAAAAATGAGAAGCCATGGGTTATGGTGGGGCTTGGTGGAGCTTTGTGGACCACTAATGTGATCTTGATCACCTTTTAAAGGGATCACTCTGATTCTTGTGATGAACAAAGTCAGGATCACCAGTAAGGTTGGAGGGACCACTTAATAGTGGGAACAGTCAGCATAGAGGTGGTATTTAAAGTCAATGGACAAGATATGATCACTGAAGGAGTAAGTATCAGTAAAGATGTGAGGAGGTGGGAAGGTAGAGGCCTGGGGCACTTCAGTTGTTATGCAGTAAAGAAGACAAGGAAGAACCAGCAGAGGAGACAGAGGGAACATTCTATGAAGCAGAAGAACCAAGGGAATATTACGGATGCCAAGTAGAAAGTATTATATGAAAGAGAGAGTAATCAACATTGCTAAATGATGCCAATAAATTAAGCTAGACGATAAGAATTACTGAAAATTAATCAGTTGCTTTATTTAAAAAAAGAACCTAAATTGCCAATGAAAGAAGAATGAGACAAGGTGTAACAAATAGTATTATTACTTCTTAGAAAGCCCCCTTTCCTCCTCTCTATTGAAACTGCTGTTCATCTGGAGATACCAGTTCAGAGAGGGTATGTCTACAAAGTCTTTCCAACTCATGTTGGTGAAACAGTCACATTGATCTCTATGTTCTCCCAATATTTTCTTCATACTTCTATTGTGACATTTGCCACAGTGAATTACAATAAACTTTTAAAATATTTTTTTCTCCTTTTGCAAAATTTGATCTTCTAAGAAGCATGGACTATATCTTATCTTTGGATTCTCAGAGTCTGGCACATAAAAGGGTGGTTAGATGAATAAATGTATTTACATGTGAAGGAAAAGCTTAAATGAAAATAACATTTATTATGCAACTAATATATGCCAGACATCTTACAAGGAGGTTGACATTTCCACAGCAAGTTATTCTATATGATTGGTATTACTCATCTAATCAATTACTTTAACTCACATTTTACAAATTAGGAAGATCTGATTCATAGTGTTAAAGCATGCGCGCGCGTGCGCGTGCGCACACACACACACACACACACACACACACAGTAACACGTGTACTCATGGTAGAGCTGGGATTTGGACAAAGTCCGACCTCAAGACTCATGATATTTCCCCTCAATTACGCAGCATAAAAAAAATAAATGACCAAAGGAATTAATATGCAGTACTTTCCCTTCTTGAATGAATGGCTACCTTTCCTAAGGATGCTACACAGCAGCTCAAACCCTCGATAGACATGAAGATTATCACCTTGGTCATCCTCAACATCTGCAGCAGCAGCAGCATTTTCCTCCTTCTCCTTAAAATTCTAACCATCATATTTGTTTATGCTAAATGCTTTACATTGGATATTATTTATACTCACATAGAAATAGTCTAGATGTCATGCATTTTCATTTCCCTCTACTTTGGATGCTGTGATGAGCTACCAAGTTTCCTCTTCAGGAATAAAGACTGATGCAGATGGAAGCCCTCATATGGAAGTCTCTTACAGGGACTGTCTAAGGTGCAGAAATCTGCCTTGGCCAAGGTCATACCCCCTTCCCAGAGTTTCTTGTATCCAGTGATTGATTGACTGATGGGTAGATGTGAAGGCAACACCCTCTAGTTTGAACACCAGACAACCCTGAATGGCCATCACATCTTTAGAACTTCGCGAAGGATGGAGATGTGTTGAGACTGCATTATAGTTTACTTTCTCCTTCTGTTGGATCCTGCTCACTTCCTTTCCCTTCTGCAAAGCAGTCCCTAATAGGTCTTCTGCTTGCTAATCTCTGTCATGAAGCCTGATTCCCAGGGAACTCAACCTGCAACACCCTCTGAGTTTAAATGCTTTCACTACGCTATGATGTCTTCAGTCTCAGTTTGGGTGAAGTAGTGAAGTCAGAGTACGTGGGCTGAAACTCCACGTCTGCTGTCCACTAGCTGTGAGATACTGAGTGGGTCACGTAACATCTCTAAGCCTCAGCTTAACCAAGAAAATGGCATTAGTAATTACAAAATTAACAAGAAAATAAAGGTAAAGCATTTAGCATGGTAACTGGCACATACAGAGTTCTCAATGTATGAAAAATACCTGAATTATTAAGTGAGACATCATACAACCTCTAAAATATTGAACAAAAGGGTCAGTGGAGATGATCTAATTTGACTTGATTTCGCAGTTGAAGGAGTAAGTAATGTGGTCAAGATGCATGGTTAGATGGGGCAGAATTGAAACTACAGTGCAGGTCTCTTGACTCCACTGCACCATGCTGACTTTATCTTTTGATCAAACATCTTGGGAGTGGAAAAATGGTACTACATGGCAATAGCTGTATTTCACACCTTTATGCTTGAGAACAGTCAGGTTTCAGAAGTGACTATAATTATCCTTAGGTTTAATTATAAAAGACTAGAATTCAAGAAAATTCAAAGGAAATTTTGGAAGTGGTTGTATTTTTTAGTTGTCTCTGCTTCTGATCCCAATTACACAGAAATGAAAGGCTGGAGACTTTGGCTAAAATGTCTTCTATATTCTGAAGCATCTTCAGAATATGATTAGATGCACCAAGAACATACAGTTCTACTGACCATCCTGTTGTCGTAAGATAAGGGAAGTCTTTCTGCTCCCCAGAGGTAAATTACACTTTTTTTTTCTCTAAAAAATTAAGGCCAAGAAAAATCAGTTTTAAGGAGAAACTTACCAAAAACAGGTCAAAATTATCTCATATTATGTGGATTTTAAATTACATAATAGGTGACCATAATACTCAATCCAAGGACTATTTGAGTCACAGTTATGACATTATAAAGTCTACACTCTTTTCTTTGCTTCCTTTAGTCAATACTTAACCAATCAACAAGCATTTACCAAGCACCTGCTATAAACTCAGCAATATCTACCCTTCTTTATTTCCCAGAGGACTAAAACCAACCAGTTCGTTTAAAACTTGAACTCTCACTTTCATATATTTACACGAGACACTTAAAGTGTAAGTTCCATAAGCAGTCGTCACAGCACTTGCTTTGTATAAACCTGAAGAACCTCCAGCTCATCAACACCCTCATCCCTGAATTAACATTCACTCAAATAGCCTATCCTGATGTATAACGATAATTAAAGGTGTAATTGACAAGTCACTAGCTGAGCGTCAGCAAGCATTTAATCATCTCCTTAAGACTTACGTTATGTATTGTACAGCATATATTCTTCCAAATATGTTCAAGTTTTATAATTCAATTAGTAAACATGATTCACATCAAAATAGTGTCACAGGTGAGTGGCATTTTGATGCTCTCGTTTCTGAACACAGAACAAGAAATACTGACCCTACTACAAAGAATAAATATCAATAAAACAGCAGGTCTCTGATAAACAGATATAATTACCAGAAGGATCTGCCTATTTACACATCAGGACTGCTGTCTTCATATATCTTATCCGGTTACATAATTATCAAATAGAACAGTAATTCCAGAATAAGTAAGAGCAATCACACAGAGTACTG
The DNA here is from genome assembly GCF_036321535.1 of Camelus dromedarius. NCBI lineage: Eukaryota > Metazoa > Chordata > Mammalia > Artiodactyla > Camelidae > Camelus > Camelus dromedarius. The sequence goes on along the minus strand of NC_087449.1, from coordinate 9,343,041 downwards.
CATAGTTAAATATTTTTATCTTGGTTGGAAGACATTAGTCTATAACACCTGGCAAAGAATTACTCTGAATTTCTGTAAACAGTGAACTAATACCAAACTGGCGTTTAGAAAACCAATCAGCAGCCGGTGAGAGGACATTTCTTTCAAGATTCTTACATGTTTTTTCACTTAAGTGGAAAAACCCAGAACTGTCAGTTTTAAGACATAGTGCGTTTTCATCTTATCTTTTAGTTTGGAGAGGTTTCCTTTTGTAAAATCAGAAGTCCTTAAAGGAATAAATTCCACACTGCAACAAGAGGTCCTTTTGCTTTTCAGGCAAGTATCTCAGTATTCTTTTTCTTCCAGTGCTGTGATGGGTACACTAAGAACGGTTTCTTGCTGAGCTGTGCAGCTCCTACAGATGAGGACAGCAGGAGACCAGGCAGATAGCCAAGGCAAAGAGTGAGAGATCACAGCCGAGGCTGCAGAAGGCGATCTGCTACATAAAAGCAGAAACAGGAGAGATCTGCTCTGATCCCTGAGGCTCTCCTTAAAGCCTGCTCGTTTGAGCACTTGCCCACCCTCAGTTGACATGGGCTTCTAAAGAGCAGGAAGGAGCTGTATTGAGATGCCTGGTTTTGAATCACAACTTTGCATCATAATAGGTTTGCAAGTGTCCTTGGTGGAAATAGTGTGCAGGTGTGTGGAGACTGTTGGATTGATTGATAGGCCTCTTCCGAGCTGCCATTCAGAAGATGCTTCCAGTTCCCTGATTGGATGAGGTTTTGGCCAATTTCTAGCCATTTCCTTCTCTTAAAACTGTTTTTTTTTGGGTTTTTTTTGTTTTTTTTTTTTGTCCTCTAGGATTAGTGCCACTGTCCTTCAGGCTGAGCAAGACGGAGCATGTCAGGGTCACTCACCAGTCAGTCAAACTGTGACAAAAGGCAGTCCCTTCCTGCCAGGATCTGGAGGAGGAGAGGAGGGGGCTCTCAGCAGGGGCTCACTTTGCAGCACTTAATGCTTTTGGTCCTGAAAGGAAAGAGTGGGAAGGAGCAGGAAATGAGACTTAAGTCACCTCCAAATCAGTGCAGAGTTCAGTCCTAGTTGGTGTTTGTTTATAAAATAGCTCTCTAAGTAATTCACACTCTGTTTCCCATTTAACCTCTTGGACACATGGCATTCAGCCTACCAAGGAGATTTTCTGGAGTTGTTCATAAAAGTGCTAAGTTTGACACCAACAGAAAGGAATTTGGGGTCAGAATTACTATTTTAAACTTAGGCCTTTGGGATTTATGAAAGATGTTTCCGATATGCTAAAGCAGCTGTAAGAGACTTTGAGATCTGTCATGTAAGCGAGGGTTTCCTTAATTTGTATTACAGGTGAGGAAAACCAGGGCCCGGGAGGCTGGCTGACTTTCTTCTGTGCCTTCAGAACTTGTGATACCATCTTGCAGTCCCTACGACACAGAACTACGGAAGGGGAGGGCAAACCCCTGCCGGCTCCCAGACCGCTCCCAAGCTGAAGCTGCACTCGGTGGGGGTATCCCCCCGTCTCTCCCAGTCCCAGCTGTGGGTATTTCAGTCTTCCCCAGATAAAAAGAGACATTCAAGGTCATTAGCCCATTTTTCCTCTGTGAGGGTGGAGCTGGGGTTGGCCACTGAGCAATTCTGATGACCTAGAAATTACATGAATTCATTTCTTTCTTTTTAGATAAAAGCATTTCTATTCCAGTTTTTCTATGGCTCTTTTTCAAGAGAAGAGGGGGAATAAAGTCCAACATCTTTGCTAGCAGACTCTCCTTTTCTACGGGTAGTCTTTTATAATCTGTCTTGATTCTCAGCCAATACCTTACCTTTTTTGTACTTTGTGTCTTTTAATCACCTAAGGAATCTGACTCAGTGTCTGTCCCTCTGGATCGCAGGCTACTCCTCCTTCATCTGTGTCTCCCAGGAGGAGAGGGAGGGGCTAGAAACCTTTAATCCTCAGTTGGCTCCTGCCCTGACAATATAACTTCCTTCTCTCCCAGAGCTCTTTTGGGAGGTTATTCATTCCTGAGTTTGATTTTTTAAAAATTAATTTTATGTAACAGGAAAATCTCTTGAGTAGTTATCCATTATAAAAACAGACAGCAATTGCCTACTATACATGTGTAAGCAAATGCACAGAAATATGTGTCTAAACATATTACATACATAAATGTATATCATATAAGATCATATAAAACCTTTTTTTAGGTTTGTTTTTATTACTTTTTTTAGTGCAGTAAATACAAGCCAAAAGGAAAAAAAAAGGAAGTAAATTCAATAGCTCCTTTTTAATAGTTTTTCTTCATAGAGGGACAGACAAGTATACGATTAAATATTTTTACTTGGATCATATCATAATGAATGCTCTCTTTATGACGACCCTTTTCAGATCTTGGTGTAATAAAGGTAAAATAGAGAAAGTAATAAAGAAAAAGGAAACAGCAATGTGCTAATGCATGCCAGAAGTAATTCACATGTGAAAAATGTCAATGGAAAGACAAGGACCAAACCTGTCCTATTTTAGTCTTTGATTATGGTTTTGACTACACGCCTGACAATTGTGGGTAGATTTCTTTGGGGACAGAAACTTTCTCTGCTGCCCAAGTTCTAATTTTTTTCCTTTAAAAACTACTTTTCTGTTTTCAACTCCAGACTCACATACATTCAGTTTTGCCAAATATCTGAAGGTTTATATAAAACAATGAACCTAACAAACCATAGTCTCCTTTAAGTTGGCATTTGCAACTTCTCTGACAGTGCCAGCTATTGAGTTATATTTGGAAGGTTATGCTGTTTTTTAGTTTTCTACAAAAATACGTAAGTGATAAGAAATGCACAGTTTGAAACAGCCATCACAATACAAATATCACTTCCTTCTCACATTAGCTGCTTATTCTTTTGATTTATACATTTATTTGTGAATCTTGGTATATGAAATTTCAGAAGTAGATATTAAAATTACAACCCTAACTTCTACTCATTTCAAAGTATCAGCATCTATCCTAATTCTGCAAATGCTTGTGTTAATACTTTCTTGTTCCCCTCTTAGCATGTCTTAAGCATTTATGGCATCAATAGTGAGAAAATAAAGGGAGATAGATTCTGAAAAAGACCAAAGAAACTAAGAGTGAAAGAAAAGATGCAGTACTCTCACATTGCATCATATAAGAGAGTAAGAAACACATTGCTACAACGGACTTTATTATACACAAATTTCGATATTAGAGACACAGACAATATATCTGAATCTATATAAATTCTCAGGTCATTTTTACATATAACATGTATATCATATTATGTATATATAACATAAACATAGAATTGCAGAGGTTTTCATGTTCTAAGATTGTACCCATCAAACTCCATCAGATTCCCATGTAACATTTCTGCCTTTAGCAACATTTAATTCATTCATTCATTTATATTGTAACTCACTAATGATTGCAGATTATGTATTAGGACTATACTATGTGCTAGAGATTTGTTTCAGAGGTCCTGCCCTTAAGGAGCTTACAGAGTAGTAGAAGAGATGTATATTAATCAAATAGCTACATGTCAAATTACAGCCTGACAAAATGCTCTGGTGGAAAGGAGCATGGCTGTTGTGTGCCTAATAGCATGAAAACAATGAGGTGATGGGATGACAAAGGATTTTTTGAAGAAATCAGAGTTGAGGTGTAATATATAGAATAGTAAAGTTAACTAGGCAATGAGAGAGAGACTAGCTGTCTAGAAAGAGAGAATAATGTGGGCAGTGGCCCTTTGGTGAGAGGAAACATGGCACATACATGGAACTTATGAATGCTGGTGATGCTGGGACACCTAGACAGAGGGAGTTGATGCAGGTGGAGTTTGAGAGTTAAGCAAGAATCTTGCTTGTTAATGAAATCACTCATAGTGTAGGGCATGAACAGAGAAGGGCAAAACTACTGTGGAACTAGGGTAGTGGTAGTAGAGATTGAGAAGGACCAGATGAAGGATATGTAGAAGGCAAAATTGGCTAAAGCTGGTGGTTGGGGGTAAGGGGACAACCATAGAAAACTCTCAGGTTCCAGGTATGAGTGATTCAGATGCTCATAAGATGGTAAAATATGGATTACATATGAGAAAGACAATTCTGAAGCTTACAGTGATGAGTTCTGCTCTGGAAATGTGTTAAAGATGGTTAACAGGCTTAATGATAATGAATCTAAACATCTGGAGAGACTGCTGCAAATATACATTTGAGAGTTTTAACATATAAGTAGTATTTGAAAGTTTAAAGGATGGATGAGATTTTCCAGTGAAAGTATGTTTAATAAAAATAGTAATGAGCCAAGGACAGAATCCTGAGGAATACCAACGTGTAAGGAACCGGTGGGGAAACAGAAGCCTTGGAGGACACCTGAACAAACAGTCTGATTTGTAAGAAGGTACCTAGTAAAGGAGAGTGGTGATGAAAGTTGTGCCTGTGAGGAAACAACAGGGTCACATGCAGCAGAAGGATCCTTCAAGATCAGGGATTAGGGGATTTGGCAGTCAGCAGATCATTAGTGTCCAGAATGAAAGAAGTAGAGTGATAAAGGCAGAAATCAGATTACACTGGATGGGGAAGTGAATGGGAGATGAGAAGGCAGAGAATAATGGAGACGTGAAGTGTGTTGGATGCAGGATCACGGGAGAGTGCTGTTGTTAGTGATGGGAGTTTTGTATGCATGCTTTAGAAAGGATCCAGTGGAAACAGAAAGGTTGGAGTTACAGTAGAGAAGGGAGATAACTGAAGAAGCAAGGGTCTAGAAAACAACTGAGGGGGTTGGGTCAAGGACCCTAGGGATGGTTTGATCATGAGTAGGAATAAGGGTATTTATTTTTCGGGAGCAGAGGAAAGAAGTTAAATACACAAAGATCGTTGATGGTTGGTTACATCTTTTCCCTGGGAGTTCCTCCCACCAGGCAGGATTTTCTGCTTAGAGAGGACATGTAGATTCAGTATTTTATATTACAACAGATTACAAGGAGGAAGGCATGGCAATGTGATGTCATTGGAAGAGCAATCTTAGGGTACATAGTTCAATTCCAAGATCTCATATTTCCTATCTTTGTTTTTAAAAAAATTTTTTAATTGAAATAGTCAGTTTACAATGTGTCAATTTCTCATGTACAGCATAATGTTTCAGTCATACATGTACATACATGTATTCCTTTTCATATTCTTTTTTATTATAGGTTACTACAAGATATTGAATATAGTTCCCTGTGCTATACAGCATAAACTTGTTTATCTGTTTTATGTATAGTAGTTAGTATCTGCACATCTCAAACTCCCAATTTATCCTTTCCTACCCTCTTTAGTCCTTGGTAATGATGTTTGATTTCTACGTCTATGAGCCTGTTTCTGTTTTGTAAATAAATTCATTGTTTCATTTTTTTAGATTCCACACATGAGTGATATCATATGGTATTTTTCTTTCTCTTTCTGGCTTACTTCACTTAGTATGATGATCTCCAGGTCCATCCATGTTGTTGTAAATGGTATTATTTTATTCTCTTTTATGGTTCAGTAGTATTCCATTGTGTGTGTGTACAGCTTCTTTATCCAGTCATCTGTCAATGGACATTTAGGTTGTTTCTATGTCTTGGTTATTGTAAATAGTGCTGCTATGAACATTGGGGTGCATGTATCTTTTTGAATCAGATCTTCCTCCAGATACATGCTCAGGAGTGGGATTTCTGGATCATATAGTAGGTCTCTTTTTAGTTTTTTGAGGAATCTCCATACTGTTTTCCATAATGACTTCACTAGACTACATTCCCACCAACAGTGTAGGAAAGTTCTCTTTTCTCCACACCTTCTCCAGCATTTATCATTTGTGGACTTTTTAACAATGGCCATTATGAATGGTGTGAGGTTACACCTTATTATAGTTTTGATTTGCATTTCTCTGATAATTAGCCATGTTGAGCATTTTTTCATGTGCCTGTTGGCCATTTGTATGTCTTCACTGGAGAAATGCTTGTTTAGATATTCTGCCCATTTTTGGATTGAGTTGTTTGCTTTTTTGTTATTAGGTTGTATGAACTGTTTGTGTACTCTGGAAATTAAGCCCTTGTCAGTCACATCATTTGCAAATATTTTTTCCCATTCCGTAGGTGGTTGTTTTGTTTTGCTTATGGTTTCCTTTGCTGTACAAAAGCTTATAAGTTTAATTAGGTCCCATTTGTTTATTTTTGCTTTTATTTCTGTTGCCTGTGTAGACTGCCCTGGGAAAACATGGCTTTTAACATTGCTAAGATTTATGTCAGATCATGTTTTGCCTATGTTTTCTTCTAGGAGGTTTATAATGTCTTGTCTTGTGTTTAAGTCTTTAAGCCATTTTGAGTTTATTTTTGTGTATGGTGTGAGGGAGTGTTCTAAACTCAGTGATTTACATGTGGCTGTCCAGCTTTTCCACCACCACTTGCTGAAGAGACTGTCTTTACTCCATTGTATATTCTTGCTTCCTTTGTCAAAGACTAATTGACCGTAGGTGTGTGGGTTTACATCTGGGCTCTCTATTCTGTTTCATTGATCCATATGTCTGTTTTTGTGCCAATACCATGCTGTTTTGATTGCTGTAGCTCCGTGGTATTCTCTGGAGTCTGGGAAGGATATTCCTCCAGCTTTTTCTTTTTATTCAGTATTGCTTTGGCAATTCTAGGTCTTTTGTGATTCCATCATTTCCTATCTTTGTGACCATGAACACATATACACACTCATATACATGCATACAGATATACACACATACCCATGTTCATCTTTAACTCCATGAGATCTTTGCATCCTGTTATTATTCTGTGGGATTATGATACCTTCCTCACAATTTTGTAGCTTGGGTTAATCAAAATAGTACATATGTTCTTATATCAGCCAATATCCAATGAGGAAAACAGAAACCACTGGGGGTATTTCAAACAGAAAGAAACTGAAATGGGAAATTGGTTACACAGGTGCTGGTATAGCTGAGAGGCTAATAAAGGAATGGTGAGGCAACTTAGAGATTAGACATAGAAGGTAGCCACAACCACCTTTATTCCTGAAAGAAGAGAAGGACCAAGTGGCTTTGCTGGAGCTTGCGGTCAGGGATAACTCGGCAAAAGGTGAAACCAGGCAGGGGCTGCTCAGTAGAAACTGAACTCTGAGGGAGAGGCTGGCTCATGAAAGCTGTAATTTCTCTGGAGGCTCAGATGCTGCCAGAAATGCCAATAAAAGGACACTAGCCTTTTAGCAATGCCTCCCAGTGACCAAACCTACATGGAAACAGAGGAATAGGAAGTCCTGGAAATGTAGCTCCATGTGAAACAGGGCACAGCAGCAGAAAGGCAGAGAAAGGATCTGAGAGCAAAACAGAAAAATGGCAAATCACGGGCCTGCTGAATACCTAACACATCTAGCACAGAGCAAGCACTTAATAAATGTGGCGTCCCTTGGTTCTATCAGTCTGTTTTAACAATCAGAGATGGCAGCAGTTAGTGGAAAGGCAAAGTAAGTGAGAAGTCCCAGAGTTACTTCACAGAAGCTGCTCATAACAGTTGAGTGGACGTTTGTTCCTGCTTATACCGCATAGCTGAGAGAGCTTCTGGTTACGGACATATTTGTAAGACTCATTCCTCCACGAAGTGGCAAATAAATTTGAGGGAAAACTTTCTGATGACTTGAGGAAATTTTAATCATCTCTTCAATTTCACAAAAACCACTGGCACTGCCCCACTCCTCACGTCTATGGCTAGGAAGTAGATGCCTTCTATTCCACTCTTTAGCTCCTGTACCTCATGGCTATTAATATAATATCATCACTACCAGTGCAACAGAATGTACTACTCAGAGGATCTTGTCTTTGAAGTGAAATGAAACCCTAAAGCTTTCATTGGCCTAATGAAAACCTCAGCCAGAAAGTTTCCTCATTTCTGATCACATATGGAGTCTTCTAAGCTTGCTCTGGCTTGGGACACCAGATGCTGATCTGCACGTGGCATTCACATCCAAATTTGGAGCAGGTGCCAATTATCAGAACAGGAAATAGATACTCAATCCAAAGAAAATTCCCCCCTTGGTTATATGGGGAGGGCAGTTCGGTGCTAGGTTATAAATGGATCCATATTAGCTTACTGCCTTAAGTAGTAATTATCTTACTGCCTTAAGTATCTATGTAGGTTTTTTCATCTTCTCTTTGGCCTGTGACTTCTTGGGAACCTGGGCATAAACTTTGAGATCTCACATAAGCAGGCTTTATATAAATATGAATGTGATTACCCCTAAATCTAAACGTGGATTTCATTAAAAAGCAACATTAGACCCACTGTAATGGCCAGCATAGTATGAGGAAAAATATTCCAAGCAGATCTGAGGAAATGGGTACCGACACAGATGTTTCTGTGTGGGAGCCTCTGCCCTTCCTCCCTTTTCCAAATATACAGCACTGAGTGGTAGCTGTCAGGGTCAGGAGAGGAGGAAGTTCTCAGATGCCAGTGCAAAGCAATAATCTTCAAGTGGATGCCAGGCCGACAGGGATACGGTGTTAGTTACAAGGAAGTCAGGAGGCCAGGGCTGAGAGTCAAGGAAAGTTAAAAACAAAATCAGTATGAGGGGAAGGGTCATGGAGAGAAGCAGAGATGAGAGTCAGAAGAAAAACATCTGTAGGCATTGCAAGAGCTAACAGGGAGGGGAGGAGGGACCAGCATTTTTTTTTTTTCACTTTCTGTTGCACATGGCATGGTTTTGATATTCTCCCATTTTTCTTACAATATTCACAGCTCAAGACTACTAACGTGTGGATGTGAGTTACTCTCTCTAAATTGAGGGTCACTAACCAAATGTTAACACTCACCCACTCCTTCTGTGCTACATCCTTGCTGCTTTTACAAGACACCCCACCTCCCATCAACAAGTTGAGCTGCTGTTTGGGCCTCATGTGCTTGGAATATTAGATAGGGAGCCATGTCTTGCTGCATTATCTTAAGATGAATAGGAAATTATTTCCTATTATTTTACTCAATAGAATTTGTGTTTGCTTGTTTTTGAGAGACATTTGAAGAAGTGAATAAAAGGAGTGTTTTGTTGTTTTTTTAATCTTTTTTTTTGTCCTCGGAAGTAGAGAAATGAGTTACTTACACTCTTCATTTCATAACATGTTATCAACATAATCCCTCTTTTTTATTTGATTTCCATTATTCTGTTTTCCCCCCTCCATCCTCTATCCCTACTTTCATCATTCTCCCTTCCCAAAGGCGCCCACACTAATGTATTTGGTTTCAGTCTTTTGACATGAATGTATCCTTACAAAATAGGTAGTAGTATTAGGGTGTTTTTAAATATGAATCATGTTGTGCTGTAAATTTCTTTCTGCTTCTTTTTTTCTACTTCATACTACATTTAGAAGTTCTGTGAATTTTGCTATATGAATTTATGCATTTATTTTCAACTGTGACATCATAATCTATAGTATTTATCTGCCACATTTTAGTTATCCATTCCTGTATCCATTCTCATATTCCTAGGTTGCCTCACAGTCTTCTCTTCTGTGAAAACTGCCATGATGAACAATCTCACTTATGTTCCCTTAGGGATCAATGTGAGAAATCCTCTGGGATAAATACCCAGGATAAGGATGGCTGGGATGTTGGCTACACACACATACACACACTATTTCTCTCACTACTACCATATTGTAAAGCAAATATTTTATAGTTCTTCTGGCCCATCTGGTTTCCATTTGACCTACAAACTATACACAAATTCCAAATCAATACTCCTTAGCCTCATCTCTCATTGTTCCAAAATTTCCTGTGTAAATTTGTTTCTTTCCACTTGTCATCTTTCATAGAACCACATTGTGGCCTGCAGACACTCTGCTGTGTCAAAAATAAGTCTGGGCTCACTTTTGAAATGTTTGAGTTACCTTTATTAGCATTGATATGAATTGAGATACCACTGAAATCTTGCCTGGATTCTTACAACATGAACAGTCACAACTTCTTAAGAAGATCAGACAATGTTGCTTAACTAGCATAACAAAGGAACAAAAGCTATGAACTAGGATTCTTTCATAAATGGTTTTGGTAAGACATCTTATGAAACTTCTGAAATACTTTCCCTGAATACTCATCAATTGTTGACATTGTTTGATGGCAAGAATACATCTTCACTTACCTAAGTAGAAGGGCTCTGAAACACAGGGATGCTGTCCCTCATGGTTTTCCTCCAACTCATTGACTGATCTTCTCAGCCATCTTTACTGCCTCCACCAGTTGTCCTCCTGGGCCCTTCTCGTTTACTTTGCCCTTTCCTTGAGCTTAATATGATATCCTTAGAGAGACCTTCCCTCCTCCACCAATATGAAGTAGTCACATAGGCCCTTTCTCTTTGTCTCCCTCTCCTCTCCCCCTCTCTGCAGAGGTATATGTATATATTATCATATTTCATAAAAGCAAGATCTTCTCCTGCCTTGTCAACATGTGTTTCTCCTATGCCTAGAACATTTGTTGGCTGAGAGAAGTAATGATATGGGGAATTTTAATGGTGTGTGCCATAAATCAAAACAAGGTTTTGATACTGTAATTATGGAAATGGTAGTACCTGAATCCCACACAAGACCATAACCATTTCTTCTCAACAATGCACTCAGGAGCAGAGTCCATGACAGCAACAATGGCACAGGAACCTCAATCATATTATTGTCATCTGGGCTTTTGCCCAAACCCCAATGCAAAGTTTTACCCTCTGGTTCTTAAGACACTCTGTTACATTCTAACCTAAATTTTATAGTGTTTTTGTATTCTGGTTGGCATTGTGGAAAATCTCAGGAGAATAAAAAGAGAGTCAATATTTAAGATGCAAGGGAGAAACGGGCAGGTTGGCTAGGACTACTCTCTTATGTTTAGACTTTCTAAGGCCAGGAGGCAGAAGAGCATGTCACATTCTTATGTGGCCTTTCAATGAACGACAAGCTCTCTCATGATTAGCGATAGCCATACATGTCCTGGAATCAGACCAATTGGGTTATTTTTATCTTTCTTGAAGAGATGCAAGAATGGGAGTACAGAGTAAGTGATGAAAGGGGCCTCCTTCTCAGATGCTTTTACTTAATCTCCATCTTTTATCCACTTCTGGTCATTGCCTGCTCACCAGTTGTCACACTGAACTTCTGAGGTGTAAAGGGGAGAGACAGTTTTTAAAGCACTCTATAGTAGTCAAAGCACTTTTATCACAAAAATGGTCTCTTTAGAGTTTTACTACAACATTGTGAGGTAGACAAAGCAAATACTAACATGCCCATCTTAAGGGTTAAGAAACCCTCGGTCCGAAGCTCAGGAAGTTTCACCATAGCCATTGGCCTCCTGCAGTAAATTTCTATCTCCTTTCTTTCTTTAAAATCACATCTCACATATGTCAAGTGGCTAGGTTACTGGACTTTGTGGGAAAATAAAAAAGAGGTCTTAAATTTGATGTACCAGTTTTTGCAGTTGATCTTATTAATTACTTGACGTTAGGTTGTTTTAGTTTATAAAGACAGATCTTCTGAAATACCCAAAAGCACGTTCTATGCATTTCTCCTACCTTTCTGGGGGATCAGTGATGAGAGACAGTTGAGAAGGTTCAGACAAAAGTTAAAAGCAAAATACATATCTTTGCTAGAGAATAAAAGAAAATGTGTGGGAGCTTATAGTCTATGTAGTCATGGCCGGAAATTTTAAATTTTATATTTTCTTACCTGCATGCAGAAAAGATAAAAGCTCATTCAGAAATCTTATCTACAATTTTCTCAGAAAAATCTCAACTTCCTTAAAGTAACAAAAGCAACTCTCTTCTGTGAGATGGAAGTTCAGTGCTTACAAGTCTACAGATACAGGTCCTTAAAACATAGAAATCTTGTCTTCTTAGCATGTATGTCAAATAGCTTTTAGTTAGATGTGCATTAAGTGCTTAATTTTAGTTGAGCTATGAGTCGTTCTAGTCTATGCCGTGTTTTTTCGCTCAAGTCAAAGCTAAGGCCACAGGGAATGTGCTTTATCCTTGGAGGATATTACTGTGTAAGACACCCTATAAAAGTTAAATTTATTTAATACTTGGAGCAAGTCGACACTTTTATGATTAATATGAGTACTGACCACAGACTTTTTATGTACTATTTCAAGTTTGTGTTTGAAGATCTCAATAAATCATCTAATTTCACTGAGTTTGGGGCCCTTCCTAAGAAACTTTGGACCAGTTTATTGAGCCACACACAACAGATTTGCCATAAATAATACTGTTTTATTTATGGCTTTTCCCACTCTACTTAATAAAACATAAAAACAAATGATAAAGTAAACTTGGAAGAATAATAGTAAAAACTGAGTAATTTCTTACTGTCCTAAATACATTTTTATACTTGCTGATTGGGGTGTGGGGAGGATGTGTGCACACATGTTTGATGTATGGTGCATGGTGCTTGTTTTATCTGACACACAGCAGTTCAATCTTTTTATATATGGATAGATCGCATGTATTGCTAATTGTTTACCTCCCAAGGTTTCTCTTGCTTATTGATCTGATTAATTTGTGATTCTTGTTGAAATCAACTAAGCAAATAAAAATTTGAAGGATACTTCACTTAATGGTTCCATCAGAGACTACTGTTACTGATCTACCTTTAACCAAGGATACTTCTCTCTGTGTAATTAGCATCCTTTTTGGCTATGCATTAAACTTAGAGAAGAACATAAAACACTGCATGGAATGGAGAAGCAGATGAAAGCAATTAGACTTTTTCTATCCTTTGATTTACTATTACAACATGAGAAAGTTGCACATCAGAAAGTAAAGTCTTGGAAATTAAGAATCCCAAAGGCTAACTCTATTCTAAGGAAAGGATATGAAAACTTTTTTCACCTGATTGTTTTGTTTGGTGCAAAAAAAAAAAAATCAACATAGACTAGCTTATCAGGAAAATTCTGTGTCTAATAATTGTCTCTTGATTTTGAATTGCAATACCTTAAATAAACAAGTATCATCTTTAGATGTGTCTAGCACAAGACTGATAGATGAAAAATTCAACAAATATTTATTGACTGTGAATGTGTGTATTATTTCAAATCAACTTTTAGCCATCAGGTTCCCAAACAGCAGCTCATCACCCACGCTGTAAACTTGAAGAAGTATGGATGAACTCACTGCAACAGTACATCTTTATCTTATTCTGGTATTTTTCCTCCCAAGTACCCTAGAAGATGGGCTTTGCACTTTATTACACAAAGTTAAGTCTTCAGTTTGTTCATATCGCTGTTACTCAGAGAGAGGCCTTTAGTCTGGGCATCTCTTCTGTGTAGATCTCCCATCTCTTCAGAGTCACTGCAGGCGCTTTCTATTCATGCACACAATGTGTACTGTTCAAAGAATATCTGCCCACCACAGGACTCAGTGTGAGAATTCTGTTCCACAGGAGCACATCTCTTACCAGAAGCAAAGCCAAGACTTAAGTTTGCACATAGTACTTCCTGATCACCTTCTAGAATTAAAAAGGTGGGGAAGGAAATAAAAACCAACATTGATTCATTAAAATTTCCCTCAGGTATATGAGGTAGAAAGGATAGATGTTATTATCCTCATTTCACAGGTAAAGAAACTGAGGTTAAAAAATTCATTGATTGTCCAAAATCACTACATAGACAATTTATCAGTTAGGCCCCTGGCAAGATAGAGATGGCACACATGCAAACTGGGTAACTGGAGAGAGTTTAGTAAAGGGCTGTTTACAAAGTTGTAGGCAAGATATAAGAAAAGTAACATGGAATTGTGCTGGATATTGGGGCAGATAATGGTTGGGAACCATTTCCATCCCTTGGCCTGAAAGGACAAAGGGAAGAGAGCAATTTCTGGAACCTAAGATGTGCCACAGTAGGCCAAGTGTCCTTAAGTAAAAAGCCACAGCCAAACCACAGTTACCTGAAGAGGAGTAAAGCAAAGGAATGAATACTCTGGCCTGACTCTTCCTGATTCCTGTTGGCTGAAGTCAGAAGGAAAAAGTGTCTAAGGATGCAACCCATGGAGTTCAGCCTCCTGGGACACAGAGCAGTTGCTAGGGGCAGAGTTGAATTTGAGCTATCTCTATTACGTGCTGTTGTCTTAATATATGGCAGTATAGTCTCCGTTGACTGGTCACAGTTTCTGTTTCTCTTGTGGTGGGCAGACAAATCTAGGCACATTTGTTTCTACCTTAAACAAGTTATGACCAACTGATTTACAAATGGCAATAGCAATGAACATGAAGGCTGATTTTAGTGTTTCTGAAGACAACAAAAATAACCTTGTTTCTGGAAGGACAAAAATTATCATTCCTTTCTTTTCCCCGTATAAAGCATATGCCCAAAACTGCTTGTTTAACGATTTATTTAGAAGTTATTGACAAGGCAACTATTAGAGCCCTACACTGCTTTAGATCTTGCAGGGAATATAAAAGACTACAGTGTATAGTCTTAGCCCTTAAGAAGCTCACAAATCTAGTTAAAATGCTATATAGTATTGTCACGAAAGGTGTAAAACCTGTGTTCTACTTGGTTTGGATCTACAATTGTCTGAATAGTAGTATCAGGGAGCATTTAATAAGTCTTGTGTTAAATTGTGTTAAATTGTTTAGGGTCTCATAGGTTTGGAGAAAATGGTAGAGAAACATTAAAGTTTATTGGCTACAGACATTTTCAGAGCCTTAATTGTGCTAGTATGCTTTGCAAATCTTCAAAAGTATGGAATCTTTCCTGAACTGATATCTCAGAACACATTTTTCCCCATATATGAAGTCTTTGAAGACTAGGTCCCCCCCATACACAAAAAATATTTTGGAAAACTATGACCACATGATCTCATCATTTCAAATTATAAGTAGATCTTCTATCCATCATGTCTTCTAATATTAGCTTTAGGTTAGTGTCTTCAAGACTATCTATCAGATCACTTTTGAAAAAAGCACAAATGTTAAAATTCAGAAAGAAAATTGCTATTTAAAGGGATGGTTTAATTTCTAAAAATCTTTCCTCAATAGAAATAATTATCCTTTGACTTATGGTTTGTAAGTTTAAATTTTGTTTATCAAATTTCTTAAAAATTGGGATATGTCTGCATTTAACTTTAAGGATTTAAGGGATCATGTCACCTATCTTGTGATTAAGTTACTTTATAAAACCTAGGCGATTAGTAGGAGTAACTGTGGTAGTTATGTGGCCATAAACATATGACTATAGACGCACACACATGAATATATACACACACATATAATTTTTAGGATGCAGACTGTTAATATTTTTCACCAGAACGTGTAATTTTTATCGCTTTTTCTTCTTTTCTGACCTTCCCTAGCTCTAATCTGTAGTTCCCTGGGGCTGACATAGAGCTGAACACAGGGTTCTAACTGCACATATATTGCCCTGCAAGTACAAAGTCACATGGCCATCTTTACTAAAGCTAATGGAAGAGGAGTTAGGATCTGTGGCTGTGAGGCACTGGCCATTCATCAATTGAAAGTAACTTTGCAAAATATTTTTAAAGATAGATGCATGTGGAATGGTGTGAGGTGCTCAAATGATTCTGGACTTGGAAATAAAGACATGGGATATGATCTCCGATCTGCCCCAGATTAGCTGTACAGCTTTAATGAAGTTGTTCTGCAGGGCTGGATGCAGACATGAGCATGAAGGCATGCTGGATGGCACCTTAAAATCAACTCTCTGGAAGTCTCTGTTCTCTGTTTGTTTAGAGGAGCAACTGAGCTCTGTTCAGGGTAACTGAGGAGAAAGAGGATCACTGGTAGCCTGGCCCAGGTTACAGATTTGCAATTCTTTTCTGCAGTAAAGAGACTCTTCTCCAGAGCAGAGGAGGTCCAATGTAGTTACTAATGCCACTTGGTGGTTTTAACCTTCTTGTCTCATCACTAACTAAACACTACAGGAAACTTACTACTAAAATATTTCTTCTTTACACCAGAAAGGCTTTCATTTAATTTATTTCATTTTTTAACATTTTAAGTGAGATTGTCATACCCATATAATGTCTTAGTATTTGTTACAGGTTAGCATTTCCAGATAA
Organism: Camelus dromedarius; assembly: GCF_036321535.1. NCBI lineage: Eukaryota > Metazoa > Chordata > Mammalia > Artiodactyla > Camelidae > Camelus > Camelus dromedarius. The sequence goes on along the minus strand of NC_087449.1, from coordinate 9,326,963 downwards.
TTGAGTGGTTGGCTAGATGTTACTCAGTTTTTCCAGTTAAAGCCAGTTTTCTTATCTTCTGTATAACATAGTTGTATGAGCTCAGTGGTTACCAAACCTGAAAATCAGAATCATCTAAGGAGATTAAAAAAAAAACAAACAAACAGATTCTCTTCTCTCACCCTAGACCAACTGAATCTGAAAATTCCATAGGTGAGGACCCAATACATATATTTGCCTGAAACCTCCTTGGATAATGTGGATGCAGCGGGTCCACTGGCTGGTGTATGATACAACATGACTGAGTGATTTGTGATGGCTTTCTGATCCTAAAAACTGTGACTTGGAAATAAAAGAGATTAGACTATACACTGGTTAAATACACTATTATGTCCCACCAGGGTGTTTTATACCTCAGTGATATGTCATTACCACTTCAAGGAATCTGTGGCAGTCATTACTACCTTTCTTTTACACAGGAGGATTCAGAAGACCAGAAAGGGTAAGGGGCTTGCATAAAGTCATAAACATTGGAAGAGGATGCCAAGCTCCTAATTTCTAATGCAATCATCTTTAAATTACAGCAGTTCTAATATGTGAAACAATACTGAAGAAGGGGGCTTTAAATGTCAGTATCAACTCATTAATGCCTTCCCTCTTCTCATTTCTAGGCCAGAGTTAAAAAAAATCACTTCTGGGTATGCTGTGGTTTTCCTGTTTAAATGAGCCCATTAAAACTGTCCTCTCCTCTTCCTGCCTAACTAGTCTCTCTTGGTTCTCAGTGGATGAAATAATGTGTACTACTTAAGATTCATATTTTCTTTCTAACTATGCCTTGAAGGAGTGGGATTAACTTTCTCAGCTTCTTCCCCAGCAGTAAACTCTAATTGGATGACAGCTTGCTCAGACAAACACACAGCCCCTGAGGGCGTTATGGTAAAAGAAAAGAAAACATGGTCACAGATCCACCATTTCTAAATTTGTTTCTCCCACAAGCTACGAAAATAGGATGCATCAAGAAGGCTCAAATAAAGATGTTAGATATTGGCCAATAAAATTTGAAAATGACCCAATATCCTTCCTTCTTCCAGAAATGTGCTTTCTGTTGTCCCATGTGAGAAAATATTCTCAACCTTTTAAATTCCATTCACATATGACCATGTACACAATGCCTTATTGAATCACTCCAGCCAGAAAGCTTGACACGATCTCATATCTGACCACTCATACACTGCCTATGTGTTTGTCTTTATCTGTGTCTGTGTCTACTGGAGACATTGCTGATTTTTTTCCTTGACTTCCATTATATTTCTTTTGACCTGCATTAGCAGCAATGGGTTTTGAGAAGGATTGACTTTATACGCCAAAGTAGCCTCCTGTCCACAAACACTGATTGATTCAAGTAACTCAGGCCTAAACAACCATTGCATGACTTTCCATGGTCCCGACGAGCAATAAAGACCTAAAAGCATGGTTCAGTCAGCTCAAAGTCCAAGGCTGTCTCCAGGAATGTTGGCCCTGGGACACTTTTCCTTTCTGGATGATGTTGCTGCAGAAGCCTAAGCTGTTGCAGCCATTTTGCTATCATGAGGGAAGTTATCCTGTAGATGAAGCTGACACAATGGAGAGGGCAGAAGTGAGAGAATTATACAAAAATAGTACCAGAGCCTTTTTAAAACTAGTTTCTACAGTGATAACATGTATTAAAAATATCATTCAGAACTAGGATATGTTATTTCTACTCTCCATTAAGCCAGCTTTATAAAAGGGTTTGAAAAGGATTACTAAGAAGATAGATGTAGATGTCATAGACTTCAGAAAAGCTTTTGTCAAAGTCCTTCAAGAAACTTATAAATCCCTTGGAAAAACATAGTTTAGGTGACTAATCAGTCAAACGGCAGGGTCTCCAGTGCCATGTCACAAGGCACTAGGATGTTCAACATTCATACAACCAAATGGAGTGAGGGAATAGAAAATTTACTTAGCAAATTTTTAGATTTGGGCCCAAAAGGTATTAAATTTGATGATTAAATCACAATTTAAAATTATTTCTATGGTCTAGAATGAATAAAATAGATAAATTCAAACACACACACACACACACACATATATATATATATATATATTTAATTAAATAATGTTTAAATAAGGATGAATGGGTGGAGAGAAACAGTAAGTCAGTGAAAAAGTCTTGGGAGTTGAGTTGGCTACAAACTTCATAGAAACGCATAAAGTGACATGCTATTTAAAAAGCTAAGGCAGTTTTCAAGCTGTGATCAACAGAAGTGTAATGTCTACACCAAGAAAATAAAGATCAGTTCTGCTTTTTTTGTGGTTAGATAATATACAAAGCTGCATGTTCAGTTTTGGTATTTTAGCAGTTAGTAGGTTACACTTGAGAAATACTTAAAAATTGGTGTTTCCAGAGGTGTGAAGTGTCATATAAAAACTGCTCAGAAGAACTGAGGTTTTTTAGTCTGGAAAAGTGAAAATTGATGGAAGCTAAAATAGCAGTCTCTCTCTCTGTCTATTTTTTTTTCAGTTGAAGTACCTTTGACTTAACAATATTGTGTTACTTTCAGGTGTACAACAAAGTGATTCAGATATATATATATGTAATTTTTTAAGATTCTTTTCCATTATAGGTTATTTTTATAAGATAGTGAGTATAGTTCCTGTGCTAAACAGTAAATCTTTGTTGCTTATCTATTTTATATATAGTAGTGTGTATTTGTTAAACCCATACTCTTAATTTATAGCCCACCTCCTTTTATCCTTTGGTAGCCATAAGTTTGTTTTCTATGTCTGTGAGTCTGTTTCTGTTTGTAAATATATTCATTTGCATTATTTTTTAGATTCCACATGTAAGTGATATATAATATTTGTTTTTCTCTGTCTGACTTATTTCCCTTAGTATGATATTCTCTAGGTCTATCCATGTTTCTACAAATGACAATATTTCATTCTTTTTTATGACTAAATAGTATTCCCTTGTGTGTGTGTGTATGTGTGTATATATATATATCTATATCACATCTTCTTATCCAATCATCTGTTGATGGACGCTTAGGTTGCTTCCATGTCTTGACTGTTGTACATAGTGCTGCATGAACACTGGAGGGCATGTATCTTATTGAATTAGAGTTTTCATCTTGTCCGGATATATGCTTAGGAGTGGGATGGCCAGATGATGTATTAGCTCTATTTTTAACTGTTTAAAGAAACCTCCATACTGTTTTCCAGAGTGACTGTACCAATTTACATTCCCACTTACAGTGTAGGAGGGTTCCCTTTTCTCTACATCCTCTCCAGCATTTATTATTTATAGATTTTTTGATGATAGCCATTCTGACCAGTGTGAGGTAATGCCTCATTGTGGTTTGGATGTGCATTTTTCTAATAACTAGGGATGTTGAACATTTTTTCATGTACCTATTAGCCATCTTTATGTCTTCTTTGGAGAAATGTCCATTTAGGTCTTCTGCCATTTTTTTTATTGGATTCTTTGTTTTTTGATATTGAGTTGTATGAGCTGTGTGTATATTTTGGAAATTAACCCTTTGTTGGGTTGCACAGTTTGCAAATATTTTCTCCCATTCTGTAGGTTGTGTTTTCATTTTGTTTATGGTTTCCTTTGTTGTGCAAAGGCTTTTAGGTTTGATTAGGTCCCATTTGTTTATTTTTGCTCTTATTTCTTTTGCCTTAAGAGACTCACCTAAGGAAACATTGCTACAGTTTATGTTGGATAATATTTTTCTTATGTTCGCTTCTAGGAGTTTTACAATTCATGTCATACAAAATAGCAATCTTTACATATTTATTCATTTATTTGTTAACCAAAATGTATTCAACACATACTAAATGACAGGAAATGTGAGAGATTCTGGAGTTACAATCATGGACAAGACCTGAAGACAGAGTTTAGTGAAAATGACAGGAAATGTGAGAGATTCTGGAGTTACAATCATGGACAAGACCTGAAGACACAAAGACAAGTATAAGAAATTACAATATGGTGAGATTAGTATAAAGAGAAGATGGATATACTGCTATCAAGACACTAGCAGTGGAGCCAATAAACTAGCTTTGATAGAGGCATTGGCCTTTAAGTTGAGTCTAGAAGGAAGAATGTGAGGTTCCCTAGGCAGAGGAAAAATGTCCTAAGGAGGTATATAGCAAATGCAAGGCAAAGAGACATGAACCCTAAGGAGCCCTGTATGGCTAGACCATAGAAAACACTTCAGTGGGAAAGAGGAGAAGCTTGAGAGAAAAGTAGAGATTAGATTATATAAATAAGTTAATATGGCTGAAATGTAAAGAATGGATTAGAATCCTAAAGGGATTTATTAGGATGAATAAAAACGGTTAAGAATAACCAATTCAACTTTGAAAATAAGAAAAATAAGGGACCTAAGTCCATTAATTGAAAAAAAAAAGTATTTAACATTAACAGAAGAGAAAGAAACTCCAGAAGCATATTCAAGTATATGTAAAAAGTTGGAATATGAAGAAAAAGGTATTTCAAATCTGAAAAAAAAAAAAGAAAGAAAAAGGAGTTGTTCAATAGATGAACAAAAGTTTCTGAGATAATTGGTTAAATGTTTGGGGAAAATTAAGTTAGAAGTCTGTCATATATCTAAATAAATTCCACGTAATGCAACAATTTAAATACAATAGCATGAAATCTTAAAAAACCTAAAAATATACATAATTACTTCAGAGTGAGGAAGGTTTTTCTGAGCATACATTCAAAAGAATTTTAAAAACATAAAGGAAACAATTGATACCTTTTGTTTACCAAAAAAGAAGAAGGAAAAGATGAAGAGGGAAATAAAAGAAAATCAATGAGACCTGTGCCCTAGTCCGCACTCAAATGCATCCATCGGCAGTCAGATCTCTTCTCCCTGGGTCTCATTTCAGGAAGTTGAATTCCTGAGTATTCAGATCAAACCCTAGGAAGTCACCCTTGACTCTTTCCTTTTCCCTAATTTTCCATGTCTAATCTGTCTGCAAGTATTGTCTGCTTTACCGATCAAAATAGATTTCGAATTCACTCACTTCTCTGTTTCTCCTGCCATCACCCTGACCCCAGAGACCATGGCCCAGATACCTGTAACTGCTTCCTAAGTGGTTTCCCTGCTACTAACCTTGGTTCTTGAAGATCCATCCTCTAATGGCAGCCAGGGTGTTTAAAATGCTACAATGACTCACTCACCTGTTATTTCATCATTCACTTACCTGGTATTTATTGAGGACCTACCATGTTCCAGGACTGTTCTGAGAGTTGAGGCTAAAGCAGTAAGCAAAACAATCAGATTATCTGCCCTGGTAGAACTGGCATTCTAGTGAGGGTAGAGAGTGTGGGGAGACAGCAAAAAAATTAGTCGTGTAATATTACAGACGATAAATACCACGGAAAAATATAAACCAGGGAAGGGACATAGGAACTTCCTGGAAAGTCATCTTCTGCACTTGTATGCTTTGTGCACTGCATAGAAACTTGCCAGAGGGGACAAAAGGGATTGAAATCCTAAGGGTTAATTTTCTAATTCTTCTGCCCAGATGGTGCTCATTTTTCAAATATATATGCCCATGGTGAGTATCTTGTTTCTAATTTATTCAAAGGCACAGTTCATGGGCCATAGAGATAGCTCTGTTTTAGGAGGATCACTGAATGATCTGTTAAGAACACAGTGCAAGTGTGAAAGCAGGGATACAAATTAAGAGAGCATTATAAAATTCCAGATGAAAAGTTATAGTGGCTTGAATAGGACTATAGTGATAGAAGCTCTGAGAAGTGATCATATTCTGGAGAAAGGAAAAAAAAAATTGCTGTTGGATTTCATGTGAGAACTTCCAAATCTAACCTCTTATTTAAATCTAACAGCCCTATTTAATTTGAGACGTCCAACCTCTTGGACATCATCTCCATCCATTCTCTCTGCTCACAAAACCACAAATGCATTGCCTTTCTTTCTTACTTGTAGAGTTTTAGTTCATTCTCAACCCAGGGACTTGGCTTTTGCCATGCTTCACCATGAAACTCTCCTCCCCCAGAACTTTGCATGGCTTACTCATTCTCATCAGTCAGCGAGCTCAACTGTCACCTTACAGAGAAGCCATCCCTGACCATATTATATAGAATACCACCCCCAAGAACTCATTCCCTGTCCTGATTTACTCCCTATACAACGTTTATTACTATAACCAGTAGGTAACTGTTTATTTATTTACTGCCATTCTTACTAGACTGTAAGATCCATACTGTCAGGAACATTATCTTGACCTAAAACAGTGCCCAAGAAATACTAGCTATTTGAGAAACATTTGTGTTTCTCAAACTGGATTTACCCCAGAGCATTCAGACTTTTTCTTAGTATTTCCATTATAATTCATACTTTTGACTACTGCCTGGAAATCAAAATTATCCTAACCTTTTTGAAAGAAATTTAATGCTAGTGAGGTGGTCTTACATTGCGCAAAAAGGGTGAAAAGTTTCTCATTTACATCATCCTATTTCCTCCGGAAGTGCCTGAGACATACTAGGGTGGATGATGGTATCTACTCATTTTAAATTTCCAAATGCTGTACTTTCTCACATTTACTTTGGAAATTATTTTATATTGATAGCACCCAGTTATGCCAGAGATTATAAAAAATTAAGAAAATAAGGAAAAAGCAAGCTTACATTAATCAGAAGCAATCATTTAGAATGAATATGTTAGGTTTATGTTGATAATACAATACTTTGTTATCACATACAGAACATCAGTTATGTACATGAAGGGTACATAATTGTCTGTTTATAAGCCCTGCCTGGGGGTAGTTTAATTCTATTGCCAAGCTGCTAGAAATTCAGTTGATGCAGTGCAAATTAATGGTCAATGCTAAAAAATACAAAGTTTATGAGATTTAGATCCAAAACACAGGCTGTTGCAAATAAGATTTCAATTACTAGTTCTTCTGATGGTCTTTAATAAAAGAAGATGATGTAGTTACCACTCTAATGCCCTGGTTAGATTCAAATTTTCCTAATGTGCCTATATTAAAGACATTGCACAGATTTGTAGTGAATTTTTTAAATGTAAATATCTCAGTTATTTCAAATTCTTTTGCTATTTACTTGATATATAGGAGACAATTTCAAATGATGAACCATTCTTTAGATAACCACAGTAAAATACAGTTTGGGTTTATTTATTTCTGCTTTGCTCCCAAAACAACAAAGTCACATTGAAAATACCAGGATGTTTACCTTGGAAAACAACTCCTGAGCTGGCAGACGCTGAATATGACGTGCTCAGACTCCTTTTGGTGCACTCAGAAAAAAAAAAAAACACTCAAAAATATAGTCAAGGTGAACCTTGATAGATTTCATTTGAATCCTATAAATACTTAGCAAAGTTTGTGTGAGTGAGCGAGGAAATAAGGAAAGATGCAAACATGGGAAACTGTGACAGCATGAGTTAAATGTATCTTGTGATTACGTAAATGTGCTCTCACTTCCTGGGTGCTGTGCTCCCACTAGCTCAGTTTCTAACCCATATTTTAACCACAACAGTCTTCTAACTGGTCTGTCTGCTTTTAGCATTACTTTCTTAGAATCATTCTCTTTCCTGATATCAAAATAGTTTATTATGTTGAATCATATAAAATTGCCATCCAGACACTATATTCTCAAAAACCCCTCTAAAGCCCGGGTTTGACCATATGTGTCCTGGACTTCCTTCTGTACTCATTTTCTACTGGAATTAAGTAATTAGATGTCCACTGCTCTCAGAGTAGAATCTAAGTTCCTCAGAGTAGAACTTGTCCCCTTCATTTATTCTTCATGCCTAGCAGAATGCCTGGCATGGAATAGATACTCAAAGATACAAGTTAAACTAGACTGAAAGGATGAAAGTTTTAATTTTGTGAATTTACTACTTCTGTATTGGTTTTCAACAATTTTTCAAAAATGAAAGTAGACAGGGAGCTTAGGATGTATATGTTCTCCAAATTTATATACACGTCTGTAAGGATGTTTTTGGTATTCAGGTCTTCTTGACATGAGGTGGTGTAGTTCTGCAAACTTTATTAAAAATAAATATATTATTTTTTATATTAAAAGATTTTTAATTCAAAATTTAAAACCACCATCATTTGTTCTATCTCATTAAAAAGTATCTTCAGTGCAAGTTATTTGTTTCATTTCATTTCTAATATTAGTAGAGAAAAAGGACTATTTTGTTATAAAGCTCATGAGAATCAAAAATACATACTCTAGAGGGTCTTTTATTCTTGGAATTTTATTGTTTAATTACAAAATCTAAAGATGACTGATAGTCTTAAAAGATATGCTCCAGTACTTATCTAACATCACTAAGATAATTTTGTGATTAAGGCCAAGGCAGGATGGACAAGGTCTTGAAAAGCAGGATCTCCTTAATTATTTTGCATAAACTACCATCCACCTCTATTCTGTGTGACTTCTCTCCTATCACGTATCTTCAGTACCCTTCAGTAATACTGAGTCTGATATAATATCAGTGCTACTTCACATGGAGCACTCTGTGATTTTTCTGAGTCCCTACAGTCAGCCATCGACTTACAAGTCCTCACAAAGCAGTACAAAGCATCAGCTACTCTTGAACAAAAAGCATTGTACATCTAGTGTCCCTGGAGAATGACTGTATAAACAAACCTCTCCTGGAGATCAGCATACCATTGAAATACAATTTGCACCTGGTGGCAAAAATTGCAAAAAGTCAATACTTGATGAGGGAGAACTTTTAAAATCCTTGAAACAGCAGGTTGGCTCAAAGCTATTGGTTGTAGTTGCAGTAAAAGTGTAATCCAGTGTAATGTGCAGGTAGTTCAGTGATGCTACTGAACAACATCCCCTTTTCCCACCAAATGAGCTGTTAAGAGAATGAACAAAGCTGGTAAAGGATTAATAGGAACTTAAAAAAAATATCTTCAGAAAAGGTTATACATCAGAGTTACTCTAGATGCTGTAGCAGTTACAGAAGTCTTGGTGATTCTACAGTGTACAGTTCAGATACTTAAGTCTAGGTTTTGGAGATGCCTGAAGAGGAGAAGCTGTTTGTGTGCTGAAGGAAACTTTGGTGGGGAAACATTAAACTATACAAAACTTATTTATTTAAAAAAATTGGAAACAAGCATGTTTGCTAGAAATACTGCATTTTGTGTTTTTATAAACCTTATGTTACTACCATCTGTAACATTCTACTTTTCTGGAATCTAGCTGGTTCAATTTCCAGTTGATGTTAGTTCACTATAGACTTTTTTTTTTTCACGTAACACTCCCGTATCTGTAGTTATGTTGAGTTTCTGGAAAATATTTCCTTATTTCATGCAAATGATAGAAAAGATATGTTGTCCCTTAAAATATCCAGAGCTCTCAGAAGTAGGGTATATTCAATGAGGGTCTGAAAGGATTAGAAATAATTAAATAATCTAAAAAGATAGGGGAAACTTAAAATTTTGAATTTATTTTTCTTTAATTTAGTGAAGGGACAGTGATTAAATGAAAATTTAAAAATATTCTAATTCCTCTGGTATGTATAATTTGTTTCTAACTGAAACCTTAAGGCATTGAAGATACCCTTTGTTTCTATCACTGAGAATATGCGGAAGAAACTTTTTAAGCATTTAAGTTGGAACTTATTTTTGTCTTAGCTAATTGACCACTGGTTAAGCTTTTTCCTTCAAATTTGGCTACTTTTATTGAATTGTGTAATATTTATTGAAATAAAAATTGAATACAGGAGCTCTGGAAATAAATTTTTTGATAGGAAGTATAAAGTCAAAGAAAGCTCAAGGTGCAGAACCCTGATAATTTGGACATAGTTTCTCTGGCAAAGGCAGAATAGTTGGAAAGTAGAGTTGGTTTGGATGGAATAATAACCTCAACAAGGGCATATTGGGTTTGAGATTTGGGTGGGGTTTTCAAGTTTAAATATCTCAAAGGCATTTGAAATATAAACCTAGAAATGAGTATAGGAAACAGAATGGCAGTCCAGGGTTGCTGTTGGTTAGTATAGACATGAAAGCCAGAATCCTGAGGAAAACGGAATTCTCTGTGTTGGATAGGGATGTATATTTATGCTTTAAAGTTATAGAGAATATACACAATTAAAGGATATAAAGAGGAAAGGGGAAAATAAGAAATATTAGAGAAAAGCAGACTTCTGCTGTAAAAGCCATTCACAAGAAAAGTTTTAAGGAAAGGATAGCCACTATGAGAGTTCAAAGGTGAGATTAGTGGAATGAAGGAAGAAATAAGTTAGAATAAATAATGAGTTGTTTATAATCTTCAAGAACCTTTCAGAAAAATGGTGGGCATTTCTCTCAAACACAAACTGCTAATTAAAAGTTATGGATTTGTTGAGAGAAGATGTCTTCTGTAGAATGGATACAGAGAGCTATGTCACTTTTTATGATTTTGCCTTGTCTTGTTAAAGGGAACATACTTTTTAACATTTATTGGTAAATCATTTGTAATGGGAGGTAAGTTCTATATTTACTGAATTGACTACTTTAACAAATAAGCATAACTACCTGATTCAAATGTTATTGAAAACTAAGCTACAACTTTCTAAGCTTTTTTTATTTAAAAAATTGGAAGTTAATGATCAAATTGGTATCACTAGTACATAGACATGATTTTATGCATTGAATTTACCCAGTCTTTCAAAGGAGTAATTTAATTTAAGATTTTACTCAAAAAATAATGAATAAGTTGTTGGATTTATATTAAAAGAATTCAGGAAGACATGGCTTCAGATAGTATGCCTAAATTTCTTAAAATGAGACCAAGTGATGACATTTTATAGATGATACATATTCTAAAATTTTCCATTATCCATCAGCTTATTTTCATTTCATATTGGCTTTTGTATCATTGTTCATTATTTTTAACTCATGAAAAAGTACCCGGTGCTAACATTTTTAACTACAATTTTACAAGGAAATAAGAAATTTTAACATTAGTTGTGGTTTCTTAAGACTGAAGGTAACAAGAGGAATGATTTTTTCCCACAATTCCCTTCTCTACATTTTTTCCAAAGAAGACATAAGTTCTCCTTATTTAAATTAGTGCTTTATACATGAAAAAAATGCTGAATATTGCTAATTATCAGAGAATTGCAAATCAAAACTACAATGAGGTATCAACTCACATGGATCAGAATGGTCATCATTAAAAAGTCTACAGCAATAAATGCTGGAGAGGGTGTGGAGAAAAGGGAACCCTCCTACACTGTTAGTGGGAATATAGTTTGGTGCAGCTATTATGGAAAACTGTATGGAGAGTCCTCAAAAAACTAAAAATAGACTTACCATATAATCCAGCAATCCCACTCCTTGGCATATATTTTGAGGGTACTCTAATTTGAAAAGATACATGCACCTCAGTGTTCATAGCAGCACTATATACAATAGCCAAGACATGGAAACACCTAAATGTCCATTGACAGATGACTGGATAAAGAAGTTGTGGTATATATATAAACAATGGAATATTAGTCAGCCATAAAAAAGAATGAAATAATGCCATGCACAGCAACATGGATGGGCCTGGAGGTCGTCATTCTAAGTGAAAGTTAAAGAAGCCAGAAAGACAAAGAAAAATAACATATGATATCACTCATATGTGTAATCTAAAAAAAAAAAAAAAGACACAAATGAATTTATTTACAAAACAGAAATAGACTCACAGACACAGAAAATAAACTATGGATACCAAGAATGAAAGAGGGTAGGAAGGGGTAAATTGGGAGTTCAAGATGTGTAGATACTAACTACTATTATATAAAAAAAAAAATAAACAAGGAAACTATATTCAATATCTTGCAGTAACCTATAGTGAAAAAGAATATGAAAAGGAATATATGCGTGCATGTTATAACTGAAACGATGTACATCAGAAATGGATGCGACATTGTAAACTGACTATACTTTAAATAAATAAATAAATAAATAGTCCTTTATAAAGATTAGTATGTATGTTTCACTCTAATATTTTGATTTTTAAACATTCTGAGGTTGTTCTTCGAATATAATGTAATGCAAAAGCCTCAATAATTTTCAAAGAACTACTCAGAAATTGTATTTTCACGTTCGCTGATGAATACAGTAATCATTCAACTTGACCATCAGCCCCTTGAGAAGTGCTGTGTTTTTCATTTATATAAGCCCAAAGGCATACCCAGTACCTAGTTGATATACAATAGGTACTCAATATTTGCTAAACAAATCAATGGAATACTATTTATTGATATGTTACAGATATATATATATATATGTATATATGTATCTTAGTACGACAGTAGGATTTTGATAATTGTTTATTGAAATTAAACAATCTATTTTAAAAGTATCACATGAAGCCACTTTCCCTTTTCACCTCTCTAACCAAACTCCGCACTCCCACTCTACAGCACAATAAATGCATATTCCTAGTTTAATTCCCAACCATTATTTGGTTTATTAAGATGATATTCCACTTAATTTATTTAATTCATCGTATTTAGAGCATTTTATAGATACTGACTATAAATAACCTTTATCGAGCCCTGAAGTAAGCCAGCACCGAAGAGCACAGAGGCACCCATGCGGATTAGGTTGGGATCAGGCATCCTGTGGTTTCTGATCTGCTGAGGTGGATGTTTACCTCCTTAGTCCTCAGTCTTCCTGCCTGTACACATGAGGAGGTTGTAAGGGAACTTCTCAACTCTATTATTGTATCAATTTTTAAGAAATAGTAATAATAATAATTATTATAATTATAAAGAAGCAGTAGATTTTCAGTAGAAAGTTTACCCATAAAGCTGTAATAAAAACTGAATTTAGCTTTATCCTGCATTCCATACACCCAGTATGTTATTTTTGTTCACTGAGTGGAAAAGTGTTGGACATACTCTTTTCTGAAATGCTCTTGATGATTTATCCAGCATGTATTTGATAAATGACTTATGTTTCTAATACTAATTATGACCAGAGGCAACGTTTTAGATCTGCAAACAAATCAAGTAATACGTAATTTCCAAATAGGTTTATCTTTTCGAAAAGAATGAATTACTTTTTAAAGTTCTATCCTTTGCTTGTATTGGAATGTGTAGATTTATATTTGGTATTATCTCTCTAAATAGAGGTCTCATAATACAAGTTAGCATCGTGTTCAGAGAGAATTACAAATCTCATATAGCTGTCTAGCACTTCCAACTTTCGTAATATGCTTTCACACTTATTAACTCATTTCATTTTCTCAAAAAGACATGAGAAGTAAATAGAGCAAGTATTAATTTTCCTGTTTATAAAATGGGGAGAAAGAGGCAAAGTGCATGTGAATAACTGCTCTGAACAGAGGGGACGATGGAATTTCCCTTGACCTGCAGACTTCCAGTCCTGGGTCCTCAGCATTAATTCCAACTGAAGCCAAACTGGGTTTCTGGGGGTCTGATTTCTCATAGGACTGGTAAGTGGAGTAGTCAGAGAGAAGAAGATAAGTAGATGTTGAAGAACATAAGACTCTTTTAGGGATTCCAGAAATAAAAAAGTCCAAGAGTCATCTATGAGCCATCAAAGGTCATTATGCTGTGGGCATTTATGTTTGAAGTTTCTCATTTGTACGTATAAACCAGAAAGGCCTGGACTGGATTTTTGCGTGTTAAATTTCTCCTGTCTTCAATTAATAACCTTGCCATAAAAGAAGTAGTCTTTTGTATATAGCTGATTTTTGTATAGGGATATGCTTATCACAGAATTTTAAAAAAAGAAAATAACAAACACATTTGTCCTGAGTATTCTCTTCTTTCCTGTACAAAATTGACATAACCAGTTTAACCAAAGTTGACAGCAGCACAGTGGGTCTTGGCCATCCAAAATTGTAGAGCTGGCTATTGAGTCAGTTCCTAGAGGTTGCTTATGTAAAGCTCATGGCAGCAGCAGCCCGTGAACTTTACACGTCCTTGTGCAAAAGCCCATTTGGAAACGTTAAGCCTTTTGGCAAGATACAGGATCACTAAATCATCCCTGCGTGGTTTAGAAATTCTTGTTCATGAACAGAACCGATAACTACACTGTGTGCCATGTTTTCAGCACTGAGCCCATGTTCATTAAAGGAAATAGCCATGTCCCTATCCTGCAGGGAATTATATTTAAGTGTCTATCAAATAAGATGGAATGTTGAGAGTTCCAACAATTTTACTGATAAACTATCTAGGGTGCGAAATGAGCAATCAGCATTATCAAAATTCAGAAAAGAGATTCTCATCTGACTATGTTTTCTTCTATTATCAGTGTGATGATTAGAATTGGCTTTTAAATGTTTGTAAATGCATATGATGCATGTTGTGTCAAACATCTATCTTTCATGTGCAACCATCTGGAGGAGTGAAGAAAATGGGCTTCGAGATTACACATACTGGGACTTGGTCATGTCTCCATGTCATCATTCATTCAGGTCAGAGTCGTTGAGAACTTACTGTGATTCAGGCATTTTTCTCAGCTACCAAAATTCCAACGATGAGAACAGAGGCACTGTTTAGTTGGAGAGATATATTTTAAACAAAATAATCCCACGAATAATTTTATAACTGAAATGTGAGAAGTGATCTGAAGTATAAGTATAAGCACTATAAATAGGATACAGAAATTCAGGAAGCAAGGGGAAGATTGCCAAATAAAATACAGGATATCCAGTTCAATATTAATTTCAGATAAATAGTAATTTTTAGTATAAGTGTGTCCCAAATATTACATGAGAGATGCATATACTAATATATATATAATATGTGTTACATTATATACTGTGTATGTATATGTATATGTGTATATATATGTGGACTCATACATTTGCTGGTCTTTAGACTTACTTACGTGTAAGGAAAGTCAGGAAAGACTGTTTTTGATGAAATATTTAAACCAAGCCTGTATGATGACTGGCAATTGGCACAGAGACAAGGGCGGGAGGATATTCCAAATACATGAAGTATCGGATTGGAAAATGCTGAAAGTCCAGAAGCACCTGTTCCCTTCCGTGGGCAGAGAGAAGGCTGAGCTTGGGAGCACAGTGCGCTCAGCGGGAAAGCTGGTGGAGAGTGAGATGGAAAGTCCGTTGTGGCCCCCTCATTCAGGGCCTTTTCTAACCTAGCACGACTCGCCTCGCTCCTCTTACCCTCAGTTTTCACGTCCGTATGGTAAGGTCGTAGAAATAACTTAGAGAAGGACATGGCTGCCTAGTGGTGGGTGCAGAGCTGATGCTGAAGGCACACCTGTTGACTTTTTCTCACCTGTTCATGCTAGCTATAACTCGCTTATTACCTACGGAGACGTTTATTGCTTTGCTTTGTTTTATGTGACATGTCTTCCACCAGCTTTTAACTTTTCCCCAGCTTAGCAACTGACTTTTAAAGATACCTGCTCCTGCTCTCGCACTTCAGTTGCCGGGTGCATTACTGTATTCAGCCTGAAGTTAGAAGCGATTTTGCCAGTGGGTGTCTACATATCCTGGAAATGGTATTTCTGAGTTCCCCACTTTCTCTCAGGAAAATACCTCATTCACTAACACCAGCGCCAAGTATGTTTCTCTACTTTTTCTAGTGTATGGAGAACTTCAGATTCATTCTTTTCCAGGGGTTATTCTGTGGAGCACTTTGAAGTGTTGTCTGTGGTTTAAGTTAAAATGGCATCATATTGGGGGGTGGCCTCCCTTCCTCATGCCTCGGCCTCCTCCCTCGAAGGCTTACCTCCCCAGAGACAACTTCTGTCTGGCGCTGCGACACGCTGAGTCTGAGCGAGCATGTCGGCCCGGGAGCGGCAGCACCGGGCCAGAACTCTCGGTGATGAATGTCAGCACAGCAGCCGCGGTCCTCCTGCCAGACAGGAGGCTAACAGGCAAGCGGCGGGGAGCTCACAGGCTTGGAGGGGCTTGTTAGACAGAGTTCAGAATTCTCGTGAACATCTCTCTGCCACTCCACAGAACAGCTGCAGCCTCAACAGTTGGAGTCTTCACACTGATTTTTCAAAAAGCTCCCCCTCCAGAATTTAATGTCACATTGCACTGTTAAGAGCCCCGCATCACAGTGTATTGTCATCCATCATACTCCATGATCACCATTTGTTGCTGAGTTGCTAATTTGGCCAGAGAGAATTTCGCTTATTAGAATGAGTTTTCTCTCACTCTCTTCTTTTCTGAGAATGGATCAGTCTTCCATTCACAGAACTTTCCTGGATGACTCAAACACAGTTTTCATGCCAATGTAGCCACTTAAAATTATTTCATACTAAGAAATAAGTGACTTCTTGGAGGGGGGAAGATTTTAAGAATTTGGAACAGAGCAATCTACTTATCAAAATATTTCATCCACTGAATAAGGTTAAAATGTATGCATTCATTCAGCAATTAAGTTTGGAGGATTTATCATGTGTCTGTTCTGGACACTGGAGCTACAACAGTGAACAGGACAAAACCCCTTGTCCTGATACAGCTTTCAATCTGTTAGAGAGACGAACCAGACCTCTACAGGTAGACAAAACACATAATATCATTTCAAGTAGTGGGAATTACTGTGAATTAAAATAAAAGCAGGATAAGGGAGCCCTGGTGGGGGCAGTGGAGGGGCAGCTGTCTCTGACAGTGTAGCCTGGGAGAGGCCCACCAGGGAGTGATGTTTGAATTGAGATCTGAAGGCATGAATGTGCCAGAAGCACATACACATTTGGAATGTTTGGAGGATTAATATGAAGAATGTACGCATAGTATTGGGTGCACAAGCTGATACTAAATAAACATTTGTTGGCCGTTTTTCATAATTTTCATGCTATCTATGTAAGGGCAAATAGTATTTTATGTATAAGGACAGCAAACAAGGAGTTGTGCAAATGGGGTTCTCCAGAAAATAGGAGAAAGAAATCAGTGCCCAAAGGTTTTATTAATGAGTATTCCCAAGGTCAGTGCTTGAAGAGAAGAGAAGGGAGGCAGTTTAGGCGGAGGGAGAAGTTGAGTGTAATGAAGCCTTGATGGGAGTTCAGCTGACCTTGCATGGAGCTCTAAAGATGCAATGCTCCTTAGAGCTGCTGTGCATTGGAGCAAGAGGTTTGCACTTTTATCTCACCAGGTGGATCAGTCTTTTAATGTGGGCTGTCTCAGGAAGAGATGTGACCCTGTTGGTCAAGGCTCTTTTCAGTCTGAGCAGTTCCCTAGAAGGGCTGACAGCTGAGCTGGTGAACCAGCGGCGTTCCCAGCAGCTGGGGGCTAGGAGATCATTCTTCATGGATTTCTCACTTTTCTTTACAAGCAGAGGCACTAAATTCCTATAAGAAGTCCTTCAGGATCTGAGCAGTGTAATACAGATTCCACTCTGAGGGGAAAGCAGCTAACTATCATTTTGATAACTTCTGGACACTTTGGGATAAGACATGCCAGTTCTGTGTTTATCAGCTGATTCTACATAATCAGTTTCTTCATTTCCTTGGTATAAATGGAAATCCTGGCATAATGTGAAGATTTTGATCTACCAGATATGAACCATTGTGCATTATTAATTCAAGTAAGCAATTTTTTTTGAATGCTTGAATAAGTTTGTTTCAAAGAGCTTAAACTCTGCAGGAATAAACTGATATGAAGCCAACTCACTATAATCTATAATGCAAGATCAAGTGAACTAAGGGTAAAAACAAAGTATTTCAAAATATAAAGCTTAAAATATATTTTAAAATGAGAGGTAGTGTAGGTAAACAGAGATGTTGAACTGTAGAGAATATCATTAAAGTAGAATTTTGATGCACTGCAATGTTAGGAAGTCTTCCTATTAAAGTCACATAGGAGGGCAAGCCTTACTAAGGATGGAATATCTAAGCATGGAATATGATGATACGTAAGCTGGATGGCTGGAGACAAAGATAGTCTAGGGATGTTGTGAGAGGTAAGAAAGAAAAGAAAATTCATGCTTAGAATGTTGCAGCCTTGAATGTACTACTGAAAAGTTTGGACTTGATTCTCTAGGCTAGTGTCTCAAACTGTGGCTCATGAGATACCTGCAGTAGGACTTTATGGGATGCTTGTTAAAAAGTCAGATGCTCACACTCCATCCTATACTTTATGAATCAGAAGTTATGAGACTGGTTGCCTGAAATCTGTAGTTTTTGCAAGTGCCCCATGATAGAGGCTTTCTGCTCTAGACAATGGGAAATCACAGAAAACTCATTTCTCTGCTTCTATAACTCTGTAGGATTGGTGTGAAGTTTTTCTCACACTTAAGTTGTTAAATTAAAACAAGGGGGTGGGGAGGGATAAATTGCAAGTTCGAGATTTGCAGATACTAACTGGTATATATGAAATAGATAAACAAGTTTCTTCTGTATAGCACAGGGAACTATGTTCAATATCTTCTAGTAACCTGTGATGAAGAAGAATATGAAGACAAGTATCTGTATGTATATGTATGGCTGGCTAAAACATTATACTCTACACCAGAAATTGACACAACATTGTAAACTGACTATACTTTTTTTTAAAAAAATTGAAGTACAGTCAGTTACAATGTGTCAATTTCTGGTGTACAACACAATGTCCCAGTCATGTATATACATACATATATTCGTCCTCACATTCTTCCTCATTAAAGGTTACCACAAGATATTGAAAACAGTAAACTGACTATCAGTTAAAAAAAAGCATTTTGTGAATTATGACACTGAAGCAATTCATTTGAAACAATAAGTTGGTGATTTAATATATTCGTACTCCATTTGCCCATTTCTGTTAGTGCAGAACACCCCAAAACTTTCTCCTCTTGGCAAAGAAAATATTCACTTTTATAAGATGCTCAGAGATTGTTGTCAGTCTGTAGTTGCTATTTTCTATTTCTTAGTGAGATGTTTTCCTTTCTTCTGATCATAAGAATCATTTTACACCAGAATACAAGAAGTGTCTTTTGTATCCTTGGGGGCTCTGTTTTCTGAGTTGCAGTTATTGGAGGAAGTTTATTTTTTTGTTTACGATCTGTAAATTTCCTCCCAGATCTCTGATAGGTTTCAGATCCCTTAGCAGCTGGTCTAATCTTTTATTTTCCACTTATAAGTCAACCAAATAATTTAAAATTTTTTCTGAGGAACTTTTTTCCCTTGCTGCAGTCATAAGCACTTCTTTTTCACCTGCTTCATTGTAGAAATCCCTTGTTAATGTTTTCTTTTATCTCAGTCTTCTTTTTCTTTAGGAACTTGTTTCAGGGCCATGCACACTAATGCTGAAGTGATGAATTTATAAAGTATATCAGATTCCTCACTCTTCTCACTTATTAGTGGTAGAATTGTCACAGTAGTAATGCAAATCGTATAAATGACACTTCTCTCTCCTCATTTTTACTCCCTCAAATCATATCTGACTATTTTTACATCTATTCTTACATTTTGTTTCCTAAGATTTCCTCTGTGGTACGAGAGGAAATGATTACTCTCCTTTGGCAAAGTAGTCAAATACAGATGATAGTAAGATTAGGGGATTTCTCTCAAAGCCATGCAGGAAGGAGCTGGGTGAAAGGAGAGAAACCAGGGGAAGTCACACCTTCTCTGGCTGTGAAGGTAAGACAGGTCCAAAATTAGTAAGTGGCTATGTCCAGGCTTTCCCCTGACTTCCAAAGAAGGTCCCACCTTTACCAGATCCAAGATGCTAAAAAAAAAAAGAAATTAATTAAAAAGTTTTAAAAAATCAACAGAAGGGAGATGAGAAGTGAGGGTTGAAGGTTTAAGGATGGAAAAAAAATGTGAGAGACATGGTTGGTTATTTTTAATTTTTCTTGAAGGAAAATTGAGAATAGGAAAGTAATGGATCCTCTCTACTTGTGAGGGACATGCGTGAAGGGAAATGATATTTTTAAAATGTTATTGTATGCCGTATTTCCCCTTTGTTGTGTGTCAAAGTGCAGTTGAAACACTTTGAAAACAATTGATTGCTGAAATTTGATGTGTGTGATTGTGATTCTGTTCTGAATCTGGGCCACATGGATCTCTGGATTTATAGTTGTTAAAACTTAAAACTTACAAGACAATTCTAAGCAAATAGACCTTGCATATTAGGAAAAGAGAGAAAAATATCTGCAGCAATGCCCCCTCAAAGAGACAGAGAACTGGTTCATCCCTGAGGCATGAGAAATGAGTCTTCCCAGGGATGACTGTCCTAGTGTAGACGCAGACGTGAGTGACAACCAGGGCCACCTGGACAAGCCACTTGTACTGCAGGTAATGAGGATGGGCCCAAATGACCAGAGGTACGGGGTGTAGTTGTCACCAGTGTTAACAGTAGCAATATGGACTGTCTGCCTGAGATATGGGGCTTTCCTGGGCATAGAGGAATAGGAAGTACTGTGGCAAGTTGGTGGGTGGTGAGCAGGTCAGAGTTCTAGCTATTACGTTGTTGAAGAGTTAGCCAGAGAGTATTGCGAACAATTGCCATGTGTTGCTAACAAGCCCTCCACTGTACTTTCTCAAGCATTCCCTATGATACGTATGATAATCCATACTGCCAGCCAAAACAAACCTCTGTGATCCTCTGGCATCCTTCTGCTGGCCTTATGTCTCTGTCTGTTTTGATTGTCCACTTTCTACAAAACGTTCTCTGTGGGTGATATCTCCACTTTGGTTCCTCTCTTTCCCTCACCACCTATAGCCTAACCCATCAGCCAGTGCTGGTGATTTTGTCATGGGACTGCATGAGAAATATTCACCACTGCTGCCCCCCCAGTTCCTTCTGACATGGACGATTGCAGAGCCTGAGACTGCTCTTCATGTGAACCATGTGAGTCCTCTCCTAGTGTGATTACAAGGAGCAAAACAGCAATGGCTGCAGGATGTGAATACCTGGTCCTTCCAGAGTTGTGTTTGTCATTGTAAAGGCATGAAAATGTAATTCTCATTTAATAAACCTGTCCTTCAGATTTCTGTCCCTTCCTAGTGTATAGAGAAAAAAAAAAAGATTTCTCAGCCTGAAAGACTGAGGGTGAGGCCTGGGACTAGGTGATCTCACTAAGGCATTATCCAC
This sequence comes from Camelus dromedarius, assembly GCF_036321535.1. Classification (NCBI taxonomy): domain Eukaryota; kingdom Metazoa; phylum Chordata; class Mammalia; order Artiodactyla; family Camelidae; genus Camelus; species Camelus dromedarius. Next base: position 9,305,941 of record NC_087449.1, on the reverse strand, counting down.
AAGACACAGCTAGTCTGTCCGCCCCCCGGGCAATGCTGTCTTTTGGCTCCCTCTTGTAAATTCTATGGTTACAGCTGTGACTTGGTCCTCTTACTTACTTATTTGACCAGGTAACTCTGTATGATAGGTGTTCAAATAATTTGATTGCTTCTCTGTGTTTACTTCAGAGAGCTCCCACAAGTCACTTCTTTCTTTTCAAAGATAACTAGTTGAATTTCAATAATAGTACGACGTTATTGGAGTGGATATTTATCAGGTTTGAAGATTGCCCATTTCTGACTTAGCGATGCTGATAATTGACTCAGTTTCAGTGAAAACTACATCTTTATCTAAACTTAATATGCCTTAATATTGTAAAGGAACCAATCATTTCTAATGGCTATTATTTTCATCAAGTCTCAAAACATTCAAATCAACATAGGGGTGTTCATCACCGATTATAAAATCTCATTGTGCTTATTTACTTTGTAGTAATTTTTCCCTCTATTTCTTTTTCCTTTATTTGAATTTGCCCTTCTTAAGCTAAGTGCTTCATATGGTATTTTAGAATTTCTTAAAACCACTCTGATTTTAGTCATTACATTTTGAAAATATGGTAGTGCTCATTCTATCCAATGAGAAAATCTCATCTGTTAAAATACAAAATTATATCTCTGGATTTCTTAGCATTATTTTAAGTGGTTTTCTTGTAGTGTCCTCTGGGATAATAAATTAAAAACTTGGGGACAACCAATTCTAGTTTTAACTATTTCACTTATTCTTGATGCACAATATAAGATTCATAACTAAATGCTTCTTACCCCTGTTGGAGTATTGATTTATTCAGGAGTTTGATAAAATACTTAGTTAAACTACATAATAACTCATTGAATTAATTGGAGATATAGACATACATATATCTTATATAATATGGAGTAAATGGCTTTCTAAAGAGCCATGGTGTTAAGGAGATGTAGCTTAAGGGTGACTTTTGATTATGAGCAGTCTAAATTAACTTTAGAATTTGTTTACCTTTGAAATAATTTTAAAAATTTGTTAGATCAATAATGCCCACCATTTAAATTAACTGTAAAGTTCGTGTTACCTTGCCTATTTACTTATGGAAATCTTCTACGAATAAATGCTATTCTTCCACTATCACCTTTTCTGTTACTGAAGTAGTACTACAATAGTACCTTTGATTTATGCAACACACTATCCCTAAGGAATTAGAACAATCTTATGTTATCTAATTACTTCTTTTAATACTGCTGTGAAGTACTGGATGAAGTGAGTGGCATTTATCGTCTGCTCCATTTTATAGTGAAAGAAGCCAATGAGACAGATACCTCGTTTTCTCCAAATTAAAAAGTCAAACTTCGTGAATGACAGGGAGAGAAAATATTGAGCATCAAGTTCCAGAATCTTCAACCAGTATATAAGCTACAGCTTTGCTAAAGTCACTAAAGATTTTTGTAAGTGTGCACATATAATACAAATACATTTTTTCGTATCTTATATGTGTTTGTATATATATCATTATATATATACATGCATATATATAATTCTGTTTTTAAAATGGTGAAAATAATAATGTTCATGAAGGTTATTATTGTTACGAAAAATAAACTCTTTCATCCATTTATACGTGTGTATTAATGTACGTGCCTCTCTAACTTAACAGCTGTAAGCTCTTGAAAACTCTGCAACTCAGTGAAAAGCCACTAAATGAAAAAAAAGTTTATTAATTTTAATAGGGAGGTTATGATGTATTCCATCTGCACAAAATTCCAAAAATAGTTTTTACAGATATAAAAATATATTGATTGAACAATAAAATAAGTATTGAACAATAATTTGGAAGTAAAACATAGTGAAATGTAATTTTACTTGTTCTTTTTCTTCTTTCTGTACAATTTTTATCACAAATATTTCAACATTTGAGGAGCTCATAACCAAGCATTTTAAAATAAAAAGGTAGCACAGAAGTGTTTTTAGATAAAACTGAAGACTATGCATGAAAAGGCTTTTAAACATTGAAACTTCTCACCCACAACAGCTAAAATAACCACACAATACACTAAGCAAGAGAATTTGGGTTCATCCAAAGATAGCGTGTTATTCAAATTTATTTCCTTTTTAACAGACACTGTTGTTTCAGGTAAGCAAGCCTTTGGCTGAACTCAAAATTTCTTACGGCATGTTGTGTGTGAGTATGTGTATTTAAGTCATAATAATATCTAAGATAATTAGTTTGAAAACCGGTGTAAATTTTGGAGAGCCGTTATATTGGAAAGTTATCTTAAATGGTCATTATGTGAGGGAAGCCAATCTTTGTCATGTCCAGACCTGTAGACCATATCATTCTAAAGAACTCAGAGAACAAACTTTTCTTAATGTATTAAAGTAGAATTCTAGAAGAAGATAAAGTAGCATTTCATCCCATGAATCCTGGCTGTATTGTTTACAGGAAGCAGGAAGGGACCAAGATGCAAAATGCCTAGTGTAAGAAGAAACTGGTTCAGCTGGAACAGATCTAGTTGGAAAGACGTGCCATTTAACACAGTTTGATGTTGAGTGTTTTTATGCTAAGTTATTAAAAGTTACCATTCTAGACTAGTGGTAATCAGCTTTGACTGACCCACAGTTTCCAGAGTTAGAAGTAATCTCAGTAAATAGATGTTTTCTGTAAGTTCATGAAAGAGAATATGGCCCAGAGCACAAATCCAATCATTTTTCAGTGAGAAGGGGGCTTCCAGTTTTCCTTTAGCAAGTAAGGTCAGGCAGTGATGAAAGGGATTTAATAGAAGTTATTCAGTAATAATCTGAAAAGTTTGTGCAGCTGACCCAAAGAAACAGTCATCCAAATAAATATTTGGTACAGACAAAGAAAGGTGCAGATAAAACAAACCAAAATTCAACTACTATACTTTCCAAAAGGGGAATCCTCAAGACTATTGAAGAATCATTTATTTTTGGCTAGAGCAATTTTTTAATTAAGTAAGCCACTGCTGGAAAACTTTGCATGGGCAAGCTATTCAGATTAATACAGAGGACTGCTAAATTTTTTATTTCTGGGTTTTTTTCTATAGGATAATAATGGGTCTAAACTAAACTTAATTTGATTTTCATTACATTTAAATAGAAGTCAACAAACTTTAATCCATGCCACATAATCTGATTCATTTGAAGATATGTAAAATTTTTAGTTTCCAAATGTTATTGGCATCCTTGTGTTTAATCCTGTTCTTGTCTTAGCCATAAAATATTATCTATATGGGGACTTTTTATTTTTTCTGAAAAAATGTAATAGTTCTACTATATACTTCCTTCTAAAATACTTCTTAATTAACACTAAGTTTAATTATTTAAAGAGGCTTTATGATCAGTTATGTTAAATATAATTAATTTTAGCATTATAATATATATCTTAGTTTTTACTATGTAGTCAATATTCAAATATGTAAGAAGATTAATTTCTTAATAGGATATTGAGTAGTATCCTCGAATGTGGTCTCAGAGTTAGGCAGATTGACCTTCTAAACTGTGTCCATCGCTTCATTGAGCAGATCTTGGACATGTTCCTTAACCATCCTGTGCTTCAGATCTTTCGTCTGTGAAATGGAGTTTGTGGTAGTACCTACATTACAGAGTTGAGTCAGACTTAAATGAGCTAATCAATGTAAACATATTATCAGAGTTTCCAGCACATAGTAAGAGCTCAGTAAATGTTAACTTACTATCATGGTGTGGACAAATTTCTTTCCACAATTCAACTGTAGAAAAAAATACTCTTATTTTTAAATCTGCTTAAATCAACTTGAACTCTGAGCCTCCAGTCTGCCAAAAAGTAGAAAGTTTAGCTTCATTCAATGAATGAATTCATTCATGGCCTCTTTTAGGCAGAAAAGTCTTTGGCTGGTCTAGGATCCTCAGGTCTAGCTCATTCCCTGATGAACCCAAGGTGAATGCTTACTTAAACGTCCTAACATGTCTTTTACCCTGTGGGACACATCGATCTCTCTCTTTTCTTATCTTGTCTTGGAAAGTCCTTAAAACAAACAAAAAGCAAAAATAAACAAACCCTCTTAACAACTTGAATGAAGAATTTTAATTAAGGGAAAAGTATAGAGTATATCTAGAAAGTCTTTCAACATCATTTTTAAATAAAATAAGAATCATTACTTTTTAAGAATTTGACCCTTTGGCCATGCCCTCACCTACCCAGAACTCCTCATTCTCTATTTATGGTAAGAAAATTACCGATGAACTTTTCACAGAGCATGAAAAAAGATGTCAAGAAGTCAACCATGAGTGAATGTTATATCACTCTTCTGATACTGCTCTGCTCCCACTCTATTCCTTGCCTCACCCTCCGCCATCTCCTATTGTAGAGGGCTTGGCAAAATGGCCTCTGCTAATAAATAATAAATCCAGAACTTCTCATTTCCTTCCTCTCTCCTGCCAGAACCTCAGTGGTGCCTGTGTAGAACTGGCTGGCCTCATATCTGATACAGCAAAAGGGAGAGAGTTATGCTTGATGGAGGAAAAAATGTTGACTGTATTATATAAGGAGATACTTAAAGTGCATTTAAATAAGCTGCATTGTTTAATGTGAATGTTAAATGACATTGGGATACATTGATGATTTGGTACCTGTTAAAACCATTTTTTCAAAACAGAGTTTAAACTTTCCTAATTTGAGAAAAAGTTTGTAATACAGAGTGTATTATCTCTTAAAAAGAATACATCTCAATTCTACTATTGGGGGAGGAGTGTTCAAGTCACCAGAGAAAGAGAATTCAAACATGATTATGCTTTTAAAATTAAGAAAGAGTAGAGTTCCATATTAAGGTATTTTTTCTGTCATTTGAAGAATTTTGCCTTTGAGGTGACTAAATGTCTTAATAATAAAAGAATATGCTTTATGTTTATATAGGAGCTCAGTATTCACAAATTGCTTTCCTAACGTCTATCACTTGATCTTTGTAACACCTCTATGAGATAGGCAGAGAAGGTATTAAAATGATGAGTTTTCAGATGAGAAAATTCAGGCTCAGAAAAACTTGATCAGAGGAAATCTGCCCAAGGTTACAGGGATTGTAAGTGCTGGACCCAGAACCTCAAATCTGGCCTTTTGATTCAAACCCAGCACTCTCTACACTTATAACCTGAGGAGAGGTTATAAATCTGGGGTGGCAGATAGCATCCACTTTGCATGCCAACCTTGATAAATTGGAAAGTACATTTGAGGTGATTCTTGAAGGTCACATAGAAGATAGCCAGGTGAGGACAGGGCCCTTCTGGTGGAGACACTCACATAAATAAAGGCCTGGTGATGTAAGACTACATATGGCATTCAGAGATCTCTGAGAGTTTCTCTTCGTTTAAACTAAAAATGCTTCTTTGTTTTAAAATTATTAGCTTTGTCTTCTGACTCTCTAATGGAAAATTCTCCTCTGATTATGCCAGGCTCCTTTGAGCCTCACCGTGGCTCACTACAGCTGGGTCTCCACAGTCAAGTCAGGCCTCTGGATCATTTATTCAGAGTTACTGCCAGGTTAACCTGATGGCAGTTACCCAGCAATGTGTCTTTCTAGAAGCTTGTTCTGGATAATTAGAGAAAGGCTTCATCATGCCTAGTGACTGACTAGGAAATATTTTCTGATTTTATACCAAAATCATGTGCAGGATGAATAAACCTCTTAGTAATGAGGTTCAAAATGTTGCTATTTAATTAAAAGATTTTGGAGATTTTCCCATATTTTCAATTAGTAATTTATGATAGTTGTATCTGTGATAAAAATTAACATAATGATAGCAATTATTATCTTAGCCAACATTATTTTGCCCTTGCCATGCTTCATGAACTTTTAAAGAAATTTACATAAATTATCTGCATTACTTGTAATCCTTACAATAACATACTTATCTCCATTTTATAAATAAGGTAAATTAAGATTAGAAATGTGGAATAATTTGATAAAGTTACGGAGCCTTTAAGAGATGGAACAGGGTTGCAAACCCATGTCTCTCTGTCCCCGGATATAAGTGCTCTTAACTAGCCATCACCCCTTATATCACAGTTACTTAAATTTGAAGGTAAAAATGAGGAGAGCAGAGAAGAAGAGCCTGCATGTACACAGCAGTGCCAGCAACACCTTCTACAGACAAAAATCACCTTAGAATGGTTAAAAAAAAAAAAAAAAAGCAAGTCTTTGCTCAATACATGCTGTATTTATTAGCACATGCAAACAGTTCAGGTTAGTTGCATTGTATTCAGTTCATTTCTACAGTTATTTTTTTTTTTTTTCTGGTAACTTTACTTGTAATGACCTCATTTCACATTCTGACCCAAAAAGCTGGTTCAGAATCCTGCTCCCAAGTTAGTTCTTTAGGCTATATTTGCCACAAGAACATGCTGAAACTTTGCTGAGAGCTTTCATCAGAAAAAAAGTGCCCCCCCTATCCTGACTTGATTTCTATTAAGGCTGAGCTGTAGAAGTTTATGTACTCAGACTCCTTTTGGCTTTTTCTAAGGCATGGTGTTATTTTACCGGCAATAGCTATTGATCTGATCTCCTTTGAATTCCAGAACATTGCCTGAAAAAAGAGTACCGATATGGCAAATTTCCTAGTGAGCATTTAACTGTCTTCCTCTAGTGGAGGTCTGCTGCTGCATGTGGCATCATCTGAATTGGCAAGACGTGTGTCCAAGAGCTATAGTGCCTGAGAATCCCTCACACATGCATTTCTGCCAAGACAGGAACGGGGTTTTCGATGGATGATTACCAGATGGTTATCTGAGAGATTCTGGCTATGTTCTAGTCTTGACGAGCAGAAAGGTACTCAAGAAATTGTAGACTGCTTGCCACAGAGTTCCACATTCCCTGCCTTGAAATGATCATCCTGATTGCTTTGGAGTATTAGATATGATGTAAGAGAGTACCTGTCACAAAGTATATCATCAAAATTGCCCCATTACCTTTCACTATTTCTTTGATTAAGCCACTTGAATTATTAAGTGTTTACCTTTTGGGGAAATTTATGCAGTGTCTTCTTTATAGAGACGATGATTGTTTTTGATCAGCCCATTGATGTAACTGTAAAAATAAGCTACTTCGTTGCTTTACTCTTCTCTTTGGGCCTTTGGGAAAGGCTCAGTCCTGAGTTCATCAGTTTTAACACTATCATACAATTTTAATAAACTGTAATTCAGATCCAAAATTAAGTGTTTCCTGAGAATAGGTTATTATAAGGTAGATGGATTCCCTATGCAGAGATGTTAGCTTCCTCTTGACCTGAGAATTCCTTTGTACCTTAATTAAAGAGTAGAGCCATGGACACTAAGTAGAGCACTGACAAAGGAAAAGGAAAATGCATTCCTTCAGGATTGCTAATTTGGGCCTAGGGCTTATCCAACAAGCCATTTTCCAAGTGTTTATTAAATCAAGCAAAGCAGTGTTTTTCACATGTCTTAATGCTTCTAGAATCAAATCAATTCAAACTAGGTGAGAGAGGGAAGTGTGTAAATCACAATTTACACTGAGAAATTGATTCCTTTCCCCAAATGAAACCATGCTGTCTGTCAGAGTGCAGAAACATCACAGCAACTACGAACAATGAGAATAAAAATGAGGCTGTTGAAATGGAAATGGAACTTTCAGTGTTTGCTTATAGCGTATAGGATGTTACCGTGGGTTAAGAGTAGTCTTCCTTTCTGATTTTTCACTGTATTTCACCATGTGATCCTTCGAAGATCTTTCAGACTTTTAAGGGAATATCAAGAAATTTTAAGTTAGTACTGGTTTATGTTTTGTTGTTTGATTTGAGTATTTTGTAGTAAAAAATGTCTGATTCTACAGGCTTATAGAGTCAGTGTTGTTAGCCAGCCTCAGGCCCTGATATGTAGTCTGTGTGGCCCTGGAAAGTCAAGTCTTCCTCAGACCTGTACTTTCTTTTTAACTTGACCCTGCGATGTACAATTTTATAAATAAGTTGTATAATCTAGATTCCAAATGAAGATTGGATATTTATAGCCAAATCATCTTTGTTATTCTTAAATTGTAGCTTAGGCATGAGTGTTCAAAGTATCTGTTTTCTATCTGCAGAGATTTTTAGAACTGTAATTTTTATAATTTAACGATTATAAAATATATCTTATGAAATCTCATGTGGTGAAATATGATTCCGTGTCTTGAATAAGGAGTAGTGCATCATTTATCTCAGCATTTGGAAAAAAAATTTGTTGCGATGTTTCGTTTTGGTGAAATGGGGTCTTCCATGAGGTGTGACAGTAATGGTAAAAGATAAATGTTTTAAAGTTCGTATTACAAATTTTGGCACATTTCCTGTCAACCCACATAGCAAATAAAAAATCCAGTCACTAGTTGAGTGGCTTTTAATCAAGAAAATGCACATATAATATACACACTATATTTTGTAATTATATTTGCATACTATTTTTAAGTTGGTATGTCTGGGTGTGAGTATCAGCTGTAGCGAAAGATATTTTCAAGAGTAAGTTGGCATTTGAAAAACTACCATAGGAGAAGAATAAGGTTTTCTCATGATAATCCAGGTAGATATGTGTTATTTGGTTTAATTTTTACTGTTTTCATTGTAACTACTTCTATTTGTCAACCACGTGTAATCCTGCATACTGTCTGTATATCTCCTATTCTTCCCTCAAATACACTCTTACCCAAACTCTGTGCTCAGTGAGACTGATGATAAGACCTACATCAAAGGGCTCCCTTAACCACTGGTTTCCTGTTTGGTTAAGTAAATGAGGAGCTTCAGCAAGAGATGAGAGAAAAGGAGCAGAATGAAGTCCTCTGCTTCCTCTCCGTGCCTTTGCTGAGTGCTGGCTGCACTTCTGGACCGACAGGTAGCAACTCCGGACACAGCCTCCTCCCTGCAGAGCTCCTCCACCATTTTCATGAATGTAGCCTCTCTTCTTTGTTTGAGGGCTACCTATGATAGAAAAAAACAGTGCTCCTGTACTTAGGCTATCACAGTGTCTTCTGTGCTTTCCCACATCCTATCTACAGCTTTGTAAATGGTCCCTTTATCACACTGTCCACAAATTATACCATTGGAGTGTGTCACACATTTCCTGTCAGTACCCAGATGGATACACGTCCTCATGCAGAAGGTTGTAGGATAAACTTGAATCCCCCCTATCTGTGTCTCCACAGGCTGGACAGTTCTTTGACTCTAAGAAATTGATTAATATCCATTTTAGGATTCCCTCCCTTGTCTCCATGATCAATCCCTCTCCAGCATTCATGACCTCTCTTCGAAGTTCTAAGTTCATAGATACGGCTTTGCTTTGGGCCTTTACCAGTGAGTTAAGTCCAGTTTAAATGCACCCTCTTTCAGAAACCTTTACCCACTGCTCTCTCGGCCCAGCGCTCCTGGTCAGAATTCTTCCCCTTGGTGTGATCTTAGCTCTTTGTTTAAAACACCACCCAAGAAGCAGTCTCATTCCCTGAAATACTAAAGCTGTCTTTACATATGATTTTCTTGAAACCAAAGACTTTCATCAAACATTTATTGAATATCAAACAAGGGGCTGTGCTAGATGCCTGGGGAGGAGGATATGAAAAAGAATAAAAGGTAGTAATTTAGAGATTCACAGTTCGTACTCACTTGCTCTAAAAAGAAGGCTGCCAGTACCCAGCCCTAAGATTCTTTCTAGTAATTTTCGCCAAGCACAAGTGTAATTACATTACTATATCACTCCTCTGGCCAATACTCCCTACCCAGCAAACAAAACTCAAAAACAACCTTTAATGGTGACTCCCATGTTCAAAATAAAATTTAAATTCCTGAGTATGGTATGGATAGGCTCAGAGAAAGGGGCTCCACGCCACCTAGGTTTAGTTTTCGTTCAACCATTGGTGTCACCACTGCTAGTGCCTCTCACCCCACTGGTGGCTCAGCAATCTGTTCCATGCCCTGAGCCTCTCAGCTGCACACTTTTCTATTTCCTTATTTTGCCCTTTGCTGCCATTCCCATCTGTAAGACGAGAGGTGTTCCTGTCAAGATCCAGCCCGTATGCCAGCTCCTTCACCAATTCTTCCAGCTCTCATGAATGCCGGTCCGTATTCCAGCCTCCCTTTCGTGAGGGTAAAGGGCGTGTTTACAGTCTTCTCGATTAGATTCCAACCTCCTTGGGTGAAGGGATCAAACTTATTCATATTTGTAGACTGATGGTATCTACTAGACGAGTCCTTTGCTCATGTATTTTGAGCTCAGTAAATATTTCTAAAGTGAAATGACTTACTAGTGCTGTAATTAAACTTAGTGTGACCTTTCCTTCAGGTGGTAGCAGTGAGTTAGCTCTGCAGCATAAGGGATAAATACAAAGGTAGGTAAGTGCAAATTTTAACCTTATCTGTCTTTATGTAAATTAAAAGCTGCATTACTTTAGTTTCTGCCTCAGACAGAAGACTCTGGTTGTCATTTCCTCTTTTGCCGAGCACAACTACTCTCAGAACCTGTAAAAGACAAGTTATATAGGGTTATCCTTTTTGTCCTTTTGAATTTTTCTTTCATTTTCAAAAAATAACGGTCCCCTAAATTATTGGCCTGCTTTTTAAAATAATTATGTGTTTAAGAAATACCTGAAAAAAATTGCTTGAATGTGATGCAAATACCCACAATTCATAAAATAAAGGATTAGCTTTGACCCAATTATTAAATTTAAAAGTATTAAAGGAGCTTTTTTAAACATCTAAGACTGTTCCTTTTTTTTTTTTTTTAAATAAGTCTCCAAAGCTACCTATGGATTTATTGAAATATATATGATAAAACGAAATCCAGAAGCTTTATGTTGGTGGCATCAGAAAGAGGTTGAGTGATAGACGTGATCTAATTCTTAGGGTGAATTATTAAAAATATATTCTTCTTTACAGATCAAGAATTGAAAGATCAAGCAGCACAGTTCAAAAGTTGAAAGAAATTAGATAAAAGATGGGTTGTGCAGTAGAACCCAAGGAAGAGATGAAACAACCGGTGAGGTGGTCACTGAGTTTTACTGCACCAAGTATGTATGAGAGAGAGAGCTGACATTTTTTTAAAAAGACTAGTCCACTATGTTATTAATGGCAAATGTTAAATTTATAATTGTTATGTATAAACAAGATGATTGCTTAAGACTACTACTTTAATAACAAAATTAAAATCTAATTTTTTTTAGCCTTTATCAAAGGCCACATATATTGTTTCATTTAATCTGTGTAAGATCCCCAGTGGGAAGATATTGTTTTTGCCCCTATATTATAAAAGATAAAATAGAGAAAGACTTTGTAATTTGCCTGAAGTCACCATAGGTACATTTAGCATGGGGTTATCGGGCACTTGCTCCCTGTGAATCAATCTCTCCTTCATTTAACGGGTTCCCAAGTTGAAAACTGGCCAGTCTAGAAAACTAGGCAAAGGGTGATGACTTTTTATGATGGAAGTTTCTTAGCCTCCTGATCGTCCAATCAGGACTTCTTTTGATTATTCAGGTTGAGAATACCCTGTTGGCTGCTCATCTTCATTGTCCTTGCAAACTGTCCATATCTCCATCTCCAAAGCTCTCTGTGAGTCAGCATGTTCCCCTACTCACTGCCACTCCAACCTGCAGCTCATTAAGATAACTGTACCCATCTCGTTCTGTCAGTTAAGCACTTCTTGTCTATTATTATTATTGATTATGATTGTGATTATGATTATGATTATGATTATGATTATTTGGATCCTCTAATTCACATTATTCTCATGAGGCCTTGCTCTGTAATTAAGTCCTGGTCTAGAGAAGACAGGTACCATTGAGATTCCTGGAAAATTCCTCAGTGGTGTGCTAAATCAAATGCGTGTCCCTGTGAAACCTCTATGGAACATAACTGACTGGTGGTATTTCCAGCCTTATGGGTATAACTTTCTTACAATACTGGCTTCTCTGAGCCTTTTGGCTACTTCTGCCATCATTGTTCATGCTCATTCCTGTACTTCTTCTTCATCGTGTATGGGTCATCACTTTATTCTAGTTTCCAAGAGCCATTCCAGCTGAGTTTTTGCATCATCTCCCAGAGCTCTTACCAAGATATTAAATCCTGTATAAAGGGAAAATTCTCCCATGCTGATCAACTGTCTCTTATCAAGCTTTATGTTATACTGCCTCCCCTACAGACCTAGAACCCACCTGATCTAAGACCACACATACTTCCCTGACTTCTGCAGATGTATCTTGGTTAGGTTCTGTAGCTTTGCAGGGGTGTGGGTGGTAGAGCCTCTTTCCTTCCTCTGTAGCTGCATCACATACCCAGCTGAGTTACATTGTACCTTGACTTTATTTATTCGTCTGGTGACTAGGAGGGGAGGGGAGAGTAAATTCTGAGGGATACGTACATTGTCTTGCAAGACAGATGTCACTGACTTGTCGTACGTGATTGTTAGTGCTAGCCTTTAAGGGGAAGAATTAGGCCATTTCTGAAGGCCTGGATGGTGTAGCAGAGTATGAGGATTAAAATATTTAGGTTCATTGATTCAGATGTTCCCAGGTCAAAATGTCAAGTTACACACGTTCTTCATCAGGATCCTGACTTTGGCATAATGGACTTGTTGAAGTCAAAATTCAACCTTCTCTAGAGCTCAGCTACCCTTATAGTTAAGCTCTGGGACTAATGCTAAGCTTTTTCACTCCTCCATCTACAGGAGATGAGATTCTTTTTATATGCTGTTTATGGCACTGCCTGGGAGGGACTCAGCTGTGAGCCACCAGCAGTAAGTCCTTCTGGCAGCTAGCAGAAGGAATGTCTAAGTTCAGAAGGCAGCAACCTGAGTGATTAGTCACAGCATCCACCATAAGTAAGGACTTCTTTTTTTTAAGGTAGTGGATATTTGAGCATTTTAAGTATTGATGAGAAGGGTCAAAGTCAAAAGTACAAAGAGTGAAAGGAAAATTGTACAAGGGAGTTTTATGGAGGATGGAATAAATGGGACCCAAAGTTTACGCAATGGCCTTGGCCTCAGACTGGAGGACACCTAAGTGTTAAAATAACAAGGAATGAGTGTAGATGCATAAAGAGTTTTAGGCTTATTAGCAAACAGTAGAGTGACTCTTATCTGATGGAAATGAAATAGGAATTACAATCAACTTTTAAGAATGAAAGAGCCCCTAGACAGCAGTGATTTTAGGAGAATGGAGAAGCACTGAAAGCTTTTATTCACTGATTTTGTGTGTGTATGTGTCCCTACTGTGTGCTATTGTGGAAAGTAAGGAAATAGACTATTCAGAGCAACATGGTAAAGCTGACAGGCATTGTTGAGGGCCCAGATGAAACTGGTGGTCAAGAACATTTTGTAGAAACAGCCTCCCTTGCTTTGTAACTTTCTCTAATAATACTCAGCTGACCCAGAGGAGAATGGAAAAATGCATATTTGTGTTAATACAGGGTTGAAATTTTTCCATATGGGTTTAATTAAAGTAGATGTTAAGTGGGGTGTTGGCCAGAGTACTATAAACTGAATTAGGAAAACTAAACAAAGAAGACACTAATGGATTGACTCACAATAAACAGTCACAATTACATGTTAGAATGTCTGTAAGTAGGAGGAGTTGAACACATAACCTGGAAATAGAGATCATTTTTGGAAAGTGATTTGGGAGCATGGTTGGATTAGTTGTAAGACTTGGAGTAGACGGCTGAGAAGGAAGACAGGAGAAGTCGTTCCATTTGAGGAAGTTAGAGAACCCCTTACCACATAATCAAATCAACAGTATGTTCTGTCCTCATGATGACTCATGTCTCAGGAGTATTTAGTAATATTAATATATTTTTCTTGAAATATACTCTTACCATTACACACAACTGTTTTCTCTTCTACTTCTCTTTTCTTTTCTACTTTCTCACCTTTGTTAGTTCTTTTTCCTAAAACTGACTTTTCAAGAACATTTAAATTGGAAAGTATTTGCAGATGACATTATAGTATACATGGAAAATCCCAAAGACACCATTAAAAAACTACTAGAACTTATCAATAAATTCAGTAAAGTTGTAGGATACAAAATTAATATATATAAATCTGTTGCATTTCTATACAATGAAATCTTAGAAAGAGAAATTTAAAAAATAATTCCATTTACAATCACAAGTAAAAGAATAAAATACCTAGGAATAAATCTAAGGAAGTAAATTATCTGTACTGGAAAAACTATAAGACCTTGATGACAGGGATTGAATATGACACAAACAAAAGGAAAGATATACTGTGCTCATGGATTGGAAGAATTAGTATTGTTAAAATGCCCGTACTACCCAAGTCAATCTACACTTTCAATGCAGTCCCTATCAAAATACCAACAGCATTTTTTACAGAAATAGAACAAATCATTCTAAAATTTGTATGGAAACACAAAAGATCCTGACTAGCCAAAACAATCTTGAGAAAGATAGACAAAGCTGGAGGTCTTATGAGTCCTGAAACTATGCTACAAGGCTACAGTGATCAAAACACTATGAATGGTACTGGCACAAAAACAGACTTATACACAAATGGAACAGAGTTGAGAGACCAGGAATGAATCCACTTATATGGGCAATTATCTGTGGCAAAGGAGGCAAGAATATACAATAGGGAAAAGACAGACTCTTCCATAAATGGTGTTGGGGAAACTGAATAGCTATATGCAAAGAATCAAACTGGATGACTTTCTCACTCCACATACAAAATTAAACTCAAAATGGCATAAGACTTAAATCTAAGACCTTAAATCATAAAACTTCTAGAAGAAAACACAGACAGTACACTCTTTGACATTGGTCTTGGCAATATTTTTTTGGATCTCTTTCCTCAGGCAAGGGGGAAAAAAGCAAAAATAAACAAATGAGTCTATATCAAACTAAAAAGCTTTTGCACAGCAGAGAAAACTATCATCAAAATGAAAAGGAGAAGTTTTTTGCAAATGATATACCCAACAAGGGGTTAATATTCAAAATATACAAATAACATCTACAACTTAACATCAAGAAAACAAGTGACCCAATTCAAAACTGAGCAGAGGATCTGAGTAGACATTTTTGCAAAGAAGACATACAGGTGGCAAACAAGCACATGAAAAGATGCTTGGCGTCGCTCATCATCAGGGAAATGCAAATCAAAACCACAGTGAGAGACCAACTCACACCTGTCAGAATGGCTATCATCATAAGGATAACAGATAACAAGTGTTGGTGAGGATGTGGAGAAAAGTGAACCCTTGTGCACTGTCAGTGGGAATGGAAACTGGTGCAGCCACTATGGAAAACAGTGTGGAGATACCTCAAAAATTAAAAATAGAACCACCATATTATCCTGGGTACTTATCTGAAGAAAATGAAAACATTACGTACAGAAGACATATGCACCCATATGTTCATTGCAGCACTGAAGTACAATAACCAAGCTATGGAAGCAACTAAAGCACCCATTGATAGATGAAGGGATAAAGAAAAAACTATATAAAATGGCATATTTCTCAGCTATAAAAAAAAAATGAAATCTTGCCCTTTAGTACAATGTAAAGTGGACTAGAAGGTATTATGCTAGGTGAAATAAGTCAGAGAAAAGCAATTACATTACAAGGAAAAAAAAATTTGTTTTTTTAATGTGGTATCTTGATGGATGATGGATATTCACTGAAATTATTAAACTTATTTGATGATGTATTTAAAGCCAATCATTATGCTGTACACTTCAAACTTATACAATGCTATATGTCAATTGTATCTCAATACAACAAAGAAGAAAACAAAAATTTAAAAACCCCTTTAAATCAGTAACTCCACTGAGTAGAATCTCTCCAAAAAATTAAAAACTCATGGAACATGAATATAAATGTTGGCAATGGTATTATATTACCAAAAACTGAAAGCCATCTCCATTTCCTTCAGTAGAGGAATGGTAAAAGAATTTATGTCAGATTCATACTCCATATCATACTGTAATTATTAGAAATGAATAAGCTATACATCAAAGAGAATGTAAGCTTCAGTTGGGCACAGATTTTGGTTCCCTGGTGTATTTCCAGCAAATAGGAAAAGGCCTGGTACATTGTAGCTGTTTAAGAAATGTTTGGTAAATAAATGAATTTAATGTGTATTGTTATGGAAAGTTACCTTTGATACGTCATTAAGTAGAAAACAGTTAAATCCCAGGATAATTCATGGAGCAAGATATAATTTATGTTCAAAGAAGCAAACACAAGGAACCAGAATTATACTTGTTAAACTGTCACCAGAAGTTACCTCTGAGGCGTGAAATAGGAATAGTGGGGATTCAGAGGAAAACTTCAGTTATATTTCAGGTACTTTGGCTATTGCTTGCCTCTTTTAGAAAAAGCATATATTCATGCATCATTAAAAAGTCATCATGGGTCATTTAAAAATCATTTGAAATGGTGACCTAAAGTAGGACATCTATACTTTGAAGAGAAAATAGTGATATTAGCTAAAAACCCACTGACTGTTGATCATGTGCCAGGCACTGTTTAAATACTATGCATGTATTAACACACCTATTCCTGACTCGTCTAATCCTGTGAGAGACATGTTCGTACTGGTGCCATTTTACAGATGAGGACACTGGGGATAGGTGCAGGTGCCTGCCTAAAGTCACGTGGCTATGGAGTCGTGAACTCAGAATAGAAACCCAGGCAGTCAAGCTTCAGAATTCACAAACTTAACTGTCTCATTAATGCTGTATTTGAATAAAATTTATATTGTGAGCCAAATGAGAAACTGATTGGAATATTGAGAAAGAAGAGAGGGATGACAGGTCAATGAAGGCTGGTAGCAACTCTTGAAATCAAATACTGAAGCATTTGGATTTTTTTTTTTTAATTCAGCAGAACAATGTGACTGTGAGCTCCTATAAGGATGCTATTTTTTTCAAGGGGAATGGAGTGTGGGTTGCCTAGAAGATAGTCATCTTGGCTAATGTACGGGTAGGGAAATGGGTAGAAATACACCCCCAAATCCATTATTGAGAACAAAGGTAGCCATATCTGACAGTGGATGATCATAATACTAATGGGTAAAGATATCAAAGCTGACTGAATTGTGTATTTGTAATAACTGCTGTTAATAACAATGGTGAGAATCAGAAAAGATGGTTTCTTTAGTAAAGCTAAGGTCATTGGGTCTTCTAGCCAGGCCTAATTCACCTTCCAGTCCCAGTTTGTACTTGAACACTTCTGAAACATTGTTCATTCTCTTGGCTGAAAATTCCCCTTCCCCTCCTGTACTGGCACAATCCTACTCATTTTTCA
The DNA here is from genome assembly GCF_036321535.1 of Camelus dromedarius. Classification (NCBI taxonomy): domain Eukaryota; kingdom Metazoa; phylum Chordata; class Mammalia; order Artiodactyla; family Camelidae; genus Camelus; species Camelus dromedarius. The sequence continues at coordinate 9,288,659 of NC_087449.1, read as the reverse complement.
AGGTCAAATTCATGAGTTATCAATTCTATATAATCTCCCTTGAATATCCCCCCACAGAAGAGAGCATTCCCTCCTCAGTATTTCCTTCCCCCTTTAGTCATTTTTCTGCTGTCATACTTACTATGCTGCCTTATTGTGAGTTATTTACATAGATGTCTCCCTGGATAGACTCTATGTGTTCTTCAAAATCTAGAGTCTTGTTGGATCCTTGTTTAGAAAATCCCAGCATAGTGGCAGGAAGGACAGGATTTTATGAAATAGCAATGCATGTATGTTAATGTATTTACTTCTTCATACCTTTGTAATGTCTTACAAATTTAATAATAAATGAACAAGTTTCTTGTAGCTAAGGTTTATTGAATATGGTGGGCACTCTGCTAAATATATGTGTATGTGTGTATGTGTGTGACTTCATTGTTGATCCATCTAACTTCACCATTTTGTAGTTCAAGAAACTAAGGCTAATAGAATTGAACTTGACCAAGGTCCAATTAGTCACAACCCTCAAGTCTAGCTTCAGTCTCAGGTTTGTCTGACTCCAAAGCTTATGAATTCAATAGGTGGAAAATAGAAGCCATGATACAGACAAGCAAAGGCAACAGAAGCGTAACAAGAAAAAGTCTGCTGGTCAGAGCAGTGTGATCTCTACCACTGGTCTGGCAAAACACTGTGCTGACTCAGGGACACACAGTGAGGTAGTTCAAACTTCCAAGCCAATATTTCAGGAATAAACCAGAAACAAACCAGTGATTGCTGGTTACAGCAACACTGTCTTATTTCTTAGATTTATACTGAACATTAGACTCATTTCATTCAGTTCACAGTTTCATTTCTTGTATTGTCCAGAAACTTGCCTTTATTTTGTCCAAGAGTGGACATAGAGCTAAAATAACTTTAGACATCTTATTTCTAGATTGCAAAAATAGAAACTCTACATCAGGAAAAATTATATTCTGTGACAATTAACCGTTACCTTTGAGTCTGGAAATATGTCCTAAGGATTAGTCGTTTGAAGCTGATAAATTCCAGACAACTTTCTATGCATCAACTGTCAATAATTTTGCAGGAGAAAATATTCCTAAGAAGAAATGACTGATATAAATTCCTTTCAAAGACCAGTGACGGCCAAAATCAGATTGTCTTACCGACTAATATTTCATATTTAGATAGATATTCTATCTCGATAATGAACAAGATGAAGGAAAATTCTCTGGAACTTAGAGTCTTTAATCATCTTCTTATAACATATTCTAAGTTATTCAGGGAAGTATTTAGGAGCTCACTATTATTAATTTGCTTAGTTGATGACTGAAGCAGCATGGATCTTGCATGATAGAATTTTTCTTTAATTACCATAAGTTTAGCTGAAGATGCATCACTCAATTTGAGGTGACTCCTCCCCAAATTGGTTGGGGGGTTCATCATTCTCATATTTACATAAAAATTGATCATGAACAGCTGATGTTGTATCTGCCTCTCACAAACAGTGGCTTACAAAAAATAACAAAAACTAGACAATCTGCTTACTAGATAAGATAGTGGCTGACCTAATGCAACAATAAAAATTGATTCTGGTCGTTTGCCAAGCATTAAATATTTTGTAGGTCTTTGTGCTGAATCTCAAAAACTAAGAAAAAAGAAAGAAAGTTGGGTTTTATATTAAATTTTGCCTTTTGGGCATTATTACTTTGAAAGTAATCCAGATACTTTGTTTATATTGGAAGGGTTCAGTGAGACATAGTTAACTGTGAATAGAATTCAAAACAATAACTCTGGGAAAGAACCATTCCCTTTGGTCAGAGGCTATTGTGTCAGTGGTTTTGCCGAGTCAATCAAAAAGAAAAAAGAAAGAGAGAGAACACCAACTGTGAGAATGGAGCTGTCAAGCTGATTGACTAGATAGCAATACAACGTTTGAAATGTTTTATGTCATAAGGTAAATGCTCAGTTTTTATCTGAGTGTTGGCAAAAGCTAAACCCAACAACTTGAAAATCCTGCAGAAGTGTCAGTATTGAGAAATACAGAAAAACTAAACTACTTTTGCATAAAATTGAAAGCAACAACCACAGAAATTATTTGTCTAAATGCACTGTTTCATACCACAGAGACCTTTCAGGGAGAATCTACAACTAAAACTACATGCATGCTTAATAGTGACTTTTTTCTTTTCCTACAAATTTGTTAAACAAGTGGCTTGTCAAATCCACAAGTTTTGTTTTAGTTACAAAAAAGTTGTGTTTTATGAGAATTATTTGATCTTTAGGAAACTATTTTAATACTAGAGCAGTAAAGAAAATGTTTTTCCCCTGTTGATTTGAAAAATAGAACTAAAACAATAGAAAATAAAAGTTATTTAATTTGTGTTTTATTTAATTTGTTTTTCCAAATGACCGTTAAGCTTCTTGTGCCTGGCTCCAGTTGACTTTTCTAATGTTGCTAAGAAATAAATCGTTAGAGACTCAGTGCTGGTAGGCATCAGGTAACTTCTGTTCTTTGTTATAGAGCTGCCCTGGGCAATTTGTCAACAAAAAGTTCAGGGAACTGATATTTTTCTCTAATTAATGTCCCTTCTTATTTTCCCCTTCACATCTTAGTTTGCCATCTATTATCTGTTTTTTTTTTAATTGGCCTATGTAGATTTTAATTAACTTATATTTTGAAAATTAAAGCAGGCTATCTCATTACATTATCCTTCACTTTCTCTGCTTACCGATAGATTTCATTGTCAAGTCAAAATGTTTTCCTTTCTATAGGAAACATTTCTCATTTAATCTTTTAAATTAAATATAAAATAATCTTCACTTGGCTTATTCTGTTATTCTGGCTCAGTTACTGTCTCCTTCGTTTTAAACTCTTTATATAAACTTACAATTTGGTTTTAAAGTGAACTCCTATATAGACTCAATTTTCCCGCTGTTTTATTACATCCATTTTTAAATGCCATCTGAGGACAAAATTTGTTTTATTTCCTGTTTCACTTGTTCCTGTCTACATTGCAGTATGGTTTGTAAAAAATGTATAAAGAACATTCATATCCTCTCTTTTTTCATTTTATAGTTCAGTGTATTATTTACTCTTTAAAGTGTTTCTGAGAAAACATGCTTGTTATTGTTACATCATTATCCCAATTGACGTCTGTGTGACCACTGAGCATGTTAATCCAGTGTTCAATCAACCACAGTAGAAAGAAGCTGAAAAAAACTATTCTTTATAATTTACACTCACTGTTGAAAAAATTATAACTAAGCATTTGAAAAAAATCTCTTTGGCAAGGGAAGAAGTGAAGTGATAACACTTTACCATTTCAAATGCATTTTTTGTTCATTTGTGGAATACCATGTTTTCTCATTTTAGGTGCTTACATTTATTTTCTTAAAGACCAGTGAAGGTGTTAAACTGGCGATCATTTAATATCTTGCAGAAATTTAACTATTTATTATAATTATATAGTTTTTCTTTTAACCTATTGAATACTGCACTTTATTAAATATATATCATTATAATTGATACACATCAATATAATAGTTGTATTATGTATCTATATATAGTTATTAAATATAATAAGTTATTGCAGTGGTTACTCATTTAATTAGAACCGTAATGCTATTTTCAACACCTTGCAGGGTAAACTGCAAGAACCGGATTTCATATGGGAAGTCCTGCCAACTACACTGTTCTTTGGGTCCAGCGTGGTGTCTGGTAAGTCCTGGGAATGAGGAAAAGTCTGTCTCTGCTAGTTAGCCTGGTGATCTTGAACTAAACAGTTGTTCTTTCTGGTCTCAGTTTCCCATTTTATGAAATGAAACATGATTGGATTAAATTACGTCACAGCTCTTGGAAGCCTTTGAAATTTCGATGACCGTACAATTCTACCCCCATTTTTAGAGATACCTGATAAAACAGCAATCTTTTGGGAGAATCTTAAAAACATGTATATTAAAACATGCACAAGTCATTACTATTATACGGAAGTATAATATAAGCAAATAATTTTATGAAGTATAATATTTTAAATTAGTGCTTTATATTAATTAATAAATATGGTTTATTATTACTCAGTGGTTTTCCTGTGGCATTCCATGATTCTCTAAACTTTGTGAAGACTTTAAAGTTTATAGTAGAAAACTACGATTAACCAAATAACGTTACCAAATTATTCTCTCTGTCTTCGCTCTGAAAACTCATGTCGGCTCCTCTTGATTAGAAATGGAGATAAAATTAATTGCCTGGTTTTTGATAGAGATTTTCAAAAGCTTAGCAGATTTTATTAGCTAAGCCAAACAATGTCTGGGTGAGACAATTTGCCTCTTCTTTTTCCCCTCCTCCTGCTCCTCCTTGCTCTTTATAATCTGGATCTGGATCAGTGGATTGACAGGTGAACACTGGAGCCAGCAGAGCTGGTGCTTTTTCTTTCTCCCTGTTCTTTTTAGCTTGGCTTACAATCTAACAATAAGGAAAAACTCATTTCCTGTCCCAAGAGCATGAACTTCCTGCCCTGCTCTGACTTAGGCAAGAACGTCTCCAAGCCAAGCGTGCTCTGGTGGGGTGTGAGAATCCTGACAGTTTTTGTCACGTGGCCTGCCCTGGAGCCCTTTCTCCAGTGTCTTTCCATGATTAAGAAATGCACAGGTGTAAAAGAAACCTGCCAGTGCCTTGAAGTGAAATCTCAGAACATCATAACATATCATGCTGAAAGCAGTGTCATCAAAACAGGTATTCAGGTCTGAGGAAATACGAGCAGTCGAACACCACAAAGACTAGGACGAGGATCTTTAGTCCAATGCCTCAGCAGTCAGCTTTGGCATGTGAGAATGTACAAGAGGGCGGTGCACCTTTAGCTTTGAATGTTTCACCAATTCATTCCCCTGGCTGCCTTCCCAGAGTCCATGATCATCCTAGCCCCCTAATGAAGGCTTCACTGCATTCTTTTGAACTGATTCCTGCCAATATCAAAGCAGCACAGCAGAAACAAAACCACTGCTGTGATGTTAGAAATCACAATCGTTACCTTTGAAAAGAAGTCTTAGTATGTAGGTTAGAACAATATGCATGTGGTTTAGGTAGTGGACTGATGGATTCACTGGAAGGCTCTCTAACACGCAAGTGGCGAGGAAAGAATATTACTCTTTGTCTGGGTACCTATTTTGAAAAGTAGAGGTGGATTTAAATATCATGGTGCCATGTTAAATATTGTAAATATTTGCTTCTTGCAGGGGACTTTTCAGAGGAATGAAAATGCAGAGATGTGCAAGAAAAGTTAGTAATTTTTATTTTATCCTTTAAATAGAGTTGAAATATATGAAACACGTAAAGACAGAAACATAAAAGTTCTAACATGATTGTGCTATTTCTTGAAAAATGTAATAATGTAAACCATGCAATCTCATTTTGAGGATCTGTAACATCTGGTAGTCGATACTTTTGTGATATCTCAGAAAAATACTGACATTAAACTTGATGTTTCTGGACTTGAAGTGACCTGAAAAAGCTAAGAATAGTTTCTCAAAACGCATTCTTGTTCTAGATTTCTCTCTCAGAGGCTAATTGTTGGTGTTATTAATAGCTGTCTTTCCCATTTTCTTCAATCAATGTTAGAAAACATAACTAAATTATCATATCATGTCCATTCATTACTAATAAACTTGCTATACTCAAAACTCTTTAAATGCAAAGCTATAAAAAGTTCTCATTTTATAAAAATTACCAAGTTTACAAATTAATTGCAGGTTTCTACTTCTGCCCTTGGTTAAGTGAGATGACTTCTCTGTGCCTCAGTTCCTCCACCTTTATATACTAAAGCAGGTCACCAAAATAACATTACAGTGACCCTGAAGGGAAGCCAACTAGGTCCCAAGTAAAGCATGATAGCTTTGCTTTTAGGGTGAATGTATGAACATAGTTAGTTCTCTGCTCTCTACTCTAAATACAAGAACTGCCTTTCTTTAGAAAACTCTGTTTGATATGATTTTGAAGCATTTGGTATATATCTCTCTAATCCAGTACTCCTTGGTAATTATCTATTAACTGCTTGTCTTCTTCACAATAACCTTGAGCTCCATAATGAAAAGGACCATGCCTTTCTCTCATTCTCTTGTTATTTGTAGCCCCTAATACCATCCCTGACACATTAGGGGCTCTCAATAAATGCATGTCAACCACATGAATGAATGATGTGGTTCATCCAAATTCATACATGGATGCCTGGAAGGACCCAGGCCAAATGTGCAAATGGCAAACTTGTTTCAGTAGGCTGCCTCCCTCTCTTTCCTTTTCACCTGGGTTTATATTAAGTTTCATATCATCATAAAACTTGGGTGCAAATCATAACACTCAACAAGATTACAGAGATGCATCTATTTTGAAAATAAAGAGAAACAAATTGGGATGGAAAAGCTTTCTTAGGTATGTGTAGGGCTATTTGGAAAAGAAAATAACTTTGCTGTTATTGCAAACTTATTAATGTTTGCAGTTGTCCTGATTATTCTAACACAAACCAAATGGCATTTAATTTGGGAGAAATTGCTCTGGACGTGCAATCTAAAGAGGCGAGAAATGGAACAGACTTTCTTTATGCAGTGTTTGGGATGTGGTTAAATTATTTTAGGATGTTCAACAGTGTAGTGCAAATTCAAATCCTGTGGGCAAAGCTAAACAAGCAATGCTAGGCAGCTTAGCCACTTAATCTTTTGGTGTTCAGTCTGTTGGGTCTGAGCTGTGAAATGGCTCCTGTGGCTTTCATGTGGAAAATGAGAATGTTCTGTAACGGCTGATGTGGGAATAAAGAAGTAAATACAAGGAAACTCTTACAAGCTCTTAATATTAACTGCACTAAGTAAGTGTAACTAACTGCATTAAGTTATTGATTTATCAGGGCTTGACCAAATGCTGTTTCCCTTTGTCCTTTTTGGGGACAAGGACAAAAAGTACAAGGAAGTTAAATGAGCCAGTTGTTAACTAGGTTATTGGTGAATATACTGACTATTCTTCGAGCCGTCTTAGGAGAATGTCCAAGGGGCCGTTTATAATGGCAGGAGAACAGACTGGGACTTACTGATTCAGGTCATCTAATTATTAAACAATCAATACATATGTATTTCTAAAGAATTTTATATAGTCGGTCTGCCTAATTAATGAAATACTCTACGACCATTGGGACTGAAACCTCAAATTTCAAGGAGGTGCCTCATTACATTTTATTTTCCCTTTTTAAATATTACTGAGTTACTCTAACCTTAGTTTATAATGATGGGGGAAAACATAGCCTGTTTTACATGGTTAAATGAAATAAACTATTAAGTGGTAAATAAACAGTAGATTGGTGTTTGGGGATGACGTTTAACACGATATATTTAGGACAGGCAAACGACACTTTGATTTCAGTCACATTTGGGTGGATTCCAGACCCTATTAAAACTGACAATGAAAGCAACTTTATTTACTTAGAGCTGTGAGGGGTGTTCTAGGGGTCCTCGCTGTAACTGCCGGGCTCAAAGGAGCTGCAGTATCCTCTCTCGTGTTGGTGATTAGACTTTTGGACCATTTTAAAGTATGCAGAGGGGTTTCCCATTGAGTTTCTAAAGCTTTTAAGTGCAAATCCCAGTTGTGAGCTTCAACACACTTGAATTCTGATTACCTTTTCAGTCCCTAATTACCCAGGAATCAGGTTATAAGCAGGCACTTTGAACAATAACAAAATCAGAAAATGGTGTATGTGGTTTCCTGTCTGAAGAGTAAGCTGTCCTTCAGTACATGCGCACTGCAAACATAAATTATTTGGTGTGCCAAAAACACTCAGTACTGCCCCCATCAAAAAAAAAAAAAAAAACAAGCAAAAAATCAAAACGAAACAAAACAAAAAACCATACAAACAAAATGAATTCTCTCCCCAATCCCTCTTTCATCATAAAACTTAGACATCTTTGGGCAGAAAAAGACATCTTTCTGACCATAAGATACAAAATAAACCTGAAGATTACTCATAATATACATTTGTAAAACAAGTCTTTGAAAGGCATTGCTTAAATTATTCCGTTCCTGTATAATCCCTTAAAGAAAGCAGTTATTTCTACCATATCATTGTTTTTTCTATTAATCATACTAAAAGAATTTCCCCAACCGGATTTTCTTGATGATAGGGACTGTGCCTTATAATTTTGTATATTCTTCACAGAATATAGTGGAAGGTCAATAATAATTTGCTAGCTGATCTAAAATAAACATGTGTTTGAGTACTATTTATCTGCAACACTGATTATCCTCTTAAAGATCACAAAGTAAAATGCTAGGTTTTGAGATCATATTTTAAACGTTATATCCAGAGATAGAATTTTCCCTCCCAAAGGGAGGTTTATGAAAGAGTGCCAGGAAGACTTATTTTTCCTATTTTATTATAATGAAATATTTACATTTTCCTCTCAAAATATGCTTACTCACCTCCCAAGAAGTTTTTTGTTTTGTCAGCCTATGTGCAACTCTTTTTAATTTTTCCTATTTGCTTCCACTGTGCCTGTGTTCATAGATGCAGTGTTCCTCAGGCTTTAACTGATTAAACACAAATTCTTTGAATATAGTTTGCAAAGTTCTAATGGATTATAAGAAATTGATACAATTTTGAAGGAATATTATATAGAAGAACTGAATAAGTATCTAGTTAATAATTTTAAAGAATAATTAATACTTAAAATGTTTATTCTTATTAGACAGTCGTCTCCAGCTGTTTACCTGATAAGGTATTGCTTATTTTCTCAAAAACAACAACAAATAAAGCAAATTGATTTTCTTCTCTCTACTGGATCTTTCTTAGTATCATAGAAATATAATATTATTCTTTGTAACTTTAAAAAAATGAACAAAATGTTCAGCCTACTCACTCTTCAAATGACTACCTATTTTTTAATCTCCCCCCCCCTTTTTTTTTTTGCAGAATTCCTAGGACAGTATCTATTGAGGCTGCTCCAATGCCTCTTCTCCCATTCTCTCAGTTCCATTCAGTTGAGACTTTGCCCTCCACCACTGCAACAAAGCTGCTCATATCAGGGGCAATACTGAACTCCATAATGCTAAATCCAATGGTCATTTCTGAATCAGGTGACTGTCTCCTGACACACTCTTCATTTGGCTTCTGAGTGCCATGCTCTGTAGGTTTCCTTCTAACTGTCTGACTGGCTTTTCTCCACCTTTGTTGCAGATTTCCCCTCACATCCCCAAACTCTTCCTGCTTCTCTTTTCCATCAGCACTCATGTCTTTATTAAACTTACCAAGTGTCATCAGTGTAAATACTATCTCTAGACTCAGGACTCTCAGATATTTAACTGCAGCCTTAATCTCTGCAGTGAACTCCACACTCGTGGTTTTCAGTGACCTACCTGACATTTTCTCAAGTCTACTCGGCACCTCAGAGTTAACATGTGCAAAGTGGAGGTCCCCATCTTGTGCCACACACCTGCTTTTTCAGCAGACGTCACTATTCTAGCTAGTGGCATCTCTAATCTAGCAGCTTGGGCCAAAACTCACGAATTCATCTTTCCCTTTCTTCATGGTCTCACACCCTACACTCAAAACTTGAGCAAACCCTGCTGACACAACCCTCAAAAATATCCAGAGTCCTACCTTTCTCTACCAACCTCCACTGTTGTCCTAGTTCAGACCACCATGATGACCCCACGTGGGACACTGTGATTGCTTGTTTACCTGACTGCCTGTTTGCGCCCTTGCCCTTTCTCTTAGGTTGGGCTCCCTTTCAGTCACAGACTTCCTCAAAAAATATTTGAGTACCAGTAATCTACAGGGGAGATTCTGCCAGGAAACACCCACAGGGATGGGTAGAAATGAGGAAGAGAAAAAAGAAAAAAAATGAATAACTGTTTATTATTAAGCAGGTTACCACAGTAGGCAGCTGTGGTTCAATTTTTCTGGGGAACTCTGGGAGACATACAACCTGTCACACTGACTATTCCGTTGGGCAGGGACCACCTTACATTTCCCTTTGTCCCACCTGGACTGGGTGGGCTGGAGGGTCAAAGAAAGTCCTCAGGCAGACACAGAGGCTAGGTCAGCTGCATAATTTGCAAGGCCGAGTGTAAAATGAAAATGTGGGGCCACTTGTTAAAAAGTGATTGTGAATTTCAAGGATGTGACAGCAGAGCATTAAACCGGAGCCTTTCTGATCAGAGAGCCCTGTACATCTGCCCGGGTTGCACACCCGTGAAGTCACAGTCATAGATGGCAGTGGGATGTGTTGGAAGAGGGTGCTTGGGAATGGGAAGTGCCTGGTGATGTGAGTAGGGTACCTGGTATGGGCCGGGGATTGGTTCCAGCACCCCAGAAGATACCAAAATCTGAGGATGCTCATGTGCCTTCTATAAAATGGCACAGTACAGTCGGCCCTCGGTATCTGCGGACACAGAACCCGCCCAACCCAAAGAACCAACTGTATGTTATTTTATTTAAAAATAGCGATGATTTTTGTCTTTATTTCTAATCCTAAATCTTGTTTCTGTTACCAAACTTATTGCAGTTGCAAGCTTTAATATCTTTGGTCTCACTATTGATTTTAATAGAAACGCTCTAATAGTCTGTAATTTTCCAGAGGTTAGAGAACGATGTAAAGGGAAATCTGTGTCACACTGAGCTAGCGTTAGGAATGGGTGACAGCTTTTATCCAACAGCATTTTACTAGTGAGCTAAAAGTGTTTGTCCAGGTCCCAGCTTTGATTGTAACAATACCATAAACTTGGAGAAGTTGCTTCCACTCTGGTTTTCTGCTGAAGAAACAGGCAAGTGCAAAGAATGCCCCCTGAAAGTGGGAGGAAGCGTGAGTGGGAGGAGCCCTGTGGTGTCTCCCGAGTTCATCAGAATGAAGTGGTCTGGAGGAGCCCAGAACTAGGGCTTCGCAGGATGGGGGCGCCGTGAAGCTGGACAGGGAGAAAGGGGGCATGGAAGCTTTCAAAAGTCCGTCCTGTTACTACGTAAGATTCTCTAGGCACTGCTCTCGTGTGTTTCTACATTCTGTCTCATCACGTGCCAGTGCTCTGACTTGGTTTTTCAGTGCAGTAGGTCTGGCCATGGCCTGCCACAAGAAACCATTAAAATGCCAGTATTCTATTTAACCTATATATACGAAGTATTATAGTAATGTATTGCCTTAAAACTAAATGTAGCTTTTCATTCTTGATATTGTCCTTACTCGGTTAAATAGTTATTTTTTAATTTGTAATCCAAACATTTTATTAAATGCAACTAAAGCATTTTTATTTTAAGGTTACTAAGTCTTTTCTTGTTTTGGTTTAAATTTACTTTGGCAAGAGTCAGCAATAGAGTTTTTCTGGCTTCTGAAATGAATGTGTAGTTTTTCGTCTTCTTTAACGTTCTGGAGTAGATAGGATGATGTGGGAAATGCCTGTTTCTTAGAACACTGAAACCACCTGAGCCAGGAATCCTTTTGTAGGTATTTCTTTGACATAGAAGCTGAACACATTAGCAGAGAAATTAATATTAAGTAGTTTGCTTTCCTTGAGCAAACATTTTTTTTCCTGGAACATTAGTCTGGTTATTGAAATTTTCAAATTTTAACATATATTTTCAAAAGCAAAATATACAATGTAAAAAATAGTTCCACCTATGTTTCTGTATTTTCCTATTTATAATTTACTGTGTTGTGTTTTTTCTAGTTCATTCACTTTCACCTTTATTATTTATTCTTTCTTGTTTTTTCTTGCAATTTTGTTATTTCTTATGTCTTAATTTAATTCTAAATATTGATTTCAATTACATTATATAATAAGCAAAATATTAAATAGTGTTTTGCCTCTGAGCACAGATTTGAGAGCATCCCATAACTTTTATTGCCCAAGTGGCTTATTCTCATTATTTTCTATATAGTTTGTAACTATATTTTTGATTTAATTTTTTAACGTAAATGCTATTAGAAAATTTCTTAACTTCCTTTCTGTTTATTTATATTTGTTCTAATTTCTGCTTTCATTGAATGGCAGTTCTAAAATATAATCTGTACATTTTTATCTTACAGAATTTTCCTTCTTGTCTAGTCTATGACCAATGATTATAAATGGTTCTTATACCTTTGAAATGAAGATATAATTCCTTAAAGGTGAAAAATCGATCAGTTACAGTGTTCATCAAAGCACTTTTCTATCTAAAATTCTATTTTTATATTAATTATTATCCTTGATTAATTGATTTTTGCCTGTTATCATCCGTGTCTTTTCTGATGCCATGTTAGTTATAAATCTACTGATTATCATTTACAAATAGGGGCTGTACATGTATCTGAGGCTGGACTTTTGGAAGACTCTATATCTAAAGAAATGGATATGGGCCCTATGTTTTTATCATTCAAATACTAGATGGCATAGATATAAACAAAAATGATCAGAAATCAAAATTATCTGTAATTATCTTTATTTTGCCTACAGCATCTATGCTCAGAGTGCAGAAATAAAATACCAGGTGTAATTTAATGTGAAAGGCAACATCTTGGAGTTTTAGAAATTCCATAGGAATTCCGCTTTGAAAAAGATTCCTTCACGACACCCTACACAAAAAGTGAAATAGAACTGAGTACATTAATGATACATATCTTCATCCTTTTAGTGGGTCAATTCAGTTTCATAGAAATGCTGGAAAGTTGACAGGTTTTACTTTAAAGTCATCTCATTTATGAAAGAGATCTCATTAAATAAATAGAACAATAACAATAAGAACAAAACAGTAAATGAAAAATAAAGTTCTTTTTTTTTAAGTTGTCTTGGGTGCAATCAGCTATTTTCAGTGGCTGGTTTTGTAGTAACAGCTACTACTTAGACCACTGATGAGACAGGGAAAAGCCAAATTTAGAACACTCACACTGTAGTTCAGTGCTGAGACAGTACCTGTCCGACATAATTTTCATATCTCTGTACCCAGATAGGGGTTTGCTTTTTTTTTTCTTTTTTGATTTTATGCTATAGAACAATGGTGAAACTTTTATTTTAAAACAAACACACAAACAAAACTCTTGCTGCTGCTTCTGTGGTAGCTGTGTTGTAGTTAAAAGAAAATTAAAAAAAGCTTTAGAACTAAAAGGCAGATTTGGGATTTAGTTCTGACACTAACAGTTTGACATTTAGAAAGTCATTTAACCTTGAAGTTTCTGTTATGTTATTTGTAATATGAGAAATTATTTGCAAAGAGAGACCAAACTTTAATGAGACTCTCTTCTTTTCTGGACGCAATCTCAGGAGCTCTTCATACATTTCCCTACGTTATCTGCACAGTAATCCAAGAAATGTGTGATTATTCTCGATTTATAGATTTAGAAATTAATATTTCCATAAGTTAAAAACCAAGCTTAAGGTCACACAGCTACTAAGAATTTAGATCCAAAGTGTAATCTGACTCTGAATCTGTGCTTTTTTTCTCTGTATGTATTATCATTATTTCAGCAACTAAAATCTTTGTATGGGTTCAAAAAGCACTGGTCTTTCTTCAAATGTATTCTCTGATAGCATGGTATGTAATGTAGATAGTTGAAAACCTCCAAGGAAAAGCAGAAAATAAATCTAAAATATTGGCAATATTATTACTTTGTAACACTCATGTACCATGGAAATTATACTATTAGTAGTCAAAGTAAAAGCTTATTGACTATGAATGGTTTAGACCTGTTAAACTTCTGATCTGTAAGATACTTCTTGGACTATGGAGTTCCAGCTGGCTTGTAATATTTTATTTCAACTACCTGTAGGTAGGTTCACAATAAGACTTGGAGACTTGGAATTAAATGCTGTAGTGTTTAGAGGCTACTTCCTCAATTGTCTTATACAAATTTTAGTGGACCTGAGAGTGTCAGATGATTTACAGTTCCTCCAAAATATTGATCTAAAATGTCAAAAATTTAAAACTTTCAAACTAAAATAAAAATATCTGTGAATTTCCTTTTCTAGGAACAATAGTGTAACTGGTACCACATTTGCCGTTCTTCTGTAAATAGCTAGGAAAAATGGATGGATATGTGAAAAGAAGAGTGCTAGAATTTAAAATATGTTAGAAAAGAAAAATTCTTTTCCTCTTTTAAGAGATAATTGACTTTTGAAAGCAAAAATACTAGTATATTAGCACGTTTATAAGAAATGTAGAAAAATGTGTGCAAAAAAGGAACAAGAATAGGAGTGTAAAAACAGAAGTATGTGACTGTGAGGTTCTTACGTATATGTGAAGTGGTTTAATACAGCTTGAAGGAAGGCTGTAAAAAGTAAATGTACACATTGTAAACTGTAGAATAATCACTAAAATTAAAAAAAAATGAGTTAATAATGAGATCTAATGGAATACTAAAATATGCTCAATTAAACCAAAAGAAGTCAAGAATAGAGTAATAAAAGGAAAAGTAATAAGACAAATAGAAAATAAATATTAAAAGGAAGATTTAAACTCAAGTTCATTGATAATTTCATGTAGTATAAATGGTCTAAATATATGAATTGAAAGCCAGCGATTTCCAAATTTGGTAAAAAAATAATACTCCACTGTATGCCTTCACAAGAAATTAAATAGGAAGATAGATAAAAGTAAAGGAAAATGGTATACCATATAAATATTAATCATAAAAATTGGAGTAACTATTCTAAGATTAGACAAAATAGATTTCAGCTTGAAAATATTATAAAGAATAAATATTAGAAAGACTCAAAAAGGTACATTTCATAATAATAAAGTAGTCATTTCACCAAGAAGAAAAAACAATCCTAAATGTGTATGAAATGAATAACAAAATTACAAAATAATAAAGCAAAACCTTACAGAACTAAAAATGAAATAGACACAAAGATAGTAGATTAACATTACTTTCAGTAATTTATAGAACAAGTAGATTGAAAACTAGTAGGAATATAGTTGCCTTGAACAACACCATCAACAGTGTTGACTAAATTGAAAGTTATACAGCAGTATCACCAAATGCATAGAATACTCAAAATTTTAAAGTATACATAGAACATTCACCAAGAAAGCCTGTACCTTGGAACATAAAACAAGCCTCAATAAATATAAAAGTTTTGACATAATACAGATATAATACAGAATGTACTCTCTGATACCAACTGTATTAAATTAAAAATGAATGGCATCCAGATAACAGATTTGGAAATTAACACTTTTTATTTAACCCATAGGCAAAGAAAAAAATCTGAAAAAATTTTAAAATATTCCTAAGTGAATGAAATGGAAAGGCACTATATTCAAGTTTGTGAAATGCAACTAAGACAATGTTTAGAGAGAATTTTAGAACTTCTAATACATACATAAGAAAAAAGAGAAAGTTTAAAATCAATGTTTAAGCTTCCATTTAAGAAGGTGAAAATGAAGACTAAATTAAATCTAAAGTAAGTAGAAGGAAAAAACTAATGAAGATGAAAGCAGAACTTAATGAAATTAAAAATAGGCAAGTAATAGAGAAAACTGTTGAAACAACAAACTGACTCATTAAAAAAAATTAATAAAATGAATAAACTCTAGTTGGCTAAGCTAGAGAGAGAGAAACAGCATGAGAAACACATAAATGAATGAGGAGTCATAACTAGATTTACTACATTTAAAAGGGATATTATGAAAAAACTCAGGCTAACAAATTCTATGACTTAAAAGAAATAAGTGATTTTTTTGGAAAAACACAAATTATTGAGACAAATGTAAGAAATAGGAAGTCAGAATAGTTTTCTATCTGCTAAAAATATTGTGTTTGTAGTAAGAAATTTTCACAT
The DNA here is from genome assembly GCF_036321535.1 of Camelus dromedarius. Taxonomy (NCBI): domain Eukaryota; kingdom Metazoa; phylum Chordata; class Mammalia; order Artiodactyla; family Camelidae; genus Camelus; species Camelus dromedarius. Next base: position 9,272,899 of record NC_087449.1, on the reverse strand, counting down.
AAAAAATTCCAGACCCCAGAAGGTGTCACAATCATTTAAAGAAGAAATATTAACAATCTTGGGCAAACTTTTTCAGAAAATAGAGAAGAAACACTCCACAACCCATGTTATGAGGCTGGCATTACCTTAACACCAAAATCAGAAAGAGGCGTCTCAAAAGAAGGGGGCAGAGGGAGGAGGTGAAAGAGAAAAGAAAAGAGAACAAACCCATATCCTTCCAGAACTGAGATACAAAAATCTTTAGCAAATGTCATCAAACTGAATTCAGCAATATACAAAAAAGATAATAAATCTTGATCAAATGAGATTTATCCTGGAAATGCAAGGCTGGTTCAACATTCAAAAAATCAATGTAATTCAGTGTGAATGTAATTCAGTGTAACAGAATTAGTAAGAAATTCCATATGATCATCTCCGTAGAAGCAAGAAATCATTTGATAAAATTCAATACTCATTTCCAATAAAACTCTCAACAAACTAGAAACAGAAGTAAATAGTTTTAACTTGATGAAAGATATTTACAAATAAACCTGTAGACAACAACGTAATGGGGAAACAAATACATAGGAGATGTAGGCATCCTGTGACCTGCAGCCCTCTGGGGGACTGCCTAATCCGTGACCTGAGCCTGGAACATTTCCTTATATGGAGGCTGGGTACCAAGCTGTCACTGGCCCAGGCTCCTTTTCCTTATTAGAAGAAACTTTTCCCCTGTTCTGAGTATGCAGTGATCGTCTTTGTATTGCTTAAGTCTGTGCATTATGTGACGCCTGGCCATCTGCACGGGTGTATCCATCCCCCACAGGAAAGGAACAGGGCCTTTGCAGTACAAAAGGGCTGCATGCAGTCCATGGCCCTGCATCAGCTCTCCCCAGGAGCCCGCCAGCCCGGGAGGCTGGCATGCACTGCAGCTGCTGATCTTGCTGTGTCTAGTCTCTCCTTTCTGTGAGCAAAGCATTGTTCCTGCCAGCGGTCGTGTGTTGAGTCCTCACTGGCAACTCCAAACCTATAGGAGGTGCAGCAAGCTGAGTATGTGAGCTCCTACTGCTGGTGGTTGGCACTATTATACTCTTTGCCATCCTTTACATGCAGGGAATCCTCACTTGGGATTGGTAACTGGATCTTCCTGCTTCATAAAATGTTTAATGGGGAAACACTGAATAATTTTTCCCTGAGATCAGGAACAAGCCAATTATATCAGTTTTTACCATTTCTATTCAACACTGTACTGGAAGTCTTAGTACAATAAGGCAGGGGAAAAAAATACAAATATCTAAATAGAAAGGAATAGGAAACTATGTATTCTCACAGAGAACATCATCGTGCATACAGAAATCCTAAGGAATAGTCACAAAAAACTATTAGAACTAATACGTTAATTTAAAAAGTTTACAGGATACACAATCAACCTACGCATCAACTGAATTTCTGTATTATTCTCAGAAAACAATTGCAAAATAAAAAGAAAATATTGTCTACAATAACATCAAAGCTATGAGGTACTTTAGTAATAAATTGAACAAAATATGTGTACAACCTGAGCACTAAAAACTATGAAAGGGAAATTAAAGAAGACCTAACTGTCCATGAAATAAAGGACTCAGTATCACTAAAATGTCAGTTTTCCTCAAATCGATTAATACATTCAACTTTATCAAAAAAAAAAAAAACACCAAAAAAGCCTCAGCAGGCTACATTATAGATTTTTGATAAGCTAATTATAGAATTTACATGGAAATGTAAAAGATTTAGAAAAAGCAAAACTGCTTTTAAAAAGGAACAAAGTTTTTGGACTTTTACTATATACAAAGAACAGTCATCATGACAAACCAGCATTAATGTATGATGTATGGATCAATGAAACAGAAGAGAGAGCTCAGAAATGAGCCCATACATATATGAGCAATTTGTTTCCAGCAGAAGTTCTAAGGTAGTTCAGTGGGAGAATTAAAAAAAAAAAAATCTTTGCAAGAATGAGTACTGGAAAACTGGAAATCAATATGGGAAAAAAGTCAACCTCAACCTTTACTTCATATTAAATAAAAAATTAATTCAAAATGAATCATAGGCCTCAGTGTAAATGCCAAAGCTACCAATCCTCTAGAGGAAAACAAATGAGAAAACCTTTTGTAATGCTGAAATTGGCAGATATTTCTTAGAACGTGGAGGGCACTAAACATGAAAAAAAAAGTAAACCAGATTTCATAAAAATTAAAAACTTTGCTCTTCAAAAAAAATGAAAGGTCAAGCCACAGACTGGGAGAAAACAGTCACAATATATATTCTATACAGCCCAGTTCTAAAAAAAAGTCAATCCGATTAAAAATAGGCCAAAGATTTAAACATATACAAAGAAGCAGAAATGTGAATGGCCAATAAGCGTATTAAACATACTAAAACCTTAATAGTCATTAAAGAAATTCAAATTAATTCTACAATGTTAAATTATTATACACCTACTAGAATGGCTAAAATTAAAAGTGACTTAGTAAGTTTGCAAGAAAAATGATAACTTATGATCACAGAGACTTTTCATAGCAACTTTATCATTATGGGCACAAACTAAAAACAATCCAAATATCTATTAATAGGTCAATTTTTGAACATTTTAATTCATACAATGAAATCACATTCACCATTATAAACATGTGAACTGCTTACAACAGGTGAATTGATAAGAAGGGTGGTACATTCATACAGTGAAATATTAGTCAGCAATTTAAAAAGGAACTATCAAGACACAAAAAAAGAAAGGAACTTTAAATGCATGTTGCTAAGTGAAACAAGGCAGTCTATGAAAGCTGCCTACTATATGAATCCAAAAACACGACATTCTAGAAAAGCCAAAACTGTGGAAACAGTAAAAGATCAGTGGTTTTGCAAGGAGGAATGGAAAGATGCACTCATGGAGCACAGGGGATTTTTAGTGCAGTGAAGCTATTCCGCATCATACAGCAGTGGTGGATACATGTCATTATACATCTGTCAAAACCTATGGAATGTATATCATAAAGAGTGACTCCTAATATATACGGGCTTTAGTTCATAATAATGTATCAATATTGGTCCATCCATTGAAACAAATATACCACACTGATACTAGATGTTAATAATGAGGGAAATGGGGTGGGGGCAGGTGTAGAGAGGGGTAAAACATGCTGAACAAAAGAAACTAGATATAAAATAACTCAGTCTATGATTCCATTTATATGAAGCTTAAAACAGGCAAAACAAAATTACAGTGACAGAAATCAGATTACTGGCTGGCTGTTGCTAACCAACCAGGGTGTGTGTGTGTATGTGTTCATGTGTGTGTTTGTTTGTGTGCATGGTTTACCTGTAATACACAGAGAACTTTTTTAGAATGATGGAAATGTTCTATATCTTAGTGGGGCAGTGTTTACAGGAGTGTATCCATTAGTCAAAATTCACCAAACTGTATATCAAAAATTGGTACATTTTTGAGTATAAATTACACCAATAAAATTGATTTACAAAATAATTAACAAACCATTCAATCAACAAAAAAATAAAAATAAAAAAGGCCATTTAGGTCCATGAAAACTAGATGGAACAACTAATTCATGAGTGTCATCTCAGACTCGTTTCATCTAAATGCCTGTAAAATTCAAAATCAATAGACTGTAAGTAAGTATCATCAAAAGTATAGATACTCCAAAGGAAAAAATGGTTCCCATTGGTCACAAGGCATACTTGATGTGAGTAGACACATTATTGCCAATTTAACACAGGTAAAAACAAATTAAAGAGCAAATAATATTGATGTATGTCAGAGGTGTCAATATACTCATTCAATTATTTATTCAATATTTATTAACCATTTATTTTATGCCAAGCACAAACAGTCATGTGCTTTATCCTAAAAAAAAAATCACAACATGGAAGGTGAGAGAAATGAGTAAATGCTGCTGTAATACAGTGTGATGGAGAGAAATGACTTGCTCATGGACGATGAAAACCAAGTATGGAAAACATGCAGGCATTTTTATACATGGTTTTATACTGTACCCAAAATATTACTCTAAAAATTACCTTTCCAAAGATAGAAATATAAAACTTGAGCAAAATTTTGTAAATTAAGAAAACATTGTTCTAAGTGCAGTATGAATTTTTTATCATTCAAAAATCTCAGAAACTTAAACTGTTTGAATATATTGTTCAAATGATTTCTAAATACACATATTAGTTGCAATACTCATGGTTTCATGTTAAGATTTTTCAGCTTTATTGAATAGACGTTGGATAAATAAAACATTTTCTGTGAAGTTTGCCGAACACTTATGAAATCTCTTGTTGCAACTTCTGACAACTGTACCTGTAACTTCACCTCTAACTGTGGCTTAAGTACTTGGGAAATGTTTTACTTTCTCCTCTCTCGTTATTGATTAAAGACTTGAAAAATGTTGACGTTCCCCACCTTCATTACTTTCCCTCTACTCACTAAAAAATTTCTATGCAAGGCAACTCGTCTTTTTACTGAATCATTCTCACTGGCACAAATACCAGTTGAAGGCTTCCTACCACATTTGATGTATTTGAATGATCCCAGAGGGGTGTGTGGGTGGCATCTGCATGTGTGTGCAACATTGTTGCACTAGGTATAACAAAAAGTTACTTTGGGCCATAGTGATCAAACTGGCAAATTTAGGTCCTGGATTAATAAAGAATGGAATCTGCATTTTAAGTACGGATGCTAATTTGCAGTTGACCTCAAATTTCATCAGATTTCTTTCACACATCACTCTCAGAAAGAGTGCATATAATCCAATTATACTGCAGGTTATACAAACATGAGATTGTAAGAATTTAATATGAATCTTTTAAAATATTACTTACTGGTAGGTGAAATAGTTCAGGATTTGTGGTTGAGAAACCAGGTGCGCATTTCAAAAGACTCATGACAGAATTTGTAAGAAAGACCCTTAGGTGTGAAACAGAAACCATTTCTTAGGCATTAACTAAAATCTAAAATTAAAAAATACTGTCACTTTGAGTGACAGGATCATTTATGATAATGTTCCCCCTGAGGTCACTTAGAAGCCACAAATCATTCAAGATGTACAACTTTCTAGTAAACTCCTCGTGTTACAAGTGAAATTCAGGAGATGAAAAATGATAGCGGTTGACAGGTGATAATATGGAAAGTAAATTTCATATCTTGTCTCTCTTAGCTAAGAAGTCATGGGACCTGGGTTCATGTGATTATGAAGGTCTCCTTTAGTCTTAGGACACTAACATTTTGTATCTTTGGTTCTGTCTGCATGCCTTAAGTGTTCATAACAGTTAGACTTGAAACTTTTGTTAGTCCTTTGAGGAAATTACCTGTTAGCCTTTAAGTTAGTCTTTCTAAGAGCATTAGCCATCTTAACTGTTTGAATGTATGTTGCCATCATATTACTGTTTTACCCCTAAATATTTTTCTGTATGTTCTAAAAAAAGAAGGGCATTGTACTATAATGCAATTCAATGATCAAAATCAGGAAATTAACATTAATACAGTATAATATCTCATCTAAAGTTTTTATACACAACTGTGAATAGTACCAATGATATCCTTTATGGAAAAAAATGATTTTTTTAAATTCAGCGTGAAATCCAAGATCATATGTTGCATTTAATTGCTACGTCTCTTTAATCTGGACCACTTCCTCATTGTTGTTGTTTTTTTAATATCATGATCTTGATATTTTTGAAGTGTACAGATCATTTATTTTGTAAAATGATGTTCAGTTTGGCTTTGTCTAGTGTTTCCTCATGATTAGATTCAGGATGTGCATTTTTGGTGGAAATACAATGGAAATGATGTACACCTCTCTGGGCATCATATCAGAAGGTGTGACATCTAGTTATCCCATTATCCATGATGTTAACTTTGATCACTTGGTTAAAATGGTGACTACCAGATTCTCTCCACTATTAAGTTACTCCTTTTTCCTTCGAATTAATTTGTATTCTTGTAGAGTGATACTTTGAGATTATACAAATTTCCCATTACTCATCAAAATTTCACCCACTAATTTTAGCATCCATTTATGATCTTTTTGTTTGAAACATTTATTACTATGATGGTTGCCAATTAGTTTTTTTTTTTTTATTCCATCATTTCTGCTTAGTTTATTACATGGCAGTTTAATCCAAGGAAGAGCAGTCCTTGCCTTCTCCCTTTTAATTATTTGTATCAGTTTGGTTTTATGGATTCCTGGTTTATTCTGAGTTATAGTACATTACAACCATTATTTATTTTGATGCTTAAAACAGCCCACATCTGTCTGGTCATTGGGAACCCCTTCAAGTTGACTCTTGCCATCCTTCTGATACAACTTTTGTCATTCTTTGAACAGTTGGTTACTTTTTGGCACATCAAGGTATTCCAGGTTTACTTTTAGATATCCTAGCCCCATCCTTGAAATTAGGTTTTCTCCAAGGAGTTTAACTTCCTTTTTAGCAGTTATTAGTACTTAAAAACCAAAATCTGGGTTCCAGTTGTCAGCTGAACTTTAAGTGATCTTTTACTAACTCTATGTGTGCTAACACAGCAGACGAGAACTCTGAGGTGTCTCAGCCACAGACCAAGTCTGTGCCCACTTGCCAGCCCTTTTCCATGGGCCTTCCCTAAATGCACGAGGGCATTGTGGTAAACGCTGACAGCAGGAAAGGGAAGTTGAGAGGGATCAGTCTCAGGGCTCTGCCCAAAAGCATGGTATAAAACAGAGACGTCTATAAAAGGCACTGTTGACTTTTACCTTCAGAAGAGAAGATACACAGCTGTGAGGTTGAGGGAAATCCACCTGAGGCCACCAGTGCTTTCACCCACAGAATGATGGGGTGAGCAAGGGAACTGGAAGACACTCCTCTGTGACCCTTTGGTTTTTTCTCTATATAAAGCTGAGGCAGGGCAAGAAATCTACAGGAAATATTACCTATGCATTTTGGGTTTCAAAAGATATGACAACTGCCTCCAAAATGAGAGATAGGGCAGCAGGGCAGAGATACCTCCAAACTGACAGAAAGCTTAGGGGAGGTTTGGAGGGGGAAAAAACAGAAACAAAAAACTTCGCTTATCCAAAAAGTTGGCAATAGGAGTGAAAAGCAGAAGAAGAAAAAAAAAGAGAGAGAGAGAATGGGGTAGAAGAAGTACTTGAAGAGATAATAGTCAAGAACTTACTAAACCTGATCAAAACTTCAACTCACAAACCCAAGATCATTAAACTCTACAAAGGATAAGTACAAAGAAACAGCACTGGCTAGAAAACAATGGAATAACTTTTTTTAAAAGTGCTGATAGAAAACTGAAACAAGAACACAACAAGACAATAAAGTCGAATTCTGTATCCCGAGAAAATGTCCTTCAAATGTTAAGGCAAAATAAAACTAATTTCAAACAGAAAAAAAAAAAAGAGACAAGTTGTTTATACTTGACCTGCACTTTATGAAGTATTAAAGGCAATTCTTCAGGTGGAAGGAAAACATTACCATACAAAATCTTGAATCTACAAGCAGGAATGAAGAATATCAGAAAAAGTGAATATTTAGGTAAATATTAAAGCCATTATTAGTAAGTCTATTTTCATATACATCTGCGACCCCCCAATCTATTTATCCTTGTATTTTGTACACTAATGCCCCCCCCAGTTTACCACATTCCCAGTATTAATGCCCTTCAGCAGTCCCCTCCCACATCCACTCTTGGCATGACCACGTGACTTTCTCTGACCAATTAACAAGTATGATGTAAGCAGAAGCTTGATAGGAAGGGGTGTGTAGGGGTTAGTCCCCTTAGAAAGCGTCTTTGTGGAGTCTGGCTCCATGTTATAATGAAACCTAACTAGACTACTGATTAATTAGAGGTTATGTTGAGACATGCCTGCGGTAGAAGAGGTCCTTTTGGGCACTCATGGCTGAATTCAGCCATTTGAGTGACCAAACCAATATCACAGGGAGTGGAGGAACTGCCCAGCTGGGTACTCCAAATTCCTGACAAACAGGGAATGGAAAGTCAATGTTATTCTTGTTTTAAGTTGCTAACATTTTTCTGAAGCAGACATATATCCACAGAAATGAATTTATTTAAAATTCTCATCTTGCACAAGAAGTATGTCATATTTAAGGTAGACTACACTAAAATAAGAATGGACATTTTAATACTAAATAACTATTAAAACTACAAAGAATTTTAACCAAAAAAACTCCTCAAAACAATAAAGGAGATAAAATAACATCCTGAAGAATTCCCAATTAATTAAAAAGAAAACAGGGAAAGATGAGTAAAGAATATATGAAATGAGGAGGAATAAAACCCAAGGTGGTAGATTTAAACACAAAATGTCAATTATGACAATACAGTAAAAATGAAAGGACTAAACATTCAATTGGAGGGAGAGAATATCAGATGGGGCAAAAGAGAAGGACTCATTTAGATTCTGTTTATAAGAAATTGACAGATTACAATAAAAAGTACATTAGTTAAGTATGCTGGGTAAATCTAATGCAGTAATTTGTTGGAAATTTGTAGGCTAAAATGCTTATAAGAAGAGAATATAGGCAACCAATACTGAACTAAGCATCCAATTTAAAAAATTCTAACAAGGAAAACAAGAAGTCAAGAGAACGTAGAAGGAAAAAATAGTAAAATGGAAAAAATAGTAAAATATAAAAAAGTTCATTAGAGAGATTCCAATATGTGGTTCTTTGAACAACCAAAAAAATGTACAAATCTCTAAAAGACTGATTAAAAAAGAGAGAGAGGGCAAAAGTAAGAAAACCAAGGATGAAAAGAGGAAAACCAAGACAAAGAAAACAATTTCAAAAAGGGAGAAATACCGTGCACAGCTTTTGGCAACTCATTTGACAAATCAGGTGAAATGAAAATGTTCTGCAACGTTACAAATTACTAAACTGAATCAAGAAAGTACAGAAAGCCTTAGTGGACTTGGAACCATTAAGTAAATTAAATCATTTAAAATCAAACTTGAAAAAATAAAACAAACTTATCTGAGACATATACACCTATAATAGCAAATAAGGCAGTGTGATACCAGCACAGAGACAGAGAGGGAAACCTGTGGAACAAAACACGGAGCCCTAAAAGTGACCCCTTAATAGCAATGCTGTAAGGCAGTAGACTAAATGACCGAGGTCCAAGCAGTGGGTTGACCAGCATGCACAGTGGAAAGACCAACAGTTTGAATCAGATAAGATGACTTTTAAGTCCTAAGCAATCTTGTGCAAGCTTCAGGTAAATTTCTCCCCATTTCTTCAGTTGCAGCGTAAGATAATAAAACCCAACGTGCAGTCTTCTTGTATATGTTGAGCGAAAGAGTTCGGGAAAGAATAAGTACTTACGATATTCTTAAATAAGTATTGTTACTTTTCTCCTTCAACTGAGCTAACTATACACTAGAAAGAAGGATGCTGGATTGAAGGGAAGGTAGGTAGGAAAAAAAGGGACAGCTCACATCTCTAACTATGTTTTTTCCTTATCTGTGAGTTCCCTTTTTTCCTTTCTGTTCTTGAAGTTGCCCTGATTTTAAAAAGTCAAAATTGGCAAAGTGAAAACAAGATTTGGTCTGTAAGAATAGAACTACTTTTTCTCCGTCCCATTTCATTCCTCTTTCCCTCTCTTCTTTCCTTCTTTCTTTCCCTTTTTTCTTTCAAGAAGAGTGATTGCTATTATTTTCTTTAAAACCAGGCAGCAAGTCATGTTATGAAAGCATGCCTTGGGCAAGGGACAGAGGGCTCTGAGGAGTCTCACAGGCATAGTACAATTCAGGAGGCTGCTTTATTGCCGACTTCTTTGTGTGTTAAAATATTCCCAGTTGATAGTTAGGATAATGACTTGTGACGACTATTTTAATTAATACATTTTTTGTTTGGATTTTTAAAAATTTTTTCTTTTGTTTTAAAAGCTCTAGGGCATGAGCAGGTTTCTAAAAAATCATTAATTAAATATTCTAAACAACCAACAGTAACATTAGTAAAATGAAGAGGAAGCACAAAGCTTTCAGGAAAACATGATAGTGGGAGAGAAACCATCTTATGCATCAAGATAAAGACCAGAAATTGTCAACTTGCTTAAAATTCAATACCAGACACCTAAACCTGTGTCATGGAAGCCTGCACAGTAACGTTAGGTTTCTGAGCTATTCAGCAATTCTCGAGGCCCTAAGAATGCCACATGTTCACGTGCCACTATTTTGACAGAGTTCTAGAGACCCTGAATTAACCTTATAAAGATATTCCTGTTTCTTCGTGACAGGGATAGAATTGACATCTTGTGACTTACCATTGTCTGCTTTGTGAGTGTTACAGCTTTGTGAACTTTTCCTAACAAGCTGAAGCAGGGGATTTTCAGAATGCATCCAAATTATATGCAGTAATATTTGCTTTTGTGAATAGTAGGTATGACATTTCTACCAGGCAGTTTAATATGCCGTGGTGAGATTAATGAGGTAAGGTCTAATAAATTGATGATGTTGATGATGATGATGATGATGTTCCTCTTTGGGTTAACAAAATGAAATAATGACTCAGTGATTTGTTGTCATTTTTTTTTTAATATTAACTCATCTTCTCATTTTCATTCCTGCTTATATTCTCTTTTCCTCCTGACTCCCACCCAGTATATACAGAATGAAGAAGAAGGAAAGAAAGGTCGGGGGTACCATGTATTTAGTACTTACTGTATTCAGGAACTATGCTCCTTTTACTTTTGTTATCTTAGTCAATTCTTAAAACAGCCCTTATTACTGAGGAAAAGAGTAAGACTCAGGTGATGGCACCCTGCAATGCCATACCACAAATAATCCAGTAAAATGGGAATCTGAGTCTTGGATTATGAGACTGCTAAGCCTAAACAAAATATTTATTACACCATCCTGTATCTCATCACAACTCCTATTTATTGTGTGGTATCGTATACTGTCTCAAACATCTGAATCTTGTGGACACTGCTTTCTGACCTTGAACATCAACAACCTTCAAGCAAAGAATAATAGCTCACACCTCCTATAGGCCAGGCCAGGTTTACTCTCTGACAGTAATCTTTTGTAGTACGAATAGCATCTTCATTTTAAAAAATGAGAATAAAGAAACAGAAAATAAGTAAGAAACTTATCCAAGGTTACACAGGTAGTGAATGCTGGAGCCAGACTTTTAACTATCATGTAGTACACTGTCTCTCATGTTGAAAACTCAACATTGCATATACGTCTAGCTAAAGTCGAAAGGTACATTAAAAATAACTATATAGGCTAACCTGATGCCAGAAACAGAGTTCCATATTTCAGATTTTAAAATTGTTACCAGAATATTATTATTCCGACACACTATCAAACTAATGGAAGTAGTTTCAATCTTTCCTATAATAAGATAAATACCTTTAAAATATTTTAAAATTATTTTCAATAAAATGCATTATAAGTATAAAAAGGATTATGAATTTCCCAATGGTCCCAACAGCTAATGGTAAATATTAAAATTTTGGTGATATTTTTCCCTCTTGTATGTACGGTTTATTTATTTGTGGTGGTGAAATTATACTGAATGTGCTATTTTGTTTAATACTTTTTTCAATTAGCATTCTAATACATGGATTCCCCTCCTTGTTTAGTTATCTATTGCTGCATAGCAAATTATCTGAAAACCTAGTCGCTTTAAACAATACAAATTTGTTTTCTCAAAATCTCAGTGGGTCAGGAATCTTTTATTTGTCTGTGTGGTTCTGGCTCCGGGGGTGTCTCATGAGGTTTCAATTAAGATGTCAGCAAGGACTGCAGTCACTTGACAATTCACTGAGACTGGAGGATCTGCTTCAAAGATGGCCCAGTGACAGCGCTGTTGGCAGGAAGCCTCAGTTCTTCACTGGCTGTTGGTGGGAGGCCTCAGTTCCTCCCTATGAGCATCTTTCTGCAGGGCTGCTTAGGTGTCCTCATGGCATGTCAACTGACTTCCCCCAGAGTAATCAAAAGGTACAGAGGTGGAAGCCACAGTGTCTTTTTTGACCTGGCATTCAAAGCCCCACTCTGTCATTCCTGCTCTCTCCTTTCAGTTGCAGAAGTCAGCCCTCTGGGCACGGAGGGGCCTGCATAAGTGTGAGTGCCAGGATACAGAGATTACGGTAGCCCAACTTGGAGGCTGGCTGTGATGCTGTTATTGACATTTTTTAAAATACTTTAATGTGGTGCTGTAAAGAAATGTTCTTGTTTTCTGGGAAGTGGCTTCTCAAGCCTACAGCTGAAAACACAGGTGGTAAATTCATGCATTTTGGACTCAGGGAGCACCCAGAATTTGACAAGAGACTCCTGCCTCTAACAATCCTCTGAGAATTGTGATCTCTCTGCCCACTGTACTCCTCCTCCGTTATTTCTCAGGATCGCTGTTCCCCCGAGGACTGCCCCCAGGGGGCCGCCAGACTGGGGAAGGCGTGGGAGCCTTGTCCTCAGGGTCTGTTGGGTGTAACTTATCCTTGGCAAGGGCTTAGGGAACAACAAACAGAGAAGGGAAAGAGACTTCACCTTATGTTTCTCTCTTCTCATCCTATCCCTCTCAAAACAAGAAAAATAAATTTACAAAGAGGAAGGGTGTGTGAAAGTTTATCAACATCTGTACGTGGGCGTCCTTTGGAAGTGCTCAGTGAAATCACAAATGATATCCAAGTATTACGTATCAACATGCATCGGCACTTATTCTGGGAAAGAGGAACACATCCGTCATTCTGTTGCTTTAAAATCCTCCATCAGAACATCTCGGACTATGAGGATATGGAAAAAGAAACAGAATTTATAAACATGGCAATAAGGAAATATTTTCCCCTTAAATTCATTCCTCAGTGCTTTCTTTGCAGCAAATCACTTGGCAAAACCTCTGAACATCAAGCAAGAAACAGACGTCATGATATCTGTTGCATATTTATTAGCTTTGATCTGTTTTATAACCTTGCATTGATCAAAGAACCGTAGCAATCTAGTTTTACTCCTGTGGAGAGATCTAAAGGGACACTGGGGTCAAGGTCATTTAGGAAATGCCATATATTGCTTATTTTAACTATTTCCAGTCAAACTGTGGATTGTTAAAGGTGTCTAGTTGGAGGCAAGGCTCTGTAAGGGGCAGTATAGGGATAGAGTCCCGAGGCTTAGGGTCAGAGCCGCGGTAGTTAAACCTTTGCGTTCCTGAAACACAATGTCTGGTAATAACTTGATTGTTTCATGTTTCAAGACGAAGTTCTTCTTTATTATTGGAATGTTAATGCACACATGTCAACAGACACTCAGTAGGGCTCCAGAAACCTCTCACTCCTCAAATGCCAGAGAGGTCAGTTGACACAATGGACACTAAGCAATTGGGAATTTAAAGGCAAATAATCAAATATCAACATGTTTTTCCTTTATTTTAGTAAATTTTCTATCACTAATTTTAATTTCTTGCAGTTTTTCTACATTAATTCTGTAAAGTGGCATTTTCCTGAGACAGACCAAGTAATAGTAGTCATTGAAATCACTAATACAGTGCCAGCTATTTGCCAGGCTCTCTTCTGATTGCTTTACATATATTATCTCATTTAATCCCCCCATCACTCCATGGTTTTTAACCCTATTTTATACAATGAAGAAATTTAGACACAGAATGATTAAGGAAGTTGTCCATGGTCATCCACCTGCAAGGAGTGGAGCTAGGATTCAAAAGATGTCAGAGTCTGCGTCCGAATTCATGTTCTTCAGCACCCCTTTATGCTGCCTCCCAATTATAGAAAAGAATGAGACATATAAAACGTATATAATCCTTGGGACCTAACTCATGTGATGATGGACAAAATGTTCATCGTCGCCAAATATTCCTTACTCTGTGTATTTAGAATACTTAGAAATAATTTGGACAAAAAATTATGTATTTTAGGCAAATAGTGATGTATAAGTGCATAGTGTCTTTCTCTTAGGGACCAACATTTGTAATGTGGGCACTCTCTGCTGCCCTCTTAACTGCCCCTCCTGCCTACATGCATTGCAGCAGCAGAGGGCCTATTACAGAGTGAAAGAATTCTTGAGCCAAAAATAGTTCATTTTTTCTGTTGTATCCTTTTGCATGAAGTCACTAATTTGAGGATGAATGCCTTTTTTGTTTTTGTCAGAGCAGCCTAAGGAAATTTCAGTACTAGACAGTACTTGGATTTGTCTTCCCTCAGACTCTGAACTTGCAAATGAGGGCAAATATACAAATCATTACATTTAAGAGAAGACAGATCTCTTATCAGTGTCAGAAAAAATGGAAACTAAAAGCTCATAAAAATGCTAATGATGATATCTTTCCCAAATGCTCTGGTTTAGTACAAAGTTTCTTTTTGATAACACCGTATAATGCTCTCTTTCCTCTCGCCAGTTAATCTCCATTTCTCAGTATGAACTTGAAGCAAATAACATTATATCTATAAAAAGATACTCTGAATTCTTTTCCAAATATAATACTTAGATAATAATGCAATTGTTGGGCAAAGTAGCATGCTTTGCTCGTTAGCAGTGAACGCAGATGTGGAAACTCCTGTGTACCAGCTCTGTTCCCGCGGTGCCCCTGCACCTGCAGGGCACTTGCTGCAGAGCAGCGGCCAGGCTATCACCTCCATCAGCTTCCATCCTTTGCTTACAGGAGAGTTCCTTGCAGCAATTCCTTAAACACCAGCTAGGGAGAACTGGTTTTTCTAATTGTGTGGCTGTTTTTACCTCTATAGTTACAAGCTTGGGTTTGCTTAAGTGAGTAAGTAGGGCCTTGTGTACGGATGCTACCCTATCTGTTGAGGAGAAATCTATGTGCTTGTCATTTACAGGCAGGCTAGTTCAACCTACTGTCTGAGTAGTGTCCATTGACCAAAGTTGAAAAAATGTAATGCAAAGTAATCAAAGGCACATAATTAACTCTGAAGCAAAAGAAAACCAGGAAAGATAATTTTTATGAATTTTTAGCAATAAGTCTTTTCCCTAGATAACGGGTATTGTCTTGTTCTACGAGAGGGAGAGAAATTTACTAATCCACAATTAACCTATTTTGTAGTATAACCTCCCAAAGGTGACACCAAAAATACAGAATGACCTGATCTGAGTCAGGCGATAAAATGAAGTACCTGCTTATAGAATAATGAAAAGTTCCTATTTGAGTATGTTTTACCTGCTTTTGTCCAGGAATCAGATCTGTCAACTATACTTTAAAAAGCTATGAAAATGTAACGGCAGAGTAGTAATTACAGAGCAGATTATGTGATATTTTATTGCAAAATTGTATACAGAGTTCTATTATATTTGAACTCCGCATTTTTGTTTTTGTTAACTTTCTGTTTAGGAAAAAAAGACTCACTGCAATACAACACAGCAATTGGAAATACTGTGTGTGGCTTTGTTATGGTTCCAAAAGATCACTTTTGACTTTAATCAAAAAAAGCATTTTTACATGAATGTATGATTCTCACTTTGTGGAATCTTTTTTTCCTTCTTGTCCTGTTTCTAAAATCAGAAAAAAACAGCATGGATCAGGGAAGGGTCTTTGACTTGTCCTACTTGGGGCTGCCCTAAATGACATTTAGTTGGAGGTTTGCATTTCCAAGTTTGAGACAAATGCAACAAGCTCCCAAAATGAAACCTAGTCCAAACAAAGTTTCTATAACTTGAATTTGTTGGTTAGAATATCAACTGTTTTGTATAATCAACACTTAGCAGTCTGTACACTGTCAGAGTCCTCCTGCCCTTTGACTAGTTAGTTCTGCCTGTGACTTTCTTGTAGTGTCTGCGCTGCTGGGTCTTCGTTTCCCCACTTCTCTGTTCTTTCCTAATTTCCTGCAGACCTTCTTCACTCCCTGCCTGGAGTGACACAAAGCAGAGCTTGTCTGCTTGCTCTGTGCTAGGCTTAGTGTATGTATTGGGCAGGCATCTGTGGACATCAAAAGTAGAGATGGCAGGTAGACTTTTTTATCTGAGTACTTTTACTGTGACCTGTGGAGGGGTTTATAATAAACTCGATTTGCCTCAGTTGATAAACACACCTGGACAGTGGACTGACCAGCAGAACAAAACAACATAGTGAGCTATAGCTTGTATTTAACAGATATGTTACCTTTTTTGAAGTAAGTTAGAGACTTCTCGGCAAGAAATGCCGCACAGAGTTTCTAATGTGAGGTCAAGCATGAGGCGGCGCCGGCTGGCTGGAGTCCAGTCCACTTGGTGGAAGCCCAGCTTCCCAAGGGCTCCAATGATCTCTCACGCCTGGTGCTCGCACCCTTGTGCGGTTCCCTCCCACGTCACATCAGAGTTAATTCGTGTGCCCGATGCGATATAGCAGAAGTGACGGTTTGTCACGTCTGAGATTAGGTTATAAAGAAACACATTCTGTCCCCCTTAACTCACTTCCTTTTGGGAGGGCAAGTTGGCATGTGGTGAACAGCCTTGTTCAAGGCCCGCGTTGTGAGGAGCTGAGGCCCAGGACCAATAGCCACATGAGTGAGTCTGGGAGCAGACCCTGCAGGCCAGTCAGACGTCCAGACGACTGCATTTCCAGCCTGCGTCTTGACTGCTATTTCGTGAGACCCTGAGTCAGATCCATACTCTATTTACATTCCTGGGCCCCTGACCCAGGGAAACTGTGCTAATAAATGTTTATTATTTTAAGCTGCTGGATTTTGCAGTAACTGGTTACACAGCAATAGGTAGCTAGTACACAGACTACTGCTAGGGCGCGGGAAAAGGTTTAGTTCCTTGGCTCTGGGAATTGGTGGGACACTGTTTTAAGCCACCAGCTATGTGGACTGGGCCCAGGGCAACAATCAGTGCAAAGAAAAAACAGTCATATCCCGCAGTGGAACCAACATATGCCAGTTGCTAAATTAATCTCTGTAAACTTACTAACTCCTTTAGGTTAACTCAAAACAGTTTGAAGAGGGCGGGTTCTTTTCTCATTTTTACACGGGAAGAAAACAAGTCCCAATCATCAGTAACTTTGAGGACACACGGACACCAAGGACAGAGCCATTAATTCCGTCTTGGTTCTGTTTAACTGCAAAGAGCATATCCTTAAACTGGCATGATTTGGAGCCTCTGATACTTGCTAGCATTGACCGAGCCGCAGGGAGCGCTCACTGCCATGCCACCTCTCTCTTCCTCTAGTTAAAAAAAAAAAAAAAGAACCTCTTCTAGCCCTAAGCTCCGTGCCCGACAGGTGTTGCTCCTGTAAATAAATAAATTGGAAGGGCCTTTTTAGAGTGTAAGTATTAACATGGGGAAAGGAATGGTGTTAAGAATTCATCTTGTTTCTCAGACTCTCCCCTAAGAATAGCCCCCAGCTACTTACTCATTTTGTTATTTCTCCAAATTAAAGACTTTCATGCTGCTGTTAACAGGTTTATCAGAAGGATTATTTCCTTTCTTAAATGATTCACCCTGCTCCTCCTTTACCATTAGCGTGGATAATGAAACATTACCTGCACGCCCTCTCTGTAAACATACATTTGAGAGAAGAAGAAAGCAGCACTTTTAAGTGTATCTGAGAACGTTTAGACTGGAAACTCTAAAGAAAGGCTGCCTTAGTATCAGAGCATCAGGAAGATGTTCTTAACACAAGGAAAGTGATTATCAACATTAAAATAGACAATGAAACCAAGAGAGAGGCATACGCAAGGGTAACATCGAAGGCTGCTGCTGACATTTTGTTTTATAACATACTTGCTATTCAGGTGTGATTGTTTAGTGCTGGAATTTAGGGAAGACACAGGCCATTTTATATGGAAGGTTATCTTAAGGGACAGTGATTAAGCGTGCCTTCCATCCCATCAAATTTCTCTGGCTCTATTCCTGCCAAAGTACACAACGAAGAGACTTTCACAAATTGTCGACACCTGGAACACATCTTCTCTTGGCTATGGTGAAAATAGGTATCTTCACTTCGAGCTGGGAAATAGGTCAGACCCCTGTCATGCCTGACTTGAACACATACCTGGTATTAACCTAGTTTCCTTAATTTCAGTGTCTTAGGATTAGATACTTTGAGTATCAAGATCTTTCCCTTCTAAAGTAAAATTAACTTCTACTTTCAAAATCTTCTTCCTTGCTGCAACAGATAGTGGATTCCACACAACCTTAAACTGTAGTAACTTCAGAGGCACATGTGATGGAAGCAAATGTAAATGTTTTGAGAATGCGTAACAGTAATATTCCCATATCCAGATTTCAAGCGATTAATGTTAACTCGAATTTATGTTTCAATTTAATTTCCCAAGTTGTTAAAGCGCTCTTGGTTGCTGTTGATTGAGTCTAACCAAGTCTTTCTCTTGAATTCTGTACTAAACTCACCTAGAGGTGAGTCAATACGTATTTTGTTTGCTTAACCATTAGTGCCACTGAAGTGATCAAAATGTAAAGTTGGTTGAGAACTTAATAAATATCCTGAATATCGCAGGGTAACATACTTTGGGCCATTTTAGGGAAAGAAAACCTGCCCCAACTGAGGAAATGCAGAATTGGTCCAGGAGGTGATAGAACTGTAAAGAAACACAGCAAATTCAGCCTCTTCTGATGATGCTCTCAGGGACAAGCGACAGCTTCGGTCCCAGGCCCACGGAGGTGATGCTCACGCTGTCGTGAATCATTACTAATGACTCAGGTACAAGTTACTCTTTGACTTCTAAGCATTCCTGCAAATTTTTGGTAACACTGCATAAATACTCTTCTACGTACCCCTAATGAGAATTGCTCACATTCCAAAGCAGCCTGCCAATAAACGATGATAAAACCCTGGACCCCAGAAGTGCTAATTCAATAGGTTTCAAAACTTTGCACAGCAGTCTTTTTTTCTGGCTTGTTCCCCATCCTCACAATTGAACAAACATTCTCTCAAATTAACCAAACTGCTGTGATAGGATTTAAAATTAGCATTACCCATTTTAAAACCTATCTTCATTTCAAACCTAAAATTTGTCTAATTCTGTCACCCACTGACACTTCACACTCTTTACTCCTTGTTCATGTCATAATATTAGTTTTGTGCATGTCTGAACCCACTCCAGTAGACTGTAAGCTCCTTTGTATGTTAGTCATCTTTATATCCTCCATTGTAACCAAGAGTATTTTATGCTGGAAATATGATGGAATCTTAAACGTGACAGAAGATGTAATCAGCTTTGTGATTGTAAGGCGGGAATGGTAATTCTGCTTATACTGCAGCAGTGTAGACATCACATGCTTTCCATCAAAATAGAAAGCTAAAATTAAACAAAACATCTAGGAGTCCCAGAGAGCCTTCTAATAGGGGTAGCATATTGTGACCAGATCTCTGCCATTTTATCTACGTTAAACCTACTGTTTAAAAATGATAATGATGATGCTAATGGTAGATCGATAATACTTATGTAGTACTTACTATATGCCAAAGATTGTTATACCTGCTTTACAAATGTTCATCCTCACGACAACTCTATGAGGGAGTTATTATGATTATATCCATTTAACAAATGAAGACACTAAGGCCCAGAGCAGTTGAGCAACTTGCCAAGGTTACATAGGTAGCAAACAGAGGACCCTGGATTTGAGTCCACACAATCTTGAACCACTGTACTACACACTGAAGATGAAACAGACAGGGTATACTGGTGTCATGTCTCCTGCTCACCAGCTCCTTAGATGGTGTCAGGTGGCCATTGTCTCTCATCTGCATGAAGAAAGTTTACAAGGCAGAACAGACACAGAGTAAGAGAAACATCACTTATCATTGGCTTTTTTTCTTCTACGTAAATGTAAATACAGATAGCCAAGATTCCCTTATCCCTGTGCTGTAACTGCGTACAATTCTTGAGTTGGGTTAAGACCAGGGGCAGCTGGAAAAAGAATCTGACTAAAAGGCTTTGTCTCCCTGCGCAAATATTTTTAATGTATGACTATTTCCCCTCTTGTTCTTTAAAATATACCTCTGTCTATTCTTTTAACATTAAAATCTAGTGCCTGAAATAGGCAAATGAGGTGAGTAGCATCCTTTTACCAAATGGAACCTAAGCGGAATGAATGCCCATTTCGGTGAGCCCACCCTTTCCTAGGTTTCTGTATTTCTTCCTGGGAGGGGTGGGAGAGGGGAGGCTAATTAACAAACAAACAAGCAGATACTCAGATATTTAACTGGGTCAAGTCAAGACTAACCCTTGGTAGGTACAGAGAATCTGGCTTTAGATTCACGCTAAACAGGTTTGACTGATTATACTTTTGGTGTCCTCATTTTTTGGAATGTGAGAAAAAGTTAATTAAGCATTTAGACCCATTTGCTCGGCTGTAAGTGTGTTTATTACGCTCCAGCTGGATAGAACATTGTTTACTGAGTACCTCCTTTGCATCCCTAAATCAGTCCGCCTGTTAGATGAAGCCCGATGATTTACCTGCTGTCGTCAATGCACTGAAAGGTCACATAAGCGTTGCGTGAAGTATGCTCCTGGAGAAAGTTGATTCTTTCTGCAGGATGTCATCTAGGAGAGGAGCTTGTAAGAGCATACCTCTGTTTCATACAGCATCTGGCACTCACCCCAAGTGACCACAGGATGCCACACTTACGGGAAGGACGCTCTTGTATTAACAGGTGATTTATGAACTCCACCTAGGATTTAGGCAGGAAATATGCTCTAAAGTAGGAAAAACAAAGGCAAACTTCTAAAATTGATTTTAAAATAATCACATCGGATCAAAACCCTCTATTTAGACTCCTCACTTTAAAAAGTAAAATTAATAACTTCTTACCCATTCAACACTGTTCCAGGCACTGGAAATAGAATAATAAATAATCGTCAATTAAACATAAATTCTTTGTTTTTGTTGTTGTTGTTAATCTATTTTTTCAGCTTTCTTTGCTTAGTTCAGTTTCCACTACGTTTATTGATTTATTTATTTTTAAAGGAGGTGCTGGGGATTGAACCAAGGACCTCATGCATGCTAAGCCCATGCTCTACCACTGAGCTATATCCTCCCTGCTAAACATACATTCTGACCTTAGAATGTTTTAAAATGAACTCAGACCTCAGACTATGAGTATCCGGTTTTGTTTTCTAAATTTTTTCTGAATTATTTTTCTAAATATTTAATATATGAAATATGTTTCAGTAGAGTGGATATTTTGCAGGCATTGTGTTGGGTCTGCTATATACATTATTTTCATGTTTCATTTGTTATGGGTGTCATTATCTTTATTTTACAGATAAGAGAACTAGTTCTCAATAAGGCTGGTGACCTTTCTGTAAAATTGTTGAGACATACATAAATACCATAGGCCTTGAATACCATGTTTATTTCCAACACCTTTACACATGGCAACTATACTTATGCCTAAATGTTCCTTTGTATTGAGGCCAAAGTAAAACTCATTTACTTTTGTTGTAGTTTATCAGAAGTGTTTTTCTAGATAAACTTTCTTCTTGACTTTGCCAATCATAATCATGCCTTAAAAATTTGCACTAGCATTTCTTGGCCTTCTTTAGCATCTAAAACTTAGCTATCACATTTATTTTCAAAGGGAGATTTCCATCCTTATGTAGAACCCCAAAGCACTAGAAAATGGATTCTGGGTTATAGTGAATAGGACTTTTGTTCATCATTATGTTGGCATTTAGAAGTCAGAACTTGTATCTTTCTTTTAATACTGTACATTTAAATTGCACCATTTCCCACTATGAGGAAAGGAGAATTGAATTGATTCCCTTGAATTTAACCCATATATATATTTTTTAGGTTTCTCAGGTCCACGGCTTAGCCTAGTAAGGCAGAAATTAACTTTTAGATCAATCTCCTTTTTAAGGCCCAAAAGGCAGTCATCAAATTCTATTGATTTTTTTTTCCCCATATCATTTTTCCAAGGCTGAATTTTCAATAAAACTTTTTTTGGGGGGGACTCACAAAGGTGCCAGAATTCTCTTTCTCTTCTATTAGACCTTATTTTTTTCCCCCCAAAATGATGTTCAGAAGAATGATAATAATAACTGGCCTCAGTTTCTGAGGATTTGCCAACATTTTTTAAGAAGGAATGTGATAGTCTAGGCCTACAATCATTTCCACATGTCCGAGCTCTGAAACTGAGGGAAGTAAGTGCCAATCCCAGTTGCCTTATCTTAATATTCGGTGAGCCCAGGAGGTTGCAGACAAATTTGCTTTCGATGCAGGCACTGTCATACATCACCGCAATTTCTCAGCCCCTTCATCACACTGGCTCAGGGTTGCACTAATGTAGCCAGAACAGCTGTTTTATGCTATACACTGAGCTGTCTCAAAGAAAGATCTGTCTTTGCCATTAAGACAATCAAAGCCTAATTTGGAGTTTCTTAGGCCTTCAGTTTTATAGTAGATAATATTTTAGCTGCTAAGACCATATCATTAATTCTTACAAAGTTTAATTTGCATGATTCTGTTCTAATCTTTAGGGAAATAAAATGAACAATGTTACCTGTTTACTTAATCTATAGCTTCATCCCCTGTGCAACTCTCTGGCCTGGCCTAGCTTCAATAATGATAGTATTCTTATTTACTTTGCATATCCTGACAGCAGAGAATATAGTCATAATTCTATTTTGCCTTTTGAGGATGCGCATAAGAGAGAGTAAACAACATTGAATAAAATGACATACTTTACAAGGCAAATTTTGTACAGTGCTTAATAAATTTTGTTGAGGTCACATTTTGCACTTTTACTAATAATAATGAGATTTGTGATTCTAACTGAGCACTCATAACTTAGGCTTTTATCTCAGTTCTTTAAAAAATATCAGTATGTAAAAGTTGGCAAACTCTCGCTTTCCTAAAATGTACCATCTTACATGGTGCTATCACATGCCCGGCCAGAGCTTACTGCATTGCAAAATGCTCATCTTTCTATGCATAAGGCTATAAAAAGGGAATTTATTTTGCAGAATATGCCATAAACTCATTTGGTAGTTTGTATCTGATTTAAATTAGTACCTTTACATAATTATTAGAACCTAGGATGCATAATGCCTACTTCGCCATATGGAACAAATACATGCTTTTAATGTTAGAGACTTGATCAAGGTAGAGTTGCTTGAAATAAATACCCTTGAAAGCTGTTCTTAAAAAAATGAACATCACTGAAGACAAAGCAAATATTTCAACTTCATCTCAACCTGAGCTGCATGTCTTTTTGGTTCAAATGAAAAAAGAAACTCATTTGTCCTAAACTGAGACTGTACCTCAAGTGTGGCTCTCTGCTGGAGGAGGAGAGGGAACCTGATGGGTTCTGGGCAGTGGATGTGCTTGGCCTCCTCTGGGAGGAGTGGTGGTCTTGCTCCCAGTATGGGTCGCTGCTGTTGAATACCTACCCACGTCTCTCTTCTGCCCTGGGTCAAGGCTCTTAGAAAACCTCTTGATCTAGAAAGATACATGTGATTATATTATCTGTTTTAAAAAGCTCTGTGTGACAGAAGAGGACAAATTAAAGATAGTGGAGGACAGAAAGACGACCTAGGAGGTCTAGGGTAGAAATTGTTAAGGTTTGAAGTGTGGCAGTGGGAATGGAAAGTGTGTAGTGTGAAGAAAGAGGTAGGATCTCAAGAAGCTGGGAACATAGATAGGCTTAAAAATTTTAGCAGTCAAAGAGATGTGCATGTGCCAGTCTCTGAGGTGATTTCATAGGGTG
This sequence comes from Camelus dromedarius, assembly GCF_036321535.1. Classification (NCBI taxonomy): domain Eukaryota; kingdom Metazoa; phylum Chordata; class Mammalia; order Artiodactyla; family Camelidae; genus Camelus; species Camelus dromedarius. The sequence goes on along the minus strand of NC_087449.1, from coordinate 9,249,238 downwards.
CCATTTATTTGGTATTAACTCTGATCTAGCCTTATGGCTGGAAGGTTCAAGAACCTCGTATTACCAAGTTCACAGGCAACAACATTAATAAAGTGGGAAGATTTGATACGTTTCCTCCTGAACTCTATCAAAGAAAGCAAATTGTTTAATCATAATGAACTGCCCATTAACTTCATGGTACACCTCTGGCAAAATACAGAACAGCCCAAGTAAGACTTCCCTCCTCCCTTGTTTCCTCTCTCCCTCCCTTTCCATCTCTGTCTCTGTCTCTGTCTCTGTCTCTGTCTCTGTCTCTCTCTGTCTCTCTCTGTCTCTCTCTCTCATTTTCTCTCTTGAAAAGAAATAATCATGATCAGAACCTATTTCTGCATGGGTTTGCTCACAGTAGACAAATCAAACTAAATAACAATCAGAATATTAACTCATAAATAGAGACTTGAAATAAAAAGAACTATGTCAGTCAAATACGCATTGACATCAGCTTCAATACCTTACTCTCACGATCAGATAATACTGCCAAAGGAACTAGATTACTAAATATCTTTTAGGCCGCCCTTCCGTGGGATTGCCCGTCTTTGTCTTGGTGATTTATTTTTTTCTAGGCTTCACTGGATACCATCCAAATGGCACAAAGATGATAGCAGGTTACTAGGAAGCCTTCCAGATCTGGGAGCTGCTCTGTCTCTTTAGGACACCTGTGCCCATCTCTGATTTGATCCAACATGTGTCTCAGAAGCCAATCTTATTTATCCAATTTCTAAGTTGTTGAGGAAGGCCTCTCTGGAATAGCCACATACTTAGTTCAAAGGAAGATGCCTCTTAGCAAAGGAAGAGTAAAGGAACATCAAGATTTAAAGTTGATTCCAGAGTTTCTATTCTGGGAAAATTACCAATGAGGTAGGAAACATTAGAAGAAAAGCTACTCATCCAAGAAAGGTAATATGTTTAAGATTTTAATATGTAGACTTCTAGTGCTTCCAGGATCTCAGTGATACAAATTAAATCAGATAAATGGAAATGGCTCTGAAAGCACAGTGTCTTTAGGATAAAAGAAAATACTACTCATATTTTCTCCAGGTTTGTAGTTCACTGGCTCCTGCATGACGTGAGCAAGGTCTGAGTAGTGCTATGTATCTTCATGTTAGCTGCATATAGGTGGGTGCTGAATCTGGGTTAGGGGAGAGAGAGCCAGGGGAGAACGTTGACTCATAGTGATCTATCTCAAGCCCTGGTGATCCATGGACAAATTTCATTGTGTTTGCATAGTGTTTTAAAACTTTGCATTTGATTTTTTTTAGATAAGGTGTACACCTTGAAGGTTGTCCCAGTTCCCTGTACTTTATGTCTTTCTCTGTGAGATTTATTTCACTCATTTTTATTTGCTGCCTGGCTCCTGAAGTTATTAAAGATTTTGACCATGGGAACAAGAAGACAAGGAACAGAATTCCTTGAATAGCACTTAACAGTTTAGCAGAAAAACAGGATCTGAAGAAAGTGACTGTGAATCCTAAGAGGGACACCAGATGGATATTTTCTATCAGATCCAAAGGAATAGAGAAAGATGATGAAAAGCATATAATTCAGCAGAAAAGTGAAAAAAGTGAAGACTAAATGCAGTTAGATTGAGAAAGTTGTTAGGGAGATATTGTTGAAACTTGGGGAAATTTAAGAAGATATTGAGAGGAAGAAGCAGATTTTGGAGGGATGAAGAGTGAATACAAAATGGATGGATACAAGTACAGAGGACTTCAAGAACGCGTGAGCACACTCACGCAGACTCACTCACACTGACATTCACACCTGTACACCCAACTGTCTCTCCAGCTTGAATGTCTAAGTAACGACTCAAAGAAAATAGATCCTAAATATTCAAAATAAATCAATAAATACTCAGAATATTCCCCATCTCCATTCATTGAAACTCCATCTTTCCAATTACACAGATCAGATGAGTGGGAGGAAGGAGGACATTGACCTTACTTGCAAAGCCCTGAATTAATGCACTGCGGGGTTTAAAAAGAAATGAACAAACAAAGCTCTAAAGTAGCCTGCATGGAAAGCAGTGTCTTCCAGGCATAGCCAGGCATTACTTTAAAAAAGAAATGAACCTCTGAGAAGAATTTGAGAATATGTGGAGAGTTTACTGATGATAGACGGTAACTTACAGAAAGTGGAAGAGTAGATTCAAATTACGATATGCTCAGTGAAGTATGTGGTTATACTTCTGCACAATCACCACGTGTTAGTTTCGTCCTTGGGCAATGTACTTAACCTACCTGTGTCTTAAAATCCTCATTGCAAGATTAGGATAAAGAGAGCTGCTTTGTACTCTTGTTTTTGTTTGGTTTGTTTTCTCTTTGTATTTTTTGGTCTGTTTCTGGCTTACTGAGCATGAAGTTCTGAGAGCAGTGTCAGGGACACAAAGAGTGGTGGGCTTGCAGCAAACGTTAGCTGTCATTTTCTTTGGTACCTAAATAGTTCTCAAAACTTACTGAACTCTATCTCTCAGACACGATCTCATCTTCCTCTCAGTTTCTCCAGTGCCGATCATGTATTTCATACATTTTTTGCATTGTGACATTTGTATCTAGCATATTTCTCCTGATGTGTTACAAGGTCTCAGAAGACAGGGACTTCTCCTTCTTTGTGCCCCTTATCACCTGATCCACACCAATGCTTTCAATCAACTACTTCACTCATAACCTTCTTTCCCTACCCCTGGGGAAAACTTGGGAAAATTATTATTTAAGTCCTCGATTTCCTCCATTTAATGCTATCTTCCAGGAAGGGTTTCTGTAGAACACCTTGAAGTGCCTCGCATATGTTGGGCACAAATTAAGTATCGCATGAGTGTCGGTTCCCATCTCTTCTCTATTACATTCAACACATAGTTGTTGACAGTAGTAATGTCTATTATTTTCTAAGGTCTAATTACATTTGGAAGAACATAGACAATGGGTAAAGAGGTGGATAGGACTGAAGGTGCCTAAGGGGAGAAGCCACTCTAGTGTGGTCCTATTTTATTAACTAAGAAGGAATAAATGTTAAGAAGACAAAATTATTTTGGATGTGATGTGATGTCTTTCATTTTTCACAAAACCACCATATTTTCTTATCCACATGATGTTTTCCATGATAGAATCATAGTTTCAAATATAGGGGTATCTATTTAAAGAAAGCGGCTCTCGTTCGGGATAATCATCTGAAGTTTTGCCTCAGTAATAGTGTCCTGTTCATCTGTCCCCAGTTGTGAAATCTGTGACGGGTCACTTTAATCCACACGCTTTCTGTCTTTTCTTTGAGCCCAGTGGTAAGAGCGATCCTGTTCCTTCAGGTGGGGAAGGTGAGCATCGCCTGCTGGCGACGTGGTTTAGCGGCCCTGGTGCACTAAAGCACAGGAACTCCTCTCCAGACAGCAGCTCGGGCAGCCTAAAGTGGGAAATCCATTATAATAACATGCTTTCTGAGGAAAGGGGATTACAGGTAATTTTCTTTTATTCCCTAGTAACAGGGTTTTAATACAGTGCTGAGACAGTAGTTGAAAATCAAATACCTCATTGGATTAAGGTGAAAAACAGATGAATTGTCTTAGTCCTTTTTCAAGGCTTTGGAAACGTGGAAGTTAGAGATGTGTGTGTATGTGTGTGTGTGTGTGACTAGTTTTTTTGAACATCAGATATGCTTCAATATCTAGAAAGCATTTCTCCCCCAGGCAGGATTCAATACGAACAATTGTAAACTCCATGAAATTCATATTAATAGAGTTTTGAAAACAGAGCACTTGAAATGACCACATACTCTAGGAAACACACATCCCAAGGAGCATATACTCGAACTTGCAGTCACAAATGCATTGTGTCTGTCAGTGAATTTCTTGTTCTGAGGCAAGATTAGAGACATTTAGGAAAATTGTGACAGAAATGTGGTTTTGTTCTTTCTAACCGCTTTTTCTTTGCTAGTTTGCCTGCTGACTGGTGATTGTGGTTACAATCAGCAAAGTTTCTTCTCTCAGGCATCTCTCTGCTTATTAGCCTGTAGTCATTGTATAAAATGTTTGTTTCTAGCATGATAATTTGGCAGCCTGTGTTCCTTGATACCCACAAATGAACAGTCTGTATTTCCTGAAAGTCTCTCTGTATTCACATATGCAAACCCCTGGATAATCATTCAGTGTAGACTGCATGGGTGCTAGAAAGATTGCCGGACCGGAAGCCATACTCAGCTTGACCGCATCCAAGGGAAGCCACGTATTCTTTTGGGGCCATAACATATTAAATAAAAAATGGGAGAACCGAGGTTAAATCATTTATGATCCAGAATAGTGCTAAAATTCTGTTACTCACTTACGTACACACACTCAATTCACTATCAGACTGTAGCTCCTTCAGAGGATACTTTGTAAGTTCTGGCACATGGAAGATGATCAATAAATATTTGTTGAATAATTAAAAGGAACCTGCACATGAGTATTTTGTTAAATAGCCTAGCTTAGTAAGATACCCAAAATTACTCATTTTCTTCCAAGGCTTATTTGCAGGCTTTAAAGCTGTGTGCATAATTTCAGATCTTCTACAAGATGGAATGTTGATATATTAAACCCTGAAAATGGGTTTCTAATGGAAAAACCAATTGACCATTAAGTAGAGTGGTTTTAGCAATACCTCTAATGGTGTATTTATAATGAAGAGCTGATTAGCGCCATGCTATGATTAAAGAGAGGTGAAGAACCTTCTACTTTAGCCCCTTCTGAGGACTTGTAGTCTATGCTAAATTGTTTTGGAGCTCAGCTCTGTATTCCTTCTGATTTTGCTGAGTGAGTAAAAACCTGGAATTACGGTTTTCATAAGAATTTACTCAGCTCATCTTTCACAACAATGCCAGCACACAATGTTTTACTGTTGGGATTCCAAAAGTAAATATAGACTGATAACAGGTTTTTTTTTCTTTTAAATACAATACCATAAACCCAAGTTTGAAAAGGAAGGTCCTCATAGCTAACTAAAATTCAGCAAGACAAACAGTATCATCTACCTGCAGAGGACCATTAACATTTGATGGGGTATAAGCAAAAATCCTGATCACACTGTAGAACCACAAGGTGAAAAAATATTGACATCATAGTTTGGCAAAAGAACATGTGGGATTTTGCAGGAATGGTGACATATATTTTCTGCTGGTAAGCTAAAATTAACTGGGCGAAGTCTTTGGAGCACAACATGTCCCTTTACAAGTTTCAAAGGGACAAACATGAGGAGAAAGAAGGTTATCTCAAATGTGTGGGCAAACTTCCTTCATTTCTGCTTGTGAATTCCAGCATAAATCAAAAAGCCAATAGAAACTGATTGAAGTGGAACTGAAGCCAGATGGTGACACAGAGGAGGGAAGGGTCCTCAGCTGGCACTCACTACTGCCCAACCGTGCCCTGATGACAACACAGGGAGCTGTTGGAGAGAGGAATACTGCTTTTCTCCCTGTCAAATGCAATTTCGATCATGGCTGACTTAAGGCATGTTGCAGTTCAGCGGGATTTCCAGTGTGTTATTTATATGGATTTGTAAATTGCATTCATTTTCTTATAATACATAAAGTTGAGTATGAAAATGTAGTGAACTTGTCTCTCACATGAGATAATACATATTATCACTAATATTTGCACTCATCATTTTTCTTAATCACCAGGGACAGAACAACAGCTGGGGATTGCCTTTAATCTATAAGATATTATACTGGATACAAATGCACAGTCTTCTGAATCATTTCATCAGTTTCCAAAACAAGAATATAAACATGAGTTATCATCTGTCACAATAGCTCCTGCAATTGATCAAAACTAAACCATTAAGAAAAATTATAATAAAGGGAAGTATGTGATAAAGGGACCCCTGTATATCCTGAATATTTTGCAACCATAATGGGATTTCCTGGAGGGTAAGGGAGTGTATTTTATCATGTTCCCAGGGCTCTCTAATATTAGATATCTACATCCCTGGGGCTAGAAATTAGGCCTTAAACCAGTAGAATCATTGATGCTTCAGTGGTAGAAATTCATAAGCAACACAGATATGAAACCTCTTGATTCATTTTTCTTAAAAATAGTTAACATTGCCCCAAGGAGATAGTCTTTACTCACTCATAGTTTCTTTATGCAAGAAAGAAATCTATGAGTGTGTATGTATATGTGTGTGTATGTGTGTGTGTGTATGTATAATATCATATGCATATGAGCTAAGAGAGAGTCAAAGTCCAGGACTGTGCATCGTTTTCCCTCTACCACTTAGGTGTCTTATCCCTGTATTACTATTATTATAAAATGTGTGCCCATTGAGGAGAGTTGAGTAATAGTATATAAGCCCAGCAATTGAGGTACAGAAGTCAGAATTCAATGTCAAGCATTTGACAGTCTCTCCCTGAGTGCCAGGAACAAAGGCCAAAGGCTGAATTCGTCTCCAATCAGTAGCAAGAACACTTGGGGAAGTGACCATGTTATGAATCAGTCATATGACTGAGGCTCACAGGAAATCCACTAGGTTTCCCGGTGACTGAAATCTATTTCTGGAACTAGAACAAGCCCTCAGGATACTGTGCAAGACAACAAAGTTACCTTGTTGGTAACCCCTATGCTACTCTTAGCTGTTATTCGCTGTATTGTTTCCATTATGTGTTTCAGGAAAACTTTTCTATGATCTTTGGTACAACTACATTCTATAGGCATTCAATTATTCATTAATTCACCAAATATTTACTGGTACTCATTCGTATGCCAGATATTGGGAATTTATGAGAGCAAGACACATACCATGCCTGCCCTTGTGAAGCTCAGTCTAGTGGGAAGAAATGTATCAAAATATGATTGCACAATTCAGATAATGCCATGTAAGAAAAGAATGAGAGCAAGTAACAGGTGCTTTTTGCCCTGTGTTTTCTACTTCTATGTGCTCCCTACTATCTCGTGGCTCTTGCTTAGTGGATCCTATTTTAGATTCTACCTGTTAATAATAACCCATTATTCTGTCAGAGAGAAACTGATTGACTGATTGATTGAGTTGGTTACTGTGACCTAGAGCATCTGTTTGGGGAAGAGCAAATATTGCCAGGAAGTCGCAAAAGTCCCTGGACGCCTGTAAGATTGCAGGCTCGGCAGAAGTCTCTCATCCATTTGTGCTCAGGGTGAGGGGGGCGTATAGTAAAAGCGTGGGGACCCCTTCATAGGGAATTCCTTGGAAGGGTTTAGGTATGGCAGGGGTTCCAGCTCTGTCATTTGAGACAGGTAAGTCCCTTGTGTGACCTGGCCATTATGTGAACACAAGCGTCTTATTTTTCTTGTAATGGTTGCCTGCTTCCAGAAAATTCCCTTCCCAGACTGTTTAAGTTGAGGTTATTCAGGAGACAAAAACAACACCTCTAATTTGAACAGGGAAAATTTTAATATTAAGAAGTATTAAACTGATAAAAGAGGATTAACTTCCAAAAGCGGTAAAGAGCACCCCTCAAAATGTGCGACTAGCAGAGTTGGGGATATGACTACCTCCAGAGCTGAGGAAGAGAACACAAGAAAAAAAACAGACTTGGAGGTGGATTCCTCCCACTTTCTAGCACAAAGCTGGACTCAGGTCTCACCTGAGGGATGTGGCTGAGGCCCTCCTGGAGCACAGAGAAGCTCACTGAGCTGCGGTAGGAAACAACTCCGGGGTTTCCGGTAAAACTCACCAGGAATCCATCTACTGAAGTGTCCATGAAAGTCGGTAAGAAGCTGCTTGCTGTGAAGCGAGGGAGCTGAGAGGAAAGCTGCCGCTGTGGTGCGGGTGAGACTCACTGGCAAGCTGTCGCTGGGATAATGGTGAGCCTTGCTGGGAAGCTGCTCTGGGGTGTTCTGCCAGCACCATTTACTATCCCTGTGTCTCTGCCAAAGGAAAGAGGTTGGCAGGGTCCTGCTCCAGCATCATAAAACGTGGAAAGAAAAGTAGATTTGAAGTGGAGAGGCTATTGATAACTAGCATACACCCATAATTTGAGTTGAAGTTTGACTTTCCTTGTTAACGTGGTTTTCAGTGGTCTTGATGACTTTCGTAATCCTCCGATGAAATCCAGTCCTTGTTTTACTTATCCCTGGAAAAATGGTTTGCTCTAAAATTATTTATTAAACATCATAATGTCCAAATATAACTGTGTGATAATATATGCAATGAATTCAACTATTTTATAATATTATGCATGCTCATATACAGATTTATTAGATTTATACATCTTCAATTTGAGAGTTCAATTTAATTCAATAGTTATTCACTGACTATTATGCACAGAGCTCTTTATAAAGATGCAAAGATTTAAAGACAACCCTGTTCTCCCAATTATATAAGTTTAACAAATTGATACAAAAATAAATTTAATACAATACAAATTTTTGTGTGTTATTGTATTCAGTCATTTGACTCAGTGTTTGCCCACCTACCATGAGCCATGTAACTTATTATAGTTACAAAATATGAAAACATTAGGACGTTCCCCTGGAGAATTCAGAGATTCTTTGTAAAAATTTGAATTGTGCTTTGAAGTGTGGGAGTTTTCTTCAGTAGCTATATTTGGGGCATCGAAAATGAGCAGTCAAGAGAGAGAGAGCAGCCTTAGCGAAGAACTGGAGGAGAGTGTAGGGATTGTTCCCTTTGTTATGTTCAAATCCTAGCCAGCCTTCAGTGTCTTTTGTTTAAACAGATACCCTTGTCCTCTCTCTCCCCTCGTTGGTTTTCCCATACATTGCAGTTAGATGAATCTTTGCATGACAAGGTTTAGATTATATTGTTACAGCTCAGTGCCCAGCATCTTCAAACCCCTGCATGCTGACTGAAGAGTAGATGCCTTCACCTGTTTTTCAGGGCTCTCCCTGGTAAAGCCTCAGATTCAGTCCTCAATTTGTTAGCCCATGACTCTCAGAGTTCAGCTCAACTAATTTACCTCAAGAACCATTGCTCATATGCACTCCTTCACCTGGAGCCCCCTTCGCAGCTCTGTCAGAGAATGCTAGCCATTCATCCAAGCTCATCTTGAAAGTTAACTTTTCCATGAAGATAGTTTCTGTTCTCCCAATAGATAAAGTTTCTGTTCTGAACCCTGATTTGAACAGAGGTAGAGGAAGACTTGGCAAGATCAGTGATGAGGCCTGACGTGTTTTGACATCTCAGAGAAATCAGTGAGGGTTATGGAAAAGCTACAGGGCTAGAGAATGTAAGATGTCTGGTTAAAGTATCTGCAACTAGAAAGGATCAAATGGGATGTCAGAAAATGTCATTAACTATTCAGGAGGAAGATGGGTCCCGAACCCCAAAATCAAACAGACCAAACATAAATAACACATTTTCCCTTGAATCAGAGAAATACTCTGTGATTCTAGTAGTATTCTCAGACTTTTCTGGAAGTGAATGGCTATACCCTTCATGTCATCTTCAAAGGTCAGGGATATGCCCCCACAATATCCCAGGTTCCCTTATGAAACTTCGGTAGAAGAGAGAAAGCCAGGAGCAGATTTATTGTCTATCTGGTGTTGTCTGATTATTTATACCTCTTCATTCTTCCAGGGCTTCCATGAATAGTAAATTTGCAGTTGGCATCTCTGCTCGCACTTCAGGTGCTGTATAAATCAGTGGAAAGATCCCACATTTTAGGTTTTTTTTTTGTTTAATGATCAAATGTTGGCAGTCACAGGTCTTCCTAAAGAAGGCTGCTTTTATTATCCAAGTGAAAGCTTATCATGAATATTGAAATATAAGTTAGATTCCAGATGTGTGTTCAGACAGCACTGGAATAGGGAAATAAGAGGCTCTGGAAGACCACAATCCCGTTCTAATTTCGCTATTTATCCCTCCGAGTTGCCTGTCTGTCTTGGCACACTGTTGAGACGTAGCGTCTAAGGAAGCATGATTCCTCGTGCTGGAAACCACCCCTTTGACATAAAGGCTGCTGTGGCCTAGCAGAGTTATGTGGCTCCATGGTCTCTGAAGATTCGTTGAGGATGAGGCATACGATATACCTCTCACTTCCTTTTCTTTCTAGAGAGTTGGGCTTATTGAAGTGTAACTGATTTTTCTTTATAATATGTCAAACTGGCATTTTACTGATGTAGGTAGTGGTGTAATACCATAATACTTTTGATGCAATTTGATACTATAGTGGGATTTGGGGTGGGGGAAGGGTTGCTAGCTTAGCAGAACTTTTTTTTTCTTCTTTTTAAAAAATGTACAACTTAATGTAGATTTGCTTCCTTTGGCACTTAATAGAACAATATATTTAGGTTGCCAATAAAAGAATCTTTTTAAACATTTTGCTAATTAAGCTCTGCACCTTTTAAAATTGACTTGAAGAAACTCTAGCCAGTCATTTAAAGCAAAATATTATAACCACTAAAATCATAACCAAAGAAAAAGAAAGTATTTTTATTTTGGGATTTGTAGGATAATCATTGTCACTCTTAGTTTTAATTTATTGAGACTTATTAAGCACTAGAAATATTATAGTATGTAAATTATACATTAATGCCAATTATAGTGAATAATCTTATCCCTGATTATTGGAAATATCTGGGGTTTTTATTTTTAAGTCTTTTGAAAGATTAGACCCTTCCATGTTAAAAAGCAGTAATGAAATTATTCAAACTCAACTGCAGGCAGCTTTAGGTTTACATTTGCATGGAAAGTTTTTGACATAAACCCACCACTAAGAAAGAATGAAACATTTCAAAGTATTAACAGTTAACTGCTTAACAATCTACTTAAAAGCTCTGGCTTTAAAAGTCCACGCACAGACATTTATTGTCTCCATGACTGGCATTACACAAGTGAGACCCGCTTTTTATTCTCTCGCTTTTCACTCGGCACCTTTGACTATGAAGACCATTCATCACGGTCACCATTGTCTGGCACTTTAGAGATCTCACTACCAACAGGAGCAGCAGGAGACTCTGGTTTAGAAGAAGAAACGGTTCCAAAATCATTTTTAAAGAATGTGAGCCATTTAAAATTCTTTGTATTTTGACTTGTTCTATATTAGTAACAATGTCGGTCGCACTATTGTCGATGTGCTCTGAATACATACTTATTAAGGGGCAGCTAAGACATTAGAAGCTATAACTCTTAAGGTTGGCCTCCTTTTTATTCTTTTGCCAAAGGGCTGTGACTAAAAGGCAAAGGGATGGCTTTAGTTGAGCTAGTCTCTGTAGCATCTAAAATCAATGGGCTAGCTGAGCCCAGGGAACAAGCTGGGAAGAAGTCTGGTACTAGTAAATATACCTGGTCCCCATAACTCTTCAATTATCAAACTTTGAGTTTGAGCAGAAAATTTTAACAGCTGATAACCTATTAAAGGCATTTAATTTAAACACTGTTTCTAAAGACATGTCAATAGAGTCATCAGGACAAAAGTGTCCTTGGGCCAGAATGTCTGCATGTCTTCTGCAGGCCTTTGATTGCTGCTTTCTGGGATTCTGTGCTCCTTCTGAGAGATTAGTATGGGAATAGAAAATGTGGCTATTTTATGATAATGTTTTGTTGTTCAACGTCAATGGAAGAATTTTGTTTTCCTTTAACTCATAAAAAACAGAGCAATAAGCATAATGCAAGGATTTATTCAGAATTGTTGCATCATAAATTTAATCCTGCAATGATCTGTGGCTAGAAGATACAAACTGGATTAGGAGCCAGAAGGCCTGGGTCTTATTTCCTGTGCTGTCAGACCTGCTGCAAAAGCTGAGAGGGTTGGGTTTCTTGCCTATAGGATCAAGATTGGAAATTTATAGCTGTTTTGAAATTTGCATCAGTTATATAATTGCTCAACCTCTTGCTTCACGTAGGTTCTGTGTAAATCTGACCTAACCAGGGATAAATGAGATTGGTAATAGATTACATTTTCCTTTTAGCAAACATATCGCTGAGAGTAACTGCATGTGACGTACAACTCTATGGAGGAAGTTATCTTAAGATAGCTACATCTCTCTGTTATATATTCTTGTTGGAACCTGTACTCTTCGTTCAAAGCACTTCCCACAATTGTACTTTAAATTTTAAAATGTGCAATTATCCATTTAGTGTCTGTTTTCCCCAACGGGCTCTGCATTCTAAGATGCGAGGAATTATTCCAGCCTTACTCTCCTCTGTGCCTAGCATAGTGTCTAACATATAACATGAGGACTTAAAAAGTATCTGTTCTATGAATAAATTAATAAATGGTAGATTTAAACTGAAAAACTTCAGTCTCAGTGCCCTTAGCTTTTCAATCCAGAGAAAGAAGGAAAATATAATTGAGGAAAGGGAAGGAAATGTTAAGCATATCTGAAAAGTATTTCACGTTATATATAAACAGAATCTTTGATTACTACCCATTTTCAAGCCCAAGTCTGATCCTCTTAGCTCTTCCTTATCATAATAAAAGGTACAATCACACATTCAGTTTCTCAGGCAAAAATCTTACATGTTTTCTTTGATTTTTCACTTTCCTCAATTCCTCTTATCCAGTCTATCGGCAAGTTCAGTGAGCTCTATATACCAAAATTCACTCTTTTTACCCCATAGACTGTTAGGATCCTAGCCCAAGCAGTAATTATCTCTTGCCTGGGCTAACACATTAGTCTCCTAATTGGTCTTCCTATTTCAGTCATAACTCCCATAGTATATTTTCCACAAAGTAGTTAAAGAAATGTTTAAAAAAGAAAGAAAATATGGTGATATTCTTCTTCAAGACTCCACATCTGCCATTCATCATCAAACCAGATCTTTCAAAGGCTTCCCATTACACTGTGGATGACATAGGAAGTCTTCAGTGTTGATTGTGCAAGCCATCCATTTAATGGTTCCTAATTTTTTTCACTCACTCAGTCACCCACTCTAATAACATAGATACTGTTGATGCTTCTTAAATGGTTAAAACTAACTTCCATCTCCAGACCTTTATACTGATCCACGTGAAATGCTCTTTACTAGATCCTCACATGATTTCTCCTGCTTATCATCTGAATCGCTGCTCAAATACCATCACCTTGGAGAGGAAGTTCTTGACTGTTCTATTTAAAGCACTTCCTCCAGCCCCAATCATGGACAGTCCCTGTGTTGTCTGCTTTATTTTTATAGTATTCAACATTGTTGGACTTCACACACACACACATCATACATAATTTCTTATTAATTTCTCTAAATAGAATTTAGGATTCATGAAGGAGGAGATTAGTTCTATTCAGTGCTATAACTTCATGGCCTTGAATAGAGTCTGGTACGTTTTGGATACTTGAGAAGTAACTGTAGAATCAGTGACTGGAATCTGTGATAAAAATGAATTACATTGAAATGACTTTGGTATTTTGTCTATCTATTCAGTTGATTAAAACAGAAATGAGGATGCAGAGTAAAAAATGTGATTAAATGACACTATTGCACAGAGAAACTATTTTGTTTTCATTCACTGAAGTTTCTTTTTTTTTTTAAGGAGTATAAAGAATATGATCTTGCCCAATCAGCCTGCTGTGTTGCCTGCTATGGCAACCCTAAAAATATCTGCTTAGAGATGATCTTCAGGGTTTCAAAATTGCTGACTTTTTATGTGCCTAACAAAACTAAAAATATGTTGCATCAGAGAGGCAGTACCAAGAAAAAGAATTATTTGGGTTCAACAACTTCACTTTTTTTAAAATTGACATATAGTTGATTTAAAATGCTATGTTAGTTTCAATTATCCAGTAAAGTGATTCTCAGTTATATATATTTAGATATACCTTTTTCAGGTTGTTTTCCATTATAAGTTATTACAAGATATTGAATACAATTCCCTGCGCTATACAGTAAATCTTTATTGCTTATCTATTTTGAGTATAGTAGTGTGTATATGTTAATCCCATACTCCTAATTTATCCCTCCCTCTGCACTTTCCCCTTTGGTAATCATAAGTTTGTTTTCTACGTCTGTGAGTCTGTTTCTGTTTTGTAAATAAATTCATTTGTATTATTTGTTAGATTTCACATGTAAGTGGTATCATATAATATTTATCATTCTCTGACCTACTTAACTTAATATGATATCCTCTAGGTCCATCCATGTTGCTGCAAATGGCATCATTTCACTTTTTATGACTGAGTAATAATCCATTGTATATTATGTATACCACACCTTCTTTATCCACTCATCTGTTGATGGACACTTAGGTTGCTTTCTCTTCTGGGCAATTGTAAATAGTGCTGCTATGAACATCAGAGTGTTTGTATCTTTTCGAATTAGAGATTTTATCTTTTCCAGATATAAGCCCAACAGTGGGATTGCTGGGCCATATGGGAGCTCTATTTTTTGTTTTTTGAGGAACCTCCATATTGTTTCCCATAGTGGTTGCACCAATTTATATTCCTTTCAACAGTGTAGGAGGGTTCCCCTTTCTCCACACCCTCTCCAGTATTTATTATTTGTACACTTTTTGATGATGACCATTCTGAGTGGTGTGAGGTGATACCTCATTGTAGTTTTGATTTGCATTTCTCTAATAATTAGCAATGTTGCACATCTTTTCAAGTACCTGTTGGCCATATGAATGTCTTTGGAGAAATGTCTTTTTAGGTCTTCTGCCCATTTTTGATTAGGTTGTTTGCTTTTTTTTGGGATATTGAGTTGTGTGAGCTGTTTGTATATAACTTCACTTTTATATTCGACTCAAATGCCTTTGTCTTTGTCACTTCTGATTGGTAAAAGAGCAGTTGTTGGGAGTTGAGTAACTGCCCAATTCCCATGAGCCCCAGTTTTCCAGGGAAGAAGCTTATTGGCCAGTTTATAAATCAATAAATATTAAGCACTTCCTATATGTCAAGTACTCCTCAAGGCATAGAAAAATTGCAATGAGCAGGATGGATTCCAATATGCCCAACATTTATTTGGTTAATCAGTGTTTATTGAGGAAGATACTTATTAACAAGTACTTGTACGTGTGATGGGCCTTACAAAGGAATATTATAAGATAGTAAGCTCTGATGATCCAGTCTAAGATAATTCCTCTTCAATTCTTGATGGGTCTAGGTGCCTTTGGTTTTCCTGTTCCAGCCTGCTTTCCCACTCTTAGAAATTTGAGATCATGTCTGCTCTTCTGATATCTTAAGAGTTCTGGGCTTCCTTGTTCATGAAGAAATCCTTTTCACTTTGGGCCATCTGTTTTCCAAGACCTCCAGCCATTAAGATCTGAAAAGTCAGACAAAATTTATGTTATGATTTCAGCATCCTGAGAGCTTTTCCATTAATCCCATACCAGACTCCACCTTGGTACCAGAAATAATGTATTTGTGTTCATCACTGAATGTTCACCACCAAGTAGTGACTAAAAAATGTCATCATTCTATCTTCCTAACTGGTCGTTGCCAATAATACTCAGGATACAGTAACTTTCCTGAACAAAGTCCCTCCAACTCCAGTCACTAGACCAGATTGAATCACTATTAAATTGTGTTCATCAGCTTCCTATTTTCCACAGATTATGAAATAATGACTTTCTAATGAATTTTGCAAGGCTACAGAAAAAATATGGAAGATAGCAATCTGGAAATCTATTTCATTGTTTTTTTCTTCTTTAAGTAGGGAAAAAGTTGTTTAGGACTAATATTAAAATGGACTTGCTATGTTGTGAACATGTGGCTGTGTTATATAATAGGCTGGCAATTAAGTAAGACACATAGTCTGCTTTTTTCATTTGAATTTTAAAGTAATACTATTTTAATATTTGATAGATATGGGCTTCAGAGCTTAGAATAAAACAGAAAATTATATTTGCTTCCCATGTTTTATTTTTAGATATTTTTCCAAGGCCTTCATGACTTGTTATTTCTCAAGGGTAGCATATTCAAACTATGATTCCCACCACGTATTTGATTTATTGAAGCACATGTAGCCTCATACTGAGTGGAATTGCCGAACCTCTTCTGGTGTACATTTTCAAAGTTAAGTGTAGTGAAGCAAAGCAAAAATCGTGTCTCTTTTGTGAAGGTGAATGCCAGCTCCCTGGTAGAACACTTAGAGTCCAAGGGGAATGTGCAGTTGACACTGGATGGAGCACATTGAAGCTTTCTACTGTCCTACAAGGTAACTGAATTATATTGTGATTTTAACTTAGTTCTGTATCCACTTTAACTCAAAGCATTATAATCCATTGGCTGTAAGCAGATTTCAGGATTTCATTTTCAAAACGAGGTTGAAAAAAATGGCTTTGTTGTTAGTGAAGTAAACCAGTTATGGGCACTATATGATACAAACCTAACTAAAATCGTAGTATATTATTAAATAACTTAGTTCACTCAGACTTAATCTATTTATGACCTACCTTTTTAAATAAGTAATTTAATGAAAAATAGAGAGACATTAAAATATGTGATGTTAACAGAACATATTTGGTCTAAGAAATTTAAAAATGATCAAGCCCTGTTTTCAAATGATGTAGCATTACATTTGTATTTGTTTTGTAGATTTATATCTTATTTTCTCATATAAGAATTCTCAAAATGTACATCTTTGTTATACACTTTATGCATTAACTGTTATTCTGAATTCTCATTATTTTTCAGAGTAACTGAACTGTGTAGAGATCTTCGCCCTTAAGTAATGAGATTTTTGAGATACTGACTTGTTATTAACTATATCTAAAATGATAATATTCCTTGTTATCTGAGATTTTCAAGCACAAGTAATGTGCTTGTTCTATCTATATGAAGTAACAGAGAGCATATGCACTATCAGAAATACTCAGTCTTAGGAAAGAAATTTTACATGTTTATGACACACCTGAAGATTCCAGGTGTTAGACAAGTTCCTCACTGTAGTACATTTGTGCACTCTGATTTTTAATGTATAATTGTTTTCAGTAATAATTTTAACATGTTTGAAAGTTATCTCTTTTCAAAGGTCCTGACATATGACACTAACTTGTGTCTTTTTAAAGAATTTGTATCATTCTAGAATTTGCAGAGAGCCTCAGGATTCTCAAGTCCAGTACTCTCCTGACATAAAATCTAGTGTTTGAATTCCCTAATAAAGCCGAAGGCTCATTGTCTTATTTAGTCTTATGAAGAAGGAGACTCTTCTTTAATGCACCAAGATCAACAAATTGGATCTATTCAACTATGTAGAAAAGTAGATGTATCTAACGGAAATTCTCCTTAGAGAAACATGTTTCTGACATCTTATTATCTGAATTGTTTTTTATCCATTTAACTTTCTTGGCTGACCTGCTCCCCAGTTAATCTCTCTCCATCCGGCCATATCCATTCAGGTTTTCCATAACCTGACCTTGAATACTGCTACTCCAGCTTTTATTACACACGCTCCACTATGCAGGATTTGCTTCCTCTTGATTTTACATAGTTTTTATTATGAGAAGAATAATTATTTTTTCATTTTTTTAATTTAAAATTTTATAACATTAAATGTGATCTGGACATAGCCTCTGTATCTATCTTGTTCCTAATTCCTTTTGTTATCAAGAGAGCAAAATGTGTGTCTCTTCAGGAATTGACTTTTAACTATCTCTGCTTATGATCATTGGTCATTGAAAACAGCCCCCCCCACTATTGTTTTCTCTTTCTCCTTCCTCAAAAGCATTTTTTTCCTTAGACATAAATCTCTGTTAAAAGTTTTGATACATTTTTGTAAGTGATTGCCAGGAACATGTATAACGTATTTATGGCAGTCTCACCACTCACTTACAGGTTTCTCTGAAAACTAGGGTTTTTTTCTGTTTGCTTGATTGGGTGATTTTGGTTTTTTGTTTGTTTGTTTGTTTTTGGTTATTATTTTTTCATCTTATAAAGTGTTCATGAAATTTTAGAAGGCTGATACAATTAAATTAAGTGGTAATATTTGAAACCATCCTCTAGGATTTTCTACATTTATTCATATCTCAGAAGTTGTGCTTTAGGGAATGGCACTGTCACCTTCACATCATAAACAAACAGTAACCCTTCAAAGCTGATTGAGAGAAAGGACCAGGAGGAAACGACTTACACTTTATAAGAAAGGTGAATACTCTTGTCCCCACCTTTGCAACACACATGGACATGCTCAAATTTCGGAGATAAATACTTTATTGAATATTCCCTTAACCTTTGAATAAATGTCATGTACGTTTTTCTCAGCTCAATATTCTCCTAGCGCAACAAGCAGGCTTGAATTAGCTCTGTAATACTCCTGACCACTTTTTGTGTTCTTTTTCTAAATAAAATATCCAAAATTATGGAGATCACTACCAAAAAGATCAAAATCAGAGGCTCATAAATGTTTAGTTAGCCTGTATTTAACCATTCACAACAGGTTAATTGCATTTAGTTATCTTGATGTATATTTTGAGTTTCACTTTCCCCAAAGGAAACTCCCTTCTATGAATTCAATATCAATATTGGTCTATAGCCATCATGGTAGAATATGTTTTACTTTTTTTTTCTTTCCAGGCAAAGTCTATGAGAATCATTTTTCTAAACGGAAACTTTGGAGCTTTGAGGATTGATTATGTTTTCTGCTTGTTGAAGTGAAACCGAAATTTTTTGTGAAGAATTCTTGTAGCTACTCACTCCAGTTCCTCTGCCAACCATGTGTATAGGTGAGGAATTACAGGAGTCCTGGAATAAGCTCACAAGAGGATGGTGATCCTGCCTTCTCCTAGGCTGTTATGACAAGCCTAGTATATATAGAGCTCAGTATTTTTGTCAGATTATGTAACCTTGAATTCACTTCTACTTGTCAAATATTTGGCTATGCAACCAATATTCCTGGAAAAGTTCACAAAAATATAATGTTCATTCACTTGAGGGGTTAAAAAGTATGCTCCAGCTTCAATCATGGAAATTCTGATCTTTAATTTGGGGATAGGGATGGGGTTAAAGTAACCCCCACCCCACCCTTTTTGGGGCAATCTATGGTTGACTGAAAAGTAGTGAGGATTAAGAACAAATTTTCCTAGGTACTTTATGTTTCGTTCCTGATTCTTGTCAGAGAACTTCAAATCCCCAGTTGTCAGAGCAAGCTGCAAATGTGATTTTTAACTTTTCCAGCAGCCAAAACTCTGAGATTGCACTTATTGGAATCTCCCTGGCTACCTTTCTGGAATCTGCTGAATTTTCTTGTATCCTGTTGGCTCAGGGTAAGCCCTTGAGCATCACAGTGGTAGAAAATGTCCTGCACAGTGGGGTCCTTCATTACTTGTGATAGTGTCCAGGTGCGTGTGGCAACAATGAGATTCCCAAGCAATTCCAAGACCCTCTTCCCATTGGACTCAATCCCATTAACATTCCTGTGAAAACTTCCCTGCTTCTAGTCAGCAGACTCTGAATCTCCCAGTGCTTTGTATGAATCTCTGAATAACTTGTATCATTCAGATGGGTTTGAGTTGGTCCTGTGTTCATCGGTCTCTCCCTTGAGTACGTGTGCACACTGTATTTCAGCACCTGTATTCTTGCCAGCAGGCAGCACCGTGCCTTCACACAGGTGCGCTCAGGGGAGAAATGTCTCCAGAGCTCAAACACAAGCTGAGTTGCAAGAGTGGAACTGGTGGTACTGCTTGGTTCACAGGGGAAATAAGTGATCAGGTGTAACAACTACCTTCTTGTACTAGTTTTCTAGTATTACTGTAACCAACTGCCACAAATTTAGTGGCTGAAAACGACACAAACTTATTCTCTCACCCTTTTGTAGACCAGAAGTTCAAGTGAACTTGGCTGGTTCCTCTTCTTGGGGCCTCACAAGGCCAAAATCTTTGGAGATTTTGGAGGAGGTTATTTGGAAGTTCCGGAGGGGAATCCACTTCCAAGCTCATTGAAGGTACCACAGTTCAGTTCTTTGCAGTTGCAGGCCTAACGTCCCCCTTTCCACGCTGGCTGTTGGCCCAGAATCTTTCTCAGCGTCTTAGATCACTTGCATTAGCTGTCATGTAACCCTCTCCATCTTCAAACCAGCAAGCATGAGTCTTTCTTATGCCCCCAGTCCCTCTGATTTCCTTTTTTGATGCATTTCTTCTGCCTCCATCTGGAGAAAGCTTTTTGCTTTTAAGGGTTTGTGTAATTAAACTGGGCCCAGATAATCCAAAATAATCTCCCCATTTTAATTATATCTGCCAAGTCCCTTTTGATATAAACCTATGGTATTCACAGTTCTCAAGGCCATGGGCATTTTTTTTTTTATTGAAATGCAGTCAATTACAATGTGTCTATCTCTGGTGTACAGCACAATATCCCAGTCATGCATATACATCCATATATTCGTTTTCATAGTTTTTTCCATGAAAGGTTATTACAAGATATTGAGCATGGTTGGCCATGGATGTATCTGAAGGGAGCAGGCACATTCTGCCTGCCAGATTTCTGTACCCTCGTCAGCACTCCAGTTTTCCCTTGTCCATTTCATATTTGCCCCACTAGCTCGTAAGGAATCTTGCCAGTACGTATCACTGGCTTTTAGAGCTGATCAGACAACGGCTGAATCAGAAGTTTGACAAGCTGTTGCTACCTTAAAGAGGTTCTGTGTTTGACTGGGACCCCAATACTACAGCCCCTTTTCCATCCCAAAGACACACTGACAGTTTGGAACTAGCTTTCTTCTTTCTTACTCCCATTCCTTACAAGCCATACACCACCATAATCCAGAATGTCTTGGCTTCATGTTTAATTAACTCTGAGCTCATAACCTGTCTTCACCTTAGAAGCTGCAGAGAATATTTTTCTCCATTTATATAAATACTCTTTCCTATTAATGTATAAGAAAGCATGAGCAATTTAAAATGTGTGATTTCCCCGTAGATTGAAGCTATAATTTGTTTCCTTAAAAGCAGAAAAGTAAGTGGGATATTGGGGGTGTGTTTTCATAGAGTTTACTAAAAGAAAACAATGTACATTTAAATCACAACTTCAAAGTTTGTTTCACTTTTAAAATAAGGCAGTGCTGACTTAAAATGTAATAGTATTTTGTGCTAAAGGCTGAAAGACTAAAACGCACCCATTTAAAGTAAAATGATAATAGTCTCAGAGCTGGGTCTGAGCACACTCACTTCTCACTAAAAAACAGTTGTGTGCAGATGGCGGCAGTGATGTAATGCGATGTATGTCTAGAGTATTTGTAAAGATACCATCGGGGGCCGGTGCTTTATAGCAGCTGCAGTCCTTTCTTGGTGCGCCTGGTTTTAAAAATGATTTCTCGTCCATTCAGACAGGTTCTTTTGCTGAAAGTCTCCGAAGACTATTTCATTGTCCTACCTTTTCAATGACTTTCCATAAAGGATTACAAGATGTGAATCTGGCTTTTAATACGTACCATTTAAAGCAGCTATCAAGGATACATTAGTCATTCCATCCAGTGCCCCTGTGGGGTAGGGGAGTGAATAATTACAGGTGACCTTCAGACAAGAGAGGATCTAATGTAGCCTTGAAGGCTTCTAAGTGTGGGGTGTTTTGTCTGATGGGTGAATGAGCACCGAGTCATTAGCATGACATTTGAGAGATCATTAGGAATTTACAACTAAATAAACTCCTTTTTTCTTAGTCATGATAATGGGTTACATTTCTTACCTGTAATGCTGAATTTAAAAATTTTCTTTCCTTATTTCAAGATGTATCACTTAATGGGTGTATTTTCCTTTGGGAAAGGACACAGGGTGGCGCTATCAGAGGGAAATAATGTTTAAAAAAAAAAAATTAAAGCCAGGAAATTTTTAAAAGTTGGGGGAGGTAAGAATTCCTATTTCCTAATCCATGGCTAATTTGAAGAAAATATGTGTAATATCTAAGCAATTCTAAGTGTTTAACCCTGGTTTGTAAAACTGATCAGCTCAATTTCCTTGAATGAATAATTTATCCTCTTAGTAAATCTGTCAAAGTATTAGATCATAAGCAGTGTATGGAAAGATAGTTACCATCCACCTTTGTTTCCCTGGTGCCCTGTATAGAGGAGGTGCTTAACGTAGACTGTTGCATAACGGTGTCATTTTTTATTTTTTTTTGGATTCACTTTTACTCAGTAATCTCTTTCACTCTGTCTTCTTTAAAGTGATGGGAAAGATGAAGTCTCTAGTCCACACAAAGGGAAAACAAAGGAGATTGTCTGCCTTAGATAATCTTTCAGGTTAAGCCACATTCAAGAAAGCAAAACAATTTAGATAGTAAGGGGTTGAGTGCTTATAATGAAGACCTCTACTACATATTTCTGTTTTGTTTATGCAGTGCACTAAAAGAATGGTAAGAAATATAGTCCCACTAATTTATATAATATATTTCATAGTTTTTAAATTTTTCACATTTATTCTAGCTCATTAACTTTATTTCCTCTTTTTTCTTTTCTTTTTTTTTTTTTTTTTTTTTTTTGGATTATCTCCCCATGACTCTCTTCTGTAGCATTTTCTACACCTGTTATTTAACAACCATGATAACAACCTTTCATCTTTACCAGACTAATTGTTCTTTTTTTCTTAGACACACACAACTAGATAGGCATTAAAAATATACATCAATTGAGTTGTGAAGATTCTCACTTTTCATCGTCTCATTTTCCTCATGATTTCTTTTCTATTTATGTTTTCAATGTCCTTTTAAAATTTTGTTTTTCTGTTCTTTGGAGATAATGAGCAGCTTGTCATTTTTTAATGCTCAGTCTCCAAGACCAAAATCTGCCTCATAGTTAATGTGGATGGTCCTGCCAAGCTGAACAGTCCTTGGGCATCACTTTGGTTAGCTGCTGGAAGCAGGTGGTTAAGAACTTACTCAGTATACAGCAGAATCAATATGTTGTTGATCTAAAGTTCTTTTTGTAGCAACACCTGAAAACAAGTTTCCACTTAAGGCAAGACACACACACAATCATATGGTCAATAATTGCAAACAACTAAGAGAAGCTGAATTGCTTTACTCAGAAATTGCATTATTTATTGAGAGGGACAACATTACTGAAATTGTCTTCTTACACTTTCAGAATTGATTTGAACTCCATTAGAAACAACTACAAAAGACTGACAGGAGGATCCTTTATCATTTCACGGGGAATCTACTCATTAGGTCAGTTTCCTCGATCAACAAAATCATTCCTTTATGCACTCACTTAACAAATGTTTACTGACCTGCTGGCATGTTCTAGGGTACTGTGCTAAAGACTAAGACACAGGTTTTTTGCTTTCATGATTTCACATATAGGCAGAGAGAGGGGAGATGTGGGCCATCGTAGAAATATATAATCAAAATACAACGTGTAAAAACTGCTACAGAGTTGTGTACAAGCAACATGTAATACAACAGAGGAGCTGATTGTTACTGATTCAAGAAATAACGGAGGTGAAGACAATGAGCTGACTAGCTGAGGGTGTTGAGTACCCTTGGGGGGCCCCGTATATCTTTGGATTTCAGCTATCTCGTCTGTGAATCTGGTAGCAGGAACAATAGCTAGATTTATGGAGGACTTCCCATATGGCAGACACTGTTAAACAGATTTTACTTACAGCAACTGATCATTGTTTTCAGTCATTCTATGTGATAGGTACCACTAATAAGGCAACTTTATTTGTGTTGACTCTGAGGCCCCGAGAAGTTAAATAATTTTGGCAAAGTCACTCAGTAAATAAGTGGTACAGGCGAGATAATACTACCGACCTCTTTTCTTCTATGAGTCCTAAGTGAACACTCTTGCAATAGAAGTTTCTAAATTCATTTACAAGAAAGTAGCCAGAGAGAAAATTGACCAAGCTTAATATAAAGTAACATGGAGTTTTCTTACAGAAAATTTAGTGTTTATTTTTCAAAGCCTCCTTTAAACATGAGTGTTCTCAATTTCCATGGAATCCATGACCTTGTGGAGAACACCATGTACTTTCTGAAGTCAGATGCCTAATTCTTTCAAACATCTGACAGAGGAGTTAAAACAGGAGACAAGATGACTAAATTGAGAGTGGGTGGCGCAGGCAGAGTGCATAGTGCATGGTGAGAGTTTATGGTCTTAAAACATTTTTAAAGGTTCTCCCTGAATTAGTTGATGTTAACGTTACTAAAGCTTAATGTCCACCATGCCAGGAAGAGTTGCTTTTAAACGTCCCCACCATCCCAACATTTTCTCTCCAGCCCAGTTCACCTCCTGGCAGGACCAACACTTAGAGTTACACAACTAAAGTCAGCACTGATAGGCAATATGTTTCAAAGCTGTTTTCTTTTCTCACTCTCTAGTCGATACAGTAGTGCTTACTTCCTACTTCTGAAAAATGGGTATCTCCCTGTGGTACCTCATTCTATTATCAAAATTAAGATAAAAATAATAGGGTTTTGCAAATCCTATTCAAATGGAGAGGTACAATTTAATGTTCCTGACCCTTCATTCTGAGGGACAAACTGTGAATGCTTTGCTGTTGATCCCAATAGAGCTGCACTTGATAACTTTTAAAATCAAGGAAATTTTGATATTCTTGGTATAACTGAATCTGTTTAAAAATATCTTTAGGAAGTCATAAATGAAAGATTTATAACTATTTTAATGAATGTCAACATTCTGAAGGAAAGCTGCATACATTTACGAAGAAAGATACTCTCTCACTATGTATGCTTTTAATTGGCAATATAACTCATATGAATTAAAAAAATTAAAAAGGACCAAATATTTTAATGCTACCATCACCTTTGGTTCCATCTTTGCTCTGTAAATAGTAAATATTAAAGCCATTTAAAATATCTTTTATTAACCAAAATAATGATTCTAGTAGTCACAAGTCTTAAGTACACGGTACCACATGTACACATGTAACATGGCACATTTCAGTGCGCTTTTTTAAAGCAAATAATACTACGTCAGTGTAAATAAAGACAACATAACAGAGTGGGTTTGGTTGGGGTTGATTGGCAATTCTGATACTTGACATTTCAGAGCCTATAACTAACTTCAATTTAACAATCTCTCAATTTAATAATAATGTACTTTTGCACTTCATAAGTTATATTTTACTTCAATGCTCTTTTTGTTCCTAAGAAATCCACATAAGAGCAGTCAGGCATGAATCTTTACTTTCATTTTAAAGATGAGTCAGGTAATGTTGTAAATGTGAAGCACCGTGCTCGTGCTCAGAGACAGGAAGTGGTACAGCCAGGAACTAGAAACTAGGCTCTCAGACTCCAGAATTCTCCTTTGTTAAATTAGGGCACATTTGCTCCCCTAAAGGTAAGTGAAATAATTGTTTATCAAATGAAGACCCAAAGAGCGTTTTCTTGACTTGCCTTGCTATTGAAGGCTACAATACCTTTTAATTTTATTTTCCTCTGGGAGTCCTTTAGGTCTATTCTTTATTTTATTTTATAGTCTGAACTATCCCCATGAAATATCAAAGAAAAGCAAATGGCCTGAAGGAAGAGTTGTTGATTCTACCAGGATATTTTAAGGGCTTAATTCAGTCAGTTCAGTCTTGTACTACCAAGTATGAGTGTGTAGGAATAAAGCATGTGAGTTCACTGGAATTCTAACGAAGGTAACACATAGAGTATCGGTGAAACTGGCAAGTTTTTTAACTTCTCTGATTTAAAATTAACTATAAAGTGGGGATTATAATGAAAACTCAGGTAATTGTGTGAGAATTAAATCAATACTTCTAAAAACTCTAATTAATGGTACTTAGTAAGTACTACCAGTGTTAGGTTAGCCATTATTAACTATTATTTTTTAAAAATGTTACGACGACAACATGTTTTAACTGTTGCTTTATTTAGTTCAACTTTTGAAGATCATATACCTTTAAATAAACTTCCATCTTTTTCTTCCAAGGGTCTTCACAATATCATTTTAAAGGCTGAGATTCCAAACAGCAGAGATAACTTTAACCAAGATTAAATAACCTGCAGATTGGAGTTTGGAAAAGAGAGTCAGTGCTACAAATTTTGAATGTGTTTTGCACTTACATAGTTGCAGACATTTTGACCCAGGAGCATCCTGGCAGTTTGAGAGTAGGCATACGCTGTTCTCTTGCTTCAGTAATTGGCACTTAGAGGTAATAATTACATCAATCATGCTGTCAAGAAACATGTAGTATTTAGACTTAATGGGAAGATAGCAACTTATTAAGAAAGAAAATTCTGTTAATAATGTTAGTCTTCTATATTAAGCCTCTGAGCATGTATCAACACAAATGGATAATCATATCTGAGAAACGAAAACTTCTCAACCCATGACTGTTCACTGCATGCCCATAACAGAGATGCCAGTCCTCAGGGAACTCACCATTTATTTTTGCTTATCCGTTTTGAAACAATACCTCTCTTCTAAAGAATATTCAGTTTAGGTAGAAAATAGATGGATCCACGGCTAATTTTAAAGGGAGGAAGAGAGGAAATAAAGAAGGGAGGGAGAGGTAGAGAATGAATTTAGAACTCTGTTACTTACAAGTAATAGGTAAGTAAAACAAACCTTGAGCTACTTTAAAAAAAATTGAAGAATTTATTTTGTGAATGCTCAATGTCTCATAGAAGTGAAGGACATAAATGCATTTGGGTCTTGAGGACAATTAGGACAAGTGTAGAAATACCATGAGGTCCTTTACCATGTCCTGTTGGGAAACAAGGCTGCCCACAGTTCCTGCATTTTATATCATAGAATCAATCGTCCCCAAATGATGGACGTGATCCCCTTCTTTATCCAAGGCCACAGTTCTTAGAGAAGGGACTCACGGGGACATGTTCAGTCAGAACAGAACCTCAGTCCCATTCATCCTGACCAGGGTGGGAAAGGTAAGGAGTGAGGCATTATGATCAGCTCGGTTTGTGTGAGTTACCCACTCCTGAACCAGTCAGCTGCGGCCAGGGGTCTGGGTCACCACTAACTTGGCTGTTCCTCTTCCAGTATGTGAAGGTGAAAGGGAACAGTTGCTGGAAGAAGGGCAGCAGGCAGATAGCTCTATGTATTCCACTGAAATCGTTTGTTGATGTAATATTTATATAACTAATATTTACTGAGCTACATCTATGGGCCAGACAGTGTTCTAGATGCAGGGGAAGCAGCAGTGAAAAAAATAAATATATTGAACTTACAGAAAGCTTGCATTATTTTTATTTAAAAAAATGTTCTGAGAACTTTATGGTAACTACTTCCATTATTTTCCCACCACCAGAGAATTTTAAATGCCCATTAAAAAAAAAAAAAAAAAACTTGGAGTTAAAATTACTTGTACCATTCAGTCTGAGCACAGTAAAGGATCTGGTTTTGGATAACATGCTGCTACTCCTGGCTGGTCAAAGGCTGAGGGATCTCAGATATTCCTGTTTCTGCTTTAGCCCTTTTCACCCACTTTCCCCTTTATGTTTTTTTTTTTTTCCCCTTTCTTTTTAGATCTCTCTAGTTGTTCTTCAAGGGAACAATCAATTTTTAACTTAGTGAAGAATATCCTTGAAGCCTGATTTGTTAAGACTGTGAGGATCTATGAAACTAGCCCTGCACCTTGAGAAGCCTTGCCTGCCCAGGACTCAGAGAAGTTCATGGCTGTTTATTAGGGATTTTAGCTAAGTTTCTGGGAAGTGAAGAGTGAACTAGGAAAAAGTCAACAGGCTGGTAGAGTGGAACATCATTCATAGAAGGCAGACAGGTAGTTTTAATTCTTGAGCAAAAAAAAAAAAATCTAAAACCACCATTGTGGAGTAAGCAGAGAAGGGCAGCCCGCCAGACTCTAACAAACACGACCAAATGCCAGGCACTTTGATGTGTCCTGAGGCATAAAGGCATTAGTAGCAGAGTGGGAACACTTTGGAAATAGCATTCAGTCAGTAAAAAGAAATGAGATGAAGTCCCAGTTCAGCCAGGAGGAACCAGAGAGTATAATCATCTGCAAAAAGATTTCATTTGATTTCTTACATAGGACAAATGGGCATCCAGTGCCTAAATCATCACCTGTAAAAAAACTGAAGATCTACTGAAAGGAAGAATAAAGAATATCACTTGTTCACTCCCTGCTATTAATGATTTGTTAACATTAAAGATATTCACCATTAAGAGCAAAAATTTCTTGAACAGAATTTTTAACAATATCCAGAGAAGCCACTGGTAATCTTGCTAAATTAGTGAGTTTCAAAATGCCTGAGATTCATGTAAACTTGGAAGTCATTCCTAAATCAAATACAGGGTGGGGTGAAAATACAAAAAATACGAGAAACAAATACTGCCATTGATCAGTTTGAAAAAGTCTCTCCTTCATTGTGAATGCTAATAAATGTGTTTAAATGGATTATGTCTTATTTTGGTGGTTTAAGATAGAATATATAGTAGATAGGACATTCATCAGCTTTTAAAAAGGAGGCGATAAAAATACTACACTGGAGTAAAGTATTAAAAAATAGTAAATAGCAAAAAAAAAAAAGTGAAATAACAATCGTATTTGAATGGCCATTCTTCCATCTATATATACAGTGTACTTCAGCACTACAGATTATTATGCTTAAGGAGATAGAAACTTGTAAATTACATACTACTTTGCATATGGAAGATACTAAATACATTTATGTAAACGAATTGCGCAGAATTGTATAAAGAGAATTTGTGCACACTAGGGTTTTTTTTTTTTTTTTTTTGAACCAGATACCTCTGAAAGTGAAAGTATTTTTGCACATTGGTCAATACCTCTGCCTTCTGAATATACCCAGAAGATGGATGGTCTACTCAAAATCATCAGATCAAACCCATGAAGTATGTATTTCTCTATACAGTATTTCTGTGTTTTTCTATAAGCAAAACACTGTAAGATAACCACAACACTCGTTGTATTAGAGATGAGGTTGTCACAATCATTCTAGCTCATATCCAGTTGATATTAAAAATAGAGTTTTTCACAAGGTAAGCAACAGGGAAATTACATTTCCTGAATACAGGTCCCCTACACAATTTTCAAGTGATGTAGCATCAGCATCAGGCAAGAAGTTTGATTTTATGACAGTGTGTTTACAAATATATTAAGGGTGGAATTTTCAGCACCCTCAATGAGATTTGAGATGCATTTCTTGCTTATTACACCAGTGAGTGCTTGTCTATAGCTGTGTCTCTTGGCACTATGATAAAAATGAGCCTAGTGTTTATTTTTGTTCCTCTTTGGTTTAAACTACCCATACCTCCCACACAAAAAACTGTTTAGATAATATTTTAAGTGCCAAAAGGACACATTAATTAAATGTTAGAGAATGGGTGCTTCAGAAAGGATGTCATTCATACAAAAAGCCTCAAAGAGTCAATTTTGACTACCGAGAAGCCCCAGATGAAATACAATATAAATTACAGGGGCTCATCAAAACCAACACATACCTCATAAACCATTCAACAATTCTCCATCTCATAGTCTGAAATTAAAGTCCATGTATTTCTCAAAGGGCTAGTCCTAGTTGTCCTATATTTTTGATGGGTAAATATTAGTGGGATGTTACTTTATGTAGCATTACTATTCCTGCATTTTATACATTTCTGTTTTATTGTTAAAGTATTTGCACTTGGCAATGTATAATATGTAGCAATTATTTTAAGGACTACGGTTTTCTAAAAAGGTAAAAATTAAGGTCAAGGGCATAGTAAACTTATATAGGAAAACTTCCTGAAGTATTTTTTTATTAAAAAAAAAAACAGAGGCAGGTTTAAGGATGTGTGCTGAAGAGTATGATGATTCTCGTCTGCCTGCAGCTGTAGTGCAGACATTTTCCCCTTTGCTAATGCATATTTTAGAAAGATTAATAATTCTTTTCTTGTTTTGACTTTACCTTAGATTACCTGACACTTTGTGCCTTTCTTCCTCACTTAGTCCATTTCCTTTACTTTGTGGTGGGTCTGCATCAGTAATCAGGAAGAGAGAATCAAAGTAAAATGTGTTTTTCCACCTTAAAAGTAACAAATAGTTTTTCCTTTCACCTCACTTAATTTTGTTACTTTTGCTGAAAGAAATTTGAAAAACTACTGGAGAAATGTGTCAGCAAAAGGCAGACCTGTCCAATATAGAATTAAAACTTTGTTCTGAAGCTGGCTGTTTATTTTGAGAAATAATCATCTGTTTGGGAGCAACTTGTAGAGCTGTGTGGGAGAGAGCTAAAAATTTTGAAAGAATTGTGAGATGTTTATTCATTGATTTATCACTGTATTATTTAATTATTTATTTTGGTGGGGGTTGGGGGAGAGGTAATTAGATTTGTTTACTTTTAGAAGAGGTACTAGGGATTGAAACCAGGACCTCATGCATGCATCTCATGCACTCTACCAAGATGTTTGAAATGAGTGTAAGTGGGAATTAATCCATAAACAGAGAGAAAATAAAATAACTAAATTAAAGAAAAGTGAGAAGAAGGTCACATGTCTTGAGGGATAGTGATTTGGGGGTTACTCTATTCTGCTTGGTGTTCATAGCTCTGAGTTAGGGCATTTCTTATTGTGTAACAGGAAACAAAATAATTAGTGTTGCTTTTGTTGTTGTTGTTCTGTTATTTTTCTCTTGAACTAGAGAGACTTGGGTTTAGATCTTAGTACTTTGTACTCACTGTACAATTTTGGGCAAGTGAGCAAATCTCCTTAATGGTCACATTTCTCATTAGTAAGTAGAAACTAAGAGTACTCATCTTGCAGAGATATTGGAAGGAAGATGCAGTTAGTTAAGGTGCAATTAATGCTGGGCACGTCTAGAAGTCTAATAAAGGGGAACTATGTGGTTGGTGCAGCTTCTACGGAGGTTTGAGACCAGACGGAAGGTTGAGAATAGCCTGAGGGTGGAATCCTCCAATGCTCAGTCAAATCAGAAAGAGTTGATCACTGGTGAGATCCTGGTCCCAGTTGAGGAAATAGACTGGTAGAGAGCTCTGACCTGGGGTCAAGGGTTATTTCCAATGTTGTCACTTACCTGTGCCTGGAGAGCCAATGATGAGAGATCTTAGAGGCCTGGGAAACATGTGTGATAACCTAGGGCACAGGCAGCCAAGGAGAAAGTCCAGCTTTTGAGCAGACTGAGTACATGTCACTACGGAGCTCAAAGGCAGATGGTGTACACAAGCTGATGAGGGTCAATAAAGGAGTGCACCACAGAATTAGCAGTACGCCTTTCCCTACTAGATAGAACAAGCTTTTATAAAGATATAAAGCATACCTAACGTGGCCCAAAGGGACTTCTGTCATCTGGCTTCAGCCTACCTTAGTAGTCCTCATCTTGAGCCACTACCATCCTTCTCTCTGAGTGTCAATCATATATACTTTCTTTAAGTAACTTTAAGCATCACAAGTCCTCTTCTTAAGACTTCTTGTTTATGTAACACTTATGAATGGCTATATTCAGATCTCAGTTTCAGATCTTCAGATCTCAGTTTAATGCTACTCTTTTAGAGAATTCTTAACTGTTCAAACCTCCAAGCGTTGTCAAAATAGTATCTTCCAACCTGGTACTTCTTCTTCTCAGTAATAGTAACTTAGTTAAATGACTGTCTAATTAGTAATTTAAAGTTTCTTCACTTACTGTTTTTGAGGAAAGAGATTATCTTATTCAGCCAGGGGCTTATATCATGAGTGCTAAGCATGGATGAGAAATTAATGTGTTTGTTAAAAGATTGAGTGAATAATAATCAGACTAAAAACTGTAACAGCAACACTAGGTGAGCATTTGAAATATCCATTACCTGGGGCAGGAGGGAACAGGAAAAAGCCCAAAGTGAGAATTAAATAGAACCTCCACATCAGTCTGCCTAAGGCTTGGGGTTTATCAATCTATTAGTGAAGCACTCTGAAGTTCAAAAATCCTACACTAGAGTTAGGCCTGTAATAAATTAAATAGAGAATCTGTACATAGTCTGTCTTTATGTTGTCCCACTTCTTTTCAACTAATATGTCTTGGTGATTTCTAAAATGGATAAACTTTAACTCTAATAAAAATGGGCATTTGAACTATGTACAGCCACCTTATTAGTCATATCTTTTAAAATAATGATGCTTAATATTAATGTCAGGTATTAAGTGATTTCATTTATTTTCTCCCTTAATCCTATTAACCATCTGAGGTAAGCATTATTTGAATTTTGCAGGTGGGGACATTGAAGTTCAGAGAGATTAAGTAATTTGTCTGAAGGTATACAGCAGTAAAGGAGCAGAGCTGAAATCTGAACCCAGCTGTAAGTTACTGCAAAGCTCTTGTTCTTACCCTCATGCTACACTAGACATAGTATGACCAGTGCGGGACTACATTTATTGCTTTGTCAGTTTCGTCAAGATATTCTAAAATGTTCCCTAATGGGAACTTTTTTATGCATCAGGAAGACTGGATCTTATATATTCACTGTAAGAGTCTACTAAACGCATCAAGATTTTATCTATGCCACTTTCCTTTATTTTATTTATATTTCTTTTTTAAGTAAATAAAATGAGAGGAAGTATACCAACAGTTTGAACTAGCCAACAGAGCTTCTGACAGGGAATAGGCTTTGTAGCAGTAGATTTGGAACCAAATTAAAGAATTTCCAAAAATGTTAACAGAGTGCATTAAAGCTTGGTGCACCAGAGAGAGTAAATCTAGGGAAAAAAATAAAAACTAAATGTGGAAATCTAGGGCAAACCTAAACATGTTAGGTATATTTCAATTCATTTCTTTTTTCCGTGTTCTTGTCTGTCTCTATGGTTTTCTCATGTTAACTGTATTTTATCTGCTTCTATTTTTTCTCTCTAATTTAATACAAATCATTTTCAGATTGATATCTCCCTATGTCTACTTCTAGAATAATGGTTTTTCAGGTCAAGCTTTCGTATTTACAGACTTGGCCTCTCTCCAAGGTGCTGCTTATGCATTGCTATAAATTTACATTCTCTTCCCCTTCCTGCCAAATACTGAATCTAGATAATGTTAATAATAATACTTGCTTGAAATTACATAATTTTCAAGGAGGCTGCATTTATTTCTTGCTCATGATCAACAATCAAATAAATAAAACTCTCAATTCTGCAGTAAAGAGTTAGACAAAGGTAAAGGAGTAGATTTCTGGAATATTTAACTCTCTTGTACCCATCAATTTTTAAAAGTTCTTTTAGTGCAAAAGTTGACATAAAGTAAAATGTGCAACCCCCTTTTTTTTGAAGTATAGTTGATTTTGGTGTACAACAAAGTAATTCAGTTATATATATATGCATATTAGTTTTCATATTCCTTTCCATTATGGTTTATTACAGGTTATTGACTATAGTTCCCTATGCTATACAGTAAAACCTTGTTGTTTGTCTAAAATTTTATATATAGTAGTTTGTATCTGCTAATCCCAAACTCCTTATTTATCCCTCTCCCATCTCCTTTTCCCTTTGGTAACCGTAAGTTTGTTTTCTATGTCTGTGAGTCTGTTTCTGTTTCATAAACAAGTTCATTGGTGTCGTATTTTAGATTCCACATACTAAGTGAAGTAAAATGTGCAAATCTTAAGTGAACTGTAAGAAGAGTTTTGACAAATGTATATGCCCGTGTAACCCGCACTCCTTTATATCCATCATCCCACAAAGATCCCCCATGCTCCTTTTCCATCAATCTTCCTGAAACCTCTGAGGCAAAAACTTTGCTGATTTTTTTCCACAACAGTGCTTCTTTTTTTTCTTTTCTCTTTTTCTAGAAATTAAATAGATACAATCACAAAGTTAGTGTTCTTCTGGGTCTAGCTTGCTTCTTCCAGCAAGTATTGGTAAAATTCATTAATTATGCTGCTTATAGCAGTAGTTCATTAATTTTTATTGCTGAATAAATTCCATTGTATGTTTATCACAATTTGTTTTCCATTCTCCTGGTGTTGGGATTTGGGTTGTTTCCAGTTTAGGGCTATTAAGAATAAAGCTTATAAGAACATTCAGGACTTTCACCAAAAATATGTTTTCACGTCTCTTGGGGAGATGCTTACGCATGAAATTGTTGAGTCATGGGGTAAGAGTCTCTGCACCTTTCAAAGAAACTACTGAAACGTTTTAGGTTCCTAGTAGCACTGTATGATTCAGTGTTTTGGTTATTACACATCCTTGTCAGACCTTGGTGTTGTCAGTCTTCATTTTAACCATTCTAGTAAGTATTTAGTGGTTTCTTCACTGTGGTTTTAACTTGCATTTCCCTGATGACACATGATGTTGAGGCCTTTCTGTGTGCTCATTAAGTTGTACATCTTCCTATCAAAGTGTTTATCTCAGTCTTTTGTCCTTTTCCCCCCTTAACTGTGCTCTTTTTTATTATGGAAGGGATTCTTTATATATTCTAGATACAAGTCCTTTGTCAGATATGAGTATTTTGCTAATATTTTCTCCCAGCCTTGCTTATTCATTTCCTTAGTGCATTTTGATGAGGAGAAATTTTTAATTTTAATAAAGCCTATTTTATTTTTTATTATTATTGCTTTCTGTATACTATTTATAAGATCTTTGTCTACTCTCAGATTGCAAATATACTCTCCTTAAGTTTTATTCTAAAAGCTTTTTAATTGTAGCTTTTCCTTATTTTTTTTTTTCCTGAATAAGACGTCACACTTTGCAGTGAGTTCTGGGGTACCCAATGGATCCTATTTTCATGTCAGTTATTATCCATGAACCACAGTACCCCTAATTCTTTGGCAAGCACTTGACTGCCATTTTTTTCTCTCATCTTCCTACCCTAGATGGAAAAACTTAGATAAATACTGTGTGTGAGTTACTGTCTAGTCAGAAAGGAGAAACGACCTTTCACATTTCAGACAGAATTTAATTCAGAATTGATTATGAGGATGTTGGAATGGCTGGAGAAGCAAAAGAGGGGAAAGTAAGTTTACCTAAAGATTAGTGATGTAGAAACAAGAGTTGGCGGAGCAAAAGGGAAGCACAAATTTCCCAGCACCTGAGACGTCTGTGGAGGTCTTGCCCTTAGAACCCAAGAGCTAAGAGCACCCTCCATTGCCTCTGCTGCCACATCTGCAGTCACTTGTCTTGACTCTTCTTTACTGCTGCTGCTGGTGCCACTGGAAACAGAAAAGATGCAGGAAGTCATCACTCCTTCCTCCTTTCTTCCACTGTTCCATCACTGCCTCTCGTTGGCAGATCCTAAACAAAAACTAGTGTTAAGGGTGTCCAGGATATATTATTTGTGAATTTCTGATTATAAAAATACAGAACAGAGCACATAAAGACAGAAGTTTAGCTACAAGAACAGAAACATTTGACCAGCACATAAGTCATCAAGTCCCATCTCATTAAATAGCTTTTTGGGCTACAGAACTTGAAGTCCACACTTAACATGTTGACGCAGATGACCAAAGGATGCATAAGTTCAAGGCTTTCCCATGACCCCCACCAAGGCTCTATATAGTCTGTTTAGGTCATGAACAAAACTAAAACCTCAGTAAAATACTATTTTTACCCTTACTCTTCCCACAAAATAAAAATCAGGACATAAAGTGAGAGTCATCTGCTGAGGAAGTCCTGAGCAAGCAGGTTCCCAAGGTCCGCCCTCATCCATATTCACAGTTTCAGAGTTTCTCTAGGATTTGAGGTCATTGGGCTGCTGACTGGAGCAGTCTTACAGCCTGATGTGGCCAGAAAACATTTAGGGAAGAGAAAAGTTATATGAAAAAAAAGCCCTTTCTGTATAATTCCACTGAAAAATATGAACAGCATGAGTGAATCTATTGAAAATATCCTGGGGAGGAGAAGCGTTCCAGAATGGTGGCACGAGGAGCTCCACAAACTTTCTCCCCAGAAAAACTACTGTAATAGGTAAAAGTTAAAAACAAACACACAAAATGAAGTCTCTGGAAATTGTCTTATACAACTGGGGATATATTTATTAAAAAAAAAAAATCTACTAAATCTTGGGAGGAATAGTGAGAGTCTGTGGAAGTCAAGTGAGCTTCCTTCCTCCATCCGGCTCAGTGTAATGGAAGTCTTACCAGGGCAGGTACAGCTAAGAAAATTGGGTACTCCAGCAGGTCTGACTTTATTTGAAACAAAATTGGGAAGTTCAGCTTAAAGGACTGTCCAAACAGTGAAGATTTTAGCTAAGAGAAATCCTCCTGAGATCTAAGCAAGTCTCAAAAGGCTGGTGTGAAAGACTATTCCCAAAAGGGAGCCAGGCATTAATTTGATCAGACTGTGGATGATTTATGCTCCAGGGCATGGTTGTAGGTAAGAGAGCAACCAGCTAGCAGTGAGTGAGAGCTAACAGCTGGGTGTGATACCAATATAGAGAGACCAGCCAGAAACTTACAAGGAGATAAGGGAGATAGGGAGAGAAATAATCAGAAAACTCAGATAAAACCATTGTTCTTCTTGGGGTGAAGGGAGGGGAATATGATCTTGTCTCAAGCACACATGGAACATTCTCTAGGATAATCATATACTAGGCCATAAAACAAGCTTCTGAAA
Organism: Camelus dromedarius; assembly: GCF_036321535.1. NCBI lineage: Eukaryota > Metazoa > Chordata > Mammalia > Artiodactyla > Camelidae > Camelus > Camelus dromedarius. The sequence goes on along the minus strand of NC_087449.1, from coordinate 9,212,906 downwards.
ATTTTAAAGTATTGAAATTATTCAAAATATATTCTCTGACCATGAGAAAATTAAATTATAAATAAATAACATGAGGAAACAGGAAATTTACAAATATATGAATTTAAACAACATACTTTTAAATAACCAATGGGTCAAATAATAAATTACAAGAGACATTAGAAAATATTTTGAGGTGAAAGTGAAGAAACATCCATAAAGGTACAATTTATGACTATAAATACCTTTATTTAAAATTTTTTAGAAAGATCTCAAACCAGTAACCTCTTCCACCTTAAGAAATTATGAAAAGAAGAAGAAGCTAAACCTAAAGTGAGCACAGTAAAGGAACTAATAAAGGTCACATCAGGAGTTAATGAAATGGAATACAGAAATACAAAAGAAGAGAAATCAGTGAAAGAGAAACTTGTTTTCTGTTAAAAAAAAAATCAACAAAATTGACCAAGCTTTAGAAAGAATGGTGAAAAAAAAGAAGACTCAAAATACTGCAGTCAAGAAATATGAGATCTCATTATCAACATTATAGAAATCAAGGATTACAAGGAAATACTATCAAAAACTGTACACCCCAAAATAGATAACTTAGATGACATGAACAAATTCCTAGGAAGGCACATACAGTCAAAACTGATTTTCAAAGAAATAGAAAATCTGACTAGACCTATAATATAATAAAGAGATTGAATAGCTAATTTTAAAACATATCATTAAAAAAAAGTTTATGACTAGACCCTTCACTGGTAAATTATAATAAATATTTTACAAATAAATATCAATTCTTCACAAACAACTCTCAAAAAATAAGGTAAGAGATGCACTTTCAATTCATATGAAGACACTTTTACTCTAGTATAAAAACCAGGCAAAGAAATTACCAGAAAAGAAAACTAGAAACCAATATTACAAATGAATATAAATAAAAAATCTTTAACAAAATAGTATCAACTTGGATCCAGCAAGATTTCATAGATGATACGTAAGAAACAAGAGTAGTCGCTAGTACCTCAAAAAAAAAAATAATTGAAATATATGCAGAGTAAGTTTTTGACAAAAGTCTGCACCTTTTCATGGTCAAACATTCCAAAAACTAAGAATAGAAGGGAAATTCCTGAACTTGATAAAGGACACCTATAGTTATAGATAACACCATATTTAATGGTGAGGGATCACTGTTTTCACCCTAAGATCAGGAATAAGATAAAAATGGATGCTCCTGCTGCTTCTATTCCACATTGTAGTGAAACTACTAGCCAAGCCAACTAGGCAAGAAAAAGGAAATAAACAGCATCCAGATTGAAAAGAGAAAAGCAAAACAATCTCTATTCACAGATGACGTATTTTACATAGTAAATCCTAAAGAAATCACTGAAAAACTATTAGAACTAATAACCAAGTTCAGCAGGAAAATATTAAATCTGTACACAAAATTAATTAGCTCCTATGCATTAGCAAACAATAATTTGAAAATAAAATTAAGAAAACAATTCTATTTATGATAGTACCAGAAAAATATTTAAAATTTAGTAATACATTTAACAAAAGAGGTGCCTAACTTGTACTCTGAGAACTACAAAACTTTGTTGAAAGAAATTGAAAAAGGCATAAATAAGTAGAAGACATTTCATGTTTATGAATCAGAAGAATTAAATTGTTAAGACAGTAAAATTCCCCAAATTGGTCTATTGATTCAGCTAACTCTCTGTCAGGATTTCAGGTGTCTTTTTCAGAAACTGATAAGCAGTTCCTCAGAATGTTAAACATGAACTTATCATATAATCCTCAGCAATTCCACTTGTATGTACATACACAGGAGAAATAAACCATATATCCACAAAATAATCTCGCACATGAATATTCTTAACAGCATTATTTATAACTTCCAAAAGGTAGAAATATCCTTAATGCTTGTTAACTGATGAATGGATAAATTTTGCTATATTCATACAATGGAATATTATCCAGTAGTAAGAAGGAATGAAGCACTGAAACATGTTATAACATGGATGAAGCGTGAAAATATTATGTTGAGAAAGAAAAAAGCCAGTCACAAAAGACAATGTATTTTATTATTATACTCATTTGCAATGTCCAGCATAGATACATACAGACAGAAAATATATTAGGGTATGGAATTTTTAGTGGGTGATAGAGAAGTTTTACAATTACGTAGTGGTGACAGTTACAAAAGTCTATGGATATATTAAAAACTACTGACTTGTACATTTTGATGAATTTTAAGGTATTTTAATTAGATCACAGTAAAGCTTTAATAGCAAACAAAAAAAAGAATAAACACATAGAAAAACTCCATTCAATTCTCCAACATTGCAATGTTTTTCTTTGCTTTTCTTATTTACATAAAAGCCTTTGAGTCATCATGATAAGCACTTAATATTTTTTCACTTAATAACTATAGCAGCTCTATGAAGTTAGTGTAATATTATCCCTGCTTTGTAGAGAATATAACAAAAACTGAGAAAAGTGAAAGTCACTTGTCAAATTCATATCATTAAGTCTCACTGCCAAATTCTGGTTCTTAACTGAGATGCTGTACTGCTCTCCTCCCTCTCAAAGAAGGCATCTAAATGTTTTTGACTTTAAAGGGCCAACACCTTTTGGTAATACAAACAATTTCTATCTTCCTTGGAGAAATTTCAAAATTCCAGACTATACAGTATGGGTGGTATCACAAAGGGGGGTTTTGCTGGAAAATAGTAATTTTGCAATATTAAACCACACACAGATTGCTTGTTAGCTCTAGCTTTTTGGCACGAAGGAATGTGTGATATGCACATAGGATAATTCAGTGTTCCATGTTTTATCTTTCCTTTCAAATATAACAACTTACCAAATTATACCCATTTCTAAAACATCTTTATGAATTCTTTTTTGTTATTTGTGCAATGTGTGCATGGTATAGGTTATAAAATAATACAGATCATAATACTGAACTCAAATGAAAAGACTATAGCAATACTAGCTAGTGACAATCAACAAGACATGGAGTGATGAAAAGTGTACCAGCAGATCACATTACATACTCTTGCAAGTTGGTAACAATTGGGTTTAAGTTTGCTTCTAAGTGGAATTACTCATTCATACCCCCCCAAAGCTTTCTATACAAGGTTTCAAGGGGATGCCCAAATCATATGTAGATCCCTTAAGTCTTGACGGATTAAAAAAAAAGTGATGGTTCAAAAATTATGCTTTATCTAAAGTCACAAAACTAAACAGAGAGAGAACCCAAACTAGAATCCAAATCTCCAGGTTCCCAGCATGACTACAAGGCTGCTGTCTCCCACTTAATCCCAGTGAACTCAGAAGACTCATTTAATGTGGGTACACAGCATTTATTTATACTTGACAAAGTAGAAAATATGTTGTCAAATGTGGAGTAAAAGGAATGTTGGTTTGTCAAAATCTTATGAAGATTTCTTAATTTTGTCCCAGTTGCTCTTGTATTTGTTTAATCATTGCTTCCCCTGCTATTCTCAAGAGAGCAATCTGCCCTGGCTCCCTGTCTGTAGCCCCAGAGTATAGCAGTTTATTTTAGTGATACTATGTAATTAAAGATGACGGTTAAAGGTTAGGGAAATGATGCTGTGAGAGATCACTGGGACAATCAAGCAAATAAAATGACAAAAACCTAAAAAATAATATTCTCACACATATAAAGTAAAAACATCACTTAAGGATAAACTTTGAAATTTAAACGTAGCCCTCTGCTTTTTCTAACAAGAATACTGAAAATTTTAAATTCCCATTATTAAATATGACAGGGAAACAATAACTCATGTAATGACAGCATTACTCTTTTAAGTTCTTGAAGCAGAAGGAAAATTATCATGAGAACTTATTTATATTACATGTTAGGCTTTTTTGGCACTAATTCTGGTTGGCTTTGGCATTGATCCCAATTTACAGAATCTCCTAGGATAAGACATCTTAAACTCTGTTTTCTAAATTTTTTAAACCATATATTCCTTTGGTTGCTACTTTCTACTTGCTGATATACTATTTTGTATTTTGAATGCTTTGTTCCCCTAAATAGATTGTTCCTCTTTCTTCTTAATCTGAATATGACCAATTAATAATCACAAAGGAGTAAAATATGCCCCTGACATAATCTATAAGCATTTATTTAATTAGCTAATCTTAGAACCTGATGGTGAATAGGTTGTCCTGAGTCAGTCCAATGACAGCTGTTAAATAAAGAAACAACTTCAGTTAAAAAAAAAAGAGCATTTTAAGAAGTTACCCCTACTGTATATTTGAGGTTCCCAGTTACTTGCCGAAAATGAGGAATCATAAAATATCATTCATTCATTTATACATTTATCATTCTTATTGTCCTTTATCCAAATCATTAAGGTTCACATAATCTCATATTTCTTGGCCTTTATTTCACCTTCATCTTCATTAATACTGAAATCAGGTAGAATATGAGCAGAAAATATAAATGATGAATATTTTCCTTGAACTTCCTAGACCAATTTAAATACTGTTTATACAAACATATGCCACATATATGATTTATATACGTAATATCATTTTTCAAAAAAACTGTTCATTATAGAAAATTCTAGAAAATGTAGAATATTATTTTTAATTATCTATACTTTCACAACTTAGAATTAACCACTGTCAATACTTTTACTTTCCTGTAGCCTAAATAAATATCTAAAATAAAGATTGTTTGTTTACTGTCCACACATCATAACCAACTGAAATTGTACTACTTGCCACCGAGTCAGAATAAAATAAAGATAATTTTCTAGCAGAGTAGCCAATTAACATGATGAGAAGTCTAAGGGTGGTATAAAGTTTGATCTTTATGAATTTGAAGTGGCATGTTCAGTTTAGACAGATTAATTAAAACAACCAGGTACATGTTGTTATCATATTCGATTCACATCTTCCAATATTAAGGTTGTATTAGATTTATAAACTGAGGAATTAATCCAGAGAGGTGCTAATTAAATGTAAATAAAGGCCATTATGAAGTTCTCAATGGAACTCAATTGGCATTATTATATTAAATAAAGATGTTGTCAATCAGATGCCCAAGTGCATAGCTTCTCTTGATTTTCAGCTTAAGGTTTTTCAAAGAACCATTTTTAACTAGATAAATATAATTAAATATTTATAAAAAGGTTTGTTGACCATATTCTTGGACAGTGTGGGACATAACTATTTATTCTCTCTAAACAAAGATTTGTTTTATCAACAAAATGACTTTAAACTATCATTCATATCAAGCTATATGGTTCACCCAGAACATTCCTGGAGTATAATTTCAATTGTGGATCTCTTCCAGGAAAGTCATCCAAGAAAATTTCACAGTTTGCAAATGTATACTATGAAATATGCTCATACTTCCCTTTCTCATGCAGTTTGGCTTGAACATACCTAAGAGTCTATAAGCATTAAAAATAAAATCTTCATATTGCTTTAATAAAACAGGTGATTCTAATTCCATGAAAAGGAAAAAATGAAATAATAGGATTCTAGCCTTGAAAATTAGTGCTTTTAAAGAATATTTTTTGAAATATTGTGATTAATAATTATTAGTTGAGCCTGAATAGTGTTATGATTTATTTGCCATTCTTCAGAAAAGCAAAAAATTACAGTTACAGTTGTTGTGCTCTGACTTTAGCTACAGTGTATTCCTTCCACTAAGCATACGGTTGATCAAAATGTTGAATAAATTTGAGAAGCTTAGGTTGCCAGCCCACATATTTAGGAGCCAAACTCTTAAATGTTTTGTGACTTCTCACCAAAATTGCAACCACACTTAATTAGTTATTTGTGGCAGTCAGGTTAGAGTGTTTCATTTTATTTAATTAATTGAGTAGCTTTCACATTTCCTTACATCAAAAATTTGATTCCTCAATAATATTTTAAATGTATACATTCAAATAATATTACTAGCTAGTTCTCAGCAAATGTTTATTATTTTTAATGGAACTTGAAGATACAGATTAAATTGTCTACTCTCAATGAGCTTAAATTTTAGATAATGAGAAAAAAAAGCAAAAACAAAACAAAAAAAGAGACAATAAAGAACAGTCCTGGTGCTGATAAAGTCAGATGCATTGTTAGAAAACTGAAGGCATTACATAACTCCATCTACTAGAAAGAACTCTTATCTTTGCAATGTGCTTCTCTCCTCCGGCAATAGAATTAATTTTCTATATGTTGTCCATCAGTTTTTAAAACTGAAATAATAACATCATGTCTTGTTATTGAAACAGTATATTAAAAGACAAGCAAATACAAAGCTATTTCTCTGTGGAATAATACTTTCAAGTTGGAATTTATGTTAAATTAACCTATTGTTTGATGATATTTTTGCCTTTAATATTCTTTGACTTGTATGTGTTTACCTTGCTAACTATGCCAACAAAGAAATTCTGGAATATTCCTTCTTTCTGTTACATACTGAAGGATTTTTCTCAGTGAGATAAACCAGCAGGTCTAATTTCTTCCGAGGCTGTAGAACATTTTTCAATTAGATTTTAAGCCAAATAAAGCTATCAATAACATCTCTAAACACAGGGCTGAAGATTTTGGCCCACTCTTTAAGCAAGAAAGAGAAAGAAGATCAAGTATGTTGTTTACCCTAGGCCTTCTGTCTTTCCTAAACTCATTAATGAATGAAGTGCTTCATCAGTTGAGGAAATTCATCACTCAATGGCAATTCTAAAATCAGAGAATTTTCAAATGTGATGGGAAAGTTTTATCAAAGATTGTGGACATGTGTTTATGGTAGAAAGCAAATTAATTTTGGATCAGTTAAATCTAGGTACAAATCTTGTTTCTGTTACTTACTACATGGGTGATTTCAGGCAAGTTGTTTAACATCCTCTGAAATACAAGGATAACAATAATTATTATTTAAGATTATTGTAAAGATAACATGTAACTGCCAAGGATGATGTCTGGCACACAAAGAGTGATAAGTAAATCTATATTCTTATCTATATTCTTATTTGATCATATATAAAAGACATTTGATGTCTTCAGAAAGGAGAAGTAGGTCATGGTTACATGCATATCTTATTAAAAAAATTTCCCAATATACTGTTATATCAAGAAGATACAACATTAGTTAATATTTGTGTACCCATCACAGAGCAACTAAATATGTAAAGCAAATATTACAGGTCTGAAGGGAGAAATAACAATACAATAATAGCAGGAGACTTCAATATCCCACTGTCGACAACGGATAGATTATCCAGACAGAAAACCAGTAGGGCACATTGGATTAATCTATATATTAGACCAGATTAACCTAACAGGCATTTATAGAATGGTCCAGCCAACAGCAGCAGAGTACACATTCTGACTAATGAACTATCAGAAAGAAAACTTAATGAAACAGTTCCATTTACTATACGTCAAGAAGAATAACACATTCCAGAAGAACCAAAGAGATGAAGGAGCTACACACTGAAAAGTATAAGACAGTGATGAAGAAAAATGGAAGGATTGGGGTATGTTTCAGTTGGAATGTTTACCTTTATTTTTTTCATTTAAGATGTAATCTTAGTGTTCAAAGAAGTGATGCTGAGTTTGGGGGAGTACACACATTCTTCTATGGGGACTGCCCCTACCCCCAGGGCTTTCAAATGAGTGTTGACACAGCAAGTGTCCCCCCAGAGAGCTGAGACTCTTGGATCAGATGCCATGAAAAAAATAATCTCTGGATAGTGTTAGGAGGCTGCAGCGTGGGGCTGACTGAAAATAATATTTGCAATATGGAACGGTGTTTGTATTGTTTAAAATTTGGGAAATCGTCCTCAAGTTTCACAATGTCTCAGTGAACATGGTGACAGCACTAACCAGTAAGAACAGGCAACTGAACCATTAGGTTGGACACTCATCCAATCAGAACAGATGCTGTCCATACCAGAGCCTGCCGGGCAGTTAGCAACCCTGCACAGAGGAGGAAAGTTTTCAAGCTCGTTTAATCTGCTCCATGATGCCAGAGGCATCCTGAGGCCAGTGAGATTAAGCCAGCCTGGCTTGTCTTCACCTGCACCGCATTTACCCTGGAATCCCAGAGAAAACCAGAATACAGTATCTTTCATATGACTTATGCCATTAAGAATCTAATGTCAGTCAATTAACCTGTTCTTCAGAAAGAGGCACCCCACATAAGGTTATCCACACAATTAAAGAGTTCAAAAATGTTAGAGTAATGTTAAGAGTCAGACAGCTGTGGTTCATATCCCAATGTCACTTCTTACATAGCTTTGTAGCCTTGAGCAAGTCACTGTGCTCTCTCAATTACTCTTTTCTTATCTGTAAAAAAAGGATATTACTTCCTAACCTTCAGAATTGTTCAGAGGATAACATGAGATAGTTCCTAACTTCCTTACCTTGTCCAAACTCTCATGTATAAATGAGAAAGTGTGTGTAGTTTAAAAAAATAATAACTTATTTTTGTTCATCTAAAGCAAAATTTGTAATTCTTTCTCTCAATATAATATTCTTTACATGAAATTCTTTTGGAATTTCTTTTCCTTTTATATCATTTCTTTTCCTATTGTACCATTTATATCTCTAAATGGGAAATCATAGGCTAGCTTTGCTGTTTTGATGGGAGTGGAAGAAAAATGTGAGAGGCATATTTCTTGCAGCCTGTGGTTGACTAAAAGTATGGAAATAATTGCTTATGCATGTTATAATGTGGCTCTTCATTAATACAGCTCTCATTTACCTTTTCTTTTAGAATCTAAGAAACGTACCTGTCTGACTGAATATCCACCAAATGAGTAGGCAATTAAAGAGAAGAGGTCACGTAGCCACTTAAAACTGACCTTAAAAATATTGAGCCAAATAACTGAGGAAATTTATCCACACACCTTAGGAGTATTTCTTGTAATTCTGGTCGTTACTGAAACCAACATAACATTTTTATAATTCTTGCAACTCATCATTCTCAGCTCATAGAGAGGACACACGTCTCATGTCTTCCTAGAATCTCACCTTGAATTTTGGTTGCCTGCTGGGTAACTGCTGCTACTTTCTCACAGTCTGCTTGATACATTCTTTCGTTGCTGCAGGAAACCCATACACAGCCCTTGTTTGCAGACTTTGGTCCACATATTTTATGTAGCATGCACAACAAAGTCAACATCGTAACTAAAATCATATGTTTATTATGGTTTACTTGGAAATCTCTCTGTTGGCATCAGAAGTTTACTATATACTGGCTTGTTCTCCTTGTAACATGTAAATTCCTTTTTCATGTTTGTTCTGCACTCACAAAAACAGGCTTACTTTATTTTGAAATGATGTTAACTTGTGACTCTTTTAATTTCTCACTCTTGATTCAAATATGTAAATAGCAATAATTCCAAGTTTATATGTTTCAGTGGTTTCTTAATAGCCAGTCAAAGGGTCTGGTAGGTTTAATCAGCTATGTTGGATAGAATGTTAAAGTCTTCGTAACCACAGTGAGTTGCCACAGAGCTTCCTCTTGAGGACTGGCATGTCCTGAGGAGGGATCACACAGAGGTACAGCTTCACATGAAAGGAAAGTTGGTTGACCCCGAGAGCACAAAGTCCAAAGATTTCACTTCTGTTTTCCATAGAATTCCATGCCATTCAACAGTTTCTCTTTGCTTAAAAGGTGAAATCATTTCTTCCTAACACATAATTCTCAGTTCTTCACAAAATGGCGTCAATACAGCTTTGCTGGCCGCTGTATTTCCATCCGGTAAGATACTTGGGAATACAGTATAGAACAAGACAGACAAAACCCATGTCTTCATGGAGCTTATGTTCTTGTGGTGGGAAGCGGATGATGTACAGCTAGTGAATGTATAAACTGGCCCATGATGGTAAGTGCTGTGGGGAAAACTAGAGCAGGATGAAAAGGAGAAACATGGACCCTAGGTTGGTAGAAGACTAAATTGGGGGGGGGGGGTGGCTGCATCTTTGGCCTGAAATCTTGTATTTAAACTGTGGATCCCTCCTTCCCCTAAACCTTGACAAAGGTACGTTCATCCATCATGTGTTCGTCTCTGATATTCTATCTTGGTGCTACGGCATTGCTATCCTTGCTTAGTGCTTTATGTGTGCTCTGTTGTACAGTATTTAAAACATTAGCTTATACATACTGATTAATGTGTTTGTCTTCCTAGTTAGATTACCAGCTCCACAAAGGTACTGTGTTTCTAAGGAAATTTAAATCCCTTATAACTAGCACAAAGTATAGCTGTACATTGAGTACTCTATATGTGCTTGTAAAATGAACGGAAACCTCCAAAAGTAAAACAGAAAATATTTGAAATGACTTTTAATCCACAAACAGGAAAACAAAACAAAACAAAACAAAACAAAACAAAAACCTCTTCATCAAGGGATATTCCAGCTTCATTTTCAGAAATTTAGAGCACACCAAGGCCAGAATGGGACTATGTTCCAGTGTCTCTCCTCATAGTTCAAAATAAAAAATATAATCGTGAGGGGCAGGGAATATCTCATTTTGTGAAAATTCACGGGAAGTCTCTGCTTGAGCTCATCTTTGCTTCTGCAGAGCATAGAGGATGTCTTCACTTTCCCTCTCCCAAGGCCAGACGAGGGAGATACGTGTGCTGGTGAGTGGGACGCGCTGACCCATCTCATGTGGTGTTTCACCAGGTTTCTAGATGGAAGCTTTATGGTACAGGTACTGCCAGCATAGGGTTTTGTTTTGTTTTGTTTTGTTTTGTTTTGTTTTTGGTCTTGGGATTTGTTTGTTTTAATGATAGGGTTACTATTTGTAAATTAGATGAATGTTACAGCCAAAAGCATTTGACTAGTGTTCCCATGGCAGTTTTGAGTATGACTGAGCTAGATGTTAAAACGCTCAGAGAACTTAGAATTGGTGAATGATCATACTCAGAAAGTTCTGTTTAAAGGATCGGCATCAACCACTAACTCTGAAGTAACAAGGATACCTCAACACGCTAAGTATTTCAAAGACATGATTGATAACAAGCTTCTCACAATATGTAGATGGTGAAAAGCTGGGAGGGTTAACTAATAAGAATCAGGGGAAAAAATGTAGTCAGGGTGGAACAAAGGTCTGAATTTAACAGGTTGAAAGTTATTAGGGATAAATGCACACCTTACTTTTTAGGTTCTAAAACCCAGTTGCAAAAGTGCAAGATGGGAAAAAAATACGAGCAAATTATATGAAAGATATTTAGGAGTATCTTGACTATAAGCTTCTCAAGTAGTCAAGGTTGTAGTTCAGCTGCCAAGAATGCTAATTTGATCTTAGGCTACATAATGGAAATATAAAGTCCAAGAAAAAAAAGTAGTATTTCCCATTTATCATGTACTGAAAGGGATTACATTTGGAGTATTATATTCCATTAGGCATTACATTCTGGGAGGAAAATAGTCAAAGCAGAACACACTCATGAGAGGGCAGTTAGAATGAAGAAGGAAGTCAAAACAAGGTTATCTAGACTTAGGAGAGAACTAGAAGTATTTAGCCTGGAGGAAAAAGAAAAGTGTAAGGTAGACCATCAGACATGAATAGAAGAGGAATTAAAGGACTCTGAGAAAATCATTAAGGCAGAAGCTGAAACAATGGGTTAAAGAATAGTGAGTAATTTCAGGTAAATAAAAGAAATAACTTTCAAATATTTTTTAATATTTCCACTTTAATAGGCTACTGTATAAAGGTGTAGCTTCACTGGAGATCAGCAGTAGTTTTTTGGGTTTTTTTAACCAAGAGCAGAGAAGTGAAAAGGAAAAGCATTTCTTGTATTCTAGGTTGGGATGGTTTTCTCTAGGGTTCCTTCTGACCATAATGTTTCATTATCTTGTTGCTGCCACTGTATTATAATGGAATCCAGTTTCTCACCAATAATTGGGGATCATTTTAAGGTTATGCAGAAAATATTAACATTAATAATAGCACCAGTGATAAGATTATCATTACTCGTTTCCAGACCCTGTACTTCATTTGCACCGGCTAAGTCTCCCAGCAGTCTTACGAAATAGGCCAGATGAGGCCCCCAGATCTATCCCTTACTATGTAACCGATGTCTTTGCCTCCAAGCCATGTAGATTTGTTTTCCTTTTCACGGGTTTGTGGAGTCAAATAAAAAAAAAAGATCCTGGAGCCGTTTCAATATTATGTAATGCTCATATGGTACTTACAATCCGCTACATGTTCTTCTAAATGCTTTAAGCCTGGGGCCACACAACAACTCCATTTTATAGATGAAGAAACCGAGGCACTTGATTACGATCATACAGGTAAAAAGTGGGAGAACTAAAATTCAGCTCATGGTAGTCTGGCCCCAGTGCTCACATACTTCCCCTCCACTCTACACCATTTCTATAACCAAGAGGAGACACCTGACAGATATTATTATAATAGTAATACACAAAGCAGCTAGATGGGTCAAAGTGTCTAGATACCTCAATATGTCAGTGATTTAACTTATATCTCCCTCTTCTCAATTGAGCATCAGTAACAGCCTAGCATCTGTCCTCCAGATCAAGTATTGGATAGTGAACTCCGAAGACTGTGCTGAGATTGAGTTGACTGTTTTATAATGCCTGACCCTGGTGACTCCAACTGTCTTTGCACTTGGGTTAGTTTTATAGCTTCTACAGAAATGTTAGGTTGCCACTCCAAATGGTACCAGGCTATTTTTGCATTGGTAAGTTTCCTGCATGTGGTCGATTGGAAACAAGCAAAGAGAAAGCATTGCAGCCAGCAACTGGCAAAAATTCGGGCAAAGGGGAAAGTCTGAGATTAACCGTTTCTACTGCCACAGTTATGCTGAGGTTAATTTGAGCTTGAGCATCATCCATATAAATTTCTTCAGGGACTGACTACCTGGACTGTCTCCAAGCACCGTGCAAGCAGTGTCCAGGCAGTTTTGGCGGTGAATCATGATGTTGACCTGCAATTCTTTGCTGTTAGCAACCATGTCTTTCATGAGCAAACGCTGCCAAGCTAATTGCACCGTGCCAAAATGTAAGGCTTGCATAAATTCCCACAGGCTCCACATTGAACTTTATCTATGGTTTAGTAATACAAGGGCCTTTGAAAGTTCCTGTTGGCAAACTAGCTTTCTCTCTTTCTTCCTCATAATGACGGAAACTCAAAGAACCTCTTCAAAATTGCAAGCCTAAGATATTTGAAAAAGTTCTTCAGGGTGCTCAGAGGTGCCTGCGTCCACTGACTGCTGAGTTCAGCTTCATCTCGCGAGTACCCCAGAGATGTTTCTCTCGCCCATAAACTTGATTTGGAAATGATTAACAGAGAGAGGCTGGAAACCACAATGGCTCTAGTGGAGTTAAAAGTTCTGTTCTTAGAATAAAGATTTCATTAAGACCACAGAGTTTGGATATAGACCTGTCTCTTTAAAATATGCTTGTTTGACTGCTTCCATTCTGATGTGTCTTTGAAAGGCTTCTGTTCCAGAGCGAGAGAGAAAGAAGCAGAGCACCGCAAGTGTATTTTAAAGTGACAAGTCTGAATATTTAGTGTGAATGGAATCACTGTATCCTGAACCCCAGAGTAGATGTGGGAGCAGAGGTGAGGTGTTCTGTCAGTCTAAGCTTTCAAATAAAAATTGTCGCAGGGAATTGCCTGGAATAGCCAAGCCTAACTGCTGAAAAGACTATAGAAATACTAGGGAAGTATGAAGTAAGCCATGTATATTCCATGAACCACTGGCCAGCAGAGTCTATCTATAAAATACTGAAGGTGCAAAGTTAAATTGCTCGTGGTTGGTTTAACATGAAATAGTGTCCTATTTATTTGATTTGATTTATGTGTGTATATATATGTGGCTTAGTTGCGTTACTGAATTTTGCAAAAATTTGACACATTAAAAAAATATAAAGTCTCTATATAGATTATATGTGGGTTTCATGAAAGTGGTAACTTATTCCCCATAATTGAAAGAATTACTTAAGGCATAATTGATGCAATTTCAGGTTTCCTTTTAAAGATACGTGTTTGGGTGAAGGACGCATCATAGGGGCCTGGTCTATGTAGTCATGCTCCAAGCTCTACTTTCTTAAGATTCTTCTACATGAATGAGTCTACGTTTGACTGACATCAGTGTTATGTAATATTTGTTATTCCTGTAATAAAAAGAGTATGATAATCTGGAAAAGCAGAAGTTTGGAAATTGCTGCTGTTTAGCAAAAAAAAAAATTTTTTGGCATGTAAAAAAAGGAAGTGGACCTTTTTAGGAATAACGGGGAAGCTGTGAAGGGCAGGAGAATGGATGGAGAAATGGAAACAGCATTCATTATCATTTGTGAAGGATTTTTTACTTCTTCGATCACTATGAATAGAAACGTTATTGGTTGAGAACCCAGTTTCATGTTGTGCATCCTCAGGCTTCTGTCCTTTGTTCCGGGTTCATCTACTCATCTTGGATGACCCCATCTAAATCCATTGTTTCCACTCCAGTTATTTGAAAACACCTCAATTTTTTTATCAAAAATGTATATCTCTATCTTTGGACTCTCTGCTGAACTCCAGACTCAATATATACTGCTTACCACTCAACTTTAATTAGAAGTCACAAAGTAACCTACAACTCAGTATGTTTAAAACTAAACTCATTCTTCTTCCCTTAAACATCTCCTCCCCTCTTCCATATTTTATACATCCTGTTAGAAACCTGGACTCTTGGACTCTTCTGAATTCCTTTTCTTACACACCTATTGTTTCCCAAGTGCGCACATCCTACCTTGTGAATATTTATTAAATGTGTACACTTTTCTCCAACTTCAGTTTCTATTTCCTTAGTTCAGACACTCTTCATTTCTTGCCCAAAATGCTGTAGAGTTTTCTAATTGATATCTATCTGCCACTGTGATGATTAATTTTATGTGTTGACTTGATTGGGCTAGGGGATGCCCAGATAACTGGCAAAGTATTATTTCTGGTTGTATCTGTAATGGTGTTTCTGGAAGAGATCAGCATTTGAATCAGTAGACTGAGTAAAGCAGATCTGTCCTTACCAATATGGGTAGTAGCTGTTGTCCATCCATTAAGGGCCTGAGTAGAACAAAAAAGGCAGAGGAAGGGGAAATTCTATCTTGAGCTGGGATGCCCGTCATCTTCTGCCCTTGTTCCTGGTTCCCAGACCTCCAGGACTTAGACCATCAGCCTCCCCACTTTGGTTCTCAGGCCTTCAGACTTGACCTGAATCATACTACCAACTTTCCTGGTTTCCAGCTTACAGATGGCGGATTGTGGGACTTCTCGGTCTCCATAATAACATGAGCCAGTTCCTAGAATGAATCTCCTCTTATTTGTATATATATTTATATATCCTATTGGTTCCTTTTCTGGAGAACCCCGACTAATACAGCTATCCTGCAGACTGCAATATTTTGAAAATGCAATTCTTTAGTCACCGAAATTCTAAGGATCAATTCTTTCAGTAAATGTAAGCTCCACCCACATTTCAGTCTCATTTCCACCATCTTCTTTCACGTACACATGTTACTTCAAGCATGTAAACCAGCTGTTTCATGGTTCTGAATTTTTACACATGGCATTACTGTCCCCTAAAGCATCACATGCCCATGAAACAACTGGCAACTCTTTTAAAACAGTCCAAAGCGACTTCATCAAACACGGCTTACTCAGAATCCCCGTCTCATGTGACGGGCCACTCTATACACAACACGCATGGTTTAAAGTTCTGTCATAGCTCTTTAAACACCACGCTATAAGCATATTATCATTTAGTTGCTTATCTATATCCCCAGTAGATGGACATTCCTTTTCATTTTGAAATGCAGATTTTTTTTCCATTTGGTCAATTTACTTGAAAAATTAATCAGCTAAACCAAAAAGTAATCAATTGATTATCCCTTTGATACTGTAAGCTATGAACTATATTATTAGAATCTGTAAAAATTAAGTACTTCTAAACCGTCTCTTTTTCCCTTACTTTCTTGAAACTGCGAAGAAATAATTCAGGCTCAGTCACTGCACAACGTCTCTTTTCTGTCACAGTATCTCATTTGGTGATTGATCAGTTCCCATGGCTTTAGATATCATTTGTATGCTGATGACTCAGATCCATGTATTGCACTACATAGTTGACATTCTACCTGGCTATGTTATAGACATTTTAATTTTTACATATCACAGACTTGTCAAATGGTATTTTCCCTAAACCAGCTTCTCCTGAAGCCTTCCCCATCTTAGTCAGTGTTGACACCACCATTTCAGTTGCTCATTTCAAAAACTTGGAAGTCTCCTTGTCTTCTCTCTGTCTCACATGCCACACTGGACCATCAAGAAATCTTGTTGGTTCCATCTTCAAAATATATTTAAAAAATTCAACTACTTTGCAATGCACCATTAATAATATCCCGGTTCAAGTTTTTGCATCCTTACCTAGATTGGTTCATTTGCCTCCGAAGTCATCTTTCTGCTTCAACACTAGCCCCTTCAATACTGGCAGTCTATTCTCATCTCAGCAGCCCACGCCATCCTTTAAATAAGTTAGATTATCTTCCTCATCTCCTAATAATCTTCAGCAGCTTTCTGTCTTTAAGTGAAAGCACAAATCCGACATGAGTCTGCAAAGCACTGTGTCATCTGACCCTCCTGACTTTGTCCCCTACTGCTCTCCCCCATCTCATTCAGCTTCTGCCACCCTGGCCTCTTTGTTCTTCCTCCAACAATACAACCAGGCCTCTGACTCAGAACCTTTGCACTTGCTGTTCCCTCTAACTAAATAGCCTCCAGATATCCACGTGGTAGGCTCCCTCTTGCCTTCAGATCTTTATTCAAACATGACTTTTTCAGGGATGTCAGAACTCTGGCACAGTTCAATCATCTTATCCTCACCATTCTCTATTCTCTTTTAGTCACCAAAATATACACTCCTTGAGGTGGGAACTTTAGTTTCAGTCATTGTAGTCTTCCAGGCCAAGAGAGTGCCTGGAACATAGTTAGCATTAAATAAAAATGTGTGACACGAAAAGAGATTTAGTGAGAAAGGGAAGTTTACTGCCTAACCTACAAACTGGGCAAAACAAAGAATTCCCTCAAGTAATAGCGAATAGCTGACTGATCTCCTTGTACTTACATTTTAAAGAAAAAGAAACATTTTTTCTTTAGTATGGGCAGAGCTCCATAGTGGAATTATAAGATGGATTCCTTTGCTTCACAAATGTGTTTTTGTAAAAAGTAAGGGGAGGTGGCCAACAATGACTCTTTAACTAGCCTGCATGATGTGCATTACAGGGACGTTTCCAGTCTCGACAAGAAACTTTTAAATCCTGTGTTCTAAGGAAACCAGATGTTTTGCTGTTTTCAGGTTATCTTCAACATAGCCCATAGTTCTTAGACTCTCTTACTCCAAACTTATCTTTTCTGAAAATTTTGCTTTGCATCTTTCTAGTTCTGGAGCACAAAAAATAATTTTGCTAGTTTTTTTTTTTTAACCTCCTAGAAGGTTCTGTTTGTGTCCCTATACATCTTGAAATCAACATTATACTATCTGAATGTTTGTTTCATAATCTAAACCATTTCTAGATTATGGGATTAGATATAAAATTGTGCTTTCTTCATAACAATATATGATTTTTAAAATAGGCATTTTTAAATCATGTAACTTAAAAATCTGTCCTTAGAGAAGTACATCCCTACTCTAATTTATGTATCTGTCTTGATAAAACTCTGCAGTATTAAGGTGTTGAACATCTTCTCTGCAAATATTTTATAAATTACTATTTTAGAATTCAGTTATAAGTCATGATGACAATGGTTTCCACTGAAGCAAAATAGGATGCACAGACTACATGTTATGCATAAATAGATAAAAGACGCCTACTGAGCATTTTGAAATTTAGAGTGAAGCTTTCCACAGTTTTAGCCATAATAAACATTGATAGATGCTTTTCATACTATTTAGTAAAACAGCTTTTCTTTTTATGAAAAGGAGGGTAGGGAAAATGTGACATTTGAATAAAGTTTTACATTTTGAACAAGTAATGAAAATAAAATTAAAGGTTACATTTCTAGAGTCATGATTGATAGCAATTGCTCAGTTTAACTGCATTTTATAGGTTAGGTAAGCAGTTTAAATTAAAAAGTGACCTACACAAATATTCAGTCTTGAAAAGAAATGAAAGTTAATAACTTTTCTTTGCAACTCTGAGAAACCTGATGGGATTTTGAATTTCTAGAGATTTAGGAAATTAGAAGGATATATTCTGTGGGGACTTCATATGAAACATGTTTGAGGATTCGTTTTTCTGGGAATAATGTTTCTGTTATGACTACTAAAGCATTCCCTTGGATTTTGCAACATGTTTGAAATATAGTTTATTACAATCAATTATATTGTAAGACACCATAGATGGTCTCTAAGGATGAGTTTGTAAAATACACCCCCCTGCTCTCTGTAGATCCTCCACAATTAGCAGTTCCTCCAGGAAATCACCTGGTTACCTCAATTAGGAGAGCTGGTGATGGCTGTGTAACTCTAAGTCAACTAAATACAGTGCTATATTCTGAAGCATAAATTTTCAGTTGTCTGCTGTGGAGTTTCAGATAATCCAAAATATAGTGTATTATTCCCACTATGCTTTGCTTAGCCTAGTGTTAAACCGAGCTTGTGTTCCTAATCAAACATCCTGTAATTTTAAGGAGCGGCATCCAGAAGTGAGCTAAATGATAGTGCCTATCTCTGTATAAATTACAAATTTAAAATATGTGAAAGAAGTATTTGTTTAGTTTTTGAAAGAATCTCTTAAAGTATCCTTCGGCCTCTAAAAGTTGTATTTGTTCCTTAGTACTCATGTAGATCCTGTTCCCCAATTACCAATATCAGTTTCTCGGATCACTGTTTTATTTCCATCTTAGCTTTATTTGGAAGCTCAGTGGACACATTTGCACATTTTGGTAAAATTGGCTTTCCTTAAAAGAAAATGTCTTTCTCCAAAGCTTATTCCCAGCAAATGAACAAACCAATTGAGAATGCTACAGAGCTATTATAATAAAACTATTTTTGCTTGTAAAAGAAAGAAATTTTCCAAATGAATTGCCTGAAAAATTTCTCTAGTTCCCATTCAATATGTGTATGAAAATGAAGTCTCCATAGACTTTCTCCTTTAATCATACATTTTAGGAAACACACACACACACACATGCATATGTACTTGAAACAGAAAGGGAAGACAAACTGTATTAAATTTCTCTTTAAGCCATTAAATGAGTTGATTTTATTTGTATGATCTTTCAGATTGTATATTGATCAGTACTTGTCTTTATAACTAATTAAAATGTAGTTTACCTTGAATTTCCATGTGTGTTTAAAATAGAAGTGTATATACATATATATTATGTTAATATACAGTTGACTAGTTTGTGGGTAACAAATTTCCCTCCTTTAAAATAAATGTTCTAGACATACATTTAATACAGATAAATGTGTAAACTAAGACTTTTCAAAATAAATTTGATATTAAATATATTGTAGCAATTCAAAGTTTAAAGTCATCTTATAATGAATCTGCTTATATGAGACTAAATCTTTCTGTGTCTTTTTTTAATACGTATTTTTATTGAAGTATAGTCAGTTTGTAATGTTGTGTCCATTTCTGGTGTATAGCATAATGTCAGTCATACATGAACATACATATGTTAGTTTTCATATTCTTTTTTTTACCATAAGTTACTATAAGATATTGAATATAGTTCCCTGTGCTATATACAGTATGAACTTGTTGTTTATCTATATATATTAGTATTTGCAACTCTTGAAATTCCAATTTATCCCTTCCCACTCCCTTCCCCCTGGTAACCATAAGTTTGTTTTCTATGTCTGTGAGTCTGTTTCTGTTTTGTAAATGTTTGTCTTTTTTTTTTTTTTAAGATTCCACATATAAGTAATATCATATGGTATTTTTCTTACTCTTTTTGTCTTACTTCACTTAGAATGACAGTCTCCAGGTCCATCCATGTTGCTGCAAATGGCATTATTTATTATTTTTTTATGGCTGAGTAGTATTCCATTGTATAAATAAAGCACACCTTCTTTATCCAGTCATCTGTTGATGGGCATTTAGGTTGTTTCCATGTCTTAGCTATTGTAAATAGTGCTGCTATGAACATTGGGGTGCATGTACCTTTTTGAATTAAGGTTCCCTCTGGATATATGCCCAGGAGTGGGATTGCTGGATCATATGGTAAGTCTATTTTTAGTCTTTTGAGGAATCTCCATACTGTTTTCCATAACGGCTGCACCAAACTACATTCCCACCAGCAATGTAGGAGGGTTCTGTTCTCTCCACACCCTCTCCACACCCTCTTTATCGTTTGTGGGCTTTTTAATGATGGCCATTCTGACTGGTGTGAGGTGATACCTCATTGTAGTTTTGATTTGCATTTCTCTGGTAATTAGTGATATTGAGCATCTTTTTCATGTGCCTGTTGGCTATTTGTATGTCTCCACTGGAGAGTTGCTTGTTTAGGTCTTCTGCCCATTTTTGGATTGAGTTGTTTGGGTTTTTTTTCTTATTAAGTTGATGAACTGTTTATATATTCTGGAAATTAAGCCCTTGTCTGTCTCACCTTTTGCAAATATTTTCCTCCCATTTTGTAGGTTGTCTTTTTGTTTTGCTTATGGTTTTCTTTGCTGTACAAAAGCTTATAAGTTTAATTAGGTCCCATTTGTTTATTTTTGTTTTTATTTCATTCCCTGGGTATACTGCCCTAGGAGAACATCACTAAGATTTATGTCAGAAAATGTTTTGCCTATGTTTACTTCTAGGAGGTTTATAGTGTGTTGTCTTATGTTTAAGTCTTTAAGCTATTTTGAGTTTATTTTTGTGTATGGTGTGTGAGAGTGTTCTAAATTCATTGATTTACATTCAGCTGTCCAGTTTTCCCAACACCATTTGCTGAAGAGACTGTGTTTACTCCATTGTATGTTCTTTCCTCCTTGTCAAAGATTGACCAAAACTTTGTGGGGTTTTTTTCTGGGCTGTCTGTTCTGTTCCATTGATCCATATGTCTTCTTTTGTACCAATACCATGCTGTTTTGAATACAGTAGCTCTGTAGTATTATCTGAAGTCTAGACTATTGTCCTCCAGCTTCATTCTTTTTCTTCAGTATTGCTTTGGCAATTCTAGGTCTTCTGTGATTCCATATAAATTTTAGGATTATTTGCTCTGGGTCTGTAAAAAATGTCCTGAGTAATTTAATAGAGATTGCATTAAATCTGTAGATTGCTTTGGGTAGTATAACCATTTTAACAATATTAATTTTTCCAATCCAAGAACATGGGGTATCTTTCCATTTCTTTAAGTCGTCTTTAATTTCCTTAGTCAATGTTTCATAGTTATCTGTGTATAACTCTTTCACTTCCTTAGTCAGATTTATTCTTAAGTATTTTATTTTTTTTGGATGCAATTTTAAAAGGGATTGTTTATTTACTTTCCTTTTCTGATATTTCATTGCTAGTGTAAGAAATGCAACTGATTTTTGTATGTTAATCTTGTATCCTGCTACCTTGCTGAATTCTTTTATCAGCTCTAGTAGTTTTTATCTGGAGCCTTTAGGGTTTTCTATATGTAGTATCATGTCATCCACATAAAATGACAGTTTTACCTCTTCTCTTCCAATCTGGATCCCTTGTATTTCTTTTTCTTGTCTGATTGCTATGGCTAGGACGTCTGATACTATATTGAATAGAAGTGGTGGGAGTGGGCATCCTGTCTTGTTCCAGATTTTAGCAGGAGGGCTTTCTGCTTTCACTGTTGAGTACAATGCTGGCTGTAGGCTTATCATAAATGGCTTTTATTTTGTTGAGATACGTTCCCTCTTATCCACTTTGATTAGAGTTTTTATCATAAATGGCTGTTGAATTTCATCAGATGCTTTTTCTGCATCTTTTGAGATGATCACGTGGTTTTTGTCCTTTCTCTTGTTCATGTGGTGTATCACACTGATTGATTTGCATATGTCAAACCATCCTTGTGTCCTTGGGGTGAATTCAGCTTGATTATGGTGTGTAATTTTTTTTATGTGTTGTTGGATTCTATTTGCTAATATTTCGGTGAGGATTTTTGCATCTATGTTCATCAGCAATATTGACCTATAGTTATCTTTTTTGGTAGTGTCTTTGTCTGGCTTTTGTATCAGGGTGATGTTGGCTTCCTAGCATGAGTTTGGGAGTATTCCCTCCTCTTCAGTCTTTTGGAAGAGTTTGAGAAGGATTGGTATGAGCTATTCTTTGTATGTTTGATAGAATTCCCAAATAAGTCATACTATAAATGATCTCTTTAAAACTGTTGGCATTTTATGTCTAGCACATTCTTAAAATGAAATATTTCTATGGAGGAAATAGTAAAAATAATTTCACTTAGTAAAAGTGCTATTTGAGTTTGAATATATTCAGATTCATTCAAAGAATATTTCCAAAAGAAATTAAATTTACTGAGCTTCCTGAAAGGTTGACATATGGGGAAAAAATGATCAAATAAAACTTTAGAAAACATTTTCCTTTTGTATTTAATATGATAGGGAACTTTTAGCTTTGTTAAAAATGTGAAATCTTTACACTTTTAAAGGATGAGGAAGTGAATGTATGTCTGAAAGTTGGCAGGTTTTAGTTAATAATTTTACATTAAATTTTAAGTTACTTTTGAGAAATTTCTCCAAATTAGGACCAATTCCTAAACTTAACAGTTGGAAATTGTGACTCAAATAACCTTCCCACATATATATACTTAATAAAAAGAAATGTAGTATATGGGCTCAAGGCTGTTGTATTCAAAAAAGGAAAACTCTATTTTTCTTATCTGAAAACAAAACAAAACAAAAACAGAAGGGAAGGTAAATATTATACAGCTACTAAAAAGCTATACAATATTACCAGTTTATATTTTTATATCTGAATTGTTTTGACTAATTCTCATGTACTCTAACATAGTCTCATTATATGTATGATTGATAGAGGCCTGACTTAGTGTGGGCACTTGATAAATACTAAATAATGAAGGAGGCTATTCTTGAATATATAAGATTAGAAATAAAATAAGTAACTCTTGCATTTACCATTCATATTAGAAATATTCAGGTTGGAGAAATAATGATCAGAGATTCCATTATTTGGATGTATGCTAATCTCATTTAGTGCTCATGTATTTTCTCCTGGGAACATCCTTCTTGATTATAGTTCTAGTGTTTAACTTTCCAGATAGTTCTCTGAATGTATTTCTGAGTAGTATAACTGTTGCTGTTTAAACCTAATCTCTGAATCATTTAATTGTAGTAATTTGCTCCTCTGAAATACAGAAGAAATAATTTAATTTACTCTTCATTAATGGATGCTTTTATGTCACTGGAAGAACATTGGTTATATTTGGAAACATATATATCTTTTTGCTTTGACAACTGCCAGAGCTACCACTTTCAAAGGCATGACGTTCTGATACTGAATTTAAAAGGGAATACCACAAAAAATTTACAAGCACACCACAGGAAGATGTCAAAATTTCCCAGAAGAGGTAGATGTGACTGAATAGTTTAAATGCACTGTCATGAAATCCTAGACACATTGAACTTAATGCAAACGAGTAAACTCATGAATTGGAATGAAATAACACTTCTTTAAAGATGCAAATTAAAAAGGAAACATCAAAATAAAGAAATCTGCCATTTTTTTCTCCACTGAGAAAAATTCTTTACCAGATATCAAAAAACAGGCTGGGCTCTTCAGAAAACAATGATAGAGAAAGGTATTTGATGTAGAAATGGGTATTGAGAATTCTCTCAAGACACTCCAGTTAGTATTTTAATAACCTTATAGGAAGACTACTGTAATTAGTTGTATTTGTTACACGTAATTAAATATTCATTAAATCAGACCATATTATAGAAGAAAAATGAATTTATTTTCAAAAATATTGTACAAATCAATGCCACTGTTTGATTATCTCCATAGATTGGAATAATTTCTCTGTCTGGATATATGTGTGTCAGTGAAATTTTCTATCAAGTATGCTGCTCTGATGTTTTAGGATTGTACATTTCAAATACTCAGAGAAATTGTCAAATTTAACTTTAGTAATTAAAAAAAATTTTAATACAAAGACAATATGTATGTATTATTGAGAATTTGGAAATCTTTGGAAGGTGCAAAGAAGGAAATAAATATCCCCATAATGCCACCACTCATGAGTAGCCATCCTTAATAAGTTGATGTGTTTTCTTCCCATATTTTTACTGCTTATGACGTATGGTGTCAAATTGTATTAGACTATCATGTAGCTGTTATGATATAAATAAGTGTAATGTATCATATCACAATGACAACAAAAAAATTATATAAACTTTTTTTTACATGAATCAGTTTCTATTTCCCTAGGGTAGCTATTTGGAAGCAATTTTAGGGGAGAAAGGTTGAAAACACATGAATGGTGAGTGGAGTAAAAGAGGGTAGTGAACCTTGTGGTACCCTCAACAGTCTTTATCAACTATATCCTTTGTCATCCTGAAGCAATGAATGTGTCTTCTTTTTTTTTTTCTTTACTTAGCATCAATGTGTACCATGCTCATATTTCCTAAGGCATGGTCCATCTGACCACTTGCTTCAGAATGTCTGAATAATTCTTCAAATTGCAGATTCGAAGGTCTAGCAAATATTCACTGTGAACATGGAATAGGTCTATTAATAAGCATTTTTAACAAGCTCCCTGGATGTTCTTTATGATTTAAAATTTGAGGACCACTGTTGATGTAGCTGTGGCTTTCTTGATTAATGGGAAGAATCTGGAGCTTGAGTCTTTTTTTCTAATTTTGACTTACAAAACTTGAAAGAATTCATTTAGATTTGCTTTGAATCCCAGGCATACCACTAGCTATGTGACCTTGGGCAAGCTTTCTGAATGCTTATATATCCAAACAAAAATGTTAATAGTGGCACTAGATACTTGAATGAGTTTTTTTTTAAGAATTGAAGACAATGTGTTTAGAATTTCATGGTACAAAACCTGATCTACAGTAGGCGCTCAACAAATGTTAGTATCCTTACTAAATGAGAAGTGAGAGTGAAATTCAAAGATCAACCGGACTTTAATTTTATACAGGACAGAAACTAAGGCTCAAGAGAAAATGTGGTTGCTGAAAGCATCAGCAGAATAATCTAGCATTCATAAATGATGGTTGAGGTCAATTATGTTGTCAAAATAAAGTAAAAATGTGTGTTTGGAAGGAGGCCTCTACACACAAAACAACGTGTTATGTTTACAAGACTATGCACAGTAGCAGGTACCATGCACAAATGCTAGTCAGTGGCAGGTACAAGGAAAATGTTTGTAAATCACCTATATGGTAACCTGAATTATATTTATTTCACTAAAAATGTGTACCTGCGAACCATCTGTGCCACACAGGAGCCTACACCTTCCGGACAGGCCACAGAGGCTGCACTCAGAAATCTACTGCCACATTTGCTCAAAGGCCATGCCCCTCTCAGGGTGCTCACAGTCAGCTGAAGCAGACACAATCCTGGGAGACACAGGACACCTTTGTCCTCTGACTTTGGCTTGAGGAGCCTTCTACTGGCCTTGCTGAACCTTCCTTATACTGTAAGGCAATCCAGGATGCTTCTTTTCAACCTTCCTTCTCTTGTTCTCTTATCTGGAGTTAAACCTACATCCCAGTCTGACAGCGATCCCAACTTCTTTGTGACTCTTTACCATTTTCTTCCACAGACATTTCCCCCAATAAAATCCTTAAACAATTAATCCCATCTTGGCATTAGGTTTTTGAAGGATCTAAATTAACATATCTCCCCAAACTCCCACCCCTCCTCACCTAAACTGAAATACAACTTTCTCAATGCCAATAATCATAACTCATTAAATTCTGTATTTCCTACGTAGGACGAAGCATATTGGAGATCCCAGTCGTTCATTCCATATTTATTGAACTCCACTACAATATACGGCTAATGGTGAATAGATGAGAAAATAAACCATATAAATTAACTGTGATCGTAAAATCCGTATTTGACATTCATTAAATATTGTTAGAACACATGGAGCATATATGTAAATACAGCATGTAGGTACAAACGGGTGGGAAAATATAGTCCAGTTACTAACAAACTGTGGGATCAATAATATAACATGAGTGGTTTGGGTGAGAGAAGAGCAAAATGCAGACAGCAGGGAGTGTAGAGGTGGGGAGGTGGAGCGAGGTGATGACTGTTCAGAGTTTTCCACTGAGTCAACAAATCCTCAGTGGCCCTAGGCACACCCACAGACCAAATACACAGCTGTATGCATATGCAAAGAGCTTTTTCTTTGTGCGAAGTTGTAACTAGTGGTAAGGGTTTTGTCCATATGCAATGCCTAAGTTAATAGACTCTTAAATCAAGTATTATTATATGGGGGAAAAAAAAAACTTTTGACATTAAAAAGAGATCATCTTCAAAAAGTTAAATCACATTGGGAAATGTTACGTGTACACTGGAGATATAAGGAAACAAGAAATCATATGTGTAAGTGGATGACATCCAGGAGAAAAAGGGATTTGGTCCCTTGTGACTAGAAGTGATCACCTCTTTTCTGGGAACAGAAAAGATGAAGGGGCATCACAGATGGAAGCAACATTTGTAAATTTTGAGCCTCTAAGTGTTTTGTGATATTCTGGGTATTTTATATGATAACTTACATACTCATTCATTATAATATCGTTATGAATTGGGTAGCAATATCCCCATGCTAAATAGAAAGAGAATGAAGCTCGGAGAGATGAATGAACATGTTCAAGGTAACACACACACGACACAGTGGAACGAGACACGCCTGAGGCCAGTAATAGCACATATGTCTCTCATCTACCGCAGGCGTTCCCAGGTATTTGGGGCTATATAATTTATTACTAGTTTAGTCTGTTAGAGGACATTTGTTTTCCCAAGATCCAGTTTCCTTTATTATTCTCATTCTTTTCATTCCTCAAAAAAAAAAGTTCATGGCTCTGTATACAGAGATAAAGCATATATAACGTGTGATTGTGGGTGATTTACAACATCCCTTCACTCAAGACACAAGGACCCAGCCATGATGGCCAGTTTGCCATGTGGGAAGGGTACTAGCGAGCATGCAGGACGACACAGACACACACACACGGGGCCGTGGGGGGACTGACTCCTGTTGGAGAAGAAATAGGAAAGACTTCATAGGAAAAGTGGCAGTAGGTTTAATACCTGGTGATAATCCAGAACTAAGATTTGCCAGCAGTACTTCAGGCAGAGGGGCTAGGGCAGAGTTTCCCTCTCGTGAAGTTCACAGAAATCTTTTTTTGGGGTGGGGGCAGGGGGACACATTTTTAAGACTAGAATATGATAATAAGGATATGTTGATGTGATAAACCAAAAAAATAAAATAAAAAAACAGTTTGGATCTAAAGGATTTCTCACATTGAAATTATAAAAAACTTCAAGATAACAACACTTTAACGTTTATTTAAAGGGTCGATATTTTATTGCATTGTTTCATGTAAGCAAGAACTTTTCAGGTTGCTCAGATTGGACCAACAGTTCCTCCAGGCAGGACAATCCTTTACTCCATCACGAAGTCAGTCAACATTTTCTAAGTGACCCCCGCGTCTGAATAGCAAGATTCAAGAGAGCAGTGTAAAAGGGTCCAGAAGCCCAGCGCGTCTTCTGAGGAGCTTACAGCCCCATGAAGACACGAGGTAGACCTATAAAACTGTAAGCTCGAGTGACAGAAACATCTGCCAGATGGAAGCCCACAGCTGTAAAGAGACATTTAGTAAGTGTTCAGTACGCAGGGAAATGGACAGGAAAAAGTTTAGAGTGACTGGAACTAAAAGAAGCCAAGTGGGGTTAGTTTGGAGAAGCTTCATGAAGGAGTGGATTTTCTGGCTGGGTTGTGGGAAACATGATCCGGCTGCATAAAACATTTTCCTTTCTTTGCGGTGCTCCCCAGGTGGACTCTCTATTGACTGGGTATGACTATGCTTGTCTTTATTTCCCATCTTCCCGCTTTTCCTTTAGAGAAGAGCCTGGTCAGGACTATATTGACTGAATACCCCGTCTCAATGAGAGGACTGCATGACAGAGATACCCTCTGCTCTAAGACTAGAATTCCTAAAGCTGTAATAGTCATCTCTCTGTGTGTCTTACACCTGCGCCTGCTCTCATCACAACACCAGGGCCTGTGGCCAAATCTCTCATCTTCCTAGATTCAGTTCCTAGCAGTAAAAGTCATTCAACTGTCTCTTCTACCCTTGGAGACCTACAGAAAGGATTTTTAAAAAATAATAAGCATGAGTACTGTAGTGGATTTGTCGTGTGTCAGTTTATCCCAGCTGGAACTGCACGTCTCGGGAATCCCTTCCCTGCACACCTGTGAGAATGCACGGGATTGGCAAGGGGTTACGGGAAGCAGCAGCCATATTCATCTTACATTGGGAAGACTGGTTGCAGGGTAAGAAACTGTGTTGCAACTCAAAACATTCTTACAGAGCTCCTGGCTTACCTTGTCGATGTGGGGCAATGGCCACACCTGTGGGTTCTCCAGCCTTCTCTCCATCATCCTTCAGTTTGTCTGGACCCTGGGCCAGGTGTGTGCTTAGCTCTATGAGAAATGAGGCCAACTTCTCCTGCAGGACACCAACATCATTGAAGGTGGAGGCCTGGGTGAGGTGAGAACAAGAATTCCAGTCTAAAGGCATAGTTTCTAGCTCATTTTTATGTGTTGCAGTTTGTTTCTGCTGCCACATGCTTCACACGCATCTTCCCTTCCTGACTACCTGCTTTGCACCAGATACAAAAATGACAGCTTCTCATAGACAGTTCAGCGAGCTACCACAATTGCATAATGATGAATCTTCTCCATAAATCCACATCCATGTGTATGTGTGAGGATATTTATGCACACGTAATACATGTTTATGTGTGTAGACATATATGTGTACACATACATACACTGTATATGTATTTTGTAACTATGTATGTGCATCTATATATGTAAATATATATTTACTTTCGTACAAGTTCCTTCAGTTTGTCTTCTACTTGCCAATACATTATCTTTTTAATAAAAAGAGGACTGAACTCTCTGGCTGATTAATTCCTCTCCCTTCTTTCAGCCTGAGCTCATTGTCCCTTTTCTTAGAGAAGCCTTTCTCAACCTCTTTTCAACTTTTTCAAATGGTACTGTGTTCTCCTGTTTCACGGCGTTTTTGCAGTTTATTTTATGCTTTAATATAAATTGAATTTTTTGAAAGTTAGTCTTCTTCAATACAATGGTAAGTCACAGAAGGACAGAAACCACATCTGTTTTGTTTGCAGCCATTTCTCGAGCCTAATTTGATGCCTGGAGTATATTAGGTGTCAATATATGTTTATTAAATGAATGAATACCTATTTTATACCTCTCCTCTCTTCATTATCCTTTCTCCACCCATTACTGTTGGTCCAACAAATGCATCCATCAATGCACACAGAGATATGTGTGTTTGTGTGTTCCTTCTCTCCCAATAATTGCCCCCATTAAGCATAGCACCTGGAACCTATTACTTTCCAGAGCAGCTTCTCCTCCACCCTCATATAAAACCTACTTCCTTTGACGTCATGCTACACAGCTATAGCCCCTCTGTCTCTCCTGGTCCTATTCATCTCCTGACAATATGTCTGTTCCCACAATATCACTTTCCAGAACTAACCTTCATCATGTTTCCATATGTTCATTTACACATGCATATATTCAAAAGATATTTGTTGAGACGTTATGATGTGCCAGATCCTGGGACTGAGTGATGAGGGTCTGGATTTCCCTGTTCTCTGGGATCTGGGAGGAAATCTTGAGCTGTTTCCTTTTCATCTAAGCAAGGACAGGTGCTGAGAGCTTTCCCTTCTATATCCACTGCCCTCTCTGGCCACCAGAAGTCCCTCTTACTGATCTCCTGATGCTGACAGGTATCAGGAGTTTTTGAAATGGGAGGAGGGAGTATTTGGATGAGCTGAGAAAGTCTTGAAACACAGATGCCTGTGAAATACTAGAAAGGGGACACGCAGTTAGCTGTTGTTGGGTGCCTTCACCGGATAGCCGCAGGATCCCACCCTATGTCCTCAGCACAAGGCAGACCTATTCTCGCCCTGCACCCTCTTGTGATTGTGGAGCCTGACTCTTCGTCGGTTTTCTTCCTAATCTGTTAATTATCTTTAATAATATGACAAGCTCTTACTGAGTTATGCTTTTTCACTGACAAAATGATTTTAATGGTTATCTTCTTATTTGAAATCCTCCTTTCTACAAATAAGTCTTTGCTTCCACAACTATATATATACATATTTGTATATATTTAGAGCCTAATTTTAAGGTAAAAGGCTAGATATTGATTCTTCTTTTTCTCTTTGTAAAACCGTGTATCAGCACTCGTGAGTGGCTCTGGTTCCTTAGGGAGAAAGGCAGGGCAAAGAACTCCAAGATAAAGACAGGACATGAGCATATTTCAACAGTGTCACCACTTTATGGCTGGTGAGTTGTGCCATGAGTCCAGCTAAGGCTGAGGAACGTGAGTCTATTCTCACAAACATCTTCATGATTTTGGGAACTCTTCATGCAGCAGTCAGCTTCTAGCATGAGACGGCAGAGTTCAGGATTAATTGGAATTCAACTTTTTTCTAGGTAATTAGGCCTGAAGGTAAATACTCACGGTTATTAGGAGTGCTAGTGAGAGAGCGATTTAGATGATAATCCATGCAGCCCAAGATGAATAGAGATGAAGAGGCCGGGGCCAACAGAGCTACTGGCAGTGAATGAAGCAATCAGTAGACTGACTGTTTCCATGCATCTGAGAAATGTTAGGGGACATGACAGAATGAGAAGGGTGAATGAATATCAAAGATTTAGAGAATAATGGTTCAAGGGTCCTACCAAGAACAATTTTAGGATCTCAGGGAATGTCAGCAGTTTGAGTGGATAAAGTAGAATAGAGGAAATGGTGGTTGTTGCTGGAGGAGCTAAATCAACTATGAAATTAATATGCATGATTCTAATTGCTTACTAAATTTTCTCCCTACTAAGATCTAACTTCTGTGAAGAGAAGTCTCATGCCAGTCTTACCATAATATTCCTAGTTGATGCCATGATTGGCACTCAATAAAAATTTGTTGGAAACATAATAACTTAGGCATGGAGGACTCCTAATATCCAATATTTTAGCAATGTGCAAGTCTGACCATGTAAAAACACTTTCTGTTGTCAACTGGACTTTGCAGGCCCTTCATCTTCTGATTGGAAAAAAAAATGTGTTCAGACCTCATCTTGCTAGATTATATTAATCATTTGGGTCTCAGTTTAGTCATCACTTCTTACAGTAAGTCTTTCCTGTTCCACCATGTCTGTTTTTATAGCATCCTGGACTTCCTCTGTTCTTGGACTTGCTTTAGTGTGATTTCTTATTTAATTATCTGCCTCTTTCAACAGACAGAAATCCCCAGCAGATTAAGGACCCTGTTTTATTCATCATCACTTTCTTCACTCACTATAAAAGAAACAAATTAAAACAAATTACCATTTTCTTCTCTCTTAGTGGCAAAACAAACAGCTTTTTATACTGCCCAGTCTCGATGAAGAGGCATAGAAATAAATTCTCAAACACTAGATGTGAGGGTAAATTAGTATAATATTTGTGGAGAGTAAATTGGCATTATCAATCAAAATTTAAAATGAAGATATTGTTTGACTCTAAATTCCACTGGAAAAGTATATCCTTCAAATATATTTATATAAGTAAAATAAGATAGATATAAAGGACTTTGCAAGCATCTTTTGAGTATCAAAAACAGCATGAACAATTTAAATGACCATTGACAAAAAAGTGGGCATATGATTATGATATACCCATATAATGGCTTTCCATTAAATAGGACACAGTAGATATTGATATGTTTCTATGAAGAATCTTGAAGGTGCTGAAAATGTGTGTATTATGACCCTGTTTGTGTCATTTTTAATAGTACATGTATATTAATTATGCAGGTAAAATATATTTTAGTGAAACAAGACTCAAGAAATTATTTACTTGTTACCTTTTGAGATGAGACAAGGTGTATAAGGAGAAATTGTATATACATATTTTTTTTAATGTTTGATTAGTTGTTCCATAAGTAATTTCTGTGATTTTTTATTTTATATTACTCTCTACTGTTAGAGTTTTTTAAACCTTGCCAACAGTTTGTTCACGTTCCTTCCCTCAGACTTCACAACAGATTTACCTACATCTGTACACATTGTTTGGTTCTTCTTTGGCCTTTAGATCTTTCACTCAAGTATTTCCAGCAAATATTTCTGGTCTTCACCACTCTTTAAGACCAAGCCCTGACCTCCTCGCCAGCTGTTGCTTTTGTCTCCTAGTTCATCAAGAAAACAGAGGTACCTGGTGTCCAAATGAGTTTACTTTAAACATTACTCCCACCGCCTACTAGAGGACCATCCATCTTTTTCCCGCCTCTTAGAGGACAAAGGACCCGCCCCCTGCTCCAGCGTCGGCGCGGACACCACCGTCCTGGGCGTGTCGCGTCCGCGCCAAGTGTCCCTCCAACCGGAGACGCTGGATCTGACCTACCTCATAAATTACTTCCTTTCTCCCCACTGGATCTTTGCCCGTACACAATAAGCATATTCTACTGTCTTCCTTCCTAAAGAAACATATATACAAAACTAACAAATAATCCTCTTCTGACCTGAGTCAGTACCTTTTTACTGACCCAAAAGTAAGTGATACATGCCAACTCTATGTTTCTGATTAATAATTATTTTTCTTCACCGACATACGGTTTTAGTTATCAGCACTCCACTGAAATCTTTCTCTAAAAATCACTAAATCACACATTTCAAAACGGAGGGAAATAAATCCATTCCCTCTTGTTCCTCTTCATACCACACGGACCACTATTTGCCACTCACCCCTACCTGGAAAACTGGTCCCTTAGCTTCTGTTATTCTTGGGCCATTCTTTCTCAGTCTCTTAATAGGTCCTTTCTCTTTGATCAACCCTTCAAATAGGAAGTGCAACATGGTAGTCATCGTTTTGTTTCTTCAGGCCCATATAATGTTTAAAAATTTTTGAAATCATTACCAACATTTAAAAATTACTAGATTCCACGCAAAGTTTTGAAATGTGTAATTTATTTTAAGAAATAAGAAGATACGGTATTAACACTGTGTCCACATCTCCCCATGCCAAATATGGGCAGAGCTACGTAAACTGTCTCTTTACACAAGTAGTGCCTACCCACTTCTCCTTAACTTTGACTTGCCACCAACCTGCTCCACGTGCTTGTTACTTGCCTTAATCCTGTAAGCCAGGTGACTCTAAACATTTCTGTTATGCAGCACTACACTAAAATGTTTTAGCATTTTCCTCATATGGCATATTTTTATGTATAAATTATATTTCAATACTTTATTTTCAATTTCTAGAAGTTCTATTTTATTCTTTGACGTATCTTCATTTTTACATTGTCTATACTTCATTTGTTTTTATTTCCTTTTTATGAATTTTATGACTTTATAATTTTGGGGTTTTTTAACGATTCTTCATGGATTGTTCCATATATGTTTCCTTACTGTCTTCCTTGGACATGTTCTTCCTCGTTTACTTTTCAAAGGGTCTGACTTTCACAGATGGTGGCCTCAATTCCTGCTCCTACTCAGACATTAAATACAAGCTCTTAGCTCACAGAGAGCTGGCACAGACTCTCCTTACCTGCTCTCCACCCTGCTCTCCTGTTTTTTCACTTCAAGTGTTTTCTTTATTTTCTGGGAAATAGAGCTATATGTTTAAAAGGATGTTTGCTATATGATATTTACCTCTTCTAGGCAGCCTGCAGAAAAAGTATTTTCAAGTTATTTAGTCTACCATATTTGCAGAAACAGAAATCCACATTTTAAAATTACATGAGGATGGTACTAGTGTAATATATTACGTATCTTAAAAACTAGACACAAAATGAGAATTTAGAATACAATAACTGTTTTGTTTATTATTGATGTCAAAAATATTTGTTCTCTCTCTAAAATTTTTTTTTAGGTTTTAGCAATGTACTTGAATATGCTTAACTATTTTTAATATCTTGATTTAAATATTTTTGGAAAAAAAGGCCCACTTATAAATCCAGTTTGTTTTAATACTTAGTTTAAATGACTACCATAGCTGGAAGAAATACTTTTAAAGATCTATAGATCCATGGAAATAGATGCAGTTTTATTAAATCAGTTTTCTTCCCTCTCAAAAATTATTTTAAAATTTATTTTAAAAATTTCATTGTTAATGTCTAGCTCCTCTGTTGTGAATCAGTTCTTCTTGCAAAGGATTAAATAATACCCATTAGGACCTTTCATTTGGAAGGGGTTTTTAAAACAATTTGAAAATTCTGTTTCCAACTTTTTAAAGCATTCAGATATGAGAATTTTAACAAGAAACAAACACTATTTTTATTTACAAAATCATATAATGATGAAAATATTTTCAAACTTTCTCAATGCCATCTTCATAGTACAAGTTTCTTTTGAAAAAATAGTCTATTACCCATTAAAATATCATCTTTACCTTGAAAGGATGAGGTGTATTTATTTTTTTCAAATATCTGCTAGGATAAATGTTCTTGACAACTACTCAGTGTTATAATAAAAGTCATCAGTTTGGAACGCCTTCCTTTTTGAAAAATAAAAACATTCAGCAACTCTATTTAAATTTTTTATATTGTGGAAAATATTAAACTTTCATAAAAGGGAAAAGTGGTAATACTAGTGTGTCAATCACCCCACGTCAACAATTTTTGTTTTGTCAAAAACTGCTTTTATTTGAATTCAGGCATTTTAAAGTAGATCCTAAATACCATATCATTTATCTATAAATACTTAAGGATGTATATTTAATAGGTAAAGTAGTTTTTAAGGTAACCACAATATTCATCATATCTAATGAAATTAATAATTTTGTTTTTAAAAATTAGCTTCATTAGGTACAGTTTACATATGATTAAATTCACCAATTTTAAATATACAGTTTGACAAGTTTTTTTAAAGATTATTTTGAATTAATTTTAGACTTACAAAAGAATTTCAAGCTCATACAGAAAATTCTTTTCTGGTCTTCATTCATATTCCTCTAATGTAACATATCATATAGTCAGGGTACATTTATCAAAGCTAAGAGTCTGACAGTGGTATAATGTTGTTAGCTAAGCTACATTCTTTATTCAGATTTCACTAGTTCTTCCTCTAATGTCCTTATTCTGTTCCAGGATCTAATCCAAGATCCCACGTTGTGTTTAGTGGCTATGTGCCCTTTGTCCTTTCTAGAACGTCTCGTTAGTGTTTCCTTGTCTTTCATGACCTTAACACTTTTGAATATAATTATTTCATAAACTGTCCCTCAATTTGGATTTTTCTGATGTTTTCTCATCATTAGATAAAGGTTACAGATTTGTGCAAAGGATACCACAGTGGGGTGATGCTATTCTCAGCACGTTGTATTAGGAGGTGCACAATATTGACATGTCTTATTACTGATGATATTAATCTCGATTACTTGTTTAAGGTCGTACTGCCATGTTTTTCCAGTGTAAAGTAGCTAAGATGACTTTTGTTAAATGTGTTATTTGGCATCTTTGGAGATGATTTTTTTCCTTTGCTCTATTAAATGATGAATTATATTAATGGATTTCCTAATACTAATTCACCTTTGCACCCCTGGAATAAACTTGGCTGGGTAATGGGTCGATAGTTCTTTTTAAGGATTTTGATATGAGGTAACCGGAAAATCTTTTTTTAGTATAGTCAATTTTCAAGGTCTATCCTCATCCTTAGAAAGTATTATAATTCCATTATTTAAGATAATGTAATTTGGAAATCCACTTACCAAAGCATTACTCTAGAATGTGCAATAAGCAGAGGAATAAGGCTGAATTCCACTGTCAATTCCTCTTCATGGTGGAACTCTCACTCATCACTTGAGTAACTGGTGTGGCACACTTGACAGCTGAACCAGGGACCAGGTGAGGGTGGGAGGAGCAGTTCTCCTGTTACATATTAGCCTAAACATACTCTCCCTGCTCAAAACTCTTCTGTGGCTCACAACCCTTCTTGAACTTGGATGCTCACCATGCCATATGAGGCTGTCTAAAACTGGCCTTTTACTACCTTCTCAATCTCATCTCTCACTGTTTCCAGGTTTAGCTTCTCCTAGTCCTCCAAGGGCATCATGCCAGTCAACAAAAATTTATTTTTTGTAGGCTGTTTCTTCCCTCTAGACTACCACTCCATTGCTGCTTCGCCTCAAGGACTCTTCCTCAGTCTGTAACACTCAGTCCCCCTGTTGTTGCCTCTGGTAAATCCACAGATTATCAAGTTGTGAAGACATTTTTGTTGTTGTCTTTCTCCATCACCAGACTGTAAGCTCTTAGAGGGACACGTTGTGTTTTATTCATGGTTTCAAATCCAGATCATAGCATAATCCTGGTGCACAAATAGCAGGGATTTAGTAAATGTTTGTTGAATGGAATTGAATCAAACTTGACACTTAGTAAAGGTCTGTGGATTTGATTTTGTCAGATATGACAGCTTTTATGAAACCACCAATTGACTGGGAAGAAAGCAACCCTCAAATAAGGAGTACTTCTGGCCTTCTTTTTTCACTAACATTTGTCTTTAATTGATGAATTTAAAGTCTTCTTTTGGTTAGTTATTTGCTCCAGAAATGGCAAGTCCCTTGACAGCCAAATTCCTTTTAATTTCACTTTCTGAGTCTGGGGGAAAAAAAGAAAGCTCGTTACTTATGAACCTTGCAAAACATTCTTATAACACATTCTTATAACATCTGATGCACAGATATTGATCCAGGAAGGTGTTACCTCCTGTGGTTACCCTGTGGGTTTCCACTTTGAATTGCCAGGGAACACACACTAAAATAGGAAAGTAATGTAAGTTACAAGTCCTTTTTTACTACTTAGCCCTGAAAGTCATATATTTTTAAGTTAACAATAATATCTGCAGACATCCAATGTCAGAAAAATAAAACAGGTTACTTTAGGAAAACTCTTGGCCTTTTTTGAAATCAGGATTTTTGTTTTTTGTTTTTTAGTTGGTACAGAAAAGTTAGCTAATTGATCCATGGGTAATTGATGGTAGAAATTTAAATTGGAAAATAGTTATATTTGTTAACAAAGAGTTATTTTAATAGTTGGATGACCCATCATTTCCTCCCTACAAAATAATGCTTTGTTCTTACAATCTAAATACTTAGCTGAAAAAGTATAATATTTATATTCAGAGACAAGAACACAAATAGCAAGAGATTTCATTTTTTATCTACTGCCAATATCCTTTTGACAGCTACTTGACCTTTGACCAGTCATGTCAAATCCCCCATCAAGAGTATCAAACTAGATTTATTTCTGTTTTTTAAATTTTTATTCTATTTTTTATCTATATTTCTAAATAAAAATTTTGTTTGGATAGTGAGATAAAATTTTAAAAACATTGCAATCATATCTGCTATAAATTTAGATAAGTAGCTTCATGCTAAAATGAGTCTATCCAGTGAAGTAACTTTAGACAATAAAATGCAAAAATCTACATGATCTCAAAACTTCAGTTGCATAAATGAATGGAGCAAAGAAAGATGACCCAACAGTTAACAGTAGCCAACAATGTAATACATTTATCCAAAAAACTTTCACCCAAGTAATTTTATGAATTAATTTATTAGTTAACTCTTCCCTCCCCTAAGTGATAGGCCTGGATCAGTGGTAAAGCTATATGAAACAGCTTTTGATACAGGATATGAAAATACTGATTACTATGCCTGGAAAAAGATAGGCTTGCTTTAAGAAAGGATGAGGTCTATTCATTAGAAGAAAAATATAGCTTGGGATATGTACGGTACTCGGAATCCACCAGTTAGGCCAGATAGGCAAGGAATTTTACTAGAATTGTCATTCTCAAATTTCTTTTCATCAAGTTTATTTTTATTTATTTCATAAATATGGACCATAAATAGACTTAAATATTACTAAAGACCCAAAGAACCTTTGTGTATGTGGGGTATAGCTACTAATACTTACTACATTACAAAATAAAATGAAAAATATTAAACTATATTATTTATTCACTTATTTGAATATAGCAATTATAAATATAAATAGTAATTTTGAAATAATATCTACAGCTTTTAAAAATTAGTGAGAAAATGACATTGCTTTACCTTTTTTTGAAATCTCTAATATCTTACCTAATAGAAAACAGTTGAATTCTCGCAACTATTTCTGTATTCAATCTATTGCACCATCACATATAGATAGTCTCTGGAAAACTCCACTGCAACCTTATAAGGGAATGAGAGTAAGAAAGGCAAATAGCACCCGGGTACTGTTATTGAAATAGTTTTGACGTTATGGACTCCTTGAGATGATCAATGCCATCCTTAGTGTTCTGAGAAACACCACACTTGAAGATCTCAGAGTTCTTTCCAGGCCTCCAATTCTATTACTAGCAAGGTTATCCTCTTACTTTGAGTTCCCAAACCAAAATCATATATAATTCTTCTTTTTTAAGAAGGAGAAGTAAAAACATAGGGATGAGTAACTTTGGATTTTTTTTCCACTCTCTGTTTTTATAATCTGTGGATTTAGAAATAAAAAATAAAAATATACATAGACGTAGGCATTGTATAATCATTCAGAGTCAGTGGAGTGGATTATGTCTCAAAGGAAAAAAATTGAGTCACATTTCTGCCTTCAGAACTGGCCAGGGATGTGACCTTGGAAAAGTCAGTTAATCACAATGACTACACAGCTCACACAGTTGTTGAGAGAATAATAATGGCGAAGGCTAATTTCATTGATTTATTATTTCGCCGTCTCTTCTAAAATGGACTAATCATTTGGCAATTTATTTAGCTACATTTTTTATTTTTCTTTTTGTTTATTACTTTTGTGATGTTCTCTAACTGACTGGGGAACCAGTGAATATTTAGGCAGACAGCGGCAGAACCCTTATACGTCCGGCACAGGGTCTAATATATGTATGTTAGGTACTTCTATTACATATGTTATATATACTTTTTTTCAAAACTTTACTTCTTGTAAAAACCATCAGTAAAGTGTAAAGTACATTTTCTGTGTTAACTATGAGGCCCTTGAGGGCAGGAACTTTGTCTCTTTTGTATACTGTTGTCTTCCCAGGAGTAAAATAATGTCTGGCACAAAATACAAGCTAAATGTATGGCTATTGACTAACAGAGTAAATAAATGGCAAATTAGTTAAAAATGTTTTTTGTCAAATCACTATACCTAGTAACTTCTCATATTTTGCCGTGGGGTTTTCTAAATGTAAATGCTATGGTCAATTTCAAAATAATACATCCTAATAGTATATACCATAAGAAGACACTTTAAATGATATCCATTTTCTCAATTCAGATATTCTCTCTATAGCCTGATAAATGTTCATCCATTTTCTTGTTGAAAACTAAATAATAGGGAACTCATTCCTCATAAAGCAGCTCATCCCACTTGATAAAATTGTCTCTCTCAAGCTGAAATTACGATCCCTTCTGTTCCCTAATGCCTAAACTTTAAGTCCCTGTATTTTCAGCTCTCACAATTCCTGAGCGGAAAAAAAGCATGAGGAACATAACCACAAGCAGAAATTGACTATCCTGAATCCATAAAAAGTAGTTACTACTTTGTTATTTCTGATCTGTCCATATTGCCTTTCAGCAACCACAACAGAGGCATCATGAGCTATTTATGTCTTTGAGGTGAGAAAGCTTCCTGCACCACTGCACACCACACATATCTTCTCTACTTTTCGATTCATTGCAACTATCATCCAGTTGGAAAAACTGGATGCATGTGAATTTGAAGAAGGATGTGAAGAAATTGAAACCAACCTAGGCAACATTTTATTTTTAGTTTTACCTGTGTCTGAGATACGCAAAATCATGGTCTTTTGCTCTGAGTTCCTATTTAGTGGAGGAGACAGTTATGCACAAAATGTAGCATTGTATAAGTCAAAGCAGACCTTGAGAAACATTGCAAGATAAAAAAAAAAAAAAGAGTGCCAAAGACAAGAGCTTAATTTTAAACAGAAGGATGGGGAAGAAAAAAAGTTTGTGGATTGTAGGAACTGTTGGAATTAAAGATGAATGTCAACTAAGTAGTAACATTGATTAAAATAGGTTTTTCTTTTTTTTTTTCAGATTGTCTAATTAATAAAGTCAGTAAATTTCTGTTGTTCTGCGTTCCACTGAAGCTTCTTGCATGATTTGACATGTTGGCTTTTCCTTCCTTCCTATATTTTGAAATACCTCTTCTATTTTGATCACTTCATTCTTCTGACCCTCCTCCTCTCATTCATAATAGCAATGATTTCCAACTCCCTCAATCCCTTGAGCAAAGGAATTGTCTTCTCTAAGTGGTTTCAATAACTAGATCACAACTCCTTCACACTGTACTGTATTTTAGTAATATCAGTAGTATTTTTCTAGAGTATCTTTCTTTCCCTGAGTTTTCCGACAAGAAATTGCTGCGTACAATTGAATAACGTCAATTACAACATGACCAACAAAAAATTGTTACTAATCAGCTCAAATACCACTGTTTCTAAATAATTTGTTATTTTTAAACAAATTGTAACAAACACATGTTAATCCCTGCAATATGCTTGCTTGTCTATACACAAACAAGCTTTAGTGCGTGGGACACAGTTGGCATGCTAGAGATTATATAATACCCTTCAGCCTGCCTCATCTCATACTGCACAATTTGCTTTATTCTTTGAATATTTGCGAGGAATATTCAGCAATATCCTTTGGGATGCTGTACACATGTGTTTGGCATTTTTCATGGGTACACAGCATGGTGGCATCAATATTTACTGTCCTCTCATAATGAGTGCAAGTTAAGTCTCCAGTATTTTTCATGGCTTGCTCGTAACAGTCTTAGTCACTCATACATGATGAGAATGATATAAATGATTTAAGACCAAGTTAATTTCATTTTAGGGAGCAGATGAGACTATGACATAGCCTAAGCCTATCATTGATATATTTAGACATCTCTTCTTTCGGCATTCCACGTTACTAAATATATTTCCTAATCCTTCCTAATTCAATTAAATGAGTTTTCTGCCACCCAGTTAGTCAGCCAGAGTAAAAAATGTCACAAACAGTCTATTTGGGCTCTTCTGCTCATTAATAGGACTCACATCTACCCAACTGACTAACAAAGCCCTGTCTGTAATGGACACTTTGAGATAAAAAAAAATCATACAACAAATGAAAGAAAACAATCTGGAAAAATATATTGTTCAAGGGTAGAATTAACTAACTGGGATTCAGTTCATTGCTAGCAAGACATTAAGTCACTTGCTACTGTCCATGATCAGTTGTATACATGTGATTTTATCTAACAATGTAAGATTGACAAACTGGTGATACAACTGCAGCAAAATGTATTATTTTTTCTGCATCCTTTTCTTGCCTTATAGGCAAAATAATTGACTCTCTTTGACACTGTGTAATTTGATATTTATTAATAAACTATAAAATTATTCAATCCTTGGAAAGTTTGAAAAATAGTAATAATTTAGTGTAGGTTATGATTTTTAAAGTCAATTTCCTGAAATATTTTAAGTCATTAGCAGCAAAAATAATTTGCTTTTTCAACAAGCAAAATTAACTTACTTTAAATAAAAAATTGCAATTGTGTGTTTAACGTTCTTAGATTTGAAATACTTTTTCTCTTATGATCAAATAGGTAATAGAGATACCACTGTTTTTTTTTTAACCACTGACAATTTCACATAGCAAAACCTCTCTCTAGATATCCTAGAGCTGTTTTAGTGTTTCATAATGAACTAATCAGTGAATTAGGTATAATAAAGAGTATAA
This sequence comes from Camelus dromedarius, assembly GCF_036321535.1. Taxonomy (NCBI): domain Eukaryota; kingdom Metazoa; phylum Chordata; class Mammalia; order Artiodactyla; family Camelidae; genus Camelus; species Camelus dromedarius. The sequence goes on along the minus strand of NC_087449.1, from coordinate 9,170,943 downwards.
TTTTTACCATAGCAAAACTATTTTAATACCCTTCATAGATTTTTCTTAAACCATGGAACATAGCATAATTCCAGTATAATAAGATGGAATGGATATGCTGTTTCTGGAAATTGACTATTACTCTGGACCCAAATATTGTTGGGATTTGCCTATGTCTACCTGTTATAACATGAGCTGGACATTTAGTCAATATATGTTTATTTGCTCAAGCTAGACAACTAATCTAGAAAATGCAGTTTCTTTCGTGTTCCGTTTAACTTGACTGTCTCCACTGATCCCATTATGGGAGAACTGCCAAATCTCTGCCTCATCTGGGGCTATGGAGACAGCCCTAAGAAAAATGTATGGGAGTTGTTTTGTTGTGAGTTTTTAATCTTTTAAGTTTTCCACTGAAACTTGTTTCATTAAAATGGGAGAAACCTGTCAAAGAGCTGCCTCTGTAGTTTGTATTATTTCTTTAGATTTGGTGATCTGCTTTATGTATAGAATTCCCCCCCGTGACGGTTTATTGTACTTTCTAAGCCATAGCATTTCTGGCCATGTTTTGAATTTGCGATGACATTGTTTTGGTTTAATTTGACATCTAATGTATGTTTTAGATTAGACTGATTCTCACTTAAGGTAATATTTAATAATAGCCTGAGAATTTGAAAGATTTTCCCCCAGTCATATATAGAATAGTTACTAGGGATGCCAAATTATGCCACAAAAAATGTAATTTATTCCTTCAGTATCTGCTAATTTGTTATTTAAAAAATGAATATTTTGACTGGAGGCAGAATCTGTCCTTTTCCTTAGTGAAAAGTTATTTTCAAATTTTACCTTTGATCAAACTCACAAATACTTTAAAAAATGGATCAGTTTTTGCATGGTAATATTCCCGGGAATATAAATGTGTTGCTTCATTTCGTGACATTTTCTTTGAGAGTAGAACACTACGGCATGGCAAATGGAATTTTCTGAGCTTTTTGACTCCTTTATACTTGTTTGTTTTCTATTGTTCAAGATCTGAGTTACAATTAAGTTGTCTTTTTTGATTCTTTTTTCTTTTTTCCCCTAGTCATGAATTCTGGGCCTGTTAAGTGCTAGGACTGCACAAACGATGCCCAGGTTGTGGTCAAGAGCATTATTTAGTTATAAAAAGTTTAAAAATTAGTAATGACTTCGGTAATTCTCAGCTTGCGCTCCTTAACTCTTCAGGGGAAAGTAAACTAGGCTGTAAAGACTGGTATCGGATGATTAATTCAAGGTCACACAGGGAAGCAAGCATGGGAATCGTATGTTATCAATAGTCTACTAATCTCAATGAGCCTCTCGATAGCTGTGATAGATGGCCTGTACTTATTAAATACTTAACATCTATAGTAAATTATTTCAGAACTTGAAATTTAGAATGAAATACAATGGACTTTAGACTTGGTCTCTATTTTCAATAAAATTATAAGCTGATTGGAAAAGGAAGATGCTCACAGATGTTATTCCATTTAAGAACATAAAGTCCCTCATGCGTTCGTAAGATTCTAGACACTACGTTGAAGACCGAGGATGCAAAGATGAATGTCTTTGTATCTTCTACTCTTCTAAGACTTTTACCCTCAAAAAGAGAAAAGTGTGGTCAAAGAGATAGCCATGCCACTTGATTACATTAGAGGAAGAAAAGAAGTGACATGAGAAGATAAGTTGAAAGTAAGTTGAAAAGTTAAAAACCTATCTGTGTAAATATCATTTTGTCTATATTTCATCAGAATCAAAATCCCATTTATCTGGATGGTAAATTTACTGAAGGAGGGGCCTACACCTGACACTGTTTTTGCATCCTCCGTGGGACCTATATTAGTGCTATGCTGTGCCACATACAGTCATCCTTAATATTTGCAGTGGATAACTCCAAATGACTTCAACAACCCAAATTTTAAAATATTCTCCTGAAAATATGTTTGCCACTAAGAGTGAGTGACAGTGATTCCATGTATTTTCTAGCCGGTGATTCACTCCCATATGTTGATCACCCAGATCAAATAATCCAGATATCAGAAAAAATTCCAGATTTTATGTAATAAAGATCTTTTTGCTCATTTATGGATAACCAAAGCTTGAATGTAGTGTTACTGAATGTCCGGATAGCAGTCAGTGAACATTTTGATACTCAACTAAAGGCCATATATTCAGGGATTATTTCTATAATAAATTATGTTGGAAGTATAGTATGAAGCACACAGAATGATACATTTCAGTGAATTAGCATTTCTGACTGGTTTAAGACTCTTTTATTCTTCTCCAGTTTACTTCACCTTTAAATTTCCTAAAATTCTGGGCACTTCTTATATAAATGTATTATAAACACTTCCTGCCATCTCTCACAAATGCTAGAAACCCTGCTGTTGTTGGGCCTCATGAAGAAAGATCTGGCTTTAATGCTTTAACCTGAGTTCAAACTCAGCTTTGCCACCAACTGTATGATCCTGAACACGTAGACTTAAACCCTGCTAACTTCAACTCCTCGTCTGTAAAATGTGCAAAGTAACACTGACCTTATTTTAAAGGTTAGATAACACAGGATAAGCAAACCAAAGCGTGCCTGCCCCTCATGGGGTAGTAATTTCCTCCTGATGCTTAAGTTATAATATTAAAATGAGCACACTCAAATTAAGAGGTCAGATGTACCATCCAATTTAAGCACTGTTTCACAATGCACAAATGACAGTGTTGTTGTTTTACTTGGTCTGATACAAAACAGGTATTCAATAAATATTTTGAGTGAATAAATGAATAAACAGTTATGGATAACTAAAAAAAAATCTTCAACAAAGTGATCTTTTGTGTTCTATATTTGCTAACAAATTCATTTCAAAGTACGAAAATAACAAATAATATTATATATAACTTTTTGGCCTTTACTTATTTGCAAATAAATTAGATGTATGTTAGCTTATCCTCTAGAGATGCAGTGACCCTGGATTCAATTCCAGTACCTCCATCAAAAAATAAAAAAAGTAAAAATTAAAAAAAAAATTTTTGTTTTTGAAGGCAAGCCTCTCTGTGATGGTACAAATGTGGCAGCTCGTTATAATTGCCTGAGACTTGCCATCAACTTCACAACTTAGTGCTCTTATAATGATAATAACTATATTATTCGTGATGTGGTGTTTATTTAACTAGTTTTGTTAAACTGAAAGATCAGAAGTGATAACTTCATGTCATCCATTGATGAAACAGCTGTGAGAAGGAAAAAGAAAATCTGTTTCTAATATAAGCCCAGATGAATTAAGAGAGATTAAATTACCTTCAAATATATTTACCACTCCATCTTGGGTGAGGTCATTTCCTAAAAAATTGTTGAAAAAAACTACAATTTAACACCTAACTTCAGCTGGTAAGTAATTCTCTTTCCTGTTTTTAGAGCATACTTAGGAAAGGGGGAGGGGAATCTATAAATCCTCAAGTGACAAAGAGATTAGTGGTTTTGATCATTAACAGCTTTTGGAAAAATACAAAATCACTATGTGGCACAACTGATGTGCAAACTTGAGCATCATGTTTAAAATGCACCAAACTGGAACATAAAAGCTTCCATGCTTCCAGAATAAGTAGTCATGCGTCTTATCTCAAAAGCCAGTTATATGTAGCTTTCCGCTGGGCTGTTTGGAGGGAAAAACAAAGCTGAAGGAATTTCCTGAGTAAGAAAGAACAAATGGCAACTGTGTTATGATACCAAGAGTGAAAAATAATTAACTTAATAGAAGCTTTGATACTGTGGAAGATGAAAAGTTACCAGGCTTGCTTTGAGCACTTGGGTAAAACTTTATGTGAATTAGTAATTTCCTGGCAGTCAGAATTTGCATATAGAACATTTTAAATGTCACGACAGTGCTTCCCACAATGCCTTCAACATGGAGAGCCCACAATAAATAATCATTAAATAAATGAAAGAATGAAAAACAATTCAGTGGGTCTAATTTTCTATTAAAATGCATTGCAGGCTATATCCTCTGGTTCTGATGAGTTCTTTTTTCTATGGGACACGTTTTGAATGTTTTCTCTCTTTTGTGGCAGGAGAGGCCCATTTCGATTTGTTTTGTTTTGTTTTGTTTCTGAAGTTTGCACATGTTGAACATCTGGATGTTGTAGCATCAAAGTCAGTTGACACAGCAAGCCAATAGACAGTATTTTTGTTCATAACCAAATGAGATGCATGATTGCCTTTTATCAAGCTGCTTCTTACTCAGTGAGAAGAATCAGTCTCTGATCAATAAATAACAAATCATCTGTTTCATAAATCAGACCTGTCAAAGCAAAGCAGCAGCTCGTGCTGGGGATGCTCTTCTGTGGTTGCTTGGGCCTGCTAGCATCTGGTTAATAAAAAGGGCTTCTTACGCATTTGACAGTTGTTTGGATATTCTATTTCAGCACTGTTCAAGTTTACCAGCCATTCAGACTTACTACCTTTCTTCTCCGTTCTTCCTTCCTCTGTACCTCTGTGCTGAGAGTCTCAGCTCATGTGAAGGAAAAGAACTGAGTAGACAGAAAGGAAAATGAATGAATGGGCTTTCAATTGCCCATGTGATTTTTTTTTAGGTTCATCTTTGCTAAAATCACTATGTTTCTTTCAGCTACATGTAGTTTCCATTGTTTGATCATGAATTTAGTGAAATTTGGGAAATTACTGATCATGAACCTAGGCGGTAATAGCTTGTAAACCCATGTCATAGTTTTCTCTTTCATATTTATTCTTCTGTAAATAATAGTAATATTAACAGCTAACATTTGTTAATATCCTTCTTGCTGGTGGCTGTTATTGATTCTCAATCCTAAGATGGCCTCTTTTAGATCCTATAAAAATCTTTTGAAACAGGTTCTGTTATTATCGCTATTGAAAGATGAGAAACAAGTTAACTTGCTAGCTCAAGTTCATGTACATAGTGTGAAGACCCAGTAAGTCAAATTCTAAGCCCACATTCTAAATAATTATCTCTCAAATTCATTCTTTCTATCTTGCTTCTCATCCTTTCTATGTCAAATTCAATATTTCCTCCAATGCCCAGAGTATTTCTTTTAAGAACTGATTTCATTCATTCTAGATGTGTCCAATTCCTGCAGGCTTTATGGATATGCTATATACCAAACTACACAGTACTCACTCTTGAATTGTTCCCAATTTATTCATCTATGAGTTCTGACATACCATGTTATAAGTTTTTTTGAGCAAAACTTACATTTATTACTTCCCGTCAACTCTATTTGATATATATTAGTGTGTTTATGTTAATCCTAAACTGCTAATTTGTCCCTCCCAGATCACTTTCCCCTTTTGTAACCATAGTTTATTTTCTATGTCTGTGAGTCTATTTCTATTTTGTAAATAAGTTTATGTGTATCATTTTTTAGATTGCATATATAAGTGATACCACATGACATTTGTCTTTGACTTACTTCATTTAATATGATAATCTCTAGGTCCATCCATATTGCTGCAAATGGCATTATTTCATTCTTTTTATGGCTGAGTAATATTCCATTGTATGTATATACCACATCTTCTTTATCCAGTCATCTGTTGATGGATATTTAGTTTCTTTCCATGCCTTGGCTATTGTAAATAGTGCTGCTATAAACATTGGGATGCATATACCTTTTCAAACTAGTTTTCTCTGGACATATGTACAGAAGTGGGGGATTGCTGGATCATATAACTCTATTTTTAGTTTTTTTTAAGTAACCTCCATAGTGTTCTCCATAGTGGCTGCACCAATTTATAATCCTACCAACAGTGTGGGAGAGTTCCTTTTTCTCCATACCCTCTTCAGCATTTATTATTCATTGATTTTTTAACAATGGCCATCCAGACTGGTATGAGGTGATACCTCATGGTAGTTTTGACTGGCATTTCTCTGATAATTAGAAATGTTGAGCATCTTTTCATGTGCCGGTTGGCCATGTGTATGTTTTCTTTGGAGAAATGTCTATTTAGGTCTTCTGCCCACTTTTTGATTAAGTTGTTTATTTTATTTGTTTATTTGTTTTGTTTTGTTTTGTCTTCATATTAAGTTGTGTGATCTGTTTGTACATTTTGGAAATTAATCTCTGGTCAATAGCATTATGTGCAAATATTTTCTCCCAGTCAGTGTATTGTCTTTTCATTTTGTTTCTTTTGCTGTGTAAAAACTTTTAAGTTTAATTAGGTCTCATTTGTTCATTTTTGGTCTTATTTCCATTACTCTAGGAGATGGATCTGAACAATATTGCTGCAATTTATGTCAAAGAGTGTTATATGTTTTCTTCCAGGAGTTTTATAGTATCAAGTCTTAAGTTTAGGTCTTTAATCCACTTTGTGTTTATATTTGTATATGATGTTAGAAAATGTTCTAGTTTCATTCTTTTACATGTAGCTGTCCAGTTTTCCCAGTACCACTTACTGAAGAGATTATGTTTTCTCCATTGTTTATTCTTGCATCCTTTATCATAGATTAATTGACAAGAAGTGTGAGGGTTTATTTCTGGGCTTTCTATCCTGTTCCATTTAGAGATATGTCTATTTTTATGCCAGTACCATGCTGTTTTGATTACTGTAGCTTTGTAGTATAGTCTGAAGTCAAGGCATGTGATTCTTCTGGCTCTGTTCTTCTTTCTCAAAATTGTTTTTGTTTTGGCTATTCAAGGTCTTTTGCATTTCCATGAAAAGTTTAAATATCTTTGTCCTAATTCTGTGAAAAATGCCATTGGTAATTTGATAAGGATTACATTGAATCTGTAGATTCCCTTGTGTAGTATGATCATTTTAACACTTGATGTTTTCTAAACAAAATGTTTTAACAACATTAACTCAGTGGTTAAGAATAGAGTCTGATAAAGCCCTCTACCAACATCATTTAACTTCCATTTTTATTAAGAGTGTTTGATATTATTCACCATGACAACAGGTGAGCTAAGTTATTTCTCTTTTTCTCCTTTGGAATCTTTGCATTCATTTTTCAGTCTATGTTCAAACATTTCAGGGATGACATTTGGGTGTCTTGCTTCCCTGACTGATTATTCTAGACTACAAGTAAAACTCTTGCAAAAAATCCAGAAGGGAGCAAGAGTCATTTCTTTTTTCTCCATGATACAAAGCTTTTGTTTTTCTTCTCTCTAGTACATCTCTACTCATTTCCTATTTTATTTCTTTCCAAAACCTTTCCTTATAGCACTTCATCCCAGAGTCCAACTATAAACATTGGCTTTCTTGTTAAGAATATATATATATATATATATAGCAGTTAAGATCATGGATTTGGATGAAATTGCCTATTCAGCTGTATAACTTTGAGCAAGTTACTTATTTCACCTCAGTTTCCCTTTTTTAATGTGAAGATTATAATACCCACCTAATAGGGTTGTAATAAAAATTAAGCAAGCTAAGATACTTTTATAAGGCATTTACACCAGAACCTGGCACATTGTAAATGCTGTAAAAGTATTTGCTAAATGAATAAATATTTCTGGTTTTCTCACTATCATTCCTGCACTCTAGCACTTTTACTGCACAATTAAAGAGTTAGTTTTTAGAGACAATGGGCAAGTCATCTTTCATTGATAGTTTTGTTCCTTTTTTCACATCCAAACAAGCAGTTAAGGTCAATATGCCTGTGTTTCAGTACTTGAGGGTGTCTGTTGCCTATGAATCTCGAATTCCCCAATGTCCCTTCTGAGAGCAGAGCTCAGAAAGACTTTGGGATTAAACATTGTGTATTTTATGAACTCTGACAGGCAGCTAATTATATTTGGCACATGCCTCTTGTCTTGTTAGCTTTCTGGTTTGGCATCATTGGTATTGCCTGTCTTTTTTCTCTTGAATTTAATCCATCTTTGGAGACAACACAGCGCAACTATTTCCTACTACTCATTGTATTCTTTAAACTTAATTAACTTCTTATTAAATTGGGCTTCTGTCTCATTCACCTCATTCATTGACTCTCCAAGTAATAAGTCACTTTAAACAACATCATATGCACTATGCTTAGATAATCAAAATTGATAATTTCCATGTCTAAATCATATATATGTGTATATATATATATGTGAGTGTGTGTGTATATATATATATATAAAATTTAAACTGAGAAACTTCAGAGTTAAAGCTTATTCCAGATGGCATTCACGAAGCAGTCTCACACAAATGACTCATGGCAGGTGCATAAATATACATTCTCTTCATCCAGTTCACAGTGCCAAAGCCCATTTTTCTTATTACTTATAGTGATGCTTTTCTACTGAGCCAATTTGTTCAGTGTATCTTCATTCAGCCAGAGACTGAAATATTCCCCCCAGTTGCCTGGGCCAGTGTGTTTCAAAGGAGGACACTTTCTTATTCATCTCAAGTATATTATGTGTTTTTATCTACATTTGAACACTTTAAAACATCTCATTAATCCCTATAAGCTATAAAGGGGCATGTTATTGCTACATTCTAGTCGTTGGAAGTATGGAACATTTGATGTTTATAAAACCAGATTTTGTCCATTTTTTAAAAAATGTATGGATGCCTAGAATCCAGTAAAGAAACGCTAAAGTTTGGATCACATTCTGAAAGAAGAATATAATAAAACTAAGAAATCAGTGTTAGAACTAGAGCTCACAGCAGGATGGTATAATGATTCCTAAATTTATTCTTTTAAACTTTCTTTTTTGGAGGGGGGTGGTATTTGATCTTAAAAATTGCAAACTCCTTTCTATTTTCAAAGTTCTTGTATATCTTCATTGCTGCTTTTCTCCTCTCCTCAAAGCCTCATAGTTCACCTGATTTATTTCCTACTTTTATTATAGAAAACTTCAAAACATCAAAAAGTTTAAAGAATAATTTAATAAATGCTGGTATTCCAATACTAAGATTTGTAAATTTTTAATATTCGTCATATTTTGTCCAGACCTCCTTTTTAAAAGACTAAACCTTACAGATGTTTTTGGAAACTCTATAGGTATCTCTTTGCAATCCCATTTTGCCCTTCTTCCTTCCTTTGACACAGCCATCGTCTTGAATTTTGTACGCACCATTCCCATGTGCATGTTGCTACTTTTACTATGTATCTGTATAGCTATAACAATGCATGTTATTGATTTGTGTGTTCTCAAGTTTTGATAAGTGAATCATATTATGTATTTTATAAATTAAATTGAGTTTTTATTCAGCTTTGTTTTTTGTGAGATTTATCCATGTGGATGTGCACAGTTCTAACTTTTTTCAGTTTAACAGCTTTATGATATTCAATCACATGCATTTACCACAAAATCCTTGTATATTACGTTCTCATTTTCCATTTGAGAGATAGTTGTTCCCAGTTTTGACCTTTGTATACAGTGCCGTAAGGAATGATCTTGTTTGTGTTTCCTTGAAGAAATACTGCATGGAATGTTTTTTAGGAGTGGAGTTACTGGGTTGAAGAGTATACTCTGGGTTTCTTGAAGATTGTCAATTTCCTTACTAATATGGCTCTGTTTACATGACTACTCTCTGGGTATAAACCTGTTTTATCACATTCTCCCCATGCGATCTTTGTTTTTTACCAAGCCGATGAATATAATATTGTATTTTTAAATTCACATTTTTCTAATTTCAAGGGAAGACAACCATATCTGTAAAATGTTCTTCAAATCCTTTGCCCCTTTTTTGATTGGGTTGTCTTTTGCTTTTGACTTATAAAAGTGCTTTGTATAGTCTGAATAATATTCCTTTGTTGATCATACATATGATATGCAAATATTTTCCCCCAGGCTATATCTATGTGCATGGTGCATTAACACTACTTTTCTTTTTGTTACTATTGTTTTTTAAATGTAGCCATATATATCAATATTTTCCTTTATGACCGTGGTTTCTAAGTTCTGTTTCAAAATCCTTGTATATTACCAGTTGAAAAGATATTCCCCTAGGTTATTCTAGAATTTAAAAATTTGGCCGTTCATTTTTACAAATACAATCTATTTTTCCTGCATAGTATGTGGTACAGATAAACAACTGACCCAGAATTATTTATCGAATAGTTGATGCTCCCTCCTCTGTCATTTCCATCTAAGTTCCATAAGTGCAAAATTCTAGATTTTTTTTGAAGTTCTGCTGGTTTGATCATTTATCCCAGATTAAATAACATAAGGTCTTAAGTTTTAAGGCCTGAACATTTTTTAGCTACTTGTAAAGAATTCCCTTGACTCTATTATTATTGAAAATCTTTTTTGTTATTCTTTATTTTTGCTCTTTGATATATGAATTTCAGTATTGGCTTGTAAAATTTCAATAAACAGCTACAGAGATTTTGATTGGTATTGCGTTACATTTATAGACTAACTTGAACGAATCTCATATCTTTAGAAAATTTTATCTTTCTACCCACTGATTTGATATATCCCTTCATATATTTAGATTTCCTTTTATTTCTCTTATATTTTATCTTATAAAGGAAAATACGTCTTTAGAAAAATGTATTTTTAGAATTAGTCCTACCTAGATATCTTGTAAATTTCATTGCTGTTGTAAATGTTATTTTATTCTTTTAAAGTTCCTATATATTTATTGACAGTTTATGGATGCTATTGATTTGTATTTGTTTATTATGCCAAATTCACTTGTTAGAGCTACTTATTTCTCTTTTGATTCTCTTAAATTTTCTTGGTAAAAAAATCTTAGCAAGTAAGAACAGGTTTGCTCTTTTTTTGTTCTCTTTTCCACTGATCACTCTCTCTTTCCTTCTCATTTATTACTGCAAGAACTAGGACCTCTTTTAATATCAACATTTATCAGTCTTATAAGGATTTTACAAGACCTAGAAAAACATGATTCTCTTGGTGAAAATGTCTGATTGAATCCTCCCCCCATTAACACTTTATTTGTATTTCCCTATTTGATTTATCCATTGCTTCCCTCTGTGTTGCTAAGTAAATGAACCCAGGTTTAACAGGACAGAACAGCTATACCAAGTATTTTTTTCAGTTTTACTGAGATGTCATATAATTAAAGTGTACTATTCAGTGACTCTTTTTAGCATATTCCCAGAGTTGTGCGATCATTTGACAATCTAATTTTAGAACATGTTATCACCCCCCAAAAGAAACTTCAAAGCTATTAGCAATCACTCCCCATGTACCCAATTGCCAAGCTCCAGGCAACAACTAACCTACTTTATGTCTCTATAAATTTGACCATTCTGGGCTTTTTATATAAATAAAATCATATAATATATGACTGGCTTTTTTCACTTAAACTTTGCATAATGTCTTTAAGATTCATCCATGTTATGGTATGAGTCAGTCTTTCATTCATTTTTCTTGCTAAATAATAGTCCATTGTATGAATATACCACAATTTATTTATCCATTCACTGTTAATGAAAATTTGTTTCTACTTTTTGCTGTTGTGAATTGCCAGTATGAACATTTGTGTACAAATTTTGGGGTAGATATATGATTTTATTTCATTTGAGTGCATACTTAGAAATGGAATTACCAAGTCACACGGTAACTCCATGTTTAACATTTTGAGGAACTTTTGGATGATTTTCCAAAGTAGCTGCACAATTTTACAATCCTACTAGTAATGTATTAGGGTTCCAATTTCTTCAAATCCTTGCCAACATTTGTTATTGTCTGTTTTTTTTGTTTGTTTGTTTGTTTTGGTGGGGTGGGGAGAGCCTTCCTAGTGGGAGGGAAATAGTGTATCATTGTTTTGTAAGTATTTTCTCTCATTCTGTGGGTTGTCTTTTAATTTTTTTTTAATTGTGGCCTTCAAAATTCAGAATTATTTAATTCTGATGAAGTCCAATTGTTCTGTTTTTGTTTTGTCACTTGGGTATTTAGGGTCATATCCAAGAAACCATTAGTTAACCCAAGATCATAAAGATTTACTTCTACATTTTTCTCAAAGTTTTTAAAAAAATAATTTTAGCCCTCACATATATGTCTATGACCCATTTTTAGTTCATGGTTATGTATGATGTAAGGTAGGAGTCCAATTTCACTTTTCGTGTCTAGGCATTCAGTAGTCTCAACACCATTTGTTGAAAAGACTATTCTTTTTACATTAAAATGTCTTGGCATAATTGGCAAAACTCAATTTATCATAAATGGAAGCTAGAATCTAAAGTATATTCCTTTGATCTCTTTATTTATCTTTAGGTCAGTACCACACGGTTTTAATTACTACAGCATTCTAGTAAGTTTTGCAATTAGAAAGTGTGAGTCCAGTAATTTTTTTTTTTCAAGAATGTTTGGCTAATTTTTTTTTTAGTTTCCTTGGAGTTTTAAGATCAACCTGTCAATTTCTTTTTTTTTTTTTTTAAATCAGCTGGAATTTTGATAGGGATTATGTTGAATCTCTAGATCAATTTGGGGAATATTTTTATCTTAACAATATTTATTCTCTGATCCATGAACGCGGGATGATCTTCCATTTATTTGGGGCTTTAATTTCTTTCAACGTTTTTGCAGCTTTTAGCATACAAGTCTTACACTTCTTTTATTGAACTGATCGCTAAGTATTTTATTTTTTGATACTTTTATAAATCGAATTGTATTCTTAGTTTTACTTTTGGATTGTTCATTGTTAGTGTACAGCTGATTTTTGTGCTGTGATCGTGTATCTTGCAACTTTGCTGAGCTTACCTATTAGTTCTAGTAGTTTTCAATGGAATATTCAAATCATGTCATCTGAAAATAAAGGTAGCTTTACCTCTCTATTTACAATACCATTACCGTTACTTACTTTTCTTGTCTAATTCCTGTGACTAGAATCTGAGTATAATGTTGAATAGAAGTGATGGAAGCAGACACCTTTGTCTTGTTCCTGAGCTTAGGAAGAAAGCATTCAGCCTTTCACTGTTAAGTGTGGTGTTAGCTATAGGTTTTTCATGATACCTTTTAACAGGGTGAGGAAGTTCCCTTCTCTTCCTTGATTGCTGAGTGTATTTTATTACAAAAGGGTATTGCATGCTATCAAATACTTTTCCTGTGTCTATTGAAACATCATGTGGGTTTTATTCTTTATTATATTAGTATGGTGTATTTCCTTGGATTGCTATAACAAGTTACCATATACTCTTTGGCTTGATGTAATGATCCTTTTTGCCAAATAAGATTATATTCATATGTTCTGAGATATGGACATGTTTTTTGGAGAGGATACCACAGGACCCATCACATATGGTTTAATATACTGATTGATTTTTTTGGAAATTGAAGCAACCTTGAATTATTGCATTCCTGGGATAATTCCCTCTTGGTCCTGGTGGATAATCTTTTTTATATGCTGTATTTTGTTTAGGAACTTTGTGTCACTATTCATATGAAATATTTTATCTTCAGTGTTCATTTCTTGTGATGTATTTCCCTGATTTTGGCATCAAAATCATAATGAATTGGGAAGAACTCATTCCTTCACTCTTCACCCTCTCCTACTTTTCTTCTTCGGAAGAGCTTTTGAAGGAATGGTATTTATTACTCTTTAAATGTTTGATAGAACTCAACAGTGGTGTGTTCCTGGATTGGGCTCTTCTTGTGGACCGCGTTTAAATTTCTTATTCAATCTCCTTACTTGGTTTACATCTATTCAGATTTTTTATTTCTTATGAGTCAATTCTAGTTTTTTGTTTATTTTTTGGAATGTTTACATTTCATCTAAGTTATGTTATTTGTTGACATATGGCTGTTCAGAGTGTTTCTTTCAAAAGTATTTTTTAAAGAAAAGTGAGATCCCCTCTTTTAATCCTGAGTTTATTAATTTGAATCGTCTGTCTTTTACTTAGTATAGGTAAAGATTTATCAGTTTGTTGATGCTGCAGACAACCAACTGTTTGGATTCATTGGTTCTTATCTACTATTTTTCTATTTTCTATGTTGTAAATTCTTGCTCTAATAGCTCCTTTATTCTGATTTCTTTATATTTAGGTTGATCTTTACCCCCCGCCCCATTTTCTTAAGATGGCATTTTAGCTTGTTGATTAATGTCTTTTTTACTTTTAATTATAGATATTTGCTTCTCCATTTTTCATTCTAAGCACTGGTTTTTTGGTACCTGATGTGTTTTGGTATGTTGTGTTTGTGTTTTTGTTATGTTTCACGGTAATTTCAAATTTCTCTTGTGATTTCTTCTTTAATCGGTTATTTTAAAGAATATTGTTTAATAACCACTACATGTGAACTTACAGACTTTTCTTTTATTATTGATTTCTAGTTAAGTTCTATGTGCTCACAGAATGTGCTTTGTATGATTTCAATTTGTTTAAAGTTATTGAGGCTTGTTTTATGGCCTAACATAAAATCAATCCTAGAGAACATTCTATGTATTGAATGTGTATTCTGATTCTGTTGGGTGGATCTCTGGCTGTCTGTTGATCTAGATGACACATATTATTCCTGTTGACCTTAGACCTTGTTGTCTATCAATTATTGAAAGTGGATTAACTGAGTCTCCAAGAATTATTGTTGAATTTTCTATTTCAATTCAGTCAGTTTTTACTCTAAGTATTCTGGGGATCTATTATTAGGTGTATATATGAATTAACCCTCTGTTATTTGAAATGTCCCTTTTTGCTATTGTTAAATATGTTTATCCTTTTTTATCTTTCATTAGTTTAGTTATTCCAGATTTCTTTGGCTAGTGTTTACATGGTATATCTTTTTCCAGTCTTTTCTTCTTTTTTTGATTATTTTTAAAAATTGAAGTTATAGTTGATTTACAATATTGTTAGTTTCCAGTGTACAACAAAGTGATTCAGTTATTTTTTTCAGATTATATTCCATTATAGATTATTACAAGATATTGAATGTAATTCCCTCTCTATATAGTAAATTATTGTTGCTTATCTACTTTATGTATAGTAATTTGTATCTGTTAATCCCATACTTCTAAACTGTACCTCCCTACCTCCCTACCTCCCTCAGTCTCCCCTTTGTTAGTCATAAGTTTGTTTTCTATGTCTCCAAGTCTGTTTCTGTTTTTCTTTTCCATCACTTTATTTTTATTTGTAAATAAAGTGTACTTATTGTAGATAGTACATAGTTGGATCATGATTTTTTGTCCATTCTGCCAATCTCTATGCTTTACTTGGAGTGTTTAATATATTTACTTTTATTATAATTACTTTTAATATAATTACTCTAAGTTAAGAGTCACATCTGTCATTTTGCTAATTGTTTTCCACAGCTCATATATCTCTGTCCATGCCTCATCACTGCCTTATTTTGAGCTCAAAAGATATTTTCTAGTACACTATGTAATTACCTTGTTCCTTTGACAGTAATTTTAGTTGTTTTCTTACTGGTTTCCTGAAGACTAAATGAGTTTCTTAACTTAAAACAATCTACATTAAGTTAATACTGACAATTTCAACAATATACAGAAATTATACTCCAATATAACTCTGCTTCCATCTCCTTCCTTACATCTTTATACATTGTAAGCCCATTAACAAAGCTTTATAAATATTGCTTGTGCTGCATTTATGTTTTTAATCCAGAGAGGAAAAGTTACAAACAAAAAATATATTTATACTGTTTTTCATATTTACCTATATGGTTAACTTTACTGGGCTCTCTTTTGCTTTGTGCAGATTTGAGTTACCATCTAGGGCCCTTACAATTTTTCTTAATGGCCTCCCCTTAGTATTTCTCATGAGACAGGTCTGCTAGTGACAGATTCTCTCTTTTTGACTAACATTTTGAAGGATAATTTTTCTGGATACAGAATTTTTGGTTGGTAATCTTTTTATTTCAGCATTTTGAATACCACTTCACTGCTTCTGGTCTCCGTGTTTTCCGATAAGAAGTCAGCTAAAGATCTTATTAAAGATCCCCTAAACATGATGTGTCATTTTTTTCTTGCTGTTGTCAAGATTATCCGTCTATGGTTATTGATAGCTGGAATATAATGTGCCAAGCTGTGGCAGTCCTAGAGTTTAATGTATCTGTGGTTTGTTGAATTTCTTGGATTTGTAGAATAACGTTGGTTTTTTTTAGAAACAAATTTGGAAAGTTTTCAGTCAATATTTCCTCAAATATTTTTTCCTATTTGTTTTTCTTATCTCCTTCTGAGACTGTCATTAGGCATAGGTTGATACATTTGTTGGTGTGCCAAAAAGCATTGAGATTCTGTACAATTTTCATCCCTCTTTTTTTCTTATTGGTCCTCAAACTGGAAAATTTTGATTGACCTAACTTCAAGTTCATTGATTCTTTCTTTGCCAGCTCAAATCTTCTGTTGAAATCCTCTAGTGAATTTTTCATTTTATTTATTGTACTTTTCAATTCAAGAGGATTTTTGTTTGTTTCTTCTTTTAGAATTTCTATCTCTTTATTGATGTATAATACTGATGATACATTGTGCTTATAATTCCTTTAAATTCTTTAGATAGTTTATTTTAGTTATTTCAAATTTATAACAGCTGCTTTAAAGTCTTTGTTTAATAAGTTCAACACCTGGACTCCTCTGAAGACTACTTTTCTCCCTAGGTACAGGCCATATTTTCCTGTTTCTCTATGCGTGTCATAATTTTTTGGCTGGACATTTTAGACCTTTAGGATTATATAATGTGTCAGCTCTGGAAATCATACCCCACCCCTACATTTTGATGTTGTGGCTGTTTTGTTGTTGTTTTTATTGCCGCTGCCGCTGCTGATGTTTATTTAGTTAATGATTTTCATGGACAAATTCTGTAAAGCTGGTATTCCCTGTGATGTGTAGCCACTGAAATATATCCTTGATTAACCTAGTGATCCATTAATGATTGGTCAGAGATTTCCTTAATTGCCTTGAACTGCTACATCTTTCACTCTTCATTAAGAAACTCTGTTTGTCGGGACTTACCTTCAGTGTTCAGTTATTTGTATCTGTTAATCCTATACATCTATGGGATTATTATTCTTTACTTCTTACATGAGCAAGGCCTCAAAATCAGCTAGTGGTGACAGACTGAGGCCCTCTCGGTCTTTTCCAGAGCATGCACCCAGCCCCGCATACGTGCATGAATTTTAGAGCTCCAGAAGTACGTCAGAGCTTCTCAAAGCCCCTGTGGACATTTTGTTCCCTACGATCTTCCTTTTAAATTTTCAGTCAAGTTTTTACTTAAGCTAAGCTTGTATTGCAGCCTTAGGCAGCTCCCATGTTAAGCAGTCTTTGCTGAATGTTTTCTACAAACACTTTGGGGAGAGGTGTTTTCCTGCAGGGAAGGTTCCCAACCAGGTAAAACAGTAACAACATGCTATAAACAGGCCTTTCCAAGGAGCTGTCTTCAGGTCGATCAGATGATGAAAATGCTCTGGGGATGGACGTTCTGATGTCTGACCCTGGTCCTCCCTTCCAGTAGCTGCAGAGCTTCCAGTGTTCATAGCTACTAGGGTTGTGAGGCTGCCGGTTTTGGAGGGTTCTGCAGAGCTGAGAAGAGTGGGATGGGGAGAGGTAAAGCTGTAATGCCACAAACCCTGTTGTTCTTACCGAAAGTCAGCACCTTTTCTTGGATAACTATCTCATATTTTTACAAGTCTTTGATTAATTACCAGAGTTTGAAAAAGTTGACTTTGACAACTTTTGTCAATTTTTATGTTGTTTTTAGGGAGGAGTAGATTTGTGGAGGCCTCACCACCATTCCAACTCTAGGGTTTTAATAGTACTAAAAATATTGATTAATTAAACTGTCCATAATAGGAGCTGATTACATTAAAAAAGCCCTTGTCCAGAGAGGAACAATACTTTTAGGCGTCAGAGCAGAGTCACAGCCTTTAGCAAAATTAGCAGTGAATACTATCGAAATATAAACAGTTCAATACTAATAGAAGGCAATATACGCCAAGTCAAAAAAAGTCCAGAGCAAAACACTACCAGTCTTGTAAGGTTAAATTGGATTAACATGCTGCTAGAGTACAGGTTACACCAATCAAGATCCAAGACACATTTAGAGAAAAATCAGTGTCCTGAGACACCTGAGGGAGATTATCACCTTGTCGTTAGTGCTGGGGTATCACAGCCCCACGAAGTGTTAAGAATAGATCTGGCTCTGTCTGGGACTTGTAACTACAGACATTCTGAATAAATATTCCTGAATTTATACACTGAGTCATATAATTTCACCTCACATAATTCACTGTTTCTGGTTTGTACCGTAACTGCCACTGGGCAGCCTGGAGAACATCAGGAAGTAAAGAAGCAATTTTCAGGGGAAATCACAAAGGAATTCTGTTTCAGGACACAGAATGAGGTTTTACCACGGAAGCTAGAATTCTGGTCTGATGCTGTTACTCTTAGATGTAACACTGGGATATTTTGCCAGAAGAGACAGTCAAGACACAGTTATCAGCTCTATCAAAGTGATTTTAAACATTCCAGCTAATGTTAATCTCTCTACAGTCCAATGTGCCATATTCCTGAAATGTCTCTACTCTTTACGTTTGTGACAAACTTCTTTTCCATCTGCAACCAATTTTTAAAGAAATCATTTCTTAAATAAAATGCTTTCTAATAGGTTTTTAGGCCAATCAGTAGGCAAAACTTTGTCCAAATATATATTTTTCAAAGAGTTGAATGGTGGCTATAAATCCAAAATTTTGTTCAAAATGGTTATTTAAATACAATTAATCAAAATTAATAGTAACCAAATAACTGGTCTTTATCGTATGTAAATGATTTGTACACCTTTTTTGATAAAATTTATCATGTATTGATTCTTGGTTTTGAATTTCCTTTCTCTTACGATTTCAGAATTTCTCATTAATGATCTTTAAAATATTTGGCAGTAGCTTTTCATTCCCATAGATTTTAGGAACTAATGATGTTCAGGAAGTGATGAAATTATAGAACTTTGTAACTCAAGCGTTTTAGAGATCGCATAATGCAACGTTCCCATCTCCTGTATGAGAGAGTACTGCTGAAGAGCTTGAGATGCTGAAGATGGCAAAGTGCATGACACTTTCAGTCCTTCTCTTCCTGTGTGCTCAGATACATCCTGACAACATGCTCCTTTTCCAAAATAATACTATTTATCTATTTGTTTATTTATCCATTTGTTACTGAAATTTAAAAGCTCAAAGTTGAAGTAGTGAAGTAATGGTGGCCCTTTTTCTTTTAAGAATTCTGGGGCTAGCTTAGAAATGTTGGAAATCTCTTTATATAAGTGTGGCCAAAGATGTTTTTAAATAAGTTGTTGGAAACAAAAGTAGGCTACCTAATCATTAGATTGAATGACACTGTTGATGATTCAAAAGATTAAAATGGTGTCCAGACAACCTTTGACTATTACTATGTGGTTGGAAGAATGATGATCCCCAATGCATTAATTCCCAGAACATGTGAATATGTTACTTTACATAGCAAAATGATTTTGCATATATGATTAAAGTTAAGAAGGCTGAGACAGGGAGATTATCCTGAATTATCCAGGTGGGCCCAGTTTAATCACATGAGTCCTTAAAAGTAAGAACCTTTCCTGACTGCAGAGAACCAGAAATACGGCAACATGAAAAGCACTTGACCTTGTGTGGCTGGCTTTGAAGTTGTAAAAGGGAGCAACAAGCCAAAGAATGCAAGTGGCCTCTAGAAGCTGGCAAAGGCAAAGAAATTTTCTCCTAGAGTCTCCAAAAATGAATGCAATTCCACTGATACCTGTACCTTGGGTCAGTAAGATCTGTGTCAGAATTCTGACCAAAAGAACTGTAAGATAACACATTTGTATTGTGTGGAGACATATGTTTGTGGTGAGTTGTCACAGCAGCAATGGAAAGCTAATACGTACCAAAAATCTCCATTTTATCAGCATGACAGGCACACCGATTCAGTACATTCATTCCAGGTTTAATTCTCTTTATCAAATGAGGAACATTCATTTGAAACCTAATATCAAAACAATGCAGAAGTGAAAAAATGGTGTGATTGTTATTGCTACAGTAGTAATTTATAAATCTGTTAGTTTAAATAGGACCAAAAAAAAAAAAAAAAGATAAAGCATTCATAAGTTTGAGATCAGAATAGAATTAACAATATAATCAAAAAGGCTTAGATAATACAAAAGAATATCAGTATTTACCTTCCTGTTCTATTCCAGGTTTTTACAGAATGTTATGATAAGCTAAGACCCAAAGCTGTGAAAGCTTGTTGAAGCAACCCTTCACCCTCTGCTGTGGAGACCTCAGTGTACCCTTGACCCAGTTCTCCACAGGTATACACGTCTTGCTCTGAACTCTTGACTCAGAGTACGTTCTACAGGTGCGCAAGATCATAGCAACATTCCTAGCCTTTAAGAGATGACATTTCCAAATGTTTGAATATGAGGATCGTTTTGATTAAAGGGATAATTTGTGCATTTGAAATTAAAATGTTCATATTTGAATGAAAATTCATGTTTTTTCCATGAAGATGTACAAAGAGAAGTTATAAAAGATACGAATGTTCTGAAATCTCTTAACTTGATATTTCTCTCTCCCTTCTTGTTTAACAAGGGGAATGAACAATGCAGAACCATATTAACGTATGCCCTAAGTAGATAGCTGTGTGGCACTTTATGGCAAGCTATTGACCTCCTTCAGTCTCTTTTGATCTATGTTTTCACCTTTCTTGTAACCTTTATGAAGAGTTGAATGATGTGCAGAAATTGAGTTCATCCCAAAATCAATGCCATTGAGTATGCTATGTGATCTCTCAAATATCATATAAAAAGGGGAACTCTAAGAGCATCATTACTGCCAAAGCTCTATATATTCTATTTAAGAGTATTTAGATTGGATCTGATCTTTACTGAAAATTCGGATGAAGCTAAAAGTTACGATTTGGCCTATCAACATGTCAATTATTACAGAAATGGGACATTTACATTGCTTTTGTTCGCTATCTACAATAATACTTCATACAACCATGTCATTCTTTACTAAAGGGTCTCAGAGCTCTTTATATACATTTATTCCCTTATCTCAGTCCCAGTCCAGTGTGAAATTGAAGCATAGTTTTAACACTAAGATGTAATAGTGAGTTGATGACTGGGCTAAAGTATGAAATGACCCAATGCTTAAGTAAAACAATTTGTACACTGAAAGTAAAGTTATAAGGATACTTTTTCCTACACACAAAAAGAATTTTAAAGGTGTGGTTGCTTATTTTTAAGTTGTTTTTCTCTTTTATTCTTCTGCAGACTAGAGAGATCCTTAGGCACTAAAACTTTGCCTACCCAAAGCCGCTGTACAAAAGGAGCATGGCTGGCCTTCTAACTAGAATGTGTGTGTGTGGAGGGGGTGGGGATAGTAATGAGAGGTGGGAGGTGGTAAGCAATTTGAGAGTCATGCTTTGCATTTTTAAAATTAAAACTCTCATTTTCTTTCCTGCCTCTGGAGCATTCTTCACACCTTCAATGCTCCAAGGTGTGAAAAGTGGGTACGAGAGCCTCCAATCCCAGCGCGCAGACCCAATGGCAGTGGTTTTGTTCTCTGTATTTAACTTCCTCCTTTCAGAAAGATTGGCAGTTTGGATCCATTCAATCACCAAAAAGTGTCCAAATAGATATATGTATCTGTTTCAAAGTGCTGTTGAATTGTATTCATCAAATGCAACTGCAGTTGAGTGCTTTCACAGAGAGAAAATTTGAAATGGCCATGAGATAGTGACTCAGTTTTTCTGGCAACTTGCTTACCACCCAACTTGAGGTTCACATATTTTGTTGTATCTTTTTCTTTTCCTTTCTTTCCTTTTTTTTTTTTTTTGTTTTTGTTTGTTTGTTTGTTTGTTTTTATTTTTGCTTTAGCTCACTCAGAAGAGGGGCCCCATCAATCTCTGGCACAAAAGATGTTGGTAGAAATGGAAAACCACTATGGTTTTGCCTGCTGATTCTATGTTTATTTTTATTTGTTTTGATTTGGTTATAAATAGAGTCCTCTTTATTTCACTGGTTCCAGTTCAGTTTGGTAATACTGCCATGATTAAAAGACTGATTTGAGTTTTAAATAGGTATCCTTCAATTTTTATATTTTGTAGTTTTTCATACTTTTCAGTTTTTCAAGGATAATTCTGTTTTCCCTTATGCAAATTCGGTATCTAAGAAAAACTATACCTTAGAAAGTTGGTTTAATGTGCATTGATTTTCTGTTTATACACTTTAATGGAGAGCCTTTTTTTTTTTTTTTTCAGGCACTGAAGATTGATAGAGCCTTGTCTTTGTTCTCTGGCTGCTTATGGCAATCGTCTGTTGATTACTAAAAAGACAAGATAAGGAAGTAAAATAAGCAGAATTTTCTCTAAATTTATTGCTTAAAATAAATCGGTAAGCCAGAACCCAGTGTTTCTTTTACTTGCATGTACGGGAAATGTCTCTCTCAAAGAGTGTGAAGAAGGTGTAATAAGAACAAAGGCTATTTCACGCTTATTGTTAAAAACAGTCAAACCTGAAACCCCTACGTGTCACAGAATATTGTGGAAGGGGCGCTAGGACATTTTTCAATGATTTGGTCATCAAACACGCAGTGTTTTATTGGCCCCCTTACTGCGCACAACACAAGTTAATATTTATGAGGTTCAAGCAAACTAATGGGCAAGATTTCAAGGAACAGTGCTGGTGCGAGTGCCTGAAAACTTCATTGCCAACATTGGAGGAGTTACTGAGGGGGAAGGCGTGTAACCTAAGTCCCGTTATAAATGGACCTAAGGAGAATCCCCACTGATAAAGGGAGTCATCCAATTATGTGCTTATGCTTATTATCTTGTCTTAAAATGTGAAATCATACCTCAGGCAATAGAGTGACCATATTTACCAGAATTTCTATCATCATTTATTATGATGATTTCACCATAAATATGTTTTCACTTATAGCAGATTAAATGTCACTGGGCAAAGGTGTGCAGCAAAACTGTTAGCTTCTGGTTTCATGTCACAATATACCTTTGGAAGTGTCGCATGGAATCTAGAATTCTTTCTTTCTCAAGTCCCTTTTAAGATATGAAAGTAAATAAATGGCTGCACAGAGGAGACTTTTCCAGATGCTGTTGCTAGCCACTAGATGTGCAAATCATGCTTCCGTTTTGAGAAGGTGGATGCGTTCACATGATTCCAATCAAAAGAAATCTCAGTGATGTGGAAGTCTTAGATAAAGGAAGATGTTTTTAGTCTAAATTATCTATACAATTACTTCAATTCTTGGTTTTACTTTAGGGCACCAACCTGACTTTTGAGAGTGAAAATATTACGATTAAAATAGAAAATGGAAACATAGGGCAGTGTTATGATGGCTGTGGTCATTTTCATTGCTGGCTCCTAGGAATGGATTACTAAGTTCAATATTTTACTTATAAAATACTTCAGGCTAAAACTTGAAAAAATGGTCCTTTACTTTTTGACTGAATATTCAAGCCTGCTCCAGCAATATTAAATATATTTATACAAATGCTCAGAATTGCCTCCTACTCTTACAAATGTGCTAACAAGATTTCTTTAATATTTCTATATTCAAATATCTTGTCAGTGAATTTTAAATGTGTCCTGATGTGTTTAGAGTGACCTATGTCTAATACCAAACATAAATCTTGGCTTTATCCAGAATGAATATTGCAATATTTTTGTTTTTATCATTTCTTGGACTACTCTTCCAAGGTAGAAAGACTGCCACCTTGTCTATCCTGATTTGCTGTGGAAAATTTGTGTTGGAGAAGAAAGTCTAGTCTGGCAGATTTTTTTTCCAATGTCTGATCATGCTCTTACTGGTTTCATAAAATTGGATTATACGCCAATATTTATGTTCTTAGCATCTTGGAAGAAGTTGAAGCATTCTCGGTGCTACCATCCAACATGTAAATGCAGTCTTTAAAACTGTAGCAGTCTTTAAAACTGTAGCACTCTTGAGAAAGCTTTCAAGAACTATCTTTTGGAGAACATTGAACGTACAGCACATACCATCTTACTGGTAATCTGTTTGTTCTCAATTTTATTTTAAAATTTCAATTTGGCCAAAAAGTGTCAAGTTTTGGTCTGCTTGACCTCTTGTGATAAAGAAACAGTCTTTCATTCCCTTCTGTATTTGCTAACAAGTTAACAACATGCTTATATCATGATTTTCATGTCTTTAATTATTTAAGATTACCTTGTGAGGAACAAACATGCTCTAGTAGAGTTGTAGACATGGACTCATTTCTTCAGATGGGAATTTCTCATAATCTATAAAGTGTGGAGCTGAGCACAGAGTGCTTTGAGACAGATGTGCGTCCCAGTAAGCTAATTACTCTTTACCATTTCAAACTGATATTCCTTAAGTTTTTGCTCACCACTAACTTAGAACAGTGGCTGAATTCTCCATGGGGAATAAATGGTGAAGGAGACCTAATGGTGGAATCTCCTCCCTTGGCCTGCATGATGTAACTGTGGTCCCACATTTGCACACCCATTTTTGAAATAACTGCAAATGGTTTATCAAGTACTTCTTCCAAAAACATAAAGTGCTAGCCTTGACATGAGCTCTGTGAAACAGTTTTCTCCATCTCGGTATGTTCTCAATGTTATCTTAGCATCAAGTTAATATTCTAAGCCTATGTATATTGGTCCATGGGAGCAGTTGGTCTCTTATCTCTTAATTAGCTTATGGTAGTAAAACAGAGTAGGGAGAGCATGTGGTTTGGAATTAGACTCTGGCTGAAAAGCATGTTCTGCCCCGTAACAGACGATTCACCTTAGAATATTTCCAATCTTCGGTAACCTTATATTGACCTTTATTGAGAAATCCGTAGTAAAGTTTTTATGAAGAGATAACTCAGTTTGGAAATTGATGACAAAAATACGAAAAGGTATAGAACACCTTGCCTTTGTATAAGAAACTAAGTATTTCTAGATTAAGGAAGATAGGAACAAGAGGTAGAAACTGGAGCTACTAAAAAAGAAAGAGAGAGAGAGAAAGAAAAGAAAAATCCAGGTGTGAAAATAATAATCTGATTACAAACTAAATTATGGAATAGTTAATCTTGATATAAATCTAATTTTGAAAGTTCTAATTTCTCAAGCTGAGAAATGGGGAATAATAAACTAAACAATGTAGAAAAGAAGGGAGTATAGCATAACAGAATAAGTAAAATAAGGTTTTGATTAACCAAGGTTCTGGGAAAAGTAAGTTGCTAACGAAACAAAATCTGGATTAAAACTAATCAAAGTCGCCAAACATTAGGCAGATGGATTTGGGGTAAAAAGCAGTAGCACTGATCTCACCTAAATCATACGTGATTGCTTCCTCCAAACAGCTGCACAGTGACCCCAAACTCAGACTTGAGTCACAGTCAAGAAAATCAATATTTTCCTCAATGGTCAAATTGAATCCTGTTATCTTTTTCCTCAAGTCCCCAAGTATCTTCACGTCCATACCTTAGGGAAAGGAGCTTGATTTTGGACTCATAGGAGCCACAGTTGCAGTTGAATATGGGCATGAAGGTCGAGACAGGCTCCTGGGACTCAAGGGCTTGTGGTTTAGTGATCAGGCACGTCGAGAACGGACCGCGGTAAAAGATGATAATGCGACTGCTCCATCTCTAGAAATGCTTCTTCTTGCAGCCTGTTTTTGACTGGTGGCAAATGAACTCATGCATCATCTGGTAAAGAAGAGTGTATAGGAAAGGATTGTCAAAGGTCAATATTTTTTAGAGGATAGGCTGAGGAAGAGGTCATAAATGAAATGGAAGGAGAAGCTGGAGAGAGATATTTCAATATTTTAGGAAGACATTTAACATGTTGAATAGCCCTGAACATGATTATACAAGTAATATTTAGAAGTTTTAAACATTGAAAAGTGAAATGTTCTAAATGACACCACACAGAGTTAAGGCATTATTAAAATTTGGGGTATCCATATTGTTTTTATTCAAAAAACAAGTACTGAGGATACCACAGTGAGCTCAACTTCATGGTCAAGTATTGTTCTAGGACAATAACCAACCAAGGAAACCTCTGCAAATACTTTGCAGGAAATTGAAAAGGATAATAGAACCCTCATGGATTGTTGACTGGAAGCCTGAGGAGGTCACCATTAAGCCAGACATGAATATGAGAAAGCCAACCGTACAAAAGGGTAGAGGATTCAAGCAAAAGGGTTGAGAGGCAGTTAATGCAGATGCCATAAGACTTTTTGAAATCTAGCAATGGAAACATGATTATATGGCAGGATGGTGCAGTCTGTGTGTGTGTCTGTGAGTGTGTGTATTTCAGAATGAATCACAAACAATTCTGAGTATTTTGATATGGCCAAATAGAATGGGAGAAGCTGTGAGGTCATGGGTAAAATGCAGCCATTGGCACTTAACATTCAATAAATCTTAGCTGTTATAACCCCCGTAATTCTTCGACATGCTTCAAATCCAGCAAACCACTTTTCAAGTTGGGATAGCACTGTAGTACGTTGGTAACCTTGTATTTAATGTTTGCATTTCTTTTCAGAAGATAAATGTGCCTGCATATGTATATGTGTTTAGGCATGAATTAAGTGATTGAAATTGCAGCTTGTCCCTGTGGTCCCTGATTCCCCCTTTCCCTGCTTTAATTTTTTCTGTAAGACTTGTAACTTTCTAACATGTTCCATTTATGTCATTGCTGTCTTCCCCCTGCTGGAATGTAAGTTTCATAACGGCTGAGATCAATATTTCTCTCACAAATGTACCTAAGAACAGGGCCTGGCACTTGGTGTTGTACAGTATCTATTTGTTTAATGTCTAATGAACAATAATGATAAAATATTTGTTAAAACTCACATTAAAAACAAACTAATTATAAAATGGGCAAAAGACATGGACAGACATTCCACTGAAGAGAATATACAGATGGCAAATAAGCACATGAAAAGACCTCCAACAAAATTAAAGCCACAATGAGAAATCACTACAAGCCTATCACAATGGTTAACATAGAAAAATAAGATAAAATAAAATAGTGAGATCACTACTCAATTCTTGCTAGAAAATAATGTGGAGAAACGGAATCACTTACCCATTGTTGCCGGGAATTTCAAAAGCTAAAGCCACTTTGGATAGCATTTTGGCAGCATATGAGAAAATAAAAAATGAAACTACAATATGACTGAACAGTTGTACTCCTGGGCATTTACCCCAAAGAAATGAAAACTCTTATGTTCACACAACAATTTGTACACAAATGTTTAAAGAAGCTTAATTCGTGATAGCCAAATACTGGCAATAATTCAGATATTCTTTAGTGAACAGTGAATTGTTAAACTGTGGAATATCCACACCATGGAATACTACTCAGCAACAAGGATTAATGAACTGTTGATACACAAAATAACTGTATGAATCTCTGTTTGCTGAGTAAAACAAAAGAAGCTAATCCCAAAATGTTACAGACAAAATTTCATTTATATAACATTCTTGAAACACTGCATTGTAGTATCAGAGAACAGATGGATGGTAGTCAGGGGTTTAGGAGGTGGGTCAAAGTGATGTAGCTCAAAAAGGGCAACATGAGGGATCCTTCCAAGGTTGGAAATATTGTCTTGATTGTATCAACATTAATATCCTGGTTGTGATGTTGTACTAGAGTTGTGTAAGATGTTACCATTGGGAGAAACTCTATAAATACTACAGGAAAATTCTGGGGATTTTTCCTTAAAACTACTGATGAATCTGTAATTATCTCAGAATTAAAAGTTTAATTTGAAACGTTGAACATGAAGTGAAGAATATTTTTTTAAAGGTAGTACTTAGACAGCACCTTCTGTGAGATGGGCTAAGCACATTACATCAATTAACTTAGTCTTTGAAACAGTCCTTTAAGACAGGTATTTCTTATTCTTTCCCTTTTATAAATGATAAATTAAGTGTTAAGTAACTGAAGCACTTACACAATGAAACAAGTTTAGTTTGATATCTCTCTAATTTAAAAAAATAAAAAAATTTAAGAAGTAGGGACAATAATAGTATGGACTCATCATCTGGTTTCAATAATTATCAATTCACGACTAGTCTTGTTTTATCCAAACCCCTTTACTCGCACCATCCTCTGGCTTATTTTAAAGCAAATTCCCATATTATACATTTTAACTGTAAATATTCTATTGTCTAGCTCTAAGAGATAAGGACCCTTTAAAAAAAACATAATGCCAATAACTTTACTATACATATAAAAATAAACAATAATTCCTTAATATTATCTAATATCCTGAATAGATGTTTTCACCAAAGCCATGACTCCAGAATTTTTAACTAACAGGTCTTCTCTGATAGAAGTTCAGATCTAATTCCTTACCTAGGGCTAAAAAAATAAGAAAAAGAAATATTGGGTCTTAGAATACTATGACAAAGCATTACCTTACACAAGGCTAACATGTCATTTTATTGATAAACTAGGGTATAATGATGAATTAAAACCCAATTTTGCTTTGATCTTTGATTTTCCATCTTGCCCCTCTACAATAATTTTCTTCTAGTTAGGTTCAGATATTTTCATTCAATAATTATTTCTCTTTCTAAATGATCTCCTTCAGGTACCTGTTGTCTACCACACTTCTCCCTGGTTATCAGTCTTGAAGCGCATCACTCCGGTGGTTTGTTTGCTTTTCTCTGAGGTTTAGACCACTGCTAGACCTCCTTATCTTCACATGCTTATTAAAACAGACAAGTGTCTGGTGTACTTGTACATGATGCAACAGCCTGGCATTTTGAAAATTCATGTTCTCAAATTTTAGTTTATATTCAAATTTACACATTTAGAAATAGCGTTATATTCTGAAAGATCAATGGTGAAAAATAGAAAGCCCTTGCACCTACATAGTGGGTTTTTTTTAACGTTCCTTTTGTCTCTATTTTTTAAATTTTTGATTCTTTATAAAATTTTTAAAGATTACTTTCCATTTACAGTTATTACAAAATATTGGCTATATTCTCCATGTTGTACAGCACATCCTTGAGCCTGTCTTACACCCAAGAGTCTGTACCTTCTCCTCCCCTACCCCATACTGCCCTCTTCCACTAATGACAACTAGTTTGTTCTCTGTATTTGTGAATCTGCTTTTTTTTGTTGTTGTTATATTCACTAGTTTGTTGTATTTTTTAGATTTTACATATATATGGTACCATACAGTATTTATCTTTCTCTGTCTGACTTATTTCACTTAGCATAATGCCGTCTAAGTCCATCCATGTTATTATGGCTGAGTAGTATTCCGTGTGTGTGTGTGTGTGTGTGTGTGTGTGTGTGTATTACAACTTCCCATTCATCTTTTAATGGAAACACATTTTTTCCAAATCTTGGCAATTGTAAATAATGCTGTTATGAACACTGAAGTGTATGTGTCTTTTCAGAGTAGTGTTTTGGTTTTTTTGGATATATACCCAGAAGTGAAATTTGGATCATATGGTAGTGCTGTTTTCAGGTTTTTGAGAAACCCCCATGCTGTCTTCCACAGTGGCAGCACCAATTTACATTTCCACCAACAGTGTAAAAGTGTTCCCTTTTCTCCACAACCTCACCAACATTTGTTATTTGTGTTATTTCTGATGATACCCATTCTGATACATAATGTTTTAAGGTGATATATTATTAGGAAAGTAAGAAAGACAAGGTTTTTAAGCCACATTTCACAGCTATGTAAACTGTGGCTCAAAGTGTCAAGAGAATGACTAATTTTCTAGAAAACAGAATCCAAGAGTTCTGAGGTTGAATGCAATGTTTTAAAGGGTGTTTAAAAAGAATATTTTTAAGTGATAATAATAGAAAACACTAAAATAAAATTCAAAGAGAGAGAGAAGTTAGTGGCCAAGATTTGGTTATGATTTAATTGAACTGGGCTTAGAAGTCCAGAATACTTTAACTAGAGTACAATAATGTTAATATCTAAGTTCTAGTAAAACCAACCAATGAGCTTCATTTGGAGTGCCCTCTCTGCTTAGCTTTTGTAAAATGAAAGGTTCAGATATCTACAAAGACTTGGCCAAAGGTGTGACTTTTATAACATGTATATACTTGAAAATCAATTTATATACTTTGTAATCTATAACTTTAGACAAGGAGTTTAAATACTATTTGTGTTTATGTACTAAATAAAGCAGTTTGTTACTGGATCATGATCCAGCTAGGCAAATTAATACCATCTTGAGTTCAATGATTTCAACTGAGGCTTCTTTTCCAGGGAGTTCATGAGACATAATCCATTCCTAAGTGCTTTGATTATGACTTATCTAGGCTCTAATTCCCCATGACCTTTTCCAAGTCCATTTTCAATTTAATGAGCCTAACTAGTAAAGTTTACACTGTACTTTTGATAAGGGTTTCTGGGATGTCTTTATGAATTAAGATATTTTTTGTTCAAACTATGCTCCTTCATACTAAATGAGGTTGAAAAGTTGACTCCTTTTTCTTAAACATTGCCGTCTATTTGCATAATTATGCCTTGAAACATGATTCTGTCTCTCAGCATTTAAAACTTTCAATTCTAAGAGTTTTTTTGTTCTCTTTATTAATTTCCTATTGCATTTCACCACTAACATTATAAAGTTTCAGTGTTAAAAGATACTATTCTAAATAATAACCAAGAGTAACAAAATGAAATTTATCCCCATGCCTGAAACAACTGAAAAACAGGACACAACATATGAAACAACAGGACTCAAGTTATGGTCAGGAATAAGGGACAGTAATTCTTGAAAAATTTTGACAAAAACAAAGAAAGACCTATGATTGCTCCAGTTTGCTGCCTGAAGAAAGTTTCCAGACTGCAATGCAAGGAGGGGGAAGTTCTGTGGTCTTCCTAAATGGAGAAGACAGAGCTGGGTGGCCAGAAAAGATAAAGCAGTGAAGTCACAGGACAGAGTGCCAGACACAAGAGAGATGCATGAAGAGAGAACTCTGCAGATCCATGAGTCCTTCTGGAGGATTCAGTTGAGAATTGATTAGCACAATTGTGTGGAAAAACTACCTAAGATGAAAAAGAACAACTCAAAAGGATTAAGAGAACAGTACCCAGAGTTCATGCAGTGCCAGGAATAGTGTCTATTTTCAACAATCAATATGGAAAACCTCATAACTCAGGGGTATTGATAAGAATACTAAGAAAGGTCTTGCCTTCTTAGTGTGGAAGCTGGGTAGATAAACTCGCTCTGGTCCCACTTGAAAATAAGACCTGAAAGGATCACACTGATGCCAAGTAACTCAACTACATCCCAAACAAAGCTCAAGAATATTTATATGCACAGAAGCAAGGTAAAATTCACAATGGCTGGTATCTTATCAAAGATTATAAGAAATGCAATGGAGCAGAAAAGCATTATCCATAACAAAAAGAACAGTCAATCAATCAAAACCAACCTAGGGAGACACCGATGTGAGAATTAGCAGGTAGTGATATTAAAACAGATACTATAACTCTGTTTCATAAGTTCAAAAATTTACTAAAGACATGAGAAATACTAACCACAACAAGACAACAAACAAAACTTCTAGAGGTAAAACTTTCAACGCCTGAGATAAAAAGATATGTATACACAGTGTGGAACTAATGGCAGGTTGCAGAAGAAAAGATTAGTGACTTGAAGACATAGTAATAGAAATTAACCACACTGAAACACAAAGACTGAAAAAAATTAATAAAGCATCAGTGAAATGTGGGATAACTACAGTGGTCAACAGTATATACCAGAGTCCCCAGAAGGAGTGGGAGGGAAGACATATTTGAAGAATTAATGGCTAAAAAATTTCCAAATTGGAGGAAAATGATAAACTCACAGATCCAAGAAGCTCAACAAAGCTCACGCACAAAGATATGGAGGAAAGAAACCTCACTTCAAGACACATCATAAACAAGTCACTTATAATCTGTGGTTAAAAAAAAAAAAAACTTAAAAGAAGACAGAGAGAAAAAGAGTTAGAGATTCAAAGATAAAGATGACAGTGGATTTCCTGTCAGAAACAATGCAAGCTAAATGATGGAGGAACATCTTTAAGGTATTTAATTTAAAAAAAAAAAAAGTCAAAGTAGAATTCTTTATTTAGCAAAAATATTTTTCAAAACATAAAGATAGAGGTACTTTTAAACATATAAACGCTGAAAAAGTTGATGCCAGCACATTTGCTCTATAATAATATATATATGAATATGTAACAAAATAACTTTAATTAACTTCAACCTTAGTGATATAAAAGTTTATATATATATTTGTATATATATTTGTACACACAAATATATATACAAATAGCAGAAATTCAGAATTGGCAGTTAAGAGGTGTCAGAAGAATGGATAGGACCCTAATATTGTAGTTTTCAATGTGCAAAGTCAAAAGATATTATGGATAGCTAAGGAAAGAGGAAATAAATATGAGACTATATCATTTATAGATGCAAAGAAAATTAACTTAATTAATTTTAGCCATACTAAAAATGGTTGCCTTACTAAATTGAGACAAGGAAGGAAGGGAAGAGGAACATAAGCAAAATTATCATCTATTATAGAAGGAGATCAAAAGATCTAAAATTGATGATCTAGGAAAAGACCTAAAGAAATATTATTTTAGCAGTTATTTCCCCAGTAGAGTAATAATAAGGAAAGAGACATTGGTTGGGAAGTAGGGCCTTTAAGCTTTTTCTTTTGTACAAGCAATTTTTGCTTTGCACAATAGTATGAGATGCTAAAAATGAGCATGCAAGCTGAAATCATGCAAAGCTATTTTAATAATAAATGGGAAAAGTTGCAATTGTTCCATGACTCTAAAAAATTTTTGTCAAACATTAGAATTTCTCTTAGTGTCAGATATCAATGGATTAGGATGTAAAAATATAGTAAAATAAACATTTACTTGGTATATTATAATTTAATTATTAATAAACAGTGACAATTAAAATGGTTTCTCTGTAAAAATATTATTAAAAGTTGTTGCACAGTGCTTGTCTTTTCATCATGTAACTTATAAAGCAAGAAGCACCTTTTTTATGTTTTGACAAATTGTCATACTTCTTTCTAAGTTTGGATTTGTTCCCAACATTTTATCCAATGTGCTTTCAATGTCATGAAACATCTTTGAGAATTCTTTAATATGAAGTTTTTTGCTCATGTCACTTACTCGGGGACATCTTTGTCCTTTATGTCAAAATCATTTTTCTCACTTATGTCAATAAATTCACCTTCACTAAGTTCCCCTGGCTGCATATCATCAGTCTTTGAAATAGCAGCACTGTCAACGTGATCAGCTCTTTGTTTTATAACACCATTTATATTCAATTTTAATTGCACTGTGGGCATTATCACTTTTGGGGTTTTTGCTGTGTGCTCATCCTGGTTCCCCAGTTTCTTCTCTTAGTTAACCGTATTTTTTTGTATAATGTCATGTGGGTTTATCACTAGGTGACAAGAAGCAGCACATCGAAAGTCTGTTTGGTATGAACTGAATAATCAGATGAGCAGTGATCAATCACAGACTTTGAAAGAAGTAATGTGAATGAACACTGATCTTGATGTGCATCTGTTATTTTTGTAGCTGTATAGTTAGTATATTATGGTACCTGAAATTTGAATTATGTTATTGAGGGGCTGGCTTTATTTGCATAAATGCAGTAACTCAAATTTATGTATTCTGGAACTGCACAAAATGAGTAGTCTTTTTTTTTTTTTCTGTTCCAGTATTATTGACTATATTCCCTGTGCTGCACATTACACCCCCATGATTTATTTATTTCATATCTGGTAGTTTATAATTTTTTATTC
Source organism: Camelus dromedarius (assembly GCF_036321535.1). Taxonomy (NCBI): domain Eukaryota; kingdom Metazoa; phylum Chordata; class Mammalia; order Artiodactyla; family Camelidae; genus Camelus; species Camelus dromedarius. The sequence continues at coordinate 9,137,285 of NC_087449.1, read as the reverse complement.
CCCTTTCTTTACTTCATCCATCCCCCCAGCCCCTCCCCTTTGGCAACCACCAGTCTCTTCCTCGTATCTTTGAGTCTGTTTCTATTATGTTTGTTTGCTTTGCTTTTTATAGTCCACATATAAGTGAAATCATGCAGTGTTTGTCTTTATCTGACTTATTTCACTTAGCATAAAACCCTCTATGTCCATTCATGTTGTTGCAAATGATAACATTTTATTCTTTTTTAAGGCTGAGTAATATTCCATTGTATATGTATACCCCATGTTCTTTATCCATTCATCTATTGATAAGCACTTGAGTTTCTTCCATATCATTGCTATTGTACATAATGCTGCAGTGAATACTGGGGTGTGTATATTTTTTCAAATTAGTGTTTTCTTCAGGTAAATACCCAGAAGTGAAATTTCTGGCTCTTATATTAGTTCTATTTTTAAATTTTGAGTACCTTCCATACTGTTTTCCATAGTGCCTGCACCAATTTAAGTTCCCACAAACAGTGTACTCGGGTTCCCTTTTCTCCAGATCTTCACCAACACTTGTTTTTTCTTGTCTTTTTGGTAGTGGCCATTCTAACAGGTGTGAAGTGTTCTAATTGTGGCTTTGATTTGCATTTCCCTGATGATTAGTTATGTTGAGCTTCTTTTCATGTACCTGTTGACCATTTGTATGTCTTCTTTGGAAAAATGTCTATTGTGGTCCTCTAGCCATTAAAAAATCAGATTGTTTTTTGGTACTGCATTGTATAAGTTCTTTATATATTTTGGGTATTAACCTCTTACAGGACATATCATTTGCAAATATCTTCTCCCATTCAGTAGGTTGCCTTTTTGTTTTGTTAATCATCTTCTTCATTGTGCAAAAATCTTTTTAGTTTGATGAAGTAGTATTTGTTTATTTTTGCTTTTGTTTCCCTTACCTGAGGAGACAGATACAAGAAATTATGCTACAGTTTATGTCAAAGAGTGTACTACCCATGTTTTCTTCTGGAATTTTTATGGTTTCAAGTCTCACAGGTAAGTCTTTAATCCATCTTGAGTTTATTTTTGTATATGGTGTAAAAATGTTGTCTAGTTTTATTCTTTTGCATGTAGCTGTCCAGTTTTCTGAACAACATTTATTGATGAGACTGTTTTCCCTATTATATATTCGTGCCTCCTTTGACATAGATTAATTGACCATATAAGCATGTTTTTATTTCTGGGCTCTCTATTCTGTTCCAATGACCTATGTGTCTGGTTTTGTGCCAGGACATTAATTATTATAGCTTTGTAGTGTAGTTTGAAATCAGGAAGTGTGACAACTGCTTTGTTCTTCTTTCTCAAGATTTCTTTGGCTATTCAGACTCTTTTGTAGTCCAGTACAAATTTTAAGATTATTTGTTCCAGTTCTGTGAAAAATGTCATGGGTATTTTGATAGGGATTACTTTGAATCTATAGATTGTTTTGGTTAGTATGACCATTTTAACAATATAAATTCTTCCAATCCATGAACATAGTATATCTTTACAATTATTTCTGTCATCTTCAATTTCTTTCATCAATGTTTTATAGTTTTCTCAGAGTACAGGATTTTTGCCTCCTTGGTTAAATTTATTACTAAGTATTTTGTTCTTTTTGATGCAAATATAAATGGGATTTTTAAAATTTAATTTTTTGTAATTGTTTTTTCTTATAGTTTTCATTCATGAGTAGAAATGCAACAACATTTTGCACATTAATTTTGGGTCATGCATGTTTACTGAATTCACTTACTAGTTCTAATAATTTTTTGGGTGGCATCTTTAGGTCTTTATATATATTTATATACATATATAATGTCATATATATAATCTTTAGAATTTTCTATGTATATATAGTATGTCATCTGCAGATAGTGACACTTTTACTTCTTTCTTTCCAATTTATATACCTCTGGCTGCCTTTGATTATATGTGTATTAATTGTCTTTTTCTTTAGTTGTATATTTATTCATGTATTTTCACCTGTTTATTATCTCTTTTATATTTTAGTTTTATTGCAATATAATTGACATTCAACACTACATAAGTTTAAAGTGTAAAGCATAATTACTTGATTTACATATATTGTGAAATGATTACCACAATAAGTTTAGTCAACATTCATCATGTTTATTTTCCTTAAATTCTATGAGGGCAAGGACTATACCTGTTTACTCACTGGTGTTTACCTAGCACATCAGAAACATATTATAGAATCTCAGTAAGTAGCTGTGAATTAATTAAAAAATAATAAATTCTGTGTTTTCAAGAGAAGAGTTATCCATTGGCCTATTTGAATGTGTTTGGAGGCATTATAATGTAGTGGCTAAAGGTGTCACTCCTACAGATAAATTCAAGAATGAAAATAATATTCTGGATGAAAATCCCAGCTCTACCATTTAATAGCTATATAATCTGTGGTAAACCTTTTAAATACCTTGTGACTCAGTTTTCTCATCTATAAATGTGAATATTAGATAAGTTAATATACACCAAACAGTTTGACAATGCCAAATTAGTAACCATTGTACAAATGGTAGTTATCATATTGGAGTAGATTAGATTTTTGGAGCAACAGTACTGTATATCAGTACCACTAGATAGAGCCATTATCTATTTCCATGTGTGAAATGGCTACCGGAAAAGGACAAAGATACTAAGGAAACTCAAGTTGTTATATATAAACATACGCTATAAAAACTAGCTGTCTTTGTTGAATATGGGTTTATCTAAAATGCCTTCCTAGAAACTGGAATGATTTGAACTTAAAAACTAACATGCTTGTGTTTTTTTAAATAAATATTTTCATAGAAAAGATGTGATTTATTTTATTCTTTGGTAACAGATTTTTTTCCAGAGCTTCCTGTTAAGTAACTGAACTAGTTAGGTAGCAGTGAGTGTGTTTTCTTTTTCTTTTTCTCTTTTTCTTCCTTTTTTTTTTCCTAAAGAGAAAGAAATAAATGTCAGGCTTCAGTTTTAATTAAGCAATTAAGAAAATGTAATATAGAAAAGACAAGACAAAAGTTCAATTGTGTAATTTAATTTTAAATGAATGAAGTAAGTTAGTGAAGACTAGCTGCTGTTTCATGAGTCTTTTATAGGGCAGAAAATGGATTTTGACAGCAGAAACAGGGGTAACATTGAATCTAATTCTATTTAATTAGCAATGTCCAACATTTATCAACAGAAAAGCAATACTCTTATTAGATAATACCAAAAGTGTGATGGATTTCAGCCCAAAGTAATGAAGATGTGACCTCTACAAATAAAAATTTCCCGAGAGTGAATTCTGCAAGCATCCAAAAGGGTATGCTCAAAGTTAAAAAAAGTAATTACATCACTTCCAGTTAGTCCAGGACAACAGCAGGAGCATAGTCCCCCACCACTGATAAGATAATACATCCTCTTAACAAGGCCAAACAGATTTTAACATTTAGCCATAACCAGTTATTTGTTATTTATATTTTAAGTAAACTTTTTGTTGAAATATAACTTATAGATTAGAAGTGTACGAATCACTGGATTTTCACCAAGTTAACATACATAAGCAATCAGCGCCAAATTCAAGAAATTCAGTGTTGCCCTGCCCAGTCATTATTGCAGTGCAACTGCTATTCTGACTTCTTACATCAAATTTACTTTTGTTGTTTTGAAATTCTGCAAATCAGATCCTACAACGTGTATTATTTTGGGACTACCTTCTTTTGCCTCAAATTTCGATTAGGAGATTTCTCATTATTACATGCATTCAAAATGATTTATTGCCATATTCTATTGTATTTCTGTACCACAATATAGTTATTCATTTTAATATTGATGGGCATTTTGATGATTTCCAGTTTTCCAAACTATTAGCAATAGTGTGGCTATGAGAATTCTTGTGCAAATCTTTTTTACTGAAATCTGCTTTACCTTCGGTTTTCCCCATCTTAATCATTGGAAACTCTTTCACTGGTTCAGGGAAAGGAAAAAACTCCTAAATCTTCCTTTACTTTTATTTTTCACTCATATCCAGAAGTCTAATGGCTCTACCTTCAAAATAAATATAGAATATGACTATGTCTTATTATATACTCTTTTATCATCCCATCTGAGCCAACAACATCTCAAGCCTGGAATACTGTAATAGTCCCCTAGGTGGTTTCCCTGTGTTTACCTTTTCTGAGTAAATTAACCTCAGCAGCCAGACCAATACTTTTAACATATGAGTCACGTCTGTCATTTCTCTTCTTACGACCTCCAAATCGCTCCTCATTTCATTCAGAAGAAGCCACGGCTCTTGCTTGTCTGATTTCATCTCCTATTCTTCTTCCTCACTCTACTCCTGGAACAGTGTGGTTGTGAAATAAAAAGGAAAGCAATGTTGCATTTTGTAATCATGTAGGTACCTGATATTCATAAATAAAAACTCGCACAATCTTACTTTTTAAAAAACATCTCATTTGTTTTCATTTATAGCAGGACAGTGTATTGAATAGGCAAGTGTACAATGGCTTGCCTTTCTCTTTTTTCTCTTATGCTCATTGCATCCCAATACCTTTGGTAATTTGGGGGTCAGTTTTAGCCTCCGAAGAATCAGAAAGAAACTAGAAGGTTGAAGACTTTAAAGGGTAGAATTTCTAAGCAGTTTAGGTTTCTAGTCATAGCATATTTGAAGCATATCATTGGTATGACAGAATGAGAAAATGCTTAAGACAAAAAGCTTATACTGGCTTCATTTATTTTTTTCCTGCTAATAGTCCATTCTCTTTCTCTTAGCCTTATGAATTGGAAAAAGCATTAAGACCTTTGGAAATTCCACTAATGATATAGTTACAAAAGCCTCTTCCTCCAAGTCAGGTTTAACACTCAACATGAGATATTTTCTTGGCTTTTTGAATGCTGCATGCCTTAGAAATTTACTAAAATTCTACCTGCCAAATATTTTTTTAAATAATTTATATTATCCCAGAACCCTAAACACTATATACAACATACATAATGACCAACAGGGTCTGAAAAGTATCCCCAAATGACTTTTAATAGAAAAAGAGAATTATTCAAATGCTGGAAGACAATTAGTAATGACATACAGAAGAGAGAAGAGATAGAAAAGAATACTCAGTTCAGGTCAGTAACATTTTTCTAATATGTTGGGCAAGTATCACTCCTATATTCTACCTAATACTTAAGATTTCACCCGAGAAAGTGTATCAAGAACGAACTGCATTACCAAGACAAACATTTCTTTTCTACCCCCCCCCTTTTTTTTTAACATTTTTTATTGATTTATAATCATTTTACAATGTTGTGTCAAATTCCAGTGTTCAGCACAATTTTTCAGTTATTCATGGACATATACACACTCATTGTCACATTTTTTTCTCTATGAGTTATCATAACATTTTGTGTATATTTCCCTGTGCTATACAGTGTAGTCTATTCTACAATTTTGAAATCCCAGTCTATCCCTTCCCACCCTCCACCCCCCTGGTAACCACAAGTCTGTATTCTCTGTCTGTGAGTCTATTTCTGTCCTTTATTTATGCTTTGTTTTTGTTTGTTTTTGTTTTTGTTTTTGTTTTTCAGATTCCACATATGAGCGATCTCATATGATATTTTTCTTTCTCTTTCTGGCTTACTTCACTTAGAATGACATTCTCCAGGAGCATCCATGTTGCTGCAAATGGCATTATGTTGTCAGTTTTTATGGCTGAGTAGTATTCCATTGTATAAATATACCACCTCTTCTTTATCCAGTCACCTGTTGATGGACATTTAGGCTGTTTCCATGTTTTGGCTATTGTGAATAGTGCTGCTATGAACATTGGGGTGCAGGTGTCATCCTGAAGTAGATTTCCTTCTGGATACAAGCCCAGGAGTGGGATTCCTGGGTCATATGGTAAGTCTATTCCTAGTCTTTTGAGGAATCTCCACACTGTTTTCCATAGTGGCTGCACCAAACTGCATTCCCACCAGTAGTGTAGGAGGGTTCCCCTTTCTCCACAGCCTCTCCAGCATTTGTCATTTGTGGATTTTTGAATGACGGCCATTCTGACTGGTGTGAGGTGATACCTCATTGTAGTTTTGATTTGCATTTCTCTGATAATTAGTGATACTGAGCATTTTTTCATGTGCTTTTTGATCATTTGTATGTCTTCCTTGGAGAATTGCTTGTTTAGGTCTTCTGCCCATTTTTGGATTGGGTTGTTTATTTTTTTCTTATTGAGTCGTATGAGCTGCTTATATATTCTGGAGATCAAGCCTTTGTCGGTTTCACTTGCAAAAATTTTCTCCCATTCCGTAGGTTTTCTTCTTGTTTTACTTCTGGTTTCCTTTGCTGTGCAGAAGCTTGTAAGTTTCATTAGGTCCCATTTGTTTATTCTTGCTTTTATTTCTTCTAGGAGAAAATTTTTTAAATGTATGTCAGATAATGTTTTGCCTATGTTTTCCTCTAGGAGGTTTATTGTATCTTGTCTTATGTTTAAGTCTTTAATCCATTTTGAGTTGATTTTTGTATATGGTGTAAGGGAGTGTTCTAGCTTCATTGTTTTACATGCTGCTGTCCAGTTTTCCCAACACCATTTGCTGAAGAGACTGTCTTTATTCCAATGTATATTCTTGCCTCCTTTGTCAAAGATGAGTTGACCAAAAGTTTGTGGGTTCATTTCTGGGCTCTCTATTCTGTTCCATTGGTCTATATGTCTGTTTTGGTACCAATACCATGCTGTCTTGATGACTGTAGCTCTATAGTATTGTCTGAAGTCTGGGAGAGTTATTCCTCCAGCCTCTTTCTTTCTCTTCAGTAATGCTTTGGCAATTCTAGGTCTTTGATGGTTCCATATGAATTTTATTATGATTTTTTCTAGTTCTGTGAAATATGTCCTGGGTAATTGGATAGGGATTGCATTAAATCTGTAGATTGCCTTGGGCAGTGTGACCATTTTAACAATATTGATTCTTCCAATCCAAGAGCATGGAATATCTTTCCATTTTTTAAAGTCTTCTTTAATTTCCTTCATCAATGGTTTATAGTTTTCTGTGTATAATTCTTTCACCTCCTTGGTTAGATTTGTTCCCAGATATTTTATTACTTTGGGTGCTATTTTAAAGGGGATTGTTTCTTTACTTTCTTCTTCTGTTGATTTATCATTAGTGTAAAGAAATGCAACTGATTTTTGAACGTTAATTTTGTAACCTGCTACCTTGCTGAAGTCTTCAATCAGCTCTAGTAGCTTTTGTGTGGACCTTTTAGGGTTTTCTATATATAGTAGCATGTCATCAGCATATAATGACACTTTTACCTCTTCTTTTCCAATTGGGATCCCTTTTATTTCTTTCTCTTGCCTGACTGCTGTGGCTAGGACTTCCAGGACTATGTTGAATAGGAGTGGTGATAGTGGGCATCCTTGTCTTGTCCCAGATTTTAGTGGGAAGCTTTTGAGTTTTTCACCGTTGAGTACTATGCTGGCTGTAGGTTTGTCATATATAGCTTTTATCATGTTGAGATATGTTCCCTCTATACCCACTTTGGCGAGAGTTTTTATCATAAATGGGTGTTGAATTTTATCAAATGCTTTTTCTGCATCGATTGAGATGATCATGTGGTTTTTGTCCTTTCTCTTGTTGATGTGATGTATTACACTGATTGATTTGCGTATGTTGAACCAGCCTTGTGTCCCTGGGATGAACCCCACTTGGTCATGATGTATAATCTTTTTTATGTGTTGTTGGATTCTATTTGCTAAAATTTTGGTGAGGATTTTGGTGTCTATGTTCATCAGTGATATTGGCCTATAATTCTCTTTTTTTGTAGTGTCTTTGCCTAGTTTTGGTATCAGGGTGATGGTGGCCTCATAGAATGAGTTTGGGAGTATTCCCTCCTTTTCAATCGTCTGGAAGAGTTTGAGAAGGACTGGTATGAGTTCTTCTATGTATGTTTGGTAGAATTCCCCGGTGAAGCCGTCCGGTCCTGGACTTTTATTTGTAGGGAGGTTTTTAATTGCTATTTCTATTTCCTTTCTAGTGATCGGATTGTTCAAGTGTTCAGATTCTTCTTGATTCAGTTTTGGTGGACAGTATGTTTCCAGAAACTTGTCCATCTCCTCTAGGTTATCCAGTTTGGTTCCATATAGTTTTTCATAATATTCTCATATGATATTCTGTATTTCTATTTTGTTTGTTATAATTTCTCCATTTTCCTTTCTTATTTTGCTAATTTGTGCTCTCTCTTTTTTCTTCTTTGTGAGTTTGGCCAGAGGTTTGTCGATTTTATTTACTTTTTCAAAAAACCAGCTTTTGGTTTGGTTGATTTTTTGTATGGTCTTGTTAATCTCTATTGTATTTAATTCCTCTCTGATCTTTATTATTTCCTTCCTTCTGCTGCTTTTTGGGGCTTTTTGTTCTTCTTTTTCTAATTCATTCAGGTGGTGGGTTAAATTGTTTATTTGAGATTGTTCTTCTTTTTTGAGGAAGGCCTGTATCGCTATAAACTTCCCTTTTAGCACTGCCTTTGCTGTGTCCCATAGGTTTTGAGTGGTTGTGCTTTCATTATCATTTGTCTCAAGGTATTTTTTAATTTCAGCTTTGATTTCCTCATTGATCCATTGTTTTTTCAATAACATATTGTTTAATCTCCATGCTTTCCTTTTTTTCTCCTTTGTTTCTCTGTTGTTGATTTCCAGTTTCATAGCATTGTGGTCGGTAAAGATGCTTGAGATAATTTCTATCTTCTTAAAATTGTTGAGGTTTCTTTTGTGCCCAAGTACATGATCGATCCTGGAAAATGTTCCATGTGCACTTGAAAAGAATGTATATCCTATTTTTTGGGGGTGTAATGCTCTGAAAATATCCACCAAATCTAGTTTTTCTATTGTAGTATTTAATTTCTCTGTTGCCTTGTTTATTTTCTGTCTGGAAGATCTGTCTAGTGATGTTAATGCAGTGTTAAAATCTCCAACTATGATTGTATTCCCATCAATATCCCCCTTTATCTCTGTTAGTAATTTTTGTATGTACTTAGGTGCTCCTATATTGGGTGCATATATATTAACGAGTGTAATATCCTCATCTTGTATCACTCCTTTAATCATTATAAAATGTCCTTCTTTATCTTTCTTTATGGCCTTTGTTTTAAAGTCTATTTTGTCTGAAATCAGTACTGCAACACCTGCTTTTTTAGCTTTTCCATTTGCATGGAATATCCTTTTCCATCCTTTCACTCTCAATCTATATGTGTCCTTCTCCCTAAAGTGGGTCTCTTGTATGCAGCATATTGAAGGTTCTTGCTTTATTATCCAGTCTGCCACTCTGTGTCTTTTGACTGGAGCATTTAGTCCATTAACATTTACAGTAATTAATGATAGATGTGTGTTTATTGCCATTTTGAACTTATCTTTGCAGTTGAATTGGTATATCCTTTGTTCCTTTCTTCTTCCTTTTGTGGTTTGGTAATTTTCCTTTGTATTATCATGGATTTTATTTAATTTTTGTGACTCCTTTGTAAATTTTTGGCTTGTGGTTACCCTTTTTTGTAAATCTATCAACCCATTACTATAACTGTTTTTATTAAACTGATAGTAACATGATCTCAAACCCATCCTACTGTTAAAAAAAATTAAAAAAGAAAGAAAAAAATATTCTATATTTCCCTGCCTCCCTCTCCCACTCTCAGTGATTTGTATGTCTTCTTTTATAATTTCATGTTTACTTTATTTGTAATTCATGAGTTATCACCTTTCCAGTTGTGTGTTTCTCATTTCTGTAGCATCCTGCTGCTTTTCTATTTAGAATAGCCCTTTCAATATTTCTTTTAGCATGGGTTTAGTGTTGCTAAACTCCTGAAGCTTTTTTTTGTATGTGAAATTCTTTATTTCTCCTTCTATCCTCAAGGATAGCCTTGCTGGATAAAGGATCCTAACCTGCATCTTTTTTTCATTCAGGGCTTTGAATATATCTTGCCACTACCTTCTGGCCTGTAGTGTTTGTGTAGAGAAATCAGCTGAGAGCCTTATGGGGGTTCCCTTGTAACTTACTCTTTGCTTTTCTCTTGTTGCCTTTAGAATCATTTCTTTATCCTTGACTCTGGCCATCTTGATTATGATATGTCTTGGTGTGGGTCTATTTGGATTCTTCCTGTTTGGGACCCTCTGAGCTTCCTGTACTTGAATATCTGATTCCTTCTTTAAGTTTGGGAAGTTTTCAGTCAAGATTTCTTCAAAAACCTTTTCAATCCCCTTTTATCTTTCTTCTCCTTCTGGAACCCCTATTATGCGAAGATTGGGATGCTTTATGTTATCCCATAGGTCCCTTATGCTATTTTCATTATTTTTTATTTGCTTCTCTTGTAGTTCTTCTGAATGGGTGCTTTCTATTGCCCTGTCTTCTAGATCACTAATTCGTTCCTCTGCATTATCTAGTCGGCTTTGCACAGCTATTAGATCATTCCTCAGCTCTGTCAATGAGTTTACCCATTCTACTTGGCTCTTCTTTATAGCTTCAATTTCATTTTTGACATATTTTATATCTCTAAACACTATCTCTTTTAATTCCTTCAGCAATTCGATCACTCCTTTTTTGAAATCTTGATCTAGTAGGCTGTTGATGTCTATTTTGTTGATCTTTCTTTCAGGGGATTTCTCTTGTTCTTTTAATTGGGAAAGGTTTTTCTGCTTCTTCATCTTGCTCATACCTCTTTGGCACTGTGGTTTATGGAGTATCAGTTGTTTATTTTGGTCCTTAAGGATTTTATCTATCTAATGCCTGTTTAGGAATAGAACTTAGGAAAAAAAGAAAAAAAAAATAAGGGAGAGAGAAAGAATTTTAAAAGAAGGGAGAAAAAGGGTTTGAAAACAGTGTATAATGAATAATAGAAGAGTGAGTTGAAGCAGAGTATTAATCGGGTTGAGACGTCCTTTTAAAACCTTTACAAAAAAAGGGGGGTAGATGAATAGATGTATTTGAAACCTGTGTCTAATCAATAGCAGGACATCAAAACCCAAGAGAAATAGAAATGAATTAAGAAGTAAAAATTAAGAGAGTAATAGAAAATAGAACAGGTAAAAACAGATTTAAAAAAAAAAAGGGGGGGGGGGGAGGTTTGTCGGTGTTCTCCTGGAGTCCGTGTGCTTTTACTGTGAAGTCTTTCTGTCTTCGTCCTGTTTTGGAAGCTCAGCTTGCTGTTTTCAGAGGCCCTCCGTTGGCGCCCTCTTCTGTGCTGCTCCCAGCAGCTGTCGGCAAGCAGATCGCGCCTCCTCCTAACACTGGGTCAGGTGCAGCTCTCTGCTGTGGGCGGGCGGGTCGCTGCCCCTCCGGATGCCGCAGTCAGATGTTGCAGACTGGCCGGGTAGGAGGGCGGGTCTTGCCCCCTCCCAGCACCTCGGTCATGGGCTGTGTTCCTGCCCGAAAGGCGGGGGGCCGCTCTCGCTCTACCTGCGCCGCCGCCGGTAGCTCCGCTGCTCTGTGCGGCTGCGCGCTCCGCCCTGGTCGGCGCTCCTCAGGTGGGCTCGGGGAAGACCGAGGGACAGCCCTGTCCCTGCTCCGAGCCAGAACCCAGCTCCTTGTTTGTCTTTGTGGAGCAAGTTCTCTGAGGGACCAGGATGGAAGGATCCTATCTGCCCCGGGCTGCAGGCCAGTCTCAGTCTGGCCTTTGCGGCTGCTAAGCCCTTCGGTGCGGATGCAGGTTTCGCCCCCGCCCCCGCCTGAGTGCTCAGCGCGGAGGATATGGCGGCTGTGCCTGAGCCCCGCCTCTCTTCCCCCGAAAACTTTCCGCGGGTTTTCAGAGATGGGGGTGTGCACCCTTCCCCCGAGAGCACAGCAACCTTGCTGTTTTATGGAGGGCCCAGGTTGTTCTGCCCTGTGCACCCACAGCCACGGCGCGCAGCCCCTTGCGTTCCCCGGGGGCTGCCTCCGTGCAGCCACTTCCGTCCTCCACCCGGCTTGGGCAGCCTGGCCCTGCCCGCCGCTGCCGGCCTGCGTCTCAGGCTGGGTGTCAGGGGGACGCTCTGTGCCCGTTTAACTCAGTTCTGTTAGTCAAGGGTTGCTCTGTACAGATGCGAGCCTCGGAGGCTCCCCCTCCGTCCCGCTGGCCTCTCAGTTGGAGAGGGGAGACCCAGCGAGCGAGCGCCAGGCCTCCTTTGCCGCTCCCTTCCCGCGGGACCCGTCCTGCGCTGCTTTGCCTTTTGTTCCCTCTGTTTTCCTTTTCTCCTACCAGATCTTTGGCGTCTTTATCTTTTGAAGAGGGCGATGTTCTGTCGGAGTTCCACAGGTGCTCTGGTTGGCTGAGTGGGTCTGCAGATGTGGGTCTTGGTGTATTTGTGGGAGAGGGTGACCTGCGAGCGTCCTTCTACTCCGCCATCTTCTCCCTGAGGGTTCTACCCCTTTTTTGATCTGACTCTGGCCTAGTTTATATCTACCTACAGATCTTTACCAACTTTCCTCCATCGCTCCATGCTGTTCTAACGCTTAAAGATCTGGAGTAGCCCACTAAAATTAAAGCAGACATTTAAAATGATGATCTTCTGTCTTACAGAAATAAAAAACCCTTCCTTTACTGCTTTTGCTCAGCCAGGGATGAAATAAAATATCTCAGAAACCAACTCCAAGCTCCTTGGTTTTCAAAAACAGAAAGAACGTTGTAAGTTAATCTTCTCAAAACTCTCTACTTCATATGCCACAGAAAGTCTTAATCTACCTTAAGGTTACATAGGTCCCAGTTGGAAAATCAATTATAGAGAAATTACAAATACCATTTGAACATATAATTCTTCTATTCTTGTGCAAGATTTAAGTTGTTGATTTTGTGTATTGCTGCTTCTTTAACGCATCAAGTGTATTTCTACACTTTTAAAAGCTATTTATTAACATATTTAAAATTCTATCATTTACATTTATTTCATTAGCATTAGAAAATGCAATAACAAGAATTCACACTTACAGCACTAAATGTGCTAAGGACTGTTCTAGTGCTAAATTTATTTTCTTTTTTTTAATAGAAAAAGCCTTTACAACTGTAACCCCTCATTTTTCTACATCTCCAATTATCAGTGGTCTTCCACTCTCCTTTTCTTTCTTCACCTCCTTCCCTTCCTCCTCCTTTTTTGATTAAATTTTTGCCTTCAAGTTATATGTGTTGTGAGCAGAGGGGTTACCACATATTCTGCTTTATACAAAATTTATTTAGGTAAAATCGTGTGTGTGTGTGTGTGTGTGTGTTGTGTGTGTTACTCTCTCACATTGAATATCATGACCTCAGACCTGTTAGAAATGTAAATAATACAACGCAAAATTTTAAAGTGAGAGTGCATTTTATAATTGATTTTTAAATTGTAAAGAATATGTTTAATAAATAGAAAATTGTGCACTTTTTAGTAAAATCAGTTCCTTTTTTCAAAGGACTATTTATTTTGTATAAAGTAGACTGGTTTAAAGTTGAAGAATGAAAATTCTGTTAGTATATTTTTTATTATTATTTTTATATATTTTTATCAACAGAACTATTTTTTCTTCAAATTTAAGCCTTTCACCACCACCCCCTTTTTTTATAGTTGTGTTTGCTGGCTTTATTGAGTTGAACCTTATAGAAAAGGGTTGGAAGGGTCTTCAGTAATGGCTTCCTCTCTCACATAGTAAATATTCCTTCTCTGTCCTTAAGTCTCTGAGAAACTCCTAATGCGACTGAGTTGTTTTCCCAAACTCCAGAAAGCTAAGGGCTGCTTGGTGTTCCCTTGATCTTTTTTGGGAAGGGTGGGTAAACAAAGTTTCTTCTAGGAAGAGCAACTCATTGAGAGAGAAAACTGTTTTAAAATTTACATACATGTACTGTTCATTGTTTCTAAGAACAGTTTAGAGCTTTAGCTTTTTAAACGTACATAGTTATCAAAGGAATAGAGCCAACCACAAAGTAAGAATCAACGGAATGCAGTATTTCAATCATAAAGGACAGTCAAATGTGCTTACACATGTTCAAGAAATCAATTATCTAAGTTATGAATAATTAATATTCCCCTTTAATTCTACTCGATTTTATGTTCAAATTACCACTGCTAATTTATTGTTTTATTTTTTATATCCAAAATATCTGCACCCATACCCATTTCTCTTCTGTCAAATATTGTAATTGAGCTTTGCGGGTAGATCTCACATTGTTGCTTTAAAACATTTTTGAAGAAAATACATGAAAAATGAGTGTCTTCTATAATATGCCTCACCTAATCACTTTTAATAATTCAGGGGGTCTTCATATCTTCTAATTTTGTCTACTTTCTATAATAATATATGTAGTATAAATATTATTTCAGTTGGTATAGGAATTTTAAGATCTGTTGTACCCATTGTCATAACATTCTCCAGCTTTAATCATTTGTTTGTTCCTTACTTCATCATTGTTTTCTTTACTTGTAGTTTTTATCCATTATAGGTAGTCTGGATATTTTCCAGTTATTTGGAAGGCAGATAAAGTTAAGAACTAAAAAATAATTTTTATGCTTTTAATTTCTCTTTCTCCTTTCATGTCAACTTTTCATACTTTATAAATGTAATCTGGGGTCATAGAATAAGGTTTTTAATCATAAGAATTAACCACAAGAATTTTTATTTGCTTAAATGTTAACAAATTTATAGCAATATTTTATATGTAACTCTATTTATTTAACTGAATATCAATGCTGAAACACATTCCTTTACTTTTATAGAAAAGAAGTACCTTATCTTGAGTTTTTATTTTTATTCTTCTTCCCATTAGCTGAAACATATCTTCAAAATTTTTTTTCAGCAAGAGGATGGAAACAACGTGTTTTATGGATTCTCAGTTTTTTGAGATTATCTTCCTGTTTCATTACTACAGGCACAACATCTTGACTGTATATTTGAGTTTAGCCTATCCCTTGAAATTGTGCAGAAAATAATTGATTTACTTTAAATGTTCGTAATAACCTAAGAGAACTCTAAAATCAGTATTTTTGCTTCTGTATATATAATGTACCTTTCCCTTTTGCTTGGATATAGTTAGAATAATTTTCTTTATACTTTAAAGTCTAAACTATTATCAGATTATGTCTAAATAAGAGTTTGATTTATTAATTTTGTCAATTGACACTAAATAATTTGAAATTTCAGAAAAGATTCATCTCATGAACATTTTCTTTAATAATTTAAGAATTTCAGTGTTGCTTCTTTCAGTTTTATTCTGGTTTCTTTTTCAATAACATTAGTTTTCACAGATTGGAGTATTTATTCTTCCTTTTCTCAATTTATTAACCTTTTCCTTATTATTTTTATATTTTTTTGTTCTCCTTTCTATATATTAAGAGATTGTGAAATCACTCAGTTTTGGTAAGTTCATTTCCACATATCTCTAATACACAATTTAATTTTTGTTAGATTTCTGGACCCCTTTACTGGTTTTATTTTGTTGCTGTTGTTGTCAGATTAATTCAATATAATTTTAAATTGTTTTTTTTCTTTTTTTAAACCTATAAAGACCATTTCTTTTATTGAATTTGAAAAATGCAGGATACAAAAAGCCACTTTCTAAAAATTATTATTTAAAATACATAGACACATGAAAATGTCTTTATATCTCCCAGATATGACTTGATTACTATGGCCAACAGAAATACTTATAGAAGCTCATTTTTGGGGGGGGGTTGGATAAGATTAAATCAAATCTTATTCTCACCCCTCAGTAGTAGACCATAATAATGCTTACATAATCCAGAACATTAGCTATCATTCCATGCACATCAGTGTTGGAACTAGTGAATGTTTGCATCACACTTTGACATTCCATGTTCTCTTGTCACCAGTTCCCAGTGCTTTAGCACATTTTTGTTCTCATATTTGATTCCATGGGTTTTCACTGTGCAGACTTTTGGGTATTACTAATCTCCTGTCATGTTAACAAAAAAGTTCCCTTCTGAAGTGTAATTACGTTTTTCTCCTTTGAGGGAAATGCAGTTGGCTCTGCAACATAAGCAAAATTCAGATGTGTGGAAAATTACGATTTTCATCTGACTGGTCAATATGTGTCAATATACTGGTGGCTTAACTCCTACAAATACATTTATTGAATATGCTATACCCATTTCATATTCAACATTTGAAATATTTTATACATTTGAAAATATTTCTCTGTGGTTTTGACTATGGGCAGCTAATATATAGCACAATATTCAACTTTTTAAAAGAAAAACTGCCTTTGGAATTTATTTTTTGTAATGTCCACAATAAGCAGCACCACCTTATTTGACAGCATCCTTACTCAAATTTTAGATAGTTTATAGATTAAGCTTTTCTAACAATGAAGTAATGCCACAATTTTCTATATTTTCCATGGTTATTTAAGATGGTTTCTTACATACTTTAAGTTTTTTTGTTGAGTGTTATTACTTGCAGTTAAAATCTTATGCATTTGTCATTATTGCAATTTTTATTTCATTAAATTAAATATCCACATTAAAATAATTTATATTATGACCGAATATCTCAAGAAGAAAAAGACAATGAGATATGATAAAATATGTCTTCTTTTTTTGCTTCTTCCTCTTAGTGAATCACAATGCTAATTATTCAGAAGGGAATTTAAGATAAATTATTGTAAGACTATTCATTAAATTCTTTTTTAGATAATTAGCAGAGATTCTGTCATCTTTATGAGAGGTTTGCTTGGCCATTGTGAATCCAAGATGATAATGACATCCAAATGAAATACTTATTTTTGTAGGATTTAAAAGATTAAAGGTGGTATAATCATGTCACATTGACTGTCTCGTCATAAAATATTAAGTAAAGGATGATGTTTTTTCTGAAATAGTATTTTATATAAGAAGAGTTGAGAAGACCAGTGTGTCACTAGAAGAAAACTGTAAGCACCCTCAAGAATTAGATTTTGTTTCTACCCATAATATGAGGAGTAACCACTGATTAAGTAAAATGTAATCCATTGGTTAGAGGATTCTTAATTGTCTGTCTCCACCAATGAGAATACAAGATCAACAGGAATGATCATGTTTTTTTAAAAGTTAAAAACCCTTAATCTTAGATCAGAATCAGAAATAACAATGTGAATTTATGATTTATTTCCTGGAAAAAATAACCAACAAAATTGATTCTAGTTTTGTCCACTGGAAAGCTAGTCATGTAACAGTGAATACCCCCAGCACTTGTGGTCACCAAGCATTACTTTTAACTAAAGGAACCATGGATTCCTGGAGAAACAATTCCTTGCTCCAGACTTGAAGCAAGAATTCTACAAGTCTGCAAAATCCTATTCTACCAAAAAAAAAAAAAAAAAAAAGGAAACTAAGATCTCTAGGGTCTTTTTGAAAGGTCCTAGAAATTAATTTTAAAAACAGAACAATTTGACCATCAAAAAAGAACAAAGACTGCAGTGGATTTAAACATATCAAATATGTTAAAATTCCTGAGTCTATAGTAATACTGAAATGAAAAAAAAAGTTTACCTTCGGTTTTCTGTCTCAAGGAATCAACTCATTATTCTGCAAACGTAAGTGTAAGATATGAATAAAGCATTTCACCTGTCTTTCCCCCAAAAACCTTTTCATGGAAACAAACTAATTGATAAGAAATGTTATTCTTTACAAAATAAGCCTGTAAAATGTAGAAGTAATGAAAGAATCAAAACGTCACCATTCTGTAACAACGGATGAATTAATGGATTCTAAGCAACCATCATCAATGGCTGCTAAAACCATGACGAAAGCCCAATGGGAAACTTTATAGTGAATAGATTAAGCTGAAAATATCTGAGTCCACGGATCAATATGAACATTGCTAAAAGACAATGTATCTCCCAGCATTATGCAACAGGAAGTATATGCTGTCAATTATAAATTAGATTTTTTAAAAAAGAGGAAGGGGAAAGGCACTTTTGATTCTTTTGTTCACTACAGTATCCCACACCTAGAATTATACCTGATACATAGTAGGCACTGAGTAAGTATGGAATAAATGAATGGATGGATGGATAAATGATTGATTGATTGATTGATTGAATGTAAACAGAGGGCAATGTTAGAACTATAAACACAAAGTCATTTAATTTTTGTCGTGGATGACTTTATGCAAGTCACAGCATCTTACAATAGACAAATAAAAAACTTCAGAGTAAATGTGAAAATAAAAGTACTAAATAGAGCTTTTGTAATTGTTAAGCTCTCATGTACTTTTTTTTGGTCTTTAGCTACAGTCCTAACTCTCTCAATGAGGATGGATAAAAGATTAATTTTTTTACTTACGATTTTTTTGTCATTAGTGTCATTTAACATATTGTAGTATTTCAGCTATACATTATTTACATCTTCTTTCTCCCCATCAGGGATTTCATATTGATGTCCTTGGAGAAACCTAATTGCCCCCAAAGCAATCCCGTTTTCAGTGTTTTGTTGAATTTAAATTAAAATTCCCTACAGTGAATTGCAAAGTTGCTCAAAATTGACTCCAGGCTTCGTAAGAACCCTAAAGCTTCCAAGGGACTTGGTAAAATCTGAAAACTCAAGCTCTCCTGAAAGAAAACCACATCAGATGTATTATTCTGTTATTCTGGGGTCTGTTCTAATTCAATTTGAAGTTGAAAAGAATGTATCATGTCCCAAACAGTTGCTGTCATTTTTCGCTATTAATGCTAGGCCCAATGGAAGCAAAATTACGATACTAATATAATTAAAATAATATAAAATTTGACATATTTTATGAGAAATACATATTGCATTATTATATGGTTCTAGGTCATATTTGCATACAGTGATAATCTTTGATATTCTGTTGCTGGAAAACACACAGCTAAAATAATTTTAGAATTAAAGTGATTGAATTTCATCATACCATGTTGTAGACTTATTCTTAATTTTCATGACTTATATTTATTATCACATTGTTCTGCTAATATTTATGTTTGCAAAGATTAAAATCAATATCTCCATTGCTTACAAACAAGTTGGCTTCAACGTTCTTTTTTTTTTTTTTGCCCTAAAATTAAAAAAATATATACCTAGACCAAATTGGAATGTAAAAGTGAAAGAATATAAAAATATATTTTGTTTCAGTACTTACCCATTATAGGTCATACAGGTCATAACACTATATATTATTTTAGATTTAAGGAGAATAATAAAGCTTAAAGAGGATAAATATTTCCTTTGATTATAAGTTATTAAATGCAAGAACCAGGAATTGAACTGAGGCATGTCTGCCTCTAAACTATATACATATATAGTCCTTAAATTATATCTCATGTCCATTTCCTTGACAATTGAGAACCCGAGCTGATCTCTTTTAGTCCCTCAGTCACCCCAGCCACCGCCCACCATGAACGTTCCCCCGCTGCCCTCGCGCTCTGCAACACAGCTTCTCACCTGAGAGGTCTTCCCTGACCACACAGCCGAACCTCGGTCTTCCTGCCCCAGCACTACCGATCACAGCGCTCTGTTTCATTCATAACACTTTCCACAGTTCGTAGTGTTATAATTTCATACGCATAGTCTGTGTCTCACACTGGACTGAAAATCCCACCAGGGAAAGGCTCTTACAGCTTTCTTCACCACTGTCACTCAGAGCCTTGCACATAGACATCCAAATGGTTTCTGAAAGAATTACTGAAAGGTTGAAATCTCTCCTGTATTCTGCATATTCTTTTAAACCTAAGGAACCCTGGAAATTATGTAAATCATTCCATTTCCTTGTAAATATCAAGAATTAGAAAGTTTGTAGGCTGTTTTCTTAGGGCTAGGTCTGTACCTGGCATGTAGATTCTCCTAAAAAGCTTATTGAAGAATTTAATAAATTACTATAAATGAATAGATAAATAGCTGAAAAAAGGCTGACTGAGGCAAGGGAACAAGACAGGACCTCAAGATAAATCTCAAATTAGAGTTGTGACATACTGATTAAAAATTACCACCTGATGTTGTGTGCCAGCCTTGATGGTTTTCAAGTTCCCTGGGCTTAACTCAGTACGGCAGGTGTCTTGCGCACTGGCTCTACCCTACGCGTTGTTAGCGCTTCCTTTTTCTACGGCTTTGCACTTAGTCTGACAAATATGCCTCCAGTATGTTTCTGAGCAGGTCCACCTCAGAGCACACACTACAAACTTCCATGGAGAGACAAACCAAAATGAAGTCTATGGACTTTCTCATTAGGCCCGTTGCCTGATTTCCATTAGGCCTGTTGCCTCTGTCTCATTAGGCCCATTGCCTGCTTTTTGCTGCCTCAGACTCATTAGGCCTGTTGCCTGTCTTCTATTAGGTACATTACCTGATTCTTATTAGGCCTAATGCCTGATTTCTTTTGGACCTTCGGCACATGGGACCAGTGCTTATTGTCATGGCTTCTCCACTGGCTGTTGACTATGTTTCCCCAAATTAGTGATAACCAGAACTTACAAGTTCCTTACGCCTGAGGAGAGGCCCAGGTGAAGAGAGATTGTCACAACAAAAGCATTGTTGAAACCTAGGCTTCTTTGTCTTCTCATTGATTAGAATTCATTAGCATTTTGGTTTGAAGTTGATGTAACATTACCATTTTCAAATTAGTACATGCCACATAAAACATCTTTGCTGCAGAATGAGTAAATAAAAAAGGATGTCATTAATTTGAATTCATTTGAATTGGAACAAAATAATTTAAATGATGTTATTAGGTTAATTAAATATTTTATTTTCTATTACACTTATTTATTATACATTGTGAAATCGATGACCTTTGTCACAATGTCTCTTTTGTAATTACAGAAGAGAATATAATGATGTCATTTATTTATTTGTATGCAAACTGGATTGATAGGCCATTTCAATTCAAACTCAGTGTGTCTATAAGTGGAAAATAGTATATTAAACACAGACTTTTATGTTTCTCTTGAGACATCATTCTACATAATTTACGTATATAGCATCCAGAAACAAAATAGTTTTTCATTTCACATTTCACATATATGATCTTCAATTAGTGTTTTAAGTACGATTTTGTAGAATTAAATATTAAAAAAACTCTTATCTCTTTGAACTATGAAGGAAAACATACAGCTTGTGCAATCGGCATGCTCTATTAGCCAATAAAGTTGGTATACTTTTGATCATAGTGTTACACATATCTTTCGTAAACTGATTTAGGTTATTAACTTCTAGGTTATTAATGTCATAACTTATATAAACAATATTGACACACTTAGAAAAGACTTTGAATTCAAAGCCACATTTTCAAATTGTAAAGTTATTGAATACTTAATAAAGTTAAATAATAATATTCAGAATTTGAAAGTTGTCCACTTGAATATTTGGAAAAAATATTATCATTTATTCTTACCAAGGGAACATTAATATTTCTTTAATAATTTCTGAGATTTTACTTTCCATGAAATTTCATATACTCAAAGAATAAAATATTTTTATTTACTTAAAAAGCATTGGTTGCAAAAAGTATAATAAATTGTATATATTTTATGCTTATCAGTTAAAAAGAATACATTGCTGTGATTCTGATTCAGAATCAACAATTAGCTCTGAATTCCTTGTTAATGCACATTTATGTTATCTTCTACTTCAGTCCAGACAACACGATGAGATACTATCTTCTAATTTCCAAATGTTATCCTCAAATATTTTAAGCGGTGTGCTGAAAGAACAGAGGGGTTATATTAAGTATTGGATATTAAATGTTGGATGTTCACCTGATCAGACCTGGAGGCACAATCTACGTTCAAAAACCCATGTCTTGCGCTTACTCCTAAATCTGTCCTAGACCTTGAGAGCTTTGATCTTGGATTTGTCACTTTATTAATCACTTGCATGTGGGAAGCTGACAGTCAATAATATTCTCTCTTGACAGTAGTGTTTAGATGAAGTGTTCCTTAAACATTTGGCCTAGGAATTATGACATACACATAGGTTTGAAAGATATATTTTGACGAAATGTTTTATTGGGAAGATTCATGCTTCACCCATGTCCACGTGCGTTGACTTATTTCTTGTCAAAACATTAGCTTGCCAACACATAGTCACAGGCTTCTCTGGATTAAGTTGTGCTTAAGCACTCTAGAAAAATAAACACTCTCCTTAAAATTCTTCTGGGAAGGAAATTCTAAAAATGGGGTAATCGCCTACTGATGTTGACTTTGACACCCACATGGAACTGCATATTGTACACTTTATGGTCCTGTTGATTTAAAGAGGACAGTCTGGAATAATTAGACCCCTTTATTTATTTATAATGAGCTTAAAGAGACCAAACCACATTCCTTAAAAATGCCTTCACCCTAAATAGGCAAGTGCGATTAGTTTCATGTACTTTTAGAAAATCTGCCTCCCTGAGAATGTCAGTGTTTCTGTTTTGTTTTTTCTATGTCTATAGTAGTGCAGCAGATTAAATTTTATTTGTGTGAAGTTTAGCCTTTAATTCCAAAATAATTTGAGCTATCGGAAAAATTCTGAAAATCAATAGTAAGAGGAAAAGTGCTTCTCTCTCTGCAGTTTAATTCTAATAGTAAAGTACTTGTTAATATCAAGCCCCCACCCATAGTATTTTAGGAAGACTTCCCTTTTCTATAATTTATTCATTAATTTTTAAATATAAGTCATAGTGCCATATTCTGGAAAGTAGGTGGATGGGTCAGAAAATCCTTTGTGCCAGTCAGCCATCAAAATCAAAGGTCAAATCAATTGACTGAAATGCTAACTAGCAGAGATTAGATAATATGGTTACAAGGTGGCCCCATCATCTCCAGGTGCACCTTGTTAGGTCTAATAGCTTTGAAAGACACGCTATTCATAGTTAATCTAAAGCAGCTGAGTGCATGGACCATCCCTCAAAAGGCTTTTCACCTGTTTCTGACTCTTAGGGAATTATTTCAGGATGTAGACATAAAGATATACAACATTTTTGAAAAATAAGAAGAAAAGAAAAGGAACATTCAAGGCTGATATATTTGCTTAGACTTCTGGAAATTGGAGATGGCCTGCAGCTCTAACAAAAGCATTCCTTTCTCACTCTGCTCAACACATGCAAGTGGAACTTCAGCTCACTTCAAACTAAGCTCACGGCCAGACGGCTTTGAAAATGGGATTGTTTCATAATTTTGGCTGCTTGAAAAGTTTGAGGCATTGATTGAAGGACGTAATTCTGTTACGATTTTTATGTGTCAAAATGTTTTGAATAAAATTCATAGAATAAGTTACTCTATCCCCTCACCCCTTTCCCCAAAATCTGAGTTTCCATTTCTTAGAACATGTGCAATATGTTCTTTTGTTTTTTCATGTTTCCAAGCCTGCCCTATTGCACTATATACTGGTGGCTCCACCTCTCACTGAAATGAAGCAAGACCCCAGGGGGCCTTCCAAGGTCAGACACCACTGCCCCTGCTCCATATCCTCTGCTTTCTTCTTGTCTATAGAAAAACTTTACTCAAAGAATGAATCATATCAGAGAAATAAAATACAAAGACAACAGGAAATAGAAAATGAATATAATAGCAAAACAAAGGGCTGTAGATAATATTCTGAGCCATATCCTTTGAGCTGTTTTGTAGACATTAAAACCCCCACCAGGTAGAAAAAGTTAACTACATGATGACCAGACCCATGATGTAGGCTGCTGCAATTCTGAAAACTGTCCTCAAAGAAGTGGGAACAAACCAACCCTGGAACTGAAGCTTAACTGTGCTTAAAACAATCGCAATGACACCAATCAAACTACCATAAGAATAATTTCAAGATGATTGTCAGAAGTGACTGAGCTGTTCCACATGTAGCTCCCTCCCTCCACTTATAGACCCCTGAAACTCATCTTTGAAGGCTCTTGGCCACTGACCATCAGTGGGGAGTTGGCCTTTGGGCATAAGTCCACTCTCTCCCCTGGTTGTCAGCCTCTGGAGTAAGACAAGCATTCCTTTCTACCAACACTTAGCTCTCAAGCATTGGCTTTAGTGCAGCAAGAAGCCGGACCTGATTTTTGATAGCACCATTAAATCATGTAAGGAGCCTTTTTCCCCTTTGGTATCTTGGTCATTGTCATCTTTAACTTTGCTACCAGTCAGGATTTCCTATGTACGTTATTCACTTGATTTGTACCCTTCTACACATTACTGGCATCTCTGTCCACTGCCAGTTTGTAATGGAAAGTATATTCAAATCCTTTCTGTCAAAGGTCTGAAAAACCAAAGAAATGTTCTGCCAAAAAAAGAAGTCAAGTAAAATCACAACTCATCTCTTCTGTTAGTTACTTAATTCAATCTTACTTTTCTCCTCTTAAATTTAAACAAGTTTACCATCAACATATTCCAGCTACTGAAAATCTTTACTCCTTCCCTGAATATTTATTTTCCATTTAGTAACATCTCTTGCTATCTTTGGAGCTCTTTCTTGGTCTAACCAGATAGTAAATTAAAAGTTCCCTTTCAACACCTCATGCTCTCATGATTAACCTATTTACTCTTCACTTAACTTCCATTGCTTATAATTTCTCAGGAGTTTTTTGGTGATTTTACATTAACTTGTAGATGAGTAGTCAGTGTCTGACTCACACTGGCTCTTTCTAACTTTCTGAATAATTCTTAGGTTCCCTTTTTAATTTTGATCAGAGTTGTCTAGAAATGTTGACAGAAGTTTTGGCATAAGCACATAGTCATTCAATGACAACCCCTAAAATTTTTCCCACTGAGCCAGGCTTTTATAGTAGATGACGAGTGAGTGATAAATAACATAGAAGATGGTATCTTTGCACTGAAGGAGCTCAAAATTTTCAAATAAAAGCAAGGCAATCCAGCAGGAACTCTTGAAAATCATAAATGTATTAGACAGATTTTCATGTTCAAAGTAATATTTATAGATAACCATCAGTTATTTAATATCCTATAATGTGAAATTACATCTCATTGAAGAATGTCCTTTGAAAAAAAATGTGTTTTGTAAGGTTTTATTTGACATGGATAAGTTAATGTTACGCCCCCAGTGTATTCCTGCATATCACCCTCCCACTGGAATCTCTTTCAGGCTGTCAAATACTGAAGTATGAAGGTGATCTGAAAAAGTCACTTGATTTTACTAATTTCAAAATACTAGATTAATTTCAGGCATCATGAGTTAGATAGTTTGACCAGTTAAAACTCAGCTTGTGTAAAAAACAAAAGTGTGATTTTAGAAATTTGAACTTAGAAACTATCAAATGCTTTATGGTTTGGGGACATAGTAATATTAATATAAAGTCTTTTACGTACTTTGATCTGTCATGCATACTTTGATTGTCCCACATTTCCTAATTCCATGTACAAGTCATGTCTTTTTGCTGCCATTTTAACTGCTTCAAATTCCCCCCTTTAGAATGAAGTACCCTGGTGCCCATAGCATAATCATCTTAAACATGGTTCTGTAAAGACTTGATTCATGGTGTTCAAGGCGTTCAGTGAAAGCCCTTCACTGTAGTTGGCTTACATTACAACTTTAATATTGTTTTTTGAGTATGCTTTTTTTGTTTTTTATTAAAAGAAAAAAATGCAAGAAAAATACGTCATTGAGATTGATTGTAATGGCCAGCTGTTATGATCTCAATGGAAGTATTAGGGCCCCTGCCTAAGTGCACTGAAGAGTGCCAAGCCTCATAGCAACTCAGCTCATCCTAAACAGCACCATGGCCTGGAGTGAAAGCTGCAATTTAAAAATCTCCCAGAGACCCATTATTTGCAAATCATTGACACAACAAACTGTAACAACCCTGGTCCTCCTTGTCAATGCATGCTTAGGGAGCTTTTCATCCACAGAACCTTGCATGCTCAATAACTTTCCGTACTAAAAATCCTTATGAAATTTCTGAAGAAAATGAATAACTGCACATGGGCCAGAATCCCTTTGAAATGTTAAAAGAGAAAATTATAATTGACTAGACTGATTGGTGGTATAATATACGGGAGGGAATCCACATAAGTCAAAAGTAAGTTTTCATGTTACCATATTGCCTAAAGTAAAGCCAACTGGTCATTCAATTTTCCAGCAATAAAAAGCATCTGAAACATCTATGTTGACACTCCCTCCCCTTGTCTTCCTGCTAAGATCTTAAAAATAAACTAATGGCTTTCCCTCTAAACTTGAGGAGAGGAAAATATCACTCCGGAGTGTCAACCTTTCTGCCAAGTTTAACCACAAAGGGAATTTTCACAGCTGAGCCATTGACTTTTAAAATAAAAGATGTGTAGTATAAACATAGAAACAGGTTTAACTGTTAGTAGCCACTGCAGGAATATTTTTCTTCAAAGGGGGACACATTTGGGTTTAAGTCCTTAATGTGATACGTGGTACTGGCTAGCTTTTTACAGAAAGGAAATTTGGTTGAATATTATTTTATTACTATTTCTGATATTACTTCTAAGTGTAGTGTCATTGTAAATCCTCTTCAAAATTTGCAAATAGGAGACATGTATCCTTTTGGATGACATGATGGAAGACATCACCAGAAAATAGAAACTTAGCACCATGTTAGGGGGAAATGAGTAGTCTGTTAGATTGCTAGAGATGGAGGAAAAAGGAATAGAGAAACCCCAAGAAATACAACCAAAATGACTGAAGTAAAAGACAAGTTTCAAGAGGAAATGCCACAGGATATTACAACAAAGCAGTGTTGATTTAGATTTTATAAATATTTCTTCTTGTACCTACAATAGGCCTGTATTCTTATTCACATATGGCAATGGAGTTCTCTCTCCCAACAATTCCGGTAGGTTTGAGTTAATCATCACAGTGCTAACAATTAAGAACTGCAATTTTGAAACTATGGAGTAAGTGACTTGCTCACAGTTGTATCTACCACCAAATATTCAAGTGTTGATTCTGCATCAAGTCTCCTGGCTTTAGTTCTTTGCTAATGAACCATTTCAATGTACATATAATATAAATTCCTGAGTTAGTATAATAATTAAAGGATTAATTTTTTATTATTATTTCTACTATTGATTTATCTTTGTCTTGTTAGCACATACGGACTTTTCAAAGATTTTCATACCTCCTATCTCTTTTCAGCACCTAAACAGCCCACACAGGAGATAAAGTAGAAATTTGTCTCCATGTTACAGAGAAATCCTAGTGACAGGCAGGGTAAGTCATTTATCAAAACTTGTATATAGACTTTGGTTTCTTAGCTCTGAGTGCTTTTCATCGGGACGGTGAAAGGTAAGAACACAGGTTGCACAGCCGTAGCTATAGCCAGCATAGACGATACAGTGGTTCTCACTGAGAGTTCCTTTACCTCCCAGGGGAAGCTTGGTAGTGCCTAGAGAAGTTGTCATCTCCTCTTGGAAGAAGGGGGATGACACTGACATCTAGAAGGTGAAGACCATGGACAATACTGAGCATCCTGCCATGCACAGTACAGCCCCTCTTTAACCACTGTCTGGCCACAAACCTCAATAGCACCAGGGTTGAGAAATCTTGCTGTCGAAGACATGAAAGCTATGAATACATCTAACGCTGCTATAGATGTACATGCAGATACAGACAGACATGGATTTAGACATAGCTGATCTATAGATCTACCTCTAAGTATTTGTCCTGGTTCTTCCAAGCAACTGTAATCAACCTTACTGCAACTTTATCTATTTCACTGGTCTCTTAGGACTAGCTTCCCTTCTTATTCTTTCCTTCTTTTCTTCCCCTCAGCTTTACTGAGATATGATTAACATGTAACATTGTGTAAGTTTAAGTTGTACACTGTGATGATTTGATATGTGCATATATTACAAAATGATTACCCCAATAAGGTTAAGTTAACACATCCATTTTTTTTAAATCATTTTTTCCTTTAACATTTTTTTTTTGTGGTGAGAAATTTTAAGATCTACTCTCTTAGCAACTTTCAAGTGTATAATGTAATTTATTAAGTGTAGTCACCATAATGTACATTAGAGTCTCAGAATTTATTCCTCTTATAACTGGAAGTTTGTACCTTTTGACTACCTTCACCCATTTCCCCTACTCCCCCACCTCTGGCAACCACCAATAATTCTGTGTTTCTATGAGTTTGGATATTTTTTAGATTCCAAATATTAATAAGAACATATACTATTTGTCTTTCTCTGTCTAACTTACTTCACTTAGCATAATGCTCTCAAGATTCATCCTTATTGTCACAAATGGTAGGGTTTCCTTATTTTCATGGATGAGTAAGATTTCCTATATATTCATATATATATATATATATATATATATATATATATATATATATATATATATATATATATATTTCTTTATCCATTTATCCTTCAGCAGACACTTAGGTTGACCATTGTAAGTACCCCTGCAATAAACAAGGGGTTGCAGATGTCTCTTCGAGATAGTGATTTCATTTCCTTTGGATATATATCCAAAAGTGGGATTGCTGAGTCGTAGTAGTTCTATCTTTAATTTTTTGAGAAACCTCTGTGATGTTTTCCACATGGGCTGTACCAATGTGCATCCGCACCAACAGGGCACAAGGGTTCCCTTTGCTCCACATCCTCACTAGCGCTTGTCCCACTCTTTCATGTGATCGCTACCCTAACAGGTGTGAGGTGACATCTCACTGTGGTTTTGATTTGCATTTCCCTGATGATTAGCGATCTTGAGCACTTTTTCAAATACCTATTGATAATTTGTATATTTTCTTTGGAAATATGTTCACTCAGGTCCTTTTTTTATTTCTTAGTCAAAAAAAATTTTTGCTGTTGAGATGTACGAGCTTATTCTTTCTATTTTATTTCTGCTTACATCTTTCTGGTCATCCTTAGATTTTTCTTAGGTACATTCTGCTGTCTTTCACTGTTCCAGCTGAACAAAAACCACATTTTGGTTGTTCTTTAATAACTGCATTTAAGACTGTGAAATTCCTTCTCATTTAAAAGCATACTATGTGCTTTGATACATAATTCTTTTGCTTTCTTTATCAAATAATGCATAATTTTCACTTCCTCTTTAAACTCATGGTTTATGTAAGAGTGCATTTTTGCTTCCAAACATATCATTAAAAGACAACTTTAGATATATGGGTGTACATATATATCTTGTTTAGCTGCATCGTACTCAAAATGTGGTATTGGATGATCATTCTTTTAGAAGTTATTTTGTTAGTGACTATCTGCTAAATTTTTTTCCAAATATCCTGTATGAAACTAATGTATTTCTGAAAAATAGCATTCTATCTCTCTGTATGTATATATAAACATACACGCACATATACATATATGTATATATGTATGTATTAGGTCAATCTTGCTAATTTGTTTTTCAAATTTCTTATATTTACTTGATCTAATACTGTGTGTTAAAATCATAAATGCAATTGTGAATTTGCTGATTTCTCTTTAATCTTTTTCTTTTTTTGCTTAATAGAATTCAAAAATGTAAGTAGAATATATTATAATTTTTATGTATTCCTGGTGTGCCATTCCTTTAATTAGTATTGCTTGCAGCATTTATTGCCTTACTGTACCTGTGAATAACATTGCTAGGACAGCTTACTTTTTCTTAGTGTTTGCCATGTATTTTGTATTTTCATTTTTTAATTTTTACTCTTTCAAGGGAAGAGGGTTCTCTTAGGTGTGAATCAAGTACATAGCATAGAGCATGATCCTGTGTTTTAACTCATCAGACAATTTTGGTTTTTTAATAAGTATGTTCAATCCTTCATATTATTTTTAGTTAAATACATGAATTTTCTAGAATTACTTTTTGGGCTTTCAATCTACTACTATTTTTATTTTCTCCTCATCCACTTCCTCTTATCCTTTCCTGTCTTCTCTTGGAGTTGATAAGTTTATCTTTAATAACTCCCTTTTTTTCTTCTACTATTTCAAACATTATATTTCTGGTCTTTTAGCAAATATATTTTAAAAATACTAAACATTTCTTAACAGAATCTAAAATTAAAAATACCACACGTGCAGTCACTGGGCCAGCAGGTGGCTTGACGCAAGCTTCCCAAGTCCCTGGGGTCCTGTGCAGCTGTGGTGCTGGGCTGCAGTCTAGTCCACAGAGTCAAGCTTCAGAGTCCGGTCCCCAGTTGACATGGTGCTCCCCAGGTTCTCAGTATTCGACACCTGCCAAATTCCCAGCACCACTGTGTTATTCTAGACTTCAAAATAAGGAGATATGTGGCTTCAACCTTGTTTTCTGTTTCATTTCTAGTCCAGTTAGGGTTGACGAGGACGCAATACGGCATGAATTCCTTGTGCCATCTTCCCTAGCGTCCCTATCTTTTGTTTCTTTTTCAAATTGACTTACTTAAATAAGGTTGATGTTGATCTTTCAGCAAAACTAGCTTACATTTAGTTTAATATAAACTATGATGAGAGACCAAGGTTAAGTTTGAGGCACATAACAAAACAATGGTTCAGGAATCCCTTGGATTCTTAATAGTAGCCAAGGGAAGAGTAGGGACACTCAGGGTAGAGTGATAGGCAGCTGCCTCTGGGAACGAGAAAGAAGAAAAAGAAATAATGGGGCATGCGGTTACCCTCTACCGAATGGAGAAATAAATCAATAGATTATTTAGACCCAAGGAGAGAATGTTGTAGTGGACAGCAACAAATCATCTTCTTCCCTCTTAGAGTAATTTCACATGTCAAATTATTACTATAGTATATCCACTTTGAGAAAACAGCTGTTGTTTCTGAACCAGAGAGTCTGTGAATCATTTTGATATGTGTTTCGTTTTATTTGTTATATGCGACTGTTCAATGTATGTAACCATTTGTAAAATAAATGTGTGAACTGCTTTTGGTTTACAAAAAAAAAAATTGAGCACACATGTAAATAGGAAGTCCCATATTGAAAGGAATATTCTTTTTTTCTTTTTAAATTTGCAGAAAGAAAGTGGGGTGAGAATTGGAAGGGAGAAAGCTTGAGAAAACTTTCCATATGAAGAGTCTGGATCTTATCAATTTCACAGCCCAGGAAAGTTCCTCGCATTTGGGAGTTATATTTTATTATTGAGTTGAAACAAACAGTGAGAAGGTAGATCGCATTACAGAATATAAGATATTTTAAACCATTTTCCCATGCTTAAGACCACATTTTCCTCTCTAAAATTATAAAATGAATTTCATGCTCACAAAAGATGGCAAACTGATTGCCCAAGAGAAGTCTGCTTTCTATTTGTTTAACAGGTCTCATATAAATAGCTACATCTCTACTTCCTTATGTAGAAACATTTTCCTGTGTTGGATTTGAGCAAATTCAGAGAGTGAGCTTAAACAAAACATATGATTAATTATCAGAAACAACGACCCATCCATGGCAAGGTGTGTTCATCATGACCATAGTACAGCTGATATGGTAGAGGTCAGTGATTTTTTTTTTTTCCTGCAGAGAGCCAGATAGCAAATAATTCTTGCTTTGTGGGTCACGTGGTCTCTGTTGCAACTACTCAGCTCTGCCAGTGTAACATGAAAGCAGCCAGAGACGATATACGTGAATAAATAGGCAGGGCTGTGGTCTGACAAAACTTGTAGGAAACCTCATACTTTATACTACAGTTCCAGTGGACCACAAAATAAGGCATTATGTGTCTTTAGGCAGGTAAGTTTATCATTATACCATTCCACTGGCTATATGACTAGTAAAACTCAGATATGAGAACCCGGTTTTCCCAAATTGTAATACAAATACTAATTCATTACCAAGTCATGATATCCAATTGTTACCAATTTGAGAAATATCCAGAAGGTAATAATTTTTAAACTATTCTTACTATGTCCCCTGTGACCTTTACGATATTATCTCCACCATTTTCTATTTAAAATTTCCCCTTTATCCAGATTTATAGAGCCTGAAGTAATGTGGAAAACTGTCAATTTTATGGTACATTTAACTGATGGGGGACACCCATACAGATAATCTAGGTCCAAAAGTGACTAGAATTGTCCTTAAATTTCATGGTTTGCCTATCTATATACCCCAAAGGCACCGAATAATTGCCAAAGTTATTTTGTGCTTACTACGTCATGTGTTTTATAGTTACAAAAGCAGAGTGAAGAATCAACAGAGTTACTTAAAAAATTTAAGTCTACCAAATCACAGTAGAGTGTCAAAGACTTATACAGCTTCGTCTCTCAACAACAAGGACGTCACTACACATTGTTGTGTCCAAATGCTTGACCTGAGTGCGTAAGAAAATACTGAAAAATGCCAGCTCAACTATATAAGCATCAAAATCCTGGCCAAGTTGAGTATATGCAGTGTATGTTCCCAGGTCATACATCCCTTAATGCTCACACTCTTTTATAATTCTCCCATAAGTCCCAAGCTCCACTGTTAAGAGTCTGAAATACGATAGAATATAAAATGTGATTATAAACTATATATGTATTAAGTCATAAAACAGTTTTTTCTGTGATATTTGCTGTTATTGCAATTTTTACATTTTATTTATTTATTTTGTTATGCAATTTTTGAAAAGTGGAAAGATCTGTGTTCTAATATCCATGTCTTCTTTGGCTAATCCAATCACTGTTTCCACTTCTGAGGGTTAGAGAGAGTAGGGCACAGGAAGTAAACAGTCTTCCCTAATATACCACCAACCTCTTCCCCTCAATGGGTTCTGCTGTACAAAGGGAACTGCACTCCTTTAAGGAAAAATGAAATTGCCAAGAATGGTAAAAATTGGGGTGGAAAAAATCAGAACCTTTGCTTTAACAGGAGCAGCAGTAAAACTTTGCCCTTTAATCAAATATACTCAGAAAATAAAAGAATGACTCCTTTTTAGATTTGGGCTGATTAACTGAAAATACCACTGCATTGAATCATTGGGTTTCTATTTCACTTAATCTCCATAGATTTTGTTTTGTTGTGATAATCCCACTTTATATATTTATACATATAAATATATATGGCAACTGCAATTATTCAGATAATTTAAGTCCAAAACATATTTTTATTAAAGTTGTACAAGCAAAACTATTTAAAACTTACCCGAGTTCCCTGGATGATCGCCACAATACCTTTGAGAGATGCCATTCTCTCACGAGAACGTGAGCTATTCACTTCCACAGATATCATGAAAAAGATTTGAAGGAAAGTGTACACGGGCAAAATGGCTTAGGAAATAAGGTGATTATATAGTTAATAACCACCCAAACTTCCTAACAACATGAATCGCTGATGTTCCAGGTAAATTAAATTCTCAGCTTGCTGCAGCTAGGCAGGTATGTCTTTTCCACTTTTCAAACAGCTGATAGACAATGTGGCTTGCTGTGTTACACGATTTTTATTAAGCTGATTTCATTGGTTCAATGATCAAGTCAATGAATAGGATGCAACATAACTGTTCAGAACAGAGGAATTTCTGTGCACAATAAAAGAACGTGGGAAAATCAGCAACTCCGAGGTAACTTCTCACATCTTGTCGTTTATCTTCACATACACATAGCCCTGCACATGTGAGCATTATTTTATCCACATAGATATAGCCCTAGGTGTATGAATATAGTATCAGAAACTACAAGTGATCCATCAGAATCTGTTTTCCCCTTTTTAAATATTAAGTTTTTACCAGGGCTCATTGCTACCTTGAGTGAAGACTTCATTTCTCAGCCTCAAACCACAGCTCGGTGCTGCCATATAACTGCGTTCTGGCCAATTCGCGAGAGGAACTCCACTCGGGCCACTTCTTCAAAGACAGTAGGTTTCTTTTTCAAGAGCTGGACCAGCCAGCCGTCCTACCATCTTGCCTTATCGTCGAGAATGAAAGCCACACAACAGAAGGCACAGATCCCTGACGACCGACAGCCCTGGACAGATTACGTCCAGAGCTTTATGCCGAACAGAAGTCAGACTCGGCCCCCTTTCCGTCACTATTTTCAGGTTATGCTTATAGACGTATCCACACAGGCGAACACATACCGTTGGGAACATGCTCTAAATAACGTTTTGTCATCACTGTAGATTGAATATGAGCACATTTTTACTCCATGAATATTCCAGTTACTATGAATAAGGTAATTAATGTCAACAGTAGACGTGCAGTCCTGCTCCTGCAGAACAGATTAATCTCATCCTCAGAGAGGGGTGCTGGCTACCGCGTAGGTTACTTTTAATTCCCTACAATGTCTGTGTCTGCTCATAATTTGGAGTTTTGGCCAGATTTTCTCTTTCCCTGGGGCCCTCTTCCCTTCCCTCTTCCTCTGGATACCTTATTTTCCTTGTCTTCCTTCTGGTCTTTTTAAAAAGTACTTCCTCTTCAAGTCCATTCAGATCAAAAGGGCTTGCTAATTTGGTCATGTGGCAGCCTTTATTTCCTCTAAAATGCTATAATACAGTAAAATTACCTATTAACACTCATGATGGAAAACTCCCAAAGGACAGGAGCTGTGTCAGACACATAGTGGGGCCCTGATAAATACCGTTGGTTAAATTAACAGTTGCATTGGACATAAGCTTTATTATTTTAACTGCTGCTATTATACCAGAAAATAACAGGGTTTTTTTTACAGAGTGTTCTAATGTTGCTCTTACAGCTTTCTTTATCTACTCTTAAGATATCGGTTCCAAAGACTGTGACTTCTCCTTGTTGAGCCTTCAGTGCCTCTGTATTCTCAACTTCTTGAATAACAAAACAATACTTAATTGTACTAATTTATGTCCTCTTTTCCTCTTGCTAATCATAGAGTCAAAGACAAAAGTTAAAGGATAAATCCGAATATCCGACCCCAGTTCAATATGTTGGATTGTGGGAATGAGCATCTTTCCTGATGCTCAGCATCCTGGCAGATCAAGTGACGAGCGACAGCAGTGTGACAAGGCACACAGAAGGAAACGTAGGCAACACATCACCCTCTTTACTGAAGGGAGGAAGTATGTGTCTCAAGAAAATTTCCTGGTGTTTAATCCAGAGAAAGATTTCTCACACAGCAGTTTATAGGGGGCAAACTCACCCAAACTGTTTTTGCGGAAAAAGAAGAAATTAAATTTATATATAGCCAATGCTTGTAGCCACGTTTGATAAAAGTGAAAGGTGTAACAATGGAGTGAAGTTCAGTGAAGGTGACTGGCTGATGGTGTCTAATCTGATCAAAGGAGAACATTTGATTTTGCATCGAAGTGGACGGGGGGGCAGGCAGTTCGGGGTTCTCCCCTGAGCTCGCTTTTGAGGGGCTGTTGCTAAGAGCCAAATAACAATTAGTTCAAGGTTTTCCTGTAGGACAAAAGGGCTGGAGTCTTCTTGTGCTTAACAGAGTTTTAAGGATTCCTAAGCTTTGAAGAGCCGTGCGAGTGCTATGACTTTTATTAAGAGAATTAAGGATTCTCCACGTTATTCTCAGCAGAATGGAGGAACTGCCACCTCTTCAAAAATGTCCCTACAGGAAAGACAAACAAACAAACAAAAAACTCCTTTTGCTTTGTTTCACACTGGAAAGCCCTTTGAACACAGCTCTTGGTTAAATCCTGTACAAAGGCTTCAAATTTTCACAGCGTAGCAACTCAGACAGGGACGTGGTCTGCAGAGACATTCCGACCAGTGGATACCAACCTTCCATTAAGGCTAGAGAAAGAGCCAACCATAAGCCTAAGGAACATGGGTAAGGAAGTAATCTCACAACAGTCAGAAAAATTACTGGCAAAATGTACCTTTAATTAAATTAATGAATGTGCAACTCTCTGGCTTATTTAGGCTCACCACATAACTGTTGGAGAATGTCTGGCAGAAATAATAACCTTTGTTTTGCCATGATGCTTTTTCTTAAGCATAAGGCAGCTCCTAAACCACATAGTTCTTAAGACTATACCCACCTCGTTTACAAAGAGAAATTGATGTTTTCCAGCAGCTGGAGGGTATTTATCTTCTTATTCACTCTGGAGGGTAAACAGTTACTGACGACCTTTTTAGGATGAGGCACACTTAGAGGAGAGGGTACCAGCAAGTTCTTTGTAGGCAGTTAGCTTTCTTGAGTGGAGGAGCTCTGGTCATTCCACTATAAGGATAAATGACTCCAAACTTGAACGCCACTAATTATGTTCTTCATGCTCAAGTAAAATCATTTGCCCTTTAAAGCACACAAAGATTTTCTGCCATTTTGTGACCATATGAGCTACATTTTAGAAGTAAATCAACGTATTGCAGTTTGCAAAGTACACTTTAGTACTTAATGGATTCTGTACAATATAGTTAACATTTCAACAGTGATAGAGAAGTAGAGTAAATATTAATCTCCCTAGTCAATTAATCTAAACAGGATTGTCACCCTAAAGTAAATGAGTTTTTATACAGCCGTGTTACCCTGTGTCAAAAGGAACGGCCTCAACGAAATCTGCAATTACGGGTTTGGCAGTGTGTCAAGCATCTCAGGTACAGGGCTTTTTTGACCTTTTAAATGTTGTTGTTGTTTTTTGCAAGATCCAAATTATTTTACATTTGATATAAGTGAAAATACTAATCTAGGCACAGAACCATGTAAGCAAAGATAGTGTCTTCTGCCCAAGAAAAAGATGGTGATATGCCAAAAAAACTCAGTAACTGCCTCTTTTTTATTAGCTCGTGGCTAGGCTGTAATGGGCATCAGTATTTATGCTTCCGTCCTGAATGTAGCTGGAAGCAGAAGATTGTGGTTACAAATCTAGGTAATCTGGAATCCGTAGGAGGCAGCAGACACAAAGGAGGAACAGGGAGAAAGTGTAGCAAGACTTATGGAAATTATGAGCCGATAGATAGTAGAGGATATTTATTGATTATTAAATCATATTTTAAAATCGGCTTTTCAGGATTTAATTATATTATTATGAATTTAACATGTTATACTAGTTGCCTGTCGCTGCTGAAACCGCACAGGACAAATAAATTATCTTATACAACTTAAGTAACTGTTTATCTTAAAACAACACAAATTTATTGTCCTACAGTTTGGGGGTCAGAAGTCTGACACTGGTCTCACTGACCTGCAGAAAACCAGAGTGTCAGCAGGGCTGTATTCCTCCTGGAGGCTCTAGGGAAGGACGCATTTTTTTGCCTTTTTTAGCTTTTAGAGGCTGCCTTCCTTGTTTAGTTCCTTCTTTAGTGGCTCTATTCCTCCATCATCGAAGTCAGCAACAGCTGGCCGAATCCTTTCCATGCTTCAATTCCTCTGGTTCTTTCTCTTCTGCCTCCCTCTTTCACTTATAAAGACCCCTGTGATTTTATTGGGTCGACCTGAATAACCCAGAGTTGGATGGTTAGTGATGGTCATTCCATCTGCAAGCTTCAGTCCACTTTGCTTCACAGGTTCCACGTATTAAGATGCTGATATCTTTTTAAGGGAGGGGGGGATCATTATTCTGCCTACCATACATATTACCTGTGTTAAACACATATTTCTATCAATTTTCTTTATTCCTTAAGACCTTTTAATGGAATGTCGTCCACGTCGTGCACGGCACATCTGTCCTCACCTATACTCTCAGCCCCGTGAGGCCCAGGCACAGTCACAGCAAATCGCTCGCTAATAAACTGTGATTTCATGGCTTTGTCTTTTGAATGTGCTACAAAGACCACCCCTCCCCACCCTTGGAGGAAGCCCAAATATTGTCTCTTCGGCTCCCGTATGTCTGTGTCCTATTTTATTTCCCAGTGGATTCATAATGTAGTTTGCTTGCATTAACATGATCATGTGCATGTCAGTGTGGTCACTAGGTGTATGACCAACTCCTCTCTTGCGTGAGGAGCTGCAGGAGGATAGAAACTGTCTAGACTTCATCTTTACCTCTCTAGCACATAGTAGGGATCTTAACCTAAATGATGTTCTTAGTAGGAAGATATGTTTTATAAAAAGTGACCTAAACTGCATTTCTTCTGTTTAGATCATGCTCGTGCTGCAGAATATTATTCACTCATGTGTCATCTTTCAAGTGCATTTTATACCTTTATTATCACCAGAAGTCAAAATACACAGTCAGGGGTCACATTGTCTCAGTGTTCCTCTTTTTCCACTGGAGTGGAGACTCAGCAGAGTTCACTGCCAAGTGAAAGAATGGACATGAGTCCGACGACAGCCCAGAGTTTGTAGAGGGCCAGGGTCACCAAGGCTAGCCAGGAGAGGGGACAGAAGAATTTAAAAAAAAAAAAAAAAAGAGTAAAAAGCAGCTCCAGAAATTACACAGGGTTAGAAGAAGGAAAAATACTTACTCATATATCTTGGTTCATGAGGAACAGGGGGCAGTTCTTAAATAAACCAGGATGAGGAAAGTGAGACAAGTGTCATCTGTCTACCAGATGGACGTATTAATATTAAATTCTTATTCAGGAAATTCTATTGCTTTATTATAAAAGAGACTTTTAGCTATTTTAAGATCTTGATTCCATATCTTTTGAGGCATGTTTGAAGAAAAAGGAAGTGAGAGTGGATGGGATAAGACTTTAATGTTTACTTTCACGTACTGAGAAAATATTTATATTTGTCCCCAAAACATTAAATCAGGACCAGCTACATAATTTGTTGGGCCCAGTAAAAAGTGAAAATCTGGAGCCCCTGTTCAAAAATGAAGAATTTCAAGAAGTATTAAACCAAGCGCGGGGCCTGTCTAAAGGCAGGGCCCGTGCAGCCGCGCAGGCTATAGGGCTGGGGGCAGCTCTTGCGTCAACTTTGATTTTTAACCATAGCTGATCAGAGTAACAAACCCTTGCTAATGTTCAGGAATATTGCCTTACATGTTTCATCATACCTAAAGAATGAATACAGCATCATATTTATCAAATAGTCATAGTTCTTTTTTTTTTTTTTGAATGAAATAAACATGGCATTTATTTCATCCAGTAGCACCTGACTCTGTAGAAGGCACACAGACATTAGAGCCGAAAGCAACCGGTTCAGGTCCCGTTCCTTACCACCTGGTAGCTGCGCGAGCTTGGGAAGTGTACTTGTTCTCTGTTCTGGAAAAGTGTACTGATAGTATCCACCTCGTCGTCGTTGGTGAGGGGTAAGTGAAATATACACAAAGTATAGAACAGTTCCTGGAATACAGTAAGGACGGTTTTTTTTTTAATTGAATGAAAGATTCTTTAAATTCTCTAGTGCTTTACAATTTCCAAAAGCTTCACACACATGATTTCATGTAATCTCATAACAGCCCTTTCTACTCCTGTACCCCTGTCTTGCCCCTCCCTCCTTCCCTCTCCCCACTGGTAACCACTAGTTTGTTCTCTGTATCTGCGAGTCTGCTGCTGCTTTGTTTTGTTTGCCAGTTTGTTGTAGTGTTTCCACATGTAAGTGATATCCTGTGTTAGCTCTTATCATTTTGCCTGATGGAGAAAGGACGGTCCCAAGCTTTAGGTGACTTGTCCCCCATCTCACTAGAAAGCGATAAATGTCTTGCTAAGTAGATTTTTTTGTGTGACAGGAATGTCATAAAGTGGTCCACTTCATGAAATGACTTTTTTTTTTTGAACAGGAGACTTACTAGAAAAGTTGGAAGCCCTCAGTATAAGTCCATAATTTAGACTGAAACTTAGAGGCAGAAAATTGAACATTCGTTCTTTCTTTTTTATTCATTCTGTCAACATTGAGTGTCTTCTTTGTGCAAGATACTGTGCTAGGCTGTAAGACCAAAAGGTGTAAATCGTACGTGTAATCAGCGTGTAATTTTGTAGGTAAAATTCAAGGTTGTCCGTAATACCAGGCTATGTGAGCCATCGTACGAGAGGTCTACAGAGTTCAAGAGTAAGAGGGAGGAAGAGTCTGGCTTGATAGATTAGGAAATTCATCCCACAAGAAATGACGTACCGGCTGGGCCTCCATGAAGCATGGATGGAATTTCAACAGCAAATCTCAGGATGAGAGTGTATTCCAGGGGGAACAGCATGAACAAAACCAGAGAGCTGAAAATACAGTTATTTCAAAGTTAGGGCATTTCACCTTTCTATTCTCCCTAGCTCTAGACAAGACTTAAAGTGTCCCACAAGGATACGCAAATTACAACAAGGTAATATGATTAACAATTCTATTAACGAACCACTTCAGGTATCTCTTAGTTGAGTTTAGGTTGCTAATATAGTAAGAAGCAAAGTTGGAAAAGTGAACTGGGATGAGAATTTAGTGGGTTTGAAATGCTGGAATAAGAGAATTTTATTTTATTCATAGGCAATCGGGAGCCGTAGAAATTGTGCAAACAAGAGCTGAGAGGGTTTTAACCGGGCCCTTGAAAGAGTACCCGGGTGGCAGGCCTGAAGATGGGTTGAAAGGAGGGGTTAAAAATATGAACGAGAGTGGGGAGGGTATAGCTCGGTGGCACGTGCTTTTAGCATGCACGAGGTCCTAGGTTCAATCCCCAGCACCTCCATTAAAATAAATAAACTTAATTGCCTCCCCTACAAAAATTAAATTAAAAATATGAAAGAGGGGACTAACTGCAAGAAGGAAATGCAGCCAGGGAGTAAAACCATTTTGTGATAAGATAGTGGCAGCAGGAAAGGGAGAGAGGGATGTGAGAGGGAACAGAAGCATTCAGGAAAAAGAAAAAAGAAGTTTTTTAAATTAAAACGGTAACATTAGGGAATATCTATGCAAAGTAAGTAGAGTTGATTCCGCTTGTGTTTGCTGGTTTGTTTTCATTTAAGATCAATTAAAATTCTCAGGGTTCCCGCTTCTGGTTGTAACCTCACCCTCTCCAGGACAGCCGCCTCTAGTCATGGGTCCAGGGGAGGCAGGCAGGCAGGCAGACTTCCTTCCCATTTAGGCAAGAATGAAGGACCTTGGGGGGAATACAGATGTATACGTGTAATAAATCTCAGCAGAGCTGTCCCGGAGAGATTCACAGCCCAGGATTTGGACTGGAGAGATGAAAATAATTCAATTTGGCACTCTGTAGCTATAAGGAACCTTTCAACTGAAAATGCCTGAATACATTCAACTTTCAATTAGCTGTACCAATCAACAATCCACATTGTATAAAGAACAAATAACATTTGATAACAGGAAGATCACCTGAATTTAATATGTGATTTTTTGAAAGGTTTATGACTACCACAAATATTTAAAGGTAAGGTAAAGTTGAAGACACAGCAATGTCTCATTTTCCCAACTGAAAGATTTTGGGGGAATGAAGGGAACAATTGGATATATAAAGCTGGAGGCATGTAGATTAAATAGATAACAACAGTGCTTGCCACATTTATTAATTTAATTATACATGTTTAAATTGAAATATTTTGCGAAACAATGCAAATTTATAAATTGTCTCCACAATTGAATTTTATGGAATAATCTTCTCAGACTCTTCACGTGATCCCCCACTTTGGTGGCTCCCCTCCTCATCACCAGCATCCCCTTTTGAGCCATCCTCCTCTATCCCCCAGAGCACAGCTTCTGTCAAAGTTCTTTGAAATCATTTTGAATCCGTGTATGATGCTGTCACTGGAAACTTTTTAATTTCCAGTTACAAGCACCCATTCACATACCATTCTACCATTTTTTTTTCAATTATCCTGAAGACATATTTTTATTGTCTCTATGAGGTAAAACCACCGTTTATTCTTTAAAAATCATTTTAGAAGCCT
Source organism: Camelus dromedarius (assembly GCF_036321535.1). NCBI lineage: Eukaryota > Metazoa > Chordata > Mammalia > Artiodactyla > Camelidae > Camelus > Camelus dromedarius. The sequence continues at coordinate 9,095,825 of NC_087449.1, read as the reverse complement.
TTTTTACAGTGAAATCCAACATGTACAGTTGTGGGAGAATTTGTCCAAAAATAACTAAATGTATTTGCTGTCTTTTGTAATAGATATCTCTATCCAATGTGATAGCTATAAATATTAAAAACCACAGTTTTGAAGTTTTCCCAGGCTAGTGTTCAAAATAAAATAATTGAAAGATCATCCCTAAATATTACAGAATATTGCAATATTCAATTGCAATTCTTTAATTGCAAGAATTCAAATTTATGACAATTCATCATTTTTAAGGTACGGATTTTTTCAGTGAGGGGAAAAAATGGCTTATATATGATGGGAGATGATAATTGAGTATAAGTGTGTCTAATATTTTGCAAACTTACCTTTTAAGCTAAAGAATGAAACCAAAACGTAACAGCTCTGTTTACTCTAATGAACTTCGCTAGCTGCCCTTTTCGTGGTTCCTCTTTGCTGGCTCCTCCTCTGGTGTAAGCAAAGAAGTCATTCTATCTGCTATAGGGGGACGACTCACAGCGTCGGTCACGTGACTTGTGGGGTCTCGTGCAAAGTGAAAACGTGGAGCTTTGTTAAAATGCTATTAAGGATGTCATGAGGGTAACAGTGGAGGGTTAAACAGAGTGTGGGGCCTTCCCCAGCACGGGGCCCTGCGCCGCCGCTCAGGCCCACATCCGCAAAGCCAGCCCTGATAACTGGTGCTGCCTGTCCCGACTGGGTCTTGACACGGTGCTGGAGACTGAGTGAAACCAGGAAGGTTCAAGGTCACTGACAACTTCGAAGGGTTTTTACTAAAACTTTGTAACTCCCCACTGTGAAAATAAAATATATCGAAGGGAACATGTTGCCACAATGCAATACTTCCCTTACTGGCAGGGTGGATTAGCAGTTAACTGATCATGAAAGGCAGGGTGACTTTCTGCAAAGAGCTGGATTTAACCATTTGTACCTAAAGGGAGTGTATGTCTTGAAAGAGCCGAGAACGTAACAAGAGGGGTGTTGCTCAGGCCTGCGCTTGTCGCTAAACTGACCTTATGACTAACACGTTCCCTCCCTGTGCACTCTTTTCTTAGAGTAACTTATCCTTTTACCCTAGAGGTCTTGAGAGAAGGTCATGACTGAACCTCAAGAAAATGGGCAGATCGTCCTCAATTCCTCCATAACAACTGCAAGCTCTTATCAAGATGTAGAGAATGTGACACCCTATAAAACACCCTGATTGTGATCACCTTTTCTGTTCCATCCAGTTTTTCTATAAAACCTCAAGACCCCAACCCCAAGATGGATTCACAGTTTCTAGGGCATTTGCCCGGCAATGCAATAAAGCTGCTCTTCTCTTTGCTCCCAAAACTCTGCCTCCAAGTTTGAATTTGCTTTTCGGGGTGCAGAGGCTAATTTTTCGACAGTCTGAGCAAACCACAGGAGAAAAAATTGTGAGATCTTTTGAAACTATGAACAAATTAATTGTAGACTGTGTGGTGCAATATTAATTTAAAAATAATTCAGAAGTTCGAACAGACAATAATCTGGATTAGCAATGTGGTAAACGTCCCTTGGAGTGAATGTGCTCTAAAAGCTTCGATCTCCCCAGTTTGCAGGAGCCGTGCTCAAACATGCAAAACAGTCTGGTGGTGCAGAAAATTATGACAGATGAGACAGGACTCATGAAGGGACAGGCTTCAGAGCCACCCAAATCCAGATCTGGCCCCATCGCTGTGTCACTTTTTTCCTTCGAGCCTTGTTTTCCTCATCTGAAAAGCAGAGAGAATAATCACAAGGGGTCGTGTTGGGAATTGGAGATAAACTGTATCTCATCAATTTCATGCCGTGGATTGCTTCCACGTTTCAACAACTCAGAAATCAGAATGCATCTTACAACTGATGGGGACCAGGAGTCAGTGAAACGCACTACATGAAATTCCTGGTGCCTGGAGGTGCGCATTTGCCGTAAATTACTTTGATTAGCTCTGTTACTCCTTTTCGTCCTCTATTTCAGCAGTCTCATGCACCTCCATTGTGTCACCCACACAATGAAGGTTTTCAGATTTGTCAACGTCAGACTCGACTCCTAACCCAGTGTCAGTACAGAGCATGAGCTTCCCCAGCTGGGCGGCCGTGCGGAATGTGACTACCCGCTGCGCACGGGTGATCTGACCTGCAAGCGGCGCCCGTAGGGTCTTTGTGATGATTCTCCAAGACGAGCTGTGTGGTAAATGCTCCTAGCAGAGTAGCCTAGAAATGGGAACACAGAGTGAAAAATGGGTGCTATTTGGAAATCAACACACTTGACTTCAAAACCAAATAATCCATTTACTAGGTTTGTAAATTTGGATGTTATTAACTTTCCCTGAATGCCTCAGTTTTATTTTCTCAGTTGTGGAATGGGGAGGTCTAATAAAATCAACACAAATAAGATTCGCTTATTAAGTGAATTCATTAATATAATAATGATATATATTATAGATTCATTCATTCATTTAAAATGTATATGTGCCTGTGCATGTAAGATGTGTATTATGTATGATACGTATCACATAGTTAATGTCACAGAGTATATTCCATATGATGTATTATATATATAGTGTGGGAGTGTGTTATTGAGCACCTATCCCACATCAGGCCACCTTCTAGGTCTTGAAGATTCAGAAACAATGTATGTCAAGTTTTTGGCTTTATAACCATCCTGTGCCTCCCTCTGCCTCCATTTCCTCATCTATTAAGAGAATGACATTGATTACATCAAGAGATTGTTCTAATGAGCTGACATCTCTAAGTGCCTGGAAGAGTGGCCAGTAGAGAGAATCATTTAGCTATTATCATCACTATCTTTCTCAGGCTGTAATGTGGAGTGGTGGAGGCCCAGGCTCTAGAACCAGACTGGCGAGGCTAAAATTACAAGTCTGCCATCTACCAGCTGTGTGACCTTGGACTATTAGTTAACCTCTCTGGGCTCCTCTGTCTTAGCACTTATAAAATGAAGATACTACTACTCACCTCCGATGGGGATGAAAATTAAATATTGCAAGATTTGTATAGTACTTGGTATCTGGTACATAAAAGCTCTACGTAAGTATTTGCCAATCAGATTAATAAATAAAATTCTGCTTTGATTTACATAAAGTTCTAGAACAGGCAGAGCTTACTGACTGTGACAGAAATCAGATCAGTGATTTCCTGTGGTGGGTGATGGGAGTGGATGTATTGCAAAGGGACTGGAAGAAAATTTCTGAAATGAAAGCAATTTTCTATATCTTGGTGGGGACGGTGGTTACACAGGTATTTGTCAAAATTTATCAAACTGTATGTATACTTAGAAATGGCTGTGTTTTATATATGTATATTATACCTCAATAAAATGGGAGAAACGGTTATTAATAAAAAAAAAAAAACACGCTTGCTCCATAGCACACAGGCTACAAGTGAAATGATCGGAACAATAGGAAAGTGACCCTGTAGAAGAGCTGTGGGGCCATATTTTGGTGAGGTCATCCCTGCGTGGGGGTCAGAGCAATGACTTTGGAATCAGACGGCCTGGAGTATGGACTATGATACTTATGAGGCATGTGATAAAAGAATAAACATTGCTCCTATAAAATAGATGAGATGAATGAGAAATGTGCCCTTGGGCATAGCACATCACTCTTCTGAACACTAGTTTCCTCCTTTGTGAGTTATGGCAATTGGGTCATTCCCAAGGCCTTTCACTTCTAAAATTCTTTGGGTCCATGGCTTAGAAATACCATGCTAATTAATCGGAACTAGCACTGAAAATACTTTATTTCCTTTCTTCCTTTTCTTCCTTTTTAAACAACTTTTCATCTTCAGGGTCAGTACGAATTAGGGGCAATTTAAATGAAGACAAAGAGTGAGTCATTCTTCGAACAGTCACTTAGTGAGCCTCTAGCGTTAAAAGCTTTATTTGTAAATTGGTATTTTTTAGTTATTTCTTAAAACTGCTATTGTCTGTGAATATGATGTCTGATTCACTGAGGTTTAATTTGCTTTGGGGGTCTTAAAAAAACCAACTGCAAAGCAGTACCATTAGATTCCTCAAATTCCATTTGATGTAGCACTCATTATCCAAAGGTTAATGCCGGAAATAAAGCTAGCCTCACATGCCATTACGGCGTGTTTGAGTGATGGGAGGTGAGCTAGTGCAGGTGCTGAAGACAACTTATTTCTGTTTGAAAAATGTCAGGAGAAACACATTGACCAAATGATTAGAAGATATATGATAATCTTTTTTTCTTAGGGGGTGGCTGTCACACATTTAATTCATATTTACACACACACACACACACACAACCAGTAGGATTTTTAAAAATCTGGGTAATATATAGTGAAATTGATTTTTAAAAAATACACATAGTTGCTTCCCTATATTTCTGCACAAAAGCTTTTGTTCATACTTATGGCAGATGAGCTTTTTGGAATTGTGTAATACAGGTTTTTGCACAGATATTTAAGACAATTATGAAAAATGTGTCCCTTGGCGTGTCATTACAACTGTACCTCACTATTGTGCACTACAAATGAGAAATTTTGGAAGGGTATATAGCCGCGTTCATAAGACTATAAATGCATACTAAGCATCCTCTTTTTTCTTAATAGTTCCAATTACTTCATTAATATTTGTTTAGATGCAGCAAGCAGAGAGTATACTTTGTAACATCTGTTTGTTGAACGGGGTTTTCACTGAATCACAATTGCCCACTAATAGCTGCAACAAAGAAAATTATGAGAAGATTGTTTCTACATCACAAAAGCTTTGTGGCTGTTGTTCTCCAGCAGCGAATATGCTTTTAGAAATAAAAAAAAAGAAGAAGAAGAAATAAACATTAAAGAGAGAAGCACTGTAGTCTCCCCAGCTGTGTATGTCACATATTCTATGAATGGGGGCATCATTTTGTTACTGTTTAGTTCAACAACTGCTTACGTGATCGATAAAGAACATTATCTTAAATCATAGCATGAATTCCCAATATCACACATAAAATCAATAAAACTCACAAAGAACAGGACTGAAAATTTCCGCTAAAACATCGCCTGCTGCTTTGGAAAATAATATTTAGTAGGTTGGATTTTTTTGTTGTTGTTTTACTAATTATGAGCTCAGTGGCAGTTTATTCTGCAGTAAATCTGCTGGTGTGAGATTAAACCTGTTATTGAACAGAGTTTTGAATCTACTGCAAGGCACTCATCACTGCTGGAGAGTGAACATTGCTGTTATCTCATTTAAAAGTTGGCCAGCAAAGCAGCCCATTTGTTTAAAATGCAATTAAGCTGGTGTCTTGAAGAGAAATTAGCAAGGAGTACTTCATTTTGGAGGCATAAGAGGTCTGTTCGTAGACACATTAATCCTGCGATTTGGGACATCATTGCAATTTGGGACTCTGTTCCGAAAGGCTGTTGAGAACACACAAGCACAAAGGGAAAACCTGGGTGGGGAGAAGGGTCAGCTCTGCGCCTGATCAAAAGGAATTACGTACATGTGTTCACATCCTAAACCCTCAGCCCAGCCTTGCATTTTACGCATGCCAATTGAAGAAATTAAAAAGCAAGTCTAATGAATGTTGCTGCTGAACTGAATAAAAAAGGTCACCCATTTTTCACATCAGCATACATATGATACAACTTGTTTTTAGAAGAAAATATATAGTAATTTCACTGCTGGATAATTGTTTTAAAAATGCTTAGTATTGAGTCTGTTTTAATTTCACGATGCAGTGATTACTACAAAAACAATGGATGAATATTTGTCATAAAATTTCCCAGAGAATCAGCTACATGAAGCAGAAAACTTTTTTTTGAACCAGTACACTTTCAGATTCCTTCTGTGCATGTTGTTTCTAATTCTAGAAAGAAAGGAATGTTTTCTTAATGATATTATCGAGTATGGTACTTTGCAAAAGCATAGGTTTTAGTTTGCAGAAAGCAAAGGAACTTTACAATGCTTTATCTATTTCTCCAGGTAGGAACAATAATAAACTACAGCAGGAGATTTAAAAAAATAAAGCAGAGGTTTGAGGTAATTACTTCGATGAGTCAAGCAAAAAGCAATCTAAGTTATGATAATCAGTTATAGAAACAACAGATTTTTGTGGTGTCTGTAATATCAGGTGTTGATTCTCACTTCTGTATGACTCTCCCTAAAGTGATTGGCATGTGGGATATTTGTGTGCTGGAAAAATTAAATGGGTGTCTATTCGCTCAGCCCCCCCCATCTTCATTTTGGTCTGTCCTTCCAAAGGTAGTGGAATAAGCAGCTCATTTTAATGTTTCAATCAACCCTATGTGCTGAAGTAGCGTATATATGGCAGCGGTCAGCTCTGCAGAGCTCTCTTTGACTGGGAGAGAGTTGGAGATTAACTCTGTAAGAGCCAGAACTGTTTTTAAACTTCGTTTTGCTGCAAAACATTCTAAAAAGTATACCCGGTCCTTCCCCAGCATCTTTAACAGAATATACTAACCCAGTTTTGCTATTTCTTATGAATCAGGGTCGTCATTACAAACATCAGTCGTTGGAATGAACTGAAACACACACACACAAAAGAAACAGGGTATGTTTTGAAGGGCATGAGGCTGAAGTGCCCCAGGCAAATTTAATACAATCCTACTCAAGATGCTGTCATTGCAATAGCTTCAATAATATTTTATTCAAATGACCATCTAACCTGCCTAAGCTCCTTGAGGGCAGGGGTGGGCTACATTCATCTTTGTCAACCTAGCACTAACCACAGTGCCTACATCATTTTGAATACAACAAATAACTTTTTTTTCCCTCTCTGTAAAAATATCAGCTGCTCTTTTTCACTTCAGTTCTAATTAATGACACCCATCATCTCTGATCTTCTTCAAATTATTTGCTATTTTATTTCCCCCTTTTTATTATTGTTGCTTAAATTTGACAACCTGAATGGCTACCCTCTTAGTACTGCCAGCCACTGTCAAAGATCCCTTTTTCTTCACTTCTCACTAGCAAATGTGGAATCACATCTTTTCTCTCTTCTCTTGTCTCTCCTCTCTTTGTTACAATAAGAAACTAGAGTTTTGCTTCTCCACAAGTTTCTTTTTCTCAATTCAAACTACACTTAAGCCTAAACTCTCTGCAATATTGGAAACACAATTTTTAAAAAGGTTAATTTGTCTTTCTTTGACTGTGTGTGTTTGGGCTTTTCCCTTCCTTTTTAAAAATTAAAAAAAAAATTAATAACTATTAATTTAAAAGCCAGTTGAATTTCATGTCTTTTAAATATAGTTTTATTTTTTTACATTTTCTGCTGAGTCCATACTGTTTTTCCTAATTGTTCAGCATATAAGACTAAGTGTATGAACAAACTCTGTGTGTCATAGTTCTTGAAAATAATTTGTTCAGTTTACTTTTTCCTGTTAATTCAGTTTGGGTTTTAAAGTTCAAAAGTTTCAAATTGTGACATAGTTCTACCTCTGTATCTGTTCCTTTGCTACTTCCTTTCACATTAAGAAATCAGAAAAATACTCACAAATATTATCTTCTAGTTCTTCCTGATTGGAATTTTTACATTTAACTTTTTGTTCCACTTGGAATGTATTTTCATAAATGGCTTGAGATCAGAATCTGAATGGATTTTTATCCAAATAACCAACCAGTTGCCCCCAGCTCTGTTAACTGAATAGCCTTTTCCTCTCCCTACAGATTTGTTATGCCTCCTTTATCATCCAAGGTCTATGACTGGGCTACTTGCCAGTCACCTAGGAACCATATTTAAAGGAAGATGGGACAGTGATTATAAGATACAGGGAAAATGTGGATGCACATGCTGAAGCCTTAGAGTCTTTAGTCTGCTGGGAGACACTGACTTGCCCCAGTACTCCTTGTAGCATTTTGTCTGGTTTTATCAGCATCTCCTCCACTGTGTGCAGAATGCAGCAAAGCTCTATTGCTCCGTGCAATAAAGTTTTATTAAGAGAGAAAGTTGGTAGGTAATCAGGAAATAGAACGTATATTGGGAAAAATCTATAAGTTGTAAGGTAGCCTTTCAATCCATACTTACACTTTGGGGATGTTTGTTATAAAAGCCATAATTGCCTTGCATCCCCCAAAGCTGAAAAAGATATTTTCAATACAGTTATCCTACAAAGACTTGTATCTAAAAATGAAATAAAAATTGACCACTTAATAGAAAAATAGGAAAAGATACGAATGTATACTTCAATAAAGAAGATATACAAAGAGCTAATAAGTCTATGACAAAGTGTTCAGTCTCGTTAGTCGTTAGAGAAGGGCATATTAAAACATCAGTGAGATAATCTATCAGCCATCATAATGGTGGCTAAAAATAAAATGAATATCAAGTATATTTTCAGTGAGGATATCAAGAAACTGCAAGTCTTGTATACAGCTGGGGAATGTAACTTAGTGTAACCACTTAGATAACTATATGGTAATATCTACTAGAACTGAACAAAAGCAGATCCTGGAAATTATACTCCTGGGTATACACATGCAATAAATGCACTTCTATGATTGCCAAAATGCATTTACTAGAATATTCATGTGTCTTCACAATAACCTTACCCTGGAAACAGCCCAAATATCCAACAGCGGTAGAATGCTGAATATGTCACAATATTCAGAGAATGGAGTACGACGTAGCAGTGTTTCTGAAAACTTGCAGGTGTCAGAATCATCTGGAGAGTTTATTAAAACACAGAGGGCCGTGTCCACCCCCAAAATTTCTGATTCAGGTCAAAGGCGGGGGTTCAGGAATTTGCTCAGGAAATTGCATTTCTAGGAAGTTTCTGTGATGCTGATGCTAATGATCTGGGGGTGCATTTTGAGAAGCACTGTGACACGATGAGAATGGACGATCTACAGCTGCCACGAAAGTGTGCAGAATTTCACAAACCCGATGTGGAGCACAAGGAACCAGGTGTTGAGACAAGGACAAAACCCAGGCAAACAAATTCACAGCGTTACATGTCGGGACAGTGGCTATGCTTGGAGGGGCAGTCGTAATACAGAGAGGCCAGATATTTTTCTTGCCCTAGATGCTGGGTAGATACATAGATGATAGATAGACTGATTGATAGATAGATAGATCGATCGATCAATCTCTACACACATATTACAAATACATGTGTATAGGTCAATAAAAACTATAATTGAAATATTAAAAAGCCCAAATACACACCTATCTCCCAGATTAAATCAAATACTCGTGATACTAAATTCTAGTCCAGAGTATGTGATCATGTGATTCAATATCAAATTTTTAAACCTCCACCCCGGGTTTCCAACTATTAATAAGACTGTATTGACAGCAGCAAGAACACCTGCCTGATTCAGTCGAGGTCTGCTCCAGCGAAAGCTTTTCCCAAGTGTCCCTACGGAGCCCCGAGGATGAGGTGCGGTCTCCCCTGCCGCCCTCGAGGCGCTCACCTGCGGCTTTCCAGGCTGCTGCCAGGCAGTGGCTCTTACACAGCAGAGAGGAAGGAGGGAAGGGAAGAAGGAAGCAAGAAAAGGAAGGAAGTTTTCCAAGAGTGAAGAAAAAGAAAAGTGCCTTCCACCAGGATGACAGAAAGTTCCTTGCTCAGGAGGAAGTGAACACAGAGCTCAAGCTTGAAAGAGAAGAGAGCAGGGCTCGTTTCATCTCTCTCGAGGCCTTTTCCTTAGCGGCTCTGCCTTGTACCGCCCCCAACCAGACTGGGAAGATGCAGAAAAGGCTCCTGGGGCTTTCTTACCCTTTATACTTCGCTGCTGCTCGTGTTTCCCTCTCAGGGTCATTCTTCTTCAAAGCCAGGTTAACAAGACAAAAGTGGATCTTTTACAAGGTTAAAGTTGCTTTCATAGGGGAAAAAAAAAAAAAAAAAAAAAAAAAAAAGAAAACCTTCTCGAAAGACCCTAAAGCCTCTCCATCCACTCTCCCCCAGGGCTCCGCGTTCCTCAGTGGCCTGCGGGTTAACTGCCTCCAGCTCCGGAGAGGCAGCTCATCTTCCCCCGTCCTCAGCCCCCGCGGAGCCCCTTCCGTTTGCTTTTTCCAAGATGACCGCATCAGACCTGATAGCTGGAACAGGCGGACTTATGAAAGGAAAACTTGCCTATATGTTTATAGGTTAATGTTTTATCCAGAAACATTGGGCTACAATGAAAAATTTAAGCAGAAAAAAAAAAAAAAACCGTGTAATATGGATCCTCTCTTTTCTGCTAATTTTTGGGGCGTTTATGGGTAAGCTAGTGGTGGGGTTCATCAGCATTTTATGTAGGAACGTTGGCTCTTCCACTGCCAGGAGATGCTCTTCTCTTAACCATTGAAAGGAAGGGGAGTAGAAGGACTGCAGAGAAGAAATACTGATTGTGACTGGCAATTTGACATGTCAGTGCTTGGAAATCCAGAGACTAGCCCTACCAGTAACAGGTGTAAACTGTGAGAAAGAATGAATGCTTTTGAATGCCATGATGGGTGGGGTCGAGGTGGGGCAGCATTAAATACAAATAAATAAATAAAAGGCAAGATCTTTTCCCTCAGTGAGTTTACTGCCTAACAGCAAGCAATTAAGAATGTAAAGGAACTATAAATCCAAGATTGAGAGAAACAAAAGAGAAAGATATGAGAGATGAAATTGCAAATATATTGAAAAAGACCCTCCACAGGGTTTGCTTGAGACCCCAAAGCTGCTGACTGGTTCATATCAGCTTTGCTTAAAAATGACACTCTCATCTCTGAAATAATCTATGAAAGACCTGGTCGCTTATCTGTCCTTTGTGGTTTTCAGAGCCGTTTCTTCCACACTCTTTCTCTAATTCTTCAAATCGGTCGTCAACATTTTCATTTACTTGTTGTTCGTATCTTGCCTCAACACCTTCCCCCTGCAAAAAAAAAAAAAAAAAAATATATATATATATATATGTATATATATGAATTATAAATATGCACAGAAAATGAAATAAAATCTGCTGAGAGAAAAATAAGGCAAAGGGAAATCAAGAGGAGGAAGAGTAATATTGAGTCAGACATAAAGTTAGTGACTGAAGTCAATGCCATCAAGTGTCACAGGCTTGGGGAAGGGTGGGCTGAGAATACGGTCTGAGCTTCCTAGGAGCCTGTTCAAAAAGAGAAACACGTGGGAGCTGTGCGTTCTTTTTAGAACATGAATTCAGTCGTGCCACACTTCCCCAACATGCTTCAGATCTTCAATGACTTGCCATCTCCATCTCCATTTTCATTTCTTCCCTGACCACATAAAAGTCAGGGAAGAAATTTTATGCCCTTATGGCACAATGGAATTCTTCATGAACATATGATAGCTTCATTTCAACTTTTTTTTTTTTTTTTTACAGGATAATGTATTTCATGCCTTTCTCACTTACTAAACTCTAAGTTCCTTGAGGTTAGGACCATGTCTCTTTGTATTCATTAGTGTATGCCTTATACCTGTCACTGTGTTTAGCATGTTGTAAACATTCCGTTAAAATTTGTTAAAAATAAGGGGGGGGGGAGAGGCAAGCTTTTTTTCTTGTTAAAAATGTCCCTAATAGAGCCTCATAAAAGGAGAGTGTGTGATGTGGGAAACAGTGCCCTCAGCAATCTCTTTACAATTAATGTAAGTAAGGTTATTCAAACTGCCATGATACTAAGGCACAGTTTCATAATAGCAGTTCAATAGCAACCCACCATGATCCGAGGATGAAATCAGACAAAACAGAGTAAAGAAAGACTTCATCTTGTTTAGCCAATCTATCGCAAATAGTTTTTGCAACCAAGTGTAAAAATAGAGCATCAAATAGAACAAATACATGGAGAGCAGACCTTTTTAAACTGATTGACAGCAGAGCCGTATCTGCAAGAATCACTCAAACTGAGGTCAACTTGACATTGCTTATGAAAACCAAGAAGCCCAGCCAAGACATAGGGTGACTAGGATTTGGGGCTACAGTTATAATTAGTATTAGTGCTAGATATTTGAAATATTGAAATTGCATGAATGAAACCCTCATCACTCTCTCTCAGATGATGTTTTCTTTATCATCCTCTACTTTGTGTAACCTAGAGTTCCTTTTCCCGAGGGAAATTAAAAGAACTTGTTGGCTTCTGAGAAAAAGCCTTGGCATATTCTTTTCTAAAAATACGTCAGCTGAAATGCTTAACAGTTTATCTTCTGAAAATTAAAAGGCATAAACATTCATCAGTCTTATGGTGACCCAGATCTGCAATGTTTGGCAGTGAACAAAATTAAGTATAAAAATACATTTATGGGATTAGATGTTAATCAGAAGAGTTGGTGTTGGAATGAATATAGAGTTGCCAAGAAAAGCTTCCTCTCAACTGGAAATGAGAGCTTAGAGAGGACCTCACAGACCTAGGATGCCAGGCAACCTAAAATCTTAGAGATATATGGTAGGCAAAACAGTTTTTATTCTTTCAGATTAGCTAGAAGGGAAGAAGGAAGGAAAGAGATGTTACAAACGAGGAATTATTTTACCCTTTTACTAATAATACATGGCTAATTATGGAGATATTAATTTGTATGTGGATTTGTTTTTGTCCTTTGTTTTGTTTTGTTTATTTGTTTTGTCTTTCTGACTTGGAATGCTCGTCTTTTCGAGAATCTTAGTAGATGAGGAGTAAGGGGTGTCCTTGTCTGGGGGCGGGTCCTTGAGCCGAGTTGAACCTTCCCTTTGCCTGGGCTGCACTGACCACCGGATTTCAGGCAAGCTACTGTGAACAGTTCAGATGTCAATGGGGGGGGGGTGTCCACTTATATGTTGTCCGTATCCTTTGCACAGCTGATTTAGTAGAAAACTGGAACGAAAAGGATTTTACACATATCCAGAGTCATTATTATGCTTGTCTTAGAAACAAGCCAGATGATGTGGTCTGGGTACTTGAGGGGTATCTAAATGCTAAGGTACTCACATGACTTCCTGGACTTCCAGTTTCTGAGAGTCTGAATCTGACACCTAGAAGACTATGGGTCCTCTGGAAACGAAGACCACAATTTGCTAGTTTCTGAGAGTGTCCAGGGCTGGAAATTCTCTTGAACACAGCAGCAGTGAACTCACATATCAGATGTAAGGGTGGCAGCATCCAACACGAAGGGCCGAGGCTTGGGGTGCCTTATGATTGAGTTTGGCGCCGAGCAGGTGCATGCCACCAATGGTGTCATCTCCATTCGAACTCCCGTGGGAGCTCAGGAAGGGGGCCACACCACATGCAGTCAGAATGGAGTGGAAATGTCTCCATTTTCTGGCAGCACCATGATTCTGGGAATTTTGTAGTATCCAGTGGAGGAGCAGGAAATCCCAGAGTGAGTGACATCAGAATTCCTGACAATACTGATGAGTCAGATTTTTCTTGTATTCCAGAGCTGTAAATGTCTGTTATACTAGGAAGCCGCAAGGGTCCAAGGCACTTCTAGAGACTGGAAAAGCACAGAGCAAATATTTTCTTAGGGGGGCTATTAGAGCCAGAATTAGTACTATTTATTACAACATCAGAAGAAAGTTGGAAGATATATCCAGGCCAAATGACTGCAGGTTAGAAGAAACAAAAGAAAAGAGAAAAATCAAAATGAAATTTATCAGTAATTAATTAATATAGTCATTCAGGATAGGGAAGTACTTAAATTTACTATGCTATTTGTATTTTTAATTAATTATTAAACTGAAGTTTATAATTAGAATATATATTATGATACTTTAATAAAGTATAACTCCTTGACTTAAAACCCTTTAATTATTTCCCATTACTTTCAAGATAAAGATAATACCTTCCTAAGTGGTCGTCTTGCGGCGCCCCTTCCCTCCCTGACACCTGCACCTCATCATCTTGCTCAACACAAAAACCAGAGTGAGCTGTTTAAGCGGGAATTAAATCATGGCACTCCTCTGCTCAAAATCTGATAAAAGCTTCTCATTCTGTTCATAGTATGAGTCTTAGAGTGACCTAGGAGTTTCTGCATGGTTGGATCCCACATATGCACTATCCCTCTGATCTCATCTCCTTCTACTCTCCTCTTAATTCCTTGGGTCATAGTGTTCTTTGAGAATTTGAATTAAGCCCTCACCTCAGGGCCTTTGCACTTGCTTCCCCCTCTGCCTGCTCTTCCCATAGACATTCCCTCGGCTTGCTGTCTCACATTCACCTTGGATCTGTGCTTAAGCACCATCTTATCAGTAAGGTCATCCCATCACACCCAATGTAAGTAGTTCCCAAACTTCCACCCTCATGCCACCCTTCCCCTTGTCTGTGTTATTATTCTTCACAACATTACTCCTCCCTCCTTAGGAGACTGTTCCCTGTTACACAGCCAGTAGAGAAGAGAGTGTGGCCAGAGGTCCTGAGGTCAGTTCATCCAGACCTTTTGGACCTGGTGACCAGAAATCTCATGAGCTCCTGGTCTCATAACCTCCTAGTCTGTCTTTTTGTCCCCTGGATTGTGCATGTGGTTGGATTCTCTGATGCCGACTTGCCGCGTTGACTGCTCCCTTTACATGATGTATGCTGACTACGGATTGACAATTTCCCTAATTAAGTGATATTCAAGCATGTTCCCATGGAACTAGGAAACATTTTGCTAAGTGTTGTTTTCAAGTCGTTTAATTCTCACGGGGCAATCTTATTTCCCTGTTCTCTAAGCACTCGGGGAGGCCTCATGGCTCAGCCCTGAAGGCTTGGGGCTATACGGAAATAGATTACTCTTCCCCCCTCCGAAGACGACGGACATGTGCACAGCTCGCTAGATACTGCAGGGGGACTTCTAACAGCTACTGTTCTATATTAACATTTTCCTACTCTAATGGGAAAAAGTGCTCAAAAGCCTTCTTATTCATTCTGAAGAAGGGCAGGCAGAGAATCCAGGTTACAGCCGGGAAGGCTAAGAGGTATGGACTAGAGCCGAGAGCGCATGTTGGACCTCTGTAGACACATTCAGACCCTTCCACAGAAAAGAGGTTCATTCCATTGTTTCCTTGAAATGGGAAAAGATGAGGTGGTAAAGCGTGAGTGTGTGTGTGTGTGTGTGTGTTTGTGTAGTCACGCCCCTTCTGACATTTGGGTCACAAAGTACCTTATCCTCTTCCCCATTGTCATGCTGCCATCTTGGATGAAAATAAGCTTCAATATTATAAACCTTCCAAGCTGAGCCTGACCACTAATGAATGTAAGGTCCCCTTTAGTGGGCAGAGCGGGGGACATCCCTGCTCTGACTGTAGATTTAACCACGGAAACGCCTTCCCATTCCTCCTAGTTCTAGCTCCAGGCTCTTCCTCTGTCAGATGACTGCTCTCACAGATGGGCCGAGGAACACCACACAGAGGCTCTGTCTCTGCCCTTGCAAAGGGACAGTGGCTGACCAGTTCATTTTAAAGCCTTTATGTGGCACCTCCTGAGTCAGACTGACTAGATCTCAGCTGAAATTGCCAGTGGATAAAAGCTCTCTTTTGAAATGGCCCTTTGATGGTAAGTTTTGGAATTCTTAGCATTATAGTCCTTCAACCAAATTCCACTATTTTCTATTTCTGCCTTTGAGCTCCAGGGAGCTCCAGAAGGAAAGCCATTCTAGAGAGAAAGGAGGGGAAGTTTGCCATGGAGCGGAGAGAAGTGACGTCGTGGGCTATCTTTGCAAAGAAAGTCTAGGGGTTTTTATTTTTAGCAAGAGGTGTCTATGAAATGAAAGCAACTCTCAGGGGGAAAGTTCAGATGCTGCTGTGACTAGGAACTTGGCTGTGACAGCAGCCTCTCCATGAAGCAGGTGTGGAGGACCCCGTTGCCATGCACCGTAAAAGCTCAGGCCAAGCTCCGTGCTACAAGATCAGGCAGTCAGCAATTAGACCGTGTTAGGAGATGTCTCTCATTGCTCCTCGAAAGTAACCTTTAATAATTTTTCCAATTGTGGCTACAGGCCCTTTACTGTCCATTTTCCCCTTACTTACCATTTTATTAAGCATTTCCTTGCATTCTATCTTCAAAGAGTTTAATAGTCATTAATCGGGTAATTGTCACATTACTGCAAGTAAATTCACTACCAGTGTCATCCAATGCCAGAAAAAGGAAATGGGGGCATGGAGAGGCTAAGTGAATTGCCCAAATTCACTGAAGTCAGTAACCAGAGCAGAAGGGTAAACACTCTTTGCATATGATTCCTTGTCTGCAGTGAACCCTGGGAATGGCTGGCCGTTTTCATTTAAATTTTTACTTTGAATGATTTTTTTTGGTCACATATGTTATCCAGTTTGTTTCCATTCTTGTGGATGAGTAAGGGTCTTACAAAGGCTTGTGCAAAGATCTCCAGAAAGGGGGCATTTCCAGCTATCACATTCAGAAGGCTTATTTTAGAAATGATGACTGGAGAGTCCTAGTAATGCAGAAAAAATGCAGAAACACTCCCTCAGTAGTAGTCTTTTATACCTCTTAGCATTGCCAAAAATGCATGTATGTCCCAAACTCAATCTCACAAGAAAAGTGCACACAGAAAACACTAGTGCAGACACATTTGAAAATCTCACACACACACACACACACACACTTTCTTCATACTAGTTTCCTGCGGTTTTGACTAATTACACTGAGTTAATTAAGGTAAAGGGAAGATTCTGATATTAGATTGAAACACAAAACTAGAGATTTGAGTTCCCAACCTCAGAAGTTTGTAATATTTTCAATAAATATACTGCAAAGAAAATTCATGTTTCTGTTTTATTTTTTTTTTCTCAGCCCCTTTTGTCTTCCTGTGGGAAAAATGACATGAGCTCAGGAGTTAGAAGAGTCTAATACATAACAGTTCCATAGGAATTGCACATATTACTAGTCAACAAAATATTCTGAAGAAATAGAAAGTGAAGCTTTCGTATGATGCTCTGCCTTTTCTGCACTAAGGCCTATTTTTAATTTAGTCAGAAAGAATGGGCAAAGAATTATAATAGTTGGCAGATAAAGGTCTTCAGTAAACCAAAGATGGTACTAAGATCCCTTTAATTTCCCCAAATAACGTCTCAAAATAGCTCCTGTAAAGGGTGAAATAAAAGAGGTTTAAAATGGAATTTGGAATTAAATCTATTCAAATAGAAAAAAATCAAAATACAAAATAAGTTTATTATCTTTTATCTAAAAATAGATGTGAGCCGAGCACATGAATCTGGGAAAAGTGGTGGGTAAGACCTAAATTCATCCAAGCCTGCCTGTGGATATGGCCTTTAAATTTGAGAACTAAAGATGAGGACTGGCTAACCGATAGGCAGAAGGCGGCAGTCAAGTGTACAGTGAGGAAGAGAATTCCCAAAGGAGGAAATGGCATGTCTGAAGATCAGGAGGAGGAAGAGTAACACAAGGACGGAAGATCTTCATTATTGCTGGTGTCCTGACTGTGTGTGGAAGGGGAGAGAGAGCACACAAGAAAGACTGGAAGAGGAGGCAGGAGTCAGGAGCCCAAGAAGGGTTTCTCAGTCACTTGTTCTAGGGCTCATCTGGCTACAGGAGAGAGAGACAGAGTGACCATGTCTCTTTCCATCAACTATAATCAAGGGAGAGGCTGTAGGTCAGTGGTAGAGTGCATGCCTGGCACGCATGAGGTCCTGGGTTCAAACCCCAGTACCTCTGCTAAAAAATAAATAAACATAATCACTGCCCCTTCCCCTCCAAAATATACGAAATCAGAAGAGTGTGCCATCCATTCTTCACTTAGCAGTTAAGCAACATGAGGCATCAGTTGCAGAGTTTACAAAATAATGATTGAAAATTGGGTTTCCTGGTCTAATGGGCTATAAATTCATCTTGAGAAAAGTCAGAAGCCACCGTCACTAATTACATTCTCTTCTCCTTCCACACAACCTTTGTCCTGGTATCTGACCGTCCTCACCCCCTGCCAAGGCTCTAAACCCAAAGAGTGAGGACTCCGACATGAGTTATCAGTCAGTGTCCGCTCAGAGTGTGGCTGTGCAGAGTCCTGGCTCTCGTGGACTGGGAGCTGAGTGTTCTTGGTCTGAGCACTGGCTCACGTCTGGAAGTTGAATGAGGGATTATGATTTGTTTCTTTCACTCCAGCAGTTACCATCAGCCTTGCTTACCTTTTCTTGCTCTATTTTTGGTTACATAAGTCAAACAACACCTACGTTGCCTGCCCATCTGTCTTAGCCCTGGGAGCCCTGTGCCTTATTATTACTGCCACAGATTCCTGCAGCAGGGCCGGCTTCGCGGGCGTGCCACCAAAGAGGGCCCCGTGCTCAGAAGGGTCCCCGCTAACTTCAGGAGCCCATGGCAGCTCCTCTTACAGTCCGCTCTGGCCTGTATACGACCGCTGCCACCGAGCTTCACAGCCCCTGGATGCCCCTCACGTGTGCGTTTCCTATCGCTTTAGTGAAGGGAGTGTTCTCTGAGCCTTCCTGGGGAACGTACGCAGCTGGTGGGCTCTCGGGTCTGAAACAGTCAATCCATTCTCGCTCACTGTGTCTCTCAGAGCCTTTTAAATCCTCCCTCCGTGCTCTTCCAAACGGCCAGGCGTACTCATGTCTGTTACCATAGGCCATTATTTTCATCCAAGTTTCACATTAGGACCTCCCTCAGGTGTTCTTGCCAAGACATTAAATCCTGAGTCACAGGACAGTGTCCCCATATCAATAAATATCTCTCATTCAGCCTTGTATTCCACTCCCTGTTCCTCGCCCAGAGCCCTCCGGGTTCATTTTCAGACACATTTGGATGCCACATGCAACAGATTAGCCGGATCCTTGAGCTCTTTTATGGACTACTACCCATCTTTCCATAACACAGAGAGCATTTCCCAGCGGGTCTGTGCTGAAGCCTGTCTTTAGCTATTGGTCTAAAGGCAGGGCACAGACCTTGAGGAAGTCGAGCGTGATCCTGGGAGGCAACCACCCCAAACACAGCCTCCGGGAGGCCCCCGGCGAGGGGACGCCGCCCTCCAGCAGCAAGGTGGGCAGGTAAGGCAGGCATGTCGGCCCAGAGGACCCACAGAAACCTGGGGGTTCAAGATTCTCATCTACGTCGACTCAGATGTCTCCACGGACATTTCAGGGCCCCCTTCAGCACCGTCAGCCAGCACGGGAGGCTTGCTGGAGCCGTGTTTGAGGCTTTGCTTGCTTAGTTGGTTGGGTTTGTTATTTTATTTTATTTTTTTAAATTCTACTGCTCTGCTAATCAAATCCTGGTCATGATTTTCAGAACAGTCTCTCGTCTGACAACAAGAATTTGGATGTGTTTCAATGCAGCCATATATTTTTTGATTTCACACCAAGCTTTGGGCTGGTAGCCGGCTTCTCTGAACTTACCATTTTCTTCCTTCAGAGCTCTGATGGCAGGTAACAAAACCAACCCCTCCAGGGTTTTTATAATTATCACTTCCTCCATGTCTGTAAACTGCACAACACAGAGCAGTCCCTTCTGTCTGGGTCTCACCCCACCACAGGCGGGGGCCTCATGCCTCTGTGCTGTAACACGCTGGGCGTAATCATCACCCTGCTCATCCCTGGCAGTGACACCCGTACCCCACACAGCCAGCCGAGGAGCCGATTCCAGAAGCACATTCTACGAATTGGCTTCCTAGGACCAGTTTCTGTGTTGACTGTCCTCATTTGATCCTTCAGAAGCAGAACCTGGGACTAGGATGCAAGTTCAGGTAGTTTATTTGTTTGAGTGGTCCTAGGAACCTCTGCAGAAGAGTAAAAAGGTGTCAGAGGAGGGAGAGAAGCCAATCAAAGGTGCTATCACTGGACAACGCCAGGACAGCGCGGGGCCCGCGGCTCAGCCTCATCCGCCCTGGATTTTCAGCAAGCGGGGATATTTACCTCCTCCTTCAATGTGTATCAGTCATCGGTGAGCGTGGCCTGGGCTCCCAGAAGGGTACGTGAGGAACCTGGCACTTCTGTCCTGCTCCTTTCCTACCCCATAAACACACACACACACACACACACACACACACACACACACACACAGCATCAATGGCCCAAGAAAGCCCTCAGGCAAAGAGCAGTAAGTTCTCCCAGTCGAAAACGAGGCCTCGCAGACACAGAAGCACTAGAACACAGGAGCATAGGGACAAGACGCCGAATTACCCGCTTTGGTTTTCCTTTACCTAAACAGAACCTGAAGACTTTACATTCATTAAAAGTCTTTCAACCCTGATCTCCCATCACTCTTAATTATATAGTCAGAGTTCTGACCACACAGTTGTCTCTTCTTGCCTGTTGCTTCTCCACTCGTTTTTTTTATTCATACTGTTCCAGCCACCTGGAACAGCTACCTGTAGTAACCTCACCTTCCTCTCTTGGCATGTGTTTAAATCTTCTCTGTTATGCAAATAGACCATATCCCTAATTCTCCACTCTCCAAAATTAGAACTCGGTTCAGAAGCTCTTATGGAGAACATCCAATGTGACAGCTGCCTTGCTGTGTGCAGGTGGGTAACTCTGGGGCCGCTAACAAGGGGAGGAAAACCCATCACTGATGGAGGGTTAGAGGAATCACATTTGAAATGGATCTTAAAAGCTGGGAAGAAATTTGCAAGGTAGGGAATGCTGAGAAATGATAAGCTAGTGAGACGGAACTGAATAACTAAGCTCTGGCTCCCTGAATGGGCTGAGAGTCCAGTGAGTCCAGACTGTGGAATAAGAGAGTGAGAATGTTGGGAGAATCAGCTACACAGGCTCGGGGGCCAGGATTTTGGGGACCTCGGAGTGACAGAATACCGACTTGAGTGTATAGGAAAGACGAAATGTAGTGAGAAGAGAACCTATTTCTGTTTCTTTTACTTATAATGTAAAGAACTGAAACTTTATATTCATTCAAAGTCCTCCAGACCGGGTTTATGTAATATTAAATACGTAATTTTGGCTTTGTTATGTAGGAAACAAGAAATGTTTTAATTAGATAAATAGTATTCTTATCCATATTTTAGAAATTATTGAAGATAAATCAGAAGAGTAGACAGGTTAATTGAGGTGCTATTGCAATAGTTCTTAAAGTAAAGCTGGGGTAAAAACTAGGAGATTGGTGTTACAGATGATTTGGGAAAAAAATATTTTTGGAAGGAATGTGTGCATAAATGCCATGAGCGGCCACCTTTGTCTGTATCTTTAGCAGTTAATAACAGTTTCAGGCACATGGCCATTGAATAAATGAAGGAATAAATGACAGAAATGGTCAATTCCTCTTCCCAACTTCACAGTAGCCATTATGCCCCCTATTGATACTGAGTGTGTATTGTAACAATTCCCTTAAGTCTTATATCTCTTACCATGGTGCTTGCCAATCTGTTGACACACACACACTCACAAAAATCACATCAAAAAATTTTTTTTATTGAAGAATAGTTGATTTACAGTGTTTCCTGTGTACAGGAAATTGATTCAGTTATGCATACATACATATACATATATATCCTTTTTCATATTATTTTCCATTATAGATTATTACAAGTTATTGAATACAGTTCCCAGTGCTATACAGTAGGGCCTTGTTGTTTATCTGTTCTACATATATAGTTGTGTATAGCTGTTAACCTCAAAACCCTAATTTATCTCTCCCCTCCTTCCCCTTTGGTAACCATAAGTTTGTTTTCCATGTCTGTGAGTCTATTTCTGTTTTGTAAATAAGTTCCTTTGTGACATTTTTTTGAATTCCACATATGAGTCATATCATATGATATTTCTTTCTTTTTCTGACTTACTACACTTAGTATAATAATCTCTAAATCCATCTACATTGTTGCAAATGGCATTATTTCATCCTTTTCTGTGGTTGAATAATACTACATTATATATCTGCCACATCTTCATCCATTCATTTGTCAATGGACATTTAAGTTGCTTTCATATCTTGGCTATTGTAAACGGTGCTGCTATGAGCATTAGGGTGTGTGTCTTTCTGATAGAGTTTTCTCCAGATACATACCCAAGAGTGGGACTGCTGAATCATATGGCAACTCTATTTCTAGGTTTTTAAGGAACCACCATACTGTTTTCCATAGTGGCTGCACCAGTTTACATTCCTACCAGCAGCGGAAGAAGGCTCTCTTTTCTCCACACCTTCTCCAGTGTCTATTTGTAGACTTTTTGATGATGACCATTCTGATCAGTATGAGGTGAAAATTCACAGTTTTGATTTATATTTCTCTATAATTAACAATGTGAACATCTTTTCATGTGCCTGTTGGCCATCTGTATGTTTTCTTTGGAGAAATGTCTATTTAGGTCTTTTGCCCATTTTTTGATTTGGTTTTTTGTTTTGATATTAAGTATGAGTTGTTTGTATATTTTGGAAATTAATCCCTTATCAATCACTTCATTTGCAGGTATTTTCCTCCATTCTGTGGGTTGTTTTTTCATTTTATTTATGGCTTCTTTTGTTGTACAAAAGCTTTCAAGTTTAATTACGACCATTTTTAAAATTTTCTTTTGTTTCCATTACTCTAGGAGAAGGATTCAAAAAGATATTGCTGCAATTTATGTCAAAGAGTGTTCTACCTATGTTTTCTTCTAGGAAAACATACATACATTTTTTGTGCATTCCAAGGTTTTATATCATGTGACTTTCTATTTGTTAATTGAACATACAAATTGTATTTTCTAATTGGAGAGAGTTTACCTGGAAGCTACTGTGAACTTTGAGAGACGGAATTGAATAGCACAAAATGCTCTAGTCATTGAGAATTAGGTGAGTGACATTTTACCATGTCTTGTTTTAACTCAATAAACTAATGACAAACATTTATATATATTTTTTGAGTCATAAAAAATTCAAATATTTTTATGCATATGCAGAGATGCATCTGAATTGATTAGTATGTAATTTCATTTATTCAACAAATATTTGTTGGCTGTGTGCTATGTGCTTGTCATCGATTTTGGCCCAAGAGATAAAGCAGTAAATAAGACACAAAAGATTTTTGTCTCATGAAGTGTATGTATATGTGCATGTGTAAGTCTGTTTGTTGTTTATCCAAATGACAGAGCTCTAAAACATTACACTGCACTATACTTGGAACCCAACTTTCAAATGAAATCACAAAAGCATATTATTTAATTGTCTCAATTGTACTATTTTTCAGAGAAAAGAAAAATAAACCCAAAGCAGGGAGACACTGTAGTAATAATTAAGCTCTATCAGCAAGTGATTTGGGGAAAAAATGAACAAGACGGATAAAGGAGACTAAGCAAGCTGAGTGATGAATGAGATGATATTAAAATTTCTGGCAGAGAACATAGGTCATACTAAACACAGAAAAGGGAGATTCATTTTTGTACATAAAAATGTGGCATCTCCATTCACAGGATCTACTCCCTGCATTTGCTCTATTACAGAGCTATTAACTTCTATTAAAATAAAGATTAAGTTCTCAAGCTGGAAGAAGCTTATGGAATTAATTATGATGCTATGTGAAGGGAAAAGAGGAGGTGTTTCCATGGGGCTGCAAATGTATGAGAGGAAATGAATAGAAGGGAAGAAACAGCTCCATTTGGGGTTTGTAAAAGACTTTCCAGGAGGAATTATTTAGATATTTTAGAGATGGGGTAAGTTTAGATTTTAATATAAAATAAATTTCTTCAGGTAATTTCATATAAATGGTAAATGTGCCTGTGTTTTTTTTTTTTCTATGCCTTCCCACAATTCTTCAGGTGTTTCCAGCAGGACACCCTGCGGGGGTTTGTGAGCGGGGTGAGGACATTTTTCTGATGGAATGATCCCGGAGGATCAGGCTTCACAATGAAATGAAAATGAACCCTCTAAGGGGCTTTCAATCAAACAAGAAAAAAATGAAGTAAAACCGTGTGACACAAAGTATTATAGATAGCACTCAGAGATTTCTCAAAAAGAACTCTAAACTCACATCACCAAGGGCAACATCTGAATGCTGATGGTGAGAATTTGTTTCCTTTATCCATTTGCACATATTCACCAACCGCTCCTTCACTTTCCTCCTTATTTGTTTGTCAGAAAGACAGATCAACTAATCATAAACAATGGGAGAAGTGGAAGTTTAAAAGCAATAAACTAAAAAAAAAAGTCATGGGAAGAAGAATTGAAATCAGAAGATGAATGCTTATAATATAGTGCAGGGCGGGGGGTAATCCAGGCAGACTAGATCAGACACAGGGCAATGAGAGTGACTTTATTAAAGTCTTCAAAAAGTCTTTGGGGCCTTGGACACAAAGAAGTCACCAGAGGCCTTAAATGTGTTATATGCTGTGACTCTAGAATTGAGTCTCGCATCACAGGCTGTGGCTTATTAAAAACACAGATATTGCCCCAGTTGTCGTGCTATTTGGCTGAAGGGTGTATACAACTCCTATGTGACACACTAGACGCAAACAGGACTACAGTGATGTTCAAATCACACCACGTGCACGATAATCTCTAGTTCCAGGGAATGTTAATTCTGCAAGTACTTTCTAAAGGTGAATTTAATTTTCATAACTTACTAAGGTACACAAAACCCTAATAACATGTAAGAATGTTCAAGCCTCCCGTAGCACAGACTTCAAGTGTGAGCAAAAATTACTCAAGGCCTTAGGATGGTCTCCGAACCTTAGAACAAGCACCCCGTGAGATCTTTAATGTCATTACAAAGCAAAGGAGTCTAAGTTTATAAGTTTTCATCTGAAACACCCTAACACAGTGAAGTACGTGCTGGTCGATTTATCCCTTCTGGAAGAATGAAAGGTTGCGTTGGACCTGGTGAGATTTTAACCTGTGATCCTAGAGAATCTTCCAGAGCTTCAAACCTGAAGTTTGATCTGTAACCTACTGGTTTAAAAGGACCTACATATTAGTACTAGAGAGTCTGACATAGTGGGTGGGTACATCAGACACCAGAAAGAGCAATTTAGTCAGCAAGATACCTGTATTCCCAGTTCTAATCATTAAAAAAAAAAGGCGATCTTTCCAAGAGCTTCCACAAGGAAAATCTCCACACGCACGGAGGGAGAGCAAATCACGTTGCAGAATTTTCCTCTCTGGAGCTTCAGCCTCAATTTAGAAGAAACGCTCTCACTTATTTCTAAGACCGGAATGCCTTGTTTTATTAGCAGAATGCGTGTGGTGATGCAGGTGACACTCACATTTGTATGATGTTACTGTTGAATGGACGGCATTCCTGAGTTCAAAGGGCAGCGAGCTTATTTATCGTGATTTAATTGATATTCCTCACTCTCATCGTCCATCGGGACATGGATGCAGGCAGATAAATGGCACTCTGGGAAACACAGCTCAGCATACTCATGACACGTGGTGAGCTGCTGTCACAGTGGTTCCTATGAAGAGGGGTGTGACAAATGCCATCCCCACCCATCCCCACTGCACACCACCTGTTTCAATACGAGGCCAAAATCCCCACCAGGAGAAAGAACACTGTCTTCTTTTCTTCCTTTCTTGGCTGCTGTTTTGGGGCCAAGCCTCCTGAATTTATCATTGTTCGCACTTTAAGCTTGTATGTTATTTTCTTTTGTGGATGGTGAGGAGGCACAAAGGGAGAGATGACATTTTTTGAGGGTAAAAGACTATGGCATAAATCTCAGTATAACCAAGTTTTTTTCCTAAGCAGAGGCAGTATTAATTTTTGTGGCTACTGGTTCAATTCTATTTTTTTCAGCCACTATTACCAATTTCTGCTCAAATGATTAAATTTGCTTTGGAGTTAATTCAATGTGGATTTGTCAAACAAACAGATAGCTGGGGGAAAAAAATCACCTTATCTTGTCTTTATTTTTTTCTTTTCTTTTCTTCTTATCATGGCTCTTCTCTTTTTACCAAATTACTGCCCTTCTCAAGAAAATGAATTTACTTTAAAATAATGGCTTTTGCATTGCTGTTAATACCAGAAGTAAAGAAGTACGTTTTACTAAGATTTAAGATGTCTAATGTTTTCCATTTCCCCTACTCTCTTTACAAAAAAAGAATTGAATCTCAAAAGAGAACAGGCATACATCCACATGTAACACATCGGCTCACTTTATTGAAATAACATTGTAGCAGAAGCTGCCATTTTGCATCTTGGCTAATTTAATTGTCTGGTGGACAAGACTACCCACTTAAAGTGTGTACTGGGAAAATAAAGTCTTCCTCCTATGCCTGTGAGTAAATATTATTTACTGTATTTAGGATTGCCAGATTAAAAACAGGATGCCCAGTTAAATTTAAATTTTAGATAAAGAACAAGTATATTTTAGTATATATATGTCTCCAATATTGCATGGGATATACTCACACTAAAAACTAGTACTTGTAATCTGAAATTCAACTTTAATTGGGTGTCCTATACTTTTACTTCCTAAATCTGGCAATCCTCACTTGCTCAAAGATGAAATAAAATGATTTGGATTACCTGAAAAGTGAGCAGCATTTTTGATCATGCAAGGATTTTGTGGAGACTTTATCTATAATTTGAATAAACTGTTGCTTGAGACTTGGGTTAAACAAATTATTTTTTAAGTATTGATATTTATTTTGATGATTACCCACATATGGATGTTTCTTTTGTAAATCTTAAAAAGTCTGGTGTTAAGGATTGTTATTTCTATCCTGTATCCATGTCTATTGGCCATTATGGTAAGACTCAAATTTGCATTTTGATAGTACCAGGCTAGACATGGCTATAGTCATAGAAAATATTTTAGGACTAGAAAGAGCCTGGCTCTCTCAAAATTCCTCCTCGGCTCTTCCATCATTAACAAAATGTGAATTTTTTTTGGAAAGAAAAGGATGTATTCCATATTCCAAAATCATAAATAGACAAGCCTCAGGGAGAGGCTGAAATTGGGAATTAGAAACCTAGTCCTGCACTCCATGGTTTTCACCTTTACTCTTCCCAGAGTGTTGACTTCCATCTTTTCCTTACAAACTCTTCTCAGCTCTTCAGTCCACGTGATGAAACCATGACATCCCCAAATTCTGACTTCGAATGTACAGGTGTAGCCATAATCAAAGCCTCCATTTCAGCTCCAACTCCTTAGGAATAAAAAATGTCACTGTTCCAACCTGGAACAGATAACGTCTCTGTGCTCATAAGCTAGCTGGGGGTGGTGTCACCTAGGGCGTGCCTGACAACCGGTGGCTCACTCTTGACGGAGAGGAGCGCCTCTGAAAAAGGCCAGCCATTAGTGTGTGTGTGTGTGTGTGTGTGTGTGTGTGTGTGTGTGTGTGTGTGGCCTGGAAAGATACCCCAGTAGGTACCCATTCCAAGGCCTAAGGAAGAGAGGTTGACAAGTAAACTGAGATTTGAGATAAATTCTATGGCATAAGATGAGGTCAGACTTGGGCCGGTTGATGGAACTTACGGAGCATCTGGGAATAAGGTACCAGCAGCCCAAGGGAAACACAGAGATCCTGCCTGTTTCAGTGACAGGCAAAGGTGAGGTTTTAAACACTTCTTTTCCAGTGTTTTATTTTAATGTCAAACTGAAATTTCGATTTAAAATGGTTTGTTTTACAATTTGGGGCACACACAAACATATTCCCAAACATGCAGTGAATAAGTATATGGAAAAGACGCTACAGGAAGGGTTCCGAGTTGTTTCAAAAACAGGGAGGGAGTGGTATACGGTTCTGTGCTTTTAGGCTCATGTGTTCACGACAGTATTATGTGGAAAGGCTTTGTTTGTTCACTTTAATGTTGATCTAATGATAGTTTCCTTTAATATTTTTTTAGAAGAAAAACTAGCTGTTACTCTATTAGTTTGTTTAGAGGTAGGACACAATTTTTTTTTTTTTCATTAAACTTTGGTGGAGATTTTTGGCACTTTTAGGCCCAACACTTATGTGAAATTACAAATTATGATCTTAAGGAGTCTGCTGTCTGCAATATCTTACTAATTCTTCTAGGAGCTTTCATTAGTAATAGCCAAAGGCAACTATCGCAGGTATAGGAAAGAGACTGAATTGAAATTCTTAAGGCGAGACTCCTCTTGAAATAAATTTTAAGTTCGTGCAGGCAAACCAAATGTAATTACTGATAACCACGTGCCTGCCCGGCACTGGTGGAGGGCCTTCAGGCCCAGAGCTCTGAAGTATTACCTAAATATTGACTCATTTAAACCTCAGAACAACGCTGTGAGGTCGATGCTATTATCACACTAATCTTTCAGACGAGGAATCGGAGACACAGAAAGTGAGATTTTCCAGGGACACACATATCCTGCTGGTGGTTGAGCCAGGGTTTAATTCCAGGCCGTTTAGCTCTGTGATCCTTGCTTCTTACCACCACTGCACGGTCTCACTTCATCAAGGCACATTGATTAAGTTAGAAGCACGCTCTCCTTTTAAAAACATTGGTACAGTTGTTCGTGCTTCAGAATAGGCATTAGGCTTATTTATTCTAAATGTTTAATGTGTCCATGTTTATGTCACACGTCCCCTTTCATATTATTTTACATTTAAATCAGTGTTATTTTTCACAAAGTGTAGTGCCCCAAAAATTGTACACGTAGGAATAATTCTGCCAATATACTCAAAATTCACTTTTAAGAAATCATATAAAGAAAAGGTATATATAATAATAAAGTCCTTATACTTACTTAAAAAAATCAGAGAAACATGATATTATTGCAGACTAATAGCACTCTTATAAAAGCTGTTTTCTCAATTTGATTTCTCCTTAATTAAGGGCTGGTAATATTTATGCTAATAAAAGTATCTGGTCTATGACTGGGAGATTCTTTTTAACATGAAAAATTATACACCCTGACACTGTTCCAAGAAATAATCACTTTAATAATGATAGATAAAATCCTGATAATTAGAAATAGCATAAAATAAAACTGTTCTTTATTTCAGCAACATCCTCGAAATTATCAATTGTATTTCAAGTTCACTCTAACTTACAAAACTACCTTGGAATAAGTTTGTATTATTATATAATTTTTTTAATCTTAAAACTTCCTTTCCACCTCCTCCCAGCTTTAACAAAACAGGCAAATATACATCTCAATGGCAGATTAAGGCTTTTTGGTAGCTAAGCCTAATTAAAATGGCAAAATTCCAATGGTTTCTTTACCAGGGAGATAGGACATCTGTAAGGGATAAAAAGATACCAAGCATTTTGATGCGTTTGTTTCCAGTGTTTAAATGTGACAACAGAAAACACGGATTGATACTGGCTAAACTACAAGCAACATTTGAGTTGGATGTTTAAAAAGGACACAGGAAATCAAAGCAGTTAAATGAATTTTTATTTTAGGTTGTTGGTTTGCATGCTATTTCTGTCTGTTTTCAGTAGCATAGAATCCCCCAAAATATGTCCCAGCTTATCATAGTCGCCTCTTGGAAATGTCTTATACAGAGAGAAATTCTACAGAGAAGAAACTGGTTCAACTTTAATTAAACCAGCATTTCCCAAACTCACTGACCATGAAATACTGCTCTTTTTTTTCTCCCTCCCACCATCAACAACATTCTCCTTTGAGCATTGTTCAGAAAGAACTGGTCTAGAATACTATTCCACAGCATTTAAGAATATCATTCTTAAATTACAAATGTTATAAGCGCTTTTTGTGTCCTGAAATTTCACAGTGGCCACGTATATTCTACGTATTAAGGTGCCGATCCAAGTTCAAAGATAGAGAGCAATGAGAGAGAAAATATAACTTTCTGTGCCACTGAAGGGAAGTGGCTCTTACAACAGCTGCTACTTTGTGTTACACTGACCGTGTGAATTCCCTGGTCCCTCAGCTCCAATTATTGACTGAAAATAGTTGAGGTTCCAGATCACACTATTGCCAGATGCATTTCATAGTTATCTTTTTTTTTAAATTGAAATAGTCAGTTTACAATGTGTCAATTTCTGGTGTACAGCATAAGGTTTCAGTCATACACATACATACATGTATCTTAATACCTAGCAATGTGCCTATAGTAGAGGAATCTGCCAGTGGATACTTACTGAATCAAATTAAAGAACTCTGATTTCCTCAGCTTATTTATTTTCATTCAGTAGCTCCTAAACCCTTGGAGTCATACTAACTGAAAATTAGCCCTTAGATTTTTTTTTTTTTAACTTTATGCTCATGATGTAAATATCACCTGTAAGGAGCAAGAGGTGAAGTAACAAATTCAAGTTTACAAATGAGACAAGCTGTACGCAGAAGTCAAGCACTTTTGCAATTCTTAATTTGATCCTAACATGTAGTAGGATTGAGACAGCTAACAGTACTTTTTCTTAAGTTTTTATTCATTTTTATTTTATTTTACAAAGAATGAGATATATATTTCAAATCACGATACCACTGGGGTACATAGATTTTCTTCTAATTCATCATTTTAAAGTCCCAAAGATTTTAAAACCATGAGAGAGAGATATGGAGACACTGCTGGGACCCACTTTCCTTGGGAGCAAATAGTTCAGATGAAATATTTGAAATATTTCTGCTAAGCGAAGTTTGTTTTTTCCTAGGTTACATTTGTCACCTGCCATGTGGCACAAGATGAACAGACAGAAGATTGTAAGTGCAGGATTGGGAAAGGCTTTCTTTCACACATAGTATGTAGCTTGTGCCTCAAGCTAGTTAAATTCTGTTCTGACATGCAGATAATGAACATGTTCTTCAGTCACATTTTGTTTTTTGCAGAAACTTTGATTCTAGACACCATTCCCTGGAAACAAAAATAAAACCCAACATTCATTCAATATAAAAAAAAGGTTATTTAATAAAACACTAATCTAAAATTTGCCATGTGATATTTACTAATACTTAATAATTTTGATGTATCTTTACCAGTTAAAATAGTCTGACATTTTCTACATAACTCTGACCTTGAATCAGCTTAGCAGGACAAAATTCTAAGCTTTAACTAAGTACTATAAGTGAAAAATACCAAAGTGTTTTGAGTATCTGCTAGGCTAGTAATGACAATACTTATGAATTTGAACAATTATCCCAAAATTTAAATTTAAAATTCTGACATTTCACAAATTTTCCACTTTCAGATTAAAATTTTAGTCATGATTTTTTTCCTTTTACTGAATTGAAGTACTTTTTTTTTTTTTTTTGATGTTCATGTACAAACAGTTTTACTTATTTGGTAAATAAAATCACAATGCACTTGAAATTTTTTGTACTGACATTTATATACCAAAGTATAATGATTAGCTTTTGGTTAAGGAAACAAAAGCTCTCAATGTGTTAAGCAGAAGAGGATTTACCATATGGGATTCAGATTATAAACTCGCACTGGAGCCTATCTGCCCCCTTCCTTCTTCCTTTTAAAGGTATTTTAGAGGACACCTTATTTTAGAGGGTACCCATCCCAAGGCAGTGATGACTCCCTGCTGGAGGATGGTATCATGGAACAGGAATTTAAGGGTGCTCTGAAGGCAGCCAGTTGTGACAGTCTGTCCAAGGTTCACGTGAAGACAGCATGTTGGAGCAGGATGGCAAGAATGACCCAGAAGCGGTCAGGAATGGCAGCCCACCATGTTGGAGCCAGGCAGTAAGTACAGTCTGGCAGACCCGGTGATGAGCTGCCGTGAGGGAAGTGAGGACCTACATAAATGCATGGAGAGTAACAGGAGCAGGATTCTCGCTGAAGAAGGAAGGTACATTGAAATGAGGAAAGCTGTGGTGTTGGACTGAAATTTGAGACACTGCTGTAAACCCATGGTTTTTAAGATAAATAGACAGATAGATGGTAAATAGTTAGATGGTACATAAATAAATAATGGATAGATGACTGATAGATATGTAAAAATATAAAGGGGTGTGTGTATGTACATTTCAAAACTCCACCCAGTAAGAAGTCCTGGGGATGCAGTGACACCCCAGCAGCATCTTGACACTTCCAGCGCGCACATCTTGGTTTCTAAGTACAGCTCTTCACTAACATAGACTAGGGCTCCTGGAGAAATGGCAGATTCTAGTGCTGGATTTGGAAAACTGGAAATAATGAAGTGTATAAAAAAGTAAAGAAATAATCAAAGAATGAGCAAGTATTGAAGGCAGATCAAAGGGACAGAGAAAACAGCTTGAAGGGGCTCCCATTGGCCAAATCTAAGTATAAGCACCAAAGGAAATAATAGTAGTAAGGTTAGCCCTCTGTGGCCATGGGGTCTGCATCCGCAGAGTCAACCAACTGTGGACTGAAAATATTTGGAGGGAAAAAAAATTTTTCAGGAAGTTCCAAAAAGCAAAACTTGAATTTGCTATGCACTGTCAACTATTTACATAGCATTTACACTGTATATAAAACTATGTACATAGCATTTATATTGTATTAAGTATTATAAGTAATCAAGAGTTGATTTAAAGTATACAGAGGAAAAAATAAAGTATACAGAGGGTATGCATAGGTTATATGCAAATGCCACACTATTTTATATAAGGGCATCCATGGATTTTGATTTCTGCAGAGTTGTCCCAGAACTAATCCCCCATGGATGGATACTGAGGGACAACTGAAATGGATTTTAATCCACTGAATAAAATAGATTAAAAAATGGGGAGAACAAAAAGCTGTTCCTTATAGTAATGCCCACCAATAAATATGAAAAAGGACGATTGAATTTAAAAAATTACCACTTTACAGTCATCATATTACTTATTTAGACAAGAAATATAATACTAAATACTAAAACTAATGGGTAAAAGTAGAATGCAAAAAGGGATATTAATCTAATCTCAAATATTTTTACAGAATATTTCTTTTTAACAAAGTGAAAAAAAAAATACAGTGGAGACTCCTGGTATTCAGACTCTTAGTCTAGTGATCAAATTTAAATCATCAGTCCTGGGACAAATCTACATTGTGGGCCACCAGCTGTAATGTAATGAGAAGAACACTGCATCACCTTTCTGTGCTATTCCTGCCAAAAAAGGCATAACCTGAGTCTAATCACAAAGAGGCATCAGACAAATCTAATTGAGGAACAGTCTACAAAATTGCTGCCCTATAATCTTCAAAAACATCAAGGTCATGACAATGAAAGTCCAAGGTGCTGCTCCAGATCGAGACTTGAAAGATGACCAGAAGCAGTGCATGATTTTTTTTTTTTTTTTTTTTGCGCCATAAAAGGCATTATTGGGGATACTGGTGAAGTCTGAAGGAGATCTCCAGGTGGAGCATACATAGAGGGTGCTATACTATTTTTACAACTTTCTGGAAGTTTGAAACTGTTTGAAAATAGACATTTGAAACAAAAAGTACCAGAATGAGTGAGGAGGACGAGTCAAGCGAGGATGCTGACAGCTCTCAGTTTGCAGTCCTCTCATTCAGAGCGTTGAGAAGCTGCAGGGGCCTCATGAACTTGCCAGTGACATCACAGTTGCTCCCTGACACAAGGCAGACTCAAAACTAAATGCACAGAAGCTGTTGCAAATGTCCTTGTGTGAAAATTCATACATGTCAACCACTGCCAGATGAGCAATAATATGGCTCTGACTGTGCTCTTCCTTCCAAATCTCTGTGCTTGGTCCTCTTTAGAGGAACTAACCTGGAACGTTGCAGGCAAGGGCTTTTGGGAAATGTAGTTCTCAAACCTCAAGCCTTGGTATGTATGGAAAGTGGACAGAGAGTATCAGTGGTCTGGCATACAAAGCGTGACAGATCAGTTCAGTTAACACAAAGCTGACTGCTTTTTGCTATTTATTAATAAACACAAGTTTGCAGTTTAGAGGTAAATTTTTTCACTTCTTAACTGAGTGTGTACATTCATTTATTGTTCAATAAGTTTTTTTTTTTTGGTGCACTTAGTAAATGGCAAGCTCAGTTACAAGCACTGGGGATTCAGTGGCCAACAAGCAGGAGAGGTACTGGGGCCCTTTTCCAGCTTGTAGATCTTATGGAGCCTAGGGAGACAGGAAGCAAGTTAGTCAAATAAAGAAAGAAAGGAAAAAAGAGAAAGAAAGAAAGAGAGAAAGAAAGAAAAGAAGGAAGGAAAGAAAGAAAAGAAAGAAAGAAAAAGAAAGAAAGAAAGGAAGAAAGAAAAAAGAAAGAAAAGAAGGAAGGAAGGAAAGAAAGAAAAGAAAGAAAAGAAGGAAGGAAGGAAGGAAGGAAGGAAGGGAATGAGACAGGTACTGTGAATGAAGTGCACAGTAGGGTCACGTGGCAGAGGGTACCTG
This sequence comes from Camelus dromedarius, assembly GCF_036321535.1. Classification (NCBI taxonomy): domain Eukaryota; kingdom Metazoa; phylum Chordata; class Mammalia; order Artiodactyla; family Camelidae; genus Camelus; species Camelus dromedarius. Next base: position 9,061,801 of record NC_087449.1, on the reverse strand, counting down.
GAATGGGGGAGTGCTTTATGCAGAAGGGTGAGAATGGGCCACTCTCATGAAGCCTTGGAAGACTTGCATTCTGGTCAAATGAATCTGCAAATGCAAGAGCCCAGAAGTGGGAAGGGTGCAGAGGTGGAAGGAGAAAAAGTGTGGGGCTAAAGAGTTTGGGTATCTCTCTAAGGGCAAAGATAAGATAATTAAGCAGAAAAGTGACATGATGTGATCTTTGTTTTAAAATGATCATTCTGGCAACTTCGTAGACAAGGAAACATAAAGGGGTTTAGGGTAAGAGTGCAAGCAGGGAGGAGAAGTTAGTGGGTCATTTTACAAGATAAATGAAAAATGATGGTGGACTCCAGAGATACAGGGACGTGAAGAGATGGGAGATGATTTGGAGGTACAACTGGCAAATTACATAGCAATAAGAAGACAACCAGAAAATAACTTGTCTATTTTTGTATTATGTGCACTGTATTTTTCAGTTGGTTGGCATGTTTGGTAGCTCAGAAACATGCTGTATGTTTCACCATGGACAAAGCCCCTGAGAAGGACAATTACATTTTAAGGTTAATGTGATGAATGATTGTTTTTGTCTACACAGAATCCCGTCACCATCTTTTGGGAATAAAACCCAGTTTTACTTTACTTTTGTTTATGTTACTTTACTTTTACTTTCCTGCAACACACAGCCATCAGTCACATTATTTCTGTCTCCCTCACCCCATCTCACCCTGCACGTATGACTCAGGTTAGTCCATTCACACTTTCATCCCCCAGGACTGTGAATCAAGAGTGAAATGATACAGGGATGGCAGGAGGCGGAGCTAAGTTTTTCTAATAGAAGTGGTCAAACAGACCCAATGAGTTCCTAACACCCTCTGAGACCTTGTAACTTCTGACGTTTTTTAGGTCAGGTACATCACATTTTTCTTTGAATATATTGGTTTTTCAGTGCAGGGTTCTTCCAATAAATTCCTTCTATACTTAGTCATCTATACTCAATTTCTGTGGTTTACAACCAAAAATCCTAACCCATATAGTAATTTTCTAATGCTTAGCTACTTTTAATCATGTAGCATAGCAATTGTTAATGTAAAAAGGCAAAACAGAAAAATGGAGGAATTTAACTAGAATTTCTCATTATTGAAATCCATGTAGAAAACTAAAACAGAGCTTTCATCCAACTTTACTTAAAAAAAAAACTCAGACTAACTTCTATATAGTCAAAACATATATATATATATATAATAATTCAGAAGGTTTTATGAGAAGCAACAGTTCTTTGCCCCACCTTTTTACCCTCAGATCTACTCCCTAGAGATAACTTCTTTTAATCATTTTTGTTTTTTAGACTTCTGGTTGTTTTCTATTGCTATGTAATTTGCTAATTCTCCTCTTGCAGATTTTTAAAATGTAAATATTATATGCCACATTCCTATTACTACATATAAAAATTTAATTATTTACATCAGCGTTTTGAGTTTTTACTATATATTAAAACTACATACTTATATCATCTTTACTTATTTTATTCAAATAAAATGAGGATCTCATTGTTCCTAAATTTCCCTTCAACTTTTGTTATCTGTTTATGTACTTTTAATTATTGAGCTTGGTAAGTTTTACTTTTCATTCAGTAGCTTTATGGTTGTCAAATTTTGCCCATAAATTGAATTTAAGGGTTAAAAATCAGTATACAATGTTTTCATTATTATGACCCTTCCCTTCCTCCATTTCTCTCTCCTTCCACCTGCCCCCCCTTCTTCCTTCCCCAAGTTCTTAAATAGCCTGTTTCCTTTGTGCTAAACACTGTTCTAGATGTTGGGGCACAGGGGTAAATATCGCTCTCTGCATCGATAAGTGATATGCACTATGTTCCTTCTTTACTATTTTGATCTTCCTGAAGTTTCTGATGCTTTTACTCTCCCACCCCAACACGTGAATTTTCCCTTTTTTCATTCTCTGTTCACCGTGTCCTAGGTGTGCATGTTGTTAGTTCGCTAACCTCTCCACCCCGGCTGCTGGTTTGTTTTTCCCTGGTGACTTCGCCCTTGAAGTCCTCCACTTTCTCTTACTAATCAGCCCAGGACTATTAGCTGCCTGTCATTTTGAGCTGTCCCTTCATAAAAACTGTCGATTTAGATCTGCCTCTTATTGGACCCAGGACTTCACTCTTCATTCCTTACTATGCTGTAGCACATCTTTCATTGACTTTCTAAGACGTATTCACGGGACACAACGTTGCCTAAAAGTCTTTCTTTTGTCCTTAGATGTGATTTGATGATTTTGTTCAACATTGGATTTCTGAATTTAAAATTATTTTCCTCATAATTTTAAAGGCAATCTTTCATTACTTTTTAGCCTCTGATGTTACTGGTGATGTCTGATAGCAGTCTGATTTTTGCCTTCTTTTAAAATAAAGAAATCTTTTATTTTCTTCCTTTTTCTTCCTCTTCTTCCTTCTTTCATTCTTTTCTTTCTAGAAATTTTCAGCGGTTTCTTTTTATTTTTGGTGTCCTGAATTTTTACAATGGTATGTTTAGTTTATTTTTAATTTTTAAAAATTTATTATTTATTTATTAGTGCAATTTTTCCCATAATCAACATTCTCTGAACCTTGCATTCATTGTTTCAGGGTAGTTTTATTTAATACTTGTATGATAATTGAATTCCTTCTATTAATTTACTTATTATTTTTTCAAATTCTAGAACTTCTCATACTTGGATACGAGGCCTGTTAGATAGAATATTCATATCTCTACATCTCTTACTGTCTTGTCTTTTCATTTTAAATTTATTGATTTTCTTGCTTTGCATTTTTACAATTTTGTGAGTTTCTTGTGGGAGTTAGTCACAATTTTAGTTTTGAGGAATTCTTTTCATCTTGTGCTTCCTTTTTCACAGTATCTTGGTTTTCTTTTATGGATGTAATACCTTGACTTTCTCAAAGTGTGCTAAAGATTTATTTCTTACGTTTCCTATCTGAAGGAGAATTTTAACAAAAGAAAAGTTTTTTTCCTTTGGGGCACATTTTCCCATTGTTACCTTGGTCTCTTTTTCTGCTACAGGTTTTCTTCAGGTGACTGGTAGGTCTGGTTAAATGAATGCATATTTAAGAAAGAAGCAACCGTGAGAGGCTGCAGTGCTCGGAGTGTTGGCTTTCAGGCTGATCATCTGTGGTCAGCAATTCATTTTCATCAAATTATGCGTGTGTCTATGCGAGTGAGAGAGAAAGCAGATCTGTAGGGGAAAGAAGTAAAGAACTCATTTGTTCTATAAACTGATCTCTCATTCAACCTCCATCTCAGCCCCAACTCTGGCTACTGCGCCCTCTCCTACACAGAGACCATCTTGTGCCTGAAACTGGGCTGGGGTTCCAGGGTTCTGGGGGCCACGTCTGCACCTGCCATGGCGTCTCTGGGTGCCCTGAAGCCTTCGGCCTCCCTTCTCTGTGTCATCGGTCACTAGCTTCCATCAGCCTCTCAACTTCCTAAAAATATCTTGAAAATTCCCCTGGGGGACCGGCTGCCTTTGCATTCTTTTTGCTGCTGTGAGATAGTATCTTATAATTCCTCCACGAGCTTTGCAACCCAGACAGGGAAACGGAAAGAAACGATACTCAGGCGACATTCACCTTCCTGAACTGGAAGTTAATGCTGGCACTTTTTAATTCTGCTAAAGAAGTGTAATTTTGTTCAGTGCTGGGGGTGAAAGTGCATTTGTTAACATTAATTATAATGTATATTTCAGATTTTCTAATATGTGATTTTGAAAATTCTTCAGCTATTTTCAAATATTCAAGAATCATACAAAATCCATGATTTTTAGGCATGAGCTTAACTATCAAAGCAGCATCTAATGTTCATGATTCAGCATCATAAAACATTCCAGTCTATCTGACCCTGGGGCTGTTTTGCAGATAAAGATAGTGATCAGAGTCAGACGCACTAGAAGAGCATTAAGTCAGTCTCTCTTAGGAGCACTTCCCCACGTGCGGAGAAGAAATCCCCCCAACATATTTCATCTGCCCGACTCACCTCTTGTCACACCACAGGCCTACTAGGAACAGAGAGGGGCAACACCGCTCTAATTTGAGTGAAATCTGCCTCTGAAACCGGGGAGAACTGCCCCGCATCCCCACGGCTGCCTGAAGAAGGAGAGGGTGCCTGCACAAACCCAAGAGGCCTTCAGGAAGGAGAAATGGACACGTGAACACTAAAAGGGCAACCATCACATTCATCACACCTGCGATCTACTTCCATCAACCAAGCAGTTGGTAACAGTATATTCAAGTCACTGTCCCAAAGAGGGGTTTGATAAACTTTAGTGAATAAATCACAATAACGAAGGTGCTTCTGTTCAGGTGATGAGCACAGAGAGGCATGGGCCAGATACAGGAGGGGCTTACAAGCCAGTGTGAGGAATGTCCATGTTAGTTTTACGATCAGGAGTTGTTGAAGTGCTTTAGACAGAGGATATCCCTCGGGGACAGCTGTTTGGTGACTGGGCTTGTGGCGCACGGGGCTAGGGGCCGAGGGGTCGTTGAGGACGCGCTTTCTATGGTTTGCGTTCACAGTCCCCTTCTGATCCACCCCTTTGCATTCATCTCTCTGATTATTGTCTTTGAACGTTAATTGCTAGAGCACACGCCTAGGTGATGTGACTTACAGGAAGCCTCCTGTCAAACAACTGCGATCAGCCTTTTCACAACTTGATTTCTCATTGCAAATGTATCCAAGACCATGTCGCTGCCGTCTAATTTACTTTAGGGAATACTTTAGAAACGTCTCTTTCACCCTTGCTTCTATTTCCTGGGACACTGGTTGTTATTTATAGATGTTTAGATCTGTAATATGGTTAACTCACACACAGTATATGATACACAGACGTAGAATTTTCTAATATATTTTTGTTAAAATTACTCACAGATTGATTTACACTTCTAAATTCAAGTTGATTTTTTATTTGTGCAGTTTCTAGGCAATGTGCTAGTTAAATATAATTCTGAACTAACAGAAAATTTATAAACAATCCTAAACTAAAATAACTATGTCTGCCTAAAATTAGGAAATGCTTTTTTTTTTTAAACTCCCACTCTGAACTTTATTCATTTTACCTAATTTTAATAATTTTTTAAAGTACTTCTGCTTCGACTTTTGTGGTATTGCTCCAAGCTGACATTTTGATTTATGAAAGGATTATTTACAATTTAGATTTGGCATCTGTCAGAACAAAACAGAAAACACTTTCATCCTATTGGACATTATAATACAGCTGCTAATGACTGCTGAAATTGAACCAATCACACCGGGTGACAGCAGGAAAACATCCAGACAGAAATTTTATGTCAAAATCACTGAGGAAAAACATAAGCAAAAGTGCAGCAAATTAGTGCCTCTCTAGTCTAGTAGATTTCATTCTGATTAGCCCATGCAAAATTGATGGCACCAGATAACCAACAGAGACAATATCACATTTTTTTGTAAAGTACTGTCAAAAACTTTTATAGTGGTCCCAGTAATATGATCCTGGGCCCGTCTGACAGTCTAGGACACAGAGAGCTGTCAACCTGGGAGCAGGCCGAGGATGATTGTTAAGGGGATTTGGTCCTCTTTCTATTTGCCTAATAGAGAGCCTTGTGCTCAGCATTTCCTGAAGCAAAAGAAGACAGATGAAATCTCTGGGCACTTCATCGCTGCTGCCTCTCAAAGATTTCCTGTCAAAACGAGGCTATAAGGGGAGAAAGGTTTTTCAATAACATTTTTTTTTTTTTTTTTACCTGGCAGGATTTTCAGCCTTGCTATGAACAGAGTTTGAAGGAGCTGTCTTTGTTAAAGAAAAAAGGAAAGAAAGAAAGAAAAAGAAGGGGGGGGGGGAAGATACCGCCCAACTACCAGATCTAGTTGTATTTAAAAAAAAAAAATAGAGCAATGTGGCTCATGTGGCTCATATTACCATAACATATACAGAAAAACCAGTTCTGATGGACATTTTATCCATCATTGAGGGATTTTGTTTTTCTTCCTCAAATGGAGGAAGTGACCTTGATAGTCTCACTTCTCAACTGAAATCGAGAGCATGTTTGTTGTCAACCATGTTCAGGACTCTTTTAGTAGCTTGTGTAGACAGTGAGGACCTAAGGTCTCGTTTTTGCCACAGGGGTGTTTGCCAGTCTGCCTTTCTCCCTATTAATGCCTCACTCCCGGACTTCTTGCCATCTTGTCAGTCAGCCAGCCAGGCAGCGAATGAGCCCACAAACATCCAGCAGCTGCTGAAAAGACAGCGCTTCTGTCCTCAAGGGCTTTACATTCTGTGGGGAGAGATCTTGCAATGAGGGTAGTTCTCTAAGTTTCTAAGAAAAGGCATTCATCCTCATACCTTTTCCAGTGGCGCCAAACAAGTCAGGAGCCACAGGCTTGAGCTCTCCCTCCTTTGCCCCCAGAAACAGAAGCTCTTTTTTGGTGCTTGTTTAGCATGGATCATGTGCCGTCATAACTTCTTCTGTTCCTTCCCCCTTCCTGTATTCCTCTGAATGGAACACAGGCAGAAGAATCTGAATAAAATCAACATCAACAACAAAAAAAGGTGATGATGAAATTGGGATCATGAGCAGTGTTCTCAAAGTTTTCTCAAATTGTAATTCCCAGCATGGATCTTTGGTGATAATTTGTGCAGACATCTTTGATCTCCGGGTAACTGGCATGATGTTAGTAAAGTGAGAACAGACAGCTAACACAGAAGAACAACACAAACCCAAAACAAACAATAAACCCTCAACTGTCTGTAGGCATTTAATGTAAGGGCACACAGGGCAGGAGCTTCAAGGATAATATAGAACAGAACAATTGATTTTTATATATAAGAGCTTCAAGTCATTAAGAAAATGTTAAATCACATTGGCCATGCTTTGTTAGGGTAAGAAAACATGCCATACGTTTAATAGCACTTTAATCAAATTTATATACTAAAAATGGGCATATAAATGGTCCTTGTTATCTGGAAAATTTATTTATAGGAGACATCCATTCCACCAAAGAAATTGGATAAGTGAGATGTTACTATATGTTGAAATAAATCAAATTCCATTTAAGTAGATTTATTTCATAATATTATGATACATTTCTTTTTCTGTAGCAAAGTTTTAGAAATTTATGGGTCAAAACCTATAACTTTAACATGTTAAGTTAACACAATAGATAACACAAAAAAACTTTCTCTAAAAAAGCAGCCACGGTTATGGTAGACGACTAATTGGCAGCCTGTAGGCAATGTAAAGGCTTTTTAATGGGGAGTTCCCAGGTGGAGGGAGCTGACTCTTAGAAGAGCAGCAGCCTGCAACAAAGGATTTCTTTTTTTTTTTTTTTTTCCTAAGAAGGAGGTGAAGATGTGAAGCAAGGAAGGTCATAAAGTACATGGTCATGAGTTAAGGATAAAAGAACATCATGGAATCTTTTCGGCAGTGCAGGGACGTGAGCACAACTATGAGGTGATTCAATTAAGCATACGTGTGTGAGTAAACATGTATGTTTTATTGTTTAGAAAAGACTAGGGTCATGATGAAATGATTTGCAAAGAATCAACACTAATTCCTTTTATAACAAACCACTGCAGTCATATCCTTATACAGCGAAATTTTACCGAGCACTAGCGGTGAAATGCTTTTTACTATTGTCTATTAAAACTAAATACCATTAAAATAAAAGTAACCCCAAACAATACTGGACCATCTCTGGGAGTTGTAATAGGGTTTGAGAGCTGATCCAAAACAAGAATCATGAAAAAGTGAACAGTCAGCAAGATTTAGGAAGCCAAGTTTGCAGACAGTAGCAGACTGAGACATTGTTCTAAGAGTGACACTAAGTTCTTTTAAAGGTGGAACAGTGTGGTGATCAAAGACAAACTCAGAAGTGTGCTTGAGTATTAGAAACAGAGTCATAAAGGCATTGAGGAGAATCAAGGGAGAGATTCTGAGTGAACTGAGATTGTAATGAATACCTTCTTGGTTGTTGATTTTCCTTTTTTGTAAAAAGATGATCTAATGGATATACATTTGCTTTAATTCTGATCACTTTTTGAACTACCTTTGACATTTGTCATGAAGCGTTGTCAAACTAGTCAGCTTGAAGAAGCTAACATACTTATATGAAATAACACAAAACTTAGTGTGGCTTCCATGTTAAATCGAAAGATCAGAAAGGCAGAACAATTCTTCGATCCGCTCGGATCTCTTAATTCTGAGTATAAAAATAATTGTTGGAGAGTTTGTGGTATATATAACCTCCGCCCATTTGTCTATTGGAACTATAAGCATAGGAACAAATCCATGACAGTGAATCAATAAAAGACTTTGTAATGGGATTGGAGAAATAGAGAGCTAAAAATCTCCTGTTTCAATTCAGTGGAGATTTTCCCTTCCACAGCTAATGGCTCAAATGTGGAGAACCAAAGCAGGAGGCAGGTTTGGCTTTGCCTCCTGCACTTTGTATGCCATTCTGTTACCCACCGCTGTTCCTAGAATTAATGAAATATCAAAACCAGGCTAGTGGAAGAGCTGCTACTTTGGTGGGTAATGAAACAAAAGAATCTAAAACGCATATGCTTCCACCTTCCTATGAAGGGAAGGCAAAAAAAAAAAAAAAAGAACAAATTACACTTTGTATCATGGGATATGAAACAATTACAAAAGGATGAAGGTGGAGAATGCAAAACTCAATGGACCCTTTAATGAACAGTAGGAAATATCCACCCAAACAAACGGCGTATCCTTCGTAAGGGTAGAAAATAGCCTGCTTCCATTCAGTTTTGTAAAAGGATCTTTATAGATTTTACCCCACTGAATTAATGTCAACTTTTGAAATTAATCGGCTTTCATCAGGGGACAAGTACATACATCACAACAGCTTTTTTATTTTTCCAATCGTCACTACATTTGGGACTGAGCTCATTCTAGGGAGTTTCCACATTCATCTGACTTATTATCCCAGCTCCTGCTGACATCCAATTCATGTCATAATAATTAACTTGTATCTGCTACAATCAGCTTTCATAATTCACATTTTATTTGTCAAACCTTTTTTCTCATGGACATAGTTTGAGATATAACCTATGTACTACCTTTTGAAAGCTTTTCTATTTTATAACCAATAGTAAGTTTTAGTCCCAGTTTAAAATTCAAATGTCAATGTACTTTAACTCTTTGTCCCGATTTTTCAGTTTTAATGATAAAGGAAAAAAATACTGGAAAATAGTGGGAAGAAGATTTCCTCAAAATAGCATGAGTTGCTTTATCCTTAAAACATCAAATAATTCTTGAAAGCCTGTATTTTCTATTGGAAAATTGTAAATCCTGAATCCTAATCTCCTAATTACCACCTTCGATTTTGAAGAATATTAGATGTCCAATCAATATGGAATTTATAACAAGGGCAATGCATACCAAATAGAAATAGGACTTGATAGCATTTTAAAATACATACTTATTCAGTACAATGATAGTATTAAAAATAGTTGGACACAAAATTTGAGGAATTCAGAATTTGTTTTCAGTCCCTATCACATTTAAAAGAGTATATATATTACATATAACACATTTTTAACATATATATATGTTACAACAAGGCTAATATGAGCCACAGCATTTTCTCATCAGTCTCCTAAGATACACAATAAAATTCTCCAAACAAGATGTTGAAAAGGATAAGGATCCTTCGGATCTGAATCAGGTGGATGATTGACAGTAAATTTGACAACTGTCTATGAGCTGACAACTTGAAAGAGTTTCTTCCATTACATACTGATAACTTTATTTGTTCTAAGGGTAACTGAAAACTGAAATGTCACCTTTTTTTTTTTTAAAAAGTTGCAATTTGAGGCAACAGTGTCTTCTAGATCTTAAACATACATATTTTTTTAAATACCTGCTGAAGTCAGCCACAAGCTAAAATGGCTGGTCTCCGTGAAAGACGTAGGCTGGGTTCTCTTATCCGTTTTCAGATATATAATTAGGCTAATACATTTTCATTAGCCAAAGAATTCATTTAATTTTACAAATTCTAAAATCTCTTAATTATATATTTTACACACCAAAATTTGCCCGATCAAAAATTAACTTTTTGTGCTTTTTATAGTTGATATTTCCTGTGAAAGAAAGTAGGAAATTATAGAAACAATTAAAATGTTAGAAAGTAAAAAATAAAAGTCTAGTGGGGCTTTCTAGGAACCAGGCAATAACATGTTAACTCTGATTATTTTTGTTTATGTGCCATTTATTATTTAGATATTGTAGGATATATTATCACATAGAAATAATAAAATGGGGTAACAATAAGGAAAGTGACTCTAAAATTTCATTGCTACAAAATATTGTCAGGAACTCAAATACACAACTCATTCTAAACCTAGTCTTCACTGCCTTTACAGGATGTAGAATATACAAATTCATTGCCCAGTGACAAATGGTACAGAAACAGAAAACTTGGTACACTCAGACATGCATTATCTTGTGGTTCTCAGTTACTGGGAATCATTTATTCTGATTAGTCCTTTGAGTATTTGAATGAAGTCTTAGAATGTACTTGCTTTCTGTTCCACCCTCCTTTTCACATTGCTGTTTTTTTTGTTTTGTTTTTTTTTTAATTCATTCTTATTTCCAAGAGAGTCTCAAAAGTCTAGTCCAGGAGGAAACAAACAAATGAACAAACAAACAAAAAAAACCTTCAGTGTCATCTCTTTCTCCAAGTAGGTAAGAATAACCGGGAAGCTCCCAAAACAAAACCATTCACTTAGATAATATCAAACTATGAAACTCGCAGTGAAGATCCGACACTGGTACATACGTATGAGTCTGCTCCAGCTGAAAATCATGCCTCAAAAATGCAACTCAAGACTCCAGGCACCTAGTGACACCAATTGGTATTCACGCAGGAGTACAGACGGTTACATATACTCACTGCAAATTTCGCTTCAGGGAAAAATGGAGGACCATTTAAGTGACTCCTTCTGTGCATTGAACTGTCAACTTACAGAAGTGCCATACAAATCTTAGGGAAACTCTGCAAAGCTCACTTGAGTGGGAAGTGAATGTAAATGTCCCAGATTATGAAATAGCTACTTCATCAAACCTGGCAACCAGGAGGTACTGATCTTGCACTCAGCTTATCCACAAACCCTTATTTATTAGATACTTTTTTGGAAGATGTTGATCCTCTCCTCCAAAAAATGAATTTTTGTTTTCTTTTGCTTGAACAGATAATGAAATACATTATTTTAGGGGCACATATTGGATTTGCCATTAGTAGAATTGCTATTGCACAAATAATCTTTTTGAAAACATATCTAAATGGTCGTACTTAAATGTATATACTATGTTAGATGTATTCACATTTACCTAATATTTTAAAGCACATTCTCCATAAGCATTATGCAGAACAGCCATTTTAGCTTGTGGCTGACTTCAGCGGGTTCAATCCGTTAAAAATAAATAAGTTCCCCCACCCAAAACACAAAAACAAAAAAACCAAAAAACCCTAAAAGATAGCTTCTTAAGAACAACCCTAACCGCTGAGACACTGTCGTCAACACTGAAAGTAGGAAACAAAGTGCAGGAGTAATAGCGCTCGTGGAAATTGTAAGACAAAACAAAGCAAAAGAACAGCAACAGGAGCAACATGTAAGCCTATCTCTGAGAACACACTGAGAAAATCTGATTTCAGAATATTCTTTTTAAGGAAAATCTGTATTTTAAGTTTGGGAAACTTGGCTTCTTTTCCACTTCCTTCAAAATGAATGGGGGAAAAAAAACCAGAAAGCAAGCATCTGCCAGGTGGGCTTTCCAAGTCCTGATTATTAAACTGTAATTTTCATCAGATTTTAAATGCTGCCGTCAATAGCGAGATTGTAGACGGATGATACAGCTAAATCACGGCTGATACACAATTAGTTGAGTCTGCTGTCTCAAGCCAAGATTGGCAGAGCCTGCCACTCTCGTAATCAGATTCCTCAGCACTCAATGTAGCAGGCCTGAGTTTCCTAGTTAATGCTATAAAGCAGGCATTGAATAAATACAAATGGCTTAATCTCCTTTGCAGTCATATCCTCCCACGCTGGCCTATGTCATTAGGAAAATACTACATCTCATGTCCTGAATAGTGAATACAGCAGATTGTTCATCATTATCTTTATATGGCTTATATAAAAGTTATTTAAATTTATGAGGACTGTAAGATTCCAGGTACATCACCCAAATATATACTGTCATGCTGCAGCTTATGGATGTGTTTATAGTGTTTCATGAGAGAATTACTATGTAACAAAAATTCAGGTGCAGCAAACGTTGGAAAAAATGTTAGAAAGAAAAGGATGTATGTTTTCTTTTTGATTAATATATGTTTTTGTTTACATCTATCTCTACATATATAAACACACATATATGTACATAAAAGAAATTTGATGAAGTTTGCACATCCCAAGAAAAAGATGCATTCACATATAGATGAAAATATAACCCTACATTCAAATAAAAATGTGATATTAAAATGTATACTAAAAGGACTTCTAGTAAAGCCTATTTTATAAAATGCATTGTGAACTATATTTTACACCACCGTAATATTGATTTCCTACAAAAACACATTAAATAAAAGATTTATGAGGAGTATAGCAAATCTCATTTGGCCAACAAACTGTAACTCTTTTGTGCCTGCTTTATGAAGAGGAGCAAAAATGACAATGCTTCACGTATTTCAATAATTTATCAAAAATTTACAAATATTTGTCATTTAAAAATAATTAAGAGAATAAGAATAATAATGAGTGATTAATAACAAAATAATAAGGATTTATTTAACTAACACTCTTACAATCAACAAAAATATATATGAATGTATATTATGTACATATATAAAAGGATGAGTGTTTGCACTTTCAAAAGTGAGTTTACAAATAATAAATAAAGGAGAAAATTAACTGGCAAAGAATATGGCTTTTGAAATAAAATAGGTTTTTGAGATATATCAAGCGACAGCAATTACTTAAAAAATACAAAACAGAGCAGCTTGAATCTGATTGAAGTGGTTACATACTGTGCGGGCAAAGGATGCAAAGTCTCGAAGAAGTGTCGGCGGAGAACAAGGGAAGCATGACTGGGAAACACACAGGAACGGTCCTCCTTTTATCTCTGTAACCTCCATCCTCCCTCTTTCACCTTCCAAAGTGGTAACCCTGAACTTGGGACAACAATCAGGAGATTTCTGTTGAAACTGTTCTTCCTTCCCCTAATCTATTCTTTCACATAATTAACTGCCTGACTCATTTGTCCTCTGATTTTTATCTGAGGAGCTGGCGAATTTCACTAATTCCTGCAGTTACCTCATATCAATGTTAAAGAAGTATTTAATTCCCAAGATGAAAAGCAAACATTCAGAGTATGCGTAAGTAAGGCTGAAATACTGGAAAGTTATTAACACTTGTCACTCTTGTAGCACCTTTCAGCCAATGATTTCAGCACCCTTAAAAAGCAAAAGCTTATCACTCTCATTTTGCTGAAACTGAAATACAGAAAGGTTAAGTGATTTGTTTATTTATTTATTTGTGATTTATTTATTCTGCCCTCCAAGTCAGTAATGGAGCTGGGAATAGGAGACACAATTTCTGATTCCTTATTCTCTTTCAGACCACTCACCTTGCTTAAATGCTCACCATGTAGGCTGGTGACATTTACTTGTATAAGTCAGGTGTCATCATTATTGAACTGGTATGCCTACCTTATGCTTAAAAATAGTCAGAAAAGTCAAGGGTCATTGCTTTGGAGCTCGGAGTTCAGAGCAAAGTTACTTTGAACAATTGTAACTTTAAAAATGACCAAGTTAACTGAGACATTTATTCAGTGTGTCCCTAGTATGATGTCACAAATCCAGCTAACATTTACTGGACCCTCCGTGACAAGGAACTGCGCTGAGTGCATTGAGTTCAGCCAATCAATTCAGCCACATAGCAACCTTTTCACCAATATGCTGTTCTTCAGATTTTTGGAAAAGAAAACTGAGGAATAGAAAAGTAATTTGCCCAAATTGAAGGCTGAGTAAAGAGTGGGGCCAGGGGCATATGATGTATGTCTGCTGAAGTCCAAGCCTGTGACACTTACCACTAAGCAATACTGCCTCTTTTTGCACATCAAAAAATTAATAGCAGAACACATGTTTAGTACAAGTAAACAATATGAACCGTTAGCCTAAATGTGAGTCTGCCCATCAAAATGCTTAAAAACACTATTTTTTAAGTGAATATAATATAACCTCATAACAACACCAATTTAAACAAATATACAAAATCCAGAGTTTTCAATGCTGATTGGAGTAAATTAAAAGAAGGCTTTTTAAAAGGGTCTGGTTTTAACTTCTAATTTATTGCAACACAGCCACATCCTTTCTGCTTTGGAAGGGGTGGTACAGGAGAATATTCTGGAAGGGTTATTCCAAACAGGTGTATATTTTGCCTAAAAAGGTTATTTCACTGCTGAATATTCAATTTTAAAATAATCTTATTGTGTATTATTCAAGTGCCAGATATGTACAAGTAGGATCTACAAAAGTTCAACATAATATACCTTTTCAAATGTAAATAGAAAGTAATATTTTCAGTAATGTATTACATGGTAAGGTAAAAAGAACAGACAGAGTTTGGACATGGTTTCAAATTCTGCAATGACCTTGGGTAAGTCATTTAACTTTGCTAATCTCCAGTTTTCTCAGAGTAATATTTCTGCTTTGTGGGGCTGTTGTGAGGATGAAATGGACCACAGGCTCCATGTGAGAAAGACTGGTATTTGTTTTGTCCATCACTTCCTAACATCCAGCCCAGCACGATCCTCACCTTGCTATGGACACTAAGTAAATATTTCTTGAATGAAGGCGAACATGTGGAGCTCTAACATATTAGCTAGCATGGTGGGTACTCACTACATACGATCAATTATTTAAACTTCATTATTAATATTATTAACATTGGTAATGTATCTGCAAAAACTGGGAGGGGTCTGCAATTTACCCTATTTGGGAGCTAATTCGTTAGTCTGCCATGCTTCATGGGCTGGAGTGGAGGACAGGAGACTCCTGGGTCAGAGACAAAGTGCGGTTTCTTAATTTCAGCAATAGTTACAGCCAGAGAACCACTGTCCTTGCCCTGGCTGCCCAAGCCCCCGCTCCCTTAGGGCAACATGAAGAGGGCGGATGGGTGATATTACAGGAGACCGATCAGTGACCAGTGAGCATGATTGCCCTTTGCTCCAGCGGGAGACACTGTATCTTCAAAGGCTGAAAGCAAACTTGCCCTTTGCTTTGAAGAAGGACACTGTGTTTTCTAAGGCTGGTTTGCAAGTATTCAGTGCCTCCCTTGAAAGATGTATAGAAATATGGAAGACCCGTGGAGAATTTCACCCAATAGTATTAAAAAACACAATATGTTGGAATGTGATTTTCAATTATAAAACAGACTAGAAAATTATATAATGTTATATATTTTTTAGAGAGTTTAATGGTAGATTTAATTTGTCAGATGCCTTTGTATCCAGAGTAATTAATTTATTTTGTTAAATTTTACCATTTTCTGAGAACATAAACACTGGCTACAGAGTCAGAACTGTAGTTCCTTTGAACACAGTTTTATTCTGAGCAAGGACACTAGAGAGTTTATGAAAGACCTTTTATCTATCAAAAACATAAGAATCATAAACTTGAGGTTATTATTACAGGATTCTATTCATCTGGATAGAGCAGCCATATATTTCTGTATTGGAAATAGATTCAGAACTGTGGAACATCTCCGGCAGTAACTCTAGCAGTGATAGCCTTGTGGTAGTCTCTGCCAGCAGCTTTCTCAGATGATTTTCCTATTTTTCTACACTTGTCACTGCCAACCCTTGAAAGGAGTGGTTTACAATTATTGCATTCATTTCAATACTCATCCTTTTACTCCTTAATCACTTAATGTCAGACATCAGTACCAAAGGCTCAAAAGAAACCCTTAAATATCAACAATGAACTTTCATCGAATTTAATGACTTTTCCTAAGTCTGCTTCTACTTTTGCTGTTGGTATCATCCTGTCCATTTGGAAGGTCTATGCCTTTCAAACTCCATGCCTTGCTCTGTTCTCAAATCTCTCCGACAGATAGCACTTCAGTTTTCTCTTACCTGGTTCTGTTTCCCGTCCCATCTCTTAAATGTCAGTTTTCTTTTGGGTCCCTTGTCCTTTTTCCTCTCCATGTTCTCTCTTAATGAACCCATGGTTTTCGAGCTTGATTGAGCTCTATCCAGATGGCATCAAAAAGTATATCTTTATTTCCAAACTTTCCTTTGACTTAGTCTCTGATTTTCAGATATCTGATA
Organism: Camelus dromedarius; assembly: GCF_036321535.1. NCBI lineage: Eukaryota > Metazoa > Chordata > Mammalia > Artiodactyla > Camelidae > Camelus > Camelus dromedarius. The sequence goes on along the minus strand of NC_087449.1, from coordinate 9,045,429 downwards.
GACACCTCCGCCTGAATACCCTAATCATATCTCGTACCCAGTGTATTTATAACTTAACTTCTCCACACATCCAACCAAATCATCCCCGCCACGAACAGCCAATTCCCTCTACATGCCCTGCTGTTATGAAGAACAGTGTCCTTGCTTCTTCCTGAGCATCTGTCTGAGTTATTACACCTCTTTTCCTTCATGTCACCTCCACCCTGGTTTAGAGCCCCGTAGCCCACCTTTTGACAAAAAGAAAAATCTCCCTGACAGGTTTTCCTGCTTTTAGGCTCCACTTCTGTTTCTGTCCTTTCCTTTCAGGAGGAGGGACTGCCAGGAGCTCCGAGTTGCTCCTTGAAGGAATCCATGCCCCTTGGTCCGGCATCAGTTCCTTCCCAATCTGGCCGTTGTCTGCTTTCATTCAACAAATGTTTAATGAACTAGGAATCAGGTGGCACCTGGTGCCTTTTTGGAGTGGACATGCAGGTAGGGGGAATGGAGTGAAGGCCAGCAATCGATAAACTGATGTATTATTGCAAACCATTAAAAACCAAGCACTTTTAATATTCAAGAGAGATGATACTATAGAAAGACTTGTTTCTACCCTTGTCTCTGGCTCCTGTGATGACGTCTACCTGATGTTATCACCAAGTTATACTGAAACTGTGTTCCTTTTCCCCTCTCAAAATGTGCTCATATGATGTCTCTTCTATGACCTTTCTTTTTCCTCTTTCTTCTCACTGTCTTTTGAACTTCTTCCTTTTCTACGAGGTGCAGCCTAAATGCCATGGCTCCATCTTTGCTCCGTCTTTGATCATCTCAGCCACTCTGAGAACAATGTTTGTGATACTCACATACACCACATCTCACCAAAGTTCTGTGTACACGTGGTAACTGCCTTGCTATATTGTGAAAGGGCTGGGGGGGGGGTAAGTCTCTGTAATCCCTACATGCCTAAAATATTAGCTAGTCCATAGGAGACTGCCAATATTTGTTGAATGAGTGGATGGGTTGATAAAACCACCCTCACATTCAGGTGTTTCCTACGGCATAGACTGGAAAACCAGTACAAGCTGCTAATTCATAGAAAAGCAGTCAGTGGCTGATGTGATGGGAGCCTGACCCTCTGCTGGCAAAGAAGGTAACAAGGTATTTTGGGAGGCAGCAGTTCCATGTGGAAACTCTCCATCAGGACCCACATCTCCCACAGAGCAGCAGGAAGGAGGTCAGTTGCCCAGTAGATTGGGAAAAATAACCTGTAAACAAATTTCACTAGAGTAGAGGTGCCCAGAGCATAATATTATCACCTCCGCAGGAAGTCAGTATTTCTAAGAAGTGTATCATCAAAAATCAATCACTCAGCAGTTCGGCTATTGCCATATCATTCGAGGAAATGCCATTTGCAGAAAGAGTGAAATAGACAGAGCTTTGCCAATTCTCCAGATAACTTCTCTCCTAAATCAGGGGCCTCCAATTTTCTAAGCTCATTAAACTACTCTCTAATTTTATGCCTGTAACACACTGCTATATATGTGGTTTAAAACAATCATAAGATTTAGTACATTATATCTTCAAAGCTCTCTGCACACATCAAATAATTATCCACATAACACCCCTGTGATGCAGGTGTTATTATTCCCATTTTATAGATAAGGATATTGAGACACTAGAGAGCTAATAATTTGCCTAAGGCAGTACAGTAGACGAGCTGCAGAAATGAAATGAAATTTTCTGACTCTTTGTCCTGATTTCAGACAGTAAAATTGTGCTGGATCTCAAGCTTTCCTCTATATGCATCCTTTATAATATTTACACGGGTATGTATTGAGTTCTATGTCTCCTACAAAAGAAGCATCACCGTTATTTAACAGTAATGTAGCTATGACCATATTACGCTGCTTTCTGCATGTGAGGTGAGAGAAATAAACATTATCCCAGGATGCTTGGAATATACATATCAACTACAGAATTCTATTTAATAATCAGTTCCTCTTAAATGTATAAATAACACTCCCCACTGTTGGCAATTTTAAAATTCCCACAATGAGATGATTAGAAACAAAATGGCTGGTTTGAAAAAAAAAAAAAAAACCCTCTTGAGTCCGTTCATTCTGTGCTGAAATACCTCACCAAAATGGGGGGGGACATGATAATCCTGTACCTCATGCAAAATCAATTGCATTTTAGTTCAAGATTCTCAGTGGCTGAAACAGGGTATTATTTTATGTCCTGAACAATATGTTGTTCCAGTTACTAAGGAAACCAGTAGCAAAAACTAAGTTTACAATGATGCATTCTCAAGAAATTGACTACAGTGTCAGTCTCTGAGGCATCGTTACAAAGTGCTATTTGCATTTAAATTTCTTATAACCCTTAAGCAACTGATTTGTTTGTTTATAAGCATGAGTACGCATTTTTAGCTCAGGAAAAAAATTTTAAACATCCAACCAATACATCGATATTTAACCATTTAAAGAGCTACCCGTTAAGCATACCATGCCTCTTGCTGAATTATTATGTGTGGATTGTGCTTCCGTGGGTTTCCAATGAGACCTCTGTTCAAGTCTTAGCACATAATATGCGCCCCACTAATGAAAGCGGCACATTCTGTTTCACACATGGCAACAAATAGGCAAAGTCATGTTGACTTACACTGTTGCATGTCACAAATAACAAGATTCTACAGGAATCAATACATCTATTTTGCACACAAGGTTCCTGGCGTGAACGGCTATTCAAGGCGGACTCCAAATTCCTCAGGGAAGGCGAGGAAAACTCCAGATTTTTCTTGACAGACACTTGCCTCTTTTGTCAAAAAGAAACAACAAATATTCTGATGAGTTACTGATGCTTTTATAGTTGAAACCTCTCCTGACAAACTACTCCGCTGACCAGAGATGACAAGGCCTTGACATGCTGCCTGTACCTTTGGAAGATCTAGAATTTCTACAAAGGCTGATCAGACTGCACACGGCCAGAGAGAAAGCGAGCGCGCGGGAGGCGGAGCAGCAGAGGCAGGGACGCTGGCTCGGGGCTGTCTGCCCTTGGTGAAATCAGCACCCATGCACTGTCTCTCCGGAAGTCTTTTCCAGCAGTATCCTTTGTCTTAAGATTTCCTGCTTAGACCTCTATAATCGTATTTGTACAAACAGCTTTTCTCGGGCTGCAAATTTATTTCATATTTAGTGCAATAAAACCACACAAACAGTATAAAATGAGCCTTTCCTAAACAGATCACTTTTGTAACTAAGCAATAGCTTGTACCCACTCCCAAGGAACACAAAAACTAAATGGAAGAGGCAAGATCTCTATTCAAAACTGCAGACAACCGATTGCAAATTCAGCCCTCCACAAGAAAATAAATTGAATTAAATAACGTTGTAACTTCAGAAAGCACCACCGCTGACTTAGAGCAAGGGTTTGCTGTTGTTTTGGGGACATGGAGGGAAATTATCTTAATACAGTCTTTAGAATTACTGGTTTTTTTTTTTCCTTCTCTCCTACTCAACTCAGCATTGGCATGTGTGGTAAATATATTGCTCCTGAACAGTAAGAAATTATGAAAGGCAGGAACAGAGATCAAGCTTTCCTGGGTGTCTGGGAAACCAGCACACTGGAGGCTAATTTTGTGTAAGGTTTCTTTTACTTCCCATCAATATGCCATAAGCCTGACCTGGAGGATCCCCTTCAATTGATGCAAGAAAGTAATTAAGTCTCCAGGCTCATCACAACCTGTGCCATCTCATGTGCAAAGATTGCGGCTTTGAGTCAAACAGCTTTTAGTTTTATGACAAAGGCTCCTGTAATGTAGGGTTAACAATTAAAGGCAGACAGCCTGCTTCTCTCCTGGGGCTTGACACTCACTCAAATGCTACCATCACTGATCTCATTTGAAAGGAGACTGGTTTAAACCCAGATCTTTTCTTTTTTTTCTTTTCTTTTCATTTTTTCTTTTCTTTTTCTTTTCTCTCCTTTCCTTTCCTTTCTTTGCTTTTCTCTTTTGTCTTTTTTTTTTTTTTTAAGGTCAGTCTTTCTTTGCTTCACCTGTTTTGTCATCTTGCTTTCCTTGTGCCCCCTTTTTTTCTTGTTATATTCAGTCCCCACCCTTTGGAAATGTTAGGGATGTTTCCTCCTTGCCATGAGTCACATAATAAAAATCAAATCCTCAGACAGTGTGGGGGTTGTTTACTGGTTTTGTTTCAAAATCTTGAAAACAAAATGTAGCATTGGCAGGTTGAAACAGGTCTCCTTGAACATTCGTAGGGTATCAGCTGCGTTCCCAGCCGGAGTGAGTGACACACACACTTACGTGCACACACCCTGGCTGCGTTTTCTCACTGCTTGTCTCCGTATGGAAGACGCATCCTCCTCCCTAAACACAGACCAGGCTTGCCTCACATTCTCCCTTCTAATAAACGTTGCCTATTTCTTCTGTCTTCATATTAGCTGTCTATTTGCTTTCTATGACAAACCAACATCTTAATAGTTCAGCATCTACTTGTAAATTAAATTTTAAAAACCATGCCATTTGTTTGAGGACCAATAACATGTTGCTAGTATAAAACTGATCTAATCAAGAGACGTGGAGGAGGGAAAAAAAGGAACAGAATTCTTGGAGGAACGCACACCAGTGACCTTCTAGCAAGTCCGTCAGAGAGGCTAAAGAACATTACACAATTTACAGAAGCCAATTGTTAGAAGCTAAAGTTCGGGACAATCGTTTCGCTTTTTTAAAAGGAGATATTTAGGATTTGAAAGAATGTATACATTCTCTCAATGACTTAGATCATTAAAAGCTTCCTTTTAGTGAACCTAAGAAAATAATTGTGACTGTTACATTTACACTGTTTCAGAAGACCGGAATTAAAACAGCTGCGAAGGAAAAATAAAGGTGACAAATACAGTTCAGAATGCGATTAAAAACAGGTCCTTCTTTCCTGGCACCTCATGTTGAATACAGGATCCTGGGCGCAGTGAGGTGTCAGTGTGCGCGGCATGGAGAGCGCAGACGGCCCCGCCACCAAGGGCACCAAAGGGTCTGTAACCTTGTTGGAAATTAGCAGCAATATTTTTGTTTCCCACAAATCTCTGCTCCTTTTTTTTTTTTTTTTTTAATCTGGTACTTATTTTGGACAAGGGCAGTTTCTTCTGAAGAAGAAACGTCTGTAAACTAAACAGGAGAAGCTCCCCAGAGTGCCTGCTCCAGCATTTCACCCTCTCCCTCTGCGGTGAGAATTTGCCACTCTGCACACGTTAATTGCGGGAGTTAAAGGTGCAAGTACCATCCTCACTGTCCCAACTGGAGATGCAGATGGGAGAACACGGGGGTGGCCGCAGTTGGCCTCTTGGATTCTTCCCTTGAGTACTGGAGAGGATCCCCGCTTCTCATCTGTTTTCATCAAATTCTTTCACCTTAACTCTGTTTCAAAGTCATAAAAAAAAAAAATCTTCTATCTTAACCTTGGCATGAGGTCAGGAGAAAAGACTTTAGAGGGTGCATTGATAGGTTTTCATCCGCAGTCTCAGGGGACTGTACGTTCTCCAGCCAGCTGTACCTTTTGAAGTTTCACAGAGGTTCTGTTCGCTTTCTAGTTACAATTTCCTTTTTTTTTTTTTTTTTTTTTAAAGACTCCAAGCTGATTAGTTAGCAACTTTTCTTTTTTAACTATTTCATCTGGTGCAAGTGACTTAAGCTATATTGTTCCTTATCAGCTCTTCTCTTCACAATAACAAGAGCTTCTTTCCTACAGATCCACCTCTGCTAGCCTTAATCTTGGTTTTATTTGCTATTTCTGGAAAACTCGAATATAGTGGTAGAGACCCAGAAAGAATTTGCATAGGTGGCCAATTTATTCTAATTTAAAATAAATGTGTCAGAGAGGAGACAGGAGTTTTCATTTTTGGGAGTAAAGGGGGTTATATCCATTTAATTTTGTTTGAAGCAAGAAACGTATATTACCATAAAAGAGATTTGACCATATTCCAAATGTGATTATTTTTCATGAGACCTGATACTTATAACCCAGATTTTTATTTGAACATTTTTTGTCTCATCATGCTTGAAATGTGAGAAAAAAGGAGGTGGTACCGTCCCCCTAGTAATTAAATCTGAACACTGTAGGACTGTATTCCACTGCCCCATGTTCAAGGCAAATTAGGTTTCTCAGCTACAGTTCAGTGTAAGTCTCAGGTGGAAAAACCAGAAGTTAAGGTGTTGTCTCTCTGTAAAATCTGTCTAGAACAGTCCCCCCAAACTCATTCTGACACAATGCAAGACTGGGACCTGCCCTCTGCAGTAAGTTATGACCAGGAACTAAGCTTCTATTGGACTTTACAAAATAACTGAATGGAATAAAAATAGAAAATTGACTTTCAACAGCTAAGAAAAGGAAACATTAATAGCCTAAAAATCCAAATATATGTAATACTAAAAATAGAATACAACCAAATTAAAATCCATACAATTTGTTTATTTTCTTTGCTCTATTTGAATATCATAAAGCAACAAATAGAAGAATCATGTGATACTTCAAAATAACAGAAAGGAAGGTTCCCAGAAGCAATTATGGTTTCAAATTTAATTTTGGGTAATTGTCCAAAAAGAACAAGGAAGTCCCATAGGAATTCTGCGAACCAGAAACATAAAGGAAAAAACACAATTTAAAAGGATCTTTTGGTTTTTGAAACAAGACCGTGTGGTCTTTCAACAGATTCATGAAAAAGCAACTGAGGGACATGGAGAAAGGAGGAACGTGTTAATCTTGTCAGCTAACCCTGCTGTGGGACAGCCTCGGATTATCTCTCATGACACAAATTCTGGGCAAAACTTAAGTTTAGCATCCTAGCCAGGAACTCGTAAATGCTGCCAAGCAGTAAGAGAAACAGCTAGAACTCCTGTTGCTGGCGTAGTCAGGCGGCAGCAAGTCCACCAGCATCCACCCTGGTATGCAATTATCCCCCTTGCCCAGTCCCGGCAGCACACTTGGAAGAGTAAGTTCTATTGTGGATTTTCTCAGGGAAATGAGTATTTATTTTGCCTTAAAAATGCCTCCCACTCCTATGCTAAAAAAAAAAAAACAAAAAAAAAACAAAAAAAAACCCAAATTCACAAAAATATCTCTTTCTTTTAACTTCCCCAAATTTATCCAGGCCTCTATTAGAGAACTTGACCCATTTTATTTCAGAAAGTTGGGAATGTCCTGTTTCCCTTAGTAAATGCAGATCCTTTAAAACCATATGCAGTTGTGACAGAGGACAGCGATTCAAAGCACTGACCATGAGTGTATTCTGGACACCACACTTAGTGGTGTGAGCCTGGATGGGTAATTTCACCTCTTTGTGTTTTAGCTAAATTATCTGCATAATGGAATCTTAGTAATACCTTACGGGGTCGCTTTGTGAATGAAATAAAGTAATGTATGGAAAAGGTTTGCGATACTGTGAACTGGTTTTATTACTAATTTTGACCAGAGAGCTTAACAGTAGTTTTTCAGTAATAAATATTGTTCAGTCAAGAGTGAATATTTTCAAAGTCTCTGGCTTGTACTGACTTATTTATTTTACTTATTTTCATGTTCAAGAAGCTATATATATACATACAAAGTAAAGTATATAATATATAACTAGATAATAAATAATAAATAATACTTTATATATATAACAAAAAATCTTGGGAAATTTGAGAGTTTTGAATGAGGATTTACTGTAACTTCTAATTAAAATATTCAACTAAATATCACAAAAAGTTACTTTGCTGGTTATTTAGCATATTTTGAAATGGACATCATGGTATAAATTAATGGTAATCCTGAAAACATACAGAAATAAATGTCTTATTTTTTTCTAACACTGAATGTAATCAGTATAGAGTTTTTCTCTTTAGACTACTTTGAGATGATTTTCAATCAAGTAACACTGTAATGTCATTTTATTAGGTAAGTAAATAAGAGACTAGAAGTACTGCTAATAACTGCAGAATCTCTTACACTGGGATTTTTGGTGACAGAGCCCTGACGAAAAGATTGTCTGAAACTGACAGAAAAAATGTGGAGAATAGAGTTATAGGCTATGGGAATGAAAGAGAGCTTAGATAAGCTAATTTTAAACTTCTAATGCTGAAGAAGAGAAAACCTAAGTCCGGAGAGGTTAATAGTTAGCCTTAGCATTTAATAAATTAGGAACAAAGCCATGATAAGAAGCTGGATCTCAGATTTCCGACCTTCAGTTTCAGGGGAGGAAAAAAAAATTTTAAATGTAATTTCTGTCAATTAAAAAAATATTGAAATTTGAATAAGTTTAAGGGTGGAAATGTTGCAGAAGGTACTAAAATTTATCAAAAAATGTTAGTGTAATATTATGCCTTACCATGGCCTTTATTCCAATGATTATTTTTATTTGCTACTTTTACATTTCTACTAGAAAGTTCATGTGTTTATTACTATTTTGAAGTAATTTGATTATTTGGGTTGTTGCAAAAAAAAAAAAAAAAAAAAGTTCCGGTGTGCTGGGTCAGTTTATGGTTTCCTATTTAATTTTTCATTTAACACTCATCATTTTATTGGCATTTTTGTGTTAAAATAAAATTCCAGATTTCCGGGAGAATAGCTGCTTATGTGTTACCCTTATTTTTTAAAAACCCTGCTTTCATAAAATATATCAAATTTAAAATGTTCTATCCACAGAACTTATTAATATTGGCTCTTAGGAATTACTAGATTCTTGAAATCACAATAAACAGGATTCAGATGATGTTTATGAAGAAAAACAGTCCTCAGGGAGGGAAGGAATAATAAAACCACGACTTTCTGAAAGATTCTAAAAGGTAAATTGTATCATTTCACGGTTCTTTTCTAATACACTTTAGGAGACACCACTAGGTAAAGCAGATACCAAAATGTGCCTCTTTCGAAGATGGAGACGTCGAATGCTTTTTTCATCGGTTGTTTTTGTTGTTGCCGCATTTTGCATACATTGTGCACAGCAACTACATTCATTCCATGTGGCCTTCAGAAATCTTAAATCTGGGGCCTGGAAATACAGCAGTCTTACTTGAATTAAATGAAAGTAAACAAAAAGTCAGATACAAATATGTCTATTCTTCCTGAGACCCTATGGATGCTCATGGGTGTTAACCGTATGGAATACAATCACGTAACTATTACAACAATAAAAAACAAGAAATGTGGCTTTTATTGATTCCTTGCCCAGCTTCTTATAAGATGGCATCCACCTTCTCTATCTCAACAAAATCAAAGCAGACAGTGGTTAGCCGTAGACATGTGTGCTTCTGTACCTATGATACAATCACAGTACCTCCACTCGGGAAACACGGCACAGAGACTCTCTTGAGTCCACAGCGACAAGCCAGGGTACCTTACTTCCTATGTTGGAACATTTGACCGAACTTAAGAAACAACACCCCTGCAACCTTGTCATTTCAATTTTTCACACTTTTGTCTGTATGTGTTTTATGTCTCAACAAAGACTTATCTCCCCAACCCACTGCCACAGGATAATTCTCTGTAACAAAGCTCAGTCTCAATCTCCAACCAAATGAAAAAAGGGCAAATCCCTGAAGAGAAAAGCAACGGTCACAGCCATTGCCACGGGTCCCAATCTCACAGCCCAAGGAGGAACCGATGACAGTTCATCACTACCACAAACCAGCAGAGTATGCCCCAGAGGGCCTGGAGGTTCTGTAAGGGGATTTTGTATGAAGAATATCTTTCTGAGCCCTCCAACAGAGAGAAGCATTTTTTACAAGTAAGGAAGCTGTGTTGGCACAACAGACAACATTTTCAAGCTGGGCGGAGATGCAAATAGCCACCAGGGTGAGAATGTTGGTGTCTGTCATCCACGGGACTTCCTAAGCATTCATCTTCTCTCTGTCTTTTGTGCAATTATGTCTGGAGGGAGAAAGAATATAGCATTGTGGAAACACTTTGCTATAAATCACCACAGCATCCACAACATCAAGGGCCCTCAAAACGGGCCTGTTCCCCTTTCCTATGAAGGGTTAAGATGGAATTAGGTAGCCAAGTGAGGGAAATGGGGGAGGGTAAAGGTGGTGGTTAACCAAAATGCAGAGCCATTACTTAGAATTGCACCTGAAACATCATGGCCCACTTCTTTCCATGATTCTGTTAATAAAATAAAACTTTATTTTATGCAGTTATCTTTTTGCCAAAATGCATCCCCCAATACTTTACAGACTTAAATAATGCATGTAACACAACTGCCGTGTGGTGTTACGGTGTCCCAGATCGCTGGGAGTCTTAAATTAATGCACTGTAATGATCTCCCCCAAGATGTGGCTGGAAGTGTCTAGTTGCCGGGCAGATTATCATAAGGGGTGGGGGGAGTAGTAGCATAATTAAGGAGAGGTGCTTGATAGCTGGCATTCCTCAGGGAGTCTGCTTTTCTTTTCCCTATTTTAAAAATCTGTAAGAGACTATTCTGTCGGCAAACTCCAAACCAGAGAAAATCCTGAAACATGAGCAAACATCCAGACATTTTCCTTTAAGAGGTGGAGAGAGATTGGATGGTGATGATAACCTGAGTGAAAACACTGACTATAAGTTAGCCTCTTGTAACATCTTTCAATAAAAAGACAAGGCTTAGCTCTTATTCGCCTACACATCTCCAATATAAATGAGTACAACTCTGAGACCAATACGGAAGAATTTCAGGAAGTTTCTATTACACCTAGCATGTGACCTTCTAAACCCCTGGGTCCCCTGTGTGTGGCGTATTCCAGCTAATATAGGGGCTTTTGTCTCTTTCTATATGCTTCACTGTCTCTCTAAGACAAAAGCCAACTTTTGAAGTGCAAAATAAATGTGTTAAAGGGCTTTTAAACTAAACTCACAATGATATAATCATTTAAAGGAGTTGATGTAATCATTAGAAGCAATTTGTCCTTGCCAAAGATTGAAAAATGAGTCCTATAAGGGGAGAGCTCATGCTGAAGCCTGCATCTAGGTTCGCATAGAAGGACAGAAAATGCCTCTTACATATTTTTGCATTAGTTGTTCCACTGCCTAATTGGGCATGAAAGCAGGACAGAATTTATGGCTCTGAGCGCTCCTCAGCCACAGGTGTAGAGTGAGATTGGGATTGTTAACAAGCTAATTTTGGTCTGGAACCCAGTTGAAGCGTTTCATTCCGAGCGGCTGGAGAGATGTCACCCATTCTCGGGCAGCAGAATGTGCTCTTCCCCTCGCCATAGAGGTTAGCCACAGCCTGTGGTGCTGGTTCTTTGCTGGAAGGAACAGGACAGAAGCCCCACTGCTGTGTTATTATCCGGGATCCATTATGTTTTTACATTTTTCAGAAATCTTTAAGCTAGATCTTTGACATTCAACTGCCTATAAAGACATGCGCCACCCGATGAGAAGCTTTGATGTGCATTTTGAGGATTAAATAATCTAGATAGAAGGCAATGTGTTTCCAGCCAAGAAGAAAACTATGGAGAAAATTTTGCCTCCTGCAGCTAAGCTCTGTTGGCAGTCAATACCTTTTAGCTTACCCTCTATATTTGATTTCATACATATTTACAGACTATTTTTCCTCTTATTGCTAATTCTTTTGAGACCAAATTAAGAACAAAGATAGCAGGAGTAGGCTTCATCAAATAAAAATGTAAATACGCTGCATCTCATTTGTGCTTGAAGAAACTTTACTTAAATATTTTTTGTGAAGCGGAACAGTCTGGCTGTATCACCATCAGCAACCAGGGAAGTAACAGACGAAGTAAGGGGTCAGCCATGGAGGGGACAGTAAGTGTATGCATTCGGCAGTGGGGCCTATTTTGGAATGAGGTTTTTTTCTGTAACTTCCAAAAAGACAGTGATAGTAGTACTGAGGTACAGAGTCAATGACAATTGTCATGATCGACTTTCTTTTCCGATACATCTAATGAAGGATTACTAACTTTGGCTAATGGAATTTCACCAAGTCATGTTGGTATAATGTTTTTAAGTGAATGAGATGGAGGATAATTTCTAGATTTTTACCTGTTTATTTAAATTTACTTGTGTTTGGAGAATCCTAAAAGGAAGCCCCCATAGTCACATGCGAATGAGACTGCTGAATTGTATGTCTCCTAACTTGGCGGTAAGTATTACGTCCGTGTCAGCAGCAGTAGCCAGGAAGGAAAGCAAAGAATCGTGCTGGCTGCATAAAGCATGCTATTCATTAAATACTGCAGTAAGAAAATAATGTTTTTAAAAGACTGTCAAAGAAAAGAATTTTAAATCTCAATCAGAAATTGGATTGCATTTCTTCAGGTGTCAAAGAGTTACCAACCCTTCTCCAAACTGTGCTAATTTGTCTTTCTTTAAAAAGAAATATGTCATCTATTCTGAAAAAGGGACTATTTTTCCTGCCTGTGGGCTGAAATTTCATATTTAAACTAAACAGCTTTTTAAAAATAGCATTTTGAGGGGCTCAGTATAACGTGTCAACTGCCAATGTTATAAACATCCTAGCTCTCCATCTTCTTTTAGAAAAACCCCCTCCCCTGCCCCTACATAGTTTATTTATTTATTTTGACAAAGTTATTCTTAATAAGGGGTGGAAAACGCAAGCTGTCCTCTACCACTGGTGATTTACATTGTCTTTGTTGTCCAGACGTATGCTCCAAATACTAACTGTTCAACTCATTCAAATGTTTTATCCTTAATGACTTTAACATGAAGGGGAGAGCTAGTCAACCTTCAAGAATTAAAGAGAGAGCCTAAAATACATGATTGACCGCTATATTCACAAACTGAATGATTCCAGGGCATCTTTGGCTATTGAAGGGCGTATAGTTCACACACAATGAACTCCTGCTATAAAGCAAGGAAGAAAGACTATTTTATTGGGAAGAAAAGAAAAAGAGAGCTAAGACTGACCTCCGGGAGAAAATGTTTCTTGCTAAATACTTTCTTTTTGTCTGTGCTGGAATGACTGTCCTCTACAGCTCAGCAGATGAAATCTGCTCATGCTAACAGACAGAAGAACTTTAAACGTCTCAAGTGTGGGAATAATGAAACTACCATTTCTCATCTACAACACTATAATCAAAGGAGTTTGAAAAAACTTTCCGTAATAACTATGAAAGTGATTTATACAAATAAATGTCTCAAAATCTCAAAGGTTCCACCACAGTAATTAAAGGTGTAACTTTTGCATTTATTTTGCAATTCATGTCTCTGGAGGCTAATTTAGGGTACTTTTTACACAACAATATTAATTTATTTCTTTGTGCTACATCTTAGATGATTTAAAGTTAACATTTACGGTGTCCTTGCTTTCAAATGTAGATTTTGCCTTTCTAACTCTTGCTTACTGGAAGAGCTGTATATGAAATGCAGTCACACTCCCACACCCACTGTTTTCACGCATAGCCATTCGTGCCCACACACTCACACCCACAACACGCACAGACACACAGATGGTCTCTTTTCCGTGCAGTATAGTCATCATCTTTAGGTTTTCAGGGTGGCCCAGAAAATTTGAAGTCAATATTCCACTAAGAAACCTTAAAATCTTGAGATCTGTTGTCCTGAAGTCAAGTAGATTTGATGTTATTTATCTGTTTAAAATCAGTAGGTAGGATTACTCACAGATCTGGCTTTTCTGAGCATTCAATTAAGTCAAATTGTATCTATGTTAACTGGATATAAACTCAACATTACAAGATTACAAAAGGAAAAAAAAAGGTCAAATCAACACCAGACCCGCTGGGTGCCAGAGAACTCATTTCAGCCAACACTGTCTTACCGATTGCATCCTGAGAGTTGCTGGGACGAGCCCCATTCCTCCTGGACTTTTGTTGTCTTCTGGAAGCCTCCCTCTTGGCCCCCAGATTCCAAGTAACCTAGTTAGCATATCTCCTTTGCATGTAAAAAGGGATGTACACTGTAACCTGAGGCCAGGCCCACCTTAATTAACATTTCAAATCACAGTCTCTAAGCAGATATTTTACAGAGGTACAAAAAGGAAAGGAAACTGGCAGGGTGGGATAAAGCCAAGCCTATGGAGGCCTAATTTACTAAGCATTATTAAACAAAGATTTCCTAAAGAGACAGCAGAGAGGGAAGTGGATTTCTACATAGAGTAATGAACATTAAGCAACTAAGCTCATGTCTTTTAAAATGGGAAGAACTGTAGCTAATTTATTCTCTTAAATAGGTTAGACCCCAGTAAACAACTTGGGGGGGGGTGCTTGTGGTATTTTGGTTAGATGCCTACCTCTCCTCCCCCACCCAGAACCCTACTTTAACCCTTTGAGTCCATAAGGTATTTGTGTGCAAATGCGTTTTACTTTGTGCAAACAGGTTATTTGGAGTTATTGGGTGAACTGAATCAATGTAGCTGATTCAAGCAGTTCCCAAAGTTGTTTTGTTGTTGTTGCTTTTTAACTTAAGCATTTTATTCTATCACTTTATTTGTCTGGAGGCTTTCTAAGATCCATTAAGCTGTGGTAGTCTTTGAGTGATCATAGTGTGAATGAAAAATACTGCAACCCACATCAGTAAACAAAGAACGCTGAAGCCATCAAGTCATCAGCCGCTGCCGCCACCCCCCAGTGAGGACAGGCCTGCAGCCCGGCCTCTGCAGCCACTCACAGTGGTGCACCCTGAGGGGACTCAGAATAAGAAAGGACAGGATGCTGGCCCTAGATAGCTGGGTGCTTGTCAAAGGAAAGAATTCAATGAGCCCAAATGTTTGCTTCCTCCCGTACATAGAAAAGCGCTAAATTCTTTACCTTGAGATGCCTGGTTTTCCTTAGATAACAAGTAATCTTTTATTGTTCCAACTACCTGGTCTTTGTTGTAAAACTCCTATATATCCTAGCTCCTCCCCTACCTCTTCGGAGCAGTGCCTCAGAGCCATCTGAGAGGCTGTCATCCCGGGCTCCAAGGGGTTTGAGTTCTCAGAACTGTCCGCCAAAGTAAACATAACTTTTAGGTTGTGCATTTATTTTAGTCGACAATAGCCAAACTAAATGGGATGGAAATACTAAGTATAATTAATTAAAAAGCTTATTACTGTGCTCCCCAAACCAATCAAGGGCACATAATTGTTACTTTTTTTCTTCTGGTGTAACGTATGTTTTGGGGCAAGTGGGGTATAAATTGTACATAAACAAGTAAATAGAATTCTTGTCTCTGCAGAATTGGACCTACTGAATGTTTTACTCCTGGTATGGTATGCCTAGAGTCATAAACTCAGTCACCACCCAGGAGAATAACCATGGAACTAGTTGTAATTATTCAGTTTTAGAATTTAGTTGCCCACAAGTTCTCCCATTCCACAATCCTACAATATTTATTCTAACAATCCACAGATTTTCAACCAGAGTCAAAATTATGATCATGCAATGCCTTCCATTGCCATTGACTCCAAAGATGGAAGTGTTACCTTTCTCTGCTCACACAATTACAATGAGAATGCTGATGATTCTTTCAAGATCTTTGTTATTCTGCTGGTGTCTAATAATTCAAGAGAGTACTTGTGCCAGTTAGGGCAGCTAAATGAATCTCAAATCAACTTTTGGATGAACAAGAAAATGGATTCCTGTCAAAAGCAGAAGTGTATGTTCTTCCACTCTTGTAGCTGGCGGCATTATTTTAATATGAACACGTTCTTCTTCTAGTGCTTGTGGCATGGAGCACACGGTGCATGAGAATGGGCAACTACTCAGCCTGGGCCGCTGAGAAATTTACCCAAAGGAGGTAAAATCTAAATGAAATCATCCTCAAGAAGAAGGCATCACACAGCTCAAGGGGAGAGATAGGCATGAGACATTTTCCAGAGGAATGAGGATCACATTATGATATAAGTACTGGCCGTATTTAGTCCTTCATCATCAACCCCTCACAACTTTCTCCACATGAGTAAGACGCAACCTCGAAATTATGCTGTTATTTTCCAAATTCCAGACAGTTCACAGACACACCCATACTTTGTCATTGCTACCACTGCTACTAGTTCTAAGGAAATCCTATTTAATTTGCAGTTTTTTTCTTTCAATTTACAATGTTTTCACTTAATCGTGTTCTGTAAGAACAAAGTATATTACCCTATAAATCCACAAAACCATGGGTTTGAATTGCTAGTTAAGTTTTTCTACTATACTTTGAAATAAATGATTATTAAAATATAAAATGTTCATTTGTACACCATCTTGGTATACAATATTGCTCTATATAAGGGTCAATTAATGAGCAGTCAGACATGAGAAAACTCACTTTCTTTCTTTCTCTAGAAGACAGAGCCTCTGCGGGTAGGGGTTCATATGAAGTGATTTCATTTCAGTTAAGAAAGTATTTATTCTTTATCCTTGCTAGATCTGAAGGAGAAATGGGAAGAAATGATTGCCAGATCCTGGACAGAGAGGTGAGATGAGTTCTGGCCTTTAGTGGAGGGATGGAGTGGAGCCAAGGTGACCAGGTAGGAAGAATCAAGCCCCCAAACTTCATCCTCACTCTTTTTCTGAGCTTATGCTGGGCTCTTTGTTCAGCAGAAGCCAACGGAAACCCCCGGTAAGAAAGCCCATTGATACAGTCCTTATGGATCAGTCTCCAGGATAGGGGCAAGGTTTCAAGAGTACTGAGGAGATCCGGATGGCAAATGGTGGATATCTAGCACTATTGAGAGTTTTTCTAGGGGCTGGGGATACAATGAGGAATGGACGTAGAGCTTATAGTTTTGTGGGTAGACAGAGGAATGAACAAGCACTCTGGAGTGGGTATGCATGTGGTGCAAGAGAATGGGCAACTAATCACCCGAGGCCACTGGAGACATTGACCTGGAGAGGGGGAGGTTATAGCTCAAATGGTACAGACCAAGCTTAGCATGCACGAGGTCTTGGGTTCAATCCCCAGTACCTCCATTAAAACAAACAAACAAACAAATAAATGAATAAAACCTGTTCTCTGCCCCCCAAAAATACTAAAGAAAAAAATCACAAATAATAAAAAAAATTTAAAACCCCCAAAAACAAACGAACAAAAACTAGAGAGAAACTTACCTGGAGAAGGTAAAATCTACATGAAATCATCCTCAAGAAGGAGGGGTCACACAGCTCAAGGGGAGAGGTAGGCATGAACTATTTTCCAAAAGAACAAAGATCTCATTACGGTCTAAGAACTGGCAGTATTTAGTATTGCTGGGCAGGGCATTGACTTTGAGAGCTCACAGAGAGGTAGAGGTTATAAAAGAAGCAGAAGGAACGTCGAGGACAGTGAAGAAGTTCAGATCTCATGCTAAGGTATATTTAATCCCGAGTTAACAGGGTAGTGAAATCATCATATTTGTGCTTTAAAAAGACTGTCCTGATGGAGGAGAGGTATCACTCCAGTCAAGACCTATTAAGGGTCTGTTTTAGTAAAGTAAGTGGCAACAGTGTGCAGAATTGAAATTGTTCCAGTGGGATGGGTGTACAAACATATTTAAGAGATACTATCAACAGGTTTAGATGACTTGTGGGGAAAGAGAACAAGAATGACTCCTGATCCCTGTGAGCCCAAACCCACCAAATCAATCAGGCTCACATACCTTTGGGGCGGGTGAAAAATATTTCTTAAAAAAAGTTAATTATTTAAGGTTTCTACATATGAAATCTTTTTTCCAATTTACCGTTCCTGAGACTTAGGGGATGCAGTCTGTGGTGGGTGGCAAGGATTGATTTAAAAGTATAATTTAAAAAAATCAGTCTTGCAATTTTTATTAAAAATACTTAAGATTATTTAGATGAAAAAAAGAGTGCCTGGAAAATATTAAAATATTCTGCTACAATACTGCAAGTACATATCAGCTGTTTGGGTGATACAAGGGATACGATTACATTAAGTTCTTTCTCAGAGTTGGAGTAATAGGTTCCTGCCGTGGGGCTGCATATAGATGCACCAAGTACACATCATAATGAGGTTTAAAACAAATCACTAAATCATAAAGCAAATTAAAGAATTATTTTCATGTTTGGCCATTTTAAAAAATAGGGGCAAGCATAAGTTTCACCATATCTAAAAGTCTTTTTTTCATTCTCTTCTGCCATGTTAAGTGCGTTGAGTGTACAACTTCAAGAGAGGAAATCACTGCCTTTCAGAAGTAACTTACTCTTTGCAGAACAGAGGACAAGACATAGGGACAAGACATAGATACAACACAGGAGTTGATTCAAATGTAACAGGGAGCAAAGAAATTATGGTTATACCCATAATAGTGCTGTATGTTAGTGCAACACATTCAGGCAAATATTATCTTCTTCCTTTTACACATGAGCAAGCTGAGACTCTGAGAGATTAAACCACTTGCTCAAGATTAGTTGTCAATTAAATTGGCAGAACTGAGACTTGAATCCAGGAAATCAGGACTTTGTAGGGCTCATTTAGGAATATCACGTTGCCTCTCACACTCAAGAGGATCTGAAAGCATTACTAAATTATTAACATAATTGTTTATTAATTAGTAGATAATGGTTATTAGTTCAGGTCATGTTTTCAAATTCTTCCTCAGTATTTCTAAACTTCAAGATCCCTAGCATCCTTGCATGGTGTCCGGCTGTGATCTATACGTTGTTCTTCATCAGGGCTAACGATGTGGTGAATGGGAAGTTTTGAGGTGGCACTTGGAGCTCAGGAGATTCATAGCTATTGCCTTATATGCCAATGCATAAAGCTAGCAATTTGAGCTAGGATAGTTTGGGAACCAGCAGATGCGAGTGTGCAGAAATCGCTATTAAAAATATTTATCTCATTATTAGTAAAAATTTTTAAGGATGGTGTATTCGTCAGGGTTCTTCACAGAAACAAACCCAATATAGATAGACACATAGGTATGTCTGCATCTCTATCTATGTTTCTATCCATATGAAGAGATTTATTATAAGGAATTGGCTCAGGCAGTTAAAGGAGGCTGACAAATCCCATGATCTGCCATCTGTAAACTGGAGACCCAGTAGCTCTGGTGGCATAAATCATTCCAAATGCAAAGGCCTGAGAACCAGGAGTGTAATGGACAGAAGACCACTGTCCCAGCCCAAGCACTCAGACAGGAAGGACAGGATGCTGAGTTTTCCCTTCTTCCACCTTTTTGCTCTTTTCAGGCCCTCAGTGGATTGGGTGGTACCCACACTGGGGAGGGCAAACTGCTTGGCTGGTTTCACTGATTGAAATGCTAATTTCGTCCAGAGACACCCTCATGGACACACCCAGAAATAATTGTTAATCTGGACACTCTGTGGCCAGTCAAGTTGACATATAAAATTAACCATCACAGGTGGTAAGCTTGGCCATACTGCCTTTTAGTTCATTTGAAAATTACCCAAATTTTGGGTTCTGGCCTAGAGTGCAGTCCTGATACGACCCTATACCTGCTGACTGTGTCTTTGATCCTCTCATCTGTTACATTTGTGAAATGGCTTTTCTCTTCAGGCTAGTTCCAAAAATTAAATAAAGTAGTATTTAAAGCATCTAGTATAGTTCTTGGAAAATATTCTTACTTGGCAAATATCAATTCTCATTGTCCTGAACTTGAAGGAATTGCTTTAGATCACATCTAGTGTCTAATCTAGACATATGATTAAAAATTTTTTTAATATCTGCCAAGTATTAGATAATGCACACTTATACCCAAATGAAGAAATGGAGGTCTGGGTACCGTGGCATGACATAAAAAAACACATATTTCATAGTCAGACAGAGTACAACTCAATAAATGACACATGGCCAATCTCATAATCTTTTTGATCTTGTTTGCATAAACTTTATTAAGTCCAGACTGTAGCCTGTGAACAAAACTCACAGATGAGCTGTGTAGTGTGCAAAGCATGCGAGGTTCAATAGAGTGATCTTGTAATATGTTGCCTAAAAAGAGAATCCTCATAGTCATTGGTCCAATTTCCACTTTTCTCTTTTATATATATATATATATATATATATGTAAAATCTAATCAGGCTTTCCTAGACTTTGGAATGAAAGATTAGAAAAGTGGCTGAGGAAGAGGAGCCTTGAGGTAATAGCAAAGAGAAAATTCCGCAAAGCTGGTGAGATTACTATTCATAACACAGAGATTATCGGGGCAGTTCGGCAAAATAAAATATTCAGTATAGAGAGAATCTGGATGACTTTAATGTCCTTAGAGACAGAGGATTTAAGAATCAAACCCATGTTTACCAGTTTGATGGTGAGTCTTTAAATATGACATTGGAGGGGAGGGTATAGCTCAGTAGTAGAGGGCGTGCTTAGCATGCATGAAGTCCTGGGTTCAATCCCCAGCACCTCCATTGAAAATAAATAAATAAATAAACCTAATTACCTCCCACACCAAACAAACAAACAAACAAACAAACAAACAAATAAATAAATCATCACTCTAAGACTAACACATGTAGGTCAATCCTTTAATGCATTTGTGGGTATTACAGTCTGAGGTTTTTATGTAGTTCAGCATTCAGCTGTACCCCACATTAAAATTACTACTCCAAGTCTGAGCTGAGAATTATTTTTACCATCACTGTCCAAATAAGCAGGGATTGGCCAGCTCAAAACATAATGATTATTCGAAGAAGGCTAGAAAACGGAGAGGCATTGATCCCCAAAACCCTGAAATCAAAGTTGCACAATGAGCAGAGTTTTCCTAGAATAGCTGTATCCGCCAGGGAATTAAATTTATCCAGTAATATGTGATTTCATTAACTTAAGGAAATCTTTCAGTCTCCCACCTCACTCTTGAGTTGCAAACTGAATTATCTTTTATCCCAGTATCTATGGACATCCGGTTTCTTAAGACTTATTTTTAGAAAGCCTATAGGTATTAAATAACAGGGCTGCTTGGCAGCTAATCCAGTTTTAATAGTTAAAAGTTATTGCCAGTTTCCAGAAATATATGATTAAGGTTATAAGACTAAAGATTAAGTAATGTTGATCTAAAGTACAGTCAACTTTTTTATCAGACATTTGGGGAAAAACCTACAGGAAGTAATGTGCCGGTATTCAGAGGAAATAACTTTGAGTCATAGTTAAGATACCTCAGTATGACATAAAAATTCAAGATGGATAATAAGCACTTATAATAAAAAATGTCTTCATGAGGGGGTTGTGGGAACTCCTGATTGCAGCCAAATTGGACTGAGGTGTGAGTACCTTGGGTTCCCACGACTTGTGATGGGCATCCGAAATGTGCTAAATTCTTGTGGAATTGACCCCTTAATCTCAGGGATCCGTGCTAATTCAGGGTAGTAAAGGCTCCAACTTGAATGAAAGTGTTGGATACCCAGCAGAGAACTGCCTGGCATGGAAAAGCCATACATTTGGTGTCGGAATTGTCATAAATAGAAAAATCGTTCTTTAATTTCAAAGGGAGATATTAAGACCCAGATGCCACTCTGTAGGAAGACTGTGCAGTCTGTACACTAAGCAGGAGAAGACTGGAGGAATCCTGTGTTATATCACTGTCACAGGTGGAGGAGAACTGGGGCTAATATCCAGTAGGGGCCTGTCCAGGAGCACACGATCTAAACTCTCTCTTGCAGCTTTTGGACCTTAGTGGGGACATGATCCAGACTTTTTGTCAGTGTGGTCTACTCTGACAAGTCAACGGGCACAGGGATAGGAAGCGTCTTTGCAGACAGGCTCAGCAAAAAAACACGCACTGTGGCAGCTTTTCTGCAGTAATCCACAACGTGCGAGACAGAGATCCACTCTATGCTGACGCTAAAGATAGTAATAGACACACACAGCGATCACTCCGTGCTAGGAACTGTACGTAGTAATTTATTTAATCCTGACAAACCATGAAATAGATATTATTAGTATCCTGTTTTATGGATGAGTAAACTGAGGCACAGAGACCCTAAGTGATTTGCCTAAAGTCCACAAACTGAGTTAAGAAACAAGACTGTCACTTAACCTTGAGCAGGCTAGCTCTATGATTCATTTAAAGATATTTGAAAGGCATCAAAAAATAACAGAGGCTTAAATTTAAAAAAAAAATTTTTTTTCTAAGTTACATAACATTCAGAAATAAGCAGATCACAGCTAAAAATCAGTCATGTCTCCACATTTCTGCAACCCTAAAAAATAGACAAAAATGGAGCAATGATTCTAGCATTCTGAAGGAAAATGTTTTGACCCAAAAATTATATACCCAGTCAATTTGTCATTCATTTTCATAGACAGGAGAAAGCAATTCTTCGAAGTGCCAGGGCTCAATCTCATGCCACCCAGTTTGTGTTCTTTTCAGGGTAAACTATTAAATTGCCAGCAGATCTGTTCCAAACTGAGAAAATGTGACTCAGATTATAATGAGAGCATTGTGGCTGAAAATAACTGGCAGGCAGATTGATCAATAAAATCTGTTAACTATATTGAGATAAAAATGTAGTAGTATTTTGAATCTGATTAAAAATGGGTAATGCTTTTTCTTTGAAATTTGAAAAAACTAAGTCATAGAATTTGTCATTTCGAATGAGATACAAGTATGTTGTTGAGACAGTGTGCTGGGGAGTTGGGAACATCTCAAAAGCTTCACATTTAAGAAAGAAAGTGGGCTTTTTTTATATTGACTCCAGTGATATATATAAACTTAAGCAAGTACTTGTAAAATTTTAAGGTGAACAATAAAACAAACAAACGAAAAGGAATTGAAAAAACTCATTGCAGGAAAAGCAGGTAGGAGGGATTCAGCACTTTGTGACCGATGTAGAGTTACCTTGCGTCACCCTCTCTATTGATTCCAAACTTTTTCATTTTTTAGAATCCACTGTAATTCCAATAGAGAGGATCCATATGGGGTTTTATTCATTTGGGGTTGGCAGGAACCTGGAGACCCAAATAAGAGAGCCCCACAGGAAAAGTTACAAAGCACTGCATCTTTAGAATGACTCGGCTCGGGAAAAGTTCAAAGTTGGTCTCACTGTAGTGTACTTGCTTTCAAGAGGCCAAGAAGTGCCTGAATGGGGAGACTCTGTCTTCTTGCATCCTGAGGCTGTCTGGCGCTGCACGGCTGGCTTACATACAGACTACTTCTTTTCTCTCACTCTTGAGACTGCTGCTAATCAGGACCCTGTAACAATCAGACCAATTCCCAATCCATCTAGAAAAAAACAGCCATGTCACCTCTAGGTGCTCAGCAATCTGAGATAATATCAGTCAGGACAGTGAGACCACATTGATTCGGTTAAACCCACTGGCTCAGAATTGTTGTGGGGACATAGGCACGAACTGGCAAAGAAAAAGAGTAAGAACTAACCTTAGGGGATGCAGATGTAGCATCCAAGTGTACACACGTGCACACACACACACACATACAGGCACACACATGGGGCAGCTGGACATAAAATTTCCAGTCTGAATAATTTGTACAAGAAGAGTATGGACATGGCTGACAGGTGAATTGGTGACTTGGAAAAACAAATAGAACAAATTTTAATTTAATCTTTTTTAATGTAAAAGTCAGAGCCAAAAAGGGAAAATTAAGAAAAAGCAACATAAAGGTAATAATAAAGGGTGGAACATGAGACTTGCAGGATAGATCCAGGAAATTTAGCATAAGATTAATCAAAGTTCCAAGAAGGTAAATTAAAAAGGAACAAGTGAGGATGGGCAATAATTGAAAAGTCATTAAAGAAATTCCCTAAGATGGAAAAAGAACTGAATTTCTAGATTGAAGGGATTCACTCTGCCCAGGAGGGAATGATTAGAAAAGACACACGGATTGACATGCACGGGAAGTTTTTTTTGTTTTTGTTTTTTTTTAATTCTAAAAGTAATGAGAACAGGTTACATTTTTCTGGAGAGAAAGGACAGGTTTCTGACAAAGGAAAAAGAATCAGATTGTCCTCAGACTTCTCATCTGCAACATTGCAAGTCAGAACATTATCTACAGGTATTTTACCGATTTCTAAGGGCCAGGAATCCACTCCAATAGTCCTATAAACTGACACATTATTTTTCACCTGTTAGGGTAAAAAATATTTTGGGCATATACAGTAAGTTCAAAAATATTACCCACATACCCCAATCTAAGGTAATAATTGCGAATAGGTGCCAACTAAACACTAGTAAGTCAGAACAGATACTTTAAAATAGGAGAAGATGTGTTCAAATCCATGTGATGCAGGCATATGGAGAGAAAAATAAGTCAGTGAAAAGAAAAAAATGGAAAAATAGATTTTAGTACATATGGAAACTTAACATGATTAACATGGCATTTCTATTCAGTGGGGGGAAAAGATTATTTAGTAAATTGTGCTATTTAAAAAAAATTTATTAAGTGGCCGTTCATCTGGAGGATAATAAAATTAAACCCTATATTGTGCCACATAAAGTTAAATTAGAGCTACATTAAAATCTTAAAAATATAAAATAATAACTATTCTGCAAAGTAGTCGAGGTGATTCCATGTACTATCCAGGATGGAGGTGATCTGCTTTCTAAAACTGGAAATATCGAAGCTGTAAAACAAAATAAAAAAAGACATATTTGATTATAATGGCAATTGATACCATGAATAGAATCAATAGACAAAAACATAAATTAAAAACATTTATGACAGAAGAGAGAAGAAAGTTATTATCTATAATATGCAAAGGTCTCTCGCAGATTCAGTAGGTAGGGAAAAAAATTCTTTTGGAAAAATGAGCCCATGATGTAAAGAGGTAAGCTATGGATGAACACATCAAAACGGCCACTAAATATACAAAGCTGCCCAAACAAATTCGTTCCCAAAAAAGCAATAAAATATTAATGAGATACCTTCTCTTTATACCTATTAGAGAAGAAAATATTAAAGCAACTGAGAATATTATTATTGGTGGGTATGTTAAAAAAAAAGGATCTCATATACTTGTAGTGGACATTTGGACACATAGCCTTTGAAACAATCCAGCACACTGTTTTAAAATGAAAGTGCACATAGTCTTTGACACAGTAATGTCACTCCTGGGAATCTGTCCCATTGACATAAAGTAAAAATCATGTAATGATTAATGTACCGAGATGTCAAGAATATTGTATGTCGTGGGGAAGAAATACACAAATACAATCGTAAACACAGTGAATAAATGAACTTCACTAAGGGCATGGTCTAATATATTTTATTAAAAACACAAAATGGACTGGAAAATTATAAAATTTAACCCACGAGCTGAATTGGTCATCAATGGGACAAGTGGCATTATGTTCCCTTTTACGGGATCCTGAGAAGTGACGGATATCACTTATGTAGTTTTCCTGCCAAAAATATTTAGCTCAGATCTAACTATGAGGAAAAACTGAGGAAGATTATGCAGTCTAATACCAGAGAACTGAACTCTTCCAAAAAGTCAATGTCATGAAAGACAAAACTGATCAGAGCAATAGTCAAAATTCAAGGAGAACATAGAGGTTTGATCGCTCGATGTAATGTATGACCCTTGACTGGATCCTAGATGGAAAATGAAGCTAAAAAGAATGTAAGTGGGACAGTTGAGGATGTTGAATAAGAATTATTTTAGATAATCGTATTAATGTTAAATATCCTCAGTTTGATCATTGTTTTGTGGTTACATGGAAGGCTGTCTTTATTCTTAGGAGCTACAGGCTGAAATATTTCAGCCTGAAGTATAATAATGTTAATGACTCTCAAATGGTTTATTTAAATGTTAACAGTTGGTTAATTTAAGAGGTAGGTGAACGTTCATTTTCTTCTTGCAACTTTTCGATGGGTTTAAAATTCTTCAAAATGAAGAAGCTAAGAAAAAAATAAAGAAATCAGGAAATTTTATTAAGAAATTACCTAAACAAAGCAAAACAAAATGTCTTGAATGAAACAAAACAAATCGTGGACTACAGTGTTACTCAACCTAAAACTCTGGGATAAGAGGAAGAATTGGTTCCTAATTCTTGGGAAGCAGCAAGGTTCTTCCTTGAGATCACAAGAAAATGTGGCCCTATTATGCAGGAGAGAAGTAAGAGGAAGCAGATGGATTCAGATTTTAGCCCCTGCCTTTTGCATCACTCCTGACTCCTCCACTGCACAACCAGCTAGATTTCTTTTTTATTCCCTATACACTGATAAATGTAAAACATGAACTCCAGATTCACATAATGCCCACTTCTTACTGCCTCTATTAAGGCAAATTTAAAACTGATCTTGGGCCTGTGCAAGTCCCTCTTAGTGATATTTGAGATAAATCATTGTGACCATGCCCACCAGTGAGGGAAAAGGCAAGGAAGCAACAGCAAACGTTCAGTCTCGTAAGTGCTCAGTTGTGTTGCCATAAGAATCTTTTAAAAGTAATCAAGTTAACACGAAATTTAATGATTTTTGTATCCTACGAAAAATGAGATAATTCATTTGGAAAGTCACCAGGCTTTTGCTGAGAAAATGGATACTATATATGTATAATATTCACTGACACCTGGCTCGTCTGAGATCATGTATACCAAATTTTAGCCTGGAGGGAATTTTTACCGAGAAGTTATAAACCTCTGAAAATAGAGGTTAATAGGAAATGCTGAAATATCCTTAATGACAAGGTTGCTACGGCAACAATAGAAGCTTACCACTAGCATCAAATATCTGCTGCATTTAGGGCTCCTTGTCTCCTTTGATAAGTTTTCCCTGAGTGAAATAAAAGCGTCAATTGACTAGCTCAGGGAAGACTGTTCTCCCTGTGTCATAGAATCACTGACTTCCTGCGTAATTAGTTGAGCTAGACAGATGGGAGGGAGATAGAAAGAGAAAGAACCAGCGTGTGCCCAGACCGCCATTTTCCAGTGTAACTGGGTTGCTATAATCCAGGGCACTGTGAGTTACAGTTTGAAGAAGCAAGGCCAAGGCAAGGGGGGAAATAAAACAGCTGAATTAGCATGCAAAAAGTAGTTATGTACAGCCTTTTGTTTTTTTGGAAAGGGCTCAAACAATAGGCCAGATGAATGTCTAAGAGATTTTTTGAAATCCATTTTTAGTACTCCTAGAGCAGCGGTTCACAGGGTGTGGTCCTCAGTGCTCCTCCAGGTGGGCAGCAGCCTGGTCCCTGGTGGGGCTGATGTTTTCTTGTGTGAGTATGTGGCCCTTCTGTTTCTGGCGACTATTAATAACGTGCTCACTTTTGTAATCAAAACCAGCCATCTCTTCATTGGCATCCAGTCCCAAACCTCATCGTTTCTCTTATTTAATTCCAGGGAAGGGCTCTGAACACTGCAAACACCATGGGGGTGGAATCATTGGTCTAAAAAGTTTTTATATATTTACCTGATTGGAATGGATCATTTTTAAATAATATGAATACGTTACCATGACTTTTAGCCCTTTGTCTACGTTTAGGCGTTAGAGAAAGTGAAGTGATTCTTATTTCATGGGTGATGAAACTAAAAGAGCAAAAATCAAATTGTTCCCTTCAGCCCTGAAACAATGGAGCATAAATACAGCCCATATTCTTGAGGCTTTCTCTTCAGCCTTGGTCCAAATCTGAGACCCAACTCACCTTTGGGGACTTTCAGGCAAATGCAAGCTATGGGGCACTCAGCTTGACAAGAGAGTGAAGGGTTGGCTGAGATGCTCTGGACACAGCATGGGAGACCACGCGCTGGCAGTACATGCAGAGACGCGGCCTTTTGAGGACAATGTTTTCAAATGAAGCCTGTGATCAGCTTCGTGAGCAAGGCTGGTAATCACTTCCGGAAGGAAGGTTATTTTTTATGGCCACCGGCAGGGCCCATGCTGGGAATAACAGAAAATGCCATTTAAATTAATCCAGACGTTTAGGGGCCGAGGCTGTAGCTGTCCAACAGAATCCTTTCATCTTCTAATCATGCTAATGCGCTTTACAGCTTCCCTTGCAGGTAAGTAGGTCCCTGCAGATGGAACCTGGGAGCAAGTGATGCGTGGATCTGGGCCTCGGGACACTGGTGTGCTCGCCTTCAGCCTCTTCTCTTCTGACAAGCTGAGCCCGACCCAGCCTGAACCACACAGAGGAGGACAACATTCTAGGGGAGGTCGGAGCAACAGCAGGGAAGAAACCTGCATCTCTGAATGGAAAAGGGTCTAGACTCTCACTTCCAGCCTGCCTGCTCACTAACCCAAACTATATGATGAGAGAGAAGAGATTTTCTATTTTCCACAAGCAACTGTATTTTTTGGTTTCTTTTACACAGCACCTTAGTCTTGCCTTAATACTCCTTCCAGCGGCAGGATTTCAAATGTACAAGAGGACTGGGATGTGCTTATTTCTCTTTCTGGTGGTACAGGCACCTTGCACTTTCCAAGTGATGGAAAAGTGGGAAGCCCGTTTCAGCTCCTGCACCTCTCTCTTGTATAACTCGAAAATAATATGCCCCAAATCAAGTGGCCTTTTTTTTTTTAAATGATTGTCTAGAATGATGGACTCGAGGGAGGATGTGAATGACATTAAGTGGTTGGTATTGCTTACAGCTTGGAAGCCAGGAATGGTTTGGCGTGAGCTTGATAAATTAGAGAAGTTGGCAGGAAAAACTAGGGGAAAGTAAAATAGGGCAAGGACAAGATGTGAAAACCAGAAACCAGAAACAAAACGCCGAGATTAAAGACAGGGGCTGTGTGCACACGCACGGCCGCAGCAGAAAGTCTGGAGTGATTGTAAACCGAAGCGCGAATGCAAGTCAGCAAAACGGTGCTGCTATGAAAAGGCTAGCCCGGTGGTCACACAGGAGTGTGACAAGCCAGGTGTGGGAAGAGAGCTCTCCTCTGCACTGGCACTGGTGGGGACCTGATTAAAGGATGGCGTCTAGGTTGGTTCTCATCACTTTAAGAGGAATGCGGCAAAACTGGAAAGAGTCCAGCAAAGAGTAACAAAAGTGATAAAAAAGGTAGGAAAATAAACCCTGAGAAGGAAGGTTCCTAACTAGGATTGTTTAGGCTGAAGGAGCGGGAAACCTGAAGGGTGACCTAACATCAGTGTAAATGTACGCCCGGCTGTAACAGTGAGCAAGCTGACTAACTGCTCCACTTGGACCTAATGAGAACGTAAGAGGGTAAACTTAGACTGCAGCCTTAGATATGCATCAGCTATCAAGAATTTTTTTTTGTTTTGAAAGGAAAGTTGTTCTACGTAGAAGCACTCTATGAAGGGATTTGGGGCAACAGGTTTTCTTCAAGATACTGAAGACTGCAATGCGATGGGCATTCCCTTGGCATTAGAGGCAGGGAGCTCACAAGACTGAGCCAGTCATAGAGGGCTCATTGTTAACTTCAGAAGGGATACATGAAAAGGGCTGAATGGGTGTATTTTATAAGGCTGCTGCCTCAAGGGAAAAAAAAAGTTTAAATCCATTAAACTCATTTCCAATCTTTGTTTTGTACTTGTGATTTGGATGGAAACAAAACAGACCAAGATATTTAGGATTTGAATGTCTCCTCTAGCATTTGCCCAGGTAGGATACGAAACTCTAACGATGCCTATTGTCCACCCAAAATACTGGAGGTTTTGTTTGTTGGTTGGTTGGTTGGTTGGTTTTTTGCCTTTGAACTAGGTCTCATCCAGAGCAGTGTTTCTCAAAATGTGGTCCAAGGATCCCCTGGGAGTAGTTGAGACATTTTTGGGACTCTGCAAAGTCAAAGCTATTTTTATACCAACACTAAGATTCGTGGTTTCCAATAACCTTTTCATTGATGATGTACAAACAATCGTGGATCACTCGTGCCCTAGCAGGAGTTAAGGTAGTGGCACCGAACTATCATAGTTGTCAACAGACTCTTCACTGACAGGTACTCAGTTAAAAAAAGACCATGCCGATTTCACTCAAAAATGTTGTTGATGTAGCAGTAAGAATTGCTAATTTCATGAAACCTTGCCTTTTATTTTGTCTCTTTTTAATGCTGAAGGTGTCACAATGGGAAGGATGCACAAGGAAATTCTGCTGCACAATGAGGCGTGATTGTTATCTCAGAGAAAGGCACTTGCAATATTGTTTGAATTGTGAGCTGAACTGGCTGCGTTTCCCACCGAACATCATCTTTCCTCAAAAGAACGATTGGCAGATAAACTTGGCTATTCACGCTTGGGTATTTGGCAGACATTTCATTGAAAATGAACCAGGTAAACTTGTCACTTGAAGGAAAAAAATGCAACATTTGTTGTCAATGGTAAGATCTGAGCTTTTTCAAGTCAAAGAGAAATTTAAAATTCTAATTTCAAGAATTAGAATTTGGGAACAATTTTACTTTGGATAGCTTCCCAATACTTAAATAGTTTTTTCAGGAGATGGGTGGGTGTATTTGTAAATGTGATTTATTTTGATTGTATAAGGAAATGTGTCAACATTTGGAAAATTTGAGTTACTCTATGAGTCAATATTTTACAAACCTCCAGTATATGATATTACAAAATTATGCATGGGAAAAAAAATCCATCCAAAGTGCAAGTTAGTCAAATAGTTTTAATATAGTGGAATATGAAGGGTTTATGATGTGATTTCAGATTCCATTTTGCAACTAACCTTAAGAAACTAAGATAAGTCAAGTTATGGTATAATATTGAAGAAGAATATCCAGTATCTATTAAAATACTCCTTCCTTTTTTTTTTTCCACCTATGTATCTACATGAGGCCAGATTATCCTCATGTGCTTCTACACAACCTGTTGCAAAAGATTGTGAAGGTAGATATGCCACTCTTCTCACTAATTTTTGTTTGTTTGTTTTGGAAAAATATTTTAACTAAAAATATTATTTATATTATGCCCTGGGTTTCTTATTGTAATTTACAATAAATAAATATTTTTAAAATGTCTCAATTTTAATTCCTAATACGGTAAATATTGATACATATGACTCACATAAAAGCTCTATAGATTTCTCAATGATGTGTTAATGTTAAGGGCACCCGAGTCCAAAAAGTTTGAGAACAGCTCGTTTAGATATTTATATGTCTCATGCTTCTCTACGCTGGATTATTA
Source organism: Camelus dromedarius (assembly GCF_036321535.1). Lineage (NCBI taxonomy): Eukaryota > Metazoa > Chordata > Mammalia > Artiodactyla > Camelidae > Camelus > Camelus dromedarius. The sequence goes on along the minus strand of NC_087449.1, from coordinate 9,014,533 downwards.
GACTACTATTCTCAAGTAGTTTTTGTTGAGCTAGGTTCTTACCTGTGTACTTACGTAATACAGGTAAGAGGAGTTATGGTAACCCGTTAGATCATTCTTTAGCTGACATTTTATCTTTCTGGTATAAGGACCGACTGTTTGTGCCCTGGCCCTTGGCTGACTAGACATCTGACAATAGTAATGTAGTCATCGCCACCAGCTGTGTATAGGTTTAGAATGGCCAGAAGGGAGAATAAACACTGACTCGTTTATCAAATACTCCGATTGCTCACGATACCTGATTGGCTGCCACCGCTTTCTTTTGGCCACCATGGGATTCCCAGGAACGTGTCACTTTCCTGTGAACACATCTCATCATAGGGTTTGTGAGGTTATATTGCATCCCAGTATGATCCACATTTCATCCACAGGCAAATTTAACAAAGTCAACCACTTTACAAATGGAGAGGGTCAAATTCTCTAATTATCCACAGGTCTTCTGGATTGTATCAGGTGCTGTATAAAATCCAGATAGGATCGTGGTGTTGCTGGTGCCCTGAATCCTGCATTCCTTCTCTTCTTGTATCTGCAGAAATTGACTGAGTTAATATGTCTGGTCATATGGATGACAGTAACTTCGAAACATTTGGGAGCCTCATTTTGGACTTCAAGCATAGGCAGAGAGTGTCTGATTTTCAAGCTATTCGTTAAAAATGTCTTCCCAATTATTTTCCAATATTTGATAATAATGGGTGTGGTAGAACAGGTTTCCTGGGAAACAGACTCTGAGACAGAGATTTGCACATAGATGCTTTATAAGGAGTACTACCTGTTAAGGTGAAGGAGGCAAGAATGGGCAGAGGGAATAATTACAAGAGAGGTCTCAGGCAATTTCATGGGAATCTGGAGCTGAGATGGCCCTTTAGGGTTGCCTTAAATTCAGGAAAGGGGGCCAGACCACTGAACCTTGAGTCCATTAGTAAGCTGCCACTGGGGAGGAGGCTGTAAGCTTTTGTGAGGTCAGAAAGGGACTCAGCCATAACAGGTCAGCAGTTGACATTCCCTGTATCTGGGAGAATGAGTGCCTCACTCCTGAAGGATCTGGGTGACACACCACAGCATCCATTACAATGGACATTCTGTAAGCTCTGGAGTCTGCATTTTCTTGTAAACTAAGTGAGCTAACATGGAAAACCTGCATCTCATTTCCCAAGACGGTTTTCATTCTAATGTAGTATCTGTTGTTGGCTAATCTAGCAATAAGGAGGGGAATGGATATCATAAAATGTAGTGGAAACAAAGGAGAAATTAGAACAAAAAGTCCTCTGGAAAACATCTCTGGAATTGATGCAAAAGCCAATTTCATATGCTGATTTGAGGATGCTAAAATGGGGAGCAGTTTACTCTTTGCGTTAGGCTAGTACCCAAATTTTAGTTCCCCCAGTTTCCACCAATACTATGACATCAAGATTCTGCAAATCAGATGGGCTGCCTCATGTTTTAGTATTTCCTTAAGACCTGTAAAGACTGCTGTCATAGAAAAGGGAGCCTTGGTAATGACAACAGAAAATTTTGGAAAGAACTGGAGGAAACTTTAAAGTTCATCTAATTCAGCCCCCTTACTTTACAGATACGGGGAGGTAACAGCCGTTCCTTAAATGTGTGTGTGGTTTCCAACGTGGTGTTATTCAAACTGCAAAAATCCTTTCTTATTCTCATTGCATTTCTGCTAGGTGGTTCTTGTGTTCGTTTTACAAATGAAAAAAACCGATGGAGTCCCAGGTCACGTATGGAGGAAATAGCTAAACTGGAATCAATGCTCAGGTCTGCTTGATTTGACTTTTACACTTGGACCTCAGTACTGAAGTGTGCTATTTAGACAGTAGCCCTGAGACTTGTTTTCCTTTCAGTTGAGGAGTGGTACTGATATCCTGTCCTTAAATTAAGAAAATGAATGTGTCAGCAACATGCCTTTTGCCATCCAATGGATTGCTTTCTTAGGTCACTTGGAGATTTTTTAGCAACATATAATATTAGAAATTCAGATATGCTTGTAATTGCAAAGGTCCCTCCTGACTGTCCTGTCTAAAGTATAGTCAAAAGTCATTGCTGGATACAAAGTTTCTCCTAGAACATGGCTGATCTTGATATTGTGAAAGATGTCTGAAAGGACTCAAGGAGATAAAATATTAAACAATAAATTAGTAAATCCCAGTAAAAAATGTTTACTTAGTTTCTTTCATCTTACTAAGTATGTTACTCAGACTGTATGTTTCCATCTTTTCCTCTTCCTTGCTTATTTAAATATGTCCTTGTTGCTGTTTTCTAGAAGATTTTATTGAAGTAAATGCTAAATGCAGAAAAGTACATTATACATACAGAAAACACAGTATACACACAAGAAGTGCATATACCATGCACGCACAGCTTGATGAAGTTTTAGAATCTGAAAACATCCATGTACCCAAGCATTTTGTACCCCTTTTAACCTGACGTCATATGTGTCAGCATTATTGGATTTGGAGGGACAAAAGCCCACATGGCCCTGTCCCCTGCTGCCCTGCTTCCCACCTCTGGGTAGGGGTAAGTGGCTGATAATCTCAGGTTTTACAAGGAGAAGAGCAAGGAGTTCCTTTTGACAGAATAAAGGCAGAAAGAGCTAAGAATAAAAATTGGGACAAATTGAAGAAGATCTTGAAAATCCCAGGATGCAAATATATTGTCAGGGAAATGACTCGAAGGAGAAGAGGTTAGGAGGAAATTGTATCAATCTATTTCAGTAGTTCTGGGAAAAGTAATTTTGGATAGAGTATAAATGTGAGGACTATTGCAGAAATGGAAGCAACAGCACATGCCAACAACTGTTGGCCATAAGGTGCGGAGAAGAGGCCGAAGACAAGCGTGGCTCTGGTGTTTGGATCTGGGTACCTGGCAAGGTGCAGGGAAGCACTGAAATGCAATGTGACCTGGAAAGGGAACATAGTGGAGAATTTCAAGACAGTGCAGTGTCAATAACATAACTTACTTTACAACGAACAGAAAGAGGGAGGGTGGTGATTGGATTTACCTACTGGAACAGAAGGCAGATCACAAAGGGTGATTGGGTGGTAAAAATTTTAAAAATGGAAACCATAAATATAAACTACCCTCTCCATTCAAGAAAGTTTTCAAGAAAGGAAACAAAATAGCCAATCTAGGAAATGCCTAGACCAGGAAGAAAACTTCTTATGGGGATGTGTAGACAAATGATGTCATACAGACTTAGGGAAAGAGAGAGGCCTTGGCGAAGGGAAACAGTTAGCAGGGGAGAGGATGTTACCCCAAAAGGGGACAAGGAAAGACCCCAGTTCTTGTCATACCCGGAAGATAGGAATTCAGATGGGAGATGAAAGAGTTGTGTGGTGAAAGTTTTTAAAGGTTTTATTAGCAAAGGGAAAGTGCACCTCCAAGAATGGGAGGCGGGCGGATTCAAGGGCGGACAGCAGTGGTCCCTGTTTGCCCCCTTCTCTTACACCCTCCCTTCGAGGTGGTCTCTTGATTGGTTGACAGCTCTTGCCCCTGGAGTGCTTAGTCATGCTTGTCCCCTTCTGCTTATGTCCTTACCCATGATGACACAGAAAAACCCATGGGGAGCGGCCCTAGACCGCAGTGCTGATTATAGTACAGTGAGCACTGGCTCCTGCCCGGTTAGGTCCTTGATGCTACCTCGCAGTTGCTGCTGTCAGGTTCTAACCGGTTTCTTGCTGGTGCTCATTTAGAGAAACCAGAGCCCCTTTATGCTGAATGGGAAGATGGCTTTACGCTTTATGCCGTCTTCCAGATCATCTTCCCTCTCCACCTTTTCTGCCTGCTGTCCCCACTTACCGACTATCGAACAAAGAGAGCGCTTCCCTATGAGATCAGAATGAAAACTGAGCTTTTCGCTGGAGAGACGGAATCAAGCTTTGACCTTGACTTTCTCTAGAAACCAGGACATCATATCACACAAGAAGCTGAAGGCGGGAAGAAATCTTGGGCTTGACACTCTGGGGACTACGGAGGGCTGTGAATCGTAGACAAGAACAAGTGCTGTCAGGCAGTAGCGTGGGCCCAGCTCGCTTCAGATGGCTTGGAACTGTGGTGGGACCAGCCAGCTTGGCCTTGTGACTTTCTTAGGCAACATTTGGCAGCCTGGGACTGGAAGCCGAGAAGGCACATGATGGCATTTACCAGTTCTTGGGGATTGGAATGGCAGCTCTGAGGCAAGAGAGTGTGAAAAATCTAATAAAGTGGCTGACCCTAGTGTCAAGGCTGGTTAGGCAAGCAAATGAGGCCAGAAGAGGGACTGATGAACTGAGACAATAGTGAGCTATCAAGGGATGGAGGGGAGGGGGGGAATAATGAGACTGAGGAACAGACTTCATTAGAGGTGAGGAGACGAGAGACTTCTAATGTTGGGGGTTTGTGGTCAGAGCTTATTATAGCTTCAATTCAGATTGTCTAGAACAGGAATAAAAGAGATGAGATGATAATACTAGGGTCTGAATATTTGGGGTGGGATTGATCTTAACCAAAATTTGTTATTGTTGTAGGTTTTTTTTTTTTTTTTCTTGTCTTTTTAAAAGCCAGCTTTGTAAGTGCCTTTGCAAATACCATGGCAAGGACTATGTAGCTGATAATTCTGATACACAGGCAATTATTGTCTGCAACAATCTCTCAGGTTTATAGATGAATTTACACTTGCATAAACAAGGCCATGTCCATCAAGGATTTCTTTAATTCTCACAGCAAACCAGAATTATTTTCCTTTTGAAGATAATGAAACTGTAGACCAGAGAAGTTTAGTAATTGACCTGAGGTCACACAGGAATAAATGGCAGCAGGGGGAATGATCTGACTCCAAGGCCAGGGTTCCTTTGAGTTTGGTGCCCTAGGTCCAAGTTAGAGTTTTGCCATTGACTTTGGTTTACAAAGATTCAGTGTTTCTTTAAAGCTCAGAACCTGTGGGCATGTGCTAATTTATGCTGACTTCTTCCAAGTTCAAAAAAGAATATGTGTTTAACTGTGTTCTCACACTTCATGAACATAATTGTCAATTTGTACCTGCTAAGTAGAAGGAATGTCGATGTTCAGGTATGATTATTTGAATCCATAAACTTTATCTTAATCACCTGAAAGCAGAGAAAGGAAAATTAAAAGAAGGTCTTTATGTATAAAACGATGGATTTGACTCATGTTAATATAACAGACATGCTATAGACATTGCTCTTGGTTTTTCTCTCATTTTAGGGCAGGGGCAAGAATGCATGGCAGGAAGCAGTTCTGAGTGTATCCACCTGTCAGGGCTGTGACCGATTGTAGAAGAGTGTGCAAATTTTGATCTATATTGTTCTTTCTTTTGGCCAGTCTAACTGGGCTGCCTGTCTACAAAATGGAGAGTAGATTCAGAAATCATCACGGACACCATCGGCTGATGGCAAGAAGTGCATTTTCCTGGTGTCCTGAGGTTCAGACCTTGAGGGCTTTACCACTGCCATCAGTCACTTTTTAAAAGGCTGTTGCATTTACGCTATACTCGCTTGGATTTATATGTCGGTGCTGTAAAGCTGGAGAAGGCTGCCTTCCTAGCTTGGGTACCAAGTGATTGCCAGATGTCAGAGCTATGGTTTGTGACACTAATGGGTGACCATTTCAAAATAAAGTGACTTAAGACAGACAAGTTCCAAATGTCCTCATAGTCCGGGGAAACAGAAAAATTCAGAGTAACAAGCAGAAAATGGTAGTGAATGAGTAGACTTTCCAGGTCATGGTGAGCTCTGATCAATTATCCTTAGTAACCAGGATATTCACGTTAGCTCTTTCTTCGTCTGCTCTTAAAAATTCTCCTGTCTAATTAACATTTCTTTTTCTTTGCTGAGTAGTGAAAAAATTTATTTGCTGAACCTCAAGAAAAACTTCCTTGCTGAATGTTGCCTGCTTTTTATTTTGTATATGTGTCAATATTGCAGATCAAGACCAAGTCAAGTAATTGTTAATTAAACTCTCAGAGGTATATCTTCAAGTTCTCAACATTGTACTCTCACTGTTGACCCCTTTTAGTATCTAGAACATTTGTTATAATAAAAGGAAATGTCATAGAGAGTTTAGCATAAATAAAATGTGATAGAAAACCAGAGGAAATATGGAAAGCCAGAAATCCAGTAATATGAGGTATGAGACTGGAAAGATTGGGAAGAGGCAAATAATATGTGATAAGTGACTGGTATGTAACCTACCAAGCCCAAATACTAATTGGTCGGATACTATTCCATGATTTGTTTTATGGTAAATCAATATCATTTATTCATTAGGAGTTTGGGAAACATTATATACTTTAAGATGTATTATTATTTACTCACACACATGGAAGTAAAGAGTGGTAAATTTGTTTTTCAGTAAAGTTCAGTAAAGTTCCAGTTTCCTCCTTGAATTAACTTGTATATCCCATTGAACTCTCTGTGTTTGCCTGGGTGACAAAATCTGGAGTGGGCAAACTACCCCACTGAATTGAAACACATAATTAAAAAGTACATAAAACTGAATTGGGAATTTGTGTTATTTCCCTGGGTCTCACTTATTGAAAGTGCACATTGGACTTCACCCTTCCAACATAAAAGCTCAATTACTTTTTCATTCTAATTGTCCTTACTCAACCCATGTGACAATGTGAATGGAGCAGCTTCTTTGGAGCCAAGATGCAGAGGCTCTGGACATGAGCAATTTGGTCCATTTGGGGCACCTGTCTGGATGAAATAATCAAATGCACCGTGATTTAAATTTATTCTATAATCTCTCAATGGTCCTTGCAGCTCTCAAAATCTATGTTGTTTTATCATTTCTGGGTTCATTTGACTTCTATAAAAAATTGGAGGTTTGGGTTAAATGATGACTAAACCTCCTTCTAGCTTTAAAATGTTGACGAGTCTAGAAGACAGCTCTTTGTTTTTTAAAGCTGATTTCAACCACACTCAATTTTGTAGATTATTTTTTCCCTTTAAACAAGAGAATTTTATGAGTTAAGATTTAGGTTTTCACAACATCATAATTTCAGTCAACCATCAAATTGTTTTTGATTATTTAATCATGGTGTGATGGATACCAAACAACTGAATCTTTTTAATGCCATTCTTCTTCTGGATATTTTGAAAACCTATAATTAGTTTTAGAACAAACTAAAATACCAAAAACTGGAAGAAAAAAAGTTAAATTAGGGAAGTCATAATATCTATCATGGTAGATGTATAATAAATTCCCTTTTTCATTTAAAATACAACAGGACAGTTTTGGAAAGTAAACATTTGAGAAAGTAAACTATGTCACGATTAAATGTTTATATTATATTAATAATAAGGCATCTTGCATATACAAATAATCTGTTTTAATTTAGGTAGCTGCTTAATGACATATAAAAGGTGAAAGTTAAGTGGCATCTAGAATTATGTTCTCTTTCATTGACATTGCCGTAGGGGACTTGTTTTTCAAAAAATAATTCTAATGCTCACAATAATTAAAGTTAGGGACATAGTCTCCTGAAAAGAGCAAATATCAATAGAAAAGAATAACATTTGCTCAGAATTTCTGGGAAATGCTGTGTTAACTTAGAAATTTATTTGACAACATACTTATAAAATGAGCTTGATGATACCACACTGAAGAAAAGATAAAATTTAAATTGTTATTTAAATAAAGATATTCTAAGTGAACATTTTAAGATGGCTATTGATTCTTAAATATTAAGAAGTTAGCAAAATAAGAATTTAGAAACTAAATTTTAAAAGGTTTTGTATTGCTAATTAGTTTATATTGATTAACTTATTTAATTTTGTAATTGTGTGCTTTTAAATGCATAGCAATAGGTGTATTATAATTTTTCTTCCCCCCTTTAGCATATTAGGTCTTTGGGTTCAAAGACTTAAGTGATGATTTATGTTTTCAAAGACAGCTGTTAAATTATAATTACAGTTAAATATTCAAAATAGTTTTACTGTAATATAAGAGCTGTAGGTTTTACATATGTACTTTTTCTGAAAAATTGCATCTAAGCTCATTCTACACACATATAATGGGTAATTATTTGTATCTGGTCAATCATATATAAAGATGTATAGAATATACACACATATACATACATACAGTTTTTAGGACTCATTTTGTGTACTGTGAAACTGTAAAATATACTAAAAATTACTAAATTCATGACTATAAAATAATTTTCATGAGCGCTAAATCTTATTAAGATGTTGTAAAATGTTAAAGATACATGTACATGTTTTGTATATATATATATATATATATATATGACTTAATAATCAGTCCAGAATTATGTAATAGTCACTTAGAACACAATTTTAAAAATGCCACTTCTCAGACATTTTACTTCAATGTGTTTGCTGTCTCAAATTGAATGACATTTCAGCATAGCTCATTGCATTGATGATATAAACAAGTCAGTGCCATTAGCTTCAATTTATCAATCATGGTGTTGCTTCAGCCGGTTGCAGACTTATAATGGTCAAAGCATCAATGTTGTCCTTCTAACTTATTCAAATGGAATGCTTGGAAAAGGCATTAAATAAAAATGTTCCCTCTGGTATGTATTCGGCATTCTGCGGAGTCTTAAACTCTACATAAGGTAATTAGTGATTTTTACTTGGCAACCTTTCATTTTTGTATGATTGCTCATCACTGTGAGCATTTACTACCTCCTCACCAGGTAGTGGTAGACCGCATCTACGTACGATCTGAAAAGCTCTAAAAGTGAGAAAAGTTTCTGCAAACGTGGCTTATCGCAATTTCACATTCTTTTGTATTCTGTTTGTGGTGCCTGGATTCTGTGTGAAATGATTTCCAAGTTTTCAAACTAAAGTAGTTAAGAAACAAAATATTTACACCCTTCTAACTCGTGCTTCCTGTGTAGCTAGATACAATACAGATGCTAAGTCACTGGTCTGAAAGAGCTTCCACAAATCTATAATAAAATAATTAAATTAGTGAGCTGTGTTTAGATCAGAGACCCTTGGTTGCCAACTCCTAAGAACTCAGGGAATTCAGAACCACAGAAGGATCATTTGGACTCCATTTGGCAGACACGTCAGAAACTCGCTGCTCTTGGGAACATCCTTTTCCAATAACATTTATAGCTCTAGATGGAAGTGAAAGGCACCATATGTTAAGAGTTTCCTGCAAAGCTTCCTGGTAAGAGAGGAAATAAATTCAACTTGTCACATCTGCTCGTGGGCCAGTCAAGTAGGATTTTATCACCGCCTTATACTGATGTTCGTAACTAAATCATTAAACTATTTTTCTTCTTTGGACTTGAGCAGCATGCGTCATCATTTGCTTCTGAGCAAGGAGAATTATTCAAAGCAATTCAACTAAGAACCACATTCCCATAGCACCATCTCCATAGCCCTCCATGGCTTAGCTGCCAGGATGCCTACGGGTCTCAGTTCTACCTCAGTTTCAACCCATGGGTCCTTACGTTTTGCATAATTTAAGACGGGAACTGCATTTAATCAGGCTAAATTGATTATCCACCATTCTGAAAAGTCCCGACTGGCTAAACCATGGCAAAGACCCATAGGGTCCGAAAGGATTTTTCTGCCAGGGGTACAGGTAATCGCAGGAACGGTGTTAAAACTTGCATTGTTAGCCACGAGTGTTTCTCCCGAAGTGATCCATCTTTTTACCCTCACAGTGAAACAAAAAGATAGAGTCACTAGGGGCATTTTAGTGTTCTATCATAGGCAAAAATCCTTTTTAGTTTGCAAATCTGCTGAAGACATAGCACCATATGTAAGCACTCCCTTTTCCTAATTAAGCATAATTAAATTGATAGCACTTGTTCCGAACGAGAAACAAACGAAGAAGAAGTTCTCAATTTACCAACTCATAGTTTTACATTCATGTCTTCCTGTAAGGAAGGGATGGCCAGACTTATTAATGAATTTCCCATCATTTTATGATTTAAAAATGCTTTAAGTTAAAGTAAAAATTGCCATCTTTATACATGTCTAATTATGTATGCCCTTATATACTAAATAAATGTAATAGAATTCCAGAGTGCCATTCAATGGTGAGATTTCCAGCCGTAGTTCATTTGTTTGTATACACACATCATTCCTACAGGTGAATTATAAAGACATATAGAAAATTAAAAATTGAACACACCAGCGCTATACATTTGTGAAAGTAGACTGTGGATTATGCTGAGTTTCGCAGTAACCAAAACAAAATAGTTCAATGACTCAAACATTTTTTCTGTAGGAGAAAAATTGTCAAAAAGAAAATTTTACTACCAGTGAGGCCTACGAGAAATTTCTCCTGAGGATCTTAGTAGAATACTGAATGACTGAGTCAATTACATCTCAGTAAACTCCCCCCAAAACATAAAGGCATTGGCATGTTTCATAGAGATATTTCCAGTAATATCACTCAGTATGACTTGTGAGCATTAAATTCATGTGCAATTAATCCAAACAATTCCACCAACATGGCGGCATCGCCCAGTTCTGGGGGCACTGTTCACATAGCTAGTGCTGAAGTAGGGAGCAAAACATTAATTGATGTAACAGAAGAAAGGTGCTGATTCCATCAATGTGGCCACGATCAACGAGAAAATGTAATGGGTCTTTTTCACGATGGCTGTCAAACTTTCTGCCGCTAGTCATTGGATACAAACATACTTTATTAAAGAAACCGTGACGCATTAGTAATCACGTACCCATGCTCACTCCTACGGGTGGGCCTGAAACTGTCCCCTCTACGTGTGTTCTCCCCTTCATTATTTAGCAGTAGAATCTGTAGACTGTATTTCCCATTCTCTCTTACACCTAGGTTGGACCTTACTGATCAAGGTTCTGGCCTGTCTGGGTACAAAAGTAATAGATACAACATCTTAATGATCTTTTAAAATATACTTGCCGTGGGATTTCTTTTTCCCCTTCTTTCTGTGGGCTGAGAAACGGTGATGCCAGGATCAACTTTGGAAGCCACTTGTCAAGGATGGTAGCGTTGTCCCACCAAACCATACGGCTTATCTCTGGATTGTTGTGTCTGTTCTGTGAAAGAGAAATAAAATTCTGTCTGTTTAGCACTGTCTTTTGAGCATTTTTTAAAAAAATTAAACATCTTACTCTAATACAACTTCAATATTATTATCATCTGTGCTTCTATTCCCATCACCCTGGACTAGAGAATTGGAAAGAAAAAAAAAACTGCAAAGAAAGGAAACAAGGGGAAAAGGATATTGGCTGTATTTTAATAGATTCATCAGTGGACAAAGAGTCACTCACTTGATCATGCCATGAGTCTTTGACTGTTTTACCAATAACAAGAATAGAATACGAGGTAGAACACTTCATTTGGTGCCAGCCATACCTGTATTCACATCTTGCTTCCAACATTCTCCTGACTTTTTGACTTCAGACAAGTGACTAAAACGTCTCTGCCTTGTTATCCTCTTCAGTGTGTCAGTGAGCATTTTTTAAAAATCTAGCTAACATTTACTGCATACTGGCTCCTGATCTAAGTGCTTCACATGTGTTATTCTACTTAATCCATTTCGCTATCTGTATTTGGGAAACTAATGTTATCCCCATCTTATAGGTAAAGAAAAGGAGGCAAGGAGAGTTGAATCAACTTGCTCGAAGTCAAAAGCGGATAAATGGTGGAGCAGGTTTTTGGCACCAATGTCCTTGGTCTCTAAGAGATGCCATATGCTTTTCTAAATGAGGTCATCTTTAATGTATTAGTGCTTGGCTATCCACGATCATGTAGCCATGATTCCTTTCTGATAACATTCTTCTGATAGAAAAATGTAGTGTTTATAAATCATAATGATACTAGAAAATGAATGATATTATAAAAAGCAGTTAAGAGTCACTCAGCCTTTCCTCACCCATAATCATTGCTAACATGTGCACACAGACTTATCTTTTAGTGTCAAACTGTTCTTTTAATTGCTTTTATCACCTGACAACATGTAACCCTAGTGCCAGACTTTATACCCACCTTCTAACAAAAATCACCACCTTG